>NC_043957.1:28298677-29656177 GCF_902148855.1 Sphaeramia orbicularis
CACATTATAGTGCACCTCTCTGGAGAAATGCATGACCAATGGGAGTCATATGAAGATTAAAGTTTCCATGTATATTTACTGTCCCATTACAAAACCTGCCCTTATCCTGATTTGCAACATCTAGAGAAAACACTTACTGGCCCTTCTGGGGGATGCAAACACTGGAAAACACAATGTGCTCCACCCAATATCACACTCCATTAATTTAAGATAAGATATACCTTACTGTTCCCGTGGGGTTGTTTGGCTTAGGCAATAGTGTGATATATAGCTGCAATAGCACAACCACACATAAATACAAGATGAAGCAACTAGACAGTCCAAAAGTAAAACAAAGACATGGTAATAAATACATGTAACAAAAAAAGACGCATATGTCTCAAGACAACAAATACATGAAAATGACTTTAGATGTTTGTGTGTTGGGCATTGTTTTTGACACAAGAAGAAAAGGAAGCTTATCTTGTTAGTTTTTCATGTGCGACTATCTTTCCCTGAACAGTTTTTTAATTGATAGTGTGAACACACAGATGCACATTTAGAAATTAAATATGTGAGAAAGGGCTGGTGCAATTTGTTTACAAACTGTGAGTTCACAAGTGAAAGAATGAGTCAATTGACAATCTCTGTTTTGGCTTCAGTCAGAGAAAAAAATGCAAATACTCATTTCCTCATTCCTAAAATTAGTCTTTTTAATCCCATTGATACCGTGGTGGAGTTTTGTGGTTGGTACTGTACTGTGTGTGTAGGTGCAAAATGCAGAGAGGAGGGGTGTGTTGTTATAGACAGGGTAGGACTTGTCAAACCAAGTTAATAACAGCAAACTGACCTCTCACTGCTTCATGTTCATAAAAATAAAATCACTACTGTAAGTGAATATGATAAACCCTGCAGAATTAAATCCTTAAAGAACATAATGTTTGCATGTGTAACATAAGTGATGTATCTGCATATGTGATGAGCACAAAGTTATTTTACCAGTAGTATTGCATACCCAGCTGCTTAAAAGCCTTATGAATCCCTAGAAGATTACCCTACTCATTACACATCTATGTACAATTCAACAATAGTCAATATTATAGTAAGTAAGTAGTACAATAGTTGTTGATCTTGCTATTGTCATGCTGCTGGTTTTAAGGTTAAAATCAACTGTTATGCATCTGCCAAGTCTGTACCTATTCTATGAGAACTTAAAAGCTGCCATACCTGTAAATTATAACATGAATAATAAATGATTTATAATTAGTTGTAGTGTTACTTACATCAAATCTGGCCTGTACCGGTGTATTATTGCACAAAATGCCAAACCGTCCCGAAAGGACGTTGACATGTCCTTTATTTCCACATCGTTGTAATTTTCACACTGTATCCGACACCACTCCTGGAGAGCCTTCAAAGATCCCATTTTTAGTTGTCATAAAACCCGAGCGAAAATAGAGGTTCTTGTCCCAGTTGTGAGAGAGGACACTACAAAGTCTTTTCTCCAGTCAAACACGAGTCATCAGTACCGTGAACAGACAACACCCGATGTGGCGAAAACGTTACGTTACATTCATTTACAGCCACTGAGTCACGTAAAAAATAGCATGGCTTGTAGAGCTAGCTTGACGTTAGCTGGCCAAGTTTTATAATTACAATCTGCATTATGACCCTACTTCTTTATCTGCTGTATGGGCTTGTTCCAACTGCTCTTGCTGCTTCTCATGTGAACCTTTGACCAGAACCTCCACGTTAAAAACTCGTCTGCTGTCCAGAGTCGGTAACAGTAGCTCCGCCAAGAAACTTCTTGAGTTAGCTAATTCGCCACGATAGCCCCCTGCTAGCTTCTGTTTTTAGTTCGCAGGTTTGCTTCTTTTTTAGCTCAGCAGTGGCACCATGAAATTCATCCTTGCCGGTTTAAAAAGATGGTGCCGTTTCAGTCGAAGCAGATGTGACAGTTTCCTCCGGGTTTGAGGTGGAACCCACACGACGGTGTTTGTTTGTTGGTACAGTGACTGCAAGGGCTGTTAAAATGCCGAATAAGAAGTCTGCTGCAAGGCGCGCCACAAGCAACGCCCTCTTAATCTAAAAATCAAATCAAACTGAAAAAAATACGTATCATGAACTATCGAACTTTATCAAAGTAGCAGAGCACCGGTGCCAAGCCATCATGGTGCATTGATTGACGAACTGGCACCCTGCCTGTCGCCCTATTCAATGTCACGATGCTGTCGCTTTCTGCATACAGGGGGCGACAAAGAGCAAAGTCTTAACCACGCGATACTTTACAAAATCACGCGATACTAGTTACTTGTTTAGAATTGCCGAAAGATGGCGGCGCCTCCAGATGAGGCTAGCCTGGAGTCTCACATCAGTAAGTCATCTGCATTATATGCGATTAACTTTTGAACACCGAGCGGCAGTCTGTATACTATAAAACAAACCGAGAGAGGGCCTTTGTTTTAATTTGACACCGTCGGCCATGCTGCTGTCCTCGGGGATTGAATATCTATACGAGTCAAGGGAGCGAGTGTCATTTAATCAAAAAGTGTAGCGGCGATAACAAATAAACTCAGTCCAAAAAAGAATGTATGTGTTTTGTGCTGTTTGCATGTTATCGCTTATATCGCGTTTTAAGGTGATATTTCTCGGCATGGCATGACAATGTAATTTGAATATCAGGTGACTACCTATCCTACTTTATGGTAAATCTAACCTTCTAGCCAGTTAGCTGCTGACTATTTCCCAGACTAGTGAGTCATCTGTGTGAAATCAGGAACTGTGTGTTAACCTACTCAGGATATACACGCATCTTTCCAGTAAATGGTTAGCCGTCGTTCTCGGCTTCATACCTGAATACAGATGCTTGTAAATAGAGGTTGGTTACAGCGGCTGACTGAACATTTAACAATTAACTCAACTTTAACTTGAACATGAGATAGGTATGAATTGACTCATACAATTGCAGAGTGCACATTGGTAACAGAACTGAGAACATGGTAGAGAGCATGACATTAACTGAATGTAAGGGCAAGAACAGTATAGTAACCATATAGATTGTGTATGGAGGAGATGAATGTGATTGTTTTCCTTTTGTCCAGACAAAGCCACCAATCCACTCAATAAGGAGACTGACTGGGACAATATCAAGGGCTTTTATGAGCAGCTCAACAATGAACCAGAGGGGTAAGGATGATGATGATGATGATGATGATGATGATGATGATGATGATGGTGGTGGTGGTGAATACCACCTCTGATTCAGAGTTGATCATAGTTCTGTTTGTCATGAACAAAAGGTGGATTTGAACATGCACTGTTCAAGCTCCACAGCTGCAGAGAATGGGCTGTGTGAAAAAGGAACATGGGGTAACAATATAGAGCCTTATTTTTAGCATCATTATTACTGATTTCATGTTTAGTACAAGGTTGGTCACTAGCTTTGTGGCTCACATATTGTGGGACTGTCACATTTCTTTCATACTCAGTTTATCAGACTTACTAGCCCTAACTACGGTTGTTTTGCATAACTTTGGTACTAGTTTCCCTTTATTTGTATAAAAAAGGCAGATGAAACTAAGAAATATCATATTTTAATCCTATTTTCTCATCAAGTTCCATTGTTTTAGATTTGACGTCATTGCATTGCACCCTTTTCATTACAAGATTCTTAAAAGTAAGAATATGTAGTCTATACATGTGGAAATAAATTCATCTGAAATGCTTTTTAGTAGCATAAAACAGAAAAACAGTTTAATCCTTAAATTAAGGTTTTTATGCTTAGTAATCATCAACTAAAATATCATTATTATGACAGCCCTATCAATCAACCAATCAATCAATCAATCAAATTTTATTTATATATCTCTAAATCATAACAAAAGTTATCTCATGACGCTTTACATGTAGAGCTGGTCGAAACCAGACTCTAAGCCAATCTACAGAAACCTAACAGAATCTTCCAGGACCAAACACTTGTGACTGGTGACAGTGGTGAGGAAAAATGCCCTTTTAACAGGCAGAAACCTCGAGCAGACCCAGACTCCTGGAGGATGGCCATCTGCCTTGACCAGTTGGGGTTAAAGAGATAGGTTAAAGGAAGAGAAAAAGACAGAGAGACTGGGGTAGAGGGGGAGAAGGTGTGGAGTAGGGAGAGACACATGGATGCAATTGATGCACAGCAAGCTGAACTCGAACATCTGTGGAACTATATAATCAACACTATCACAACTATATGGATAAGTGAACGATGACGATGAAGGTAGGAGAGAAGCAGGACCACAGCAGCAGGTCCAGAGTTTGTCCATGGGAAACCTGTGATGATCCTGGGAAAACCTGTGAGGCGATAAAGCACAGAGACTCCAGGGAAGAAGTCAAGTCAGTAACATGTATTTGCTGGGGCATAAATAGAAGAGAAAGGATAGGAGAGAGGAGGTCAGAGAAGAGGAGGACAAAGAGGATGAGGAGCAGAGAAGAGTTCAGTGTATCAAGAGGAGTCTCCCAGCAGTCTAAGCCTATAGCAGCAGAAATAAGAGCAGCCTGAGCCACCCTAACTATAGGATTCATCAAAAAGGGAAAAAAAGAAGGCCCTAAACATAATACTTTTAACTTCTTAATTGCAGAGTTATCACATTTGACCACATGATGTGCATTTTCTGAGGAAAACATATGAGATTAAATCTTTCAACGATCATCTTCTTCAATTACGTTTAGAAATTTACGATGGAAACCAACTGTTTTCTGGAAATGACTTTGCTTTGCTTGTCATTGTAGTCTGTATTCATTATATTATCAGTACTATTCTGTTTATTTTCATCTGTTTCTAGTCCTCAGTTTGCAGCCAGACTTCTGGCCCACAAAATCCAGTCTCCTCAGGAGTGGGAGGCTATGCAAGCTCTTACAGTAAGTCATTTCCGCATGTGCTATTGACACACTCCTTGTACATCAAAACTTTTATTTTAATAGTTTGTCTTTACTGAGGTAAAACTTACCGACATGAAAAAATTCCCAGGTTCTTGAAACATGCATGAAGAACTGCGGTAAGCGGTTTCACACTGAAGTGGGCAAGTTCCGTTTCCTCAATGAACTCATCAAAGTGGTTTCACCTAAGGTAAATGTCTCACCCTTTTATGCTGTAATTTTTGTTGTATGTATCTATATTTCAGAGCGATTCAGTGGTATTCCCAGCACATTATTCCAGCATGTACCAATAAATTAGGATCTTCAGCACAAGCATTGACAATACTGAAAATAGATTCAAGCTGCTGATTTGCAGAATTTTGCAGATAAATCTCTGATCAAGACCAGCCCAATAATATATCTTGCATATCAATATTATTAATTATGAACAACAGTATTATTTTAAGGTTAAGTCACAACACTGCTTAAAACAAAGTATGTCTTAGATGCAGGTGAGTATTAGATAAATGTTATTGGATCATTGTCCTCTCCGCTGCAGTATTTGGGCTCCCGAGCACCAGAACCAGTGAAGAAGAAGGTTCTAGAAATGATGTACAGCTGGACTGTGAGACTACCAGAGGAGACAAAGATAGCAGATGCTTATCAAATGCTGAAAAAACAGGGTGGGTATTCTTCTATCTGCACTGCACAAACATCATGAGAATTGTGTCAGAAAACTCCTAACTTGGTTCCTAACTCCTAACTTCAGCAACATTCTTAGACCAAATCTGAGCAGTGAATGGACAAAAATTTTATGTTAGCTAGGAGGCTGGGTTGACACCGCTGCTAAGACGCATTTTTTTCAAAGATGATCAAACAATTCTTTCATGTGATAATCAACAGAGAAAGATGGATGGTGAAATCAACAGGGTTAACAGTAGAATTTAGTGTCTGAAAACATGAGGTTCTACTTCATGTCTTTTTGCCTAGTTATACTTTGATTAGTTTTCGGTCAGATTAGTTTCAACTAGTTTTCCATGTGCATGTATTTTCTGTTGCACTTTAGCTGACTTTTATTTAGTTTTCGTGTTAGTTGGAGTTTTTCCTGTATAATGAGGAAAGCCTTGATTTGTGGAGGCTCAAACTCTTTGGATGAAAGACTGCATGAGAACAGTTATTAACAATAGCCTTTGTATTAAGGGCTCTGCATTGTGTAAAACATTTTAGTGTTCACCATGAACAATTAAAACTAAGGAAAACCAGCACTTTTTTTGCACTGCTAGGTCTAGTTTTAGTCATATTTTCCATTAAATAGAATAACAATGTCTCTGATCATTCCTCTGTTTTCTCTTCTTCTTCAGAAACTCTCCAGCCTTTCTAGTCCTCTTCCATTCTTATAACAGTTTTTTCACCTTAGCAGCTCTTTTAAGTGTTAAGGATTTTGACAATAACTATTATTTTTACAAAAATCTACTCTTAAATTAAGGGGAAATTCTTAGGTCATGCCCCTGATTCAAAGAATTTAAGTATCAATTTGTCATGAAAGGAGGCTTTCAGGCAGGTCCAGATGTTTCAGCACTTCAGTATCCCACCTCATGGTTTCTAATAGTCTTAATATTTAAATACAGGTCATTATTGTGTTTGCTATGGAGTGGTACATGAATATGTCCATGAAAGTTTTCAGTATTGGGACATACAACACTCATGATGTGTTTTTACTTCCCTATCTTTTCTTGCTTTAGCAAATAATGCTATGTGCAAAGGAGGATTACTTCTCTTTTTATGAGGATGAGCCATAAACATGAGACCAATTTCATTGTGACGAAAAGCCTTTTATTTTAAATTATAGTCGTATAGTTCTTATATATGAAATAAATGGCATTTTTGATCATGAAAAAATACAAATTCTGGTGCTGATGATACTGGTTTGCATATGGGCCTGGTCAAGGAGTAACGGGTCGAAAAAAATTGCTGTTCAAATGGGTGTACTGCTTCAACTATATAACCTAAAGTAACTTATAAAACATATTTTGGTAGATAAGTACTTTGATATGGCAAGACTGATGATTTACATAAATAACATTTTTGTGGTTTAAAAAAAAAGGCAAAATAAGCCTGGTAACATAAAAAAAGAACATCACTTTTTTGTTTTTGTTACATATACCTAATAAATTGTAAAAAGGGAATACATTTTTACTAATTCTGACACACCCTGTTCTTCATCAATACAGAAGTTGATGTTAATTCATATTTGTGTACGCTTGGTAAGCTTAAATGTTATGTAACCATGTGCTCAGGATGGCTTGGCACAATATTTAGTGCAAGTAACATATTCATCGGTAACGGATCAAAGAAAAAGACATGCATAGTTCACATATCTACAATTTATAGAAAATTTTCAATAAGATATGTTAAAATAGGTATACATATCTTTACTTTCTGTAATTTTTTTATTATCCAGTTCCAAGTAAAACCATTAAAAAAAAAATTTAAAACCCCAGTAATTTCATGGTAACGGATCAAATGCCTAATATCTCCAGGCCCCAAACTTTACATGCAATAAAAATTACTTTTTGGAAAAAGTATAATAAAAATATCAACACAGTATGTTGGGTACACATAATAAAAAGTAAAATATGGAAAAAATAACTTCATATATTACATTTTTCAAATTTTTAGAAAATTTTTAAAACAAATGAGAAAATTGCAATTCCCAGATGTGCTTTCACTGAGCAGATATGCCCGTCTTCATATGGCTGTAACTTTTGGGTCAATAGGAATTTTTCAAAACCAAAAACAGATCCAAAAACTAGACAATTTGCTAAAAAAAAACAAAACAAAAGAGCCGTAATGGAGTATTGGGGGACAATTTAAATTTTTATTACCACACATGTATACCTCCCCTTGACCAGGCCCATATGTGACCTAGATTCTGTTACTGAGAAGTCCATACAGTTTAAATATATATAACTGAGACTGTGTATTCATCTAAAGGTTAATGGGTGTCCTTGTTCTCTTCCAGGCATTGTCAAGCAGGATCCTGTCCTTCCTCATGACAGTCCCCTCCCACCCCCACCACCCAGAGCCAAAAGTGCCATCTTTGACGATGAGGAGAAATCTAAGGTAAAGAAGCACCAGCCACCTCAAAAATGCTTCATGAAGAAGAGTTTCCATTTTATATTGTGTCACTTTCATGTACGATAAGTGATTCTCTCTACCCATCTAAACATGTGCAAGATGAACTCCTGGGAAATTTATTCCATGGCCAACAGTTTACAAACTCCTCTTCCTCTTTTTCTTTCCTCTTCCACTTCTGGCCTATCCTGTTTTTGTAGACGCTGTCCCGCTTATTAAACAGCACTCATCCCGAAGATTTAAGAGCAGCAAACAAACTCATTAAGGAAATGGTTCAAGAGGTGGGTGTTGAGCTTTATATTGTACAGTATGTCGACACACACAAGATCACATGCATCTCTACCTGTGTTTGGTCTCATGAATTGCTCTCTAACAGCAGTTTCATGTCAAAAGTCCTCACAGTTATGTCATATGAGATTTGCAGTGATGAAGAACTGTCTTTGACATTACTGCTGTACTACCCATAATATAATCTAAAATGTCTAACAAACTGTATCATTCTCTTCCTCGACAGGACCAAAAGCGTGTGGAAAAGGTATCAAAGCGACTAAACGCCATCCAGGAGGTAAAGGAGAGCGTCAGTCTGCTGAGCCAGCTGCTGGAGGGCTACAGCAAGGAGAGCTGTTCCCAGAGCAACCAGGAGCTCATTAAGGTAAACCCAGCTCAGCACATTCACACAAGCCTTACACACACATTCACACTCCTGCTGCTACAAGTGTTGATTAAAAAGTTTGTTTTGCTTTGAACACATTTTTTGCTTCCAGGATCTTTACCAGCGCTGTGAAAAGATGAGGCCCACACTGTTCCGATTAGCCAGTGACACAGAGGATAATGATGAAGCCCTAGGTGTGTTTTACTGACGTCGTAGACAACATTTGGCTTTTACAGAATTATACACATTTAATGCTAACAAGTTTGTTGTAAATAGTGTAGAATAGTTTTAGTGTTAGTTTAATGATTTGTTTTTCTGTTTACAGCGGATATCTTACAGGCCAATGACAGCTTGACACAGGTCATCAACATGTACAGACAGTTGGTAAAGGGAGAGGAGGTTAACAAAGATGGTATAACAACACCTTCACAACCAGGTAGGTGTGTGTTTAGTTTGCAAAAATACAACTTGCATCTTTAATTTTATATATATGTACAGCTCTAGAAAAAAAATAAGAGACCACAGCAAAATTATCACTTTCTCTGATTTTCCCATTTATAGGAATGTGTTTGAGTAAAGTGAAATTTTTTTTTAATTCTCTAAACTACTGACAACATTGCTCCCAAATTCCAAATAAAAATATTGTTATTTAGAGCATGTATTTGTGGAACATAAAACATGGTCAAAATAACAAAAAAATGCAGATATTTTCACACCTCAAATAATGCAAAGAAAACCAGTTCATATTCATTTCTAAACAACACAATACTAATGTTGTAACTTGGGGAAAGTTCAGACATCAGTATTTGGTGGAAAAACCCTGATTTTCAATGACAGCTTTCACGTGTCTTGGCTCTCCTCCATTGCTGTTGGATGACTTTATGCAGCTCCTGACATAGAAATTCAAGAAGCTCAGCAATGTTCCATGGCTTGTGACCATCCATCTTCCTCCAGAAGTTTTCAAAGTGGGTTCAGGTCTGGAGATTGGGCTGGCCATGACAGGGTCTTCATCTGGTGGTCCGTTATCCACACCTTTACTGACCTAGCTGAGACCAGGAGCATTGTCCTGATAGAAGAACCAGTCCTCAGAGTTTGGGAACATTGTCAGAGCAGAAGTCCAGTAGTTTTCAATAGTCATTTTTGGATTCCAATTACTTTTGCAGTACTAATAGCACTGTTTTTTCCTATTGTAAGAAGATAGTGATGGCCACAGGAGTAGTGTTTATACTTCTTCTTCTTAAATAAGACATGGATCAGGTGTTCATTCAGTAGAATAAGGTGTGCTTGTGTTGAAATTGTTGAAATTGTGTTGGAATGGAGTGGCTGTCATACATGCAGACATGCTGATTTCAGAGAAAATTGCAGTGGTCTCTTAATTTTTCCCAGAGCTTTATTTATTAATAAAGTCAAAATTCATCAACTCATCAGTTATGTGAATTTTAGGCCTTAAAACGTCTGTAGTATGATCATATTAACATTGTATTGATCAGACTGTAACATATTGGAGCCTGTAGCCAGTCCTGTAGCCAGTCTGTGGTCTGTAGCCTACCTAGCTGCCAGCCTTAGTCTTCGATTCTGATTTACTGCCCAAATCGGATTTTTTGTTTTGCTGTGTACATTGTTTTTAAAACTGTGTTCATGATCACATTCCATTGTTAAAAGGTCACAGTCCTGAACTGAGACGCATGTGTAAGGAAGTATTCAGATCATTTCTTAAAGTAAAAGTACTGATACACTCAGTGAAAGTTGTCCACTACAAGTAAAAGTTGTGCATCCAAAACTTACTTTTAAGCAAACATATCTATTATTATTTGTTTTGCAGGTAAGAGGTCCATTTCAGTGTTTTACATTATATATATTGATTTGAATTTATTTTACCCATGCATTAATGTATAGATTCTTTTCCATGCGAGATGTGACTTGAAACACAGTGTGTTTAGTATTTAGATGAAACTTGTTGAAAACAACTTGATAATTAACAGGTCTTATGCAATGAAATTTTGTATTTAGAAAAAAGGGATTAGATTGGCATAGGCTGCCATACCACCAGCAAACACTTGCCGTCACCCACTTGCTCTTTATTAACACTGTGAGCATTACTAGTGTCTGCCCCCTGCATGTGACCCCCTTACCTCTAACAGGTCTGCATTCCTCAAAATTTTAAAAGGTTTTATCTAAATTTAACTTGTTAAAACCCTGAAACTTTAAACTCAGAATCATTGTTTGTCCACATTAGGCAGCAGCTCAGCACTTCTAGATCTGACAGGAATAAACACATCAGCCTCTGTAGCAGCGTCCAGCTCAGAGCCCTCCAGCCTCCAAGCCCTGACTCAGAATATGGGTATCAGCCTCCTAGATGATGAACTCATGTCACTGGGTAAGCACAGCTCGTTGCTGACAAATCATCTGGTTTATGCACAGTAGATTACTGACCTAATGGCTTTCACATCCTATAAAAAGATCCAGTCAGCTGTGTAAGCACATATCACAGCTATTAGACTCTGCTTTCACTGGCTAGGGTGTAGCCCTCCAGCTGTTTGTACTGAAACCTGGAATCTTCAAAAGAGGGACCCACCTGCTTAGACCACAACAAAGACTGACACATTCAGCCTTTGTAGATGTAGTCAGTCAGTCCTGTTTTATTATGAGCTTTGTCTAATGCACTTTTTCTTTTACATTTTTAATTGACCAAACCTTTATAATTCAGTAAGAAATGGATTAATCTTGATTGTCTCTGATGTGTTAGGACTGAATGTAGCAGAAAACTTCAACTCTCAGAGCACTTTTCAGGTAGGGGTTTGGAGGTTATGCTGTCTATGCTCATATTACAGCGTGTTTGTAACTTCTTGTCTCTTTAAACACACTAATCTGAATTTTGACCATCTGCTGGTCTCTCAGTCTTACAATAGCACAGAAATATCTACTCCGTCAGTCCCAGCTGCGGTGTTACTTCCAGCTGTTTCCCAGAAGCAGCAGGCTTCACCAACAGGGGGTCCCACCGCTGCTCCCAAAGCCATGGATGAGTTAGACCTGCTGGGAAAGACGTTGTTACAGCAGTCCCTACCTCCAGAGAGCCAGCAAGTCAAATGGTAAGAGAAACAGACCAGCTGTTGAGTGGATAAAAAAAAAAATTACTGAAGCACTATTAATAACAGTCCATGTTTTTTGAAGCTTCTATTCACAATCCTGTGTTTGTTCACACATGCAGGGATAAGCTCCAGCCCCAGTCTAGAGTCACCTTACGTGATCTTCAGACTAAGACCAGTTCCAACCCCAGACCCAGTCCTGCTTCAGCTGCTGGGTCCACTTCTAATGTTGGCGTCCATTTGGAGCAGACTGATGCTCTTCTCAACGCTCCTAGCGTCGCAACATCTGAAAGAGGCTCATCACCTGCTGCTGATCCTCATGATAGCGCTGTGCTGTCTGACATCACCGTGCCTCTGGAAACAATCAAGCCTAGTAAGCAAACCATACCAGACACTAAGGAAAATGTCTTGACTTATTAACATATTAATGTATTCAAGTAGTATTGTCAATATGACCACATTCTGGATTTGTTGAGTCATGTAAACCGTAAATTCATTTTTCCATAGACTAGACTGATAAAACATTATAAAAACGTGAACACACAAAAACATAAAATAGAAGTGGGAGTATTAAATTAAAATTCCTCAGTCTAATCCCCTCTTTCCATCTAAAACTTCTGTACTATTTTTTGTTAAATGACGTGATAAGAACACATACATGAGATGGTCCACAAGGCTGCAGCTGAGACCAATGACGAGACAGAAAACACCACATTTCTGGTCAGGAGGAGTATCTTCTGTTAATGTTAGTTAGGAAGAACTTGGATAGCAATAGGTAGGGATGGGTACCAAACTCCAGTGCTAAACGGGCCCTGGGGACAAAGAGTAAAATACCAGAGTGTCGATAAGCTCAGACATGATCAGCTTTCCTAATACTACCCGAGAAAGAAAAATAGGCCTCATGTACTATATTACAGCAACTTAAAAGTTATTTGGCTAATTTTCTCAGCAACTAACTGAGCCCGTTTTCATGTGCAGTAATACTGCGATCATGACCTGATTTCTGAAATTATCAGATTATTCAAGTGATCATGTAAAGTATCTGATTTGCTTTATCAGATAACAGCTGTAATCTGATTATGAGAAATCGAATGAATACACCTGGATTTCTCCCCAATACTCAGATGTCTTTATGCATGTACACCCATCTGATTTATTTAATTCTTTTACATCTGCGCATGTGTAAAAACAATTAAGTAGTAGAAAAAGGAAGTGACACAGTCAAACGTGAGCTGCATACAATAATGGGATGTTGAGTCCAGCACAACATAAGTATCCAATAATGGACTGAAATGTCTAACAGGGTTTTCCAATTATCATATTTCTAAAGTGCATGTAAAGGCATAAGATCTGGCTATTACAATTATCTAACACGAAAAGCACTTGGAGAGTGCAGACCTCCGCCAAGACAGATCTGACCCCCCCCCCCCCCCCCCCAATCACCACCAAAATTTAATCATTTCTTCCTTGTGCCAGTATTAACGTTTCCAGAAAATTTCATGAAAATCCGTCCATAACTTTTTGAGTTATCTTGCTAACAAACAAACAAACACGCACGCACACAAATACACAAAGCAAAGTGATCACAATACGTCCTGGCAGAGGTAAAGAGGTAATTACTCCCACAGTTGTGTAAACAGGCTCAATGTCTCAACAACAATTTGGCTATCTGGTAAATGTGCCCCTCTGTGTCTGGATGTATGTTTCAGGCAGCTTGTTACCAGTGACTGTATTGGATAAACACAGCCTACGGGTTTTATTTACCTTTGCTCGTGACTGTCCACCATCACGGCCTGACGTGCTGGTGGTGATCATCTCCATGCTGTCCTCAGCTCCTGTTCCCGTCACCAACATCCGCTTCCAGGCTGCTGTGCCTAAGGTATGTGGTCTGTTCATCACATCATGGTGTGAACAGCAAACACTCACATAAACAGGAGGAGGCTTGGTCCAGTTTGAAGATCATCTGTCAGAGAATTGGCATCGTTTAGCTGAAAACTGTGTTTGTCAAGTTATCAGGCGTTTGATTCGTTGAGCTGAGCTGTTAATATATATGTACATTATCCAGGTAATGAAAGTGAAGCTGCAGCCCCCCTCCAGTACTGAACTCCCAGCCTTCAATCCCATTCTTCCTCCAGCAGCCATCACACAGGTTCTGCTGCTGGCTAACCCTCTAAAGGTACTCTACATCTGTCACACCATCTCTGGGTTCATCTTACTGTTAGACCTTTTACACCAACTTACCTCTAGTTCTGGAAGTGGTTTCATTCAGGATTCTTGGAACTGTGGTGCAGTCTAGTGATTTTTGATGACTTGTTCTTTTGAGTCTTATTCTAAAGTTTTTTAATTATTTAATAATTGGCCAATTCTTTGATTGGAACATACTGCTAGGGCTGCAACTAATGACTATTTCAATAGTTGACTTGTCATCGACTACTGTAAAGACTAGTCAAAGCAGTCAGATTATGAGCCGCAAAAAAATAACAGATAACTTATTTACATTTATTGCAGCAATAAAATACTTTTTCTTTCCTTTAACAAGAACATTTAGTGCACAACAATTAGAAAGCATAACAAAGTTTGTTTAAAGAAATATTCAGTTCAATATTCAACAAATATTACAAGCTGCTATAAAATCGTCTTTTCCTTAAAACAAATTACAGTGCTTAACAAAATTTGTTTGTAAACAAACAACTAAATGGTCAAGAGTTTTTATTTCATTTTCAGTTTAGGTAGACCACAGGGAAATGTTTTAAAATGCATAATTCCATTTTAAAAAAGCAAAATATAACTCCTTTAAAGTCTATTCCCTGAGAGACAGGACGCCAGTGTAAAGACCTCAGAACTGGTATGACGTGGTCAACTTTTTTGGTTCTAGTGAGGACTTGAGCATCAGCATTTTGGATCAGGCGCAGTTGTTTGATGGACTTTTTAACTGAACTAGAATCGGACCCATTCCATGTTGGAAGGAGTTTGTCTTCATTCTAATGTTCATGATTAAGATACTCCTCTGTTTTTTTTAAATACATTAAATACCATTTTTTGAATATCTTTAAGCAACGCCTGTGATTTGAGGTAACCTCTGGTTGTCGTGTTGCAGGAGAAGGTGCGTTTGCGATACAAGCTGACATTCAACATCGGCGATGAGTCTCATGATGAATCCGGCGACGTGGACCAGTTTCCCCCTCCGACCACCTGGGGGAACCTTTAGTCCAGAGGAACGACTTCCCTGTCATCTGATTTGCTGCTTCCTATTTCGATTTTTAGGTTGAAGTTGCCCCCAAATTGCTGGTGTTGATAGCATTTACGTGATTTCAGACTCTGGTTTGGTAATCCAGACTGACAAGACCAGTGGAGTTGTGGGATCCAGCTTCTACCTTGTGCCTTCTTCCACAGACTTTTCTGTCCTAATTCAATCATCTACGTGTCTGGGTTTTGTAGCTCTTCTTTTCCTTCACCTATCAGTTCAACAATGTGGTATAGAAAAAACTGACTGAGTGCAGTTGAGCCTTGTAAAAACTGTGCATTCATCTGTTTTTGCAGACTTTAATATCACCCGTGTCATGTGAATTACATTTAACAGCTGGTGTTTTAAAAACTACATACTCAATTTTGGGACTTAAAATGCTCCTATTTTTACTGTTGTCACAATCGGAGTATCCAGTATTTTATTGAGTGTTCTTACCACAAGGGGTTTCTACAAGAGAATTAATCCAAAGGAAACTTCTCTTCAGATATTGAATTGTCAGTTGCCTGTTATGATGTTGAACATACCAGTTGCCAGTACCAGTCCTCTCTGTCCAACAAAAACTTTCAACACACAAGTTTATAGAAATGAATGAAGCACATGCTACTGTAAAATCCAATATTTAAACCATTGTATTGTTTACCATTTGATCCAATGAAGACTTTTTCCCTTTAAGGTTGAGAATCAATTCAGTGAATGTGAGTTGATCTGAAATGCTGTTATACAATGACTGGAAAAGCCTGTTGTGTATCCAGGGAGACTGAATGTGGTAGATTGTTTTTAAGTGTTGGCAAGTCTAGGTTTTATTGTTTATAACTTGTTTTGCCATATTCCTGTTGAGCAATGTCTGTGTCTAAGCCGTAATAAGTGACACTACATCTGTTCATATACTGAAGTTTATCTTATTTCTGCACTTTTGTTTCCAACCAATCACATTTCTCACATAATATTTTACTCAGGACTTTGATTTGGGGACTTTATTTTACACAACCTGAACTCACATGCACCTACTCGCTTACTTTTTTTTTGCACATGAAATCATTCCATTTCCAGTACATTTTCTTCTTTTATTTGCTACCTTTCTGCTGTTGATTGACGCAAAGAGGGACATATTGAATCTTGAGTTCACATCTGGTTTGATTCTACCACATGTGCCTGAGATTCCTTTGCTCTGTACATACATATATATATATATATATATATTTATATATATATGTATGTAAAATCCACTACTAAAATCCACTATATATATATATATATATATATATATATATATATATATATATATATATATATATATATATGTAAACAAATATGTAGTTTGAACTGATATGTTCTCATGTTCATGTCTATGAAGGGGAAAAATGTAACAGATGACATGAAATAGGATATCCCTAAATTCCATATCTCAAGAGTTGACTGGGTTATGGGTGTATGATAACTTCTTAGGGTCATGAAATAAAAACAAGTTTGGAGGCTGACTGGGCTTCACGCAAACAATGTTCTACTGAACTATGTGTCTAAATTGATGTCAGTGGGCACTGAGTTGTAAACTGATTAACTCTGATTCAGTTTAACACATCAGGAATCAATCAAATAACAGTGATTCAGTTACACGTCAATAAACAGGCCCAGGATGATGCCATTAATTATTCTGCCTGTTTTGTTTATACTACAAATCAATGATTCTAGAGTGACATTTACATGGCTACAGTAACTTACGCCATGTTTAGAGATCTCACATTTATAACTGATGAACAGACTGAATATGCAGTCTTGTGATTAAACATTCTTTTCTCACTGTCCTCTGAAGCTTTGATCAGATATTTGTCTTATTTTGGAATTAATGAATTGAAAAGATGACAGATGTTGCTCATAATTGTCATCTGTAATGTGCAGTTCACATAGAGGGGATTTAGAACATGCTTGTCTGCATCAGTTGTCCATATCCCTCCTGATACTGATCTCAGGATATCTTAAAACATTTTTCAGTGCTTCTGTGATTAAATTTGTACGGAACATTGTACGAATATTAATGCGTGGCCACGAGGTAAGTAAAGGGCCATGCATTAATATTTTTTCCTTACGTCACCAAAGGGTTTCCGTACATTTGTGATGCTTAAGGCATCTATATCATAAAAGCCAAGTGGCCACTGTGTGTGCATGTGTGTGTCTGGGGATTCACACAAAATCCACAAAGAGCTGGCTGCTGCAGTTGGGCATACATATGTATTTTGGACAGGGCCGTTTCTTGCGAACTAGGTGAATGCTTAGGGCCCCCAAAGCTGCATGTTCACCTCATCTGAGGAAAATTAAAATGTCCTGTCTTTATCTGTAGCAATCCCATGTGTTTATTACATCCCTTATATACTTAAAAAAAAATAAATGTAGGATATAAATAAAATAAACTGGAATGATGAGCTGTGGTGGGTGTTTTTGTGGCATTATTAGGTCATATTTGTTGGACCACACCCTCACAGTTAGTGACATAGCAGGCTGCTGACAGGTATGATGGGAAAGATTCACAGCTACCCATGTACCATTTCTGTTAGAGAGAATATTAAGCGAAAACACCATAATGGCATCAAAAATAAGTTATCTCGGCGGTTGTATTTCCTTAAACATTTATTATAAACATTCAAAATCTGTTTTATTTATTGACATATGGAGGATTGTTTTTCCTTGTATTATAGTTTTTTTTAATCAGTTTAACTTGCCTAAGTGGTTCAACATAAGATGTTTAATTTTAACTCATCTGTTTTGCTCATGAAGTGTAATAGATTGTGGCATCTTAGCAGACCATCTAAAGGGTGTAGGAATCTCTTCATTGTAGTTTGACAAACTAGGGGCCCCCATGAAGGTAGAAATGGCCCTGATTTTTAGTCAGGGAACAGACTAGCAAAAACGGCAAGCTGATATTAATTTTGGAATACAACAGCCTTACAATCACATAGCTATGGCCAGAATGCATTGGCGGTGACTGCTGGACAAATGCAGTACAGCATACACAAATACATGAGCTGAACTACCACGTCTAGAAACTGTGGATCCCCATGGGTCAATGCGCTAGTTTTAAAATAAATGTACAAATGTCAAAAGTAGTCTGAAAAAGGTGGCCAAACACAGCTTTAGCTCAATTTTTATTTAAGAAAGACAGCACTTAAGGAAGCACAAATCTGAAAGGGAAAGCAATCAACAGAGCCCTTCAGTCATTGATCCTTATTAAAAGTAGTTTAACTTAGACAGATGGAAGTGATTAACATGTTCTGACATACTACAGGACAGCAAAAAGTAAAGCATGCATGAAAAACTAAATCTACTCCAATAGTTGATTACACACACAAAACAGCTGAAATAGTGGTTGAATGGTATCAAAACTACCTGATGAGTCAGTAACAACCTCCAAATCAGTAAGTAGCAGAATATATCGCAGCAACAAGGTCCTGTAATTTACTTCAAAAAAGTGAAAAGATTTAAATGATCCGAGTCAAACAAAGGAAAGAACTTTTACAAAAGACAGGACAGGACTCTGGAATGTGACAAAAGGAGTTAAAAATAAATTTTCCTTTAGATCTGTACTCTAAACCAAATGCCACTGAGCCAAATCTGAAACAACCTGGCCTAAGACAGTTATGAAACAAACTAGTGAGAACCACTACTAAAGAAAAGATGCAGAATTCTCTCCTCTGTGATATGTGTTTGAGAGCTTTACAGGAGTCTGGACGAAGACATAATCTTAAAAAAAAAAAAAAAAAAAAAAAAAAAGATGTATCTCATTCTGAGTTTCCTTTTCTACAGAAAGTTTCATTTTCCACGCGGGCATTTAAAAAAGTAAACTACAATAGATAAAAGTAAGATATGAAATATAAGCCCTTACCTCCTCAGAATGCTATATACCTTTAAAACTACTGTCCTGTAGACTTGATCAGAGTAGTAACAAAGTAAAAACACTAAGCAGTATAAATTAACTTGGTGCTTTTTCAGTAACACTCTACTTCCGGGGAGGGGCTGGGCCTGCAGGTGGAGGGGGTGGAGATGCAAAGGCGTATGGTGGCTGCCCCATGAAGCTCATGAGTGGCGGCTGCGGTGGAGCAAACTGCTGAGCCATCAGAGGCTGTGGCCCTGCTGAGGGTGGAGGAGGTGGCTGCCCGTACTGGCCCTGAGGTTGGCTGGAGTGATCCTGACCTCCTCCTGACTGGCCTCCGCTGCGGGAGTTGTAGCCCCCGCTGCTACTGTTGCTGTAGCTCTGGTACTGGTCTGTGCTGGAGTTATAACTGCTCCTGCGGTCCCGGCTTCTGTCCCTGAAAGACGAGGAGGACGAGGAACGTCCGTCCCCATCGCGGTTGTTGCGGCTGTCACGGCTGAAGCTGCTGCGGCCATCTTTGCCACCTCCACCGGAGCGCATACGACGATCACACTCGTCCTGGTACATGAGGTTGGGGTTGTTGGAGCTGCTGCCACGGTAACGCATCCTGCCACCTGTAACAAACAGATCATCAAATCAGTCCTGTACGATTTTTGTCGCCAAAGACTAAGAGGCAAACAGAAATGTGTATGTATAAAAAAAAAATTCTGATAAACTTATACAATAATATTAGCATATATTGAGCAGATACAAAAAACTAAAATGTTATTATTGGGACAGCCCATTCCTGATAGATACGCAATAGGGTCTTACAGACACTGTCTACGGGCACATTCACACCAGAGCAGTTTGGTTCGCTTTAAACAGACGAGAGCTCATTTCCTTGGATAGTTCGGTTCATTTGGAGAGGGGTGAATTTACAATCAAACTGATGTTGATCAAAGAGGCAAACTCGCCTAAAAACGTAGGTCTCAGTCCACTTCAAGCAAACAAAATGCAAGAAGCGGAAGATAATGCAGCTCTATGTTTTATTTTCTTGTGGTGGAAATGGAAATTACCCTGTATTAATCAATTGATGAATGAGGTTTCTTGTTCATTGTTTGTCTCGTCTTCATTCTTGATGCAAAGCCACCAAAAGTGAGAACGCTGATACGTTATTCAAAACATTCAGTTCATTTCACAAAGTGCAGTGTGAAAGCAAACTTGGAGACAGATGAATACTTCAAGTCTAGTCATGCCAAGTCTACCAGACTACTAGGTATGAAACGGTTTAAGTTAGTCCATTATTCAATTCAGTGACGTGGCGAAAATGTGAAAACCGCTGACACTACTTACCACCTCCACCTCCTCCACGTCCTGAATCCAGGAGCTGGAGCAGTTTAGGGTTGATGGCCTGCCTTGCCTCTTCCAGTACTCTGACAAGGTCCCGTGCCTGGCGCAAATTCCCCGGCGTGAAGAATGTGTAGGCAGTGCCTTTGTTGGTACTGCGGGCTGTACGTCCTATACGGTGGACATAATCCTCAGAGGAGTTGGGATAGTCATAGTTGATGACGAACTTGACATCTTCCACATCTTTTAGATAGAGATTTAAAGCAGTCAGTTTTAGAGCAAGGGGAAAAGGAACAGATGATCATTTCAAAGCAAAACAAAGCCTCAATATGGAAGATTTTTTTTATGTTTATTCTAATAACAGTACAGCATATTGTGTAAATAGTTCCTGATGAAAACTAAATTAAAAAACAAAATTTGGTAAATTAGCAAAGAATTGATCATTTTTAATACTACTATATAAGCTATTTTTTTAATATCTTGCACCCAAATTTAGATATTCTATAGCATTAATATAGTTCTGGCATATCTAGAAGCTCCTCATGAAAAACTGACTGCCTTCAATACAGAGGAATCAATTCTGTTTATTTCCTCTAAGATAATTTTATTTTTTTACTTTTTTTTATTGAAGTCATTTATACTTAAATATGTTCATTACCTGAAAAGAAAACTTACCTGTGTATTCAGACACTCCATACATCCAAAGATTCACTTCAGGTTGAATACCATTATAACAGAATGTTTTGATATAACATTCATGTACGTTTCATGCTCACTTGATTTACAGTGAGAATGGCATCATAGAGCAAGGAAACCATGTTTAGGCTCAATCATACTTTGTACCCAAATGCAACTGCTGATCAAAATGTGTGAAGCCATAGAGTCTGTTTCTCATTACAGAAGATGTGGGGCTCTGACAGCACTGCTGAGTCTGATCAACATGTCTCCCTTTTCCTCCATCGTGACTGATTTTTCATCACCGTCTCCTACATGTGCTGTGATAAATCTGCACTACACTTGGACTGAAATATGGGCACGATGGAGGTACCTGAATGTATGGTGAGCTCGTGGAGGAGTTAAGAGAAAGGGGCGTTGAGGTACTTACCCCCTTCGTGCTGTTTTTACAAAGTCCCCCCTGATCAGTCCTGGTTCATAGGGAGGGGCTGAGGGGGAGGGAGACAGGGTTCATCCCTCACCTTCTGCGCACACCAGCAACGTCAGACGGGAGCAGAACCGCTTAACCTCAAGAGACACACACACAACGGGCTGGTTCTGTTGCTCTCGTCGCATTGCAGGAACCCGCCTCAGACCCTGGCCAGGACTGGATCCAGACGAGCCCGTCTAACTGTCTCTCTCCTGTCTGTCTGCTTTTAGGGTGGACCGATGGGCAGACATACAGGCACCTCAGGCTGCTCCCAAGGAAGGCTCGCTGGATTTACAAACTTTGACATTACTGGGCAGGGGGGGCTCTTAGTTACCCAAGAAGAATAAGGGGGGCTTTAATCCCTCTAAAACTAGCCAAGCTTCTACTTTAGCATGACTGAGGGGGCAGTGACAGCAGCACAGAGTGTTAGAGCTGCCGCGTGCTGCCAAACCCTGAGAGGAGAAGAGGGGAAAAAAGAACATGGACACAGTCATAGGAATTATGTCAAGTCATGAACACCTCATTTATCCCCCCTTCTCAGATTTCTCTTGCTAACAAATTAGATGTGAAACTAACTATACACCCTAGCATTCTACATATTATTTGACAAGAGAATGTAATAGAACTAAAATCATGAGAAAATTTGCGCTGACACCATTAAGGAGACAAGGTAAGAAAAGGTGCACAGAAACACCCCTCCTTTCAGGCAGCGTGCCAAAGAGCCCCGGATGAAGGAAGCTTTTTACTGCAGTAACAAGAAACAGACCAGAAATCCAGCAGACCAGAAGGTCAGGAGCCTCCCTAATGAACATTACCATTCATTGGTAATAACTACAATGTGCTGATTTTACATAATTGCTCTACACTTAGGTCCATCTTGTTATGCTCTTGGTGTTAACAGTGAAACCACAGGTGGACATATAAGACAACCTGAAAACAGACAAATGAAGACAATTCTGCTCTTTATGTTGTGCAAGAAATGCGCATGCGCCACTGCATATCAACTCATCCACAGCCCTTATAGTTTGTATCATGAAAACAATATTCATGGGAAAACTTAAATGCACAGGAGAATCTAATATCATAAAACTACTCAGTGTTTTGTTTATTCCACTGAGGCTCATTTTATTATTACTATGTGTATTCTTAGCCATGCCAATTGCTTACTTTCCACTGAATTTGGTTGAAATTTGAAAAGAACATTCAAGAAACCAATTTACATCCAAATCATGAAAGATAAATAATTTGTACCGCAATGAAGGACCTTTCATTAAAAAAAAAACAAAAAAAAAAACCTGCGTTAGCTGTCACTTGCAGCCAAAGTTTGACTGCACAGAATAATGACATTGTTCTATTATTTCTGAAAGGTGTTTGGTCTAACTAAAGCAGATCTTCTACTTATATAATAAACACCTACCCATTTATTGTGACCATTTAATAAAAAACACAAAAGCACAAATAAAGCTGACTACAACTATTGCTTACTTGTGTCAGTTAACTTATTTTATGATACTACAATTGTGAACAATTAAAATATTCCTCAAGAAAATATGTAGAGAGAACATGAGAATAAACTCAATAAAATGAGATTATGGAGTATCATGTGTAAGTGTGAGCTGACATACCCAGACCACGAGAGGCCACATCGGTGGCAATCAGTATCGGAGCTTTACCACTTCTGAATTCTGTGGAATTAGACACAGATTTAATAAGTGTTATGAAATCTGAGTGAATGTTATGAAAGAGAGAGACTGCCTTGAAGCTGCGTATGACTTTCCTCACCAATTTTTCATCAAATCTGTAAAACCTGAGTCATAACCTAAGTTGCACGAATCCGTAAGTCTTTCTGTGATTACGCACCTGATTCTCTTCCCTCACAGTGAACAATGTTGAAGTGAACTCCACCATAAACGATCCTTTTGTTTACAAACAGAGCTGGTAGGTCACTCGGGGATTTTCAGAAATTTGTTGCGACGTGCAATGTGGGAAGCGGAGCCGCATTATGACCACAATGGCAACAAACACGGAAACAGCTTCATTGCCTCTTGCTACTGCAGCTGCATGTAGCTCCACTTCCCACAATACATGTCACGACAAATTTCTGAAAATGCCCGAGTGACCTACCTGCTCTGCTTGTGAACAAATGGATTGTTTATGGTGGAGTTCACTTTGAAATTGTTCTCTATGAGGGAAGAGATTCAGGTGCGCAATCACGAAAAAGATTTATGGATTCATGATACTTAGGCTATGACTGGGGTTTTACAGATCTGATGAAAAATTGGTGACAAAAGTCATACGCAGCTTTAAGAGGATAAACAGATACAAGTAATTTGCAGGAATGTGTTTGAGGCATTATTACCTGTGAGTACCCAGTCTCTTTCTGGTTGGCTCTTATCTCCATGGATACACATGGCTGGCCACCTAGAATGGAAAACCATGACACCGTCCATCAAGGGTTAGATTGAATAACGAATGTTTATGAAGTTTTTTCCCCATATGGATCATAGACAGCAACTCTCACCCGTCCCGTCTCATCCTCCTGGTAAGATCATCACATCGCTTTTTGGTCTCTACAAAGATGATGGTTTTGTTCTCCTTTTCTGCCATAATCTCCTCCATCAGCTGAAGAAGTCTAAAGACAAGTAGAGAAAATAAGACTGTCAAGACACTGCACAGCAGCAGCAATGGCCTCAAATTATTTCGCATTAGTAGAGCAACATCTGAAAGTATCGCTCGACTAAATTATTTTACTGTTGAAGAAAACATAAAGTCCTCCTCACTTGTTGTCTTTTTCTGACTCCATGCAAACATCGACTATCTGCAGGATGTTGTGGTTGGCACTCAGCTCAAGGGCTCCAATGTTAATCTGAACGTAGTCTCTCAGGAAGTCTTCAGCAAGCTGCCGAACCTCCTTTGGCCAAGTTGCACTCCACATCAATGTCTGTCTGTCAGGCTAAAAAACAAAGAGAAATTTAAAAAAAAAACATTAAAAAGCCACTCAAATATGATTTTATTAATTAGTTGTGATGAACATTTCGCAATCACTGTCACTTTCTCCTACCCTAATTTGCTCAACTATTTTGCGAATCTGTGGCTCAAAGCCCATGTCAAGCATGCGGTCAGCCTCATCCAGCACTAGGTAGGTGCAGCGACGCAGGTTAGTCTTCCCTGCCTCCAAGAAATCTATAAGCCGACCAGGTGTGGCAATGCAGATCTCAACACCTACAAAACAATCAGCACACCAACAAAATATACATTGAATATTAGATTCTCAGACAGACAAATTCCCAAAGAGTAATTCTTTGTTTAATAATTTCTTTGTAAATATGTTTTGCCTGCGAAGAGCAGAATGATAACATATCACAATGGAAACTAGGAGTCACATAAATGAGACAGCTATATGTGATGTATTCACATATCAGGATATGGCTCTGTGTTTTATAACAAATTAAATATTTTGTTTTCCTGACAACACTGAGCTATCACAGCCTCTGTTTGCAAAGCTGTGTGAATTTTCATTTTTAAAGTTTAATCCCAATACAAAATGAAATCAGGAAAAGATTCAAAATCAAACAATTATTCTAATGAGGGTAAATCTTTCGCAGATGTTGACTGTGTTGATCAGTCTTTTTCATAAACCTGTCTACAACCATACTCACCCCTCTCCAGGTCTCTGATCTGAGGTCCCTTAGGTGCTCCACCGTAGACACACGTGCTTTTTATGCGTGAAGACTTGCCATAGTCATATGCAACCTGCTGAACCTGCTGGGCCAGCTCTCTGGTGGGGGCCAGCACCAGACACTATGGAGGGTAGTTTTACACAGTGACTGTTTGCCCACATCAAGGTACCATTAATTGAACACAGCATTTCTATATAATGTCGTGACATATAAGGTATTTGTACTTACAATTGGACCATCTCCCCTCTCCAGATAGGGCTGATGGTTGATGTGTACAATAGCTGGAAGAAGATACTAACACAGAGACAAAGACACAATAATGAATGAAATAATTTCTTTTTTTTGTTCCTCTAAAATGAGTTTTAGGACAATTTTTTTCTTTCAGTATTTCTTATCTTGTGTAATGTACTACATATACAATAACATTTCCAAAAAAGTGTCATCTACATCCAAGAAAGGCAAAAATTCTTACAGCCAGTGTCTTCCCAGATCCCGTCTGAGCAATGCCCACCATGTCCCTGCCACTCAAGGCCAAAGGGAAACCCTGAGACTGGATAGCTGTGGGCTCCTTGAAGTTCTGCTGCATCAACACATCCATCACATATTCTAACAAAAAGAAATCAGTAAGGAAGTTACACTACTATACTAATAATTTTAGCTTTGATTATTTAATTAGAGACTGCTATCTAAAGACATATTTCTGGTTTCAAATTTACAGTTATGAGTTTTGTCATTCCTAGCATTCCTTAAAGTGCAACTAGACTCCTGTTCTGAGTCTACTTCTACCCACTGCATGATTCTGGAAAGGCTGAAACCAAGGTGATCACTATCTGAATGTGCAAGTGTGGATATAAGATAGGAGTAGTTAAAGTATATCTGTATAATGGAGAATGACATGACACATGTAGAGATTCATATGAGGCGCTGAAGGGCTTAGTTTGAGTATCTGAACCAGTTTTACCACCTAAGAAAGGCCCACCAATAAATAAATATCCATTTAGATGTATGCTATATTTAGAACATTTTTGTTGTTTTTTCTTGCTTCATATAGTTTATAGTTCAAAAGAGTTTTAATGATGTGCAGACCACTAAAGCAGATTTAATGTAAGGTTTACTGACGGGGAAAATGTGCCTGGTGAAAAGCTGTGACTGCCTTTGGACAACCAGTGCCTCGGATGGTGATTTCTTTCCTTCTGCGAAACTCCTCCATTTCAAACTGGAGATAAGAGCAAAACAAAAAATAAACATGGTGAATATAATTTGAATATGATGAATAGAAATACATTACTGATAGGATTTACCTGACTCAGTCGTTGGACCTCAGGATGTTCGTTGTAAAAGTTTTTTTCAAACTTTGGCAGCTCGTCTAAGTTCCACCTCTTTTTGCGGAGGCGGTCCCCTGGGTTCCCAAATTTCATAGGTGGAGGGCCACTACGACCACTCATGTTCCCAAAACGAGGCCTGAGCGGTCAGCAGTTAAGAAAATGTTAAGATTAGCAAAGCAGCAAGCTCCTTGGGACGCATATATTGACAGATAATGTGCTCTCAGTGAATAGTAATCATCCTGAAGTGTCAGAAATTACTATCAGTAAAATGATGTCCTCATTGTATCAATTTGTTTGTTATGAAGATGTTTACAGAGTCCTGTGCTTGGATACAAATTTTAGGCACCTTACTGGAATATTACTACTTTATATACTGCATTTCTACTGCACTACATTTCAGATGATTTTTTTCCACACCACATTTGTAGAATTTCAATATTTTGTGAGAAACTGAAGGATCTACTGTTCTTTTACTGGCCACAAAAATGTTACGACCTCTTCAGCTGAATGAACTCTCAAAAGCAGAAAATCATGTGTTGCCACAAAGCAGAAAAAATAGTGACTTTTTTGAGTGTGAGTGTACATATATATATATATATATATATATATATATATATACATATATATGTGTGTGTGTATGTATATATATATATGTGTGTGTGTGTGTGTGTATACACACATATATACATATATACATATACATATATATATATATATATATATATATATATATATATATATATATACACATATACATATATACACACACACACACACACACACACAAACACACACATGGAAACACAAATATATGAAAATATTTTACAGATGCTACAGGCAATAATGATCTTATAGACTATGATACACTGATGTACTTTACAATACCCAATAACATATAAAGTAGACCCAATTAGCTTACCCTTAAAGTGGAATAAAACGCAATACGCACATTAATGGATGGATTTCACTACACATTAACTACTCTTAACTTATTATACTTAAGGACATTTTGCTGATGATACATTACGCTTTTAATGCACACCTACTAGTGTAAAAGGAGGCCAGTGTTAATACTAAACTCTTTCATTGATCCAAGGCAAACGTTGTAGTGCAGTTCATACCACAAGCATGGCTTTAGCGCCACCATGAGACCAGTTTAATATTATCCGACAAATTATGTCAGTATATATGACTCCAGACAGTCAGCAAACTTCGGTGATATGATCACTACAAACCTTCACGCTGGCGTCGTTATTAGCTTAACTTAAGCTTAACGTGTTTTATAAATATAGGCTACTTATTTTATAGCAGCATCTGCGAAAGTAAATCCTGCAGTGAAGCTGCTGCCATGGCGGTTGAATATTTACGTTAGGCACCAAGGCCCCGCCATAGCATTTGCACTAGGTCAAACCTCCTACGATGCTAACCTGGGACATTGTGCAATCCCAATTCTGTCGTAAATATTTACATTTATTTTCTCTGTACAAGACAAAAACTTACCTGTCTCGTCCTCGGTCCCTGTCTCGGTCTCCATAGGACGAACCCCCTCTCATACTGACAAAAACACTGGCTAACTATCCCTCCGCTGTCTTTTTAACGTAAGCTTTATCGTTAGGCACTACTCTTCGTTGTGCACCAACTGCACAAAAGGGCAAATTTAGTTGGCACACTTTAACAAAACGCTTCAAACTAAAGCTTGTGCGTATTATAGAAATGTGGATCTTTAGATTTTGGAAAACAAATTGTTGTATGCGTCACCTAGCTCAACGGCCTCTGTCGCCCCCTCTTTCACTGCTCATTTTACGACGTATCTTCAAACGGAAACTTAGCGTAAACGCCTCTCAACAGAACGTAGACTGCGTATATTTTTAACTAAACAGTAATAGTGAATGCGGATTGCGCATTCGTTCTTGCTTTTTAACACTTGATGGCGGTATGTCAGAAACCGACATCCTCTTTTCCTCTAAAACAGCAGAAGAAGAGAGTCTTCCTGGAAGTGTAAGCTGTGGTATTGGTAGGTTTTTGCCATGGTCGTTTGGACGGTTTGTAATACTTATGGTAGAGGACATTTTATTTAAAATATGAAGTTACTGCCCTCAATGAGAGAGTAGTGTAGTATCTGTAGAAGTGGACCTCTCCTTCGGAAATGCCTTTATTAATTCAGAACAAAGGACTTGACCGGATAAGCTCGACAGTGGAGCTGTTCGACAGGCATCCGCATTTACAGGTTTGTCCCCCTGGTAATGTCAAATTTAGCTAGACCTGTCACCACCAAAGGATTCAGATAAGTGACTCATTGTCTGACTTAGTGCAGTATTTACAGTAGAGCTTTTTATCTTGAATATTATCAGTGTCCTCCTGTCACTGTACAGTATGCTCAAGGCTGATAAACACAGGGAAGATATCTGATGGTACTGTTAACTTATAGGAGCATGTTTGGAACTGCTAAAATGTTATATTCTATGTTTATAGTTATATTTGATATTTTTAAATCATTTATATATGTATATGTTCCTGGTGCACACTGGGCCTTAGAGATTTTGCAATTTCAGTTTTCTGTATGTGCTGTACATATGGGGAAACTGACAATAAAGCTGACTTTGACTTGACTGCAATCCTAAAAAAAAAAGCTGTAGTACATGTGAAAATTGTGTTTCAGTCTTTATTAGAAATAAAGCTATATACAATTAGTTATTTAGTTTGTGTTAATATTAATACATAAATTAAATAAAATAATTCCGTTCAAATCAATCAGATAAAAGTGTTTACAGTTTTTATTACTATCCATTGGAGTACCTCTACAGAAATATTATCTCATTATTGATAACCAGGGTATTTGACTCTTATGTTCCAGGAAAGTGCAAGAGACTTTTGCTCCAAGCCACTTGTTGATGTCGACCCAAAGTGCTTTCTGTATGTGCAACAAAGAGAGTTTGCTGCAACAACACCAACAGACAGTAAGTAAAGCTAAATAAAGACAAGAAATGTTCGATCTCACCCAGGAAAGATCTGAAACTTTCATATCCAAGAAGATAGAGGACTAACTAGGAAAATGTGCTGAAGTGGTGGTGAGACACTGTAATGTGGCTGCTGGTGATATCTACATTTAGAAGTGATCAGTAATCTTTGTATTGCCTCTGATATCCCAAGTGCACAGCTCTTAATTAGTTCAAACCAAGACTACAAAGTGATTGAGGGCTGGTGGAAACTAGAGAAGTGTTTTTATTTTCCATAATTATGTGACCCTTATCTCGGACTTTTGCCTCCCCTTGTACAGTATTTTCACATCATATTTCCAAGTGGGAGTCTGCAATATCCAACAAACTAGCAAAAACAAATTCATGATAGAAATGGTGATAGTTTCTTTTCTATGAGATACTTCATTCATATTAATGAACTAGACTTAACTGGACTGTTAGGTATTCATTTCTGCAGTTTAATTAGCATGTAACAGACCTCCAGATGGTGCCCCAGGTTTATTACAGTAATAATTCATGTTTTCTTCGATCACAGATAATGTTTCCATCCTTGGATCAGATGATGCTACCACTTGCCATTTGGTTGTGCTGCGACACACTGGTAATGTTTCCTTCCTTTTAAATGCATTCTTAGTGTCTGATGCTGTGCATAAACTGATGCTGATTATTGATTTCTTAGGCAGTGGAGCAGTTTGCCTTGCCCACTGCGATGGCTCCAACACTTGGTCTGAGGTCCCACTTATTGTCAAAGCTGTCACATCACTGAGTAACAGTAAGGACAGCAGGTATGAAACACACACATGAATAGTTAAAGTTCACATTTCTAACATTTGGCATCCTGTTTAGATTTGATGTATTGCTTTTCTTTTCATTCACCTGTGCAGACTAGAGCTCCATCTTGTTGGGGGATTCAATGACGAGTTAAAAACATCCCATAAATTAAGCCTTAACATTCTGGGTAGATAATCTTATGTCTTTATGTAATATTATACCAGCAATGTTTTCATTTAATGAAACTTACAAGACTTTTTTTGGTTACCAATTTACAGCAGCGTTCCATAAACAGAAAGAGGATATTCATCTAGTAACATGCTGCATCACTGGTAATGTTACTATGCTTTAAATTTTTTTTCATTTTTTTTTTTTTTTTTTTTCTGTTCTATGTTCTATGATCATCAAATGTCTCATTCATTCTTTTTTTTGTTTAAGAAATGAATGACACTGTTGTCAATGGAAATCACAGACCTATAGTATATGGAATAGGTAAGTGACAAATCTGATACAGAATGAGGGGGGATGGTACAAGCTGTAGCCTCTAATAAACCTTTTTTTGTTGTTGTTGTTGGTTTTGTTTTTGTTGGAAAGGTGTGAATGTCAAAACAGGGGAAGTCTTCCCTTCCTCTTTCTCTCATAAGGGACCTGCAGAGGAACTGCGCTCAGCTAGAACCTTCACTGGGGGACAGGTAAAAGCAGATGTAAAATGTGAATTTTAAACATTTTTGTGTTTTTCATTTCATGGCACAACCCTGATGTTAAAATATTTTTATTATGGGTTAATCCTAGACACAGAATACTTATGTTATTATTACCCTTGAATGAATGGTCATGATTAGTAGAAACAGTAAAAACACAGAAAAAACTGTAACTAAGGACACAATATTAATTATAGTTTTTTTCATCTTGCAGATGGCTGACATTTATGACTCAAGTCAAGGGCTTGTTAAAATTGGACCTTGCAAGTGGTCTCCGAATATGGACATTGCCTTCTGGTTGTCACAAAGTGATGACATAATTTTAAAGGTAACTTAATTTTCTAAACTTAACTGCTTCATCCTCTACTAATGCTGTAATCAAGACCAGAGTTATGAGACTGAGACAAGATCAAGACTTTGAGGGATCAAGATGTAGTTAAGACCAGAGCAGATACAGTAGTTAGTAGAAAGCAGTTGCACATTGCAGCAACCAGGGTTGGACTGATTGGCATGATATGACCAAAGCACTTAGTTTTCTTTAAAGTGACTAAATAACTATATGCAGAAGATGTGCATTTTTCTTTAATTATCTTAGACCCTTTGTGGGACAGAGTGAGGGAGATACAGAGACACAACTCAAAGCCCTTGCAAGGCAAATAGCTGGCAAGCTACTGAGACTACATGTGGTTAAATAATATAGGAAATATTTCCAAAGTGCCTTTGTGTGAAGAGTAAGATGATTATTTGCCAAGGTAGATGTAATCCACTAGCAGTTTTGTCAGTGAACAAGTCAACTTCACTTCTTACTAAACACCCTAGTTTTGTTCATGTAAAAGTCACAATGTTATCTCAGTATGTTTTTTTTTTTTGTCATCTGCAGTACCTGTCCACATCTCCCATGGCTGAGCCACCACACTTTGTCCAGCACATAAAGTCCACTGTCCAGTTCCTTTTAGATCACCCAAATTCTGATAGCCTGTTTCCTGGGGGCCAGCCACAGCTCTACCACAGGACTGAACATGGGGACTGGGAGAGAGCTGCACAGTCATAGAGGCTTCCACTCATCTTCATCTGAACCTCAAAACATGGTACCTGACTGTTTCTGCCTCTTAGCTTATTGGACACACTGTGACCCACATTCACCTGCTGTCTCTTTTTGTTCATCATGTCTTATTATGGAGGTGACCTCTAACCATGTTGTATGTTTGTTGAATTTGTTGAGTTTGACTCATCTGGCTGGCCCAGTAGAGCAACTGGAGAGTACAAGTGATTGGTTCTATGACAGAAGTCTTTTTGAAACAACATTGTCTTCATACATATCTGTGTAAAATATCATACTTTTTGTCTGTACACAACTGAAACCTTTTTTTTTTTTTTTAAATGCATACTCAACCAACTGATATCATGCCACTATAATTGCCTTTAGAGGCCTTGTTGTCAGTTGTTGTTGCTGTGTTGCCAGGAAAGCAAATCTGAAGTGCACATATACAGACATGAATATTCATTTCAAATATTAAGAGAAAAGGTCACTTTATGTGGTCAGTATATGACTCGTTTTTGAGCTGTGTCACAAGTGGCATCATCAAATGAAGATTGCACAAGCACATGATAAATGCTAGCTTTCATGTGCTATAATATGATAAAATTCCTGTATGGATCTTATAAATGCAGAGCTTGACCTGTGGGTATGGTGTATTCACCTGTCAGGACTTGCATTTCAGCTTTGTGATGACTAAAGAAGAATTAAGCTTTGCACTTTGTTTAAAACACTGATAAATTGTTTAACAGTTACAGTGTTTTCTCTACAATCGCATCTTCCTGCTGAGTGGAAAAGGACCTTCCCATTACATACTCTACATAGATCTGTACACTTGGACATGAATGTGTATGTGGAAGTATCTGCATGTGTAAATGTGTACAATATTCTACTGCAACAAATAATGTCAACATATGATTTTGTTAGCAATGTCATTTTAAAACTGTAAAACAATTCAATTTTCAGAGCAACAAATGTACTGTATAAGGCCTTTCCCCATCAATTAAGTTTGCAAAGTGCTTGAAATCTTGAAACTGTACATCTTACTAAATAAAGGTAAATATGATAAACATCAGTCCATGTGTGTTTTTAGAGTAACTGTGGACAAGTTATATTAAGACCGGAGACCGAAATTCAAATAAAGGACAGTTCAACATACACTTTAACCTGGTGGGAGGGTAGGTTGAAACAGTTATTTGACTTTAACCTATGCCTTCTGTAATATCTACAACTCATTCTACTTTGTACAATTGTTTGGAAGCCCAGAGTTAAACATTCAGTGAGTTCCAGGCGCTGAACTCCCAGGTTCTCCATTTAAATCAAACCTTTCCTCTTCTTCTCTTAAACCAGTGACAGTGCTCGTGAGTCTCCGTTAAGCTCCGCCTATCATCACCGACGTATGATTTTTTTTTTTTTTTTTTTTACGTGCCGACGCACCGTACGTACGCCGGTCCTGTCAGCGGCGGACAGGCGTATTCCCAGTCCCTCCTCGTACCGGCTGGCCGTAGGGTGGTGGAGTACAAGCAAGTGTCCTAACGAATATTTTTTTTCCCCTTTTTTTATTTTTAACTGTAAGAATAATGTACACAAGATAATCGTCATTAGTGCTGTTCGTTGACATTTACTCGGACTTGTAATTACCGTGCACAATCCGTGATGCTGTAGAGATTTTTTCTGAATGAGGATACGTTTGTGGTCATATTTTGCTAACCCAACTCAACATTTAAGCTAAGGGATATTTGTCACGAACCCTATATTTAATTACACCAACAAATAAATTATGCGAAAGGTTCTGAGACATTTTAGACGGTTTCCATGGGTGACCAATGTGACACTATATGGCTGTCTGTACTGTGGGGGGGACTTCGTTAGCCAGTGTTTGACTAGCAGGGACAAAATGGACTGGACTCAAACACGAAACGTCGCTATCGTTGCGTTTAGTTTCCATGGCAACTTCAGCTTCTTCTGGATGCGGTTCCTGGAGCGGAGATTTCCTGGGAATTCCATCAGGATGGTGATGCGGAAGCTGTTCCTGGATCAGACTGTGGCGGCCCCGCTGGCTACCAGTGTCTTCTACACAGGTGTGTGTTAAGGGACGGGACACACTGACGGCCTGTCCTCTAATGGTTAACCGAGACACAGAGACATGCCTGTCAATCTGTAACCAGACCTCACGAACTCCGAAGGGAAAGTTCTGTAGTTCTTTGTTGGTCAGAGGTCACATGAAAGACATTTCAAGGCTGAGCAGTTGTCGATTGTAACTAAGGACTTTACTCCTCTCTTGTAATTAATTACACATTTGAGACTTGCACTACTCGAGTATTTCCATTTTAAGCATCTTTATGCTTCTAAATGGTGCTGCTTTTTGCTCCATTTCATTCATCTGACAGCTTTATAATAATAATAATGATAAGAATAGTAAGAAGAAGAAGAATCTTTTTTTTAAAAGCACTTTTAAAACTGTAGCAAAGTGTTTTGATAGCAAATAGGACAATCAGAACAGTGTGTTTTCAGTTAGGCAAGGCAAGGCAAGTTTACTTGTATAGCACATTTCAGCAACAAGGCAATTCAAGGTGCTTCACACAGGACATTGAAATAAAAGAAACAAAAAGAAACACATTTAAAACATTATAAAAGAAACATGTAAAAGGTGATTAAAAACAGCGAGTAATAAAACAACACATAAAAAAAAAAAAAGAATAAAATAAAAATAAAAACACATATTAAAGTAAGAGTTGCAGTGCAGAGTTTCAAAGAGAATATAAAGTTTAAAAAGTCAAAAGCCTTTTAGTCAAAGGCAGCAGTGAACAGGTGAGTCTTTAACCTTGACTTAAAAGAACTCAGACTCTCAGCAGACCTGATATTTTCTGGTAGTTTGTTCCTGATACACGGAGCATAGAAACTGAACGCTGATTCTCCATGTTTAGTTCTGACTTTGGGAACACAGAGCAGACCTGCACCAGATGACCTGAGTGGTCTGGATGGTTCATACTGGAAGTTAATCAAACACTGGTGAATAGAGCTGATGAGAAAATGGCAAATAGAGGCTTTACTATTTACTTTGAACACTTTTTTCTTTTAAAATTATTATTATTATTATTATTATTATTATTATTATTATTATTATTTATAACCAGGGAGATCAATTGAGCCAGTCCTCATTTACAATGACAACCTGACTGAGAGGTAGCATAACAGGCAGATAAAATGTAAAAAAAAAAAAAAAAAAAAAATACGAGCTATAACAGTGCTGAAGGGAGTATTATTCACAGTATTTACATTGATATATTTTTTAAAAAGAATAGCTATTAACAATAAAAATATAAAGACAGATAATATAGTTTTACAACATGTCATACCAATGCTAAAAGGAAGTAGCAGGTACAGTATATATGGTGACAAGTATTAAAAACAAAATGGTTTAAAGCAAGTGCTGTGATCTTGTGCTAATGGTTGTACTGAATTTATGAAAGAGAGGAGAGTGATATTCACATATCTGCAAATGTGTTAATTATGAATGTTAAAGTGTTCTTGTATGGATAGGGAAATTTCTTCTAATTAAACTAAAACCTCTGGGATTGGCTGAAAATCTCACAAAGTTGAAAACAGGATTGTTGCTGGAACGTTGACTTGCGGTTTTCACAAGTATACAATGACCTAATTGAATATGATGCATTGCTGTAGATTAAACTACCAACAGTTAGTTCCAACAGTGAACTCATCCTTAAACATCTACAAGAGTAAAATGTAAAACACATTAAGACAGCAGTAAAAAATCAGTAATAAATCATCACATATTAGCAAAACAGTTACAGGGACCATTTTACTGTGTAGTGTTACTCAAATACTAAGTCCAATACTCCAATAAAAGTACCTTAATATTGGCAGTAAAATAAAGTATATCTGAAGGCTTCTTGCATGATTAATGGGAGAGCTCCAAGTGTTTTCAAATGAAGAACCTGTCCAATTGATTGATGATTTGATTTTGCTAAGATATTGGAACACTGGAACTTTTATTGAAATGAAACCATGTTCGAAATTTAGATTGGGAAAGCTGTTAACAATTGTTGAAGAATCACATTTTATCTTCATTGCCTTCTATGTGTCTGTATTCTCCAGCATTTTCATTTATAAAGAATAACAGTGAGTTCAGGCGGTCTCAGTTAACTATTTATTTACAAAGTAGCAATTGGTAAGTCATACAGAGCTCTGGGTCTCTTTATTTCCCTGACAACAATATACTTTGCCAGTTCGTAAAGTCTGACTCACTATTCTTTTCCTGATCCAGTGTTTTATAGTAGACAATGGTTGTCTAGAAATGTAGGTCGATATCATCTTCTCATTGGTTCCTTGGATAAGTGATTCCATTCAGTGCGTTGGGTTTTCTCCAGCAGCTTCACGTTGCTCCTTGAGACTCCGCCATGTAACCTGTTTGACGACAGTTAAAATATACACATCCTAGTTCCCCCTTATCTAAGCAACATACTTCATGTCTTTGCAAAGCTGCTCTCGTACTAGGTAGGTGGTGTCACAAAAAATAGACTGGTATTACCTGACTCTAAGGTCGAGCGGATGTTTGACCCTATTCTGACCATGTTTACATCTTTTCTCCTATAGTTTATGACCCTATGTGGGGATGTGTATTCAAAAGTGTATGGCAGATGGCCATCTTCCAGGAGTCTGGGTCTGCTCGAGGTTTCCGCCTGTTAAAGGGAAGTTTTTCCTCGCCACTGTCACCAGTTATTAGTGTTTGCTCCTGGGGGATTCTGTTGGGTTTCTGTAAATTGGCCTAGAGTCTGGTTTTGACCAGCTCTATATATAAAGTGTCATGAGATAACTTTTTGTTGTGATCTGGTGCGATATAAATAAAATTTGATTGATTGAGTGATTTATTGGTTTTCCCCTGTAAGTCGCTTTGGAAAAAAGCGTCTGCCAAATGCATAAATGTAAATGTAAAATATTCTCAGACATATTTTACTCATCAACTCAACTCATCAACTTGCTGTGCGTAGTGTGGATGAACACACAAACTAGGGGGTCAGGCCTTCCTGTTCATCATCTAAAGTGCCCATTATAGAATGCAGCATGGACCTGCTGACCCAGACAAAGACAAAGACCACTGGTCACATCCTGTGTCAGTCTGTTGACAATGAGCACACTGGGATCCTGGTTTAGAGGCTTTAAATAAATAAGTAAATATAGCTGACCTAACAAGTGGTCTTTGTCTGGGCCAGTGGACTACCACCTTATCAGATGTTAAAAAGGTATTGGTATTTTTTGTGTTATGTTTCTATTAGCTGGAATGATTACCATTGACATAAAAGCAGTGTTCATGATTTGTGATATTTGATCAGTCAGTGATATTTTACAGGTGCTTGATCTGCTTTTTACATTTCACCTTGTATACTCTAACTCGATCTCAAACTTCTGGCAACTGATCTGCCTTGGTGGAGGTCTGCGCTCTCCGAGTGCTTTTCTAGTTCTTACTTGTTTATCCCTGAAAATATCTCTGTCTGGGGTTCATGAGAGTATTGATGAAAAATTATAATATGGAAAGAGCTATCATGAGAGTGAGTTTGTTTTGTGCGTCACACAGGAATGAGTTTACTGGAGGGTAAAAATGACATCATGGAAGACTGGAGAGAAAAATTCCTGAACACATACAAGGTGAGCAGAAATGGACTGACAAAGCATTTTCCCTCCTTTGTGTTTGCAAATGTTGTCAGTCTTTATGTGGTTATGTAACTTCTGTAAATCCATTTCAGATTCTTCTTTTTTCATTAGAATTTATGCTCTTAAGATGTTTCTCCTTCACTCTATAAGTCAACAAATATACTCTCTGTGTCTCTTTTCAGACTGGACTCATGTTCTGGCCTTTCATGCAGGTAAATATATAAACTGAAAGGTCCAATTATTAATGGCTCAGGAGCCAGTTTCATGGGGGTGTCTGTATTCTCAGCTGTGCTGTCAGTTCAGTGTGATGCAGGTTACACAGATTCCCACCCATCAAGTGTTTATTACCCCGCCCCCTGAAGGGGAGGCAAGGGGTATTGTTTTTGGTTCGGTTTGTGTGTTTGTTTGTTTTGTGTGTTAACACTCTAGCAGCAAAACTATTGGTTGAATTCATACCAAATTGGGTTTCTAGATTGCCAGTGGGGTGGAGGGTGAAGACCTTAACAGTTTTGCACAGCAGATGCATATCTCACATCTGACCATTAGCGACATCCCAACTTTAGTGAGGGTCTGCCTTTTTGAAAATATCTCTTTAGCTTCTAATTATATACCAGTGTATCATGATGAACATGATGTAGTTGTTAGTAGATGTGTATTTGACTGTACTTTATCTTCATTACATTCTCACATTTGCATAACTTTAGTGTGGCTATTAGCTGTTCAGACAGTGTGACCTCTGAAAATATGAGTACATGAAAGAAAAACAGATATAATAACACATGCTTTAAGGTCTTTGTGAACTTATATAATATCAACATAGTATCACTAACATGTTGTATCATCTGTATGTTTCTGTCAGTTTCTAAACTTTGCTTTGGTGCCTCTGTACGTGCGGACCACCTTCACTGGCTGCTGCGCCTTCATTTGGGCCACTTTCCTCTGCTTCTCACGCAAAAGTGGTGATGGCACGTTTGCTGCCGCTCTCGCCTGGATGTTCCCCCCCAAAGACGAATCTACAGAGGAGAAAGCAGATTCCATATCTGAGGTTCATTCTCCCAAAGATGGAACGGTTGGATCTAAACCACAGAACTGAAATACAGTGGTGTTTATTACAGAAGATACAAAATGTGAAGTAGGAAACACTGGATCTAAAGCAGGAGACAACTGGTCTATTCCTGTGTAGCTCAGTGTTGAGCTGCATTGCAACAATGCAGAGGTCTGACATCAAAGTCAAACTGGGGCCAAACTAAAAACGTGCTTCCTTGTGAAGTTGAAAGGTGCTTTAAGAAACAAAATTTCAACCATGTATATAGAGAATATTTTTAATGCTGCAAGATCGTACAGTTTCAGCTTAGTGGGACATTTTTTCAGTCCTGCTCTTCCATATTATAACAAAACATAACTGTGTTTTATTTATTGTGAGGATTTGCCTGTTTGTTTTGTAAATACAGTTTTTTTTCTCTTACTCTAGTATGATTACTGAGTCACCAGATATTTAATATAGATTTAAAGAAGGATCTCTACGTTTGGAAATGAAGCTGTGACAGTGCAAACATTTGTAAAATCAAATGTTCCAGCTTCTTTTACTTCCATCAAAATGGAAAAACTGGATTTAATGCAAGGGAAAAATATATTTCCTCTTTATGGAGTGGCAGCTAACGTTTCACAGTTAGACGGTTAGACTCCTAGTTTGATCAAATCTGAACAAAATGCAAAAATGTCTTCATGCTTAGACTGTTATCTACAACTGCAACAGACTGCCTCATCTCTAAAGCTCCAACCAACTCCTGGCGGCTCACTAAAGCCTCAGCTTTTAAACTTGTTTACATCTCAATCAAGTTCAATTCAGCCATCCCATCCCCCTCTGACATGCAATAGCTGGATAGATAAAAAAAAAAATGTGTTTATTCTAGTTTGAAGTGGGTTTTGCCTTTCACTAAAAAGAGTTAAAGCACTTTTTTCACAAGACTGATTTGCTGTCTGCAGCATTTTCCCAGATATTCTGATAAAATAAGAAAAGATGACTGGAGTGTGGACTTATGAGGAGACTGGAATATTTCTCCATCTCATCTGTGACAACATGTTATAATTGTTCAGATGGAAGATAGTAACAGAATGTTCTGCTTCTTTATTCATGATCATCAGTGCTATGATTAAAGTAGCCTACAGCGCCACCCTCTGACAATATCATGCCAAGTTTTTTCATTCCAAGCCAGTTTATGAAGACACTTTTTTTTTTTTTAAACTTTTCAGAAATTTGCTACAAAATCACTTGACATTTCAAGGAAATGTGGCTCACTACAGAATACAACCAGACCAATTAAAGGCCAAAACTTAAATATATAACAAGTGCCATTTCACCAGAGTCCACAGAAATGTTTCATATGAAATCTTAACCTTTTCCTAGTCCAGATGTGGCAAACATCAGCAGCTCTTGGCCACATTCATTAGTACAGAATATCTCCTTTTGTTACAGTTTACTCTCTGGTACAAGAAAAAACGAATACACACACTCAAACACAGTTACATAAGACACTTTGTTTATCATTAATAGATACTTTACATACATATAGGGGGATGTCAGTGCAAGCAAAGACAAGATCAAAGTAAACAGGAGATAAAAGATAAGTTTGTTGACAATAATTGTTATAGAAATTTATGAATCAGATATTGTTTTGATGCTGCAGGCCACAGAGATGTGTATATCTCTATTTGTCTAAAATGTTTGACTCTAAAATGATGTTTGCAGTGACAGTGAATGCATTTCAAATAATCCAAGTATATCTAAGCTCTGTGTTGTTATTGAATGTTACATATCTGAATGAATTGTGTGAATATTTGTGTGGGTTGGTCACAGGAGAACACTGTAATCACTACTGATTATTGTTTCCTTTGGTTGATCTCTTTTATCATGCACCTTTACAATTGCATCTCTGAATAATATATTTATTAAGTAGTAACAGTGTTTGTTCTTTTCTCTAGTCCCTGGTTATGTGTATATGACGCACTTGTAACTGAAAGGTCAAGTCAGTGAATATTCCTCCTGTTCACGTCAGCAGTGTGCATTAGTAAGTCGATCACTGCTGCTGACTACAGATCAGATCTGATGACATTTCACACCACACCCAACTATCACATGATTGCCTTTTATTGTGGAATAAATTGAACAAATATTGTTGATCTAGTGTGCGATTGATAGCTAGGGAAGCACAAAGAAATTTGTTATTACTAAGCTTTGTATACATGTCACTTATAGTTGGGAAATAATTATATACTAAGGACAGAATTTCAAAAGGTCATTTTGAAGGTCTGTAATGTTAAATTACTAGTGAAAATCACATGGTCTGATAAATTCTTCCAGAACTGTGTATGTATATGTACTTATTCCACAATGTTCAATGAGCACAATTTTCTTTTTTTGCTGACATTCCTGATGTTTTGCTTTGTTGCATATTTTCTGCTTGCAAGTGTAGGGCAGTGGCTGTGTTTTGGCTCCTGTTCACATACAAATATTACCCACTCCGATGTATTAGTCATCGTTTAGATGCAGCACCGTCACCATTTCTTGCAGGAATAATATGAGCTCAAAATGCCTTCCTGGTGCTGCATGACTAACAATTTTTGCAACTTATTTAACATTTCCCTTCTCACTAAGACTTCAGATAAAGGAGTTTAGTCATCTATTAATAAACTATCTTTGTTATAACATTTTTAAACTTTCTGCTCTATTAAGCTTTAACAGATTTGGTCCAAATCTGATATAACCTGACCTTTTAGGTGGAAATATGTTTGGAGTATGGTTCAGTGACAATGACATACCAGTGACAGACACTTCAGAGACAAGAAATAAAAAACCCTGATAAAAATACCACCTACCCTTTAACTCACGGTGTCCTCATTTTAAAAGGTAAAAACATTAGACACCGCTCTGAGATCAGCTTAAAAATCATTGAAACTCAGTTCAACTGTGAACCTTTTGTTTTATGTTTAACGTCATCTCGGTGTCAGTGGGTGTCTCCCAAATCCTCACATCCCTGCGCGCACTGCGCATGCTCGCCGCATCTTCTCCATCCACACGTCGAGGGACTTGAAAAGCTCGGATAAAGATGCTCAGCGTCTCGGGTCGCTGCAGCCTTGTCACCGGGTGAAAACAGTTAATCTAACAGCAGCTACGCAGAGGAACTAGAGTAGAGAAAAAAGAAACCAGGTACTTGTCTACCCACCCCAATTCTGCCACTCCACACCAACATGGAACTGAAGAAATCTATTTCGGACACCGAGCGCGCGTTGAGGAGCTACGGTGCCGTGTCGGAAACGGCGTGGACAACGGACAAAGGTGAGCGTCCATGCAACACAACATTCTGCTGCTGCTGTTGTTCCTGCAGCTGCACGGTGTCCACAAACAGCCCCCCGTCAGCTCTTTTTGTTTGGTTCACTCTTGCTTCAACCCAGTGAGCAGTTTGCATGGAAACGGTTAACGTGTGACTCACAGAGGGTTTGGGATGTAACCCTATAATGTGGCGCTGCCTTGTGCTCATGGGCCCATTAATTCCTATACATTCACTCTATAGGCAGTGCACTGCTTTTGCATGGATTTGTTTGATGCAAGAAATCCCTCGAATACAGGAACACACAAAGCTATTTAACTTGTTTGCTCTTACTTCAGTGCAGCAGAGCATGAGCAGATTTGGGTTGACACTCTGAATAATAATAACATAAACAGACTATAAAAATAATAAACTTGAAATGTAATGCAACTTTTATGAAGCTTTATAACCAACACAACGTACATAGACTTTATTTGTAATGCTGGAGGACAACACAACATCAGCTTAGTAGGACATTTTCTGTCTTACTCTTTCAAATCACAATGAGAATATGACCATGCTGTATTTATCATTTATTTTTTAGTCTCACTTCATTATAATTATTTAATTAGACAAACTACAGAATTTCTACAGCTAGAAATGAAGGTGTGACATTTACAACATCTGTACAATCAGATCTTGCAGCTTTTGTCCACAAGAAATGCAGCTCAAAGTACAAAATTGCATGCCTCAAGTGCTTCATACAAAATAGACATAGAATGAGCTAAAAAGCAAGGTTCAAATACCACTATGAATGTAACTTATATAAAATCAAAATAAATTAGACTACATAAAATGCATAACATAAGATAGAGGACACTGAATAAAATCAAATATAGTTCAGCTATAGAATATGTAAATCTGAAGTCAAGGGGTAAAATATTAAGAAGGTTCATTTTAATGGGATATTGGTGACACACCAAGGCTAACAGTTATTATTTTGATCAACCCCTTGGTCATCAAGTCTGTACATTGTTATAAAATGTCCTGAGGCCTCAGTGATATAATTGACTAATCTATTAAAAAACACAAACTTCAGTCTAAAAGTCATCACACACATAAACAAACATCCTTTCTAACCGTTCATAAAAGAATCATTCCTGCAGACAATGTTTGTTGTTTCTATTTATAGATGTATATTTCAGTGCTAATGACAGGTCTGAAGAGAGTAAAGGGTGAAGAATGACGTCTGTCAAAAGTGACGACATCTGCTCAAACGCATCCCAGTTGGTTACACTGTGGATGTGATATCACAGTGGGGGGAGCTGGGGAATGGGGCAGGGGGGGTGAAGAAGAAGAAACTTCCAGAAAAAAAAGTCAGAGAAAAAAAACAGAAAAAAAACCCAGTGGATATTTTTAGAATCAGATCCAGTCATTGCTCCCCCTCTGTATACAACACACAAAACAGACACACACAGAGGCACAGAGGTAAAACAAAGTGAACCCCTGCAGACTCATCTCCTCCTGTGTTTCCAACACAAGCTCAAATACTGCCTGTGTTTGCCTTGCAGTTTCTATTTTGTGCTCACCATCTGTGTTTTTCCCCTATGGATGGTGGTGAGGAGGGGGGGTTTCCAGCAGCAGCAACAGCAGTGTGTGAATACAATGTGACTGCAGGATGTGCCAGGGCTGTCTGCGCTGGATGTCATACAGATGCTGACATTTCCTGGTTGTCAAGCCTCTGCAGGGCTTGATCGAAGGTAGACTGATCATGCAGTTTGTGTTAGTCAAACATTTTAATTATAAGCATGATGAGGTGACTGGTTTACATCTGCTGCGGCCGGTGATGAGCTTCGTTACTTACTTGTTATTGGCTGAGTCAACATCAACGGACCACCAGTGAACGAGCAGCTTTTAATTAGGAACAACCTTAAACAATTCACTCCTTGTAATATTCCTGATGCAGAGTGTGAGAGTGTCTACTTGCGCAGATAAGAGAGGGGGACTGTTAGGACGTTATTGAGCTGGCACTTTGCCACTTTTAATGGTCCAGTTGGGACTTAATGCAGCTCGGGCTTATTGATGGTGAGCACATGGCGGTGAGCAAGAGAGGGGAGTGTGGATGAGACAAAAACAAGACATGAAGGAAGGGAAAGAAAGGAACACATATCAGACTTACGATTAGGGCTGTGCAGTAAAACAATAACTAGAAATTTCACACAAAAAAAAAAAACACAGCAGAATCAGAATCAGAATATCTTTATTGTCATTGTACCAAGTGCAATGAAATTGCTTCAGCTGTTCTTCTGGACATCCTGTTGCTATACACACCTGAAATTCCATACTAGCATGCTAATTAGCACCCTAAAACAGTACATGAGAACTGTGGTAGTGGTACAATAGTGTGTGAACTGCATACTATTTCTGGGTGTATATTACAATATGCAAGCTCTGGATGCCTTGCAAGCATAAATATCCCACAATGCAATGCAATTGTGGCGACAACAGATAATGGCAGGTGTAGCCCAGAAGCCAGTAGTCTGTAGTATTACACACATGTCTGTATAGTCTGTAGTATTTAACAGATGTGGGCAGTCTGTACTGTTACACACATGCCAATACAGGTGAGGTTAGCTGGTTACCGAGGTTACGTGCATCCAGCTGGCAAGAATGCTTTCAGGACATAACACGTATTCAACACCCTGAGCAATGCATCCAGAAAGATGTACTCTATTGTTTTTTTTGTTTGTTTGTTTGTTTTTTATGCAAAAGTATGCTAATTGTTGAATGTAAATATTTTGTGTATGTAGTATGTAACATGTGGAGCCTTTTGGATTTATGATGGACCCAAAGTCACAGGTGGTTCTTCTTCATATCATTGAAATATTTACAGAGGAAGAGTAGACTTGGCTGAATGTGTTTCATGGCAATTTATTGTAAATTGTGGAAAACCAAAGTAGTTACTCATAGATTTGAACAGAAATGCCTCTTCAGATTTATTATGGGGTTTAAAGGGGCAGTTGGATGTAACTCCTGTCACTTTGATACATGTAGTTCAGCCTCTGTAAGTCACTGCGCTTATGGAGTCACATTGTATGACAGAGGACAAATGCTACTGCGACTGCAGCAAATATGGTTGTAAACGCTCTCTGAGTAATAACAGTTTTAATAGAACGTTTTTGAGTATTTCCAGTGGTCTCATTGTTTCTGTGATGACTTCATCCACTGAATATTCTTTTCAAAATCAAGAAAAAACATCCAACTTTAACTACAATTTCTTAAATACAGTACAAGACATCGAGATGCCAACTGAGATCAAAAGTCTGAAGTTTCCGCCATGCTTCTACATTAACCCTTTAAAGGAAACTCATTGAAATACTCTGAAATTCAAAATTTCAACCTTTGTGTGTTATTGGACATCATCATCCACCTCCTCTTCCCATTAAACACCCACTTGCTAAAAAGTAAACACATGCAATAAAACAACTATTATAAGGTCATAAACCAACAAAAATCACTCATATTCACTATTTACAGTTTCAAAATTTCTATAAAATCTCTCTGAATCACTGTATAGTGTTGTAAATCCAACATGCTTCTTGACATCACGGAGGCCCCATATTTAATGTTTGTAGAAATTACCAAAAATAGTCACTTGCCCGATAAAGGGTTAAAGCATGACAGGTTAACACAGCTCTGAAGAAAATGTGGGTTTTGTTTTTTTCAGCAAATGGAGATTTTTAATTTTTATTTTTTGCACTGTATTTAGGATTTTAATATGTTATACTGACATATTTCAGGTTTCTTTTTGGGTTTATGTTGTTTACATTCTCAGCTTAAACACTCACAAAATGTTCCAATGTTTGTCTTGATTTTACTCATTTGAACAAACATGTTATCTTATACAGTAATTTTTAATACTAATAATTTTTAATTTTTAATACTAATAATAATAATGCTTGCCATGTTTGGACCACTGAGAAGAACCACACCACCTTAAGAAGTTTTTTTGCTTCATTTAGTGAATTAGTAACAAACACAATGAACAAAATAAGCTCTAAATCACATAATTATTTGTGTTTTAATGTCCACTGGTGTGTTTTTTTGTCCTGTTATTATTTTTTTGTATCTTTGTTACTGTCATTTTTGTCATTTACTTTCTTTTTTTCTCTGTCATTTCCATCTTACTTTAGATGCTACTTTGTCTTGTGTCTTTTTTTACCCTGTAATCATCTTGTTGTGTCGAGTTGTGTCTACTTATCATTGTTTTCATTCTATCACATCTCCTACAAATAACTGTCAGGTTTTTTCAACATTAACGCAAGGCCAGAAACCAGGCTTTAACCTTGAGAGAAGTAATGATTTTATATTTATCAAAATAATTACCCAATCCACTGAGAAGAACATTTTTCTCATGGTAATTCCTATTTTCAGCTTTAGTTGAGCTCATTGTGCCTTGTGCCATCGGGTAAATTACAACTCCGATTTGGCAAAGTGCCTATTGTCAGCAGACAAGTTTGGGTGATGATTCAATATCAGCGAGGCGTAAACAAACGGGCCCCTCCTGTGCCGGCTTCTGTCTGCTGTGGTGAGTCAGCTCTGTCTGTCCTCAGCATGCGTCCACGTAAAGGACCGCAAACACACACTGCAGCTCGTGTTGCTGCAGGACGACGAAGAGCTGATTCAGTCCTCTGATGTTACAAGACAACGCTGCAGATAAACGCTTCACCTGTCAAAATCTGATGGCTCGGGATTTAACAAATATGCAAATATTTCAGGTATAGAGTCACTGTCACTGCTTCTGTGAGCTTCTAAGAGAGAGCAGACATTTCTCGCATTTACATCTCATAGAACTGTACTGATAATAGATACCACTATCAGCTGAGTATGTGTTTTCTTTTCTTGTCTCAGTGATATATATGTGTGGACTGTAAATTATTCATGCTCTTGCAAAGTGGAAGATTGACATTTGACACTTGGGTTCCATATGTAACCTGTTGTAATCACTGTAACCTTCTTTTAGGATGACTCATGTTAATCTTCATGTCTTATTGATTATTTCCAATAAAGATCAACAAAAACATTTGCAGAAAGAATAAGCTTGAGAATAAATACTAGATTCACTAAAGAAAAGCAAGTCATTCTTTTAATGAGCTTACACATGTTGGCTTCAGCATTCACAGCATTTTCAGAGCACTGTTTGGTCAGTATAGTGCTACAGTGTTTAGTGGCTGTGGTGTCCCTGTATGTGATTGGCTGATGAGGGGTGTGAGGTTTGCATTCCACCTCAGGAAGAAGCCACATCTGGTAATTAATCCACACCAGCGTCCAAATCTTTTCAGTCATGCACTTGAACATCTTGTCCCTTTAAAAATGCCTATTAATTGTATTGTTATTCTGCTTTCCTGCCTGACACATACACATACTTATTGACTGTGAGCAATTAAGCAAATAACCACATGGCATAACGAAGCCCTGCCGTGTCTCTAAACTTCACATCACCTCTCTCTGCTACACATGCTGCTTTCTTTCCAAATATCACATTGCTGGCTGCTGTGAAATGACGTGTCGCAGTGAGACAAGGTGACAAATGTGTTTGCCAAGATGCTGACGTGATGAGAAAGTTTTTTAAACAGTGAGAGAATTAATGAGAATACTGGAAATCGTGTCTTGAAGCTGCTCTTAGATGCATTTTTTTCCCCCAATGAGATCAAAAAAGGAAACAAATTCGTAATTAAAACTCTTGAGAGGAGATACCAGCACTGTGCCACAGTGATTTGGCAGCATGTGCATGAGTTTTTCTCTGTAATTTTATACCAGCAAATGAGCCCCAAACTCCTCATGGCTGTCCAAGATGAAGCATAGCTGTTTTGAGAGACAAGTGGAAGGCACAGTTGTCCTTGTGGGAATAAAAAAGAATTTCACAAGGATGTTACATGTTCATTTCTGCAGCTCTCCCTGTCTTTTTTACCTCCGCCAGGGGGAATTGTGATCACTTTGCTTTGTGTGTTTGCGTGTTTGTTTGTTAGCAAGATAACTGAAAAAGTTATGGATGGATTTTCATGAAATTTTCAGGAAATATTGATACTGGCACAAGGAACGAATGATTAAATTTTGGTGGTGATTGGGGGGGCGGGGCAGATCTGTCTTGGTCTGTGCTCTCCGAGTGCTTTTCTTGTTCATTCCTTTGTTTGTTCGTTAATTTGATTTCTTATTGTCTCTTTCCTCAGGTCACTCAGATGTGTCCATGGCAGAGAGCACCATGTCTCCAGAGGAGATTGAGGTGGAGATGGCTCGTATCCAGCGCCTGCGGGAGGTGTTAGTGCGCCGGGAGTCAGAGCTGCGCTTCATGTGAGATTCTTATTGCACTAAAAATTATATAGTATTTCAGCATGTTACATATTTAGGTCTGTAACCTGACTCCATATAATATTTTCTAATATATTGAATGAATAAACTGGTCTTGCTAAAACCATCTTAATACTAATACTAATACCTCGGATTCAATAGTGGTTGATAAATAATACTTGTTTCATTCCCAATTTTCCATCTTAACTAAAAGAAAATGACAGTGCGCATTGTGGTATAATTATTATGCTTTGTTTTTAGCTCCTCTCAAAGCAGTTTTACAATATACGACATGAAATATGCACCAACTTGACCCTGTCTGTTAAAGGTGCTCTCACATGCTGCATGGACTGACGATGATGATATTAGAGATTTGATCCTTAACTATTGAAATTTAGTATTAAACCAAGGGAATGATACCAGGTTTTTTTCCATACTCAACAGAATCTAAGCTTAAATGTATTTAAAGTAATAATCATAATAATAATAATAATAATAATAATAATAATAATAATAATAATAATAATAGACTGGATTTATATAGCGCCTTTCTAGACACCCAAAGTGCTAGTTGGTATCCTACAAACATGCACTCACTGATATCAAGCTTCAAGGTGACTTTATTGGTACCTGTAGGTAGACTTGTTCTGTAGACTACAGAGGGCACCTCAAATGTTATACACAAAACAGAGGACAGAGTAAAAACAGCACAGACCATAGAGATTGACAGGTACTCCCAGTGGCTCCCTGATCATGGTTAAACCAGACTAAAATACATAAAAGTCATTAGATATCACTAAAATGCCAATATAAAAAAACCTGTTAAGAGCATGATAAAAACCTAAAAAACACGATATGATACAAGGGACAATAAATAATAAATAAGTTAAGATGACGTTTAAATAAGACATATAAATGATATTTCCATTTTTACATATCGTTAGCTTCACAGTATAATTGTCATAAAAGTCATATTTTTGGCCAAATTGTGATATCTGCATAACTTTACTGTCCTAATACTGCTGATTCCTTTTTCATCATTAGCTATGACTGGAAAAAAATATGATTTAGGCAATTATACTATGAGGCTAAAGATAATGTTTTACAACCTGGTGTCAGTTAAAACAGGACTATAATGCAAACACTTTATAGTCTGTACATATGCATTGAACATAAGAGAATGAATATGAAAAACCTATTAATCATCATTGTTGTAATACAGTTAAAATTTGTCATGTTTTGACATTTGAACATTGGCTAACACTGGTTTCCTGTATAAAATTAATCACCATCTCTGAAACAGTTTGGAACAACATGCTCAAGGTCAAAAAGACCCCACGCCTGAGGGGATTGCTATGCTAAATTAGTCAACAACATTTAGGCAGCATTGCTTTTTCAGTTAGAAGTCCTGCATGTAAGGTTTAGGAGGATGTTACTAAGGAAGAAGAGTTCATTTTTTGGACTGTATCCATGATATTTAGTCAAATTTTTTTCATTTCCATTACTTTTCATTTCCTCAGAATGAATCGTTTGTGTCCAACATGTTGCAGTACATCTGAATCATTTGTGAATCTGTTCATTACTATTAAAGCGACAGGAGCTGAAATGAGGTGAAAGAGGTGTAAGAATTTGAAAATGCTCCCCTCTCTCTACAGCTCTCTTCACCATCCAAATCAAAGAATATAAATATGTAGATGAACTTGGCAGTGTTTCTCACTGCTGCAGAAAAGAGAAATCACTTTTCCAAACTTCTTTGACAAGCCACAATGTAGATCAGTAGAATCATGTATCTGATCAGTGATTGTCAAACATCATCTAATTACACTGAACAAAAATATAAACGCACCACTTTTGTTTTTGCTCCCATTTTTCATGAGCTGAACTCAAAGATCTAAAACTTTTTCTACGAACACAAAAGGCCAATTTCTCTCAAATATCGTTCATAAATTTGTCTAAATCTGTGTTAGTGAGCACTTCTCCTTTGTCCTTTGCTGAGATAATCCATCCACCTCACAGGTGTGGCATATCAAGATGCTGATTAGACAGCAGGATTATTGCACAGGTGTGACTTAGGCTGGCCACAATAAAAGGCCACTCTAAAATGTGCAGTTTTACTGTATTGGGTGGTCCAGGGGGGTCAGAAAACCAGTCAGTATTTGGTGTGACCACCATTTTCCTCGCACAGTCTTCTTCATGAATTCTCTGAAACAGCTTTGGAGATGGCTTATGGTAGAGAAATGAACATTCAATTCACAGGCAAAAGCTCTGGTGGACATTCCTGAAGTCAACATGCCAATTGCATATTCCCTCAAAACTTGTGACATCTGTGGTATTGTGCTGTGTGATAAAACTGCACATTTTGGAGTGACCTTTTATTGTGGCCAGCCCAAGGCACACCTGTGCAAAAATCATGCTGTCTAATCAGCATCTTGATATGCCACACCTGTGAGGTGGATGGATTATCTCAGCAAAGAAGAAGTGTTCGCTAACACAAGTTTAGACAGATTTGTGAACAATATTTGAGAGAAATAAACCTTGTGTGTACACAGAAAAAGTTTTAGATCTTTGAGTTCAGCTCATGAAAAATGGGAGCAAAAACAAAAGTGGTGCATTTATATTTTTGTTCAGTGTACATTTCAAAACATTTAAAAATCTAAAGAAAAAAAAAATCTCTAGCTACAACTTTTAAGTCCTTCGGGGTTGGTAGAATTCTTATTTCCTCTCAGACCATGTAAATTATAATACACTCAAAGGTAATTATTGCATTTTTCTTCCAACAAAATGTAGATTTTACTGTCATAATTTATTTCCATTTTTACAGCAACAACTTCTTCATCATGAAAGTATTTACAAATAAACATGATTTACTTATAAAATATTATTTTAGCCAGAAATTCCACTTAACTGACATCAATAGCCTTGAAACAAGTTAATTCTTAATCTGTTGTCAATAAATGATTTAAAAGTATTTCGCTCAATATTAATTGAAAATGCTGCATTTATGAACCAAGTAGTAACTTAATCTCATTCTTCGGAGTATATATGATGCATTATGCTATATATATATCGTGCATTGTCTGTGCTAAATATTAAGTAAGGGTAAAAAAAAAAAAAGCTTGCTGTCAACACAATTCCCACTACTGTCATTATGTGGATAGTCTACTCGTCTGTCATGACACATTTGACACTCCGCAAAGTGTTGTTTCCTTGTAATGATGCACGTCAGCTCTGATTTTGCGAGAAGCCGTCCATATGTCCATTGATTATTCACAGGCCATGTACGTACATGCCAACAACAGCTGAATGAGTCACTGTGATGAAGTAATTTACTTTCACAATTAGCTTAAGTGATTATGGATTTATGTTTAGGGGTGATATACTATCTTTATTTCCTCACTTTGTTTCTTTTTTTTTGTGCTTAACTGACTGTAAAAGGGAAAATACAAGCCCTTGTTCTGTACAAGAACTGTAATAAATAATATTGTGGCTGTAACAACATTTTAAATGGGGCAGTGAATGTTGGGGGTCATTACCCTGCTAACATCTGCAGTATGATGCCTGAAGTGTCAAATGAAGCTGACGCACATTTTCGAGGGCTCAGTCAGTTAATAATGTTAGTTCACACGCCCGCTTGAAAGGCTTCATTAGGCCGTCATGCTGCTTATTGCTTGCGTCTCTGTTGTCAGGATCAGTGTGACTCAAAACAGCGCATAAATACTCACGTCCACTAGCAGATGGAGTGTCAAAGTGCAGAAGCTGCTGGAATCTGCAGATAGCATTATATAGAGCTGAACATGGGGCAGAACGAGGACAAAAAGAAACAGTAAGAAAGAGAGGAACCAGAGAAACCATGAAAGAGGGGTCAGGAAGGAGGGGAGAGGTGGAGAAAAAAAAAAAAACAGGGAGGGAGGTGTAAAACAGCAACAAGGATAAATGCAGAGGGAGGAGGAAGGAGGCTGTGGATGAGTCATCGGCCTGATCTATCACAAGGAGAATTAAATCTGTGGTAGCTGTCACTGCTCCACAGAGAGACAGAGAATGAAAGGGAAGGAGGGAGAGAGAGGAGGGTATTTAGGGATGAAGACGGGGTAACACGTTGAAGACCCCAAGGGTTAGCTGTCAGAGCTGCAGAAGGCTCAGAGAACACATTGATTTACAGTCCATGTTTTGCATCTGCATGTGCGTTGACATCACAGCCTCCAGACTCGACGCAAGAGACAGGATTCAACCTCTGTAGCATGTGACGCTGTAATTATACAGTTATACAGACATGAACGCAGAAATGAAGTATTGATTAATCACTAGTTTGAATGACAGAAAATTCACTGACGGTAATTGAGTGCTGTGTTTGGTGAATTTACTTCAAGCTCTGAAGGCGCGTGTGTCAAAATGACTTCAAAGTGTGAAGTTTGTCATGGTAATTTAATGGGTGAACCAAAATTCTGGTGTATAAATTTATGGGGATTTAGGAGGATGTAACTGAAGAATAGGGAAATAATATTCACAGTTCTGCTTTTGATGGTGTATCAACTACTACTTTTTTATTCTACTAAGCTTTATTCTTATATCACTTTGTTAAACTGTAAATTTTTGAATTGTATTTTCTTATCTTATTTTTTAGTTTTTGTAATTTTATATTCACTCTATTCTTATTTCTGTAGTACTGGTGTTTGTAAATATGCTGCACTGACTGGAGTTGCATTCCTAATTTCATTGTACAAACAATGACAATAAAGGCTATTCTATTCTATTCTATTCTATTCTATTCTATTCTATTCTATTCTATTCTATTCTATTCTATTCTATGTGACCGTGTCTCCTGCATCCTCTACCTCCATGTCTTCCTTCACCACATTTCACCACTTCATAACATCGCTACCGTCTTGTACACCTTTCCTTTAACTCTTGCAGATGCTCTTTTGTCACACATCCCTCCTGACACTTCTCAATAATGTATAATCACATTAAAATGAGAACTGTGTTTTCATCACCTTACTATAAGTCGTATGTGTTGACAGAAATAATGGGCTGCCTTTCATGGATTCCTCAGAGTTGACAGATTTCCTCCTCTCATTTTATCTGTTTTATATCACATAGGATCCAGTGTTAAGGTGCATCATACTAGGTTTGAGTGTCCACCACTGTTAATACTGTATCCCTTGAAATAAAAGCCAAACAGATTTGGACAAAACAAACACAATGACTAATGAAGACTTGCATATTTTTTGTGGCCACTGTAGGTGAGGGATTCTTTTAACTTATATAATTGCATCTTTAACCCTGTAAAGCCTGAACCATTAAATCATTGACAGAAAATTCCAGTTCTTAGAAACTGGAGCCTTTATTGGTCCTTCTGAACAACCCCAATTCTTTTTTTTTTTTTTCAAATATCAATTTCCATGTATGAGTTTCAATTTTGTATCATATTTCATACCTCATGTCTCAATGGTCAAATATTATTATTTTTGAACAAACAAAAACATAATATAACACAAACATGTCTAACAATTTGGTAATTCCTTTTCTAAATTGGCAAAATTCTGCCTCCTTCCTCAGTGACAATCTTATAGTGTCACTGGAAAGGCCTCTGGTGAATGAATTCCTTCCCCCTGGTGGTTTATCCGTCTATTATTTGTATCTAATTGTATGCATCAGGTTTGTCAAGAAAAAAAATCACACTGATCATATAGAGGGCTTCAAAACTCACGTATCAAATATGATACATTTGGCGTTAAAAGGTTAAAGATAACTGCATCAGTGTTTAAATATTTTTATTTCATTTTGTGTCACCAACCCTCATGGGTTTACAAGACCCCGGCAACACAGCAACCGTGATCAGAAAACTTAAAGAAAATTAGACTCTTATACATTTTTAAAGCCCTGTTTGTATAATTCAGACATGTGCCACTGTTTTCATACCTCATGGGTTTGATTGAACAAAATCCCCCCATGTCAATTTTAAGAGAGAAACTATTTGTGTAGTGAATTCTACATTTTTCCCCAACATTTAACTTTTCCAGAGTGATTTATCACCATGTATTATTATTATTATTATTATTATTATTATTATTATTATTATTAATAATAATAATAATAATAATAATAATAATAATAATAATAATAATAATAATAATAATAATAATAACAACAATTTAACCTAGAAGAAGATTAAAAGATTTTGACAATGTGATTTATTCTTCATAAATAAAGTGTAACTGGGACTGTGATGTGTAGAAATAGGAATAAAAAAAGAAATGCATCTGAAAACAAAATTATTCCAACTTTATAGGCAACAGTCTATATTGATATTCATGATGATTGAGAATAAAACAAGGTCTTTAAAACTCCCAAATGCTTTCTGCTATGATCTAGGGTTTCCTATGTGGTATAACTCTGTGTACAATCAGTCACAGAAATCAGAGCTGGATGCAGTTTAGTAATATTCCTTATTCCTTACTGTGATGGATGTCAGTGTTAATTCTGTTTTCATTCTTTTTCTTAGGATGGATGACATTCAGCTCTGCAAAGACATCATGAGTTTAAAGCAGGAGCTGAGACAGATTGTTGCAGTACCAGGTATAGACACACACAGACACGCACATGTACACATTTTCTGTCTCAAGAAAAGCAGCTGTAAGCCCTTCAGGAAATGTACCACTCAGAATTGATCCTCTGTGTACGTCTACGCTTTAGTCCAAAAATAGTAAAGAGTTTGTTGGCTCGTGTATATGCAGCTCGCTAAAGTCCTACAATGTCAGCAGGTGTCGTGGAGATTTATAGAAAGTGTTGTTGCTCTAAATTACGCTGGATTGATTTGGAGTCTCTGGGACGTGATAAGTTATGAGGGAGAGGTGTCCACATATAATCAATCTTTCACAAACACATCACTGTGAAACTGAGGAAAGGTATTTATGGAAAGTATTTTCATAATATGTAAGAGTCAAGTGGTCTTTGTGCAATGAAATGGTGACTGTCCGTGTTTTAAAAATAATATTTATTATATATCATGAGTTCTTGAGTAACAGACATTCAACATACAGAAGAAACAATTGGCTTTTCTACTGTTTTCTGCAGAACTGACACTGGTTATAATACAGCGACCATACAGCTGAAGTGGTTCACAGATGCCAGATACATTACACATAGTAACGCACAACAGTCCATGAGACGCTGCATACAGACAACCTAGCAACAGCAGAAAACACGCCTCCTCGCTGAGCATATACATCATGTGTCAGTATGTGTGTGAGCAGGAGGAGCTGTGTGTTATGTTCAAGGACACGTGGGTACTGTTTTTGGAACCAGCGGCATTTCAATCATGCCGTGTGTGAGCTCCTTGTAACTGCTTATAACAGAAACCCAGATGATATATCAGAAGTGTCATTTATTATAGTTGTGAAATAGAAGCTCATCAGAAATGTCTCCTCAGTTCAATTCCAATATGTGACAGATCAACATCACTTTTGCCCCTAAATTCCTTTAACCTCTTGACAATTCACTGTCATTCTAAATGCAGATTGAATATGGCGGTGCCTTGCATGGCAAGGCTGCTCAGGCTCCCAACAACTGCAATTAAGACTCATCACAAGCATATTTTTTTCAGTTTTTGTAATATACTCATGTTAGTTATAGCATGTATAAAAAAACTTACCAACATAAACCTGCAAAAGAGAGAGCCTTATTAAAATGTAAACCATATCGCCATTGCCAAAGCTTGTGTGAAACAAAATAATTATAATAGTGTAATAATGGTAAATAATGATAGTTAATAATAACACCAGAACAAGTGGTGCCAGGCACAACAAACCCCACCCATCACAGATATTGTAGCTTATTTTGGCATCACTCCAGCTGATGTCATCATGTCTATGCATGTACTAATGTCAGCAAATCAATTCCCTCTATATATGTGCCAAGTTTGAAGTAAATTGAAACACAATTGATGTTTTTATAGATGTGTAAAATTTCGCCCATTATAAGTAAATGGGAGAAATTTTTTTTTTTTTAAATTCCCAAAAAGATTTCACTTTGACCTACTTTTCCCAAAATGTAATGACATCTATTCTGAGTTATGGGTAATCTATAAACTCAGTTTGGTATGAATTCAACCAATGGTTTTGCTGCTACAGACATGTGAATTTTTGCCCATTATAAGTAAATGAGGAAGAAAAAAAAAAGATTACAAAAATTCATTAAAAAAAATTTAACTTTGGCCTACTTTTCCCAAAAGATAATCACATCTATTCTGGGTCACTGGCAATCAACAAAAAACAGTATCCCTTGCCTCCCCTTCAGGAGGCAGAGTAATAACAAAAAAACAAGGACAGAACGGCAAAAAACACAAAAGTACAATGCTGTGTCATTCATGTGTGTGTAACAGGTTTGTTTTGCATGTCATGGTCACTCACTGTTCCTAACCTGGAGGCAGGTGTGGGTGTATTGTGTAGTGTGCAGCTTTTTATGTTTTTTTTTTTTGTTTTTTTTTTTTTCAGTAAATGGGTCAGTTTGTCTGGTTTTTAAGCAGGTTGCATGTGGAGATACTTTTATTCATTTTTTCTGAAGAATTCATAATGACTTTGGGTATATTTGGGACATTCAGTCAGGAAGAGCAGCACTAGTGTCTGTACACCCTGTCTGTAAGTGAACAGTTTTGTTGTAGTCTGTTTCATCGAGGCAGCCAGGCCTGTATCGACCATGTTAACATGTTCACTTCAAAGTGTTTCTATTTATTAATGAGTTGCAAACATTTAAGACCAACCACATTCAAGTGGTGTCAGTACAAGTGCCATCACAGCAGTCTGCCTTTTAAGTGTTCTAATCCGTGTGTATTATCCTCTGAATTTTGTATTTTTCAGTGAAATCAGGTCTTTTCATATATTTAATTTACTGACTATGTAGACGTTCATAAAAGCTCTGAGTAAATTCAGTGGTTACTGTATCAAGTGTTGGCTGTTTAGGTCTTGGAGAGATAATACACAAGAGTAGAGCTCAATGTTTAACTCAGAATTATAAAGACTAAGTTAACAGAATAGGCCTACAGTACTGTTACCAAACTGCTCATGTAACTGAAATGTAGTTAAAAGTTGAGCTAGTGTGATAATTGAAGAACTATTCTTATTCTTATTCTTATTCTTATTCTTATTCTTATTCTTATTCTTATTCTTATTCTTATTCTTATTCTTATTCTTTATTTTAGATGCGCACATGCAACACCCTTGGCTTTTAACCCATCATTAGCTGAACATGCAGAATCACACCACACACTGCAGACTAGGTGCCTTGCTGAAAGGCACATGAGCCAACAATTTCTCCACTAGTTGAGGGAAATATAAATGGTTATTAAATGTTTTCAACCTGACTTATTGTCTTATTGTAAATCAATTCCATTGTACACTTACATATAAAGGTTGGGTGCAAAGTAATTTTGTTTTTTGTCATACATTTAAACTCTGTTAATGTTGATTTTTACAGACAAACAAAACTATGTAAAATAATAAATTGTATGTAAAATTACAATGTTTTGATTGGATCAGAGAAGACATGTGACCTTCCAAACAAAGATGATCAGTCATATTTTTTTTTGTAAATTTTATTGCGCAAAAGAAAATCCATACAATCCATCCAATCCGTTTTTTGGTGTGTTTTTTTGTTTACATTTTGTCTATGCTAATTTTTATATGGTTTTATTGATCACACAAGCAGCTCCACTAAAAATGACCCTCACTGGTTTTCCCATGAGCCACTGGGGTCTCACGTATGCAGTTGTTGGGGGGGTTCTGGCTGCCTATTGCTTCACTCCTACACAATGAGAGTCATGTGACACCCAGACCTCGCTGCCTTTCCAGCTCCTCTGACATTGAGATTTACGCCAGGCACCCCTGTGAATACATTGTCCTGCCCCTCGGGGAGACACACTCTGTTGTAGCTGCACTGCTCCACTTTTATTTCTGGATGGGAGAAAGAGCTGATGTTTGCAGTCATTTTTCCAGCTTCGGTCTAAATACAGCCAAAGCCAGACAAAAACCTCCTCTGGAGCTGTCTACACAGGTTTCCATGTGTGTCTGTTTCTGTGCTTTAGAGTGTGAAGGTTAAGGAAATAACTAAAGCGCATGATTCAAATGTAAATTCCTTTGCTAAATGAAACAAAAAACAGAGCTTTCCAACATTTGCATAATCAAATCAGTGCTTTATTTGCTATAAATTATACATGAGGGAAGAAGTAAGGGTCTGTGTATGAAGAGCCAGTCGACTTTGCTCTAAGGTCAGTTTGTTAAGGCCACCACAGTCTGTGTGCACTGTAAGCTCATGTTTTATGACACTGGAAAAGATTATAAAAATGTAAGTTTTTCTTGCTTGTCCCTTCAACCATCTGCTTATTTTATTTTATTTTATTTTATTTTATTTTATTTTATTTATGACCAGCATTGAGGAACAGTAACATGTTACATATATCAGTGTTCTGTCCTTTATAGGGCACTCATAGAAATACTCTGAAATTTAAATTTTCAACCTTAGTGTGTTATTGCAGAACACAAGACTTTCTTACTTTTGTGAAATTTTTCAAAATTTTTTATTGTCATGTAGAAAATCAAGGTCAATGAAGTTACAATATTTGGTTCCTTGCCCATAAGTGGCAAAAAACAAAACAAAACAAAACAAACAAACAAACAAAAAGCAACTATATATAACACAAGAAAAACACATGTAAGATGAAAGGAACATGTATTTTAGAACATTAGAACATAAGTGCTGATCCAGACCCCTGTCCACATCCACATGATCCCTTTGAACATCATTCCTTACATTAGTACCATTACTTCATGGTACCTAACAAAGCAGGTACGCTCACTGTTCATGCAGAGGCGGACCTTACAGACCCTGTAGACCACATTGGACCTGAGATTGTTGACTCACTGTCCTCACTGGAACTGGTGCTGTCACTGTCTTGTAAGGTGTATGGAAATAACCAAAAATAGTCACTTGCCCGATAAAGGGTTAAATTACAGAATAAATTAAATGGTATTTCGCTGAGTCAAAGTCATGGATCTGAAGGAGTTTTTGTGTCTGTTTTGTTGTAAAGAGTAAATAAATGTAGTAACTAATGATGAATTAATGAAAATGATTAAAAATACTGAGAATTAAAGAGAGAACGGGTTTTTTCTCAAAAGGAATGTTTGTCTCAGAGCTACAGATCTACTTCAAAACACTGTCTGTACATTACATTATATTCACTTTACAGGTTCTTTCTAGTAGGAGATTTATAAATTTATTGTATAATAGATTTATACACATATATACATATGTACACATATAAATGTACATAAACCAATATATGAAAACATCAGCTATCCAGCACTTTTGTCATTTATTTTCCAGTGTATCCTATTAAAGTATGTAAGATTTAGCACATTTAATCTCTGAGGTAGATAGTTTCTAAAAAAAAAAAAAAAAAAAAAAAAAAGTACACTAGTGTTATGATCAGAACCATAATAATCTTTATTGGCCAAGTCTGTGCACACAAACAAGGAATTTGACTCTAGTTTAACCTCTCCTATATCCTATTCTATGGCTCTCATGTGCTATTGAGTAAATGCAATCTAGAATTAAAGTAAAAAAAAAAAGAAAAAAACAAAACTGTGCAAAATAGTAAATAGTAATAGTAAAGAATAGTGCAGCATTGAAACAATAATGAACTTTATTTTATCATTTTTATATTATATTTTGATAGTTTTCCTTGGGGATCAACAGCTATGATTATTGCAATAATACATCATTACATCAATAATACATATTTTTTTGTCTTTTTTATGTTAACATTTTCAAATTTTAAAAAAATGTCTTGATGTTTTGAAGTTTTTCTTACTTTTTTGCTGTTTATGATGTTTACCTCTAGAACCGTTTCTCATATTCAGACCATAAATAAAAGTTTAAAACCATGAACAACGATTGGGTTTCTTCAATTTTTACTCTAAAAATCTGCCTTTAAACTGGAGAAAAATATGAATATGTGTTTTCATCATGATAGCATTTTGCTCAGTCCTACTTCTGACATTATTTTCTTTCATTTCTTTTTTTCTTTTCCCCCAGAGAAAGACAAAAACAAGAAGCACAGGCAGCGGGAAGAGGAACTGATCCTGAAGATCCATAAACTGGTCCAGAAGAGGGATTTCCTGGTCGATGACGCAGAGGTGGAGAGATTAAGGTAGAGAGCTTCAGCATTATCAGCCACGGTTAATATCTGAAGTCATGTGTGTGAAAGCCATGTGTGTTTATTATTTACGCAGACAGACAGACTGACAGACTGACAGTGGGCTCTTTGTGACTTTGATGCACATGAGATGGTTGAGAAACAACAGAGGAGCCTCATTAGAGTAAATGTGGAGGAAAATTTGAGCATGACTGAAGGTGTTGGACGAGGTCACTCGATCATCACAACCCTGTCTCCTGTGTGTGTCTGTGTGTGTCTGTTTGTGTGTGTGTGGGTGGGCGGCTGACTGATGGCCGTGGCTCTGCATTGTCGTTTTTTTTGCCCCTCTTCCTTCCCCTCTGCTCCCACAGAGATAACTTACTTGATATAGACATGACACTAAATGATGAGCAACCACAGACCGCTCGGAAATCTGTCTCTATGGTGGTTTCCAAGCAACTGCCCGACTTCAGTTAGAAAAGGAAACATCACATGTGTTGTTACAATTGCATTAAGATCAAAACCAGCTTGCACCTCATTCAATGGGATTATGTTTCTGTCACATAAATATACCTACTGCCTTTGTGAGAATGCTTGTAAAGTTTTAATGACATAATACATAGCAAATAGGTTTTTTTTTTAATATTCAGTCCACTCCAGGACTTTTGTAAATTGCCACTGATTTCAGAGGCTGAATCCATTTGTAAAACACATATTCAGTTTGAAGATCAAGATGTAAATCTACAATCAGAATAAGAAGAACTTGGCTTGGAATATAAGAAGCAAATTAATCCATACAGACCCAAACAACCACTGCCGACCAAAATCATCTAATGTTTAACTAGAAAAGCACTTGGACAGCGCAGACCTCTGCCAAGGACCGCCTCCGCCTTGGACATTCAGAGGCTCTGTAGTTACCGTGGAAACACCGTCATCTTCTATAACATTGTTTCACCAGTAAAACCCATGGAGTTGGATCAATGACAGTCATATGGACACACTGGGTTTATGTTCAGTTAATAAGAGATTTTATTGAAACACACTTTAATATGAACTTTTATGAACATCTACATGATCAGGGAATTCAATTTGGGAAAATATTAGATTTTTATTGAAGAAATGCAAAATACAGAAGATAAAATTATAATAAATGGTGATAAATTACTTAAGAAAGGTTAAATAGAGAGAAAAATTCATTTGGGAACTGCCGCAAAAGTCACATTGGGTCTTTATGGGTTAAAAAGAAAGCACTAATATTAAAATGTGCTATGATTTGTGTTCATACTTTCGAAAGTTAAATTCAACGTACAGTATTTCGTGTCACATCAATGACGATACACAGTCTGGTCAAAATGACATCACTTGCACTAATATTCTGTTGGATTGCCTTTAGCTTTGATTACAGCAGGGATTCACTGTCACTTTATGGACACGTAACATTGCTGAACCAACCCCAGGTTTTACCACTGGCCCCATAGGCTTGTACTCTAGATGCTAGGCATGATGGGTAATGGCTTTGTTGATCTCTCTTCTCCCTCTGCATCCATCACTCCAGAACAGGGTCCGTCTAGACCAGGGGTCTCAAACTCATTTTCTTTCAGGGGCCACATTCAGCCCAATTGGATCTCCAGTGGGCCGGACCAGTAAAGTAATAGCGTAACAACCTATAAATAATGACAACTCCAAATTTTTGTTTTAGTTCAAAAAACCCCATTAAATTATGAAAATACTTTTATAAACTATCCAAACAAAAAAGATGTGAATAACCTGAAAAAAACAAGAAATTTCTCGAGAAAAATAAGTGCAATTTTAACAATATTATGCCTCAACTTATCATTTCTACATGCGCATTATGGATCAGATCTACAAAGACACTAAACACTGAGTAACAGGCAGAAAATAGTTAAAATTATGCTCAATTTTCTTTAGACATTTCAGGTTGTTCATATTTGTTCAGGTTATTCACATTTTATTGTTACAGGACAGTTTGTAAATGTAAATATTTTCATAATTTAATGTTATTTTTTGCACTAAAACAAAGACATATTTTATGTTGTCATTATTTATAGGCATAATGTGATATTACATTTTCATATCAAAACCAACGAGTCATTATTTTTTGTAGTTTATCATGTCATTATTTTACTGGAGATCATATTGGTCTGTATGTGGAACCTGAAACGAAAAGGACTTCGACAGCCTTGACTGTGGAATTTTTGCACTTTACAAATTCATCCCACGGGCCGGGTTGGAACCTTTGGCGGGCCACATTTGGTCCCTGGGCCGCATGTTTGAGACCCCTGGTCTAGACTCATCAGACCACATGACCTTTTTCCATTCAAACACAGTTCGATCTTTATGCTCTCTATCAGACTGATGGATGTTTAAGAAATGAGAATCTACTCACTTCATCAGTTAAAGAACTTGTTGCAGATAAACATTTAATGAATGTAGTAATTATCCTGTGGAAGGATGGGAAATATTTGCTTAGTTAAATCCAATTTGGGCTGTGTATATCCAGTCTTCAGATTCAGGCCAAAGGTTTACCAGAGGCTGGTGCCCTAACCCTGTACGCTGTTAAATACATTTAGAATCTTTTAATTCTGTTCTGGACTGTAGAGGCTGAGATACCCATACCCCCACCCCCCACATCTTTTTTTGAGGAACAAAGATTTTCTCACATATTTATTGACAAACTAACACCAAAAGGGTAGCACTCATCATAGGTTTGGAAATATTCAGTGAAATCCACTGGTTGTACTCCAAAATCCTCTCCTGAAATGAACCGCTGACCGGTCACTGGTCAATACGTGCTCAGTTTCTTTGCTCTAGCATTATGTTTTTATTTAGTATAATTGCCTAAACCATATTTTCCCAATTATGTAAAATTCAGTTCAAATTTATTTGTATAACACATTTAAAAACAACTTCTGTTGACCAAAGTGCTTTCCAGAAATGCATCAATGAAAAACCAGTAATACACAACAGCATATCAAATAAGCAAAACATAACACACTAGTATACAAATCAATACAATAAGTGAAACCAAGGCCTCCTGCCTTATTAGTTTTTGAATGCCAGGGTGAAGAGGTGGGTTTTCAGTCTCGAATTAGGTCCTCTCAGTCTTTATGACAATTTAACAGACAGAGGGAGGCTATTCCGAAGTCTGGGCGCTGCCACCGAAAAGGCTCTGTCTCCTCTAGATTTAAGACTGGCCTTAGGCACAGCCAACAAGAGCTGGTCAGCTGATCTCAGGGAAAATGAAGCAGCAGCGTTAGGAGAGTAAAGTTGTTCAGATATCACAATGTGGCCAAAACTATGACTCAGACAATTATGGAGTGAGTCTAATGATATGCACTCCTATGAACTTTTCAGCCTATTCTGGCAGTACTCTACCATAGACTGTTTTGAATTCTCCCCATGATACCGTCATCCTGTCCTTAGTGTTACTTTATGTAGAAGTTGCTCTTTCCCCTTTAAAAATAATGTTTTTTCCCCAACCAAGTTATTAGTTATCTGTCAGAATGTAGTTTACTTTATACTATAAACCCTTTGATGCCAATGTGTGATCTGGGACATGGGTCCATCTTAATTGCCTTGACAATCTGTTATTACCCCGCCCCCCTAAAGGGGAGACAAGGGGTAATGTTTTTGGTTCAGTTTGTTTGTTTGTTAACACTCTAGCAGCAAAATTATTGGTTGAATTAATACCAAATTTGGTTTATAGATTACCAGTAACCCAGAATAGATGTGATTACATTTGGGAAAAGTAGGTCCAAGTTTCAATTTGTTATGAATTTTAACCCCCCCCCCCCATTTACTTATAATGGGCAAAATTCCACATCTGTAGCAGCAAAACTGTTGGTTGAATTCACACCAAATTGAGTTTATAGATTGCCAGTGACCCAGAATAGATGTGATTTCACTTTGGGAGAAGTAGGTCAAAGTTCAATTTTTTAATGAATTCCTAAAATCTTTTTTTTTCTCCCATTTACTTATAATGGGTGAAATTTGAAATGTCTATAAAAACATCAATTTTGTTTCAATTTACTTCAAACTTGGCACATATATAGAGGGAATTGACATGCTGACATCACCACATGCATAGACATGATGACATCAGCTGGATCGATGCCAAAATAAGCTACAATACATGCAACGGGCGGGGTTTGTTGTGCCTGGCACCACTCTTTTTTTTGTATATGTTTGTACTGTATGTTACAAAGAGGAAGGATACATTAGCTTTCAGTTGTCATTATTTTATGGACAAGTACATCATGTTTTGACAGAACTAATATTTTAATTTAGTATTATAGGAGAAACTCATCTGTGACTAACATAAATGAAGGCTCCATTTCACCTGCATCTGTTGGTTGACTTGTTTATCAGTTGGATTATACAAAACATGGAACACTTATTTTCATGACACTTGTAAGTGTAAAGGCACAAGCCCCTTAAGCCTCGGAGCTGACGCAAAAAACATATTAGAGGCTTCTTTTTTTTTTTTTTTTTTTTTTTTTTTTTTTTTACTTTTTTGCATTTGTAGATGATCTTTTGGATTCAGCTAATATGTAATTGCGGATATGTTGTAGGAGTGTGTGTTATTTATTCATTTCCATTATTAGGTGCTTTAGATGAGTGATTGAACTGCTGTCTCAGTCTCCTGCTGATTTCCGTAGGATCTTCAAGTGAATAAATGACTAATATGTGTCTTTATGGTTCTTCAGGGAACAAGAGGAGGACAAGGAGATGGCAGAGTTTCTCCGGCTGAAGCTGATGCCACTGGAGAAGAAACTTAAAGTTACACAAAGTGAGAACCCACAGCTTGAGTTAAATCATATATCATAGTAGTATACCAATCTAACTCTGCTGTTATATAATAATTCTGATTTTGTTTTTTTCCTACATTAAGATCCCCCAAAGCCCAAGAGACAAATCCCAGAACCGCCTCCAAACAAACCATCAATCACCAAGTCAGGCGTGGCCATCATTAAGGACTGCTGCGGAGCCACCCAATGTGTGGTCATGTAACTGACCACTTCATGACCCCACAGCACCAGAAACACATATACATCACATCACATGGCACGCCCACTAGTTTCTGTGATGCAGAGAACCCTGGGAAATTACAGTTCACCACCTTTTAGCATTCACCTACCACAAGCTTTGCTACAAAGTTTGGAGTATTTTGACCTCTGTAAGTGATGAACACTAGTCATGTATGTGTGGTTTCAGAGAGAAATAGGGAAATTGTAGATTTAAAAAAAAAAAAAAAAAAAAAAAAGGTCAGCCGGAGTTGATTAGAAGCAGACTTATTCATCCTTTCATGTAATGTTTCTTTGACAGGACAATAAAATAACTGCTACACTGTACATAACAGAGTATGTACAGAAATACAAGCACAATGTCCACAAAAACAATTAATACTAGGGTTCTCTGCTCTACAGGGAAAAAAAAACCCATTTAATTCTTCCATTTACCACCTAGTGAACCTCGCACCTAAGAGAGACAACACAAAACAATGATGTTCGCATCTGATGACTGACGTGAATGCTAAAAAAGTTATAGGTGGTAGCCTGTGGATGATTTGAGCGGTTATCGTCTATGTAGCGTCCAGTGAGTTCCCAAATGAACAGATCCACTTCAGTGCTGACCACACAAACACTCCACTGCCAGGGTTGGCAATTTCTCTGGACTTTTCAAATTTTTCGCTAAGACGACAAAATCCTCGTATTAACAGAATATCCTTCATAACTCAGTTTTCCATAGATATTTTCTCTACAGATTTAGTCACATTTTAGCTAACACGTAAAATATTTTCCTAAGATGGCCGCTGCGACTCACCCTGGACATTAAACGCCACCTCAGCCATCAACCCACAGACAAACCTGACTGTGGTCACGACATAATTCAGTGTTATTATGGATATCGCTGACAACTTGCATCCTATGAACTTAGTCTTGCGTTTTTAATCAAACACCAAGAAATGAATGCAACCCTTGTAAATGCCTACAGTGTACGTGTATGTTTGAGTGTATTTAGGACATTAGTGACTCCTGTCGAGCAAAGTGTTACTCTTTAGTGTCACTTTACCTTCTTTCTGATAACTTAGCTTTCTGTAGTAGTAGTAACTTTGAGGGTGTCGAATCTTGAACAATATGCAGAAAAATAAGCTGAAACTACCTGTACATATATGTTTAAATAAATAAAGAGCATCTTTCAGGAACAGTCTGGGTGATTGTGTAATAGTTTCATGTTCACATGATAAAAGGTGGAATGAAAACACAAAAAAAGACCAACTTGATGCTTGTGAACTTTATTAAATAAATTGTCTTGGTCCCTTCAACAACTTTTGACTGTTACAGTGACTTCTGGCATGACAAAGTGGTAAAAACTAAAACTTAGGAGGAGATGACGTAAAGAGGAGACATCTGTGAGGCATTTGTTGCAGGAAAACAAAAACTGATCAAAAAGGTGGGAGTTGACATTGTAAGGACATTGCTGTAAGAAGCTGCTTTAACATTTTCTAGCACAGATCACAAGACTGTAGGATAACCCATTGTGCAAGGAAAATGTGGAATAAACAATTTTTTTTTTTTTTTTTGGGGGGGGGGGGGGGGGGGGGGGGGGGTTACGATTAAATTCACCAAGACAGAGGTCGCAAGAAAGTGTTCCAGACCTCTCAATCATCACTAACCAATTTCAAATATGCATCAATATGCAGAAGTGCATATTTTAGACTAATACAATAGTTTCTCACTGATGTAGCCAAAGATAGAACATTAAATAAGTTGGTTGTCACTGAGGTACTCTGAGGAAGAGCTGGGGTTTGCTCAGATGCACAAAAACATTCCGTACATTCTGTCGAAGTTAAATCTAGATATATCTTGAAAGTATTTTAAGCCACAATTTATTATTCATCCAATCCAATTCCTAAATAATTCATTATTCTGAACTGCTCATTCCATAATCAAAGAGGTTTCCAGACAGTCAGTAAAGGTTGCAGGAGACACTAAGCAGTAACAGCCCTCATTAAAAACAAGCTGACGGGTATATAAGACATGTGATCGGTCAGTCGACAGGTGGGATGTACGTCAACTTTAAAGGCTTTTTGCAAAAAAGTCACAAATCAAGTCAGATGAAGAAAACTTATACTGCAAACACTGGCTAAACCTGACACTGATTAAAATGGGCTCATACCCATTTATAAACATTTGTCCCAACACAAACAGTCGCAGCCCTTTGACGGATCATGCTGAACTTCATGGGCAGCCAACTTCATCTGGTGGCATTCCAGCAGCCAGTCACGTAAACACTCGAGACGGAGGAAAACAAAAACACGATAGTAAGTAAAAACTCCTCAGCTTGAGATGTGAGTGATGGAGAGGTATGGTGGCAGTTCCTTCAGCGCCGTGGCAAATACAAGCCATTGTAAAAGCCAGGCAGGTTCCAGAGAGCCGCAGAGGGTCCTCTGTACACGCCGGTCTGTTCAGGAGGATTCCCAGAGCCCCCTGCTCCTCCACACGGCCAACCACCTCCCACCCCATCTCTGTTCTCTAAAAAAAAAACGTACTGCCATTCGCATCATCATTAAAAATCAAAACTCAGGAGTGCTCAGTGCTCCCCTTCCACTCTTAAACTCGGGCAGTGTGGACGGCGCCTCAGATGCATCACCTTTCAGCAACAAGGTTCACTCAAAAACCTTGAGCATATATGTGGCGGCTGCGTAGTTGACGCCAACTGCACAGTCCCTAAATAAAAAGACTGATCTTAGAGAATGCTCTTGTCTCGTCATCCCACACTCCTGTCTGCTCCTCCTGGGCTTACACCATGCATAAACTCATGTATGCACACCATGCATATTTCACACCACCTTCTAGTGTAAACCACATGCAAACAGACAAAACACAGCTAAAATCACATCGGCTGCTGGCTAAACACAAACAGTTCCAGCTGCCCAAGCACACACACAAGGCCAGAATGTTTCAGAGCCACCCTTTTCTCTCAGCTCTTCGAGATCTTTGCTATAAATTAAGTCTAAACTCTACAAGAATAAAAAAAAAATTCAAGAGTAGTGCTTGTTGCAACATCAGTAAAAACCTTTCCACCCATGGTTTAACTGTCCATTAGTGAAAGACACACCAGAACAGTTCATGTTTACTTCTTCAGTCATATCAGCCACAAAACATGCCATACATTAAGGACAATACCCTGCACTAAATGGAACTGAAATCTGTCCTTAGGCTGATTTACAGAGATGAAAGCCAAGAATATACCTCAAAGAGAAACTAACTCTTAACTATTAAATGAATCTTTGCCCAAAGAGACTGGAAAAATCAAACAGGCAGGTGCTTAGGACTTGCTCTGTCTGACATGTCTGGTTACCTCGAAAAACAAATCGGAAATGAGTTCAGAACAGAACAGCTTAAATTTACGACTGCATCTCCAAAAACGGATTATTTCATTTAAGTTATGATACATGAAACACAACATCTCCATTACCCTTGATTGATTTGGGCACCTACACTTCTTGGATTTAGTAAAGAAAACATTGTGACTCATTCCCCTCATTGTACTATGTTAACCAATAGTCTGATTACAGTGACAACCAACTCATTTTAGACTCTGCATTCATGATTCTCTGTAAACCAGTCGGTGTTCTCTTTCAACCAGAAAATGCATGTTCACAGAAATACAATTTAACTTCTGTCTAGATTAAATCAAATACAGGTTAGATGGATTTGGCAAATTAAACAACTGCAGAAAATCTGCAACACGAAAATTCCCAATTTGGTGAATGTCACTAGAAGAACACTGAAATAAGAAATTAGAGAAAGGTCATTGAGAGATGAAGAAAGCAACAGCCTGTTGGGATATAGAGAGGACGATGCCAGTGCTCCTATGGGCCATACCTGTGTGGTGTGTTTAATGTAGCCAGTTAACTCTTCTATTTAGAGTTACACCATGTGTGGACTTGTATGTGTTCCTAGTGAGCACATTGACTGTACATGTGAATGAATCAGAGACCTGGTGGGAATGAGAAGTTGGCAGCGAGCTTGAATCTGCTGCGGGACGCTCTTCTGTTCGGACTGTCTGAGGACAGTGGTGGTTTCGTTGTGGGGGGCTGTTTGGGGTCTTCAGAGCTCTCCACGGTGCCAGGTTGTTCAGGCAGATCAGACATGGTTTCAGCTGCAGCCTCAGCTTTGTTATATTCTGAAAGACACAAGCACAGATTGAGCTCACACCCAGAGAAAAACACACTAGGTGAAAATAGAGTGTGCTGTGCTTATTATGAGGTATTTTTGACCTTCCATTCCGCGTTAGACAGGCAGCAGTGTTGATAATTGGAGGAACAAGAAAAAAAAAAACATGCCAATGCAACTGTAAGCCATTACAGTTAACACAGTCCTTTTTAACTCCCAGCATTTTGATTAGAAACCAATTTATTTACAGAGAAATAAGTTTGCTTGTATGTAAAATACAACATTGATTCTGTTGCTCTGCATGTTTTTGTCATGCAGAAAAGCCTTCCTTTGGCACATGTGTGAACAATGGGGTGTGTCAAAGCTGTTGAGATGAATCTGACTGTGACACTGACAAGGCTAGAAACTGCCCTTACCTCTAGACAGGCTCCAACCATTCCATTTGAGTGCATGCTCCATTTTTATTGGTCCTCATATTTCAATTTGTATCAATTCATCTGCCAGTTAGAGTAACGTGAATCTGTGACTATCCAGATACCAATGCATTTATGCATTTCAGTGAATAACTGTTCTCTCTGCAGCACACGCATATTTCCCGTAATTTTCTCCACCATTAAAAACAGATAAATGTAGGTTACCTGCTTGTCAGTGCCCTTCGAAGGCAGTTCAGTGCTCCTAATGTGTGCTAATGCTGTATGTATTTGGATGGGTAAAATTCAGAGACCGCATTTCCCTATGGGATAGTAAGTGACTTAACCTTAAGTGGTAAAAACTAATGAGAGTCTGTGCAGCTGCTGTGTCAGTTTGACACAGGATCAGGGGTGAATTCAGGGGCACCTTACCAACTCTGAAGTTTCCAAACTTGTGAACAGAAAATGTGTGGCTGCGGACATATAAAATGTCACATTCAAGTATACCTTGTAAATTCAGAGATTGCAATTATCTGGTCACAAACATTTAGAGGAGGAAAGTTTATATATGGTTCTTCCTTACAGTGTTTCGTTTAAACAGATAATAGTACGTTTGAATTTTAATATCAGGAACTTTCATACTCTCTAATGACAAAGCTTGGTCAAACAAACCCTCTGATGATACACGACATTCCTCCATCAGATAAACAAATTATATATATATATATAGTGATAAATTTTGTGTTTTGTCATACTGAGGGCATCAGAGCTAACCTGGCGGTCTCTCCTCAAAGTGGATTAGGTCCGTCTGCTGGAGAACAGGGTCAGGGTGGAGCTGAGGGGATGGTAAGCAGGATGGTACAGGACCACACAGCAGGTCTACTGGGGACGTCAGGCACAACAACTCTGACTCTGCAACTACATCGGCACCTGAAGCAGTGGGACCAGCATACATTTATTACAGTTCATTCAAATTACAAGCTGGGGTCTCTGACAATGGCAGCAGGTGCAATCAACAAGAACAAGTTGTGACTGGTCCCCAAATACAGGCCAAGTTAACAATACATCTTCATGTAGTCCTGGTGCCTGCCATAATATATACCTCTCTACTATGTTCATTGAAGGAATCCGACAATGTAAGTCACACTCTTTTCAATACTTTATTAATCCAAATAAAGCTGGGCAATATGGCCAAAAATCTGATAATTTTTTCAATGTCATGGACAATTTTAATTTATTCATTTCTGGCCACATGATGTGAAGACAAAACAACATCAAAATCTAAAATAGAGAAACACCTTCACACCCATTACAAGAAGCCAGCAAATTTTGTGATTCAGATATTTCTCCACTTTTCAGATGGCAGAACCTTGATTAATCAAGTTAATTTGACATGCTACCCAGCCCTAGCTTTTTCTGCCCACTGAAACTTAAAGTATAAAGTAGATTAATTAAGATAAGATATGCCTTTATTAGTCCCACAAGGGGAAATTACCTGGTAAATTCAGAACTTAACCAGACAGAAACAAGGCAGAATTAAATAAAAATTGTCTTCAACATAAACATGGGGGCAGGCCTTTAGTAATAAAGATGCACTGGACAAGATTGGTGGATAGGCACTACTTCTTTCTAGCCATTTTACCTGACAACAGCTACTACTCACTCAAGATAAATGTGAGATTTTAATCAAAAGCACGACAAGGATTACCTTACAGGAAGAACAGGAGACATATGTGCTATTAGCAAGATGAACTCACTCTATAAAAAAACTCTTGTCACTTGTTACCTGGACTGTTGGCTCCAGAGTTAGCACTGCTAACCAGGCTGTCTCGTGGGCTTTCAGTGTTATCATCAGGGAGGGGGCTATTGGAGACTGAAGAGCTTGCCCTTGCTGCACACATGCACAAAGAGATCAGTAGCAATTTCAGGACAACTTCTGAAGAATTTCATCTTAAAACTTGATGAGTTTGAATTAACATCCTAAAGCGTAAATGTTCTGAAAATACTAAATGATGCTGATTTGATCACCTTTACCTTTCATATCGTTCTTCAAAACGATAATCCTCTTATGACTGTGCCCTTTGATCCAGACCACCTAAAAGATGTCACAACACCAAGACAATAGATTCAGAAACAAGGACATAACCTTTGATAAAACACTTATGTAAAATCTGGGGTTCTGGAACAATGAAGCAAACTTCAGATGTGTTTTGATCAAATTAAAGCATGAATATTTCACACTTCAAACATACTTAAATTCTGTTAACTCTAGCATTAAAGTTTTCAGTTTGTGACATTGCGAAAATCCTCTCAAATTCTCACCTGTGGAATGGCACTGAGGAGCTCATCAGTGCTGCTGTATCCATATGAACGTGGTTCAAGGTTGCAGCCTGTGAATTTGCTGTAAGCTCCCTGGAACTCAGTGAGGAAGATCTGGTTGTAATGGTAGGTGTGGAGCAGCGCACGGACGTTACGAGAAAACTGGTAAAGCCTGGTTAGCCGCACCCACTCCTCACTGCACACGCTAGCTGTGTTGCCCCCTGTACTGCTGTAGTCCTTTTCTTCATGGTACAGCTGTTTAAAAAACAAAACAAAACAACATTCATCCATCATTAGAGGTCCAAGAACAGTACAGAATAATGACACAGAGGATGCAGGTCAAATATATCCAACAACAGACGCAGTAATTGATTAGGAATGTCACTGGAAACGGATGGTTTTCAGGTTGCTAGTCATGCGTGGTGACTGGCTGATCAATCTAGGATGTATGGGATTCTTGGCCAGTCAAATTTACATGAGAGCAGCAGAATGTTTCACATAATGTGCAAGGCAACAGAGATGGTAATGTTGCATTCAAACGCATACTAGGAAGCTGTTTATGTGGAAACTCTTTACAATGACTGAAGAAAAGGAAAGTCACCACTATTTATTTCACTGATACTGCTGTATTTTGGTACAAAACTAGTAAACTGAGTTGCACATCATCAGCTGCTACTATAGTGGTAATATAGCACTATAGATAATGTGGGATCTGTTGCCATTTTGGGTTGTAAACAATCATTAGTACTGTTTATTGATTTGCTAGTGTTTCCAAGAGCCCAATATGATGTCCTTCAAGACATTTCTTAAAAGTATTACTGATTATCAAAATAGTTGGTGAAAGAAAGTCCTGCAGCAGTTTTAGAGAATTATTGAAGTTAGTGTTTTACAATGAACACACGTTTGAATTGCACTTAAAAAAAAAAAAATTTTTTTTACAAAAATCAGTAGTATGTTATCAATTATACCTCTCAACAGGAAAACTGAAATCAGTGAGTCAGACAACATCAGCGCATCAAACATGAGCTTCTGGTGAATTGATGAAGATGCTGTACTCACCTCCACAAGATAAGGCAGGCTCTTGAGTAACTCACTGAGGGAGAGAAACCCATATTCACATGGGTTGAGTGTGGTTCCGTGGACCGTCAGGTAGTGCTGGGTGAGCTCCTCCACCCTCAGTCCTTTGGAGACCTGATCGTCTTCCTGGGACATGAGCAGTGCCAGTAGCTGCGAGGTCAGCAATCTCAGAGACTTCCTGTTTATCAGTTGCACTTCGCGACCTTCGGATCCATCCACTACCTGGAAATGAAGAGAGTGAGGTGATTTACCCAACACAGATCTGTTAAAATTGCAGCAAAAGTTTGAGGAATATCCCTGGGAACAATGATGAGCATATATGCAATGTCAGATGATTTTAAGGTAAATAGAAATCTCTGTGATGTTACTACACAGACACAGTCATATTTTTGCCTTTTAAACAGCTATTTCAAAGAAAAGACAGGCATACACACATTTAATGTATAGTTAAGGCCTTAAATGCAACCTAAAAAAAACAGTCTAAAAATCGAACCATGGTAACGGTGCCCTTTACCTTGACAACATGGCAGAGTTTAGTTAGTAGAGCAGGTAGGGAGCTGGCATCGTAGTCCTGCAAGCGGAGTCCATAACCAAAAGTCTTGCTGTACTCTGTGAGCAGCTGGCTGACGGGAAGGCTGGAGTTTTTTTGAGCACGCAGTAGCTTGACCAGCTGAGCGGCGAGTGCCTTGACACGCTCTACTTCAGTTAGAGTCAGCACTTTCTCTTCACCACACTCCAGCACCTGACCCATGTGGGAGGCAAGGACAAGAAAACACAAACAAAATTAGATAAGGAGCGTCTAAGCACAGTAAAGTGAACAGATACAAAAATTTGTACCTGAAAACATTAAGCTGGAAAAAGGTTGATCCAATAACCTGGTTACAGCTACGCTCAATACAGAAACAGGAAGAGTCTGCCCTGAAGCACTGAATGTATACCGACAGTCAACAGAAACTTTGAGGTAGAAATGTATGCATTTTTCTACTTGTAGGGAGGTTGTAATTATTCATTGTGGATTTATTGATGACTTAGTGCTTGGGTAGTTGAGATAATGAGTTGTCATCAGAGGTTGCACTAGACATTTTTATTGTCCGTCATTTTGACGGACAGGGTCGTAAAAATTCCGTCATAACACATTATTATCCATCATTTCAAATTTTTATTTCTTAATGATGATGAGATATATTTAGTAGTATTTAATGTTCAAAAACATCTCAATGATGCAGCAACTGTAGTTGCTGCTGGCTGATAAACCAATGCGATATCACGACTCGCATAATTGTATACACCACTTTTAATTGGTGTTTTTTCTGCAGACATTATAGGCTTTCCTTGTGTATGTTCACTTAGTGTCAAATACCATACACTGAGGGTTAGGGTTCGAGTTATGTGAACCAGAGATCTTGGCACAAATTGACATGCCATCAAATAACACATGAAAGGTAGAAAATGTGTACATATAGCACACCAAGTGCCATAAGAACTGGCGTATTCCTTGCTTGTCCGTCATCCTTCACCACATCAGTCCCTCTTTTTTTCCACTGCGTTTGTCAATGCCATCACATTTAGCGGACTTTTTAAAATAACAAGGACATTCAGCTGTCTTCAGATTTTACGCTAGCAAAGTAGCGTCTAATTTTGGCTAAAGTCAGCTAAACATCGACACAAGACTTGACACCGACTGATTAATATGCACACTCACCATCAACTGGACAGGGGGTCTACTACAGGTGAAATAACGGTGGGTCATTTGACTGAAGTACCGCTGTTGTATTCAACGTAGTTGTGAACAGTGGTGCTGTTGGGTTCTATACAGGTAGGATGCTGCTATGGACTGTTTGATGCCTTGTTCAGAGACAGACAGACAGACCAGCGATCCTGCAAGCAGATTCTGTTCACAGTGTTGTGTGAAACTTTCTTTGGTAGATTACCCTCAGTATTTTAATCTGTCAAAATGATGGACAACCTTCAGAATTTTCCGTCATTTAAAAAAAAAAAAATCTGTCAATGACGGAATATTTTCGGTTAACACAACCTCTGGTTGTCATGTTGTCACGGTTCATTACACATGGGTTGGTCTCTTTGCAAAAGTGGACCAAATACACATTGAGCAATACTCAGTGGGCATCTACACAATTTGAGGATTGGTTTTGAAGGCCTATATAAAGGCCCAAAAAAGGCCACCATTGTTAGTCCAGTGAACGGCATCATGCCACGTCTATCACGTGAACAACGTATCCGGGCACTGGGTATGGTGGAGGCCGGTTTGAGCTCCAGTGATGTAGCCAGGCATATGGGCTGTTCCCGACCCACAGTCAGAAACCTGGTTGAACGCCACAACACGACAGGCTGTGTTGACGATAGACCGAGTCCAGGGCGAGAGAGAGTGACAACTCCTTACCAGGACCGCTACTGTTGTGACTTTGTGTTTGGCAGATGCCATTTTCTTTTGTTAAGTTTTTTGTTTTGAAATTATTCTTGAAAGTTTAGATTTTTGTTTCTGTATGCCAATATCCTAAACAAATGATTCATATGAAAAAATTCCAGTTTAGGGTTTCAAAATAAAAATTATGTTGAAAAATATGGTCTTAAAGTTTTCATTGACTGTGAGTGTACTATGTAATGTTGCAGACTACAAGGCTTTTAACTCAGACCATCAGGTATCACGTGTGATATTGGTCATTGAGTTTCCTATCTCTACACAACATAGAGCCCATCCTTTCATATCCGAATTACACTTTGATTACAATATCAACATACAGTAAGATCCAGAAGTATTTGGGTACAATTCCTTTTGGCACCACAGACCTGTTGGTGATGAAATCTACAAACAGCTTAAGGAGTGAATGGGCATGTTCTGCCTTTTGTACCGAGAATCAAGAATACATTCAGGAAAACATATTTAACAAATACAAAATGATCCACTGTGCCAAGAATCACAAGAATAATGGATCACATAACAGAAATGTAATATATTAATAAATAAGTTGTCAGTGTGTTATGACTTGAATATATGAATGTTTTTTTCTGTTGCCATAGAACAAGCTGTTTATGTCTACAGAGAGCAAAGATCTGGGACAATAGCCTTCATAATATATGACACTACAGCTTTTAAATGTGGCCAACTCACCATCAGTACGTCAGGGATGGCCTCAAAGAGCTCGATGAGTTTAGTGAAGCCGTAGTAGCTGAGCTTGCACTGTCGACCGAAGTGGTGGTGGTAGGTGGGGATGAACTTGCTGAAGGGCATTCTGCAGTGAGGCTGGTGACGGAGCAGATCCACCACCTCCTTCCCAAACTGCTTGGTGTGGTCGATCTCCTCTGGTGTACGTTCTGCAAGTCAAACAGGAGGAAATTACTGGAATGTTGAAAAAGTATTTATTACATTTGCATTCTCTTAATATCAAATGAAGGCAAGAAACTGAACTAGAACTTGATGTTTCTATAGTGAGTCACAGTGTCTTTTCTGAAATATCCAGTTGTTTTAGGCCTTTGTACCTCTCTTAGGAACAGAGATGATGATGTTTGATTCCTGGTGTGTAATAGTGATTGTTGTGTCAGGAATTTCAGTTAGTAGGTCCATTAGCTCACATATGCCGTAGTCGACTACCCGCCAGTCTCTGGAGAAGCACCTAAAACACAAAAAGTAAAACTGCATAAAACTGATGATCCAGTCTTTTCTCTAGCTTTATACAAATGTGGTTCTTTAAATCATAACCAAAGGAAAAATGAACCACAGACAAAGTAGAGAGCACTTTTTAAAATAAACAAAAGCATGAAAGGTAATGCAATCCTGACTAACCAGTGGTATGCCTGCATGAAGTCCTTGATTGCCACTTGTTTGCTTGCTTGAAATTTGAGGAGTTTGAGCAGGTCTTGGGTGAAACGTTTCACTTGAGCACGGTGGGTCAGAGTCAGGAGACGTTTGGTACCCATGCCCAAGATCTGAGCAGAGAAAAGAATTAACCACATATATTAGGTACCCAAAAAAACGGAAGACAAATCGAGAACCTAAAATGCACAGCCCTAATGTGTACCTGCAAAACATGTGGCACAGCCTCCAGCAGCTCCAACAGCTTTGAGTAGCCGTAGTCTGAGACACGGCACTGCTTGGCAAAGTGATGGTGGTATGAAGGTATGAACTTGCTGATGGGCATGACGCAAGAAGGCTGGCTCTTTAACAGGTCAATAATCTCTCGGCTGAACTGGATCAGCTGAGGGTTGCCCACTGGACTCTTGCAGCGTTGAATCCATGGTTCTGTATGGAAACAGAATATTTTTCTTCACAAACAAAGCTGACCAGTAAAGTATAAAATAAATAAATAAATCTGATAGTACCCCCCCATGAACTACTATGCCTACAGTACATCAACAAATAAACGACTGTGTTCCTACCAGAGTTTGGTGCTGGAGGTTTATTGTGGATCCACTTGATGACTTTGAAGCCATTCTGAGCTGTGACTACTGTGATGCTGGGAACACAAGTAATGAGGTGCTCCAGTGGAACGCCACCCTCAAGGGACTCATTTCCCAACTGCAAGGGGCTGAATTTTGCAGCATAGCAGTCTGGAAAACTAAGGAAAAAATACATCATTATTAATACCTAATGCTCTGTTTGACCTTTCCTTATTCATAAATCAAAGGGGAGGTGATACCTGAGCAGTGGAAGAGTGCCCTCGTGTGACTGCAACAGGCTGTGGACCTCAGAGGCCAAGGTGCTCAGAGACATAACAACGAATGGAATTTTGTAGGAGTCAGGGTCAAAGTCAGCCTCACTACAAACAGATTGAAAAGCCACAAGGTCAGGGATTGAACATTGGTGGGGGGTGGCAGCTGGGAAAAATAATGTGCAGAGATAATGAAGAGAGTTGGTGATAGGCTGGACTACATTCCTAGGCAAAAAAAATAAAAAATAAAATAAAATAACCTATTCTCATCATATTTTGTGCAATTACCATATTTTGTTAATTAAAGGAAAAGCATGTTTTACATTTTTGTGTAGTGATTTTTTTGGGAGAAAATTTTAAAAGTAAAATACTTGCATTAATAACTTTTCTTAATAGCCTACTGTTCAGATAAATCTAATTTAAGATTAGTCATTAGACTAGATTAGATTAGAAGCACATGAATGCACAAAAAAGGGAACAAAACGATGAAATTGGCACAAGAAAATAAAACCAGGCTGAGGAAGTATTCTGAATAAATACAGCAAATATATGACAAAATCTATGATATGTCTCACATGTTTAGAAAGTTTATCAAGACAATGCCAAGAAAATATGATACTTCCATAAGTACCTTCACTTATACTTCTCTTCGTGTCACGTCTAACTATGCCATAGTTAATTTGATTTTTATTTACCTTAAGTTAGTTTCACATTAAGCCTACATAAATCAAAAAATGCCATTCAGTTACTGTTTTTCCATTCAGCAAGACAGTAACTGTACAAAATAAGAGGTTGCCTATTTTTTTATTGCCCAGCAGTGTAGACAAGCCTAGTAATTCTTAATAAATAACTTATTTTCATAAAACGTATCAATGAGCTCATTATATATATTATGTGCAAATTTATGAGGAAGAGAGGATAACCTGAAGTCCTGCTGTGTGTAGTGTTGTCTGCAGACAGGTTCATGGTATTCTAGCTCCTCGAACACCACAGGACTGCCGCTAGTTGAGGAGCCCTCCTGAGACTGAGATGATCCTAATGGGCTCTGACGGATTTGGCTGCTGGGTAAAAGGCACACAAGGCGCGAGCCTCCCTGCTCTCGTATGGTCACCACCTCTGGCAGCCTCTGCAGATCCCCAACCACAAGCTTCCGAGAATATCTTAAGGAAGAACAACATAAAAGCATGTAGTATAGAAGATACTGACAAAATATTTCTGGGTAGGTCAGTTGATGTTTAGAAATCATATGAAAAATAGCTTACTTCTTCTCATAGATCTCTGTGAACTTGAACAGGGGAAGGCAGTTGGCAGGTGCGTCCTGAAGAATGCAGATTATCTCTGTGCTGTATAATGAAAAATGACTAAAGTTTACCACAGTAGTCTAAAACTATTTTTTTTTATAAAAACTGAGGTCATAATTGAAACCACAGCACCATTTAATTCTACCAAAATATACCTGAGCATGGCAAGGGATTTGCTGTTACCACCAGGGACCAGAGAAACCTGAATGCGCTTCCCTCCAATCTTATAACGGTGCAAGCCACTGACGACGCTGATAGCCTGCTGCAAAGACGACATCTGAACTGTGGCTTTCAGCTGGTAGTCAGTGTGGGGGCTAAGCTCTACAGCTTTCACCTAAAGGCAACCGGCATGGAATAGTTTTGAGATCAATTTAGGTTTTAATCCAGCTGGAAGGATAATCATTTAGCATAAGTGACTTTGCTCTTGTTAATTCAACTGTATAAAATCCGCACAGTTTATTTGATCTATACAATTTAAGTAACACTAACCCTTCCATATCTGGAGAAGGTGTCATGTAGAGTCTGCTGGAGATCCTTGCGGGACATTCTGTAGTCCAGGTTGGCCACCTGGACCTCACCCCCCTCTGAGAAAGACTCAGAAGGTCCTTCAGGACAGGGACTACGGGGGGGAGCAAGCAAGGGTGAAGAGCGACTGGACAGACAAGGGGATGCACTCCTTAGGTTTAAAGAAAAGAGAAAGAACAGGATAAGACTGCTGATCAAGACAACAATGGTACATATACAATAAGAATTTTAAAAATTCAGGTGTGAACTTAGCAGTGAGCCAATTTCTTCATACATTAATAAATTAACTGTGTCTGCCACATAACAGTAGTGGCTCACACTGTATGAAATTTGTTCCATGCTTTCCCCGTCTCACTGTCAAAAGCCAAAATAGCCTCAAAAGATTTACTGAAACAAAAAATGTCACCTTGAAGACCATGATCCCTGAGACAGGACAAGGGGACTGAAGCTCCTGTGCAGGTTCAACTTGCTGAAGGCAGAGGGTGTGCTAATCTGGAACTCCCCCAGGCTCTCCTCTCCTTGTTCAGCAGGGGATTCCATCACACTTCGAGGATTGGAGCCGTCTCTTCTGCATACAAAAATAATGTGTAAATTTAGATTATAAAAATGATTGCTTTTGGCAGCATTGCAAGATTAATTTCACTTTAATAGTTGAAAATTACTTGTTGTTCTAGCATGGCACTTGTACAAACATGTTTGGTTTGGTTGTAACCTTCCCAAACCAACAGTTCTCTGAAATTCCTGAATCAAAGCTATAGGAGCAGTAAATAAAAATCAGGGTGGGTGGGGTGACACTTTTCACTTTCTTTCTACGTGTCTCTTCTCTCAGTCCACATCAAAATATTAAATACAAGTAACCTCACATCATTTACGTTCTCATTGATTCATGAAAAACAAGAGGCTTCTTCAGAATGGAGCAGTAGAGTCACCTGATCAGTCACATTTAACCCCCTAAATGCACCGGAATACATCTGTGATTGGATACAATTGATTTTCTACCGCTGGAAAACAGCAGCAAGTAGTAGGTGTCTGATGCCCTCTAAGACCAGTTGAATTGCAATAAGCTGCAAAATAGTTGTGGAACTTTAGGGGCTTTTGCCCAATAAGGAAAAAAAACACCTATTAAGCACTGCATCTTTAAGAACCAGGAACTGAGGAAATGAACTCCAAACTCATTTAATTCTACTGAGCCCCTTCTTTTGGCATACCTCCGTCTGTACATGCATTCTCCAGAGAGACCAGGCTTAGACAGTTGCTCCAGAGTTCCTGTCTCATCATTGCTGTGGGGGGAAGAAGAAGCAGCGCGCCCTTTCTCCAGATGGTGAAAGCCCATTTTAGGCTTGGTCTCTACACTACCCACCTCCTGTATCAGACAGAGGGAGTGGATCTTAGACAATAACGGATGAGAAATTATGTGTTTGTGTCCATGCATGTGTTGTGTATAGTGGGAGGATGAAGATAATAGTTAAATTTGTTAGTGTACATGAAGAGGTTATGATATGGCATGAAATGCTTATGTTTAAGTTGGGACAGGCATCTAAAAAAAACAAGTACATGCAAAAGAAAAATGCATAAAACTCAATTTGATTGACCTATAATGAAATATTATAGGCAAATTAAATCATTTGGAAAGACATTATTATAATAATTTTATATTCATGCATTTTAATCATTACACTCCAGTGTCAGTTTGTTTGATTATAATCAAACAGAAAAAGTCACTCCAGACCAATTTCAGCCAGCAGAGGTCAGTTTTCTCATGGTTATGAAATGCATGAGAAATAAATGGATGCAGTCTGACTCCTGGGTCAAGGTGAAGCTGTGTCAATATTGACATAGACAAACAGATGAGGCAAACATTAAGAGATTAAATGCTGCGTTCTACTCCATGCAATGGCTTGAATGACCAAGCAACATGCTAGAAAATAAGACGCAGACACACACAAAGCACTATGAACAACTTACATGCTAGCACAGCCAAAAGCTTAGCAAGCTGTTAGTCAATGTAGCAATTAGCAAGACACTGGGGATGAAAAGAAGCTACAGTGATTTACATAGCAGCCCAGACAAGGACAGAGCGCAATGAAGGTTAAGGGGAAGCAGGCACTGGCGAGTCTGCTGACCTGATGGGGTTTGAATGGAGCACCACCGGGAGGCCCACTGCACCCTCTCCTGGGGCTGTAGGGCCTTTCTGACACTGGGCGGGTTGCTCGCCGTGGCCTCCTGGGTGACCTGGGCTTCTCCAGGGGCAGAAAAGAGAAGGAGGAAATGCATGGGGGTGGGACGAACAATGTCTCCTGGATTTGAAAGGGCTGGGGCAGAGTCTGAAGCAAATGACGGGGCTGAGACTGAAGCTCAGGCTCAGGACTTGCATCGTCTCTGGGCCGTGGGGAGAAGGAGAGGCTGATGCGGCGGCCAAACACATCCTCATTTTCCATTCGCTTTCGGGCACGGGCAGCTGCCTCAGGGCTGCCAAAACGGAGGACTGCTGTGCCCTGGGACATGCCCAACACCTTGCCACCACAGTTGTCTGACAGACGACGGAGCCTGAGCTTCACAGCGTTGCGCAGACTCTTGTCACAGTTGACAGGGAGGTTGTGCACATAGAGGAGGTTGAAACTGGGCTGAGGGAGGGGAGGAGGAACAAACAGCGTGCCTGTCTGGGTTTGTATAATTTACACTTAAGAAAATGAATGCAGTTGTCTTCCCTTTAGAGCAAAAAAGAAAGGAGAATGGCTGTAGAGTGGTATAAATTAGGAAAAATTGCAATGATTTCTAAAAGAATGTTGGGTAAATAAAAGATGCCTCATTTTCTGCCCACTTGGTTGCTCTTCTCGTTTAAGCCAGCAGCCCATCTGCTTTGAAGAAAATTAAACACTATTTTCAAGGTAAGAACTTATGAGGCCTACCTGTGCTTTGACAAGCATTCGTGGTGGCAGATCAGCTGTGATCTCCTGGAAGGCCACATGGTGGTGGGCATGCTGCAGTAGAGCTGGTGATGTATGATTGCCATGGACAAGGATAACCTGGAAACCATGGCGATGACGCAGGTCACTCAGCTCACTTGCAAAATTTACATCCGCTATTAACAGTGGGAGATGAAAAAAGACAACACAGATCAAGCCTCATTTCAGACTTAACTACATTGTAGTTGATTAATGGGATTCTTACTTACAGGATACTAATACAACAGTTGCAGGTGCAGTATGGGTCTCAGCAAAGCGTCGCAGGCTTTGGCGAAGTTTGTCATCTGCTGCATTCTTGGCTGTGGCATTAATATGTGCAACAGTAACCTAGAAGATTAAATAATGTCAAAATGAATGCTAACTTTTTCTTCCGCTACACTTTCTACTTTTATCAAATAATTTAACAGAGTTTAATACAAGATCCCCACTAGATGAGTAGATGTGTTTCACAACAAAGCCACTATAAGCTAAATTTAAAATAAATAAGTCATATTCAAATGCAATATATATTTAATTTGTCACTACCAGTTGCATATCCATATGAAAACTTAAAATTCACCTCAAATTACATAAACACAATAACACTTGACACTGTTGTTACCTGGCAGTTGTTCAGCTCTTGGATGACAGCTTTACTCTCTTTACTGATGTCACACACACAAATGAATTCTGCCTCACGGTGACCCTGAAAGAATCGGTTCCGGATACGCTGGACAACAGCTACAGCAGAGCGTCCACTAGGCACACTGCAGTTCTCAATATCCCAGAAAACCCCCACTGGAGGGATGTTTTCTGAACCACCACTTTCAGGAGAACCTGCCCACAATTAAAACAGAGGTTTGAAACACAATGAAACACACAGTTCTCAGACATGCACGTAGTGTGAGTGTATGTGTGTATATATTAATTAATTATATATTGTCTGCATATGCGTTCACCACTAACCATACTTCTGGCCAGTCTTGCCAAGGTTTGTTGATGGCATGTGCACCATACCATCAGCAGAGGTACCGCATCCGTTACAAATAGGTATGGGGATAGGAGCAGTCTGAGGAACAGGAACGTTGGGCCACACCTTGTCTGACTCTGACACTACACCATTCATGGGCTAAAATACAAAGAAAATTCATATAACTTTCAAAGAGAACAGAAATGAAACTTAAAAGGCAGTACTATGACAGACACAAAACAGCTGTTTTAAACCCCATCTTATTAGAAGACAGTCACCCAAGCACACAAAGTTACCTCAGTGATCTTCAAGGCACACAAATAGAACAAAGTGGAAAAAAAAAAAACCTCTACCAACCTTTAACAAGCACTCCTGGCAGTAGTGTGCCCCCTTCACACAAACCGTGCGATCTACATTGAGGTGCATAGGATTAGTGCAGAAGTGTGATGAAGTGCTTGTGGTGGTGATGGTGGTAGTGGTTGCAGCATGATCACCCAGTGCTGAGCTTCTCTGAGATCTCCTGGTTGAGGGACTGCAGTCCACTCCACAGGTGTAGCAGCCAGAAGAGAGCAAGCAAGAGCCATGCAATGGAGCAGATAAAGAGGGAAGAGATGGAAGAGAGGAGGCCAAAGGGGCTGATGGGGGAAACCGCCTAGACTGACTGCAAGGAAGAGGTAGAGCTGGGTAGGTGTGCAGTAGTCCTGAGCAGCAGGGGATGCAGGGATGCGATGAAACAGGCTGTGAGGTGGCAACAGAGGAGGGCAGCTGGGGTTTGTAACCAGTCCCACTAACGTAGCTTAGATTATGTTTATACTGAATGGATGAAGCTACAGAACAAGATCCTGACCTGCAAATATTACTACTACTGTTGCTGCTTCTGGGAATTTCCAGAGAGCCTGGGGCCATATAAAGTGAGACAACACCAGTAATGTTGCTACTGCTACTAACTACACCTCCACCACCTAAGAGCCCATAGCCCTCTGTGCCGCAGTAGTCACAATGAGTACAGATGCTTACACTGGGGCTAGCCCCCTCTTGCTGCTGTGGTGGTGGTGGTGGTGGTGACTGTTGATGGGAATCTTGTGTAAGCTGAGGAGAAGGCAAGCAGGGAGGAGGCAGAGGGAGAGGGGCCAGAGGGAAGTGCTGGGATGATTGGGAGGAAGAACTATGATGCAGAGGAGGAAGAGGAGGAGGAGGAGGAGGGACATCTTTTAAGTCCAATACAGCCTTGCTGTTGTCCATGTAACCGTTCTGAAACAGAAAAATAGATTAACAATATATTATCAATTTAAATCTACAAAGCTGTAACACAAAAATAAACTGATGTTAAATACATGAAACAGGTGTATTATTTGTAGATTTCAACATGGAGGAAACAATCGCACTGAGCATCAAGTGCTGTATAATCAAATAATTAATAAATAGAAAATTTTGCACTTTTAAGTTTCAGATTTTATGTTGAAATACACCTTTCTAATGTCTGTGTAGGTTCTCATTTGCCCTGGTCATAATTGGACTGGTTTAGCTCTTTTGAAAAGGTTTCATCTCTCATCCAACCGAAGAAGTCTCTTGGATGAGAGACTAAACATTTTCCAAAGACATAAACCAGTCCAGTTGAACTGAGAAGAACCACTAAAAAGAACACCTTTCTGATGGTTTGTTGTAGTGTTAGAATTTAAAAAAAAAAAAAAGATAACTACTGTACATACTGCTGTAAGCCCATTATTCTGGCTTCAACATGACAGATAATCAATCTCCTGACTTCAACCACCAAATCTACTCATTATTAAAGCAGGTTTCTCACCATTGATAACAAAAAGCAAGGGCAAAAAAAAAAGCCAAAAATACTAACAGTTGGTGGAAAATACATTAGCAGAGAGACACCAGTGTCTTACTGATGTTCACTCTGTCTTGAATCAGTCCTGTATTTTCCACTTAAATGTCACTTGATTTAGACTGTGTTTATCACTGTATTATTGTTATGCTTATCTAAAAAGCCTCAATGTCGTCTGGTACACCAAGTATATCAGCATTATGTCACTGTGCCAGCGAATTTATTGCAGCAAATTGACCTGGTTTGACAACGAGATGCAGCTGACGTTCAAAGATTGCTAATTGCCTGCACTTTTGTTACTATAAATCATTGCTTTTCTGTCAAAGAAAACAGTTATACACTCACAGGCCTCTCAAGGACTAAGCAGCCCCAAAAATGGATTGATGGATGACTAACTGGCCATGGTGAGAGTAACTTTGACGTTTTACTTTCCCCAAAAGTCAGTATTTCAGTACTGTGTAGAGGTTTGGCTAAAAATCAATAAATCAGTCCACTTGTAACAAATACCTACTTGTTTATCTGTACGAGTAGAGGCAGTTGTATCTTTGGTGGAGAAGCAATCTTTGAGTTTCCATAGCAGGGTTGAAGCTTCTGTTTTGGTGGGACCAAGCCATGGAAAGGGTCTAGGGCTGCATATGGATCTCTCCTTTCCCAGTCCTTCCATCATATAACCCAGAAAGGTATTTCACCATACTTTCATCTCTCTTCTCTCTCATGCTTTCCTTTGAAATAAAAACGAAACACACAACAGTTTATACGCTAGCGTTACATCATCCCGTTAACAAACCCATGAGCACTTTCTTCGATTTACCTCAACACAAAGCACTAAAACGACTTTGGGCAAAGTCCTTATAAGTCTAGTGATAGTACATGTGAATAATTAGAGCTTTATAAATCAACCAGTTGGGGTTATCTTATCTATGCCTTACTAATTTCGCAAGTTAGTACCGAATCGAACGATCAAATATTTACGTTACACAAGCAAATCACATGGCTCGATGGGCGTTTCATTAGCTGTGGAACATTATTTTCTCTCCCTGTAGTACGAAGGCTACAAATCACTACTTCCGACCACACTACCTAATGTTAGCTCGCTAGCTTGTCGGCTACCTGAGCTAATTTAACGTAAACAGTTGTTCCACTGGATAAGCTGACAGCAGTAGTTAGCTTGTTTAACTGAATTTAAGCTACAAACTTCCTCTTCAAAATTAAATAAACATTATTTGGTGACAGCATGCTACTACAAAACTGTTGGTTATTTCGCTACCTGGTAAATGCTCGTATTTCACATCTTCCTCACAGGACCATTCCCCTCTAGTCTCCCTAGAAACACGGATCTTTTTGTAACGTACTTTCTGCCAGAAAGGACGCACAGCTGTCGCAAATCTCCTACACAATTGTTATTTTTTCTACGTAAGCACTTAGATGGATTGTTCCGTAATAATAATAATAATAATAATAATAATAATAATAATAATAATAATAATAATATATTTGTATTATCTGTCTTTATATTTTTATTGTTAATGGCTATTCCTTAAAATATCTATCTATCTATCTATCTATCTATCTATCTATCTATCTATCTATCTATCTATCTATCTATCTATCTATCTATCTATCTATCTATCTATCTATCTATCTATCTATCTGTCTGTCTGTCTGTCTGTCTGTCTGTCTGTCTGTCTGTCTGTCTGTCTGTCTGTCTGTCTGTCTGTCTGTCTGTCTGTCTGTCTGTCTGATTATAGGCCGTTATGTAGATTGTAACTTTTTTTTTTTTTTTCAATCTGCCTGTTATGCTGCCTCTTAGCCAGGTCATCATTTGAGAAGTGGCTCTCAATTGATCTACCTGGTTATATAAATAATAATAATAATAATAATAATAATAATAATATATTTGTATTATTTGTCTTTATATTTTTATTGTTAATGGCTATTCCTTAAAATATCTATCTATCTATCTATCTATCTATCTATCTATCTATCTATCTATCTATCTATCTATCTATCTATCTATCTGTCTGTCTGTCTGTCTGTCTGTCTGTCTGTCTGTCTGTCTGTCTGTCTGTCTGTCTGTCTGTCTGATTATAGGCCGTTATGTAGATTGTAACTTTTTTTTTTTTTTTCAATCTGCCTGTTATGCTGCCTCTTAGCCAGGTCATCATTTGAGAAGTGGCTCTCAATTGATCTACCTGGTTATATAAATAATAATAATAATAATAATAATAATAATAATAATAATAATAATAATAATAATAATAATATATTTGTATTATCTGTCTTTATATTTTTATTGTTAATGGCTATTCCTTAAAATATCTATCTATCTATCTATCTATCTATCTATCTATCTATCTATCTATCTATCTATCTATCTATCTATCTATCTATCTATCTATCTATCTATCTATCTATCTATCTATCTATCTATCTATCTATCTATCTATCTATCTATCTATCTATCTATCTGTCTGTCTGTCTGTCTGTCTGTCTGTCTGTCTGTCTGTCTGTCTGTCTGTCTGTCTGTCTGTCTGTCTGTCTGTCTGTCTGTCTGTCTGTCTGTCTGTCTGTCTGTCTGTCTGTTATATTATAGGCCGTTATGTAGATTGTAACTTTTTTTTTTTTTCAATCTGCCTGTTATGCTGCCTCTTAGCCAGGTCATCATTTGAGAAGTGGCTCTCAATTGATCTACCTGGTTATATAAATAATAATAATAATAATAATAATAATAATAATAATAATAATAATAGTAATACTACTACTACTAATAGTTTATTTTGAACATATACAAATACAGAACACAAACAAGAAAGGGAGATAGATAATAGATAGAGATAGACTCTGGATGAGACGTCCCTTGCTGAGGTGTCAGCACTGTTGTGTTTTGCAGTGGAGCGAGTCTTTTTAGTTTCGGGGAACCATGTATGTTTCCAAGGAACCTGTTGTTTAGCACATCTTTGTGGTTTATGAAAGAAATAGGCTAGGTGTATTTGTTTGAAATTACAGTGGCAGATCCAGAAAAAAATGGAGGGGGGGGGAGGCTATATATACATACAGTATCCTTCTCCAATTTGTCATATTCCTGCTCAGCAGGACTGCTTGCTTTGTTTACAGAGCATACTATGCATATGCTCATATTTCACAATACAATATACACTTTTATCTTAAATAACCCTAAAGTAATCCCAAAAAGTACAAAGACAACCAGACAGCAAATAGATGCCCCAAAGATGACTGCGGCACCGAAGGCACCAGAAGGTAAATCTGCCGTTATATTATGTCAAAGGGCACAATGGGGTCTGTGTTTCAGGGTACAAAGTCCCTGATTCAGCAATATGACAAAAGATGTTCAAGTGAAGACATTCAAAAGGTATACAGTACAAAGATCAAACAATAACCATGAGCAAGTGTTGATTATCATTGCATTACATAGATTATCATGTTCACATTTAAGTGGATTTTGCATTGTAAATTATAGCATCATACTGTAAGAGATAAGATAAGATAAGATATTCCTTTATTGATCCCACAATGGGGAAATTCACAGTGTTATCAGCAGCATGAAACATACACACAACATGCACATACACGTAAGAGCAGTCATATAAATTTGAATAAAAAAGTGTTTAAAAAGGATGGTGCAAATATGGTTTGGTATGATGTAGTGTAATGGTTAGAATATAAATATATATGTATGTGTGTGTGTATATATATATATATGTATATATATATATATATATATATATATATATATATATATATATATATATATACAGATTTGAGTATATACAGCATAGATGGGATAGAGGGAGGGTTGTTATTACTCCACATATGTGGTGATCTACTGGGAGCAGGACTGATTGTGAAGTCTGACAGCAGAGGGAAGGAAGGACCTGCGGTATCTCTCCTTTGTGCAGCGTGGGTGAAGAAGCCGGTCACTGATGGTGCTTTCTAGGGCTCTTACAGTCTCATGTATATCATGTTTGCATTATGAATTATAACATCAGATACCATGTTAGCTTTGTGTATTATACATCACCAGTGACAAATTAGACAATGACAAAAAGATGGAAAAAATAAAATAAAAGACAGTATAATTTGACTTTCTTTACTGTGATGATCAGTTGTAACTCTGTTCATGTTTATCTGTGTGATTGGAGTAGCTATAGTGCATTAATAAAACCAAATCACACCTGATGTCATTTTTGACTCATGTGTGTAAACAATGATAAAACGATAAAGTGGCAGGAAGGAGTGGTGGAGCAGTCATAGTGTTTTGTTTTCATCAGCTACCCACACTATTCTTTTTCCTCCCTCTCTTTTTCTTTGCCCCCTCCATTTTTTGGACAAATTACTGAACGTAGACCTGACCTTATCATGCAGCTCTTGAGACCCAGCAATGCATTTTTTTCCATTGTAAGGGACAAGAGTTTCACAGCTTCACAGCCAAAATCTTTTCTGTCCGGGGTTTCTGGAGGATAACTCTGCCCCCACAGACTTGTAAACTTGATGTGGTAGCAAATATAAAAACATTTGTTCTTAAATGGCCTTGCCCCCTCCTACCTGTCTGACCTGATCTACCCCTACACCCCCTCTCATGCTCTCAGGTCAGCAGATCAGCTGCAGCTTGTGGTTCCAAAAACTAAAAAGAAGCTTCGTGGGGACCGTGCCTTTTCTATTGCTGCCCCAAAGCTGTGGAACCAGTTCCCTTTAGATGTTAGACAGGCTCAGTCTCTGCCTGTAATTAAATCATGTCTAAAAACGCACTTTTCCTCGTTGGCTTTTAATCAATGAGTGAGATGGTTTTTAGATTTCCTATGTTGTTTTTACCAGATTTTAATTTGTCTTTGTTTTTATGATGGTTGTATTTTGTTGTTCTTAGCCCGCTTTGCATCTTGCGTTATCACTGTTTTACTTATTTATTCCCTTGTTTTATGATTTGTGTGCAGCACTTCGGCCAGCTGTAAAGTTTTAAAGTGCTTTATAAATAAGTTGGTATGATATGGTAAAGTATGAAAGAAAAAATGGAAATAATGATCTGTGGTAATCAAAAACAAACATTTAAAGAATACTTGGAATAATCAATTCTAAAATAAACTGATTGTAGGAACTATTTGTCTATTTAGTTTTTTGTTTAAAGTTAATTTACTTTTTTGCGTAGTAATTTAGTATATTTTGCTAATTGTTTATTTTGATTGTTTACTTTTTTGTTTATTCAATATTTAGGATATATATATATATTTTTTTTTAGATTTTTATAATTATTGCTTTCATTTTTTAGTATTTAGCACCTTTTTATTTTGTGTTTTCTTATTGGCTTAGACCGTGGGCACCTGGGCATAAATAGGCAGCACTAAGGGAGATCAGCACGCATCTGGGTGGGCCTGTGGTTTTTTACCAGACAATCAGTCAGACAGACAGAGAGACAGGATGAGCAGGAGAGACAACACAAGGCTTTGGTTGTTGTTTGCATGCAAAAATTTTTTAAAATAAACCACTTGAAATAGATTTATATTATGGACATTGTGTTTTTAACTGTATAAACCACAAACCCATGGTGCATCCAGAGGTTATTTGAATTATGTATATATATTTTATATTTTTATTTTTATTGAATCCTTCAAAAGTTTACAAGTCACATTTAAGAAAATAAATCAAGGACATCACAATTAGTCCACAGCCCTAACATAGAGCCGAACACATTGCATCTTGCACTAAATTGGAAAGAACACACATTAGTAAGATGTCCATGTTGAAGGAACAACCCTTCCTTTTCCTTTTTCTCCCACAATCCCCCCTCTCCCCCAGCCAGTCAGTCATAAAATAAAAAAAAAGGTAGGCTGGATCTTCCAGCATGAGCTGAGTTCAATCAGCATCCCTCAATATGAGCCAATTTGTGTTAAGAAGGGTTCCCACACACTTCCATATACACTATATTGCCAAAAGTATTGGCTCACCCATCCAAATAATCAGAATCAGGCATTCCAATCCCTTCCATGGCCACAGGTGTATAAAATCAAGCACCTAGACATGCAGACTGCTTTTACAAACATTTGTGAGAGAGTGGGTCGCTCTCAGGAGCTCAGTGAATTCCAGCGTGGAACTGTGATAGGATGCCACCTGTGCAACAAATCCAGTCGTGAAATTTCCTGGCTCCTAAATATTCCACAGTCAACTGTCAGCTGTATTATAAGAAAGTGAAAGTGTTTGGGAATGACAGCAACTCAGCCACAAAGTGGTAGGCCACGTAAACTGACGGAGCGGGGTCAGCGGATGCTGAGGCGCATAGCGCAAAGAGGTCGCCATCTTTCTGCAGAGTCGATTGCAACAGACCTCCAAACTTCATGTGGCCTTCAGATTAGCTCAAGAACAGTGCGCAGAGAGCTTCATGGAATGGGTTTCCGTGGCCGAGCAGCTGCATCCAAGCCATACATCACCAAGTGCAATGCAAAGCGCCGGATGCAGTGGTGTAACGCACGCCGCCACTGGACTCCAGAGCAGTGGAGGTGCGTTCTCTGGAGTGACGAATCGCACTTGTCCATCTGGCAATCTGATGGACGGGTCTGGGTTTGGCGGTTGCCAGGAGAACAATACTTGTCGGACCGCACTGTGCCAAGTGTAAAGTTTGGTGGAGGGGGGATTATGGTGTGGGGTTGTTTTTCAGGAGCTGGGCTTGGCCCCTTAGTTCCAGTGAAAGGAACTGTGAATGCTTCAGCATACCAAGACATTTTGGACAATTCCATGCTCCCAACTTTGTGGGAACAGTTTGAAGCTGGCCCCTTCCTCTTCCAACATGACTGTGCACCAGTGCACAAAGCAAGGTCCATAAAGACATGGATGACAGAGTCTGGTGTGGATGAACTGGACTGGCCTGCACAGAGTCCTGACCTCAACCCCATAGAACACCTTTGGGATGAATTAGAGCGGAGACTGAGAGCCAGGCCTTCTGTCCAACATCAGTGTGTGACCTCACAAATGTGCTTCTGGAAGAATGGTCAAAAATTCCCATGAACACACTCCTAAACCTTGTGGACAGCCTTCCCAGAAGAGTTGAAGCTGTTATAGCTGCAAAGGGTGGACCGACGTCATACTAAACCCCATAGACTAGGAATGGGATGTCACTGAAATTCATATGCGAGTCAAGGCAGGTGAGCAAATACTTTTGGCAATATAGTGTATATCCATCTGTCCATTTATCTTGTGGATCAGTCTTTCAAATGAGGCGGTCTCTGATAAGGCTGAATACCATTCAGAATAATTAGGGTTGTTCTGCCCCTTCCAGTGCCTTGGTATGACCCTCTTAGCTGTAGTGAGTGCAATTTTAAGCCAATGTGCTCTTTTGACTTCTAATGTAACATCATGTTCCAGGAAATTCAGAAGACACAACGCAGGTGTCAGGACCAAATTCAAATTTAAAGTACTATTTATCTTTCCCATGACACTATGCTAGTAAGAGGTCAGACTCGGGCAGGTGAGAAACATATGAACCATGTCTCCAGGACTTTGTTTGCACCACTAACAGATATTAGAATTGCATATTCCTGCTCTATATAGTTTGACAGGTGTCCAGTATAGTCTATTTATCTATAATTTATCTATAATTCTATATCTATAATTTTAAATTGAATGAGTTTGGACCGTGCATCTCTTATTGGCTTTAACATTTGTTTAATTAATGCATCCCACTCATCCTCCCCAAATGTTTTCCCTAAATCCATTTTCCACACCTTTTGGAGCCCTAAATTAACATCCCTGATATCTTCAATAAGGTAGTTATAAATGCAGCTTACTAAACGCGGTAAATCCCTTAATTTTTAAAATATAGAGTACACTGGAGATTCACCCCATAGCTTTACTTCAGATTTTTATAATTTTGAGAGGTAATCTCTCATTTGTAGAAATCTCCAAAAATCAGTACTATTAAGGCCATATTTTGTCTGTAGATCTTGAAAAGACAATAGGGTGTTGTAATTATATTAAAATCTTAAGTTCAGTCACTTTAAAGATGATTTAATTTTGATGACAAATAGCAGCTACACTGATTTCAGAAGACCACGAATGACCTGGAAAATGAAAAAAATGAATGGTCTATCTTGTACATTGGTAAGGATATGGATGTGGTGCATGAGTGTGAGCATGTGCAGTATAACGGCCTCTAGCGGTAGGCATGAAGCCAACCAGTGATGTCTGGGAATCAGTGAGGGGACGGCAGGTTCACCCATCAGTCCCACTAGTGACTGGAGATGTGGATAAGCCAGAACCGCTAACTGTTTTCTACCTACATTCTACTAGTCTCATCTCTCTGGCTTGTTCTTTCTTTGTGTGTTTAAACTGAAAACTCAGAAACAGCTTTTGGTAAATAAACAAACCTTATTCTCTTTGTATCATTTAACGCTCAACAACAAGCGGTTTCTTTTCTTTTCTTTTTTTTTTTGTTCCTGTTCATCATGGCGATTGCACAAGTGGCCACGGAATATGTTTTCTCGGACTTTTTGTTGAAGGATCCCACAGAAGCCAAGTACAAAGGGCTGCGTCTGGATCTGGCCGTGGATAAAATAGTCACGTTTCTGGCCGTGGGTCTGCCGCTGCTCTTCATCTCACTCGCATATGCTCAGGAGGTGTCAGTGGGTGAGTGGATTTTATTGTTGAGCATCTTCTGTAGAAGAGCTGCATTCACCATCCGAGGTTTTAATCCCTTGCACGTGCACCGTAGCGCGCGCGTAATGAGTGGAAACCCAAATGAAGATGCGTTCACTGTGTTCAGTTATTTTCAATTATCAACACACTCTTATGCAATGATGACTGGAGCTTTGTGAGGGTATGACTGGAAGAAAAGAGGTGGGGTTGAATAATGGAAAAGAGGTGTGGTACAGACTCCACCCTTCTGCATCTCACGCCCAGACAGACTGAATGCACTGCTGCTGCTGCTGCTGCTGATAATGATGAAAATTTGTGGCAGGCTTTTACAAATTACAATCCAGCTCTTCTTTCAACAAAAAGGACGCCATATGGACTCTAAACCAGGGGTGTCAAACTCATGTTAGTTCAGGGGCCACATAAAGCCCAATATGACCTGTAGTGGGCCGGATCATTAAAATAATAACATAATAATACGTAAATAATAGCAGTTCCAAAATTTGTATTTCTAATTTCTATGTTTTAGAGTGAAAAAAGTAAGATTATATTATTAAAATTTTTACATCTACAAACTGTTCTTTTTAAAAATGTTGAAAAACATGAACAAACCATGACCAAAATGAAATTTATTAAGAAAAAAAGTGTAATTTTAACAATTTATGCCATTATTTGGCCTCAGCTTCTCATTTTTACATGTTCATTACAACATACAGATCACAGCGGATCTACAAATACACAAAACATTTAATAATAAACAGAATATTGGTACAGTTACTCTTACATCTCTTAAGACACTTCAGGTTCATATTTGTTCAGGTTTTTCCACATTTTTTGTAAAAGGCTAGTCTGTAAATGTTTACATTTTTGTGTAATTTGATTTTTTTACACTAAAGCAAAGAGAAAAATATGTGGTTTTTGTTATTTATAGTTTATTATGATAGTATTTTACGGGTCTGACCCACTTTAGATGGAGTTGAACTAAATTTATTTTGACATCCTTGATTGTTAATATCTTCAGTGTAATTTTTTTATTTCAGTAATTCATCCTGCGGGCCGGATTGGACCGTTTGGCGGGCCGCATTTGGCCCCCGGGCTGCATGTTTGACACCTGTGCTCTAAGCTATATAATCTTCTTACACAGGCTAAACCAACTGTCTGTCATTGCTATCATCCATGCAGACCCCCATAACAAAGCAACACATGCAAATACACATTTAAAAATAATGTAAAGCTTAGAATATAAAAGCCAAGTGAAATAAAACTGTACAAAATGTTCTCTCTCTATCTCAGAACAAAGATGTATTAGACTTTAATACAGCAACAAGATTGATTAATCTTTTTTTTTTTTCCCAACCATGTGAAAGTACACACAAAAAAGAATATAATGAATGGAAAAAATTTACAACACAACAACAACAAAAGTCATAAAACAGAGCTCAGATGGTGACTAAATTTACAATTCTGATTAGTAGGTATAAGTAAGATTTATTTATATAGCATCTTTCACAGACGTTGGAGCTTCACAATGAAACTAGAGCAGTTGAATAAGTAATACAATAATAGAAGCATAATAAAAACACTTAAATACAAAATGGAATACATAAATATACAGAGTAAAAGCATATTTGTATGGATCTGATATGATATTAGGGTTATTTGCATGTAAGAGCAAATAAATGTAAATTATATTAATTATGGCTTTATTTGGTAGATTACAGGTTGTTTTATACATTTATTTGATTTCATTTATGCTCTTTAAAGTACAGTGTGATTAAAACAAACACTTCACTTTGGTGATTTTATAAATATATATGAAGAATAATTTATTTATTTGGCACAGCTGGTGTTAAATAACAATAACAATGCTTACCATCCAAAACTATTCTTATAAATATAGGCCAGAATTTCATATTTAGTGGATGTATCCCTAACAGTATACACTCAACTTGATAAAAATATAGAAATAAATATTGATAAAAAGACACAAGACAACAATTATGTGAAATATTATATTAGGAAAAAAGCAACATTAAATAACAAAACATAAGAGCTTTAGCAAGAAACTACACTAAAAGACACATCAAGGAAAAAAATTGTAAAAGACAAAATAACTTACAAACTAACCAACTAAATAAATAAATGACAAATGTGTTCATATAGAATTATTACATTTGTCACTTAGTGTAGAGTTGCCTGCAAATAGATGGTTCCCATATGTTGCTTCCCACTGTGTAACCACAGTAGTAACTATTTTGCTGCCGTTGGATATTTTCTTATACAGTATATCCTTTTGTCTTGTTACGTCTTTTAGATTGTTTTCATTTTGTGTCCCCCATGTTGTTTCTTTCTCACTGCATCTTTTACAGATAGTTTCAAGCCACAAGTATCCATCCGGTTTCTTATATCCCTCTCTTTAAACCGGAAACAGATAATCTGGGCATTTATTGTGATAAGTACAGGGTGGGGAAGCAAAATTTACAATGAATATTTAGTTGTTTTTTCTCAGCAGGCACTACGTCAGTTGTTTTGAAACCAAACATATATTGATGTCATAATCATACCTAACACTATTATCCATACCTTTTCAGAAACTTTTGCCCATATGAGTAATCAGGAAAGCAAACGTCAAAGAGTGTGTGATTTGCTGAATGCACTCGTCACATCAAAGAAGATTTCAAAAATAGTTGGAGTGTCCATAAAGACTGTTTATAATGTAAAGAAGAGAATGACTATGAGCAAAACTATTACGAGAAAGTCTGGAAGATACTATTAAAGAAGAATGGGAGAAGTTGTCACCCGAATATTTGAGGAACACTTGCACAAGTTTCAGGAAGCGTGTGAAGGCAGTTATTGAGAAAGAAAGAGGACACATAGAATAAAAACATTTTCTATTATGTAAATTTTCTTGTGGCAAATAAATTCTCATGACTTTCAATAAACTAACTGGTCATACACTGTCTTTCAATCCCTGCCTCAAAATATTGTAAATTTTGCTTCCCCACCCTGTATAAGTATGTCTTACCATCTTCCGTATGTCTTATGATTTTACCAAGTTTGTAGAGAATTCAGGCCCACATAGCCGCAAGAAGATATCATGTTTTTCAATACAGAATATATAATTTCACACAGTTTTGATCCATTATCACCATATATGCTAACAAAAAAGCAGGTGATAAAACAGATGATAACCAGCATCCAGAAAGCAGCTTTTCCTTTGGGCGCAGGTGTTGTCTTCTTGTCATGGACTGAGCTGATAACAGATGAGAGTCTCCAAGGTTAGTGTGACCATAACATGACAAAGTGAAGAGGACAGGCACAGTGCTCAGTCGTTCAGAGTCGTGATGGGCTCAGATCAGACCACAACAAAACATGTCTTTCCCTGTATTGCCAGTACAGTCTCTGTTCCCCATCTGGGTCATGTCTGAATTACACGCCTGGCTGAATCTTCCAGTACGCCCACTGTAACAGAGGATAGAATAATTGCTGATTCTAAGTAATTAAAGTCTAATTTGTGGGCTCAATGAGGTGAACAGTGCAAGAGTGGAAGCCTGGACAATTGCAGCATTTGTTTTTCCTCTCCTTATGCCAGGTACACAGATCAGCTGTTTTCCTCCAACCAACTTCAGCTGGAGGCAGGCAGCATATGTGGACAACTTCTGTTGGGCAGCAGTGCAGCAACAAGCAGACACTTCACCACTGTGGCTACACAAGGTACAGACTAATGCAGGGGTGGCCTACCCTAGTCCTGGAGAGCCAGTATCCTGCATGTTTTAGATGTATCCCTCTTCTAACACACCTGATATAAATGATAAGCCTGTCATAAAGCTCTGCAGAAGCCTGATAATGACTGTCAGGTGTGCTGGAAGAGGGAAACATCTAAAACATGCAGGATAGTGGCTCTCCAGGACCAGGGTTGGCCACCCCTGGACTAATGTGTAACAAACTAGATCCTGAGACTTATATCACACCTGGCTATAGTTAGAAAGCATGCAGATCCTGATGTAGATGAAATTCATCTATTTTCATCAGGGGAAAGGGGGAGTAGTGTAGAAAGGGGTAATGGAGTAGGTGTGAGAGAAGAGGAAGCGGTCATGGGTTTCTGTTTTCACCAGCTAATAATGCTCTTGTAACAGGTATGTGGATAGGACCCAAACGCAGCACAGTTCTTTGTAGAAGAGGTTGATTTTATTTAGAAAAGCCTCTAATATGGAAGGCAGACAAGACAAAAGCACAAGTGTAAAACTGACAGTCTTAGACATTGATAGATTGGAATCCATGTACCTTGAGTGAGCTGCTAGTGATGGGACTTTTGGCTCTTTGAAGGGAGCCGTTCAATCAGGAGCCGTTCACTGAAAAGAGCCATTCAAAAAACTGGCTCTTTTATGTTTTTTGCATTCTTTTGAAACACCAATGTTTTAATCACTAAATAGGCTACATGTGATGATTGACATTACATTTTAAAGGTGTTTAATTGGCACGGCAGTAAATATTATCTTTCTGTAAAAAAGAATAGTTAGTTCAAATGTGTGGGCTAAATACATAACATGAGAAGTGACATTAAGCAAATGCTGGAATTACATTGTATGTAACTCCGGCAACATGAACAAAAATATATGTAAATACTAGAAAACTGCACAATGCACAAATATCTTCAAACGGTTGTTCTTCAAAGTAGAAATAAGATGTGGTAATAAGAAAAGGAATGCCGTGATGAGAAATAGAAAAAAAAAGTGCACAATTTGGCCTACAGATGTATACACCGGATGTTGCTTCAACTGAACAAAAAGAAACAATCTTAGCAAAAATAAAACAATTGAAAACAAAGAGGGTTCCAGTGACGCTAAATTGACAGGCAATTGGACACTCCCTCCTTAAAAAAAAAAAAAAAAAAAATAATGAACGGCTCTTTACAAAGACTCAGTTCCCATCATTTATTTCAAAGAGCCGTTCAAAAGATTCACTTCGTTTGTGAATGTCACATCACTATGAGCTGCCCAGACTTGAACCTGGGGCTCATATGACGACCACTGTCTTTGCCACTAGACCAAATGAACAGATGGAAGTACTGGGTCAGGGGTTCACTTATGAACAGCTGTGCCTGATTGGTGAAATGCCACATAGTCACAGGCATAATGTTCAGGAAATCCAACAATCCAGAATTGTGGTCACAGACAGTAAGGCAGGTCAGGTTACCAGGGCTGAGGTGAAGAGAGGTGGCCAAAAACAGGAAAGAAGGTTCAGGATGAATCAAGGTTGAAGGTTACTTTATTTATACCCGTGGGTAGATTTGTTTTGTAGACAGAGTGATTGCATTTGGCATTACAACAAAACACACATTGAATCTGTTAGGCAGGTACTTGATCGAGTGTCAAGACAAAAAGTTCTTAGTGTTCCACCATTCATCAGTACAGCAGCATGGATAAGTAAAAGGATAAAATAAGTAAAATCAAATTTAAAAAAAGAAGATGCAATAAAACACAATAAAGACCTCAAGAAGATAAAAACTGTCTCTGGGATAAAAACAAGGATAAGAACATAAAATTAAAAAAAAATACAAGTCACAATAATAATAATAAATAGAGCAAAGATATAGGATAAATAACTAAATAAGGAGAAATGCTGGAAAGTTTGGCAGGATACAAGGACAATCTGGCACTGGGTGGATGAATCTGCTGCATAAATACTGGCCTACTGATTAGGCACAGCTGGGACAGACAGGTGGAATGGTGAGGGAGTTTATTTATCATTTATTATTTATATTATGGGAATAAAGAATGTAAATCTATTGTCTGACTCACACTCCGGAGCAAAAGGTGTTGGTAATGAACCATTAAGCTGAATGCCAACCGCAGTAAAACACGAAGAAGAGAAGAAGAATGGTAAGGGAGACGACAGCAAGAGGGAGTACCAGGTGAAACCAATGTTGCTGATGAGGTGGCAGGGTCAGGGAGGAGAAGCAAACTGACAGCTCGTCTTTTTTCACCTTCTCTTTTTAGTCTGTTTTTTAGACCGAAACATTGATAATACATTCCACACAAACATGCTCTTTTGTCACCCTAATGTGTATAAAGATGTTTTTTAAAGTAAGTCAAAAGCATTCAAACGTCTAAAAGTAAACTGATTATACAAAAGGGAGCATTTTAACTTCAGTATAGCTCTTTTTCTAAATACTAACTATTATACATAGCCTGGCCAAAAAAAAAAAAAAAAAAGTCCCACTCTAATATTTTTAGGACAGTCTTTAGATTTGATTACAGCATGCATTGGGGATTGTTCCAATAAGCTTAGTCAATGTTGCATTATTTATCCAAGTCAGTTAATGAACACATAACATTGCTGAACCTAGACTGGACCAACTAAAGCAGGGGTGTCCAATCCTGGTCCTCGAGGGCTGGTATCCTGCAGGTTTTAGATGTATCCCTCTTCCAACACACTTGATTTGCGTGATAAGCCCATCATCAAGCTCTGCAGAAGCCTGATTACGTGCTGGAAGAGGGAAACCTCTAAAACAGGGGTGTCAAGCTCCGGTCCTCGAGGGCCGGTATCCTGTATGTTTTAGATCGGGGTGCCCAATCCTGGTCCTCGAGAGCTACTATCTTGCATGTTTTAGATGCATCCCACTTCCAACACACCTGATTCAAAAGATAAGCCTATCATCAAGCTTTGCAGAAGTCTGATTATGACCATCAGGTGTACTGGAAGAGGGAAACACCTAAAACATGCAGGATAGTAGCTGTCGAGGACCTGGATTGGGCACCCCTGTTTTAGATATTTCCCTCTTCCAGCACACCTAGTTCAATTAATGATCAGCTCATCATCATGCTCTGCAGAAGCTTCATAATGATGTAATGGCTTCCAGGTGTGCTGGAAGAGGGATATATCTAAAACATGCAGGATACCGGCCCTCGAGGACCGGAGTTTGACACCCTTGATCTAAAACATGCAGGATACCGGCCCTTGAGGACCAGGATTGGACACCCCTGAACTAAAGAAACCCCAGATCATAACACTGCCCCCACAGGCTTGATCTGTAGCCACAAGGCATGTTGGGTAATCACTTCATCCACCTCTCTTCTTACACTGAAGTGCCCATCACTCTCGAACATCATCGATTTGGACTCATCAGACCACATCACCTTTTTCCATTGAAACAGTCGAATCTTTCTTCTCTCTATCAAACTGATGGATGTTTAGGAAATAAGAATCTACTCATTACATCTGTTAGGGTTCAAGAACTGGCTGTAGCTGAAACTAATAACTACAAGAATTATCCAATGGAAGGATCTTACCTGTTTGCTTAGTTAAATCCAAGTGGGGGACTATATTTTGGCAGATTGTGCATAAGTATTGAAATTCAGAAATGTCACAGTGTAATATCAGTCTAGTGGTTTGTGTTTTTTTCTCAATTCCTTTTCCTCCTTCAGTTCTTCCCGTACATCCTCCTCCTGTTGGCCATCTTTATGTACACCCCTGCGCTGTTGTGGCGCTTCACGGCAGCTCCGCACCTCTCCTCTGACCTCAGTTTCATCATGGAGGAACTGGACCGCTTTTATAACCGCTCCATCAGACTGGCAAAGAATCTGGCAAGTTTGGAAAGCACAGATGCATCCGAGGATACTCCGTGGTATGTTGAAGGTTATCATCTGTCAACTATGTTACTCAGTGATTCAGTTTTATGAAAGAATTGCTATCTCTTTAAATTTTTTGTGATTGCTGCTTACTCACCTGCTGCAGAATTTGGTTCATTAATGTAAAAACTCACACAAGCCCTGTCGCACTTGGAGCTAAACACATTCTATGTCAAAATGAAACTGCAATCAAAACTTTGCAATCTTTTGCCAAAGCAAAATGATCCACACATGCAACAACAACACTCATGTACTTTATCAAAAACATCACTGTCTGCAGGTTTCTGTGAAAGGCTGTTCTAGTACGGTACTGTACATAATTTTGCTATTTTCAGTACTTCCATTGTTACAGGACATAAATTGAAAAAAATAGCATTAGAGTAAAATTACATTACAGTTGTGAGCAGTAATGGGATTATAAAGGATGGGGAGGATGGGTTATGGATCCTGTCGTAGCTGAGACTGACCACATCATAAGTGACATTTTCCCTGGATAGACGACAAATAAAATGTCTTCCTGATGTCTTCAAATAATTCTTCATATATTGCCTTGTGTCCTTTTTTGTTCTTGTCCTCCTCTTCCTTCCTCTTCCTTCTTCTTATAATTTTCACTTCTTCCATGTTTCTAAAGTTCTCACAGAAGTAGTTTTAGATGAGGTATGTTAGTCGATCTAAGTCTCTGACTAACTGGCAATTAGTGAGTGTGTAAATGTTTTCAAAAGAGTATGGATTTGTATGAGTAAGATTTCACACATTTTATCTCTGACGCAGATAAATTCCAAAAAATGTAGACCTGTTAATTAGTATGACTACCTTAGAATGTCATTGTTCTGAATTTTTCTTTGTAAAAGTGATGTGTATACATTTTTGTTTTTTTGTTCTGCAGCAGTGCTTTGGATCTGACAGAGGGCTGCTTCAAATACCCTCTGGTGGAGCAGTATCTGAAGACCAAGCGGTTCTCTCGCCACCTTGTGGTCAAGTACCTGATGTGCAGGGGTCTCACTCTGCTGATCCTGGTGTTGGCCTGCATCTATCTGGTTTACTACATCCGATTGGCCTCACTCACTGATGAATTTTCTTGCAATTTGCGTACGGGGGTTCTGAAGAATGACACCACTGTGCCCTCTGCCCTGTCATGTAAGCTGGTGGCAGTGGGTGTGTTCAGGCTGCTCAGCTACATCAGTATAGTAGTGTATGTTCTTCTTATTCCTTTGGTTGTCTACGCTGCTCTCGGACCGGCTCATCAGAGCTCCAGCTTCCTTCGGCCTTATGAGATGCTACCAGGATTTGGTGCTTTGGGTGGGGTCACACCCATCTACAATGACCTCAGCATCTATTTGCTTTTCCTGCAAGAGAACCTGAGTGCACTCAAATCATTCAAGTGTCTGCAGGTAGGTCCCAGCACAGAGCCATAGATCCAGTATAGTGTTTAACCTTTTAACATCCACGCTTTCCAACAAAAATTAACCTTCAGTGAAAAGTATACTGTTGTGTAGGCTTAGATTAATGCTTGTAACAGAAGAATTATGGGCCAAAATGTGAATCATAGTCTGAATTTGGAAGGAACATTTTACTTTTTTCTGTGTTTCTTTGTAGTTAAACTCAGTCCAAACCCGGTTCATATCTAACACTGATCCCATTTCTAACTGTAACTCACATCTTCAAATGGGGTACTGGTGACCTGCTTAAGTTAAGAACTTGTCATTGCATTTGCATCATAATCTGTATATGTAATGGACATTGTGAGAGCGCCTCACATTTGAAACCAGACATTGTATCTAGTGTGAAACAAGACGCATTGATCTCTGGAGGCTCACTGCGGTCATAAATGTCATAAATTCCACCCTCTCTATGTTATTCAGGAAAACTTTAACCCCCCTGGTCTGACAGTATTTTTCTGCACCCCCAAACAAGCAAAATGCCCACCCACACATGACATTCTGGTCACACCTCTGAGTCTGTGGCTCACAGAAACATGAATGAATGACATTAGATTACAAATATATTTATAATTACATAACTAGTCGTAGTTTTTTTGGGATTACTAAAACCTTAAAGGAATGAAATCCATATCTTTGAACATGAAAAATGACACTACTACTAAGAGATGTCAGATTTGCATGTTGCCTCCAACTACAAATGTTATGAAGTAAAAATAATCATAAAATGTGAGTTTTTTTTTTTTTTTTTTTTTGTAATGTAGGTAATGTAATGTTCTTGTATGTGGATACAGGGTCTCATGGAGGATGTTTTAAGTCAGAAATTCAATTCAGTTCAATTCAATTTTTCTACTTGAGTCAGCACTTACCAATGAAGTCGAGCTGCTGGCTGGAACATTTGTGCATTATCTGAATGAACTGATTTTGTGTTTCCCTACATTTGACAAACTGGGTTTTCACATTTTGGAATCACATTCAAATGTTTTGCCTCACAAAAAGGAAGTAACAGGTTGTTCTAACAGGTGCTGGAGTTGTTGCAACAAGCCGGAGATGAGGGATTCGACACCATGTGCCTCCTTCGAACTCTGGGTCAGGTGAAGACAGATGCATTAGACAGTATGAAGACGTGTCCACGCAACATCACCAAAAAGACCAATAAAACTGAAGAATAATGACCCTGAGGTGAGGAAGAACAGGATGTTCAGCAATAGAAGGAACAGCTGATTATCTAGTGAATCTAACCTTGGATATGTTTTCTCTTTCTTTTACTTTAGATCTGTCTGCCATGCTGTGGTGGGAAAGAGGAAGAAGTGAAGATAAAACTGATGTATTTACTCAAACTGAAGTGCTTGTTCTACTTTTTCACTGTGTAATACACAGAAGAGGCCAATTTGCATCTTTGAACTTAAAGTTATTACCAGCAATTCATTATTGTGTTTCAGGTTGAGGCCAAGTGTACTTTATTCCTTTCCTACTTTTTTCTGATACCTGCTACTTTTCTCAGGTCTTAAAATGCCTTCCAATTTATGATATGAAGCCATGTTCTTTAGACTAATGGTGCCTCTCTTTAGCCCCTTTATGACAGAAAAGAGAGAAAAGTTATGTATATATAAACTTTGGAAAAGATGAGGGTGTTGTAATGGATGACAGTTTGTTGTATGAAAGCATTAAAAATAAATGATTGGATCCTTAGAAGCTGAACTGTAAAATAAGAATGTGTGTAAACTTGTATGCATGTTGAATGTAAGCCAAGATTCATGTTTTCAATGTCATGACAGCTCTGCATTTATGAAAATTAGTGGATATTGCTTATGACATAAAAACTTGTACTGTATTTTTTCCATCATAGCCAATAATATTCAGACATCAAAATGAAGGACACATTTTAATTTTGGTGCATGAAGTTTGTATCAAAGTTTACAAATTACCTGCTACTGTTACTTTTTTACTTATCACGTGAACTCAGTGTGTTTTAAATTCATGGATAATTTATGAGCCTGGTACAGATATGACAGCGATTACTTGTTATTTGAAAAATATGAGTTAACTTTTTTCACCATGTTTAACAACCAGATCTAAGGAAATATTATAAAACTGTAGAATATAGTCCAATTAAAATGAATAAATATGAGGTTACATAAGTTTGTGTTAATTTCTTAAATTAACATTAATGAATATGGTACAATGATCAAAACCCTCCATGTGTTGAAGGAATTTTTAATGTTTCTCTATGTGCAAAATGTATAAACATAATATTAAAAGCCCATTACTTACAACTGAGTTCATTGTTAAAAGCTATATTCCATTAAGGATTGGCTTTGTGCTTGACCTGATGGAAAGGTTTGCTGGGACAGTGGAATGGAACTGAGCCGTGGTTAATCCTATCAGTAAAAGCACATACACTGTTACTTCTGCTGTAACCAGCGTAAACTTCTGCTGGGAAAGAAAAGGAAACAAGGTCTAAAAGCACCTGTTTGACGATGGTAAAGAAAGTTATGGTTAACATCTCCAATGACAGTGTAAGACCACTGTTTACAGAGCTCACTTTGTAGTGGGTTTGTTGGGTTTGTACACAGCCCTTGGGGGAGGGCTCCGACTCCACCCTCCGCGGCTTCAAGTTCGCTAAACAATATTATTGGCTAAGATTTTCCTGACATCATTCCAACTGACCAATGGCGTACGAAAATATAAGCTTCGTTTGTATTTGATTGGTGAGCGGAGCGCTAGCCTAACGTAATGTGAGATTAGTTTCTCCAGTCACAATATATTTTATTACACTTAACGTAGAAAATTGGATAATTTGTCCTCTTAATTGAAGTATGTTTTAACCATTCCATTGTATGCAGCAGGTGAGTCTGTTGGTTTTGTCTTCCATTAAAATGATACCAGATATTGTGGCTACATCTAATAGCATGCTATATTAGCTTAGCTAAAACTTAGCTACCATAGCAGCACTTTCGACACCGCCGTTAGCTTTTCAAAGTAGATAACTAAGATTTGATTTGTTTTTAGCCGAACTGACCAGAAACAAGCCATTCATTTTTCAATAGGTGTGATTTATGAAACAATCGGCGAACAGGAGCAGAATAAATGCCATTGTTGATTCTGTTACTTCAGGTTAGCTTCAGGATAGTTAGCATCTCTTGGCATTCCTATACAGTTTTGTGGATAAAGATAGTACTTAATATAATAACGGGGTCTTTATTGTTTTTACATAATTTCCATCTTCTGAAGTTAGTAACCAACATGGTAGAGCCATCAACGCACAAGTTTGTGTCCCTTGAGGAAGAGCTGGTGTTCTGGAAGGAACAGTCACACAGACATCAACAAAGGTAATGTTAAGATGGAGGAAGTTTAATTGTATGACTATAATATGTTACGATCATATAGATGTGAATTGGCATTGGACAGATAGAGTAGTTTTTATTTAAATGAATATATGTTCTGTCATCAGAGCGGACGAGGCTCAGGAGGAGCTGCAGGAGTTTCAGCAGATGAGTCGAGACTATGAGGCGGAGCTGGAAGCAGAGTTGAAGCAGTGTGAAGGTCGAAACAAAGAGCTGCTCTTGGACAACAACCGGCTCCGCATGGAACTAGAAAGTATCAAGGTAGATCACTTTGAATATAAATAGACATGTGCCCTACCTTCATTAGTGGGCTCTACTGCTCCACTTGCCGACATGAAAAAGGCAGTTTTAGTGTCTCAGACAGACAAATGCACACACAGACCACAGTTATTAGATGGGTCACCATAAATCAGCATGTCATTGCCTCTACCAGTAGGAACATTGATACATTCTGTAGCCACAAATCAGCTGACTGCTATTTTTGTTCAGTGGTCCATGGGGAAGGGAACATTCATGGGATTTCGGTGAATGCAGGATTGTGCTAAAAACTCCTGACTGCTGAAAGGCTGTGAAGGACATGAAGATGAGGGAAGAAAAGAGAGGATGATAATCCTAACATTTCAGAATCCACAGACACTCAAATCAAAATATACTGACAGCTGCACTGACTGCTCTTCTGCAATGACACAGCAAATGTAGCATTGCTGATATGTCTGTGTGTGGTTTGCAGGAGAAATTTGAGGCCCAGCACTCTGAGACTTTCAGGCACATGTCAACCCTGGAGGAAGATCTGGCAGAGACCAGAGCTGTTCGAGATCACCTGCAGAAATACATCAGGGAGCTAGAGCAGTCCAATGATGACCTGGAAAGGACCAAAAGGTAAGTGTATAACAGGTTAAAAGCCATTATCCTACCTAGCAGCTTACACTGAATGGCACTGAGCTCTAACTCTTGTGGTTACCTTTTGGTCTTTGGTCTTCACTTGCCTTTTATCTGTCACAGGGCTACCATCATGTCTTTGGAGGATTTTGAGCAGCGGATGAACCACGTCATTGAGAGAAATGCCTTTCTGGAAAGTGAACTCGATGAGAAAGAGAACCTGCTTGAGTCTGTTCAGAGGCTCAAGGACGAAGCTAGAGGTATACATACACAGACACGGTCTCACTGTGTCTTCTCATGTTTAAAAGAACTGCTGATTTCTCCACAAAGTGCTACTTCAAGCTGACTGTGAATTTTGATATATGGATTCATTTAATGAACTTTTTATCCTTCCTGTTCGCCCTCTTATTTGAAGCTATAGACTAAACTTTTGAAAATATTTAGATTAACATGTCGGTCAATATACTATATACTATATAAGATTTTCAAATGATGATTCTTTCACATTTTGTTATTGCTTACATTTGCAAAGTGTGATGAACGTCTCGGTGAATGAGAAATCTTTTTGTATAGTTGTAATAGGGCAGCAGTTGATCAGTTAATGATGCCTGTATCACCTTTGTAATGTATTAGAATTATTTGACCCTGGCATACATATTTTTTGTTTCACGCAAATAAAATTGAAAATGCTTGTTTTTAATTTTTATTTATTTTTTGAATGTTATTTGAAACATAGACTCCAGAGATACATTTAGTCTCATGCATTACATGTCAGCAGGCATACTATATTCTAGTGTAAATCAACTTAATCTTTCAGTTTGTATGAAAATAATTTGACATCATGAGATCATTTGAAAATTGTGTGTTTGAAACTTCAGGTGATATATCCTTTCCTTAAAATTAGAGTTGGGACACAAAATGGATCATGTTACATTTACAGAATTACCAAACGAAAATGCGTAAAAATGTCATGTGAATTAACTGTCCTAATCCCAGTGGTAGAAAGTAACTCAGTATGTACTTTAGTTTACATTGTACTTGAGTACAGTTGCACAGTTTGCTGAAAATATTTTAGTATGTTGATAGCATTTTGAATTAAGTACTTCCACTTGTAATGCACTTCTTCCACTTCTGCCTAATGCAAACATAAGAAGAGTAATGTTCTTTCTGTTCATCTCAGATGTCACGTGTAGTGTTTTAATGTTGTGAAAGTCAGGCAGAATGAATTTTTTGTATATTTAGCATAAGTACAGTTCATCATGAATTTTCTTTGACATTTTGGTCACCATAAAAAAACACACTCTTGAGTCTTGAAATGAAAACATTTTGGAACCTCTGACTGAACATTCTGCTCTTGAGTTGGTCATTAATCTTGACCTTCTGTGCCTGTTGTGTCCTGTTTGTGACAGACCTCCGGCAGGAGCTGGCTGTGCGACAAAAAGAAAGGCGGCCGTCCAGCAGCTTGGGCAAAGACCTGGATCGTCCAGATCTGCCATGCCCTGCAGGCAACAACCCATCTGTCCCTGTCACACCCTCCAAACCAATCGGCTCATTTGCAACACCCCCTGCTTCCAGCATCCGCCGAGGTGAAAAGAAAGCTTCTACTCTCATAACCAAACCATCATCAAATATTATGAACACCACCATTCACTGTAATGAAGGGAACTCCACTTCATTTATTTTTAATAATGTTGAAATATAAACTAATTCCCTTTTTTCCCCCTATTTTTCTTGGTTGTTAGGTGATGGATTGACAGGGACCCCTCTGACTACATCTGCCCGGATATCTGCACTTAACATCGTAGGGGAGCTGCTTAGAAAAGTTGGAGTAAGAAATTTTATTCAAATCAAACTACAGCCCACATTACATATGCAGAGCCATTATCACAAATTTACATTTTTGCATACATGAGATGAATATAACCAAATATTTTTTGATATCCTCGCCAGAATCTGGAGTCTAAGTTGGCATCATGTCGAGATTTTGTATACGACTCCTCTACCACCAGACCTGCCCTTTTACCTGGGCCTAGTAGTCCCTCAGGTTTAGAAGGCGGTTCTGAGGTCCAGGCAAGCAGCATGAGCCCTCCTCCTCAGTACGACAGGTGAGTGGAAAATGGCAGCAGAGTCCAGTTTAATATCTCTTGAACTTTTAGCTTAGGCATTAATCTGTAGGAAAAGATATTGTAAAGCAGACTATGTTGTCGTATTTATCTGCTTTTCTGATCTTTCAGTTTAGTGAAGCGGTTAGAATTTGGACCAGCTCCTCCGAGGGGGATCTCTCAGGGTGCCCAGTCTCCACAGGGAGGAGTCAAGATCCTGCTATGAGAGGAAATTCTGCGAGCCATGTCCTTCCTGCAGTAACCCCGATCCTGTCCCTGTCTTCCTCCTTGCTTCGTGATAAATCTACAGCACTGAGACTCTGAGCTGGGCTGTCTTCCCTTGTCGCTGCTTGCCCTGCTGAACTGTTTGAACTGTCCTCACTTTGTGCTCCACATAATCAGTGCATGGACTACTGCTGTTTCAAGCTAAAACCACATCATATCACTGAATGCAGTGCTACAGCTTGTGTAAAAAAATTCTGTAGATCTAGCTGCACACACTTTAACATTCTTGCCGTTGTGGGTGAGTAGCATCTAAACTGATTTGTCCTATTTACGTTCCATGGTGGGTCAAGCACAATGTAGCGTCGTCACTGCATTATCCACTGATTATGATATAGGGACCCAAATTAATGCCCGTCGTGTTTATTGCCGGCATTAGAAGTGACCACAGTATAGAGACCAAGAAATATCCTTTATCTAAAGGTTCAATTGTGCACATTCTCTGTCCAAACCAAAGCTGTGATGACTGGAAAAACTGATCCAACATAAAAGCATTGGTTTATGTTTTGTTTAAGGGGAAATCTGATATGAAAAGTGTGTGGAAACACCAGTTATTAGTGCGTATATGTATGTGCTTGATCTATGGGCTCAAAGAGTCTAGTAATAGACAGTATTGGCATCATTTTAGTCATTTTAGTTCACAAAGGCTAAGATTTGGATGAGCTAGATGCTTTTAGTCTGACCAGGATGATCCCTTAGTAACGTCTTTTTTTTAGATTAGAGTTGATGATCTTCACTGCCTCAGGACCCTTAACTGCTACAAAGCGAATTTAGTAATAAATGAGTAACTGTCTGCCAGAGGTTGGTGTTAGTCTTTAAGCCATTGCTGCCTTCATTGACATTATTGTTACCTCCTTAGCTTATAGACTTTGCTTTGCTGTGATTTTGTGACTGTAAAGAATGGTTAAAATACTGCAGTGGAAGATCTATTCCTCATGCTTCCAGGCTTTTAGAAATCCGTTTTTTCCAGGCTACTTTCAAGAACCACAAGTAGTTTCTTCAATTTTTCTTACCAGACTCGACCAACGTCCTTTGTATCATTGAAGTCCCATCAATGAGCCCATTTACATGTACACTAATGCGCCGATCATTATCTGATTTCTGGAGTAATTGGATATTCAAGTGATCATGTAAACAGCATAATTTAACATGCTTTATCAGAAAACGGCAGTAATCTGATTATGAGAAATCAGATTAACACACCTTGATTTCTCCTCAATACTCCAATGTCTTCCTGCATGTATACAGGGTAATATGAATTATTTCGTTCTTTTACATCTGTGCATGTGTAAACACAATTGAAATAATAGAAAATGGAAATTACGTAGCGAAAGATAACGGGAAATTTGAGTCGTACATACTCCGAGAGAAATCCGATAATGGACTAAAGCATCTAAACCATGGTTCTCAATTATCACATTTCTTATGTGTATGTAAATGCGTCAGATCTGATGATTACAATTATCTGATTATGCCTAGTTATCAGACTTTTATGGTCATGTAAACAGGCTCAGTGAAAGCTTACTTTAAGCGTAACAAACAAAAACTCTTTCCAATGGGTTCATGAATGTGAAGAACAGGTTTTTCCACCTGAGATAAGGTTTTCATCTTGTTGCTCGTTTATGATCTAGTGTTACTAAGAACCCTTTTTTATTTTACAGTGGCAATAGTATGTTCATAGATCAGCTCATGTGCACTACAGAATGTATAGTGATTATTCTCTCTCTCATCTGCCCAACCCTAGATGTGTTGGGCGGATGGGAAAAATACCAAGCAATAATAGGTTTTAACAGGCCGATGATAAGCACAGATCATAGTATATTTGTCTAAGTGGATAGAACGTACATTATATTGAATACCTCTTATTCCAGCTTTTTAGTAAGACATGTTTGTGAATCGGGGAACACCTTTTAATGTGACATCTTTGCTTTTTTTCACTGAAATGTTTCCAGTTCATCTGGAATTGTCATTACTGCCATACAGCAGCTCATTAAAAGCAGACAGTACGGTAACAGTAGTCATCACTGTAGCCTATGTGTAGGACTTGTGATTCAGAGATCCTGCTCTTCTTCGCTGTTTAAACTTCCTGAAACTAACGTGAGCTAACTGTAATTGTAATCTATGACCACTGTGTACCAGGTGTCATTTGTAGCACCTGTGCAACTGCTTCTGTATTGAAAACTATATGTGCCTGAGGTACTATACCCAACTTTTATCCTGTTGGTTTGCAGTTGTTTTTCTATTGAACTGAACAGATGAGTGAGATGAAGTTACTGACTGAGACAAACATTAAAAGAGGTGTAGTAAAAACGAACTTTCTTTTGAAAAATCTTTATTTCTTGTGCAGGTGTTTCAACAGTTAATACATAAAATGGTGTCATGTAAACATCAGTTGATACATATGACATATAAAATGTATAATTCTTTGGTTTAGAGTGATTTGGGCTTTTTAACATGTACAGAAAATCTGGATAAAGGGGAGATAGAAATGTGAGTGCTGGTAAGTGACCATTACTGAAATCTGGCTCATGATTTCCTACTTAAGAAAACCGTAAACCTGTCTGACTCAAATAGTCTCTTACAACTAAAAGGAATCTAAACATATCTGGCCACAAGAAAGGTGCATATAACATACTTTAAATGGTGACTTAAGAACATGTTAACAGCTAAATATTTGTATGTTGGGTACAAACAGCAGCACTGACTGGAGCAAGACCAGGTGAAGAAATGCGCTTGTGCATTTTCTGACTGGTCTGACCACTTCAGTGCTGCACTGAAACACTTAACAGCAGTCACAGGCAACAGGACAACAGTCGCTGATAATAGTTACAGATCTGTAGATTTACACAATGTCTCTGCTTTAAGTTCACAGGGTAACTTATTGTGAAGACCCCGAGGCTTTGCTGGCAGGTTAGCGTGGTAATTAGAGGCACCTATTTGTGTACAAAACTCTGCATAAGGAAGTATCATTCATTCAGTGCAGTACAACAGTGTAAATAAAAAAAAAACAAAAAAAACTAGGAACAGCAAATCACACATCACCAGAGCCATCATAACTTGTTGACAGTCCTTTTTGATTGTTTTGTGTCAAGAAAAAGTGCACTGAAATGAGAAGATACACTATGGGGACTGACAGAAAATATATATTTAGATGTGATATGGAAGAACAGGATGATATAACAGGCTTTGAAGTTACTGGGTGTTTAAGTGGCAGGCCTGCCCTGGTATCTTCTATCTCATTCTCGTTAAAAAAAACTTCCCTCACTCTGTGGATTTGGTTCCGTTGAAGTCACTCTGAGATTCGCCCTCCTCTTCTGAGGCATCTTCGACCACCCTTCGACCTCCTCCCATACGGCGAGGTGCACTGCCAAAGGACGGTTCATTTCCACGCCTAAAGATGCCACAGAGACACACATATACACACAAAGACGCGACACAAAAACATATGGGCACAGTGAGAGGTGTGGATTACGTGACGGTGTCTTGAGTGGATAAAGGTTTTGTTGGAAAACCACTCGTGTTTTACACTACAAGGAGGATGATCGATGAAATACAGAATGTACAGATTGTGCTTCGTTATAGGTTAAGCACGCTGGTTATCTTTGTAACTCATTTGACTCCTGGCTCAGGAAAATGAGTTCGGTTTATGGAAATTAAACCAAGCGCTGAGAAAAACATGGCCACCATCTGGACATCAGTTATACATTAGTTAATGACATCTCGTTTAGTCTGGCGGCTGATGAGCCATATTTCTCTCAGTTCGGCTCAGTGACAGAAATGATAGAAACAGGAGTGTGCAGGGGAGATGAAAAGTTTTGTTGATGAGGAATGGTGATGGGGTTACTATGAGACGCAGAGGTACCTGCTGTGTTACTCCTTGGGTTCAGGGTTGCCTCTGGAATAGAGATGGACATGATTGTACATGCGTGTACTTGTATAAGCCTACATCCACTGTATTAACATGTTGGATTATAACTTTTCACAGAGGACAGTGGATGGCTCATGATCTCTTCAGGTGAAAGACATGTCATTTAGTATTTCACATATGCCTCCTAAAGCTACTATTTATTGTTCACCTTTTTTAGTATCTGTTTACCTTCACAGGCTCAAAGCTGCAAAAGACAACCTGTCACACATAGGACACACATTCATAGATTCTTTGGTCCTTCATCCTACCTTAGTTTGCTCTTGAGAGAGTTGACCTCTCGGCTCATGGCATCATTGGCCTCGGTGGCTTCATCCAGCTCCCGCTGCAGCTTCCTGCGAGCGGCCGTAGCACGCTGAGACTCCTCTTCGGACTCCTCGAGCTGCCGCTTCAGCTGCTTCATGCGAGTATTTGCCTTCTCTGCCTGAAAAATGAGGAGGAATATGCAGACTTGATTGACTGATTTATTGATTGACTGACATCAACAGTCACTCGTGCACACATGTCTTGTTGGTGCAAAGAAAAAAAATGTTCAAGTGCTGTTGAAGTGATTGTACCTGGTCTTTGTACTGCTCTCCTTGTTTTCTTTCATCCTCCACTTGCATGATCAGGTCCTTCAGCTTCTTGTCTTTCTGGCGCATACTCTTGGCAGTAGCCTGCTTCTCCCTGAAAATTACAGGTGATGAGTCAAAGTTACTGAGAAATAAATGTTCAATTAAGTAGTATTGTGATATGATGCAGAATGTAATGGTAAATGTAAGAAATAACATTCCACTTCATAATGGATGTGCAATTATAAATGACAATCCCTGAATGATTTCCATCCTTGACCTGTTCTCCTGCTCCAGCTGCTCTTCAAGCTGTGCCACTTTAGCCTCCAATGCAGAGATGGAGGACTTGAATTTGGACTTGACCTGGCCCTCCATTTCCTGGAGCTTGGCCTTCAGCTCCTTGTTCTGGCGCTCCATCTGCTGCCGAGCGCTCTCGTTCTTCTGGGAGGTGCTGCGCTCCGCCTGCAACTCGTTGGTGAGCTGATCCACCTATGGAGAAAAATGGTTTCCATTTCCATTAAATTGGAAAAAGGGGGTAGCCATTGGGCTGAGTTGACTGATGCTTCGCTCTCATCACCTGCTGTGTGCTCTTCCTCAGCCTGTCATTGAGGATTTCCATGTTGCTCTGCTCCTCCTCCAGCTCCTCCTCAAGCTGGGAGATCTTAGCTTCTAGACGTCGCTTCTCTTCTGTCAAGGCTGACCTGAACATAAGAAACCCAGCAGAGCTCAAACACAACCAATATTTATGGTCTCTTGACACAATTACCTGGGGTAATGACATTGTTACGCACTTTCCAGATGAGTTGCTTGCCAGCTCATCAGACAGTTCATCTCTTTCAGCCTCTGCCTGCTTACGTGCTCTCTCAGCTGCAGCCAGATCCTACAAACAAATTAAATTTCTGTCTAGTATGTCAAGCATCTGTCTCTAATATGATGCTTTCCATGTTAGTTTTCAACAGTGTACCTCCTGCAGCTGCATGAGCTCGGCCTCCAGACTCTTGGCCTTCTTCTCACTCTCCTTTGCGGTCGCCAGCACCTCCTCTCTGGCAGCACGGGCATCTTCCAGCTCCCTCTGATAGTCCTTCATCTGGCCCTGGAAGGTGGTGGAGCAACAATCATCAATACATGTTTATTTATTACACAATGAGTAGGAGTCAAAGTAATCAGATCCTTTACTTACAGTGGGATTTACAGGGATTTAACTAAAAACTCCAGAAAAGACAAAACAAAGACCGGCTCTAACATCAGATTTCTGCTTATTTAACAGCAGAGCAGTGCAGTTTCCAACTTCACTAAAACATGTCACCCAGTGTTACAAACAGAATCTTTAAGTCGAAGTGAAAACTCATGAACTGATTCTCACCTGAAGCTTGCGGAGCTGCTTGATAGCCTCATCTCTGCCCTTATTGGATGTCTCAATCTGTCCCTCCAGATCCTTAATGTCTGTCTCTAACTTCTTCTTTGCTGCTGCTGCCGAGGCCCTCTGCTTTCGTTCATCCTCAAGCTCCGTCTCCAACTCACGAACCTGCAGTCAACAGTCATTTTTGTTTAGCTCACTGATGGAGCTGGTGCAACATTTAATGACAATGCTTTTTTTTCTTTAACCTGCTTGATAAGCTGTCTCTTCTTCTCTTCTCCCATCTCATCGCGTCCCTGGAGGTCCCTCTCAAACTGGGCCTTGAGAGCCTGCATGTTGACCTCCAGACGCAGCTTGGCATCCTCAGCCGCCTGCAGCTCATCTTCCAGTTCCTCTAGCTGGGTCTTCATCTCTTCTACCTGGGCTTCCAGGCCTCGTTTGGACTTCTCCAGCTCATGGACCTGATACAAACATACTATCCCATTAACTACCATATCAAGTATACAACTGTAATTACCAATAGAATCCACAAAGAATGCTTGATAATAGACTGACACTAAAAACAAGCATTCAGTGATGATTTCACCAAAAATGTTTCAGTACTAACATTCTTTCCCACATCATCCTTGGAACTGATCAGGTCCTCCATCTCAGTCCTCAGGGCCTTGTTGGCTCTCTCCAGTTCCTCTCTGGCATCCTGGGCCTCCTCCAGAGCCCTCGCCAGGGACAGAGCCTTGGTCTCCTTCTCTCTGGCCTCGGCTTCAGCACGGTCTCTCTCATCTGCATATTTACTGGAGATACTCTTCTCCTCTGCCAGCATCTGGATGCCAAAAAGGAAGCCATGTATAAATGACCTGTAACAATAGCAATTTTGAAGACACAAATGGTAACTATTCAGCTGACCTGGTCAAACTTTTTCTGCTTCTTCTCCAGGTTTGATACGTTCTGCCTCTGGTTGTCCAGGTCCATCAGTGTGTCCTCCAGCTCCTGCTGCAGGCGGTTTTTGGTCTTTTCCAATTTGTCATATGCGGAGGCCTTCTCCTCAAACTGGGTGTTGGCTGCCTCTAAGTCTCTCTGCAGACGTTTCTTACCTTCTTCCAGTAGCTCAATGTTTCCTGCCATTTCATCCAGCTTCTTCTTTGCATCTGACAGCTGTAGACAGAGGAAGACAGACATGCTTTACTTCACAGCACTGATACCACCTCAGAAGTTTCAATGTGTCATTGCATGTGCATCTCAGCACACTGTCAATCTCAACTGCCATGAATCTAGGAATCAGGTGGTCAATGTTTTGGAGGCAACAGCATGATGAAGTAGTATTTCCTAATTGTGTGCAACATCGTGTACTGTGGAAGGGGAGCTGCAGCACTTAAAAAGAATGCAGCCTTAATCTGTCAATGTACAAGTCTGTACTCTGACCTGAATGTTGAGGGTTGACACGTGTCTCTCCACATTCCTCTTAGCCTCCATCTCCTCCTCGAGCTGTTCCTGCAAGCTGTTCTTTTCATCTTCTGCTTGTCGCAGCTTTGTAGAGAACTGCAGCTTCTGACGCGTCTCTTCAGCCAGAAGCTCCTATAGCCGCAACCAGATAAAAAGCCGGTGTTAAAATCCCAACAGGAAAAATTCCCTGTGTCTAGAAAAAAACATGAAAAGGTTTTTCTGAAAATCAACTTACCTGAGAGTCTTGAAGTTGGGATGTGAGGCTGGTTACATCTTTGCTCAATTTGATGTTCTTGCCCTCTGCTTCATTCAGTAGACTCGTTACACTCTCCAATTCAACCTGGATGATACAAAGATTAGGTTACATGTGGTAACTGTTGAAAAGTCTTAAATTTCTAATGTGAACACAACACATCTTATTTACAGTGATCTTGGAGCAGCGTTCTCCCAGCTCAGCCTTCTGCTTCTCACTGTCATTGAAGCGGGACTGCAGATCTGCCACCTGACCTTCCAACTTCTTCCTCTTGTGTTCCCCGTCTTGTTTGGCTTGGACAAGTGAGCGCACCTCCATGGTTAACTCTGAGGTCTCCTTCTCCAGAGCTTGTTTAGCCTTCTCCAAATTGGACTTCACCTAAGCAAAGGAGGGGAAATAAAACTTGACTTCAGTGTGATTATCCACACAAAACACATATTTTTGCCCCCAAATCGTGCTCTACAAGCTCCATACTCGTTTGGACTGCTCCAGCTGCTCTGTGAGCTCCTCTGTGGCCTGAGTGTGTTTCTGTCTCATCTCCTGTATCTGAGCCTCATGGGTCCGGTTCTCTTCCTCTATTGCTCTCTTCAACAAGGTCACCTCCTGTTCACGTTTGGCTCTATAGAACATAAAGATATGCACTAAAACAATATGACACATTTCAGCCCCCTCTTAAATACCCAACACATGTGGGCAATGTGTTGGTATTTCCAGTTTTGTGGGACAGACCTTAGTTCCTGCTGGGTAGCGGTGGTGTCCAGTGTGTCCTCCAGCTCTGATTTGAGGGCCTCCAGCTCCTCCCCGAGATCTCTCTTGATTTTCTCTGCCTTGTTCCTGGCTGCCCGCTCTGAGTCCAGGTCCTCCTGCAGGTCTGAGATGTGGCCCTCCAGCTCTCTGATCTTCTTCAGAGCGTTATTCTTCTGAGCTGACTCATCTTCTAACCTGAGAGGCAGAGAAATTCATGAAGTAGGATAATGATAAGCAGGATGAAAAAGCCTAAATAGCATCCAATAATTTATGAGGTGATGAAAAGTACTAAGCTGTCTTTTAGCAATTAATAGTTACTAAATGGACAATAAGTCCAATTTGGACTTTACCTGGCCAATGCATTCTGTAGCTCCTCCTCTTTCTTGGCAAGCTGGGCTTTGAGGTCAGCAATCTGAGCCTGTAGATCAGCTATCTGCTCTTGCAGGTCATTGGACTCAGCCTCCAACTTGCGCTTTGCCTTGTCCAGCTCCTGACGACCCTTTTCTTCCTTCTTCAAGCGGACTATAAGAGCAGCAGAAGGTAAGAGTTCAAAGAAATCCAACCTTGTACTAATTTTATATGGTATTAATTCTTTTTTAGAGGTTTGTAAGGCCAGTGCATTAAAATGAATAAGAGATAACTACCCTCCAGCTCAGAAATCATGGACTCGTGTTTGTTTTTGAGTTTAGTGAGGTTCTTGGATTTCTCCTCTTCTTCAGCAAGGTTGGCACTGAAGTCTGCAATCCTTTCCTCCATCAGCTTCCTCTCCTACACAACAATGCAAGACATACGTTTATCAAAATCCACTATGTTTTTAACACAGTATTTGACTAATTTTAGTTGCACTCTGATCAGTGCTCTTTATCCACACTCACCTTCAGCAGCTTGTTGTTCTGATCCTCCATCACCAGGATGTCATCCTCCAGCTTTTTGATCTTTCCCTCACAAGTAACTTTCTCCAGTTGTAGCTTTTGCCGCGCATCTTCCTCCTCCTCCAAATGTTCCTCCAATTCCTACAAGAATAAAACATTGCCATCCAGTTTCTTTAACTCATCACATTGTTAGAGAACACAACTGAGCATGGACAATAACACTGATAAGCAAGAACTGCAGACCTGCATCTGTTGTTGCATCTTCTTCTTCTCCACCAGCAGTCCTTGAGCGCGTTCTTCCTCTTCATCCAGCCTTGCCTCCATCTCATGCAGGATCTCCTCTAGCTCCTGCTTCTTCGCCGCAAGACGGACCCTCATCTCCTCAGCCTCGGCATACAGTTCTGTCTCTGCTTGGAGCTGCTCTTGAAGTGCGTTCCTCTCCTCAATAACCTGAAATAGTCAACCATCATTGTGTCTGTATTATATAACTATTAACACGTTCACTTCAGACATGCTTTATCTACACAGGGTTTTGAAATATCTTTATGTCTTTTATTCTTTACCGATGTGTGTTTCAAGGAAATTTCCTTCAGCTCAGTTTCAAACTTTACAGCAGATTCTTTGGCTTTCTGCAGCTCTTCCTCCTTCAGACTCATCTCTTCCTCCTGACGGGTCACTTGCAGCAGAGGCTTGACCTATAGATCAGAAGGATGAGCAATATCTTTGTTAAAAAGGGGTAAAAAGACTAAGCTTGGAATTTTCTTTCCAAGCATAACCCAAGCATGTTAATTAAGCAACGATTACACAACTACAAAGAAAATATGAAAGAAGTCAAAGTGTTGTTGCATGAAAGTGAAGAATGACTCAGTGACCTTTGTGAAGAGCCTCCACCACTGCCAGTTCCTGAGTTTGAGGTAGGCAGCACAGTTTCTCTGGATCACTTTCATGGCTGTCAGTTGCTGTTGTCTCTTGGCAAATGCCCTATGAAAATAAAACAGTAAAAGGACCAATTAATTTTGAAGATATTTCTAATATACAGCAAAGGAAACCAAGTACAAAACAGCATTCCTCTATATCACCAAAAACAGCTTTTAAAATCACAGTAGGCTAAAATATGTGTGAATGGGCTTGTATTTACGTACTTTCTTGCCAGGAAACCTCTAGCCTGGGCTTGGAAGGCAATGATGATCACTGTGATCTTCAGATCTCTCTCCTCCTCCAGCTGGGCCAGAACTCCTGTGCGGAAAAAGATCTTACTCTGTCCTATCCTGTACAGGTTCGGGTCCAGGTCTAAATGCTTGATCTGAAGAGAGAGGAAATCTATGTCAGACAAAATGCAGAGACCCAAAAATACTGCATTTCTAACTATTTGTAGTTGGTGTGTTTAATCTGAATTTACCATGAGGCAGCAGGCTTGTTTTCCATCCATGAAACCTTTGGGAATAGCGTTAGCAGCAAGGATCTCATATCTGTTAGGAGACAAAGAAGTTTACACAAAGATTTCTGGGAGGTAATTTATTTGGGGAGTCTGCCTAAAGAGAATTTAAAGAGTACTTGAATAGCTTATGTCCAGTTTCATTAATTTAACATTTAATTGAGTAAAGTAAAAACACTGAAATGTCAAATCTCAACTAATCAGCTGTTGAAATATTACAAAAACAAAATTCTCTGTAGGTGGATTATCCACATAAAATAATACCATTTTCTTAAGCATATTTGAAAACAATGTTATGGGTTGGTGACGCCCATCAGATCCAACTCACCGCTGGCGGAATTCCTGAAAGACAATTCTGTTGGGGAATCCTTGTCGGCAGATTCTGATTCCCTCCAGCACACCATTACACCTCAGCTGCTCCAAGACCAGGTGGGCATCCAGTTTCCCAGCCTGAAAAAACACCATATTTGCATCATTACACAGGTTGTAGAGTGGAGAAATACATATCTTCCTGTCAATACTGAATGGCCAGTGCTTCACCTACAGAGGTTCAGAACAGTAGTGGCACTCAGAATGCATTGGGTGACAGGGCTGTCCACAGCGGATAGAGAAGGTCAAACTACTCTGAAAAATTGCTTTGCTAAATACCAAACCATTGCTATTTCAATACTTTAGACATTAAAATGCTCATGTTTCATGGTTTTCAGAGAGGAACTTTTGAGATGCTACTGTTGATGATAGTGCACACTTCTTTACCCTCTTCTCGTGGTTGGGGATGATGCATCTGACAAAGTTGGGCTGGGTGTTGTGCAGTGTGGTCATGAGTTTGGCCAGAGACTCCTTGTAAAGCTGTCCAACAGTGCGGAACATTCCCTTCTTTGTCTTTGATGCACTCGGCATGGAGGTGTCCGACATCTTGGCAATGGTGTCCAGACCCACCACTCTGTCCGCTGCGGTACACAATACATAAATAAACAAAATCTAAAAACATCTTATATGGTCTAGATGTGTTTGTACTTATAATCTGTTCAAATTAGCTGGACGTTTTCTGTGTTTTAGTACTTTGTGTCTACAGATTATATCTGCATCTGTTACTGTCTACAGTGATTTTTGTGATACTTTGAAAGTAAGTCAAATATGCAGTCCTACAAACAAGACTGTAATATAAAAATGTTATTAGAATTTAACTGTAAGGTTTATTGTTGTGGTGGTGTTATGTCTTTATTCTATACCAAAATTTATTAATCTAGCATTTACAAAAATGTTAAATAGTTGCAATATACATGATTGATATTTCAAATGATCATCGATTTAAACTGCCCATCTCACCATCTTTCCACAGTTCTTGCACAAACTGGCTGGATGAGTTCATGAGAAGAGATGTGACATTGTCATTCAAAGGGTCCATATTCTTTGTCAGCCAGGCTGTAGCATTGTAATCCACCTACAATCAAAACATTGTTGATGTTATTTTAGAATTTCTAAATCTCATTACCTAATGTATGACTCTAGAAGTTAAATGCTACTTCATGTTATTATGTACAATACATCTCCTCACAACTCACCCTGCCAGCATAATGGAAAATAGAGAACTCTGTCTTGTCTTTGAGCTGTTTGGGTTTGGCAAATTTCATATGGTTCCCTTGGGTGTTCAAGAGTTTCTCAACAAAGGAGATATCTGTGGCTTTGGGAAACCAGCACTCTTCATCCAGCAGGGCCAGGATGCCTGGAGGGTTGTTCTGCAGAGAAGATGAAGGAATGGCTGAGCTTGACCGTCTTAAAAATATATCATTTATTATTATAAAACATACATTATTTGCTGTAGACAAGGTAAGAGAGATGAAATAAGATATTTGGCTTTTTATTTACTGGTCTTTCAATGAGCTCGATGCATGGCTGCAAGTCAAGGCCAAAATCAATGAAGTTCCACTCAATGCCCTCCCTCTGGTACTCCTCCTGCTCCAGGATGAACATGGTGTGGTTGAAGAGCTGCTGCAGCTTCTCGTTGGTGTAGTTGATGCACAGCTGCTCAAAGGAGTTGTCCTGCAATAACCAGATGTTTTGTATGAATATCCTCTACATCTTTGTGTCCTCACCTTGTTAGCATGCCTGTCTTGTCTGTGATCAACATGTCCACACCTCAAAGATCTCAAATCCAGCAATATCAAGGATTCCCAGGAAGGAAGCTCCCTGGCGTTTAGTTTTATCCAGGGCCTTGTTGACTCGGGCAAGAATCCAGCGGAACAGACGCTCAAACACCGCTTTGGCCAGAGCTTCAATAGCAAAATCAGCCTAACAAATAAAAAGACAAAAATATGTTATATGAGAAATGTGGCAACCTATATTCTAAATTATCTATTATGTGTCATTATTGATGTAAGTTTGGTTCGGCCGACAGACTTTGTAATACCTGCTCTTTGGTCTGTGCCTTCTGCACCACCTCTCTGCCCACTTTGATTCGAGGGGTGAGGATGGCACGTGTAAAGTCTGTCACATTGATGCCTTGCAGATGACACACCTTCTGGGCCGCTAGAATCAGACAGGTAGGTTTGTAAATAAAGGTGAAATATGAAATTACTCTGTCTAGTTGAGTATGTGTAGAGGGAAGCGTCTAACCTGTATTATCTGGCATTGTCGCCTGCTCCTGGTTCCTCTCCTTCTTGAACTCAATGTTTCCCAGCTGCATGACAGTGGAGCACACCTTCAGGATGTCTGAAACACACAGAATACAACTGTTACTTTACAAAGAAACCCCAGCTGGATAACACATGGATTTGATACCAGACAAGTGTTCAAAGAAGATCAGGGTTATCATTGATACCAATTCTCTCTTCGTCAGTGAAGCCCATGATTTTCATAGCCTCCATGGTCTCCTCATACATCTCATCATCTTGTTGGCCGGGGATCTGGACATGTCCCGCACTGAGGAACCGGTAACTACTAAAAGGCTCAAGAAGAAGCTCCTCTGCAAATACAACACACAGAAGTAGATAAATCAACTGCATATAATACTACAAAAAAAAAAATCACACCATTATGAATATTATGGGGCTTGACTATCATTTTTATTTGATTAAGGTCTTTTTTCTTAAGATTTTGAAAAGTATAAATAAAATTACATTTACTATACTACAAGCATTTTTCCTCTTTTACCCCCCCCCTCCAGAAACATTACAAATTCCAGAGGAAAAATTAAAACAAAAAAACAAAACTGGCAGAAAGTTAGAGAGAAACATACATACACAAATACATATTACACATATACACTACACTCTACAAATTAATCTAATTCACGTTTATAGTTTCAAAGTGAGCTAAGAAAGGTTGCCAGGCATCAGAGAACTTCTGAACTGACCCTTTAACAGTATAGCAAATCTTTTCCAGTTGGACATAGTACATGACCTCTTTCACTCAGTGACCATACACCAGTGGCTTTGGTTCCTTCCATTTTAGCAACATCATCCTTCCAGCTATGAGAGTACAGAAAGCTATCATGTTGGCTTGTAGTTTAGTCAGGCTGACATCTCTTGGGTTCACTCCAAACAGGGCATTGGCTATCATTTAAGTATTAAATAAAAGTTAAGATTACTTCTCTTACCGTGCAGTTTATCCTTAGCACCAGCAATCATGTAGTAGAAGATGTGAAAAGCTCTCTCTGTCTTTGCCTGTCTGATACAACGTGACTTCTCCAGCAGGTCTGAGAGCATTCAGCTGTTAAAGAATAAATACACACTCTGCACCTGGAGAGGGGTTCAATAATCTGCAGTACAGTTTGTGATGATCTCGGTGAAAGTCCCATTATTCAACACTCCTCTTTTTTATCTGTTTGTAAATCAATAACAATAATCCAAAACATTGATGTTATATCTTAAGTGCTAAGCTACAGTGTGGAAGTTAAACAGTTTTGTTTAGCTAATGACACATCAAAAAAAGAAAAATGTTTGAAAGCAAAAAATTCCATAATACTGCAACTAATCTTTAGCTCAAATATCATGAAAAACAGGCATTTTCTCTGCTAAAAACCTGTATTACCTTGTTTTACAAATGTAAATACTATTCTTGGATTAATAAAAGGTGTCATTACAAATAAGTCTAATGTACTGCAGAGAAACTACCACAATAAGGAGTTGTATTTACATACCAAAGTCTAGTGGATTGTGTGATTCTATTGCAACAAATATCTGTTCAACATAAAAAGTGACAGCATAACTCAGGATACAAGTCTCAATGTTGGCTCCAACGATGTAGCCGGTCACATCAAAGTTGATACGGATGAATTTACCCTGTGAAAGAAATGAGCAATAAACACATTCAACAGCAAAATGAAATACACAGTTGATCAAATAGAGTACAGGCAACATCAAACAGAGTTAACTGTTATTATCATTAACTGTTATAATAGCAAACTCACAAATCGAGAAGAGTTGTCATTTTTGATGGTCTTTGCATTTCCAAAGGCCTCCAGGATGGGATTAGCCTGCAGGAGCTGTTTCTCCAGCTCCCCCTAGTGATGACAGTGATATATAGTTCATCAAACATCAGCATTAACAGCAGACTGCGCTGACAACTGCCTACTGTGGTGGTGGTGGTGGTGGTGGTGGGCAGTGGGTGGTGGTGGTTGGTGTAGAAATGACAGTTCTAGCTGTTATTGGGTTAGGGTAGGATTACTGAAGAGAGTGAAGGAAATAATAAAAGATTAAAAACTTGGACTGAGAGACCATCTACAAAACTTATGAGTAATGCTACACTACCTGACAGGATAATTTATTTTCTTGTAATCTCCTTTGAAATATTAGGTAACACAGACACATGACCGGCAGAGTATGAGGATAATATTGTTAAAAGGTGGGGAAAATGGTGCTGACATTGTGGAAACAGAAGGTGGACAGAGGAGTGCGGGTATGCAGGGTCATAAAGAGGCATCTGGATTATACCACCAGCCCACAACCTTACTGGTAATTACTGTCAAGGACTTTGTATCAAACCTGGTGGCAAATTAAAGTAATTCTGTTACACAAACAGCCCTCTGTAGATGTGATTTGCTTCCATTGTGACCTTGGGGCCTGTGGACTGACTGATGGGTAGAGCTGGTTGCTGGGTTTGGGAAATGAGGCAGACACCCTTTCACTTTGCATCGAGCTAATCCTGTTGATCAAAGCCGCCTGTTTGAATAACACCAAGGTCAGGCGCTGAAGATCTCTGCCTTAAATACACTCTAAATTAGAAGCTCTCCATTCACCTATCCTGTAAATGAGCTAAAGCAATGAGGAGTCACTTGTGTATATTATCTAACTACATATGTCAGAGGACAGCAGTGGCATGTTACTGTGTCAGGAAATCTAACTAAATGTGGTCAATGTTAGTGATGCACATAGTTTAGTTCTTTAATTACATTGTAAAGTTGCTATTTTTGTGTAGTTAACTATTGAAAGTGCATATGATTTGTCTTTTAACAGTAAGACAAAATGTCCACTTGAAAAAGTGCAATAAATTATTTTCATTAGTTTAGCCTTAGTCATATTTTGCTATAGTTTTTAATGTTTCAAAATTTACACATCATTAATACTTGAAATTATGCAATAACCTCAACTGAGTGATATATTTTTTTTTAACTCCAATGTGTATTATTTTTTTGTATTACAGTACATATACATTAAGTTTGATAAGTAGTTCAAAACAGAATCTGAGTGTCAGAGCAACAAAGGTCCATGTTCTTCTCACTAATCTTGGCACTGATTGTATACACTGTACATGGTTGTATGTTTCAGGTGTTGGTATGTTAATACTTCAGCTCAATTTTAACATATTCCAATTAATTTTTGTCTAATCCACCCAAGAACTGTTCTCACACAGTGAACTAAATCATAGTCCATTTTGATTGTTTTGGTGTATTTGGTGTGTTTGGTCCAGGGGAAGTTTCACACCAGCAAATTTAGTTTGAATCAGACTGAGCTCAAACAACGTAGGTGAGAAAATGTTAACTACTTCTGATGATTTCAAAGCACTGAATATTAGCAAAATCATTTTTTCACAAAATGTCTCATACTATCATGAAAAAGGTTGTTTAATTTACAGGAAAAACAAGACAGATACAGACCAGCAGATGAAGGGCAGTTCAGAGTTGGCAAAGCAGACAGAAGGATCCTTGTCACTGGGGCAAAGAAAGGAGAGAAAAGAAGAAAGGAGAAAAACAGAGCACAGCAAAATAGCAAGAAAGTCAGCTAATGGGGACAGCTTTTCTTTGGAACATTGTTTGGGTACAAATACTTAAGAGAGATTTGGAAGCAGGTCAAGGTCAAGGGAAGAGGGACAGAATAGGAGACAAAAGATGTCCCAGTGGTAATTCTATTAAAATAGGGTCTGTGGGAGCCACAGGGATCAACCAGCAGCAGCATTTTCCTCTGGGGAAGAGGCCCTGAGGATGAGCAAGGACGAAGGCTAACGGAAGCATCACTTTGTCACAGAAATGAATTCTTCTCAATGCCTACACTAGACCTGGTGTAGGAATCAGATACATCTACCAGATGAGTCTGATACGACTCTATTTCAAAATGATTTCTAGTCTGATGATACGTTCTGTCTTAGTCCCTGATGTGTATCGAAGTCTGGTTGGACATCCTGACCATAATGTTCTGAATACACCGTCTCACATACATGCTCTGCTTACCCTCGTCACAGATCTGTTAGCTAATTGGCAGTGGACTGCCAGTTTTAGTCACAGTGGAACATTTCATCGTGTACAACTAGTTTTTAAACATTCAAAAATATTTATCATTGCATTTAATATAATTGAAGTCATCACTTAAACTTCTAACGATGGATTTTTATGATTTTCAGATAAGAAAAAAAAGAGTGAAACTTTGTATTGAACAGCTCAGTCTGACTTGACTGCGGCTTTGTATTTCTGCTACAGCCCTAATATTTTCCATTAAAAAAACAAACAATTAACACATTAATGAAAAGGAAACATGTTCACATATTTCCAAAAGTATCTGGTGAGTTTAATTTACCAGCTGGCTCAACATCCCTAGTTTTGTTACTCTGTTGAAGGTTTCTCCACTTGCATCCAGAGGCATTTTGGTTTGTGTCAGTTGTCCATGCCTCTTGGAAAACCAAAATGAACTTAGACTTTGCATTATTTCTCAGGCAAACTATGATACTAATTATTGCAGTTTGGAGGGCATGATGATAAACAGGATTGAACTGACCAATGAACTGAACTAACCATGGAGGCTGAACTTATTTTTAGAGTGTTAATAGTCCTGTAATCTCAGTGTTTTCACACGGTGCAAACAGAAAGGACCTCTAAACACTACAGGGCAAGAGAGCCAATGCCCCGTATCAGGGAAAAAGAAGAATGAGGTGTAGGGGAGGTAGGGGAGGGGGAGTTCGGTGACACATCAGGACAATATGTTGTTTAATAGACAGGAGATGGGCATGCTCACACTGTGCTCATTGATCTGTGAGAAACCCTTTCACTGCTAGGGAGGCTTCATCTGATCTCCACCAGCAGTGAAAGTGTGTTCATAGAAGATGGATGACAACCAGATAATCCAGTTGAGGACTATGCAACACTAGATGTCCTAACTGAAGGATTCTGCAGGTCGGAAAAGTGACTACGAGTCAGTATTATGATGATGATCATGCAGTCTAAATCAGCTCTCGTTGGGTAAGATACAGAAATGATTGTTAGGGAAAAACACCTCTAACTCGAAAACAGTAAGATCCAGGATCTTGAACCTTTGGTGTAAGAAAAATTTAAAAAACAGAAAAAATCTGTTTTTAATAAGTCAGTGACACTATCTTCATGCACTTTTTAACCTAAGGAAGGAACACACACAAACACCACACAAAAACACACTCCAGGCTTTCTCCTTTACTCACGTAGGCAAACTGTGATCCTGATTGTTGCTATTTGGAGGAAATGGCGATATACAGGATTAAACTGGGCAGTTGATCACCTCCTCCATAAGAGTGAGAGAAGTGTTTGGCAGATCCTAACTAGTCATATACAATGATCTCTTCATTGGGATACTTACAGCACTGCTGTCCTTTTTGCCTTTGTGTGAAGAAGCAACAACAGCCAGATATTGGATGACCTTTTTGGTGTTCTCCGTCTTTCCAGCACCAGACTCTCCACTAGAGAAGAGAAATTAACAGCATTTTATTATTTAGTTATTTCAGCTTTTTACTTTTAGATGCCATTTCTTAAAGCACAAGGATGATCATAGTCTTCATTTCATTACAATTTAACCCATCTCCACCCCATCTGTTGCTGTGAGGTAACATTAACATTAAACAATGAAAAGAGTTGTGGATAATATTATACATGATCATACATCAATATCAATATCGATTTACACCTGAAAAGCAGATTGGGTGAGTGAGTTTGCTAATGATGTTGATATTGTATGACAACAACTGTCGTGTTAAATGGACATCATCTAATGCATATTGCAAAAAAAAAAAAAAAACTAAACCCCACAGATTTTTGTCTTGCTGTCTTACTGCTGAAAACTGACAAAAAAAAAAAAAAAAAAATTGCAGATTCTACTTGGACCTGGTCATAAGTCTCTTATGTGTCTCTTAAACAAACCCTGTCTCCCAGACACAAGCCTCTTTATTCCAAAGGATTTATCCCTGTGACTTATTCTATGAGGTTTCAAAGTCTAACCTCTAACCGTACATCTATGATTTAACTAACAGTTGCAGATACATTCAGGACGTCCTGTCCTTTAAAACCATTTATTACTCACACATTTTCAAACAGGAGCAAAAAATTTTTTTTTTTCTTTCTTTTTTTTTTTTTTTTAAACGTGGCCGCTCTTCAGCTCTTCAAAAGACAGAGTTGAACAATCCCAGAGCTGTCAGCCTGCAGTCCAACACAGACACATCCTCCGGCATGGGCCCATAAAAGGCATGGGATGCTCACTGTTTTGGAGCTTGGCAGCTCCAGAAGGAATCTAATTACTGTGCTGCTCACATCTGTTTAGGACAGATGACATTCAGGCTTCTATAAGCCACTAGTGGCACAGAATAACATCAGGTGGGAGTTTTTATTCCACAGTGTCTATTAAACTATCTCTCTCTGCATGTTCTGCTTTGGATGAAAAGGTTTTCATAACAATCTCAGAATTATTTGGATAGAAAAAAGGGTGAGCCCACGCCTGAAAACTTCAACAGCCAAACTCATTCATATGACTAAAATGAATGTGTTCTCATTATATTTCATGGTGATTTTGTTATTATTATTATTATTATTTTTTAACCTTTCTCTTGAAATACTGAATATCTTAAGACTCTCCTAGTAACAGAAAACATGCAAAAAGAAAACAAGAACTCTGACAAAAGAACAGTGTTGTTAGAGAAAAACAAAAGAACAAGAAGAACAAGAAATACGGTTTTGAGACAACATGAACACTTGTTAAATATAATAATCCAAAAACATAATCTAATAATCTGATGCCTTTGAGACCAGGGTTTCTCCTTCATAGAGAATTAGGAGGTGGATAACTACAGCTGAAGCATTAGAGCTTTATCAAACCTTAATACTACTTTGCTGATGTAAACTGTGAGCTTGTAGATAAGACAATAAGACGATCATTAAATGTGCCATCTCAGTAATGCTGAGATCCTGTTTTAATTTAATATTTGTAATAGTCTTCAGTCTATAATTATTAGAACTCTTAAAATAGGCTTGTAAAAGGCAAGAACCAGTTAAAGGCATGGTTCACATGATCAACACCACAAAAACCTTTATGTCAAAGCAAGATCTGATGAAGTTGTGAGTCTGGGGCTTGTTTCTATGCTCGCTTGTTAAATCGTTAAGCGTCCATATAAATGCGTCCATTTATCGCATTTTGCGCTATCCTGTTTCTGGCCTAGTTGGTTAAAAGTCTGCGCTCACTAAGTTTGGCATCACAGGGCTGATTTTAGAATGAGGATATATTCTTGTAGCTTCATTCACTTTATTTCTGCCAAGTGTTTCCTTTGAAATATTATTTACGTTTGAAAAAGAAAATTTTTAACAGAAGTCTGACAATATCTTTGAGGATATCAGATTTTTCCCCTGGACATTTTGCACCTGACAGCAGAGGTTGCAGGGGGAGGGGCTCCACAGTGGAGGTCCTGCAGGCAGACTTCTCTCAAAACAGTGGGAGTGGAGGCATTCACATTTGTTCATTCACATATAGTTGTGTTCGCTAATGATGGTTCAGCGAACACAATGAGCCCAGAAACAGATTTTGCGTTTGTTAAGGTTCTGCATTCGCTGACCCATCGTTAGCTTGATATTTGTGATGAAGGGTGTGCTAACGGGCACTTTCACTATTTTACCCAGAAACGAGCCCCTGTATCCTCCAGAGCCTCCCTGCCACTAAATATTCATTCATTCATCAGTCCATTTTTTCACACTCACTCAATGACAAAGGATGTTACTCTGCTGAGATTAAATATCAACTCCCCAAGAATGACTTTAGCCAGCTTCCAGCTATTTTCCAAAAATAGCAACACATTTTTTTCCCTTAACCTCCTAAGACCCAGGACATGTCAGCAAAGTACAAGCTTTTTTGTTTTTTATTAAATAAGTGCCTATATTGGAAACATCATGATGCAACAGTTTTTACAGATGAAGTTTTTAAAATTTTCATGGAATGTCCTTTGTGGTGGACAGCTTTCTTTTCTTTTTTTTGTATAAAGTTGTGAAACTCTTGTCCACAAATGTGGACAGTGGGTTTTAGGAGGTTATAATCTGGTGCAGCCCTATGTAATAAACTGGAATGCTGTGTTTAAGAGGGGTCCAGGCAGCTTTGTGGCCAAATTGATGCAACAGGAGTTGCAATTAGTTCTAATTATTCTAAATATTTCAAACTATTGTACTTTCTCATGAATTACAGTTGCTTGGCAAGAACCATGTAACATAATCTAATCCAATAATTGATTCCTTTCTTCAGCAATAATATACTTATTCATTCATTCATTCATTATCTGAACCCGCTTTATCCTCACTAGGGTCATAGGGGTCGCTGGAGCCTATCCCAGCTAACTATGGGTGAAGGCGGGGTACACCATGGACATGTTGCCAGTTCATCGCAGGACTGACATATAGAGACAAACAATCACTCTCACATTCACACCTATGGGCAATTTAGATTTATCAATTAACCTAGCAGTGCATGTCTTTGGATGGTGGGAGGAAGCCGGAGTACCCAGAGAGAACCCACGCAGACACAGGGAGAACATGCAAACTCCATACAGATAGGTCCCACCCCCATCAACTGGTGTTGGAATCAGGACCTTCTAGCTGTGAGGCACGAGTGCTATCCAGTGCACCACCGTGTCGCCCTAATGGGAGTAATATACCTATTTTATTTTTTATTTTATAATGTACTTTTCTTTTCTTTTTTTTTTTTTTTACACGATACAAAGTAATGTTAAGAGAACCTCCCTATCTCTGTATCTCTGTCTTGCCATAGAGTTATACATCCAGTGAATTAGTAGGATTTAGGAAGATATAATTGCAGAAATGTTATATAATTTTTCTAAGCATGTTTTCATTTTGGCAGCAGGGATAGGCTCTGGCATTCCTATGACCCTAAAAAATGTTTTCATTTCATCAGTAATAACATGAAATGAGAATTATACTATTTTTGTTGTCTCATAATGTGTTATTTATGTCTGCAAAGGGAGCGAGTCCCCTCCTCTGCCATTTTGTGCCACAATATTTCTACAGTTGCCCTAAATGGACTTTCTCATTTGTTTGGTTCTATATATTTATAGCAGGTGGCATCCAGTATTAATATGTATCAGTGTCACCTACTATGTGCAGGACCAGAGCTAATTTCCTGTTAACTAAAAAGCCCAAAATGGACAAAATGAACACTGTTTCTAACAAGGGACCTGCATGTTATTTATAGTCATTGTAGGGGAGTGTGGGCCATTCATTTGGTTTGATTATTGCACTTAATGTCATAAAATATCACATGGCAAATCTTAATAGACTCAAATCTGTAGCAAAAGCATGTTACATCATTTTAAAAGCTCTGTCATACACTATGTACATTTCTTGACTGATGTTTTGACCTAAAAAAAATATAGGATACATAGCATGGAATCTTCTACTACTACACGTCAAAATATCAATGAACATTAAATATTACACCCCATTGATGACAGCAATCTATAATAGACTGCTGTAAAAACATTTCCCACCAACACACACAACACACAGGGCAATTAAACCCACACACAGGAGGAGGAGGATGTCATACATGGCATTCCATGTTTTGCACCAGAAACGTTTCTCCCATATATGGCGCCAAAGGCCTGTTGAGGTCCACACCAGCTGCAGCTCAGACTGAAATGTCAAAGTCACTGCTTGATCTTCACTGATTGTGGAAAAAGATGTAGAGTCTATTACAGCTCTGGTGTGTCATATTACTTTCACCATTCCTGAACAATCACTGTTACTACATGAAATGAAGCGAGTCTCATAGGAACTATCTGTGCCATACTGTTAAACATTAGCCTGACCACAGACATGGATAAATGTAGCAGAACTGTCCAAAACGTCCCTCTGACAAAAACATCTTGATCATTGGGGAAATGGATAATGTGATCAGAGAATTTGCTGCATCCTGACATCACTATTATGAATCTGGATTTACAAGAAGCCTTGAATACATCCCAGAGAAGGAAAAGCCCTTCCTCTCATTTTCTCTGCTCCTACTATTTGATTGCAAGAAACAAAGGTGCTTCAGCTACCAAAGGAAATACTGTAATCTGCAGGTTAACCTGTGATGTGCGACAACTGTAGACTATCATTTTGTCTTTTTAGGGTAGACATATACTGATTTCTCTTATTTCATTGGTGGTACTTGGGTTCTTCTATGAAACTGTGTTCATTTTGGTATCTGGCACTGTACCAGCTTTTTAGACCCAATAATAAAAGAAGTTTAGATGTACCTAATGATGACCTCAGATAAATGCAAAAAAAAATTATACTCTTGCTCTGAGCCATCCCAAAATTAATGATTTTTTTTAAAATAGGACCAAAATTGGGACAGGAAAAGCTACCTAGGTGTCAGTGCATTTGATGTGGACCACATGCTGTAAATGGTCTTATATACGACTATAAATAAAAACACTGTTAAATTTATTGATCCTAGCGTTTTTTCTAATCCAGACATGTAGGGTTTTCATGAATTGGCAGTCTCATTACAGGTCTCATGTGTAACCCATTGTGTCCACTCACGTTACACGTGGAACCTGCCCATTTAAACACAAATAAATTGTGAGTGATTTTGCAACAGCAGTCATTTTTGTGAAACACTCTGCCTGGCATAATAAGTTTGATCCCCAAAATGTACCTATGAGAGAATAAAAAGATATTAAAAAAAATAGTAGCGCATAATTTTCATGTCCTTTTTACTGTGTTACATGCTGATTTTTGTATAAAAAACAATATAAAAGAATATAAAAATGTGTTTTATCTGAAAAATAGTTTCTCTTCTGTCTCAATAAATACTTATTTTTAAAATAGACCCAAAGTGCTTCCAAACTTGCTTCATAACATTAGTCTACATCTGGTTTGAATTTTTAGCCTCCATGTCCTGTTTTTAGGGACCAGTTTCATAGAAGCACCCAATTGCATTAGAGTTCATGTGCCAGAGGGACATATGTAACTTGAACCGTAAACTGGGCTAACACACAGTGTTTCTAAAGTACCGGTAAAAAAGACTTATAATGAATGACTCTACAGTTTCAAGCCAGTCCAAAATCAGATGACTGTGAGACAAAGTAAGATCATGTGTCCCTGGATGTCCCGTCCCCTTAGTCAAAGTTCTCGCTAATTAGTTTAGAACAAATAAACAAACAAAATGGAGCCCAAACATTTGAAGAGCTAATCTGGTTCTCCCATCAGGATACAGGGCATACTTCCTGACCGAGGGTCTGAGAGAAGAGAGAGGCCACAGCCCTCTGGGAGCACCATTTATGCATTAATACACATCCACTTTAGCTCCATTTAAGTATAACAAAACTTAATAGTAACTTCAGATAAATTAAACTGTTCTTCATCCATCCCACAACATCGTCAAAAAAAGTTTCACTGTTTTATTACAAATCATTCCTGCTGGCATAGTTCTCAAGGGAGTGCGTTAAGAGACCACAGAGGTACCTCATTTGTTGCTCATTGTTTACACAAGCATTATGTAACTGTTCCTCCACACATACACATCAGGCTTTCTCCTAGAGTTAGAGTGACACATGGAAAAAGGTTAGCGAAAGATGACAAATGTTGGAGGTGACAGATTTACACTTACGTGCAGAGAATAGACTGGTCCTCCCGATCTGTGAAAAACAGAAAGTTTAGGATGTTAAATTGTTTAGAGTCATTCTTCAAATACATTGCACAGTGTGTTACAGTTTACATTACTTATAAGTGTGTTAAAATGAGCTGAAATATATGGGTTGTTTTTCTTGTTTTTTTTTTATGCTAGCCTTCAGGATATTTGTATTGTTTTGCACAATGCATCACTACACATCTGCAAATAGCACAATGAAAGCATAACTTTTTTTCCAGGAATAAAGATCAATTATTTGTTGAACTTAGGACACCAGTTTGGACTGAGTTCAAGACGCTGTGTGAGGAAACAGTAACTCACACAAATACTTTGATTTTTAACCATGAAAATCAACTGTGAATGTGCTGAGCAATGAGTCATTACACAATCTCCCAAAAATACTCCTGGGAGGATACACTGAGTCCATGTAAGGCTATTTTGTAACTTTATCCTTCAGTACTAACCACCCATGGGTGAGTGAAGGGGGGGACACTGGTGAAGGAATGACAAGTTTGCTGTCAGTTTGATTCTAATATTTAATCACATGATGCTGCAAAAGCGAACCAGCGTGGGAAGATGGTTGTGGGTATTTGCTCACTTTTCCTCTATTTCATACAGAGAGATGCTTCATTCATGTGCACATTTTTAGTGTGATATATCAGACACACATATAACACACACTGCAGTAGAGTAAACAACCTGCCCTAATCTGTAAACTTGTCTTGGTCATTTTGGCTGCTGTTCCACTGGTTTCATTCCTTACATACAGACACACACAATATGCAGCCTGCTGCCTCTGCAACTTCCTAATTAAGGCAGATGCAGAGAGAGAGGGAAGGGTGGCTGGTGTTGTGAGCTTTTGTACAACATCCAAAAACAACGCAGGTTATCCATCACTAAAAAATATGAACAAGATGATGAAATAGGCATTTTATCTCAAAGCTATTCAAACTATTCTAATGTTACAGTAATGCATCGGCATATAATGTATATTTATAGTCAAAACAGTGCAAAACAGATCATCAATAAATAAATTTAAAGTAAAAGCAAAAATGCATTAGTATCTCTTTACCTGTCCGCCAGGCACTGTAAATCCTCTGAAAAACAACACATTGATCATCTTCTCTGCAGTGAGACATATTAGGATGACAACAAACTCACTGTGGGAATTTCAAAGTTTTATCTCCTGGACATCAAAGACTGGGGGAGCAATTCTGCAGAAATGGGATCTCAGCCAAGACAGCGCAGAGAATGTTTCCAGGCTTATCTGGATTTAATGTTGCCCTGCACTACTTCCACACTAACATGCAAACAGTTCAGGCTATAGCGCTCAGTGTGTAACATCCTGCATCATTAGTCATGGGAAATCCCATTCATGCAATAACAAGCCACAATGTTTTTAAAGGAGGAATCATAATGTGTACCTTTATCCTTATTTGGTTATTAGTTATATTTTAATAGATTCTTAAGAGTGATGCAAATGAAAAAAACATGATGTAACATTTTGCTGAGGCATTACAGTAACATTAGAGTAAAGTTAACAACCGTCTGAAAGTGATTTAACCCTCTTTAAAAAGAAAAAAAAATCTTTGATTAAAAAACAAGACAAAGAATTTTCTTAGACTTTCATCTGCCTGGTGTTATGTTGGTTAAATCAGAATATGGTGGTTTCTAAGTCATATTTAAGGATGAATTTCTGTGTGATTACATTACATAATAACGGGTGGCAACGGCTCAGTTGGTAGGGACTTTCCTTGGACACAGTGGTTCAAGTCCCATCCCAGACAAGGTAGCACATGTGAACTGAAGAGGTACCACTTCCCCACAAGGGTACTGCCGAGGTGTCATTGAGCAAGGCATCGAACCCCCAACTGCTCAAGCTCAACTCACAACCATGTAGCAGACCCCACACTTTCTGACACCTCTGTACCTCAAATGCATGCAGTTTGTGCATGTGTGTGTGTTTTAGCTTCTGTGTGTGAACAAAATAACAACAGGGTGAAAAACATGGAATTTCCCCAATGAGGGACTAATAAAGGAATTTGTTCTTCTTCTACATCCCTATATTTGTCACCTTGCTTTCATTGCTTTTACTCTTTTACATTTGTTTTACTTGGCTGTACAAACACTTCAAAACTACATGTTACATGGGTGGTCCACAAGCTTATATATCAATCACCATTTCTTAAATCACAAGCCCAAGCTAAAGCCTGATTTGTTTAGGCTAGAATAAATGATGCAAATAAACCTCCCTCTTTTTTTCTTGCGCTCAGAGTGGGCCAGCTGATAACAACTGTTTCGCTTCCTCATAAAATGAGAGTCATACAGCTGTATGACTTGGGATGAGTTGCAGAAAAAGACACCATCATGGCTTTATGTGAAGTTTATCCCAAACGCCCACACAAACACCACTCAATCCTTCCCCCTGTTGTTTACTCATGACACTGTGTTTACACACCATAGCTGCAGCGGTAAATACAATAGTTTCCTGTGTACTGCCCTGATGAAACTTTAAATCTTCGGATGTATACAAAGTCACAGAAATATACACTTTTAGCAAGAAAACACATTTAACATTAAGCTGCATTATAACACTTAAAATGAGTTAAAGATTGAGACCAGTGGCATTCCTTAGGTCACCATAGAAACTGATCTTCAGTCTCAGAAGGTTAATCTTACAGTTATGTAACTCAATGCATCTGCACAGGACTGTTTAGCTTTAACAGAGCAAAGAGACAGCAGCTTTACAGTAGGAAATATCAGCTGAATGAAAACAGAACAGTGGAAATATTTTTCTTTGCTCAAATCATCAGTTTCATCCTGACTGAGTAAAATAAAAGAGGAAGTAGTTGCATCAAGTGGATTGTGCTGAAAGAATGGGTCACAAAGAGGGACAATGAGGCCAATATTAGACTTAATCTGTCCATTACTAGAAATATGTAAGTCTAATTAAAAATTCTACTTTGAAAGTATGTGCCTTATACTGTAGTTTGTGTGTTCCTGAGTTTGATCCATCAATCCAATATCTCCTATCTTATGAAAACTTAACATTCACCAACCTATTTAAATGTGATGAAGCTAACAGTATTATGAACAACGTGTGTCTGTAGAGAAATGTGATGATATGACGTGTTGGAAGTCACCAAAACAAAGGCAAAAATTGCACCCTCAGACTTAAAAAAATAGACATTTCTTGTAGAGGAAAAAACTCTCAGTCTCTTTTCAGTGAGGCTGATGATTTTCACTGAAAAAAGGTCATAAAATTTGAATGAGCGAAGGGAGGTTGAAGAAACAGGAAATGTTTTACTGCCCTCCACCCATCTCTCAATCCACATGTCAACTCCTCTGAGAGAATGTCCTCACGTCAACATGAAATCCAGTGGGCACGACCCCCTGGAAACGAAAGAACCACATTCTATGGGAAACCAGCTGCTCTTAAGTGGTACCACTGCAGGGTTTGCCAGGAGACATTTACTGTAAGCACAACTCTGCCAAAGCAACTATCGCCACCTATTTGAAACACTGACTCTCAAATAGGGAACAGTCACTATGAGAAACTTTGAGATTGAATTCCAATGTCATTTTTAGATTAGACTAATTATAAGCATATACTGTACAGATGGAGCTCTGACCTGCATACATACTTGTGAAACTATCAGCTTGAGAACATCGGCCAATTTGTGGTTTTTATCAACCACTTTGCTAATATGACAGAGCAAAAAAAGCTTCCAGCTGTCATCAGCCACACTACTGTGAAACTTGTGACAGATAATACAGCAGTTCCCCCATGACAAGCTCTTAAAGCTGCAAACTACCACTTCTCTTTGACGCAAATGACTTATTTGTTAGACTTTTCAATGAGTTAAAGACATGATATGAAGCATTTCTTAGTCCCTGCTTAATACTGTCGTATCATTACTGTTGTGTTAGAATAGAATGACATCATGTGAATTCAAGCCATGAAATGTACTGTCAGCAAAACTTCAAATAGATTTTTAGTGGCAAAAGTAATAAATGCATCTCCCATGATGCTATGCTATTTCATGCTGTCATCACACCATTTCAGATTGCATACTACGCAGCTAATATGTCAGTTTGAAATCATGCTGTAATTGAACTTAATCACTTTCTGTCAGCAGGGCTGTAGTCTATTCTAATAACTACAGTAACTGGCATAGATGAATTCTGGACAGACTGTCATCACACAGTAAAGTTAAAACATAAAGCTCATAGTTTCAGTTTGTGTGAATATAGAATCCTTCCATCTATGAGTAACTGGATAAAAAGAGAAAACAGTCAGATATTACACAACCATTCCAACAGCTGAAATTGAACATAGCACATATAAAAGTGTGAGCAGTGTAAAATGCTACCTTGCATCATGTTTCTGTAGGCGTTGTCAGTGATGGAGTAGATATGAGGGGGGACTTCATGTCGTTTCTTCCCTTTGTACATGTCAATGATCTTTTCTGAGTAGATAGGCAGCATTTTGTAGGGGTTCACCACAACGCAGAAAAGGCCAGAATATGTCTGAGAACAGAGACCACAAGGAAGATAAGAACACGTTAGAACTGTATTGTTGTTCTGATTTCCTCCATCTATTCAGTTCAGGCTCACAAGGTCTGAATTTAATTAGATTTGTAGTGCAGTGCAATTCAATACCGATTTACTCTGAGATGTTTCTTGGATATGAAAGTGATTCTTTGTAGATTGAGCAAGAAGCTCAGTGATTCCAGTGCATTATTAAAATTTGAATGTTTACAGTAAAAACTGATCCCAAAGCAGTTACATTAATGTATTATTTATTTAACATTTAACAAGAGCAATAAGTGCTTTCTTTAGCACAGAAAAGACTGACAGAATGTCTCAGGATTTTATTCATTCATATTTTACCACTAAAATGAAGATTGTTTTGAGTTAGAAAATCAAACATTAGAAAACTCAGTAATACTGATTAAATTATTACATTACATTATTATTATGTGTGCTGTGATTTTTAATCAACTTTTCCATGATCAGATCTTTCATTATATTTGTATTTTACTGGATGTGTTACTACTAGTGTTTATGGGTCAGTTATTATGCGCGCTAGTTTGCTGCATACTTACATAAATTAGGCCAGAGAAGTACCTCTCACGGAGATTGTGCAACACAGAGGCCTCGTTCAGGCAGGTGAGCTCAGCCATGTCCTCCACCTTGCTGAATTTAGGGGGGTTCATCTTTTGGATGTCATCCTTGTTAACTGTCACCTTCTTTCCGTTGTCAGCCAGTTCCACCAGCACCTCGTCACCGTGTTCCTCCTTGACACTTGCCGCCTCGAAGCCATGCTTCTCTGATGGGACCCATACCAGCTTCTTGGCCGACCAGTCGGCCTGTGCCATAGGGCTGTTCAGGAGGTCTTTGTCAACAAAAAGGAACTTCTCGTCTTCGCTCGGGGCCTTCTTGGACATCTTGGCTTAAGGTGGAGGGCCAGCTGTTGAACAGAACAAATGAAATGGATGTAAGAAAAGACACAGAAAGGAAGAAGGATATGAAGGAAAGAGAGAACAAAGGAAAGCATCCATTTTTCTGTTGTTCTTCTGGGTAATGTGTGACACTTTGTACACTGGGTTAAATAAACATTATAGTAAGTAATAGGTCTCAAAGGATAGGAGATATGCTCCTAAAGCTGCATGTGGTTGTAACTCAAAGAGTTAACATGTTTCATCCATTAGGGAGTTTCACAGTGTAGTCCTTCTCACAGACCTCCATCCCCTTTTGACCCTACACTTTCACACACAGCACAAGGGAGATGCACAAACACACAGTTCCCCTCAAAGATTGCAACTGATAAATTGACTTGAACTGACTCACTAACAATACCTTGCCTGTTCTATCAACAGTTTTATCTTTGACAAACCTTTCATGCTGAATGACATTTAGTCAAACTCAGTCATTTAGTCATCATTTAATTAAGAATATCCATTTTTTCCCATGTCTTTCTCTCTCCATCTCTCTCTCTCCCTATCTCTGTGCTAGGAGGCTTCAGTCTCGTGCTGTGATGACCATATATGGGCCCCTTCTCTGGAGTACGACTCTTTTCTGCGGACCTAAACAGCAAGGCAAGTGAACTCCCAAACAAAGCCCATATAGGGAATAGTATGTCTCTTGCCTGCTTCGTCGTTTACTCCAAAATGATAACAGCGAGGCAGAGCGCCTGAGGGGGGCATGGGGCTTTAACACTCATGCTTCATATGGGCCCCTGGTGGCCTATGATCTGAAACGCAATAGGGAGTGTTTCTGACAAACAAGTTTCTGTGATCTGCAGGAATTGGCAGTGGAACTTGTGGTGGGAGGTACTGTAAATGGTCAAATATTCACCTGCATATATAACCTGCAAAGGATTACAACCAAATAGTTTGATTCAGTTACTGTACTTGACTATAAATTTTGCACTTGACTTGAATAGTTTCATGTATGTTGTAACTTTATCCTCTTACTCCACTTCATCTCAATGGCAAATGTTGTATTTCATGCTCCACTACATAAGTCTAACAATTTGAGCTGCTTTTAATACTACATCTTTTCATCTCCTTCCTATCTAGTGAAAACCATTTATTCTCAATTATTTTGTGTTTTTAAATGTTTGAGATAAACTGAGGGATGAAGTGTTTTTTTTACATAATCTGAAAAATTATACCCCTTAAGCCAAAGAAACATGTTAAAAGCTATTGGATTCACTGAAAAATGCAATATAACAAAAGCTAAAAACAGGCGTGTTCTCAGCTGATGAAAAGTTTGACTACTTGTTTTTTTGCTGTGGTGCTACAAACACATGATGATTTAACAGAACATGATGCATTTCTGCAGATTAAATTACCAACAGAGTAGAAAAGAATTCAAATGAGCTATTTTTTTTAATATTATAGCAATAAAATAAATGTTGTAAAGCAATTGTACTACACAAAGAATACTTTGGCTTCTAATACTTAAAGCACATTTTGCTCATCATGCCTTCATACTTTTATATCAGTGATGTTTTATACTTGTAGTGAAATATTTTGAACATAAGTGGACAGATATGAAACAGCCATTAGCTCATATTGGATCAGTGAGTCGAACACAGCACTTCAACCTTACTGCAATCTGTCAGACTGGATTAGCCTGTAAACCTCTGAGTAGTAATTTAGTAGTTCTTGGGTTACAGACAATGACTCCTGTCCACAGGCTGTAACTTTGACCCCCCCCACCCCCACCCACTCTCCTCTGTACACTAAGACTGGCACACAATTTAATTGAGTGAGAACTATGTAAAAAAGCCACTGAGCCTCCTGAGAAAGCCAGTAAAAGTACCCAGGGGACTGGCCAAGTCAAACCACCCAGAAACTGCGAAAATATACTGCATAAATATTAACTGGAAGCAGACACTTTGTCAAAATTTGTCAAAAACCACTAAGCATGGAGTCAAGCGTACTTCGGAGGAAACAAGGGAGTGACTCATGCTTTGAAGAAGCTATTTCTGAGGATAAAAGTAAATAGACTTTTTCTGACAGCCCCAGTGTTGACATATGTGCAGCTAATCAAGTTCCTCCTTCTCACCCTCTTTACTGTGACAGCCACCTTATCTTGATATCTTTGTAAAGCCTCCTCTATTTCGCTCTCTGTTGTGTCAACATGGCTCGATAATCAGTATATCTTGAAGACAGCTGTTTCAGGTGGAGCTGACAGGATAACACGGTGATACAAAGTGATGTCAAGGGGCATCAGGATACACACTTAAGGCTCTGATTGTCTTATGGATGGCCAGGCACATTCCATTATCAGTAAAAAGTAAGTGCTGTGTAATCACTGTTAACACATGAAATTATAATTCACTCATAAATGTAAACACCAGTTAGTATAGTAACTCAAATTCACAAAAGCATATGCTTGGTAACCTGCTTGGTCCAGTGAACTTTAATAAGTCTCTGAAACCACCAAATTATTTGCTATAATTAGATGTCAGCCACAACACATCACACCTAAGCTGAAGCATCCTATAAATGGGTTGTTTACACTACTAGAGTCAGAATAATAATAAAAAATGGCAATATGCAGAATAATATGCAATAATAAACAAGTGGAAATACTACCCAGGAGACTAAGCGACCTTTCTATCTGTGGGCGAAAGTCGCTGACCTGCAGGGCCTGTGAATGATTTTACTCATTTCCTCTCTTGGCTGTTTCACAAACATACTTCCTGCTATAATCTTGTTAATAAAATATGGACACATTATGATTTCCATGCCTTTGTGTGATGATTAACTATGACAGCCGGAAAATAATTTGATTATGAAAGACAGAACAGACTGATGAGGACACTTGCCTTGTCTTGTTAGTGAGGAAAACAAAAATCCCTGCTCCAGCTTTAAGTCAGACACTTGGATGCATCTATTTATGTGCATATATCAAATGCACATAAAAATATGCTTTTTTTTTAATTAAAAAAATATAAGTAAGGTAATGGTAATGTCACTTCCTGCTGTAAAAATGACTTTCAAGTTACAGAAAACACTGCAGATCCTGAGAAGATGTAGAATTATAGTTCGCTTGCAGAAATTCAACTAGTTATACTACTGCATTACAATCAAAGCAAGAGACAAAATGAAAGCTGGATGATTAAATACACTCCATCATTGCCTTCTCATTGGCTTGTTCATGTGAAAACTGAGTCACTTGTCTCAGCCACAAAGTTCAGCAGTTTGACAGACAGCAGCTTCATATAACCATATTTGGAAAACAGGAAACTCCAGGGTTAGGCTCGGGCTATTTTTTTTTCACTGATATTCAGACTTAACTTCCTACAACTTCCTTACTAAATATTGCACTATTTGAATGTTTACAACCTCTTCATTGCTCATTAATGAACTCCATTCTGCACACTTACACAGTACTGATATACTGGCATTTAAAAGTTACCATTTTATCAATTAGTTACACGAATGCACACATTAATAAAACGTCTTGTGTTCAAATTCGTCAGTTTCCAACACACACAGAAGCCAACTCCTCCTCGGACGCAGTGAAAAGTCTGAAATGCGTCAGGGATGCGGTTTGACAAGTGCACTGCAACATCACCACTGGTTAAACGACACAAAGTTTTTATACTTACATAATGTGGAGAAATGTCTGTTCACGGGAGCTTTGGGAGGTGTTTTGGAAAGGTAAGGGTTTTGGAGAAGGACGGCAGTGACGAGGTACTCCAACAAACGGACAGTCCAAATGACCCCCGACTAACTCAGAGGCGTACCATTTAAACTCCGAATTGGTGCGCGAGGGTGGAGCCTGCGCCTACCCCTCTGAAGGCAGCATCCAGGAGGCAGTGGACATGCGCAGTGCGGACAGCAGCAGGTTGGAAAACTGACAGGCTGAGAGCGAAGAAATACTCATGTTTAAGCATTAAAAACATGAACACAAAAATAAATGCTCCTGGTAATTCAATAGAAAGCTACCTCATACTTTTCACGTAAAATTAGTTTTTGCTGTGACTTCCAAATTAATTTTTCCTCTACATTTAAGCTTTCCTATGACCATTTATTATAATATTATCCTCTTCATTTTGCATTTTTCACTGAAAATCATATATTTTCCTATATTAATTTACTGCTCATGTAGATCTTTATAAAAGTAAATTCATGGGTTATTATTACGAAACAGAGAAGAAAGTGAACCTGAAGAGAGAAAATCATGTGTTTATAATCACTGTCTTTTCTTTAATCAAACTGTATGGGTTTTATTACTGAGTGGAAGACAATGGTGTTTCCACTTTCATTACGGAGCCTCTGAGCATCTAGATGTGTCATATCTGATGCCAAGAAAAAGCAGATAATCTGTGTTTTACCTGAATTATTTCAATGTATTGATAGGATTAGTGGCTGAAAAGTTGTTAAGCATTTTAGATCAGTAAATGCTTTTAATCACTGGGGACTCTTTAGGTTACAGGTGTCAAACATGCAGCACAGGGGCCAAAACCAGCCCGCCAAAGGGTCCAGTCCGGCCCCTGGGATGAAGTTGTGAAATACAAAAATTACACTGAAGATAATAACGATTAAGGATGCTTAAATCCTTTTAATTCAATCTAACGTGGGTCAGACTAGTAAAATACTATCATAATAACCCATAAATAATGAAACAAGCAAAAAATTTTCTCTTTGTTTTAGTGTAGAAAAAAAGGTAAAATTACACAAAAATGTTCACATTTACAGACTAGCCTTTTACAAAAAATGTGGAAAAACCTGAACAAATATGAACAACAAGAGAAGTATGTAGAATTTTACTAATATTCTGTCTGTTATTAAATGTTTTGTGTATTTGTAGATCCACTGTGATCTGTAAGTTGTGATGCGCATGTATAAATGATAAACTAAGGTGTAATATTGTTAAAATTACACTTATTTTTCTTTAGAATTTTCAAGTTCATATTTGTTCATGTTATGTTTAAGTACAGTTTGTAGATGTAAACATTTTCATTACGAAATTTTGCTTTTTTCACTCAAAAACATAGAGAAAACTTTGGAGTTGACTTTATTTATCAGTTCTTATCCTATTATTTTTATTATTTTACTGGTCCAGCCCACTTTATATCATATTAGGCTGTGGCCCCTGAACTAAATTGAGTTTGACAGCCCTGGTTTAGGTCTTTGAGTGTTAAACATCATTTAATTGTATGGAACCTATATGATTGTAAGTCAGTCCTTGTTTCTATTATCTCATCCTGGTACACCTTTCTCTCTGTCAAATCTGAACAGTCTCAGGTTATAACACATGCAAGCAAAATAACACGCAGTCCTTAGGCAGTCAGATGGAGAGTCCACGCCATCATACAGGACCTTTCACACCCATTCCACACCACATTTCCTCTTCTCCCCTCAGGCCATTGTTAGAGTCCTACCAGCAAGGAAAAACAAGGTGAAACTAGAAGCACTCGGAGAGCGCAGACCTCCACCAAGGCCGATCAGTGGGCCCCCCCGTGCCCCCCTCCCGATCACCACCAACATTTAATCATTTGTTCCTTGTGCCAGTATCAACATTTCCTGAAATTTTCATCCAAGTCCATCCATAACTTTTTGAGTTATCTTGCACACAGATAGACAGACAGACAAACCAACACCGCCAAAACCATAACTTCCTTGGCGGAGGTAAAAATATCAATGTCACCTACTATCAATATTATTAACAAGTTTTGACAAGTTTGTGAACAGTCAAATTTATTTTTTATTCACTCAGTAATGCTATTAAACTTTCTGTGTTGTCACATACTGTGTTCTATGTTTTTAACATGTGGTTTTACTCTATGTACACTTGAGAGCCCAGATGCATTTTCATTGCTCTAACAATGGATAATAAATCATATTAATTATAATTACAGTCATATTACTAATTATATATAAATAAAACAATGTGGAAATTTGATAGAGTACGCTAAGTCTTATGATCATTAAATATGGTAAATAAATTTGTTTTTTTTTATATATATTTTAACTAAAATTATTTTTTTCATTATACTATTATATCACAGGCATTGCCTTAAAGCATGACTTTCATCGCAATTTTTTTTTCAAATTTGTAAAACCCCAGTGATAGCCTAATTATCACTAATCCATTAGTCTTTCCATGCTTATGCACCTGAATCACTTCCCTCACTGTGAACTTTGGAGATGACTCCATCATAAACACAGACCACTTGTTTACATAACAAACCGTAATGTCACTTGGGCCTTTTCAGAAATTTTGTGGCGAGGTGCATTTTGGGAATGGCAACTAAGTGAAGATTTGACAAGAAAACGAGCCAGATCACTACAACGTAAAATTACAGTCCACTAGGGTTGTTTTAAAGAATGAATATAGTCGGTGGATGGAGGTAAAGGGGACATTTGGGTTCAGCACTCACCAAGAGACAGTGAAATTGCTGCTGTGTGGAATTCCTGTTCCCAAAATGCACTTCGTAACAAGATTTCCAAAAAGGCCCAAGTGACATTTCAGTTTGTTGTGTAAACAAGCAGTCTGTGTTTATGATGGAGTCATCATGATTTTCACCGTGAAGGAAGTGATTCAGGTGCCCAAGCACAGAAAGACTAATGGGTCAGTGATAAATAGGATATCACTGGGGTTTTACAAATTTGAAAAAAATTGTGATGAAAGTCATACACTGCTTTAATATCTATGTTTGAGAAAAGACTGTGAAGACTTTCCAATTGCAAATCACATCCATTTTGAGCTTGTGTCACAGTGATTGTTATAATAGTTTCACTTCTTTGTTATTGCATTGTACAAATCACATTTCCTCATAAGTGAGGTTGGTTCTGTTGCATATCCAATTTAAGCAACTGCTATTCTGTAAGGTTTCTTTTGTGACAGAATTGTCTGGTGTAAAACACATGCGTAAAAATGCTATGAAAAAATAGTCATCATAAACACTGTATGTGATGGACTGTAAAACAGACCACATGAAAGTAACCTACACTGCAATTTGTTCCCACTCCTCATAAGGCAAACCCAGCACAGGAATCCCCTCTGTCACCTCCCCAGAGAGAGATCCCCCCAAACACAAGCAACTCATAATTCACATAATGAATGTGTCTTTTTGAGTGTATGTACATCCCTGTTCGTCGTTACGCACATCACATTCCACTATCACGAACAACCTACACCCCCTTCCCTTCTTCTGCATCCCTTCTGTCTCCAGCTCCTTTCCAATGGAACTACCTATATAAGGAAAGGGTTCTATTTGCTGAAATAAATCAAACTGCTGGTTGATAGCCGAGGCCTGTTTTGTGCCAGAGAGGCACAGCTCTGTGACGGTATGTGTGTGAAACCTGATGATGGACCAAAGACCAGCATAGAAGACCTACGGACTCCCTCTGGTCAGCATCTAGGAGGTGGGGTCACATTCGTTAAAGAGGAAACTAAGGTTGAAAAACTCAAAAAAGACAGGGTGAGAGACAGTGCAGGGGGGCAGAGGGAGGGATGAAGAGCCAGACAGGGAGGAGGAAGAGGAGGTGGAGCGGACAAATGGAGGCGGCGGAGGAGGGAGGGAAGGCAAGTGATACACTGAACAGAGAAGTTGCAATGTGTGCCATATAAGGACAGTGGGGTCTGTATGGAATCTCAGCAGCTTTCTCTGTTACTTCCAAAGTCTAGCACAGGCAAGCATCTCCAGCACTACTGACTAAATATGGTCCAGAGCAATAGTATTGTTCAGCCAAACAAAGTTGCTTCTATGGGAATAACCTTTATTATTTACCTGGAGTCATTTGTTGTAGACAAATGGTTTATGGGATGATCAATTTCAGTCCATAGTGATGAAAGCACAATATGCTACTTATCATGTCAGATAGGGATGTACTTCCAAATTGCAATTTTATTTGATGTATCTATACAGTGTCACATGATTTTTGTGTTGCATGCAATTTGCAGCAATTGGTCCCAGATTTGTACTGCTAATCCTCAAAGGTTAAATACAATGTTACTCCAGGATGGCTGCCAGAGAAAATGTAATTTCTGGAAGTCTTCATAATGAAGGACCAGCAAAGAACAGGGAGGACAGAAACCTAAAAACTGAACTGGAAATATTCAGGACAGTTGTCCTGATAAACTGAGTCTGTCTGAAACTCTGACCAAAACAGCCTCCTCCCTCTACTTCTCTGAGATGGAGAAAAAGCTCTTAGGAGTTACCTCAGAGTAATTAATTAAGCTCTAAAAAGTCTACAGTGACAAGGAAAAGAGGAGGTTGTGGGAGTGAAGTGAACATGGATTTAGAAACTCTGAGGTTAAATCAATAGTAAAGCACAAAACCTGCAATGTGTTAATTTGCTTGAACCAAAGCAAAAGAATAGATTTTCAGTGTATTCAATGATCAACTGAATGTTGTTTTTCCAAGGTTTAACACACTGAGATTTAGAAGACTGCAACAAAACAAAGTTAAAACAAAGTTTTGACACAGACATGTTTACTCCTGTGTTATATCTCCTTTCTTTTTCTTTTTTTAAAATCACATTTTAATCGTTTGGGAACTGAGTGTTACAGTAACTGTAACACTTTTACACATCTAATTTGTGTTCTTTCTTGCAGTTTCCAAGACCAGAGCTATTCAGTAGTCCATGGTGGCTGCTGTCTGACTGTCCTCTTCATGATGTCCATGCATTTTCAACAGGGGACAATGTGGACTGCAGACAGGACAGTCCAGCTCCAGCTGACTGACCACGAAGCCAGGCTGCTGGACCTGGAACGAGGCCTGACGCCATCCTGCTGAAATAACCACAGACTTCAAGGTAAAGATGTCAACTAGATGTCTCTACAATATTCAATCTATGTCATTACGTCGACAGTCCCTTCACACATACGCAGATCAGTCATATCAGTGCTGACGCAGCCCAAAACTATCACAGATCCTGTTTTGGCTCCTTCGGTCTGACAACTTTTTTTTTTTTTTCTTCCAGAAAACAACTGAAACATAGACCCTGTCTGACCACAGCACATTTCCACTACCTTTCAGTCCAGTGCACAGAATAATAATTGATACATTTCTTACTCCTTTTATAATATATAGTTGTTTCATATGTCTACTTTCAGCTTAGATTTCTGGATAGCTGACAGTGTTTCCAGTCCTTCTGAACCCGCATGTCAATATTCATCATAGTAACATGATGGTTTCTCATGAGACGTCACCTAAGGGTCAAAGGTCACATATAGACAACAGTGATTTCGACCCTTTTCCGTCTTTACACACATTTCCGCAAACTTTGTGAATCGTTTCACAGCACTGTGTACTGTAGGTGGTGAATGATTGAAATTCTTTGAGATTTTGTGTAGAAAAATATTTTTTGATCTGAATATTTGATGAAGCTCAGCACAAAGTGTGGAACCATGACTTGTCCTTACATGATGTCATGTCCAGTCATAATCGCTCACCTGTAACCAATTACTGTTGTGGAATTGGACAAAAGAGGTATCAAAATCTAAACCTGTTTTCATGATTTCACTTATATTTATTAAATATAATTAAAATGTTCAGTGTAGAAGATGAAGATCTTGTCTAACAAATGACAGATTTTTGTTTTTATTACTTTTCAGAAAATGTCATAGCTTTTCAAGAAATTGGGTTTACACATCAAAAGCAAATAAATAATAATTCTCAAAACTAACAAAACCTGCGATTTGGTCAAAATAATGTAATTACTGCTGCTGTATTTGCAGCTACCCTCTAACAGACCACTTAAAACTGAAGCCAAAGGGAAAACCAAACAGCATTCAATAGTTTCAACAGTGTAAGAATAAATATACAAGAAACATGACATGAACAGAAATGCACAGAACTCCTACATGCTGTAGGTTTAATGTTTTTGTTCACTGTTATGGCCATAGATGGACATCTATTAGAGTGAAAATATGTTTATGGATATGTTTGACCCCACTGGAATGCAATTGCATTCTAATTTGAGCTCAGGGGCAAACATCAGTTCGCTGTGCTGCAGTTAAAGACCACTGCATTCAATACTATTTATACAGCTGTCTCTTTAACACAACTCATTTATACAGTGGAGGACAAATGCTACCTATTATAAGGCAAACTGCCCAATGAACAATCATGTGCCATTGTCTGACTTCCTCTGCTTATATAGCCATTTTCAGGAGAACATTCATATGTGGTGCCAATAAACAGGGCGCCTCTCAGCCACAGACATTAAAGGCAAATAAACTGTGATTTGAGTAAGTGATGTAAACTCCCTCCCACAAGATAAGGCACTGTGATCTGCATTTGCAGATTTACACACACTAAACTACACATTAGGACTAAAGGGAGTGGGGTGAAATAAATTAGAACACTGAATGTGCACAATATATTATTTTGTACTATGTGGACTGATGGTTACAGCTCCTAAATTCAACAGAATGCGCCATGTGCTAAATATTCTGACCTCATCTGCTCAAGCTAATTTTAGAGGTATGATCTCACTTTTTAACGTCTACAATCAAGAAGGGGACATTTGAGAAGACAGGATAAATACATTTTTTAACCCTCAATGTACTTTACATGTTACAGATGATGGGTTAGGTTAGGATACAAGGATTAGTATCTGTAATCAGGCTGAAAAATAAATGGCCGGCTCAGCATATAATCAGTTCCAGAAAGTCTGGTCTTCATGTTGTTTGAGATAAGAGTGTCAAGTTCCCTTAAATGGTGAAAGAGGAAGCAAGATGCAAAAGTATGAGATTGTTACAGAAGATGTTTGTGTCCAGCATGAGACATTTTTGTGTTTTTTTTAAAAGTTGAAAATAAAAAGACATGGAATATGTGTCTCTCACAGTCAAGCATTGCTATCAGATATTCCATCTATATTAATAGGGTACAAGAAGGGAGATGTTGAGGGCTATGCAGCCTGCATGTCTGAGAAGAGGTGAAATGCTTCTGTGCATATAAAAGTTTGGAAGAGGAGGACTGAGGAGGATGTCCTACTCCAGCATAAACATGTGGATTAACTGTGATACAAAACCAATAACATTTTTTAAAAAATGTTTCTGAAGTTTCACAGGTCAAGTGCCATTAGTAAACACACTTGGACGAAATTGTATGGAAAGGTACACTGGCATGTGTGGGTTTGGCTGCACACAGAACACAATAACTCCAAAAATGTTAAGACAATGGCAGGAAAGTGAATGAATATGAATGTCAAATACTCTGAGATGGAGATCTACAACACTCTATAAACTATCCGGTTACATAAAGCATGTTAACATAATACACCTATCTACAAATTTAAATCACCTTATATTATGTTTAAAGTTTACAAACCATTTATTTTTATTAAAGAGCTAACTGAATGTCTGTATAACCACTGTCTTAATAGTGTGTGTCAAACTGACTTGAATTACTCTAGCTGTGGTCTCTGTGGTATTTACGATCTGTGCTATCACCAGTTAACAGAATATGAGTTATTTTGTGCAGGAGATTCCAGAGGATCCAAGGTCAGGCAATAGCTTTTCTCCTCTGAGTTATTACCTCTGAATACTGCCTCACTATGACCAAATGTTGATACATGTATTCATGAATACATACCAGCACTTTACCAATGTTAACTGCTTTTTAAAGACCGTTCTATGTGACAGTTGCCTTATCCTTCATGTATATACTCTACACATGCACATATATGCACACCATATTGCACCGGCTAGTGCATCAGCACTTTTGCCTCAAGCAGCTCCTCTTTATATTGGTGCCTTTTGTTTTTAATATCTATATCTGCTTTTAAATGTTATATGCACCTGATAATTGGAGAACAGTATTCTGCTCCATTATATAGTAACTTCACATCATTAAAATGGCAAACAAACCTGATTCTGATTCAGATCTGCTGCTACAGCCTTGGCATCTGTTGACATCAGGTTTATGAGAATTTGTCATCACCATGTATGGATATTTTAATAATATTTGCTAAATCTCTCTTTCTGTGCCCTTGTTTCTTCTCTAATATCTGCTACAAAATAAAGGCTCAAAACTGATGCATAACACATTGTATTAAAAGATCCAAAATGGTTTAAGTTCATAAGACTAATGCTAATTTTTTCTATATTTTATGAACTGTTTTCTACAGTGTCACACATTAGCAATGCATCAGCTACCGCATTACAAGACATTAGTCTAAAAACAAGTTTCACATCTTTATCAGCATGGCAGCAGCAGTGTCAGTCATTGTCTTTGCTGATGCTGCCATCATGTGGTTCCCAATGAGAACAACAGTCCTGATTCAAAATAAGGAATAAATAGAAAACATTTATTAAAAAAAAAAAGACAACCAAACAAACAATAAACATAGTGTGTAAATCAAAATAGAAAATGCATCTACAAAACTAATCTGAAGTTAAAGTGGACAACTTGCTTTTATCAGGACATAGAGGATTACTGCAAATACAATGACTGATTCTATTAGTCGTTGTGTATTGCTATTAAATATTAATGCCCAACATTGAATATTTGGCAAATTACACTAGAAAAACAGTAATGAGGCCTTGAAATTACATATTCATAGCAGCAATGCTTGTCAACTGAAAACACAGTGATGGATAGAAGCTTCTGTCACTGAATTAAAACAAGGAGATGCAAAATTTCATTCAATCTAAGTATAAATACATTCTCTACACATCTTCAGTTAACTGAATCAGAGTCTACTCAGCTAAAAGACAACAAACTTTGTCAGTTTTACATTAACAATTTGTGTGTTGCAGCATCTTTTTGGTCCACATCATATAAGTACCCATTGTGAAGTTTTAGGCATCAGGTCCAGGTACTGCACTACCAGCAGCAGGACCAGATGGTAGAGAGGCACCACGCAGAAACACCTTCGTGGCATTATCACCGCTGTTCACAAAGTGAGACACCAAGCCATAGAGAAGAGGCCTGGAAAAGAGCAGAAAACTTGTAATTACAGCTTTTTTAAGTGAGGAAATGAGAGGGCAAAAGGGTTGACTAAAGAGAATCAAGGAGTAAACACAGGTCATTGCGGTAACACTCGACACAATGACTCACTAGCAATTATTTCATTGTGTTTTATGGTACATTGAAGAAAAAAGAAAAATAGATGAACTAGACTTTAATTCCTGCCACATCTGGTGAGCAGGGTGTGTTGAGGTGAACAAGACTAGAAAAATGTAAACATGCACGTTTGAATTACCAGTCACCTTTTTTTTTTTTTTTTTTTTAAAGTAGTGGTAACTGGAATGACAGAAAAAACTCTTCTCATTCAATCCTAAACAATGAAAATGGTGTAGCTTTATAGAGCTTATGAATTCTCTATCAGTAAATAGCTGAAAACACCCTGGATCACTGAGTTTGGACAGCAGACTGTACTGCTGTTTCCCAACTACTGGCTTACACACTTACACAGACTTGGAACTTGCATCTTCTGCAACTTTCAACTCATTTGCCAGAAACTGTCTGTCTAAGGGAACTTCGGGTTGGCCTGACTCTGAAAAAACAAACAGCATTAACTTCAGAAGTAGTGCACTTCACTCTCTGACAAGTGACTGGTTAGATTTCCATAATAACAGCTGAAATTGGAACTAAAACTACAAGCAAGGGCACAAAATATGCAATCAGTAACCTCAGTGTGGACAGTGTTAGGGGCTCATTTTGTATGAAGTGTAACATTTCTACGTTCCCATTCCTCGTCTTCAAAACATATGCCTTGTTTTTAAGCAGTGACTATAAACATTTAACACAGTTCAGTGAAGTTTGAAACCGCATAGGCGTAAAACAAAAGAGGATCCTTAACCCATCATGTGTCAATATTACAGCCCAAGTATAAACATGAAATTATTTTAGCTTCAAGGATGTCATTGTTCAACCATAATTACAGGGGTTAAAATGACTCAAACCAAGAAACATTGTCTGTAAATGCAGCAGGTGGTCAGGCAAGGATGGGCATCCAGGCCTAAGCATGCACGATTGGCCCTCTATTTGTAAAAAAAAAAAAAAAAAAACACTGAAAAATAAATTGTAACGCTAGCCTACCAGTTTGTGAAGACACTGGTGTCCTACCTGCAGTCAGTACAGATGCAGTGTGCCTGTACTTGTTGAACTCTAGATACTCCCGTATGAGCTCGTTGATGAGCAGGTTTTCGTGGGACAGCGGCGGACGAGGACGGTGTTCATCATCCAAGGCTCTGAACACCTCTGCCCGGATACGAGCCTTCAGCTGGCCCAGTACACCGCGGGACTCCAGTGTCTCTCTGACTGCTAAGATTGTCACATTTTCAGAAATACAAGTATGAGTACAGTTAATACTCAAGCACCTTCTAGTTACAGTTCATGCATAGCGTTGAAGCTAATCCAGGACAAGAAGTACTCCATTTAATAATGTGGATTTTTTAGCTGTTTACTTCGTAACAAAAGTATCCAAAGCCTCAGACTTAATTCATGATTTTATGGAAATCTGTATGGGCTATGTTTCGCATCGGCATAAATGTGATTGTCCTAAATGTAACCAATCACTTTTAATATAATAAACGTTAGCTACACACTACTTGGGAAGCGAACGAAACTCGCTAGCAAGCTAATGCTACTGACAAGTGAAATAGTCTAAGCTAACCTTTGCGAGCAGTGAAAAATTACCAGAAAATTTGTATTCTAAAATAGTTAACTCGTTTTTATTGGCGCCGAATTGAGCAAGAGATTTTAAGCAAGCGGATAAGCCCAAGGATACGACAAGGAATATACCTTCTGAAAATTAGATTGACTAATATGAAAATTGTCAATTTTTTTAAGGGAGGTGCTCAAGAGGGAATTGTGTCGCCATGTTTAACCCTATGTAAGTATGGGATACACCGTGTGGTAAAATAGTTCGTAGGTAGTCTAGTCTACTTTACGTGAGGGTACTAAAAGTGTCCTAAAATCAACATAAATAGTTAAGTTAACCCTTACCGCACTTCATCTCAGTGACGGAGGCCATTGTAATAATTGTAAACAAATGACTTTTCGCTCATCATTCAACCAGTGTTGATTACTGCCATCTAATGGGTGAGATACGCAACTACAACTAAGTGAGTCTAATACCCTAGACTTTTTGTTCTTATTGTGTTCCATTTATTCAAGCAGTCTATATTCTGTCCATTTCTATAGTATATGTTAGGGTACTATTTAAGCATCACTACAGCCCCAATCTGTGTAATTTTAATATTAAAATGTACATGTAAAATATTTATTTATGTATATTTTACCACATGAACACGACGATAGATTCAAATAAACTTTATTGTCCAGCATTTATGAAACATGACAGTACATAAACAGTAAATGGTCAGTGAAAAATGAACAAGCTTGTTATAAAAAGTATAAATATAATACAATCCTCAGGATTTTAAGGACACTTAATACATTTTTTTGATTGACATAAATAAACTTTAGGGTTTCTCTAAATATATTGTCTAAACCAGTAAGACAAAAACAGTGAATGCCTCTTTTTTTAAAAGTTCATAGGGTTAAAGACCAAAGGTCGACACGGACAATTTACTTTGTCATGTCACCACCAGATTTTTTTTTCTCTGTGTATATGTATGGCCTGAGTTGTGTGGTGATGGCAGAGAGACAATCACACAGAGATTTATCACCATTGTTTTGAAGAAGAATTCTCTTCATTCATGGTGGTTTTCACTACCGGCATCAGGTTAAATCTGACCAGCAAGGTCTCTATTGACTTCTTTATGTGTTTACTTTGACAGAAATAAACATCAGCCACAACATAGTTGGACAGTTTCTAATGCCTTGGCTCACTTCATTGTTTTTTCCCTGACATATAAAACTCCAAATTGGCTTATTCAAGCTCAGATTTTGAAGGCTGCGAAAACCTCACTTCCCCTGCGTTTGCCAGGGTGACCCTTTTGAAGGTTAGTGTGTCAGTCTGTCACTTTCCTGTCCCAGTTTCTGGGACAAGAAAACAAATTGATTCAAAACAATTTAAAATATTGCTTTTTTTGGTATACAAGGCTTAAAAAACTGAGTAAACATCAACATTAAAGCCTGAGACAACATCAAAAAATATGTCATGTGCTTTATAACACTTACAAAAACTACAAAAATAGTATAATTGCCATTCAAAAAGAGAATGAAAATCATTAACATTTGTGGTGCACTTTCATTCCAGCCTTTGGCTTAATCTTTTCATGGAATAAACAGACTCCACTACTCTATATACAATATTTAAAGCTTGCAGTATCTCAACAGTCTGCTGTAAATTTCTCGTAAGTGTTCATCAGCTGAGATGAAAATAGTCTTTTCCTGAAAAAGGACAGCATGTCTGTGTGTGTCATAAGCAACAAAATGGGACCGTGTCAGCAGTTTTTCTTGAGATTCATCAGCAATGCCCTCATGAAGAGGCGTTCTGAGCTGCCACAAAGCTTGAAATGGTTGATTTAACGTGTGTTGGACAGCCACACATATACAGTCCAGTAAATGTTGTCCAGGTCACCAGCTTCATGGTTTAAAGCTCTGCCAAAAGATCTAGGCCAGCCCAGCTTCCCGACACATTCGGTAGAACTGTCCTCGTTGTGCGATCAGGTTGGCTGGAGAGTCCATTTCAGAGATGTGGCCTCGGTCCATAACAATCACTCTGTGAAACAGAGGAAGAGGACAAATACAGTTTTAGATCTAGGTCATAAGGTCCAATATACACTCAAAGAAGATTTATCTACTTAAATTACATATGCATATTTCCATCTTTTGAATTAGACAGTGTGAACATAAACAAATAAACATAATGTGATAGATGTAATGTGTATTTTTATTTGCTTTATTTATTTTTAACTGACAAACATACATTACATTAGATTTATTAGCGTCTTTATGTTAAAATTGTGTAATCCAAATGGATAGACATTTAATATGTACGAAAATACACAAATCTTAAATAAGAGGTTTAAGTTTGTATATGTGCCCATTACTGTGGCAAGATCTAGGATAGACAGGCCAACAGCTTTTCATTATTTTTTTTTTTTTTTTTTTCATTATATAAGATTTGTTTTTCAATTAATCTCTTTGACTATGAATTGTCCAAAAATAAAAACAAATATGTGCCAAATATTGCAGTCCAGAGTAATGTCTTGAAAGAAGGATCTACGTGGGCTTTACTAAACAAATATTTGACCTCTTTTACCCCAAAAATGACTGAGGCCTGACTATAATAATGATCACCAATGGGGTTTTCTGTCAGTGCTTGCAATAGAGCATACCTAGTGTAGTCCATTATAGTATTAAGGCGATGAGCGATGGTGAGGACAGTGCAGTCCTCAAATTGTGTGCGAATCGTTGACTGGATGAGTGTGTCAGTCTCCAGGTCGACAGCAGCTGTCGCTTCATCCAAAACCAGGATCTTGGTTTTCCTCAGCAAAGCCCTAGCCAGGCAGACTAGCTGGCGCTGACCCAGACTACACAGACAAAAGAAGAGCCAAATCATATTTTAGACTTGTCCTGTACATAGCTTTCACTTTGTGTGACTGACTAAGAATAGCTAAACAATGGGTGATGGTTTATTTTATCTCTATTGCCACGTGTCATGTCATGTCTTCGTCTGTACCTGAGGTTTTCTCCTCCCTCTGAGCATTCATAGTTGAGCTTATTGGGTAGATTGGAGACAAAATTTTTGAGGTGCGCCAGCTCAAGTGAACTCCACACCTCCTCGTCGGTGTAGGTATCAAAGGGGTCAAGGTTCATCCGGAGGGAGCCTGAAAACAGCACAGGGTCCTGGGAGAGAGGACAGCGCACTTTAATTACAACAGAACTGTCCAGATTTGGTGCAGGATTATTTCAGTTTAGAGACTCTTACTTAACACTGGATACTGGTTATATTATAAACAGTTTATATGAGAAAAGCCAGGCTCCGTTTCTGTTATTACTTATGCAGTACCTGAGGAATGATAGTAATGCGTGAACGGAGGTCATGGAGTCCGATGTCAGCAATGTTGACTCCATCTATAAAGATCTTTCCTTTTGCTGCCTCTAAGATCCTGAAGATTCCCAGGGCAAGTGAGGACTTTCCAGCTCCTGTCCTGCCCACAATTCCAACCTAGGGAAGATTTATTTATGGTCAGAGATTTTGTATGACAACGTTTTGAGGAAATTACAGCAATTCAAGTGAGCAAAGATTGAGTTTTGCTAACATTACTGACACATTTTGCAACATAAAATGACTCACTTTTTCTCTCTCATGAATCTGCAAGGTAATGCCCTTCAGAGCCAACTCCAGGCCTTTACGGTACTGCAGCCCATAGTCTTGGAACTCAATAGTGCCTTGCTGGGGCCAAGCCAAAGGCAAAGAGCTGCCCTCTACACTCCAACTGGCCTGAGCGGGACAACAAATGGTGAGCAGGGAACAAAAAAAAAGCTCTCCTATTGAAGTGTTTATTTTGGCAGCAATTTGTCACTAATGTGGTCACAGCTGGAATTGAGCAAGCCTTGTTTTTTTTTAATTCTATGAAGTGAGCTTGTGTGTGAAGGGAACACTGACCTCTTTGGCAGTATCAGCATACTCGTTGACTCTTTCAACAGAAACAATGTTGTTTTCTACATCAGTCCAAGATCTCACAATCCAACTCAGGATTCCAGTCACCTGAAATACCCAAATGCAAGTAGGTTAATTTTTAATTAATTTGTTTATTGTGCTGATGCTGTATGTATGTATTGATATTTTGGGCAGTGAATGAAAAAAAAGACACAAAATGTTGGAAAGTGAGTAGTTGCTATATATAAATGATCCAGATAGCCTGGGACTCACTGCTCAGGGCTTTTGTGCCCCAAATGTCATGAACTATACCCACTTGACTGTTAAATCACACTATGTAAATGCCATATGTTGTCTTATATTTTACTTTTCCTAGGTTAATTGAAGTCCTGAAATATTGCGGCGTATGATTGTATTTAATCTTAAAAGTTCAGTGTGTCATATTTGGTGACATCCAGTGGTTAACCAACTGAATAAACCCCTCTTCTATGGTAGTTGCAAAAAATGTGCAAGTCCCTTGTCAAAGCCAGTGTTGAAAAAAAAAAAAAAGCCGGTGTTTCCTTTGTTTTTAGCTTTTTAGTTATGAGGGTATGAATTGGATTACACCTGCTATTAAAAAAGGAGAAAAAAGCAAAATAGGAGCCTGTGACTTGCTCCCTCTGCAGATATCAATGGCTCATTGAAAGGTAACAAAAACATTACTCTAATTTTTGTATGATTATACAGTAATGAAAACATAATTTTGAACATTGCATTCCATTTCTGTGGCTAGATCCTACTAAATTCTCCTAAATCTTACACACTGGACCTTTGATACAGTTTGATAGAGTGTGTATGGCTTCTTACCTGCAGGGAGTGTGACACCGCCAATCCCACGATGCCTGGGCTCAGGGTGTTTTTTCCCATTACAGAGAGAATGGCAGCAGCTAGGACCACACCATTACCAACAAACTCCAGATTGACTGCCAGCCACCTGCAGATGTAACATTGATTTAGTTTTGGGAAAGAAAACACCATACACCCTTAATTTTGACATTACAATTACTGAAGCCAGATAGAATTATCCTAAAAATTGCAACATAAACCAATTATTGGTAACTGTCTATGCATCGTGAGCTGTCAAGTGAGCGAGTGCAGCTTAGGAACATTATAATCACTACATATTATCTCACCGGGTGGCCACAAATCGGGGAAAGTAGGAGGTCTGATTGAAGTCAACTCTCTCGTTGGCCTGCAGAATGAACCTGGACTGCTCTCCAAAGGCCCGAATAACGCTGGCACCCTGCACCGTCTCATTGAAGTGAGTGTAGATGGGCGATCGGCTCACAGCTTCCAACCTCCGCAGCTGACAGGATGTGGCAACATAGAAGCTCTGTAGCCCACAGTGGAAAAGTAAAACACCAGCTTTAATGAGTGAAACCGAGAAGGAGTGCTCATGGTTTTCCCATAATTCATAGGGAATGTGTGTAACATCTATGTCAGCAGGTAGGGGAACAAAACACATGTGAATGGCAAAATCAGCAAGGCTGGTTTTGGAGTCAGATGGTTTTAATTCCAAAAACATCCAGTAGTGGAACCTGGCTATCCTCGTGCCACCTTCGACACAATACCCTTATGGAAAAAAGATGACAGCTTTCACTGGTGAATATAAGTGCTCTAGCGAAAAAATACATACCTGGACAAAGGCGTAGAGGAAAGCCAGTGGCAGGATTATCACTGCAGCGAAGGGTGTGGCCATCAGGACAATTATGCAGACCTCCATGAGTTTAAAGACGTAGCTCAGCATCATCTTGAGACCATCAGGGACCATGCAGTCAATGGCGTCGATCTCTTTGGCAAAACGATTGAGAAGGTTACCGCTTGGTGTGCTCTCAAAGAAAGACATGGGAGAGCGCAATACATTGATCAGCAGGTCCATGTGCAGGTGGCGAGAGGCTATGATGCCGCAGATAGAGATGGCCACTGTTGTACCAAAGATGGCAATGCCTGGGGAGAAAAGCAACAATGTTGAAGATATTCCAAACATGTTTTAGCAAAATATATTCATCAGAGTAAAAGTTGGACAAGGCCTCTATGAGATATGAAGTTGTCAGTACTTTGGTTGGATTTACAAAAGTTTAAAAACTGTCAAAGGTGAATCAATTTATTTTCAGTGTGAATTACAAAATGGTCTTTAACAGTGCACCAGAGGCACTCTATCATGGGTTGTAAGTTAAGTATACTTGCTTCAAAAGATCTACTTTGGCGACAGTGATGATAGCTAACCTTGTACAAATCCCAGCGCTCCAAAAACAGTCAGTTTCAGGTCTGTATCAGTCTGGGTACCATTGACAACAGGGTCATCAGCCCATATGCTAAGCCAGTAGTTGTAGCCCAGTGAAGCTCCCTGCTGGAAGCCATAAAGGAAGACTATGGGAATGATGAGGGCCAGTCCAATGGTCTTGAAATACTTCTTGTACATCTCCAACTTCACCTGAAGAAAAAAAGAACAGAGCTCTCATCTGTCTTCACTGAAACTAGTGTTAGTACTGAAACTATTTAGAAGTTGAATTAGAAGATACATTTTTGACTCACCCTTCCTGTGAAGGCCTTATCAATTTGAGTTAGTTTGCCAAGATCCTCTGGTACCTGTTCCTGGTCTGTTTCTGTCACAGGCTCCATATTCTGCAGGTTAGTATTAGTGGTGTCGCCTCTGGAAACCACAGAGATAAGTCAGAGGTCAGATTTGTAAAAAAAAAAAAAAAAAAAAAAGCCAAACATCAGTATGGCTTTGCAGTTTACAAGTTTATGGAATTACCCTATAAGCTGCTCCTGTGACAGGTCTCTGGAGAATGGCATAAAATCCACCATGCTGAGGCGGGCGTTGGACCTCCTGGAGCCAGCTGCACAAAAATCACATTGCTGATTGATTATTCATGTACAAATGATAAGCATTGCTTTTCCCTTTCTGCACAAATGACCCATTACCTCTCTGTATGACACTTTCTTTTCGCTCTGTGTTGGCAAAGGTATGGATAAAGTCAGCAAAAGCTCCATGGCGGCTGAGGAGCTCCTGGTAAGAGCCACTCTCTGTGATTTCTCCGTCTACCAGGACAAGAATTAGGTCAGCTTGCGGCAGGAAGCTCATCCCATGGGTCACCAGGATTCGGGTCTGTTCAGCAAGCCACACAAGTCAGAAAATAGGATGTAAGCACAATCCAGTACTAAATGGAGGCCTTCCTCAAAACAAAAATGTCAGCAAAGCAGTAGTTTCCATAGTTTGACAACAATAGTGTAAGTCACATGGCTTTGAGTGGTTTAGGTTGTAAAACCATGTTTTGACTGCTTGCTGTTGACTTTAATAAGCTGGAATCACTAGGTAATATGTTACCTTGTCTCTAAGGACTCCTTTTGGTCCGATGACTTTGTCAAAGATGTGTTGACCCACATGTGCATCAACAGCAGACAGAGGATCGTCGAGCAGGTACACATCAGCCTTTCGGTAAACAGCTCTTGCCAGGCTCACCCTCTGTTTTTGTCCGCCTGAGAGGTTCAATCCCTTCAAACACAGAATTATCAGACGTTAGAGACATGTCAGAGAATTTGAGGACGCCACACTGCAAAGGACAAAAGTTTTATTCAGCATTTTAATACCTTCTCTCCAATTTCTGTAGAATCTCCGGCAGGTAGAATGTCCAGGTCAGGCAGCAGAGCACAGGCCTCCAGCACACGGTTGTACCACGTTTTCAGCTTTTCACGGCCAAATATGATGTTGTCTTGGACGGTGGCATTCTGGATCCAAGCCTGCTGTGGTACATATGCCACAGAGCCCTGTGAGGACAGATGACAAAGGGCGGTCAATATTTATTTAATTAAACCCACAACTATAAATAGATCTTGCACATGGAACATACTCACATACCTTCACAGTGACACTGCCACTTCTTTTCTCTGTTTCCCCGAGCATGGCAGACAAAAGAGACGACTTTCCACTGCCCACATGCCCAACCACAGCAACGAGGGAGCCCCGTGGCACATGGAAGTTGATCCTATCCACAAAGAAATAAACTGTCACGTAAGTCTCACATGATTTCATGTTGCTTCTGGATTTTTGAACATTATTTTCTTACAACCTCTACCTTTTAAGACATGGAGGGCTCTCTGCAGACCAGCTGAATGTGCCATTCTCTATTGCCACATCTTCCCCATCTAAGAAAGGATAACAGACAGAGCTTAACACTGCACTGTAGATGTGTTCTTCAACGTAAATGACAAACAAACCTTTCCCAATAAATTCCCCCTTGAAGTTCCTCAGTCTGGGTATAATTACAAGTGAATTTGCTTAATCATACAAATTACAGAGCTGTTGCTTTTTCACAAGCCTTCTTAGGAAGTGTTGACAGATTACAGACAGAAGAGTGCAGGTTTTTTGTTTTATTTCTCTATGATTCATATGTCTGAATTCATGCTGTGATTTACATTCAACCGCTAAATGGGGATATCCTATAATTACCCTGTCTACTAGTCCGCCTGGGACCCAGGAAGTGACAGCACACATGATCTATACAAGGCTGTGGTGCTCCACAGATATAAACAACAAAATTGTGTGGACTGCTCATATTGATTATGACAGCCTATGATTTTATAAAGTATGAGAAGGAAATTATGGAAATTGTAGAAATTAAACAGCTCGGAATAGTAGTTTATTCATTCAGTGTAATAGTTTATACATGGGTGGAGCTCCTACCAGAACTCAATGGAGCCTTTGAGACATTGTCCACTTTAAGTTCCTCTGCACACAGGTACTTTCCCAGGCGTCTCAGTGAAACCATAGCCTGAAACAGAGTCGGTGGTTAATTCTCTGACCTATATGCATCATATAGTACCACAGAAAATGTTATGGTCAGTCCATACATTGGGAAAAACACAGAGTAGTCATCATGTATTAAAAGCGAAAGTGACCTACTTGCATCGTTGTGCTTATTGCAAATGGAAGTTGACTGAGCGGGGTCTTCAGGATGTTGATCAGCGCCATCGAAACAAACACTTTTTGTGCATCCAGGACATTCCTGTCATCGAGCATGACGTACACTCCAAACATGGCAAAGGCAATCTTGAGAACGAAAAACGCTAAATGTTACCTTCACTGGCAGAAACATATGTGAAGGATTATCTTTAGAGACACAATTTGAAGGTTCAAGCTTGTGTTATACTATATTTTTCTTATTTGTCAACAAATCTTATGACAACGCCAAAACTAACAATGTACTAGCCACTCAACACTTTCTGATGTGGCACTTGTTCCCAAGTCTAGTCTTTCATATGAACAATGCAATCTTTAAAAATAGGCCACAAATATATAGTTTTATACATTCATGTAAAAGTAAGACTCACTAATTTACTAAAATAGAAATAAAAGTTTATTTCTTGAGGACTCTATGAATTAGATTCAGTTTTGTTTACTCACCAGGAAGGATGAGGAGTTGAAGGATGCAATAGAGATTGAATAAAGGATCTGAGACTTCTTCAAAGCCTTGAGCTCCTTCTCTCTGTAGCCTAAAACTTGCTCCAGGAAGGCCTTCTCCCACGCATAAAACTTCAAGATCTTTATTCCATTTAAGATCTCATTCATCAGTCTGATGCGGCCATCCATAAACTTCATTTGGACCTCCTGTTGACGAGACACAGACACTCTTATGTTTTATTATTAAAGAATAAACTATTGTAAGTTGAAACTAGGTCAGCCAGCAAAGACAATTACTAGACCAAAGCAAATACATGAATTTCTGAACATGGGTTTGTCTGTTTATGTTACAGCTGTAGTTTTCCCCAACATCACAGAACACCAACTTGTTTAATTCAGTAAGAATTTATTGCTTGTTGCATTTTAGTGATTTTTACAACAAGGAAACAACAAAGAGCCAGGAATGTGGTCACTGCATTCAAGACAAAGTTCGATTAAATTGGCATCTAAATTTACAGAAGCGTTTGTTGTTTTTCCAAAGACATGAAATATTATGCCTTCCTACTGCCCACCCTTTCCTGTCATTGTTTTTCAAATACATTATATAGGGCAGACATCAAAAGGACAAGAGAGAATGTACCATCCAGGCCAAACACCCACACGGCTCTTCAGCCACTATCTAAACCAGCTGTGGCATCCCTGACCTAACAAGCCAGATGTCAGGGCTGCTGGGAATGAAAGTTTGAAAGATTCTCGTAAGTGCTTTTACCTGTAGTTTGCTTCTTTTCTTTGCTATGAACCCGTTCAGAGGAAAGATGAGGATGACAGTGGTGATTCCTGCCAAAGCAGATGGGCCAAGATGCTAAATGAAAAAAAAAAAGAAATGTTAAAAGAATGCTTTCCAGTTAAAATTGCACCTGACGTGAGCTATTGGCATGGTCGAAACACTATATTTCATCATACCTGCCAAAGGAAGAAGAGACAAAGAGCAATTTCAATGGGAGCCAACCACACAGCATTGAAGTAGACCACAAAGTCCATGAGTTTCTGGGTGTCTGCAGAAACCAGATTGACAATTTCGCCCACGGTGCAAGTCCTTCTGGCAGAGCTGTTTATCACCAAAGACTGGATTGACGACAAAACAAAGACATTTTAGTCTGAGTGCACTTTGTATGTACAATATGATTTTAAACCCTTGAAAATTTCAGACGGTCATTCATCTTAGGTAAAAACTGGTAATCACATGCTGTATACTGTTTTTCCAGTCTGGAAGAAAAGATTTTTGTTTTTGCCATTGTTTATAATTTATGTTGTCACCAGAGGTTAGCAGTTATGTCCATGGATAGAGATTTACCCACCTTCCTGTAAACCAAGCCCATAACAGCTGTCTTCACTCTCATTCCTACTGTGAAGCACGTGTACATGTACTGATGGTTGAAGAGGGACTGGAGACAGGAAAGCAGGAACATGAGAGTGGCATAGAAGTAGCCCTTCCATAGTGGAGCATCTTCATCTTTCATAAAACTCAGAAGAAGGCTGTGGAGGAAGAGAAGGAAGAGAATTAATACTTAATCAGATGGATGGTAATTTGTAAAATCCCATTTAAGGCTTATCAAACTGTATCTATTTCATTTCCCTAGAAAGTAGAGAATCATACCAATTAAAGCAGCCAGACACACGGTTAATCTGTCAACAGATTTTGTTTTATTCAGTCTGGTAATATCTGACTCTCATTGTGTGCCTTAAAACAGTGGCCTTGAGTGTGGCTGCTGGCTGACTGATCCATACACAGTAGCTCGGGTTGCACAACAGTGCTCAGCTTGTGGCCGGGCTGCCCTCACACTTGGCCAGCAGCTCCCTTATTGTGGTCCGACTGCATTTCTGCCATTTAGAGCCTACCCCAACACCCCCCGCCCCCCACCGCCTCGTTGCTTGTCACTTATGCAGGGCTTCGCCGTCCTCCACAGTCAAGCAGAGAAAGAAACCTGTGGTCTCGTCTGCTTTTTCTTGCTCACAACTCCATGACCGTAATTAACACTTCCACTAATGCTGTGTTGTGCATCAACAACAACATTCCAGTCTGGGAAGAGGAATGATGTGGCTGTGACCTGTTTGCACTGCTGCCAGCCTCTGTTGTTGTGCAGCTATTGATGTCACAAATAATTGACTACCTACCTAACTACCTACCTACCCCCCATCTATCTATCTATCTATCTATCTATCTATCTATCTATCTATCTATCTATCTATCTATCTATCTATCTATCTATCTATCTATCTATCTATCTATCTATCTATCTATCTATCTATCTATCTATCTATCTATCTATCTATCTATCTCTGTCTGTCTGTCTGTCTGTCTGTCTGTATCTGGTATGTTTTGCTTTTCTCAAAAACATTTTTCAATAAACAGTTTCATTTCACCTAAATCTCCAAATTGAATTGGACAGTTCACTCAAGAAAAAAACAATTACATGTATTTTTACTTTGGCCTGGATTGCTATCCATCCAGGTAATTCCAGTCTTAGCTGAGGTTTGGAAGTATTGGCTGCAGCCTCCTTTAATACAGTGAACTCTGTGCCTTTTGGTTTGTGGGACTCCGAGCATTGAAAAAGCTATATTTGAACAACTAAACAACGACATCTCTTTCCAAATATAAAATATATAACAGTATATAAAAATATAAATCACACCACAGCTATTTATTGCTTGGTTTCACTCATGATTAGAGAAGATTTGGGGTTTAACATGGACCTTCTCTTTAAGTCTTACCTCAGAACCTGGGGGATGGCGAACATAAAAGCATCGTGGAATATGATACACAGGGTGCCAGTGAGGAAATATGGGCCAAACTTGCGTGCCAGTGTTCTGAGGAGGAAGAAGCCAGAGCTCTGCTCCTTCTGCAGCTTCCTGAGGAGCTGAGCTTGGTCTGGCAGTCTGCTCCCCAGCGCCACACCCGACGCCAAGGCCTTCTCCTGCCTGCCAGAGGGAGAAATAGAACAGTTACAGACAACACATCTGTGTCAGAGATGCCCCAACATGGCGTTGGTGCCTTTCAAGTCTCTAATGTAAAGCAGACATGTAAAAAAAAAAAAAGATGTTGTTGTTTGAGCAACTACCAATAGAAATGGCTACCAGTCGTAAAAATTATTATTCCCTGACACAGTTATATGACTTAACGACAGATCTTCAAAGCAACGATCAAGTTAACAAGCCTTGGAAATGACACAGGGCCCTTCTGTTGACATTATGATACTACTGGCGGTGTCCTCAAGAGACTCTTTCAGATCTATTTCAAGCACACAATGACTCTGATGATGACATGTCCCAATTTTCAATTTATTGCAATCATAGCTAATTCTCTATGCTATGCTCTGCTTTTGCCATTATATTTAAGACTGTGCTGAAAGAGTGACCACTTTGCAATATGATGGAATTGATTTTGAGGTTGTTTTTGTATCATGGTGACTGTAGCACAGCGAAACAGAGGCTTGAGTCAGAATAAAAAAAGCCTTATGGGCCAGAGGCAACATGAAGACAGAATTTGCATGTTAGCCTATGACATGCTATGAATATTAGTCTTCTGCTGTAGAGTCCAACATGTTACAACTACTGGCAACCACACATTGAAAAACAGCCGCACGTCTTATTAAACAAGCACTCTATGTACTTTACCAAAAAGCCAGCTCATGAGGCATAGTACACAGTTTGTGAACCTAGAAGGTGGTCTGCTTAAGGATGTTTCTAGAAGTTTTATTATTTGTTTGGATAGATATATTTGATATATCAGAAAAATAGCATGTGTTGTGGTACATGATGCACACTCTACCTAGGCGCCCCCTAGAAGAAGCTTTGTAAAATCTAGGGGTGTAACACTGACATGGGGTTCTCTTGACTTGACCTAAGAAACTGCAAAAATGCATGGCTAACTGGTTAGTTTGAAAATGTGGGGAGTATGTGAAGCAGGGGTGTCCAGCAAAAATGATGTTGTGAAGGGAAATTTTTCCTCTAATTTGTTCTTTAAGCACAAAACTTCATATGAGAGCAATTACAAGTCACCATGTTAGTTTGTTTTTTCAGCTGCTAGACATCACGCATCAACAGACATTACCTCTGAAGTTTTGTACATTCTGCTGTCCAATCCTCCTGCAACTCTGAGATGATTTTGCGTGACGTATCTTCCTGTCGCAAAGTCCACAGGTCTTCTGCTGCCAGTGGAGTTCGATATCCTTTCACAACAAGCCTGAAGATGGCAGGCAGAGGTGATTTACTTGCATGATTCTCAACAGAACACATATATTATTGTAAACAAGTACAAACTGTTGCTGTAGTGAGTCAGCCGGAAGCTTAAAAATAAGGGGTTTTGAAGAACCATCTTACCCAGTGAACCACCAGAAGAGGATCTTTGACAGGAAAGAGGCATCTTTTACGGGACAGGGATTCTGCAACAGATTAAAGACCAGACATGCAGTTGTTTTTGTAGTAAATCTCTCTTTTGAAAAATACACAGCTACACTGAGGCTGGAGGTTAAATGGTGCGCCTGTGAAGGGTGTGTGACAGAATGCCAATGTGTGTAAACAGCTTGCCAAAGTCAGGTGGTCCGGTGTGGGGAGTAAAGGCCATGAACTCCCACAGAACCGAATAAATAGAGTTCAGTGTTAGTGCATGGCGAACATGACGTTTTGAGGTCTAGTGCAGACAGAGCGGAAATGTGTCATCACAAATTGTCCAACAGTGGATACACACAAACACACACACACAGAAAGAGGTTTGTTCTCACACACATACTTTATGGCATCTCTCCGCCTTGCCACCCCCTCACCCGGGTGTTTGCTCTCTTCATTACCAGCACTCTTAGCTCCTCATCCCTCACTTCCTGTCTTCCTGTGAGTAACTCTAACCAGAACGTAGGGCGTAAAAAGGAGGAGGTGGAGGAAGACGAGGAGGACACACCAAAAAGAGACCAATGGGTGTGTCCACACCAGACTGTGGCTTCTGCACCCTCAGCCTCCTTTACCGCCATCCAAGAGTGTGTGTGCATGTGTGTGTCGGGACTTTTCCAGCTATTTTGATTGTTGATCACTGGGGGAAATATTACGTCACACATCTGTTTGATTGATTGGATGCTCATTTTCATTCACCTGTGAGCCTTCCTGAATCTGCTTGTTATTTAATGCTTGTCAGGCTCGTGTTTAATGATGCAACGAGATGTGGGTCTGTACTGAGTAACAGCTTTGGTGATGTGTGGTTACAAACTCGAAGTAGTGGTCCTGATGTTATCCAACGCTGAAGTGTGTGAGTCGCACTAATGGTATGAGAGAGAACAAACACATACACACTCATTCACACCCTATTCATAGGAAGGCAAAGCAGCAAAGTGAGAAAGGAAGAGGAAGGAGGGAGGAGGTGAATCACATCATTTCCTCCAAAAGGGAAAGTGTCTTGACAACAAAAGTTGAAAACCACAAGCTGCTCAGGCATTTTCTTTCCTGGGTAGCGGAGTGGACGTTTTGACGGAAGTGGGATACATTCTCCTCTGCCTACCTTTTCCAAAATGGTTTTTCCCTCTGGAGGCTGGTCAGCAAAACAACACAGGAAAAGCTGGGCCAGTTGGATTGTGAAATAGGAGAAGAAAGCGAGGTATCGTACAATATCAGAAGCAATGCCCTGTGGAAGAAGAAAACACACACTGAGGAGATAGCAAGGGGACACAAAAATGTCAGTGTTTTAAGAGCTTATCTGGCTTCAGTTATTCTAAAAATGTTTCATAGTCTGACTTCTTGTTGGAGACATGGGTCAAATAAGTAAGTGTGTGGCAATGCACACTCTACAAAAAGATAACACTGTTCTTAAATCATGGTATAAGGTGTTCATCAGGATCAAGATGTGCTTTGGTTGTTTTATCTGTCAACATGGCTTAACAAATCACAGAACTTCCTGTGGTATGAAAGGGCATTTATCTTCACTGTGGCTTTGTGTGCAGTTTCACAACAGTTGCTTCACTAAATTCATTATACAGCTTTTCCCATGCTTACACATTGTATAGCAGAGGATATGGTTTATACACCAGGATCACAGACACAATAAAGTGTATTTTGGAACTTAAAGCTAAATCAGGGTGAAAACCAAAAGTCTTTAATGGTGCACTTTATATAAATGAAGCGATAGTTAAAGCTGCCTCTCAGTCACGCTAAGAGCTTGTATCTGTAAATAGGGAGATTGTGGTTTTGCAAACCAGCACCCCTTACTTTCAATCAAGGCAGCAGCTGCAATATTAGCCACTCAGAGACTTTTGTGAAATCTAGGACTCGTATGTTATTCTTGACATACAGAAATTGTGGGGTTTGGCTGAGGCATTGTTTACTACTGGGTCAACGCCACTGCCACAGCCTGTCTGTTATGCAGGACTATGGGTATGCGTCAAAGTGAGAGCCATGGTAAACAGTAAAAAATGAGTTTCTCTGAAAGTGTGGTGCTGTGCCCAGAAAGGAGATATGAAGAGGCCAAATGGATCCGGCCACACAGTGAAAAACAGGGTCAGGATGGTCGGAGAGTGGGTGGGAAAAATGTGGGTCAAGTGACTAAGAAAGGGTCTGCAAACATGAACTCTGTCAACTCAAGCCTTCAGTGAAACAGTGTGAATTGGATGCTTTATGAATACTGTCATTTTTGTTTTATGTTTTTTTTTTCTTTTAACATTTGGTTCATGACCTGTTTTTCTTTTATGGCTCAGGCATTTCATTTCACCAAAACACAGCATAGTTGGTCAGTTTTTTTTGTATGTTCCTTGTTAAAAACCTGTCTAGTTGCAGTTCCTGTATAGTTCCTCTCTTTTGTTTCAACTCTACTGTAACATGAATGCAAACTCAAAACACAATGCCGAATTTTGAGAAAGTGTTTTTCATTTAAAATCATTTAGTAACTTAATACCAGTGGGGATATATGTAAAGACAACAATGGGATGAAATATATGAAATATGTTTGAAACCTTAGAACTAGATATGCTGTTAAGAAATTACAGTGTAGATTTGTCTTATTTTTTTCTCTTTGCTATGCATCACATATGTTTTAAGAAGAAATTACGTCTTTAAGGTCCTGTATTGAATCTTGGTTTTACCTAGGTTTCACATGAATTATGGTACCTGTATATAATACTTTACTTTTCCTGTTATATTTCTGTTACATCATGCACTTTTGAGATTGGCTTCCTTTGTTTTATTATTCATTTACTTGCTTATTTCCATTAATTTTCCTCAGAAACAATTTCTACAGGTTTGGCTTCATCATCTAAAACTTTGATATAGTAAGATAGCATGCCATTTGAGTACTGACCTTTAAAATGACTCATTTGATTTATAAATGTGCTGTATACTTTATAGCTGAGATATTTTTTTAGTACCGAATCGTAATAAAATTTAGAGGAATATTTATGTCCAAATTGTAAACGTATGTAGATATGTGATATGTCCGAAAATCTATGGGTGGTCACGTGTGTATCATTTGGGCACGTGTGCGGTTGTATGAAATGCAAACATGTGTGTCTGAATTCTAAATGGCCTTGCATTATGTGCGGATGCATAGATTTCCATCTGGCTGTGTTTACAGCAGTGTAGGCCCATAAACACAGCACTGACGTTCCTCTGGTCTGACCCTGGACTGCCATGTCTCACCAGCATTTATCCCAGGGCCATCATTACTCTCCCCCAAGCAGTGTGGGAATGTCACACTGAAGACGATAAAACAGAAATATGGATGTGTGTGTTTGTGTGTTTTTTATAGAAATGCAAATGCGACTGCCCCACGGCTGTGTGTGCTTAAATAGAAACTGAGCCCATACAACAATGATTGCAGTGTCTGACGGAGACACAGGAAGAAAAGGAAAACTTAAACACACACATGCTTGACCAGAATTGGCAGTGTCATCCTCCAACACTTGGTTAAGTTAAGGTTACCTTGGTTAAAACTGGGGGATGAAATAGAAACTCTTTTCTGCCACAGGGTATATCTCAAGCTGTGCTGCTGGAGTCTTATGTCTAGACTATGGGTAGGCTATGCAAGAGTAGACCTGATTAGATATCCCTGCACACTGTTTTGACACTTCAGGTTCACAGAGTTCATACCTGATAAACACTTTTCACCTGCTGTGACTTAGTCTGGTATTGAATGAAATATCCAGTGTTTTCAAAGTTGCTTGATTTTGCTTGTTTTTGTTTCTTGGGTGAAAATAGCCACACCCCAAGGATGCACATAAAATATGCAGTATAATAAGTAATGTGTGTCCCTATCTGGATAAATGGATCTGATACAAGATTTTCATATTGATTTTTGTGTGCTGTTCCTGATTTTTTTTCCAAGTAGTTTTTAGGTTTGTTTATTAAAATCCAAATTATCTACAGCAGTGGCTCCACATTTTTTTAGCCTGAGACCCAAAAGATGAGTGCAGTCTTTTACATCCATTTTGGCTTTTATGCCATTTTCATTTCATTATGCCTTTAGGCTTAAGGTCAACAATTTTATTAAATACTCACTGACAGTAGGTGCTAAAATAAATACACAAGCCATTTTAGGTCCTGAGCCTAAGTTTGGGAAAGTGAGATCTACACAGCAGCTCTCCTTCTTGGGCTGTAACTCTATAATAGCATTACAGATTAAGTTTAGGACACAAAACTACTTTGTTAGGGTTAGGAAAAGATCATGAGTTAAAACACACTCTTTCATGACATTAATCACTTGTTAGAAGGCCTTGAGACCAGAGAGCTTTGCATTCAAGTGCAAATATAATGCAACACTTGCATTTACAACACTTTGGTGTAAAAAGCATGGTTGGCTACAGACACCTAGGTGCAAATTGCCATTTATCAATACGTAAGACACTATGATACGATTTCTGCTAAATGGGAAGGTTTACTATGTTTCATACCCCCTTTTACATTGATTAATAGGCTTGCTGCATACCTCATCCATGGCCAGCTGGATCTTGGCTCGGAGAGGCACCAGGGAACAAACCACAGCCAAAACCCAGAACAGGAAGAGGAATACAGAGGAACGACAGCCTCTTATTCTTTCCAACTGGATAATGCATAAGGCAAGGATCTGGAGAAACACAGAAAGACAGAATCATTAATTTAAGAACATGCACGTGTAGCTCTTACAAAACCTCATCTGTTTTAGGTGAGGAAACAACTTTGTTTAGTAGTTAGTACATGAAGTGAAGAAATCAATCTGCAATGCTGCACAAAATCTGATTAGAAAATGGGGAAGGATATACACTTAAGTTGCTATTTTTTCCCAGAGTGAGCAAACTTTAGAAACTCATTCAGTATTTAATATATGTTAATTCAACTGATAAAAATGAAGAACCATCTTTCCTTTTTTAGCTGCAGATGTCACTGCCAGTTTTATCAGAAGTGCGTAATAATGTATAATCTAAATCAGTTTGATCTAATGCAGCCAATGTTGTTTTTTAAGAAGACTTTGGATCATGGGATTCCCCTTGCCGCAGACACAGATGTGATCTGGCTGAGTCTTTCGCCTATAAAAAAATGACACATGTATGGTTCACCACAAGCCTCCACACGCTCATAGAAAAATCCATATTGTGACGTTTAGTCAAAAATAAGTCTGATTCAGCGCTTGGATATGTCTGTCAGTCTGTCCTCAGAAGAATCACGCATCTGCTTTTAAACAATTATAATTGGCTGCTAACTGGGTGCCTGGCCAAGTGAGACGTCACTTTGTCATGCCAGCTCATCACCAAGTGGGGAGAAAGTCGATTTGGGTTTCATAATGAGAACCACATTGGTTACTTTGGGCCGCAGTAGTGTCCTGTTATAAACTAGTGGTCAGATAATTATATAAGTTCTTCAAATTAACAACATGATACGTTCTATGGGGGAAATGTGTACAGTTTTCTGTACAGTGGCCAAGAGGGGGAATTTCTTTATGTGTCCTGGTTCAATATAAACACCATCCTGGGTTTTTGGCAACCAGATACAGTGATTACTTTCTTTCAGTCATTTTCCCGACACGTGATATTTTCTGCCTGACTTGGACCAGTTTGCCATCCACTGACAGATGAATACAGATAGACAGGCCCTTACATTCATACCTATGGGGAATTTAGAGTCTCCAGTCCACCTGACTTGAATGTCTTTGGGATATTGGAGATAGAGATGTGAACAAGCTCGAAGCACAAACGGATGAGAATGTGCAGTAGGAATAGAAGTACAATTTTACCGCAGTTGAGTAGTATTTTACAACTACTACAGTCCGGAACAATTATAGTCATGTTGCTGTCAATGTTGTAAATACCTTAGCTAATTCACACAGCTAGCAGATACAAAGCTAGCACATGTTTGAAGTTATTTTTTGTAAAATTGATGAATAATATTCTATGTCTCTCCACTTTTGTTTATACTTTGGCTTGATCCCAATCAAAAAATGTGAGAAATATACTCTTTAGTAGCTAAATACTGCGGTAGGCCATATTCTGGTGGTAGCTACTTGCTAGTCGCTAACTTATGTTTTAAGCATTGCTAGCCACTTTTAGTAGATCAGTGACGCTATGTCCAAACACCAAACTGTGCACTTTAAAACCAATATAAATAATGTAAAGCTGCTAAAAAGTTTTGTAGATGACTAAATTTTTTGTGCTTTAGCAACAACATCTTTCATATAGTGCATAGTTTTGGTTTTTTTTTAAATTGCTTGCTACTGTTTTAATGTACACTAGTTCCACCTGCCACATACATTAGCCCATCATAAGAACGTTTTGTCCCCAACTCCTGGTACTTTCTGTACTGAGCTGATGCCTGGGGCTGCATCATCCCCTCACCATACCATAATTGAAGTAAGTAAAATGTAAAGCTAACCTTGGGTCAGCATCTGAGGTCGGGTCCTACTATTCCAAGCCTTCCACCCTGACTTGCCATATTGCTGTAAACCATCAACCATCTGTTTGTACAAGTCAGTGGGTGGAACTAAGTCCATCACTAAGCCCCAAATCAAAACCCTACCTTATAATTACATGGGAAGTGTGCAGTGCTGGGGAAGGAAAATGAGTTTTTACGTCATGGTATCGCTGATTATAGTCAGTATCATGTGTGTACTTTTCATCAATAGTGGCCATGATTCAGTCGTGGGCTGACTGACTTGGGCAACCCTGTTCCCATACATTAACTTGACTTGAAGGGCAACAAAACAGGCTGGTCAGCGTAACAAGAGCACAGTGTTCCTGTACTGCATGTGGGGAAGGGATGGTGGTGGGCGGCTGCAGTCAACATTGAGAAAATTATATCCTTTAATATAGATATAGATAATAGGCAGATTTAAAATATGCACCATGTGCTCAATATGATTTAATGGATGCTTGTTGTCTGCCACCCCCCACCCCCCCTTTGTGATAAATGATATCCTCAAAATAAATTACCCTTTTGAAACTTATCCCTCCATAAAAGAGACGGCTCAGTGTATTTTTTACCCAAACACGTGCTCATATTTGCTCAAGAGTCTGAAAAGACCACAGGTGGGCAAAGCCGTCTGACTTGGGGAGAGTGAGACTGTGCAGGACTGGTATAAAACTGCAGAGAGAGTGGAAGCTTTGTGAGAAAAGCTATACGGTTCCCTGGGTTAACTTTAGTGGCTCAGTGAAGAACTGCGACGCTTCCTGTCTGAGCTCTGCACCTTTGTACAGAATCATAAATCTAACATTACTCCTGCTGAGGATAAACAGCATTTTTAAAACGTGCCATGCCACCCATGTTGAGAGCTGCACCCCTGTTTTGTCCTACTCATCAGTTAAGCATCATTTAAATTCAGCCTCAAATGAGTGGGATCGATGACTCAAAGCCATTTCTATCAACATGAGTGACTGAAAACACTTCTGTGATTGTACACTTGCCCCTGTTGTCTCTAAACAGTATTCTGAAACCCACCCTATATGCCACCCTGATCCAGGTAGGGGAGGCCATTATGGTTTGAATCAAGATGTTTCATGGGAGAAAAGACAAACAACAGTAAGAAAGATTAAAGATCTCACCCACAATGCATCATCCTGTGTACATCCTGCACTGATGTGAATCTAAATATTTTAGCTGATGTTTACTTCAAATCTGGGCAACTCCTTGTGTATACTATAGATTTTGGGTATGCTTTCCCCACCACTTATGTGTTTAAACCCACTACTTCCTATTCAAATATAAATGGGGTCAATGGGTGCATGAGATTTTTTTTTTTTTCTTCCTCTTTTCCTCCCCTCTGCAGAATATTACATTTTAAATAGAACAATGGTGCTTAAACCTTCAAATCCAAAAGCACACCTGTAGCCAGCATATGGACTGAAGCTTTGCATGCAATTAAGTCACCATAGGTTGCAATTGTGTATAATCACCTTTGTATTTAGTGGTTTTCTGTTTGTTACAAATGAACCCAAATGTTGGAAGACAGCCATTTAGATTTAATTTACAACAAAGCGTGTCATTAGAAAAGACACAGGCACCCCTGACCATCTCATTTGCATAGTAGTATATGATTGGAGAAGCTTCAGCAATGAGCATGCAAGGCCTAGTGGATGCACAATGAGTGTCCACATTAGATTAATATGTGGGTGACCGTTGTGACTGCAATGTGCAGAACTATGAAAAGAGCAAAATATACTTCTGAAATGAGAATGTTATTTTAAGCTATAAGTCTACTAAGCCATATGGTCCTAACAGTCACGTTTTCCCTTGCATTTCAAAGTTTGCACAAATGTTATGTACAGTGATTCCACATCAAACAGTTAATGATGTCAATACATATGTACTCTGTAGCCTGATGAGTGATGGTCAAACACAAGCTACCTTTACAGGGTACTGTAATGTTTGCATTGCCTGTACCGCAATAAATCTATCCTGGGTTGTGCATCGTTACACCTTAGTGTTTAGCCAACAAATGGCGCACACTATATACTATATTCTGTCATTTTTTTGCACACTGACTTGCTAGCCAGCAGGACACAGGCTAAAAGATTCTTAAAACCTCTCTGTTACTCTGAGCAACGTGGCAGGGATGCCATATAATTGGGCTACAAATCTGTGGCATGGCACTAAGGATGTGCCAAATTTTTCCCCTTAACACACTCAAGGGACTCTGTAAAACTAATTTGTACTTACATGATTCCTTTGTGTCTGCAGTGTTTTGTGTTTGGAAACTCTTTCTTATTACTACTTAAGATTTAGCTCTTCTATAAACCACACACTTTGTTTCCGGCTCATTTGTAACCAGACAGATTGGCTTGAATTAAAGTTTACACTGATGAATAATGATTTTACTTCTTTTTGTGTGAAACCTTATTTATACTAGACCATTGTTTCTCAACCTGTTTTGAGAGTGGGCCAGAGGGGGCTTATATAGGTAGCGTAGGTAGCATCACCTCATCCCTCACCTACCACTGCCCTCCCACACCCATCACCCCCTCAAAAACAATTTTGCGACCAGGGAGTATTCTGTGTAATGCCATGATGGACCTTAACACAGAAGACTGAGGGTGCCGGGCGGTCACGGATGTTCGCCATATACGCCCCCCATTTCTGTCTCAGCGCCCCCAGATGGGGTGCCAATGCGGTACCGCCTCCCTTGTTAAACACTGTACTAGACAGTCTGTTTGTGACCAGGTGTAGATGAGGTGAGAAGTGTTCACACCAACTTTGAAGTTCAGCTATCTTGCATTGAATGTGAACCTTTGCAGGCAAATGCTCATCATACTCATCAAGGTCAGAAGCATGCTCTAAACTTTTAGAGCTGAATAAAGCGTAACCTCTTAATTAGTTGTGTCTCAGTAATTAGACATATATAGACTTGTGAGAACCCTATATAGTCAAGGAAAGAGCCACAGTATTTACCACAGTCATGCTGCGTATGATGGGGCTGAGCAGGAAGACCATGTGCTGCTGGATCTCCTGGCTTCTTTCCAACAGGATGTAGAAGAACTCCACAAAACCAAAGGAGGCCAGCATGAAACCCAAAACCTGAACAAGAAATGATGAACACAGAATTTTTTTCCAGAAATCAATAGAACCGTTAGCAAACAAAAAAATGTATGTACTTTTTGTCTGGTAAAGCGCTCTGTCAAAGGTAGACCTTACCATCTTGGCGGTGCAGAGGCAGGACATGCGGATGCGTCCATGATCATGGCAGTAGAGGTGAAGGCAGTAGAAGGGGGCCAGCAACCAGAGATAGATACAGGGAACCCACACTAGCACTGTGTTTTGGAAGCACTGAGTCAGGTCTGGGTTGGCTGTGTACCACGTTCGGTTCCAGTCCTACAAGGGCAATGAGTGTCAAAAGTTCAAGGGAATATGCCTTAAAAGAAAGCAACTGTCAGAAACTGAGGTTAAACTGTGAGATTACATCCATCATTTGACAGACAGTGGAGGCAAGGACTCCCGTCCAAGAGAATCCAAACTTGGTGCAGGTTCTGCGTTTCATCCATCAACTCAGTGGAGAGTCAAACCACAGCAAGTCAACACAATATTTGTGTGTACCCAAGGCAGAGGGAGAGTAATGTGTTGGAAGACGTAAAAAGCTGAGTCAGTCTTGGGATTATTCTGACCACGTCTCTGGCTTGTTTCCTAATTTGAGTAAGATGGCCAGTAGTACATTAAATTGTGAGGTTGAAGATTATACTAATAATGCAGCCTGTAAACAATGGGTAGACGAGGTGTGTTGGGTAAATGCTGCCAATTTCAGATTACATAACAGTAGCAGAGTCCGGATAGGATAGAAAAAAAATAAACTAAGTGGTTTGTTGTTCCCTTACTTCCCTTGTTTATCACCTCACTGGTCTAATGAGGGGCAGGGTGTCTGACTGTGCTAACAAGACTGGCCTGTGGAGTCGCCACAGGAAGTGGTTTAAAGCTCATAGCAATGGCTAGGCAGTCTAGCCTGCTGGTAGACTCCCAACTGGGATAAGGGAGAGTGACCACAATTGATGGCATCTGCAAGGCTCTTATGTAACAACCCACACAACTCTCTCTGTGAAGTACAGCAGGTTAAGCAGCACTTCATCACTCAGGTGGGTTCCATTCCTCTTAGCATCATCTCAGCAACAATGATTGATGCACAGTTCCATCAGAAATGTATGTTTTGCTGGATATGGAGCCACAAGGGTTTGAATCATGCACTGAATGTAAGATACCTGTTTTGGTTCAAATCAGATCATAACAATGGCTGCTTTACATGTGGTCCACAGAAGTCGCATTGCCCACGTACATCATCAAAACTCAAGTGATTATGGTTATGTCATGAAAGCAACCAGTTTGCACGTACTGTATACCGGTGGTCTCTGTGCACTGACATACTAAAATCCATTTAAGTGATAAATCTCCTGAGAGTCAGTGTGTAGGTGGCTACTTTCACAGACCCTTCAGACTCCTGGCATACAGATGAACTGGGTACTTTTATGTTTAAAAAAAAATTGGACTTGACAAACACACCCTAAGCACTTTCTTGTGCATTTTGCTCGATAGTTATCCTGTTTCTCACCCTTGACTGAATGGTTGCAGTAAACTAGTACATGCCAACAACTTGAGTGCCACAAGGGTCTATTTTTACCTGACAAACACAGTGATGTGAAACCAGAGAATAGAGACTTTTACTGTACTGCAAACATGCTGAATGTTCCTTTTTGCATCCTCTAGACAAGATAAGTAAATTTAGTCCATAATAAACTTGTCTTAATGTTATCAGTGCAACAGTATAACAGGTCAAATCTTTCAAATCTTGCACTAGGTTGTGGGCAGACCAGATTTAGTTGTTTTTGGTTTTGAAAACAGCACTTGACGTGAGGATGTGGCACCGTTAAATTAAGGACACTGTAATTTTAAAGAACATCTATCACACTGTGCTGACAGATTCACCTATACTTTGACCTGTTCTTTTAATTGCAGGATAGCTTGGTTTAAAACATAGAGAACCACATTGCCTGTCTCTAAATTGTCCCCTTTCAAGTGTGTCCACCTTACAAAACTTGTAGGTCAGGTGTTTCAGCTAACATTTCTGTTAAGTTGGATTGTGTAACGCAGTGTTTAAACCACATAAATCTCATCACCGCACAGCCAGTGAATCAGAGTAGTGACACTATTTCAAAAGTATGTGAAAGCCTGATTACTACACTTAATAACTGAATGTACTTGTAAGCCAAAATGAGACAAAAACAACATCTTGCTTTGTGATGGATGTTTTGCAGCAAAGAACATTACATCTGGACTTTGAACCTTCAGGAAAAGAGAGCTGAACAACATAATACACAGTTTACTTTCACTTTCCCAATATATTTTTAATGGTTGTTTACTGTTGAGGGTTTGCAGGAGCAAAAACAGATATGGAGCTTTTAATGAGAACCAGAAACAAAGAGGGAAAGAAGAGGGAGAAGGGGAAAGAGGCAAGTCCGAGCTGCAGTGCATTCAGTAATTCTGTCATTCCAGCTGGATCGCAGCCATTCCTCTGTTTTTGAGCTGAGATTCAGAATGTGGAGGTTTGCTAATATATACAAGACTAAAGCCTGTCCAACGCACAGAAGCTCACTCAGTGTGACGCATCTCCATCTCTAAGCATCTCATTGTGCTGAATCACAGAGCAGAGTGACGGTAAATGCAACTTTGACATGTATCCAAAGGCAATTCTCCCATTTAGTGTTGCATTGGATTACATTTCTAATGCGCTGACGTACACTAGGGGTGCAAACTGAGAAGGTCAGTGTATGCAGCAGAGTTTTACTTCCTCTTCTGGTGAGTGCTGCCAGCTAATATTTCAGGTATAGAATCCCCAGCCCCCCCCCCCCTTTTTTTTTATCACAGTTCTTTAGTAGTTTTCATTCTATTAAATGGCAATTTTACTTGACACCGCTAAAATGTTTTTAATGCTAATGAATAACACAGGTGATAGACAAGAAGCCAGTCACAGTATACTCATATAACTAGTTTTAATACTTGAATGAATGAAATTAACTGTTATGGTAAAAAAAAAAAAAAATGCCAAAAGGATCTCTAAATACAAAATGATAATTATGCCATTACATTATGCACTTGAATTAGTCATTGCTTAGTTCATTAAGTCAAGAGTCAACACTTGCATGCATAATTTAAAAACTGATTGACATGACCTTTGTCCTGTCAAATAGCTACTAATTCTGCTGCAATAAAATCTGAATTCAGATGCATACAAAAGCATAGTTTTGCATAACAGAGTGAGGTTTGAATGACTAAACTGTTACTGGCAGTGCAGACACAAGGAATTAAAAAAAAAAAAGGTTATTTCAATCAGGTCATTGAACACATCTTAAACTCCACTCACCCACAGAGGGTCCAGGCCACTGAGTCTGCAAAAGGCATCCATCCACCCGCTTGCTCCTTCCTCCCTGATGCTCCACTTGGGGTCAAATGGCTCTGCTCCTCACGTTGTGTAGCACACACTCAGCACCAGCACTGTGTGTGTGAGTGTGTGTGTATGTGTGCGTGTGTGAAAGTAGGTAAAAAGACTACAGAATGTGTGTCCTTACTGGACTTTCCCCTGTTTAGTCAGTGGTAGTATTTTTTTGGGCTTAGCCAACTTCTATTTGTCTGTCTGGGTGGCACGCTGTGTGTTTATTAGTGTGTGTTTGAGTATGTCTGTGTGACTTTTCCTCCCCTTTAATAAAACATCTTCTCTCAATGAAACTCTGTTTCTGTCTGCCTTGCTGTTTGAACTGCTGCTGCCCTGAGATCCTGTGTCTTTCTGACTCTCTCTCAGTCTGACTGCCGTTTATGAGTGTGTCTCCTTGTTGGGTGGGTGGAAATATTTCCCTCTCTCCTCTCTCTCTCTCTCTCTCTCTCTCTCTCTCTCTCTCTCTCTCTCTGTGACACACACTCACACCCCTCTTTTCTTTCCCACATCTGCTGGATTTCGATCTAAACACCACAGCTACTCCCCTCAATGGGATGACAGTCCCGCACCCAGACACACTCCTCCCACTTTCGCTCACTGCCCCTCACCTCCTTTCTGTCTCCTTCTCTTCCCCCCTTTCCCCACATCCGAAGTCACCATCCGTCTGACCACACAGTGTCTGTTTGTGCACAGACATACCTTTTAAATTGAGATGAGCAACACTGGGATAATTGCCATCTCTTTATAGTCAACACTAAATCAGTATCCAAGATATTAGGAGCCTAAATCAGTGTTGCGTGACCCAACATCATACATTAAAACAAGCCCAGACATATCCGCATCAAACGCATACTGACATCAGTGGTGTGGATTGTCACATGTATTCCGAGGTATTGCAAAAGTAAAACTTAAACTTGCTGATATGGAAAAAGTCTGCATTTTATGACATTAGTCATCTTACTTGAAATGAGACGCATTGTCTGTGGAAAATATGAAAAAATATTTAGACATGATCAAAAGTGACGATTTAAACTACAGTAGGTATATAAGTACACTGTTTTCAGTTAGGAAAGAAAAATGTTAGAAATAATGAGAATGGTGCTGTTTACTGGACAACGGAAAGTAATTAAAATGGCAGTGCAAGGACATGGGTCAAAATACTATCTGTCAGCAGTTTTGACCTTTGACATTAATGTTAACATCCTGATGATTTATAAGAACATAGTAATTAGCAAAACCTGTGTTCACTCATGTTTAACTATGCATAAGCACAAAAAGAGGAGTGTTTAAAGCTCTTTGTACTATCTTGAAAGGCAGCACCAATGGCGTGATGATGGTCATTCTGGTCAGGACACAGGGGAAAACTTCAGCACAGCAGCTGCTCAGGAAAGTATGACACCGTTTTGACTGGGACTAACAGCATCACAATCATCACCACAGAGAAGAAACATGGAAAGTTCGGCCGAGAGGCAGACCACCACCAAGTCCTGTGTCTCGCCATGTGCAAATATGAGATTATTATTCTTTTAAAAATGAGTCATCACTTAATGTTTCTCCACCAGGCGAGTGGGAGCTTTTATGCAGCGCTTCTGCTCATGGTGAAAAATAATAAGGAACGTAACATTACATGTGGGAATAAATGTGAATGTGGAATTTTATTATGAGTTAGATTGCTGGATACAGAGACAACATAATGGCAACAGACTGTTAATGGGCTTACATATACTTAGAACTGATTATTTTAAGATGAGGAATGTCACTTGTACTTATGGGCTGATGTCTGAGGGACTGAATGTTCACTTAATTCAGTTAAGAAATAGATATTAAGAGTATTAGGAAGAAAAAAGTTAGGGTTACTGAATGTGAAGTAGCTGTCAGATGAACCTAAACAAAATGAACATCCATGGCCTGTTGTGTTATGTCTCTGTCACACAGGCTGAACTGAGTGTTGCTGCAACTAAGAAATGGTCCGAAACACCTCGAGCAGTGCACCACAGTGTGGGTGGTGTGTGACTCTAACACAGGCTGAGGTGTTTACAGTACACCTTTTGTCCCAAATAATACTTGGGGTCCAAACCAAGAGGGAGAAAAAAAAGAGACTTGGCATGGATTCCCTTTCTGTTTTAGCTGACATGCTTGAATCTCTGTGGCTCAGTGTGTTTGTGTTTTCTAATCAACAGTAGACAGATGACAACATCTGGTGCTTGGCTTTAGCCGGACATTTTTAGGGGTGTGTGAGAACATTTCTCAAAAAGGGGCCCCTGTGCATTGTGGTCTCCCTGGGACTAAGGTTACATGTGTTTTCTTGTTTGTAGTGAGTCTGAAACTTGATCGCTTTGTTTTTTTTATGTTTGTGTAAAGGTTGTAAATAAATGAACATATACAATCTGTGTTGGATTGGATGAAAGATGATTTACTATCTCCCCTTCTGAGTCCATGAGTCCAGAATAAACTTCACTGCAGCATCTCTGCCAAGACTCAGCTGATCAGTCCTAGACAGACACGAGCTTGAGCTTAAGAGGTGTTGCAACTCATGAAGAAAAAGTAAGAAAAACAAAACATGCACAGAGTTGAGCAGATGCAATGAAGAGCAAGAGCTGTACAAACCGCCAGTGCAGGCCTGAGGCGGGTTTACATACATAAACATACACACATCTGGCCTGTAAATACGACCTAAATAAGACCTGTGCCAGCCGATGGCCAGACGGCAGACTGTTTACACCAATGGGGAGAGTAGAAAGCACCCAGCATGGACCCATTGGGAGGCACTGACACTGGAGCGGGGCCACTTGTGGTCATGGCGTGTAGTAGTAGTAATGTGGACCTGGCAGGCGGAGGATGCAGAGGGTGGCTGCGGGGGTGGCAGTGTCCCAGCCAACCCGTGGTCAAGCGGTGGTTAACCAGTCTAGGTCACCTACACTTCCTCTGGCCTCTTTCCCTTGGAGGAAAAACAGTCTAGTCAAAATAATGGTGTCATTTTGGCTTCTTACGTTTGAGTAGGGAGAGACAAATTTAGCAACAGCAAAGCAAAGGGAGGGGCCTAAAACAGATTAAGAAACAAGCGAACAAAATATCTTTTTGGTAATTTTTTTCTCCCAAAGCTTTAAATACACAGTCTTAAATAAGTGGCGCTACTCCAACAAGCTGTAAATTCAAGTGTGTCAGCCTACGCAAACAATTATAACTGGGCTTTGTCTTCCACTCCCCCCCCCTTCGTTTTTACCCACAGTACCATCTTACTCTCACCCCTCTGCTTTGCTCATTGGTTGAATTTGGCTGAGGGGAGACTGAGCTTGGCTTCTTGTCCTTCAGCAGGACTATTGTTTTGTGAAAGTGCCTCGACATAATGAGGCTGAAACTGTGTTTACAAAAAACATGTATAAGAGGTATAGCACATCTCAAATACCCAGCCAAGTGGGACACAATTATGTAAGAACATGCCTAAAATATATCATAACACAACAGAAGTACCTGTAGTTGTAACTGTGCTCTGGAATATTGTACTACTGAAGCAAAAGCTGGTCAATTTGACCGACAGTGTTATCACAATAAACATTTTTATTGGGAAAAAAGGTCAAATCATTATTTATTTCCAATTTAAAAGTTGACTTTTGGTGTGGAGTGAAAGTTGAAGAACCCAGATGGTTATTTGTGGTTGTAAATTATTCATAAAAGATGCAAACATTATAAAATATCAAACAAACCAAAAAAAGTAAAATATGGGTAACACTTTATAATAAGTACACACTATGAAGCATTAGCTAAGCATTAACAAATACTGAATTCATTATTTATAAGGCATATTTCTGACATGAATACTCATTAGTATATGGTTTATAAGCACAGTTATAAATGTTTTACTGATCCTTCATGATCATTCATCATTCAATCATGCAGTTTGTTTTAATAATCCCATGTGCTGTGTCTTTCCTTTGTTAGAATAACTGAGACTTTTGTGAGTCTTTCGGCATTACCAACCTTTAAATCTCATTTGTAAATGCTTTAGATGGCATAGATAGTGCACACTTTAGATGAGCTCACACCATAGACTTAATTAATGAGTAGTAAGTGCTTTATAACTACCTGAAATAATGAATTTCTGTATTAATAACTGTTTGTAGGACATATATTGGAAAAGAAATGTATGAGTTAGTATAAAATACCCACTAAAATATTCATTAAACATTATTACTTGTCCAAATAGTGTATGTGCAAGCATAAATGCACATCATAACTGGTTTGTAAATGATGCAATACTAAATTTTTAAATGCTGAATCCATAATTTATAAAGTATGAAAATACAGTCATTAAGCACATTGTAGATGAGCTTATGAATGATGAGTAAAACATTATAACTGTGCTTATAAACCATATACTAATGAGTATTCATGACAGAAATATGCTTTATAAATTATGAATTTAGTATTTCTTAATGTTAAACTAATGTACTTATTAATGATGAATAAAACCATTATAACCCTGCTTATAAACCATGTACTAATGAGCATTCATATCAGAAATACGCTTTATAAATGATGAATTCAGTATTTATTAATGTTTAGCTAATGCTTCATAGTGTCTACTTATTATAAAGTGTTACCAAAATATGAAACAAGACAAAACCAATGCAAAAGACCTGACTTGGAAGCCACTAACACATATAGTACTCATCTCCAAAGAGGTGATGGAGCAAATCATTATTAGGGAATAATGTCTTATTTGGAGCATCCCCTTCTGACACACTGACACAACAACGACTGTGGCCAAGGTTAAGTGGAAGGTGGTCAGTGTATCAATTAAGACCTTTGGATACTGGATAAGAACTAAATGTGAGAAGCTTCACAAAGATGGGGTCACATACGGTTTACAAAATGATATTAGTTATAGTCACACAGAGGACAAAGTTCAAGGTTCAAGGTATTTTATTATCCCCTAGGGGCAAATTTTTGTACACCGAGAAGTACACACATCAAAAACAAATGATAGATGCAATGTAAAAACTCAAATTACACACTATTCACTATTCAATATTCAGGAACCTGATTGCAGCAGAAATAAAAAAAGTTCCTGTGCCTATTGATCCTGCTACATGGTAGGTCGTATGTGCAACCAGACTGAAGCAGCGTGAACTCCGGCCATAGAGGAAGGCTGGGCTCATTCAGAACCTACCTGGTCTTAGTCCAATTTGATATTATGAAATCACGTAAATATACAGTTATCTGTATACATTATAAGCTTTCTGTGTGTATGTTCATGCCGCATCAAATACCATGCACTGAGGGTCAGGGTTAGGGTTACAGTCAGGGTTATGTGAACCGGAAGATCTTGGCGTAAATTGACACATGATCAAATGGTGTTGAATAACACATGAAAGGTCAAAAATGTGTACGTATAACATGCCAAATACCATAAGAACTCGCGTGACATACAACGTGATTTCATGAGATGAGTCTCCCATATTCAGAGTTCTGACCCTATGCAGACGTGTAGATCATTCAAGGTCATTACACTGTTACCATTGCAAAACAGAGATATACCTGTAAACCCTGGTTTTGTGATTTGGCATTGTTTTCTGCTGGTTTTCACACATTAAATCAGAGTTCTAAATTCATATGTCACAACAACAGCAACACAAATTGTGATGTAAACTCCTCTCTATGGTCAGAACATAATAAACAAACAGTCCAACAGTTCATAGAAGTGGAAGACGCTAAACTATTCAAGTAAAATGAAATAGAACAACAAAATAATGGAGCATTTGTGAGTGTTTTAGCAGACTATTTACTTAAAATAAACCCTAAAGGTAAAAGGAAAATATACAGTATGTCACAATGACTATATTTTGCAACCTCTTTGAGCTGTACTGTGTGTGTGTGTGTGTATGTATGTATAAGGGTGCTTCTATGAAACTGGGTACATTTTGGTACCTTGCACTTTTCCAGCTTTTTTACCCAATAATCAAAGAGAAATTTAGACATATGTCCCCCCAGGATGTACCTAATGCAAAAAAAATTATACTCTTGCTCTGAGCCATCCCAAAATTAATGAATTTTTAATCAAATATTGGGGCCAAAAATAGGACCAAAACTGGGATAGAGAAAACTACCTAGGTGCATTTGATCTGGACCACATGGCTGTAAATGGTCTTATATACCACTATAAATAAAGACACTGTGTTAAATTTGACAATCCTAGTGGTTTTTCTAATCCAGACATGCGGGTTATTCATGAATCGGCAGTCTCATTCCAGGTTTCATGTGTAACCCATCGTGTCCACTTGCATTACATGCAGAACCTGCCAAGTTAAACACATATAAATCGCGAATGATTTTGCAACAGTGGTCATATTTCTGAAACACTCTGCCTTGCATAATTAGTTCAATTCCCAAAATGTACCTGTGAGAGAATAAAGAGATATTAAAAAAAAAAAGTAGTGTGTAATTTTCGTGTCCTTTTGACCATTTTCCATGTTAAATATAATGTATAATAATATAAAAATGTGTTTAATCTGAAAAATTGTTTCTTTTTTTATCTCAGTAAGTATTTATTTTTAAAATAGACCCAAAGTGCCTCCAAACTTGCTTCATAACTTTAGTCTACATCTTGTTTGAATTTTTAGCCTCCAAGTCCTGTTTTTAGGGACCAGTTTCATAGAAGCGCCCATATATTCTGAATTTGTGTGCTTCAGACCTGTTCCTTCAGTCTGCACACTCCAGACCCATCTCGCATGCTTATGCGAGTGATATGAGCCTAAAAGTATTTATCACCCTACTGTCTTGGCAGACAGGAATCGTTCATTCACAAGAAGTCCAAATACTCACAGCGTGTTTATTCATATACTGTTAATACCACAATGAGGCCTGCGGATTATGGGCTCATCAGAGAAGCTCCTCATTGCCTCCTCCTCCACATCAGTGTTTATTCTGAATTTGACTCACCCAACGCAACATTAGGCGACACGGTTACATAACCAATTTAGAACTGGTAAGGTAATTACTGGGCCCAAGTTAGTTTTTTTTTTTTTTTTTTTTCTAGTGACTCTAATCTAAACCCACTATCTCCAAACCTCAGACATAGTAAAAATGCTCTTTTTCTTTTCAGACAGCAGATGCCTTGCCATTATTATCCCAACAGCTCTGGAAGCTGAAGGTGTCTGAAAGAGACAGTGCTGTGATTACCCCTCAGAGGAAAAACCACGCGGGGTGACAGCCAGTCAGAGGAGTGGCAGATGTGGCGCATAACTGGTTTAGAGCACCCATTTTGAAGCACACTGTGTAAATAATCATCTACATATTGTGCAATTCTTGGCCTCCCTATAGACACTGACATGTTTGCAATATGAAGCATCAGTTCAAAGGTGATTTTCTCCTCTTACAAATCAATGACATTTTAATGATTAGAGCTGAATTAGGTTTCTAAGATAGAAAAGTAGAGAATATAAAGCTGAAATGCTTTGTTGTAACAGTCATACAGTGGTGTAAAAAAGTTTTTGTTCATCCCATGCATTTGTGATATAATGCATTAAGAATCACTCTTAAGTCAGTGAATTTATTCTCATTCTCAAAAAACCCACTTTTCTGTTGAGGTCAAAAGTGGATGTTTCAACAAGATAATGCTCTTTGAAACACCTCCAGGATATGACACATTGACATTGTCAAGAATGTAGTTATGTTTTCTTGTTAACAATGAATAAATTTGGGCTTATTTGTGTCTGTCTGATGTGGCCATGGTTTTTGAACCACAAATAACATTTTTCCGCAAATATTTCATGATTATATTTGAGATTGTGTAAAACTTTAAGGGTGTCCAAAAACTTTTTTTTTCCCCACTACTCTAACTCTATTGAAGAGCTCCTCTGTGACACAGTTTTTTCAGGAAGGGTCTGTTTTCACTTCTGTTTTCAGCTGGCTTATCAGTTGGGCAATACAGCACCCATTTTGACTGTATCATGTGTCTTGTGATATGTCATATCTTTCTTCCTCTTGCACCAAATAAGCTATGAAAAAGTTATGTTGTCTTGTAGCTTGACCAGTAGTTTACAGCAGGAAAAAGCTGATTCCACTATCACTATGCACTAGTCCTGCCACCATCATCCACACCCTCTACTGCTAAAAATTTGACTTAATATATGCATGCGTGTCAAAATGAAGTCTTTCATTTTATTAGGAATTGGGTAACTACCAAACTGAACATCTAAGTCAAAGTGATAAATACCTAAATAAATACACCTGAATCATTACCCAGCTCCCCGAAGGGGGGGCAAAGGGTATTGTTTTTGGTTCAGTTTGTTTGTTTCTTTGTTTGATTCTTTGTTTGTTAACACTCTAGCCGCAAAACTATTGATTGAATCTATACCAAATTGGGTTTACAGATTGCCAGTGACCCAGAATAGATCAGATTATATTTTGGGAAAAGTAAGTCAAAGTTAAATTTTTTTATGATTTAAAAAAAAATCCCATTTACTTATAGTGGGTGAAATTTCAAATGTCTCAATAGATGTGATTGCATTTTGGGAAAAATAGGTCAGAGTTAAAATTTTTAATGAATTTTTAAAATCTTTTTTTCCCTCCCATTTACTTATTACAGGCAAAATTTCATATGTCTATAAAAAACATCCATTTTGTTTCAATTTACTTCAAACATAGCACATATATAGAGGCAATTAATATGCTGACATCAGCACATGCATAGACATGACAACATCAGCTGGATCGATGCCAAAAAAAAAACACAATACGTGTGAGGGGCGGGGTTTATTGTGCCTGGCACCACTTGTTGAACATTAAACTTAAATTACTAAATCAATATGTATGGAACTGAACAACTAACTTGCTATCAGCAGTTGATGGTACCAACTTCAACTGACACTGATGGAACCAACAAATCAACTGAACTGATTATTTGGTTCATGTCTACTAAAATGTCTGCAAATGATTATATATGATCATAAAGATAAGAAGAGGCTGCATTAATTATATGAAGGAAATAGTGACGGCTGGTCCATACGGGTTGTAGGGTTGACATACCACCTGGAATTACTTGGAGAAGAGAAGCTGTTTAAACGTGCATTTTGGCAAAATGGTTATAGTATTTCTGTTGTGTAGATCATGCCAGCGTTCTTGTTTCATTGTTTTTAAACTGTGTGCAGTTCATTTCTGTGTGAATATGTTGACATCCTGGTTACTTGTGTGGCTTTTACTCTAGGCAAACAGGTGACACAGGGATGTACTCTCATTGGAGGTTTAAAGTTTAACCTGTTTCTAAATAGTTATCTTTTTCCCATTGTATGCCTTGAGTGAGATATGAGTAACAAGATTTTATTCCTCAGTTTTTCTTTGTAAATAAACAAAATACATGCTAGTATAGGAATTTTCAGCAGAGTAACACCCTCTGCACCCAAAGCCTTAACAGCTGTGTTCATATTCTCTTGTGCAGCCCATTGTAACACTAACAGGAAATGAATCCCCTGAAGGATCCTCTATACTGATTTAGTTAATATGAGCAATTCATTTCTCTTACATGCATTCTTAGGGACAAATAAATGTTGACACTAATTGCGTTTTTCATGATTAAAAACACATCTGTGTCTGAATTTATTGTATTTTTAGCAGATCTTACATAATCATTAACCACTTTTATACTTTCTAATCTGTCACATAATGCTTTCTATTATGTGTTAAAAAAAAAAAAAAAAAAAAGATGTTGCTACTTATGTGAAATAACATCAGATTACTCAATGTTTTAAGTGACTAAAATCAAAACCTGAGGCACATCTTTGTCAGCCTGTGGTGAGTTTTGGTTGGATCTGACCTGGCTTTGTCCCAGCGGACCGAGCCACAGTTGAGTCAGATTTAGACAGCCTCTAAACAAAATAGAGTTGCTGGATGTGAGCCAGGAGGTCACAGCATGTGTCTGTGTCTGTTCTGCACTGAAGATATAAGAGGCTGCAGTAACTACCATGCAGCTGCTTCTCTGGTGAAGTTGACTTTTTGCCCGCTGTTTTAAGCATAAACATGCAATCCTTCCATGCTGTGGAAAACAGAGATTAAGTGAAGTAATAATTATGGGTAACAAAGATGTATTTTTTTTATTCCTTCATCCATGCATGTGCAAGCAGTAACCTTCATATGTCTGACGTAGCATCTGCAGAGACTCAGGAGGCTTGGTGTACCCAGGCAGGCCCTCTGGGTAAACACTTCTCAATTACTTTAACAACGCTTAATAGGATACTGTGGCTTTTCTGTAAACTCAAAACAGACCTTCTGCCATCTTAAATAGCAGCAAGTGGAAATCTACGGGACAGTCCCTCAACAATAGTTGCCCAATAACCTGAGTACTGGCTCCCCCCTTAATAGAGCATGGAGCCTAACTCCCACTCATTCTGGCCTCTTGTGACGTATGAAGGCACCAGCTCATCAGGAGTCATCACCCTGAAGTGGTAAGACATTCATCAACAAAAACAATTCCCTCCTTTTTTTACTTGAGGATTGTGGACCAAGCCCCTCTAAAAATATTCACCAAGAATAACTGAGTGGGCGTCCAGGAGCATGGCTGTGACGTCTATTAGGAAATTATCCACTCCCTCCATATTGTAAAAACATTGTCTTCTCTGGTTTGGAAAACAAATGGGATGAGTAAAATGTGGTAAAAAGATGAAGTGGTACCAGCAGATTTTCAAGGCCTGGTTGCTGTTGTTACATTAAAATGTTTCTCTGTTCTGACACAGAAAACTGCCACAGCCCTTATTCTAGGCTGTTTTGGTCCTTATTTTATGTCTTTGAGTACCACCCAATTGTTTTACATTTACATGGGTGATGTAGTTTCACAAGAACAGTAACAATGATTATAAACGTGCAACACTATCTACTAGTCATTTACCAGGCAGCAGCAGTAGCTGCATACAAACACTTTGTTACTGTAGAATTGCTCTCCTTACATTTTGACACAAATATCTTTACCTTCTACTCTTACATTGCTACAGATGTATGTGAAGGGATTTTTGCATCGCTGAGGCACCTTCTCAGTATCAAGACTGGTTTAAACCTTAATGGATGAGACAACAAGCAGTGACTGCACGATGTCACCTCTTTAGACCATGTCCACAATACTCAGTAACACTGGTAAACAACAGTTCTGTTACCAGAATACCTGATTTTATATATATAGAGTATATACAGATGGAACAGAAGTCATCCAAAAACTGAACCCTGAGGAGTTCTACAAGCCATAGCCACTCATTCAGATTAGTAACTGCCAATAATGACAACATCTCCAGCTGTCTAAATAAAACCTGAACTGATTAAAGGCGACTACAGATTGAATTAGGCTTTTTTTTTTCCATATTTTGAAAGCCCTTTGACTTTTGATCACATAGACTTTTATGAATGAAAAGGATGGTGTGATATGCAGCTGAAGGCTATGTAATGACTTGTACACAGTGTTGAGAGTAATGTGTTACAAAAGTAATGCATTACAGTAACATATTACTTTTTGCTGTAACACAGTACTGTAAGACATTACTAATCAATTTTCAGAAATGTTTTACTCGGTACATGCTCAATAGCACCTGTGTTACAACACACTTTTTCCCCATAACTGAGTTGCTGAAATGAAAAAAACAACCAAAAAAAAACTGCAAGATGGCGAGACCACAAGGAATAAAAAATGCAGCAGAACACTTCTATTTCCTGTTGGTGTTCAGCCAATGAGTGAGGACGGCAGAAGACAGTACATGTTCCACATGAACGCATGTTCATTACTAACCCAAACCCTGCTTTACAGAAGCTAGTTAGCATGATCCCTGTGATCAGTAATGACAAGGTAAGCTAACGTTTCTATAACTAGTTAGAATTCTTCATCAATTGCAGATTTATCTACCAGCATCCTGGGCATCCTATTTGAACATGTAAAATACTGAAAAAAAAAAAAAAAAAAAAACACAACCAAAAAATCCACATGTGTTCCAGCTGGGATTTGAACATCGTAGACCGTTGCGTTACTTATTGAGCAATCCATCCACATGTACTTTGGGCGCAGATTTATGTGTGTGTGTGTGTGTGTGTGGGGGGGGGGGGGGGGGTCTACTGCGCACACACAGGCAAGAGTCTGTATGTAACTCAAAAATAATACAGGGGTTATGCAACGCACTATAATTCTGAGACAGTAATATTGTAAGGTAAGGAATTACTTGTAAATAACAGTAACAAGTAATCTGTAATGAATTACAGTTTGGAAGTAACTTGCTCAACACTGCTTGTACATAACTCAGAAGTCTGATGTGCTGATGAACTCAGCTTTGGAATCAGTACACTTGATTTAACCAAGGTCAGATGTTCTTCTTCCAACAGCTGCCAAAAGGTTTTTTTGTTGTTGTTGTCCAGTATATTTTTGCTACCTTGTAACTACACTAAAAAAGAAAAGTCAAGAACCAAGCCACTCAGTACAATAATAAATACTCAATACTCATACATACTCTCAACTCTAAATCAATAAGAAATGATGACATTGAAAGATATTATCCTGTATGTGATTTTTTTTTTTTTTTTTTTTTGAATTTCCAGAATGCCTAATTTCTGAGAAGATATCAAAACATACCCAATCTCACAATGATAAAGAAAGTGATCCAGAGAATCGACTAGAGATGAATTCAAGCCTCTTCTGGGTGTCACCCAAAGAACCTCGGTTGTGTAAAATTTTAATTTTCAAGTTGCTTTTCAAGGGTAATAACCTCTACTGTATCGATGGCTGCACATCACAAAGGCCAGATCTAATGAGAGAAAAGCAACATATAAGACACAAAAAGACAAAACAGGCATGAAAAGAAGACAAAACAGTGAAAGTATGGTTTGATTTATGGAGTTCTGTACTGACACTGAAAATAGACTGGAGCACTGGATATATTGGAGTTTGATAATCATCATATTATAACAATATTACATGAAATTCCATTAAATTTTCACAGAAACAGCTGGTAGAACTGCTGACTACTTTTTCCTCTTAAAGCCTGTACTTAATGAATCAGTTCTTCAGTTCTTACCAGAGTCTTTTTTTAGTATCTGTACTTCCACTTATGTAAGGAATGTGTATTTTTGCCACCTCAGAAGAGCACTAAGTGACAAAATAACCCACTTAAAACCAGTCACTTTATAAAGTTCAAATCCAGCTAAAGGCTTCAAAAACCATAATTTCCATGCATTCATACCATCCTTTGCTATATTCCTCCTTTTAAATGTAGTCATACACTAAAAATGACAGAGGACTAAAAGCTACTACTGCCCACATGGCAAATCCAAAATTCAGCACTCATCACTCAACTTCCTGTTGCAAGGCCATTTGTTCTACAGTATGTACCAACATACTGCAAACCCACAGTTTTCACTGTGTAAATAAGAGAGTGTAAACGTGACTTCCGGAAAACCATATAGGACGGCATAGGCCGGGACGGCAAAGTGAGCCACATCCTGTGGCGAACATGAAATGCTGGTTAAATGACAGGTTTCATAAATGAATGACTGCTTGTCTGGCCATCACACCCTGTAAATGGATTGTTGTCACTAAATTTATCTGCGTCTGTGTTTGACATCAGTGTAAATGTGTCAGATGTGATGCCTCTTTTTAATGCCTAGATGGACTTTTCATGATGACGTTAAAGCGGATCAGCTTCACCAGGTAATTCACATCCAAAGTACAGCCTCTTTATATAAACTAACCAAAGTGTCTGAACTTGCCTTTGAGGTAAATCTAATCCCTGTCAACTAGGCTGTACTTGTGACTCATTTTCCTGAGCTTGTTTACACACTTCCTCTAAACAGCCTTGTTGTGTGTTTTCTCTGTTGGCTTCATATGTGATATAGTAGTTACTATCTGACTGCTCCATTCAGAAAACCATTTTAAGTGGCTTGACAGTGATAGTCTGAACATGTGTGAGCTCTCAATTTCTTCACCATAGGGAACAGATTTAAGCATTATCTTATCCCTTTGGTGTAAAAGAAAAATCACACATGGAGCATAGCCAGACAGACAAGGGTCATTTAACTTGTACCAGACAAGGCTAAATACACTCTCCAGTGTCCATGAAAACAGGCAGTTAAGAGAATTGAATAAGCTTGGTCTATGATGTACAAGATATGTTTTCAAGTGTCAACAATTTAATAATAAAAGAGTAGTCACTTTCCTCTGGTTTTAATCTTGTACAGCCATCTATAAAAAGGGATAGGTGGCTTTGTCTGAGACTTGGTGAATTTAAATCTGAAAATGAACCATGTGTTTTTTGTGCTGTTTTATGAGACATCTTGTCCTTTCCAGAGGGATACCACCAAACCATAAAATGGTTGGCTTCTTAAAACAAAGTTGCGTAACCTTAATTTTTTTTCTCAACCTGGTTTTGTAACAATTTGGATAAATAACAACAGTACAAAAAACAGCACGTTTTACTTTCCAGGGGAATACCGTGCAGTTAAAGAATTTATATGGCAAGGACAGCCCAACCAACACTTCTAAATATCAACAACACTCCTCCAAGGCCATAAATAAACCAAAATGACCACAATTACATACAAAGCCCACATACATGTAAGCACCTGCCCAGTTGCAGTGCCCTTAAACAACACACAAAACCACAACTATAACCCCTAAGGGCGCTTTTCTATAGTCGCTTACAGTTAATAGCGGAAAACCAAAATCAGCAAGGGGAGGATTGGTAATTTATACTAAAGCTGATTAAGCACAAATAATGACAGAGAATGTCCTGTGTTTTCTCCACTCTCTTTGTTTTTTGGGGGGGATTCTTGTACATAAACACTAAAAAAGTGTAAAATTGATGCATGTCATTAATTGTACTGCACAGCTTTGTCAAACTATCACCCTTCGCTCTGTGGCTACTGATCTTCAGTCTCTTCTCTCTGTCAGGTACACAGGATGGATTGTTTGGATGTAAGAGTGAATATATTTGCCTCTTTGAGACCAACAGGAAGACGCCAGTCTTGGCTCTTGATCAAGACAGGAAGCAGAACTGATGTAGTAATGTTTGAAGATACTTATGAGCAGAGCTGGGATAATACATAAGGAGTGTTCTGTTTATATCTTGCTTAGTTTTGAATGCAAATTTCAGTATTTTAAATATGCATAAACTGTAGCTCACTGTTTAGACTATGGGGGAGTAGCTGGTTACAGTTAAGTTATATCCGAGTTACTTAATTTATTAGTTACTGAGAAATAATAGGATCAAACAAAGACGTTACATCCAAATACATTGTTTTTAATAAAAAGGCTATATGTAGATCAGCCCTGTGATGAACTGGTGACATGCCCAGGGTGTTCTATTCAACCAGTGGATGGACTCCAGTATCCCCATAACCCTCAGGTGGTCTAAACGCTTCGGAAAATGTTTGTTTGGGTGGGTTATGTGTAGAATATAACTGCTGACCAATTCAAGGTGAGATTCCATGTTGAATATGATGGAAATTCAACAGTTTTTTTCCATCTGAAATGACAAAAGGGTTCTAACATTACCTTTTCATTTGAAGGACTTTACATATTTATTGCCCAGTTTAAAACTCTTGTTAGAAAACTGATCAAAAAGTAAACTAGTGCAATAAGTTACATTACAGTGAGGATGTAATTAAAATAGCTGTATTACTCTGAATCAGTAACTTATTTCGATAAGTGGCTTCCTAACATTTGCACCTCTGTTATGATACATATAGTGAGGGATAACATCCAAAAGGTCTGTGACTACTCTGAGCTTCATTTGATGTCCTGTGATGTGGAGTGTGGACCCCCACAGATGCACCTCCTAAGAAACAGCTTGTTATAAACAATATTATGTTGAAGTGTAGACAGTATTGTGCACATCTTGGTAAACTAATTTTACATAAAATCATGCATGTCACACACAAGCCTGTATTTACTCATCCACACTCCAGCTCTGGTGTCCCGCCACACCAGTCAAGGCACAAGTGAGACAAGACCTATCATGTCTCTTCTCAGTGAGAGCAGACATTGTTGACTCACTGTAGTCTAGAGGCGCTTAGCCTGCGTCCCACCACAGCTATGCACTGTCTGACCAGAGCCTCGGAGCAAGGGTGTGCAGACTCACACACATCCATGGATGCATGCAAACATCACATAAACAAAGTCAAAGATACACATACATACAGGTTACGTAGACACATACATAAGCCAGTCTCACTCTTCCAGCAGCTTTTGCGGTTTGGTCTTTAATCCACTCATCACTCACACAACCCACTCAGGAGCAAAACACACACACTTTCTTCAGTCTTTTCTTTTAATTGCGTAGAAGACCTTGCTGCTGCTTACCTAATACAGTATATCCTTCATGACTGGAGGGAATGTTTGCTCTTTGGGGGACAGACGGTACACCTGTCTGACAGTACTTTAATACCTTTCTGAAAAGCCCCAGTGTTGAAAGGCTCAGTCTCTCCACAAGCTGACGGACAGAGAGAGAGAGAGAGAGAGAGAGAGAGAGAGAGAGAGAGAGAGAGAGAGAGAGAGAGAGAGAGAGAGAGAGAGAGAGAGAGAGAGAGAGAGAGAGAGAGAGAGAGAGAGAGAGAGAGAGAGAGAGAGAGAGAGAGAGAGAGAGAGAGAGAAAGAAAGAAAGAAAGAAAGAAAGAAAGAAAGAAAGAAAGATCCATTGACCAATATAATTACAGTTTGGATCTTTGGAAATTATGGAAATGAACAATCTTTCACAATATAAGAAACTGAATTAACTCTTGAACTGAAGTCAAAGTAATAAATAAATGAATCACTCAACATTAAACTCAATGTAATTAATCAACAAATGTAGACGTGAAGATTAAACAACATGTAAAAATGCTAAATGTGAGTATTTCATACAGAATATTTCCCCCTAAAGGTCCATAATTCCAGTTGAGAAGATATCGGTGACCACTTGTGGTGCCACTTTCTAAAATACCAGCACTGATTTAATGTGTGCAGATAGGCGGAAATCACCAAATACCTTAAAACAGGTCAGTATTATTATAACACCAGTATACGTGATAATGAAAGATCTGCTTTCAAGTGACATTTCCCTGCAGACTGCTTTTCCTAACCCCATCTCACATGGGGATTTTTCAGGCTGTGGGGGATTTTGGATTTTGGAGCCCTGTTTCTCCTCCTTGTTTATTCGATAACCCAGGCTCACCTTTGTCTTCATGGACAAAGGACTATAGGAAAAGTGCACGTATACTGTTGCGCAGCCACACATGCGTAGCCACCCACACTCAGACAGTCAGATAGGGAAACACATAACCGGCGTCTCACCACAAACACATATACAGACAAAACCAACACACCCCACCATTCACTGTCCTGGCCCTGTTTACTCATGACCATCGCAACTCTGCAGCCGTCAAACCCATCATTCCACAAATTCTTGTGCACTATTTTATATGCTTTGCAGAGAGTAGGGTGGTTTTATGCTCATCAAAGGTCCTCCAACACAGTCCTCCCCAGAAAAAGACTAACTAATGTATTAACAGTGAGGATTCATAAAAACACGCACTACATGTGTTATGATTTAAAAAACTCACAATTTCATTTACTTTGTTTTACTAACTTTGAAATAGTTGAATCATTGGTGACACATTTTGATGAAAGGGCCGCATCACTGTGACATGTTTACTTCAATAATAAAGAAATCTATGACCAAATGGAGTCAACAACTGCAACGGCTCTCTGATATCATTCCTCTGTGCAACACTGCCATCTACCATTGATCATCAGCATAGCCTCTGTTTGCTTCACCAACTTCAGTTTCTTATTGTCAGGTTTAGTCTTACATAACAATCCAAACCAACAGATACACTCATGGCTTGTTTGACACTGAAAGGTAGAGAATGTCTAGCCAAAAGGTAATTTTCCTTATTTTCTGTATTCATTTCAAGATTTGGTTTCCTCCCACAGGCCAAAGATGTGTGGGTTAGGTGAACTACATGAACTCTAAATTGCCTGTTAAGTCTCCAGATGAACCTGTAACCTCAGAAAAAAAAAAAATGGATGAATCATTTGTGGCCCTTAACGCCTTTGGGAATTTGGTCTGAAATGGTAACTAGAACCCTAAATTCAGTCAGATGGGCTTACTATACTTGCATCATGAACTTTATATCTTGCGTAATTTCACAAAGGTTCTATGTGCAAGAATTAGAGGTGCTATACAGACCCATTAGAAAAACAATATAGCACCATTTAATAAAAGTTTTATGTAAAACCATTAGATATGCTTTAGAGCATAGTCTGACAAAGGTAGAACCATCATGGGGGATGAAAATGTGAAATACATGTTTTGTTATTTTAAACACTGGAACATAGCAAGTATTTACACTTCAATACTGTATTTAAAATTATGTAAATATGATTAATATGTATTTGTATTGTACTTGAGTTCCATTCTATCCACTCTACTACAGTTCTGAAACAAATATTGCACTCTGTACTGTGTTACAGGTGTGGGACAGCTGTAGTTATTAGTTAGCTTTTATGTATTGCTTCTTTTTCATACCCCCTGGTCAATGAAAACCACATATTTCCAAATATTTTGATACTGGATCTGATGTACGTGCTAAAATTGTCCCTGTTATCACAAGCTAAAAACAGGCCTCTTTTCTGCTGACGTTTTGGAGGGTTTCACAAGATAGTGAACATGCAAATATAGAGTATGAAGCAGTTATATAGAATATTATGCATTGCTTTAAATTAAACAAACCAACCGTAAACAAAGTCAGCAAAATTAGGTCAACCTCTACCTCTAGGTCAATATCTACAGCAGCACACTCAAACATACACATGTATGCAGTGGTAAAATGAATCAAACAACATCACATATTATGGAAAAACACAAAAAGGGACAGTTTTACTGAGCAATGATTTCTTTCATTTACTTTAAGTCTGTTTTGTTGAAAATGTTTACGGTTTTGAATGAAGAGTATTTTCAGTATGTTTCATGTTTTATCTCTGTTAAAAAATCTGAGAAGAATGTTGAAAAGGTAACTTGTGAAAATGGATTGTGTCTCATATATTTCCTTGTACTGCACCTCAATGACCCTATCTTTTAAAGTAATTTTTATATTATTTTGATGCTTATGTTTTGATTTGTTTTGTGATTTTTTCCCGTGCTAATATTTGTTTATTTCTGTATTTGTCTTGTTGTATGTAATGTCCAGATAATTACATCAATCTAAACTAATAATTTCGACTATTGCTGATGTTACTTTTACTTGTTATTTTTATTTATTATTATTAAGGTTTTAATTGAAAGTGCTCTTGCGCACAGGATTTTTAAAAAATACATTTATTGAAAACATATATGCATACAAAATATTGAAATTTTTAACAAACATCAAGATGTCAAAAAGAAAAATCCTCCAAACAAATAACTAAACTTAATGCAAGGCCTTACAGAAACAAAAAAGAAAAAGATATAAAGAAAAGAAAATACAACAGAGCAAATTCATCTTTTTTTTTTTTCTTTTTTTTTTAGACAAATTCTAGTGAGGGGATTTATTTTTTCGAATTCTATCATAAAGCCTTTAAAATTTGGCAGTGTTTTGGCATATTTACTTTTATGTATGTGGAATTTACCAAATAAAATTATCAGATTGCTCTTGCACGGACAATTTTTTTCCCCCAACTTTATTAAAAACATTTGAGTGTACAATACATAAATTTTTAAATAAACAAACAACAAGATGTCAAAAAGGAAAAAGAATTTGAACAAATAAGTTTAAGAAAATAATGCACAGATTTAAAGACACAAAGCATAATATACAAATAATAGTATACAAAAATTAAATGAATAAATAGAAATAACAAATTTAACAAAAATAAGTAAATAAATGCAACAGAGAGTTCAGTCAATATTAAAGAATTGTTTATAAATAGCCGGGGTGTTAGAGTTTTGCTTTTTTTTTTTTTTTTTTATTAGAGAGAAATTCTACAGACTTAATATATTTTTCAAATTCCAATAAGAAGATTTTAAAATTTGGGTGTGTTTTGGTATATTTATTTTTATGTATATGAAATTTTCCAAATAAAATGAACAAATTTACAACAAATTCTAAATTGTGACTGTCATGTTTAAAATATGTAATTACACTTTGGGATGTTATAGTTATCTTTTCATTACATTTGGATATGATATATTTTTTCAATTCTGGACCAGAAATTAGAACAGTGTTCTCACAGAAAGAATAAGTGTAAAGTAGTTTCAGAACAAGAATGACAAAAGTTACATATTTCTTCCATGTCAGAAAATTAAGACAAAATAGCGTTGGAGGGGCATACGATATGTAAAATCTTGAGATGTATAATTCTAATTTTGTTCGTAATACAGTATTTATATGGTAATGCCCATGCTTTTGAACACTCAGTTTTAGAGAAAGTTGAATTCCATAATGCTTTACCTCTTGCACGCAGGATTTTTTTTTTTCAACTTTATTAACAACATTTGAGTATACAGTACAACATTTTAAACAAACAAGATGTCAAAAGGGAAAAAGCATTTGAACATATAAGTTTAAGAAAATAATGCATAGATTTAAACATACAACATAATATATAAATAATAGTAAAAAAAAAAGTAAATAAATAAAAAATAATAATTCTGACAAATATAAATAAATAAATAAATGCAACAGAGAGTTCAGTCAGTATTTTAAAAAAAAAGTTTATAAATAGCCAAGGTGTTAGTGCTTTTTATTTATTTTTTTATTATTATAAATGAGTTCTAAAGATTTAATATAATTTCCAAATTCGAATAGGAAGATTTTAAAATTTGGGAATGTTTTAGTATATTTGTTTTTATGTATATAAAATTTTCCAAATAATATGAACAAATTTACAATAAATTCTAGATTGTTAGTATCATGTTTAAAATAAGTAATTACATTTTGGGATGTTATATTTATTTTATTGTTACTTTTAGATATCCTCTTGCACGCAGGATGGTGACCAGGTTGTGACGCGCTGACGTCATATGCATGCGCCACGTCCGTCTCATAACACCCTCAATGACAGTTTTGCAAACATTTTATATGTTTCTTTGGTAACTCTGGTAGTTGTACTGTAAACCGACAGCAATGCAGAGAGCCACACACACAGCTTTAACACTATTTGAACGATCGCATGTGGTTCACCGTTGTTTGAGATGCAGAGGTAAGAAAAGGGCTGCTGTTTACTATTTTCAGGGACAAATAGCAGCTGGGGTTCGGTTAGCTAATGCCTAAACACCACAGTGGTCATACATAGCATTCATGTTGAACGCTAGATGATATTTCATGGAACAGTTGTTGTCTTTTACCATTTCTCAGAAGGCATGGGTGGCTGTAAATGACAGTACGGAACTGATACACAGTTCTTTGCTAACTTTGAACATTTGTATTACATATCCTCATCACATGAAAATGAAAACAGTAATCAAAAAGCCTTGTTGTTGGCTTTATAGTGCATTAAATGTGTGATAAACATGTTTGTTCCTGTGTTATAACAGTTCCTCTGCAGCTGACCTCACGCGCATACAGTATAGTCCCGCCCCCGCGTGACAGTGAGGAGAAGGAGATGCTGGACCGAATCCTGCGTGTGGACCATGCAGGTGAATACGGGGCCAACCGCATCTATGCCGGCCAGATGGCAGTGTTGGGTAGATCTCAGACTGGACCGCTCATACAGGTCAGGACAAAAAACAGCTCAGTCTCAGAATAACCACATTATAACAGTGCTGTGATAAAAGACCATATAGGCACACTTGGAGAAAGCAGAAGGGAGTAAACATTATACATAAAACCAAAGTGGCAAAGCTGAAGATCCGAATGACAGAAGAAGAATGGTATCAAATGTGTGAGATGCAATCTACATCTGAGCGATTTCAAAGGCCTCACAGATGGACAACCCACTACTTTTTGATTCATAACTTTTGAACCAGACAAGTTGAAGACAAATATTACACATAATTGGAAAGGTCTAAATGCCATCTTAAACATACTCAAAGAGCAAAATTTAGAGTCAAATATTTTTTAAATGAAAAATATCAAAAACTACTGTGTCACGGATGGACAAAAATTTGACGTCTGTTTTTTGCAAGAATTACAAAGTTCTCAAAAGTGAAGTTCCGATGACATTTTCATCCTAAAATGTATTCACTGTATACCTTAAACCCTGTATTTTGCAACCTAATAATTAGAGGAAAAAAATATTTTATTATACCTAAATAGCAAGAATTTGGAAAAATGGCAGCGTCACAGATGGACAACAAAAGTAAATATCAAATCAAGCATTTTTTATTTCAATTATCAGTATCATATATGTTTTTTTTTTTTTACAATATTTACAACATACGAATAATATTAACATTATATTCAAATGTTGCATAGATATATGCGTTTATTCATTTTAAACACCGTGTGTTTAGAATATGACATAAATAACATAATAATCAAATATCAATGTATTTGGAATAAATTTAGTTTATTTATGAGGGTTTATAAAATGAACCTAGAATGATGGCAGAAAACTTTGTCACTTTCCAAACATTCACACTCATAAAACTCCTCAAATTTTTTTCCACAAATTTTTTCTCATTTCAAAATACATTTTCCCGAAAATATAAGTAATTACCTACCCAAAAATACTGTATAAGTTTGGTGTAGATTATTATCAATGAATTTTTTTGACCAGGTGCTAACCTTCCCTTGACTTTGCCCAATTCCAAATTCTGTTAAGTGGAGGGAATTCTGCTGGAAAAATTTAACCCGCTTCTTTGTAACCCCCCCCCCATAAATAAATAAATAAATTAGGCAACTCAGTACATAACTGCAATGTTGGAGGCTGTGCAGTACTGGAGAAGCTGACCATTCACATATTTTCTGGAGCTGTACAAAAGTAGTACCATACTGGCAAAATGTTAATAAAACTTTAAAGCCATTAAGGGCTGCTCGGTGATGTATCCTGGGAATATTGGTGATGTTGTGACGAAAGAGGATCTTTATTTTATCTAGGTCTTAATAACAGCAAGTAGGAAAGCTGTCACTAGGAACTGATTTAATGTGAATATCCCAAACCCACATCAGTGGTGGGAAATTGCTTGAAATATTTTTGTATGGAGAAGTTGACCAACAAGAACTGGAAAAAAGGTAATGTTTATATGACAGACTGTTTAATTAGAGGTATATGTTACACTGTACTGTACTACATGAACTCCAGACCAATGGCTGTTGTTAATTTTGTTGTTATATCTGTTGGTTTAATAATTTCTGGGGAATTTGGGTAACATTTGTAGTGTACATCACTGAAAATACCCATTAATAATATGGATTAGACAAGGTTGCTTACTGTCATACATCACATTGTTAGATTGTTTCTTTAAAAAGCGACAGGTGCAAGAAGTATTACGGTATTTTATATTGCACATAACAATTCATTTAATTTATTTGGGTCTCCATTAGCTTTGGCTTAGGTCATCACTATTCTTCCTGGAGTCCATACCCATCACAATTGTCTATATACTGCAATACACAAACATAAAAGTAATAATACCTCAGTGTGAAAATACTCACCTGCAGGTACAAGTTCTGCATTCAAAACTTCACTAAAGCTTTATTATGGAGGAAATATCGATTGAATATGATTAAAAATAAGAATGAGTTCATAGTGTTCGTAAGTATGAGCCTGACTCCAAAACATTTGACTGTCCACTTTGTTTATCTTTGTTCCTTTAGCAAATGTGGGATCAAGAAAAGAAACATCTTGAAAAATTCAATGAAATCCTGGCAGAGAACAGAGTTCGGCCCACAGCGCTGTTACCTCTCTGGAACATCGCAGGATTTGTATTAGGTATACAGCCTTTACACATATGCATATAATATAAGAATGTATGTCAGTTTAAAGAAGAGAGCAAATGCATGAATGTAATATTGATCACTGTTGAACTTTTTTTGCAGAATTAACAGACACATTTGTCTGCTTCAATAAATACACGTTTCCATGTTATTTTTCAATCCTCACTGGGGTCTCATTTGTTTTAAATATCCCTCAGGGGCATCGAGTGCACTGCTGGGAAAAGAAGGGGCCATGGCCTGCACCGTGGCAGTGGAGGAGAGTATCTCTGAACATTACAACAGCCAGATAAGAGCTCTGATGGAGAAAGACCCAGAGAGATACACTGAGCTCCTAGAAGTGAGTCAACTGCTATTTTCAGGGTTTCTGTGGGTCATTAAAAAGCATTAAAAGTCATTAAATAGATTTTGTGAAAATTAAGGCCTTAAATGGCATTAAAAAGCATTAAATTCGATGTCCAGAGGCATTAAAAAATTAAATACACTTGATAGAAAAAAAGCATTGTTAATTTATGATTTATTTTGATTATATAAACATTTAATGATTTAGATCAGAAGTATAGTGTGATGATTGGCAGGTAGGACCCTTGAATTGGCTATTGTTTATGGCCGATATACAAAGTTACAACACCGGATGCTTAGAATGTAACGTGCTGTGAGTGAGTGGAAGGAATATTTACAAATGGCATTATATAAATAAAATTTGATTGATTGAGTGATTTAATTGGTTTTCCCTTGTAAGTCGCTTTGGAAAAAAGCATCTGCGAAAGAAAAAAAAAGAAAAAAAGAAAGAAATGTTGGAAAAATGGGAAAATGCAAGTTTCAGCAGAAGTGATTGGAGGAGGAGCTATTCAGAACCTGGTTTAAGCCCGTTGACGGTAAACTGTCATAAAACTATATGTAAAACTGTATCTGCAGTTGGACGTGGGCATTAAATTTGTTTAAAGTGGCATTAAAAAGGGCATTAAAAAGCATTAATTTAGATTTGCTGATACCTGCAGAAACCCTGATTTTGATTGAATGCCAATGCATATGTTATAACTTGACAGTAGCTTTGTGTCACTTATAACAGGACATGAGCATATGTTCTTCTTTTCATGTAGTAAAAGTGATACACAGGGAATATATAACAAACACATCCCACAGGGGATCAAAACAGAATAAGAAATAAGAGACATCCTGAAGTAGGATGTGCCTTGAGAGTAGTAGAGCATTCAGACTAACAATAAACTCATTCAATGTAAACTGTGCCTTATGTGGAACAAATTTGAGAGCAGATCAGGGCAGCGGGAGGACGTAAAAATCAGCTGTAATGTCCAACATTTTACTATCCGAAGCTTACAGATCACACAGATGACAAGTAGAGGTATTGGATTTCCTGCTTTTGAAAAGTAAAACCTTTGTCAAGTTACAAATGGAAAATTAATGTGTGGTTCAAAATGACCTTGACACCAATACTGTCACTGATTCAGAAACAGACACATATGGTAGGCCATTCTAATATTTCAAGTTATGGAAGGTATTCTGTAACTCTGCTGAATCCAATGCAGTGTTCCACAATCAAAAGTTTGGTAAAGATCCATTTTTATTTACAGGAGTGTAATGTAATTTAAATTTTTTTGTTAAAGGAATTAACACTGGCAGCACTAATTCCACTCATATACACAACTGTGGAAATAAGTGGATAGTAAAGAATTTCTGCAATATGCCATGTTCCTGTGGCTGTATTGATCTCATAAGGGTTACTGTTGCTTACATCCTTGTGTTAAAATGGAACACAAATCTAACTCATAATGCATTGTGTGATACTTGCTGGAAGGGTAATTATTAATTAATTATTATTACGATAATTATTATGTATATTGCAAAATAACTTTTCCGCGATAGAAATATGAGACATAGGGCTGCTCGATTATAGAAAAAAAAAAAAAAATCAGGATTATTTTAGCAATAATTGAAATCACGATTATTAAAAACGATTATTTGTTAACCTTAAAGTTTTTTATTTTTTTCTTGCAAAACAATGTAAAATATACTCTTTAAACATAAATAAAGCTTTTAACCACTAAAACAAAGGATTTTCACTTTTGTACGAAACAAAAAAATCTTTGAAATCAAATAAGTGTACTGTAAATTCAAGTATGTTTCCTTTTGTAAACAAATAGTGCACTGTAATTAAACTGCTATAGACTTGCCATAGAACTGTAGCAATAAAAAAAAAAAAAAAAAAAAAACCTCACGTAAAGTGCAAATTATAAATTCAAGTATGTTCAATGTAGTATGAAACATAGTAAATTCAGTGGCGTGCTGTGAGGTTTCAGTTCAGGCCTTCTGTATACATCAGCCATCTACAGGGTGTCCCATAAGTCTCCATACATAGGAGACATAATACATATGGTTCTAACATGTATTTCTTTATATTTCTTCTTTATAGTTCTTCAGCAGTGGAGGACACGCATTGAAATGTGTTCCCGACAAAATGGCAGTCATATAGAGCATATTATATAAATAAAAATGGTTTATGTCAAGAAACGTTTATTTTTCCTATGTATGCAGACTTATGGGACACCCTGTAGAATATGTACATTAGGGTTATACGGGTTAGGGTTAGGTTAATACGGGAGTTGCAGCGTAAAGAGATTCGGAGACTGAAGATTGCATTGTGGACGAAGTTGTTTTTATGCGTTTTAGTTTTTCATAAGATAAAGATTATGATAAAGGTGGCGGTGGTTAAACTTTAGATGGTTAAAAAGGTTTGTTGTGTTAGCGGTCGGTGCGGACACAACTACGAAACACTTTTTGCACGTGATGTGTTTTTGCTCTTCGTCTTCTTCATCAAATCCAAAGTGATTCCATACAATTGAATTTGACTTGCCTTTTTTGTTTACCAAGCACTTCTGCTGTGATTCTCCTGCCGTTTTTCCAGACCGCTGGGTCCAACTTTCCTCTTGGGGTGGACCTGCCGGCTAGCTGGCAGCAGTAGCTTAGAGGGGGGCGGGGCAGAGCAGCTCATGGGAGCTTGTGTGCATGTGAATTAAAACAACTCAAAATTAATAATCGTTTTTTCTCGATTACATAATTTTTGTAATCGTTGCGTGTAATAATCGAAATCGTAATTGAATTTCGATTAATTGCACAGCCCTAATGAGACATGCTCGATACAATTTTGATAGAATTCATTCATCCATGTTTTCATAGACAAAAGAACAGCCAATCATAATTAAGTTGTGCCGCACCGAACTAATCACACAAATTCAGTTGACACACACAGCACAGGTGTAAGAGCAGCTGCAGCACACACACTGATGTTTGGGCTGCAGTGGGAGGTAATGAGTGTTCCCTTGGGAAAAAATTTGACCAAGAACTTGTGCGACCGGGTTGCTGAAAAGCAGGGTGCGAACCGTTTCAGTTCCAGTGTACAACTGAGGCATAGAAGCCGGGAGTTGGATGTTTAAAGCATGTTAAGTTTCACTTTTGGTTTATGCCAGTTATGGCAGTTACGGAACGCGCACCCCCACGTATACACCTCCAGCATTGTTTCGTGAAGTTGGTCTGTTTTGTTTGTGTTCTCTTTTAAAACTTGAAAGCTTTTGCCTGCTGGTCCGACTTTTAGTTTAGTTTTAAATATATATACCTGTTGTATTTGTCTGAAACAGTTGTATAATTTTCTTCAGCACATCTGTCATGTTCAAGTTCTGACATAAAATAGATCATATTTAAATCAAAAATAACCTTCCGATGTCTTCACAACTGTTTTATGAGTAACGGAAAATTTAAGCTTGACAAAAATAGTGGTTTGATTTATATCGGGATACATATCAATTTAATCTGACATGAAAAAATTATCGCGATATGATTTTTTTCCATATCACCCAGCCTTACTTGCTGGTAAATGCATCTGCTTGGTCTGGGTTATCTCAGAGTAGACAATCCATGGGAACATTCAAGTGCGCTGTTGAGTATCCAGGTGTTGTACAATAATGGCAACAGTCAGAAAGTTGAGTGAGGCGCACTGGTCATTTCTTCATTCATCTTGGCTACGTAGTGAAGAAGAAAGGACCACTGATCTTGGTGGCAGGAAGCTGCTATCTCTAGCTTTGTTGTCACTAACTTCAGTATTGACTTGACATGTTGTTGGTGCAGATCATTACAGTTATTTCCATCTTGTGTGAAACTGGGTACACTCAACTAATAGTTTCACTCAAGTAAAACTATTTTTCATTTTTATGTGATTGACCATTATGTATGTGGTCAACGGTTGTGGTCAGATGTTCTCAAATGTTCTTGACTGTAATTCACCATTAAAAGGAAAGAAGATTATCTTGATCAGACAACATTACTAACTACTAAATTCACCTATGACACAAGTAAGTACACAGTGTCCCACATGGATGTACAGGATTCAAAATGAGATTCAAGATGTATATATGTGAGAGGATTAGTGTCATGGTATGTTATCTAACAGACTGTATGCCTGGTTTGGGGATATATTTTAACAGGTAATAAAAGAGTTCAGAGATGATGAGATGGAGCATCATGATACAGGAGTAGAGCATGATGCTGAGTCAGTAAGTATATTTTATTACCATTGTGGTCTTAATGGATTCCATAATATCAACCCTTTAAACCCTAACTATTCACTTCTTAATTATGAGGATTTTGCATCTTTTGCTCTTTTATTCATTCATCAGCTGACTTGAGTTTTCACTGAATATAACTTGAATTTCTATAATCGGTGTTTTTTCTTTCTTTTGTTGTAGGTACCTGGATACTGGCTACTAAAAAATGCGATACAGCTGGGCTGCAAAGCTGCAATATACGTCTCTCAACGTGTCTAACATATTTAATGAGTTTCAGCCACTTTAATTTTGATATGCTGTATGTGGACTTGAGTTTTATCTCAACCCTGTGCAACAACATCCTGCCAAAAATGACACATACAAATGTATACTGGTATTAAAATACAGATTTATTTACTTTGTATGGTGTTGGAAACAAACCTTCCTTCATTAAATGACACACATTTACAGTGAGTCTTGCTTCTTTTATTTTTTTGCCTTGATTATTATTTTATTGCATTAGGAGCAACGTTTTAGAGACGTGCTACCCCAGTGTAATATTTTTAATGTACTTCTTTGCCTTATGTAACCGAAGAATTGCCAAATGAGTAAAATTTGCTTTCACTTAAATATCTAATGTTCCTTTTTAATCAAACAATACTCCCCTAAAATACATCTAATGAGGACATATTGATATTTGTGTAGTCCCGCTGTCATACCCTTCAACAAAATCTCTGTCACATGTAATAGTTCATATATCAAGCTGAGTAGTGACCTGTCGTCCTGGCCTAACTGTTAAGCGTCCTCACACAGCTGTTCAGGGTACATTAGGTCACTGACAAAAAGACTAGAGGCTTGTCTAGGGGCCTCTAATCTACTAGAGCTTTCAGCAGGTTGAGTAAAGTGTCAATATCAGATCACTGTACATTGAGTACAGAGGCCTTTGCTTTGGCCTTTTCAATCACCATGCATTTCACAGAGCTGGGAACATGACGGTGCAGTGATTTATGACAAGGGGCAGAGAGGACTTAAATGACGCCCTTTGATGTAAATCTGTCCTTCAGTTTTTTTTTTCGTCCTAGTATTGAGGAATAGAGTAAAACGCATCAAAAAATGTATCAGAAGTGTTCACTTACGTAGAGAAGGGCATAGGATGAACTGATAAATCTGTAGGTTAAATAAAAGTTGCGTAGTTGTCATTTACGGTTTATTTGTGTCATATGACATTGGGACTCTAATATTATAAATTGAACTTTTTGAGGCTTTTGACAGTTGTTTAGCCAAAACAAGGGACTTTAGTAATGTTTCTGACATTTTGTGTCAGCAAAACCAATAAAATAAAAAAATATTTTTGTATTGGACATAGATTTCAAAAACTATTAGTTGAACCCAAGGGGCAAGGACCTCATGTCCAGCGTGAAGTAAATGCAGCGCCATTGTTCTGTAATACTGCTGACAGCCACTAATACTGGCTCAGAAGATATGTAAATAGTGGACAGAAGAACCAAGATGTCACCCATTGGTTTCTCAACTGCTGTTTTGAAGCCAGTATTTTGCCATGCTTCCATGTTGGCTTTTTAGAGCCAGGAGTGACCATATTTGGACAAAAGGGTGGAGCTATGGCAGCCAGAAGGCTCAGAGGTGAGCTGATACTAAGTGCTAGCTTACTGACTTGTCAATTTCAGTCGTATTGGTGAAACCAGATGAACTACAACTACAGCTGAGCTGTTTTTCAAGAAAGAAATTTCATTAAACAAATCAAAATTCTTGACAGATGTCATACACACCTGTCAGTCAAAGCATTCTGTTTATACCAGGACCTTATTAACAGAAGATGGACCACCAGATCACATAATAGAGGAATCAAATAAATGGATTTTGCTGGAATAAATTTTCAGACAGATGTCCAGCGTATGGGAGCAGGGTTTTATGAGCCATCAGTTGTATCACAGTTTTAAAGCAGTTGCACTTTAATTTCATCAGGCTCATTATGGGGCTAAGGTTCTTGCCACTAGACTCAAAAATACATCCCATATAGTTACATTGAACTTCTCCCTAAAAATTCAAAATTAATACATTTTTCCATGGGTAACTGTCATCTCAGTCCTTTTATTTGGACCTTCTAAAGGAGTTGTTCCCAACCTTTTTTGGCTCGTGACCCCATTTTAACATCACAAATTTCTGGCGACCCCAGACTTTCAAAACTGAGACTTATTTTTTGCTAAAATTTATTTGTTTTTGATGATGTAATAGTTTGCTATATGTTGCAAATAAACATTAATTTTAGTTGACATTTAGGCTATATAATGTATATTATTATGGACGGAGGCAGAAAAGCCAGGTGTAGACTACTGCACAAAGTGAGAATTTTATTTTCCTTGGTCAGGATATGTACAGTCAGTCCAGTTTGTATTTACAAGGCTGATAATTAACACTGAAAAAAACAGTCATTCAAACTATGAATTATGAAGGAGCTGCAGCATCTCAAACCAACCACAATGAACATTTTGAAAGATAAACAGTACCACAGTGCTTCAATTTCAGCTTCACAGTTTGTCATGTCTTTTATGTATTGGGATTGTCTCTCTCAACTCACCTTATATTATTATTAGTAAGTTTTTTTGTTTTAATTTTTATTTGTATCAATTACTAGAAATTTCAGGCGACCCCCGTTTGAATTCCAGGCGACCCCATGTGGGGGCCTGACCCCAAGGTTGAAAAACACTGTTCTAAATTGTTTTCGTTCTTTAAACTGTTGCTTCATAAGTTTATCAGTTAAATGGCTGTAATTGACTGGATGTTTAGAGTTTCTGTTTACTGAGCTAAATGATTTATTTTCTGACAGTTAATACAAACAGGAGTCTGCTGTGCTCTCTAGTTCCACCCCTTTGTCCAAATATGGTCATTTCTGGCTCCAAAGACATGACTAGCATGAAGAAAGGCTTCAAACCGACCATCATGGTACTTCAGTGCACTTCTTATTATACAGTCTGTGGTTGCAACCGCAAAACTCCCCTCGTATCCTGTGTAGGCGTTGTTTTATGAGTTGTTTCAGTTTTTTTCCTTTAATTTGTCCTCCATCTGCATGTTTCCTTGCAGTTACACTAGTTCACTGGCCTTGATCTATATTGCCCAGCATGAAGTCAGAGGTATTATTTTAGCTACTGTGGGTTTGCATATCAGACCTGACCTCATGGCCTCAGATCCTTAAAAATAGGCTCTTCTCCATCAGCCCCAATAAAACAGCCTCCTGCCCCACCACGTTTATTGTGATGATGGACATTAATAATAAATTGTGAAGTACCTCATGTAAAGGTAGAAAAAAATAAAAATTCCAAAATGTGAAATGAAATACTGCATAGACTCTGGTCCTGTCTAGCGCTATTTACAACGCTAAGGGTTTCTGATTAATGGTGTAAAAGATATGAGCCATATGTCTTGCAGTTTTTATGTATGCATATAAAACTATCACTCACACTTTTTACTCAGCTTACTAAATGAAAAAGAATAGCATCATTTGTTTTCATGTGACAGGGCCGAACCACATTAAATGTGCTGGTTGCCCATTTCATGCACTTGAGTAACGTGAATCAGTGCACAGCTTTGCAAATCAAGTGAAGATCACCATAACATTATCTCTGCTTCAGGTTGATAGTGCTGACAGTTTTATAGCAAGGTGCAACTGGTTAAATATGGCAACAAATGCAGAGCTCCATGTGTGGAGCACCATCTTGGGTGATGAAACTACCGGTAAATAAAAACAGGAGTGATGACTCATTCACAGTGCAGGTGTTAATAACCCATAAACTCTACATCTAAATTAGTGTAACTACTAATATAAGACAGTTTAATTTCTATGTAATATCTGTGTAATACATTTTGGCCACAACCATCAATGGCTTGAGTAAATTGCTTAGGTTCTTTTCTCAGAATTGTGTCCAAAGGAATCTGCTGAAACACTAACTGAGAAACTGGCGACAAGAATGTGAAAAGGGCAATAAAACTCAACTAAACTCAGACTGTCTTGCTCTCCGTGAATAATTGTGGCTGTAAATTTTGAGCTGCATGAATAATACAATCCTCTATAAGCCATAAAAGCTTTCGGATACAAATTGTATTGCTTCTTGGCTTAGATGTGAGCAGACTGTCAGTTAACAGGCATTTCTTTAGTTTATTGTAGCTAATGGGTAGCATAAGGTCTGTCTGTTGCACTCAAAAGTCACAAGGGATTTAGTGGGCATTGTTTCACTTTAAAGACACAATGTCTTAGCTAAGAGTATGACAGTTCTGACAGTTTTCCTTTATGTGGCAGAAATAGAAAACAGGAAATGAATGTCTCCCTTTAAATCATACATGCAATTCTTTCCTCCTTAAATAATGTTCTGTGGTTCTGTATTGGGATTTAAGTCTGCTTTTTGGCATACAAGGTGTAAGATGTAGGTCAGGCAATAGTTGACACATGTTTAGCCCTCCCTGCTAAAATAGACAATATGGAAAAACAAACACCATGAGGATATGATGTATCTAAGTACTCAGATTTCTAATGTTGTTATTCAGTCATATGGTGCAGAGTGTCCTCTGTGAGGACAGCAGCCATCTGAGGGTACGACCATGAAGTTATATCAGGTTCTATGATGGTCCCTACTCTCCCCTGCAGGAATGGAGGTACTAGCTCACATCGAGCCCTGACTGGCTTTAATACACACATCTACGTATAGTGTTTTATTGTTTCATCTGGACAAGGACTATTTTAATTGTTTCTGCCTGGGATTTTATAAAACTGAGTATATTTTACAACCAAGCAGGCCAACAACATATTATTTTCATTGTTAATTTCTGTACCAGTTACGACAATTATGTGGTCTTTAAACAATTTGAGTGTCACAAAACCCCAAAAGCTGATGGTTTGTTAAGTGATCATTTGATATTCTACAGGCCATTAAGACTATTATGTCATTTATAATTATTTAGTCTCAACTCTCAACTATTATGACTTCAGTCAATATTGTGAAAGAGTGTGTTAATATGCATACATATAATCATACTCCCATGCATAATGACATTATGTGTGTCTGATGAGCTCAGCTCCGCTGACAGTTGTGGGTGATAAAGCTAACACAGATGCTGCCATGTCACCATAAATTTTATGTATGAATCATGTCCCTACTTATCATAAGAGGCATTGCCTTGAACCTTTAACAAGGGCTTCTCAGAAGCGAGGGGCCATTAGTTTGAAGTGACTCAGTAGAGCTTTTTGAGAAGCCCTGGTTATCCAGGTCAGCTATTCACATGAGGGCTAAAAAACGCCTACATTTAGACAGGGAACTCTATAAATAGTAAACATGAAGCATTTTTACAGTTCTGTGGTATGTCTATACATAAAAATACATGTGGTGTGATGTCACTGTTTAATTTAAATTGCTCAGCTGCACAGATGCTAAAATTCTAATGATTCTGTAAGTGAATACGTCAGATTAGGTTATTGCTGGGCTGTAATGCATATGTGCATGTTCACATGCACCCTACTGCTTACACGCATGATAAATATTTTCGATGACTGAGGGGTGTGCAGCCTGAAAGAGCTGTGAAAACATGTGTTTGCACGTCTTCACTGTAAGGAGACAACACATGATGAAAAGAGCTGACATCACTTCTGCTTCAATCTCTGACTTTGTGGCTGTCACACATGCAGCACCATTTAGCAACACTTTTGTAGAGAGAAAGAAAAAACACAAAGGTCAGTCTTCCACTAATGGAACATGTACTGCATATAGATTTTTTGAACCCCGATTATATCTTAACAGTCTCTTCTATTGTCCAGTTACAGTATGTAAAATAAAACAATGACAGCTGATAAGAAAATAACTGTCATTTTCTTGCATTACAAAGGTCTTTGGGTCAGTGTCCCTGAACTGCAGGGTTTGCGATCTGAGTGAGCTTGGGTGACTATTGTCCTCTCTGTCTCTCTGCTCTTACTGACCGGCTGCTCTCTATACAAGCATCTTTGAGTACTCAGAAAAGCGCTATATAAAACCGACGTATTATTATTATTATTATTATTACTATTATTATTATTATTATTATAACTGCCAGAAGTGCTGGTCATGCTCTAGAGCTTTTCTGTGGCATTTTACATGTGGCATGATGAGGCGTAATGCATGGCCGCACAGTGATTTTACCATGGTTTTTTTTGTTTTTTGTTTTTTTAAATCACACTGGGTTTGTGGTCTTCAGTTGGTGTTGTGTGATTGTTGTGTGTCTGATGGACACACAATGACACAATGACCAACACACTGTTGAGTGTTGAGTGACTTAGGAGCAGAACCTGACCTCTCCACCGGTATCCATCACTGAACTGACAGACTTGTTTATTCATTCTAGCGTGACTCAAGGCCACCTCACTGCTCCACTGTATCATGGGTTTCAAAGACACTTTGAGTCTTTCACTTACATATGTTTCATACAACTCCTTAAGAATAGAAGCCCACTCATAAGGCAAGAAGACCATGGAAACATGATGAATTGAGGCCTGCAGAATTCATGTGAAGCAGTAATTTCATTTCTAGTTCGGTCATGGGTAACCATCAGGCCACCGCTACTATTGTATTTGTGCAAATGCATTGCTACAATTTTAAGCTACTTTAAAGTTGCACAGACAGCAGCAACACTGCCCTAAGTCCAGTATTGACACAATTTCTTTGTTATGACATTTTTGGTACCTGGAATCACTTTGATAAATGGAGTCAAGGTGTATGACCATTGTATGACCTCTATGGTGTTTCAGTTCTGCAAATTTGCACATACCAAACTGTCGTTTGCACATCTATGACTGCTAAGGATTGTGGTTGTGGGATTCACACTGGAGTCTGAACATATATTGCCTGGGTGGAGGTGTGTCAGGCATGTTTGTAAGGTGGGCTGCATAGTTGATTGTGAGGGGTTCAAAAAGCTGCAGCACCTTGCATCACACGAAAGTTATTCACTTGTCAACTGTTCTCCTCTATGCCTGTTAGATCAACCCTCACATCTCTTGAATCCAGCACCTTGTATCCCTGCCATCCACCCCTCCTCCATCTATCACACTGATGTATTGGCAGTTTGTAGAAGGTTAACATGCAAGGCCTCTGAGCACCTGGTGTTAGATACAGCTTTGCCTATCCCACCTGCTAGCCTCCTGTAGTGGTCCGATACTTCACACCGATCCAGCTAAGACCATCCCTGTCGTCTTCATTGATTGAATGGAGAGCACAGGCTGCTTTGCTCAGGCCAGGTCTCATGTCTCTTGCCTGAGGCTCGTTTTCATGTGGCTTGTAAAGATGCCGCTGTTATCTCCTATTTATCATGGGCCCCTCTCTCCAACTATGACCTCTGCTGCTGCTGACAACATAGATTCAGAGTGATGCTGTCACAGATTGTCAAATTACACGCAACAAGGCAGAGGTGGCTGCAAAGCAAGATTAATCTGGTCTATGGACCCCAGATTTGAAAAAAGGTTTGGCTACTTTGTTGTTGATAGAAATATATTTTAAATTTAGGCCTTAAAAATTAAATCATTGGGTCATGAAATGTTTGCTCATAGGATTGATTTTGAAATTGTTACCTGTGGGTCACAACCTTTCTGTGCTGTGCTGCGAAAAGAAGAATCCAACATATGACTGCTGTCTCTGGCTCAATGTTCTTTGAAGCTATCAGCTGACAAATATTCTAGCTCGTGGCTGAGCTCTTAGCTCTTGAGTCTGGTGATGACACACATGCTCAGCAGACAAAGTGCCCGGACCACCCGGGCTTTAGGTGTCCTGACCTTGGAGGTTGGCTGTGAAAAATAACAACACAAGGGGAGAAAGAATGCCTCCTATGCTGCACAAGAGGTCAAACTGTTGCCCCTGTCAGGGTGAAGTTCAACATGTCTCATGAGACCCTCACACATTTTGCAGCAGGTTATGCAAAATGTTTGTTTTTCAGAGATGAGGAGACAAACGTAATAGACTCCAGGAGTGGGTCAGATCTCACTTGTGCGCTTGAAGATACTAAAAAGGCTTTGGGATGTGAGTACCTGGAGGTGCAGATCACAAATTCACTTTAATCCACTGATCTGAAGCGTGTACTGAAAAACATATCATTCCAATCTCATATCAAAGAAAAAAACTAAATAGCAACAATGCCATTGCTGTGTTCGTGACATTCTGGTGAAACAATGATAGATTTACAGCGACTTCTTCTGTTTTCCAGCTATTTGAGGTATCTGTTAAACAGATTGTTGCATTGATTTCTGGGAAGACAGATGGTGGTGTGCATGCTTCAAGACACCTGAAGGAATGAAGAATGGTTCAGCTCAGTAGATCAAATTCAGTATAGTGATGTCCTTAGGCTACATTTTTATTGTGGGTAGGTGCATATGATCTCACAGACATATTTTTGAGTAGCTTTGTTTTCTTTCTGGACATAGTTGAAAGTAACTAAAGTAGCATGAAATGCTTGAAAATGAGACAAAAATACCATTTTCACCTGCCAGAGCAATAAGACAAACTTGATATATCTGCCTGTCTTGTTTATAAGTCTTCACATGTTTAGGTAATTATTGCAGATGACACATTACATGCCTTTAAGTTAAACTTGTAAAAAGAGATACCATTTTACAGTACATGTTTGGCCTAATCATAATGTTTTAAATACTCCCTCAGACGTAAAATCATTTGATGTGTGTCAGTCTCTCTAAAGAGATGCTTGAATAGATTCATCAAAGTTACAATACTTATTATAATCTTAATTTTTTTTTTTTTTTTTTAGCTTTTGTGGTTCACATATTTCCAGACCTTGAGTTGCCGTGCAGTCCTTTCAGCCCTAGTAGTCCCACACAGCCCTGGTCTTCACAGAGATCATTATTCGCATATGATTGACATGTCAGGATGGTGTGCATTTCATTGATGAGAATTTTACAGTCCAGGGGCTTGTGATCCTTCAGAGATTGGTGGTACGTCACCCTACAGCCATCCCAGGGGGGACAGTCATAGATCAGTTTCAAGTTCTCTGTCTCTTTCTTCACCAACGGCAAACTAAAGTTTTCTGTGATCCAGGAATCTGCAGAGACCGGACCGGCAGGGGACAAAACACAGGTAAAGGCACCTTATCACACACAACATAAATACTTTTTAGTCAGTCTGTATTTGTACTTTCTTATACTTTATTTAAACTAGTGAGTTGACATCTTATGACAGCTCACTATATAGACAGGTTCTCACAATAAAGGCAGCCACATGTATACTGGATGGTAATAAATATACAGTCTTATCGCAAACTATGTCATTGGATCTCAGAATTTTATTTAATGCAACTGTTAAACTTTTAATATCCCCACAATTCCCACTCTTTCCCATTATAACAGAAGAAGTGTATGTAATATAAGTAATACAAAATACAGTCTTATAATAAATCATGTAATTTTTATCTATGAATTTCAAGAGCAGCATGAATTTAGTTTTTAAACTTTAAACATCTATTCTTTTTATAAAACTCCAACCCTATTTTAAGGTTAGGATTATCCCAGAATTAGTGTAAATATGCAGTCTTATCACAAATTATGACATTTTTGTCTGAATTTCAAGAACAGCACTATGCTAAGTTTTAGATTTTCAATATCTATTCTTTTCATAAAACCTTAAAACTAACCCTACACCCAAACTTAGGGTTAAGGTTATATTAGACAAATATATACCCCTTATGCATTATGCACTATTTAGGCTAATGTTAGTTTTAAAGTCTTAATGAGAGCAGAAATGAAACTAAGTCAAACAAAGTCAGTTAAACAAAACCATCCAAAATAACATGAACTAGTCTGCTATATTAGTCAATCTGCAAGCAGAAAATACAAGTACAGTGAAATGAGATTCGTTTGAATTCTTTTTTTTTTTGTGGAATTAAACCTTTATAGAGTGCTTGAACATTTAATACTGATTTAGAAAATGACAAAACTTCAGACAAAAGTACAATTTTTATTTCACTCATGTAAAGTGGCTCTGATCTGTGGTTTAATTGATCTAAAAGAGCCCTATTTAAAGTACTGTTCTGAAACTGCATGATGTGCTTGGTGCCACGGCCAAGCATGATGTCCACCACCTGTGCCCTGAGTGTGGCCGCTAAACTGTTGTCCATGCGGGAGCCTTACGGTGCTCAGAAAATGTTTGAGGTGCGTGCTCCATTGACCCCAGGGTCACATACCATGCCGAGGCGCTACGCAGTTATGTCAGCCATGTAGATGTTTAAATCAAAACACGGGCAATCGGCAGCACTAGATGGTGGAAGGGAGGAGAAAAGAGAAGATGGGGGCAGGAGAGCTCATTCTTGAGCTGTGGTCGAATGGGAAAGTGGTTGTTGGTGGGTGTGCTCAAAGATGTGAAATATGTTGAGGAGAAATGTGTGTTATCTTTTCTCCTCGCCACTGAGCATCTAGGACCTCCCCTTTGCCCTGTGTCGTCAGCAGCTTATCTCAGGTTCTGGCAGGAGTTCGAAGAGAAAACAAAGAGAAAATCTGATCCATATGGTGGCACTATAAAGCTGACCACTGATTTGCAGACTTCATCAAAACTTTGTCAAAGCTTCATCACTACTCATGAGTGGCATCCTCCTCATACACCTGATCAGTGTGGTTTGAACTTCTCAGTCTCTCCTCAGCAGCACTACTACTCTTCTACTTGTCTCTTGAAATACCTCTGCAAGAATTCCGGAAGCTGATTCCCAACAAGGTAAGTTCATTTCCAGATCAAAAATTTATTTAATCCTGACAGGTAAGGTATGGGCACTATGAGTAATAATATGCTGCACATATTTTTTTTTTTTTTTGTCTTAAACAGATATGAAGTTACTCAGCCAGATTGTTTTTCTGCTCTTGATTGGGGGAATCTTTTGTCAGAACAACCGAAATGCTAAAGCAAGTGGTAAATCCACCAAGAAGTCTGGTGGGAATCAAGGAGGTGATGTTTCCACTGAGGTTGAGCTCACTTCAGGAGGCACTGGAAATACTGGAGGTACTGGTAACATTCGAGGTACTGGAAACACTGGAGGAACCGGAGGTACAGGCAATGCTAGAGGCTCTGGAAACACTGGAGGAAGTGGAGGTACAGGCAATGCTAGAGGGTCTGGGAACACTGGAGGTAGTGGAGGTACCAGTACAGGCAATGCAAGAGCCACTGGAAGCTCTGGAGGAAGCGCAGTCAATGGAAACACAAGAGGCACTGGTGGTGCTGCTGAATCAGGACGAGAAAGCACAGCGGGAGCTCGAGCAGCTGGACAACAGACAGATGAGATGAGGCTGCACTTCCTCAAGAACACCCAGGTTACATGCAACGATGGAACAGCAGCTGGGTGAGATGTTCCGCATCTTAAACCCCTTTCATCCATCATTATTTCATTTGCTTTCTCACTCACTGTGGGAAATTAGAATATTAGAGTTCTGCCATTTGCTGATTGTCTGTTACATTACATTCAGAGTCTTTCCTTACATGGCTGCTTTATATGCACCGTCTCCTCATTCTTGTTTATTTGTGGTTCTACAGGTTTTACCTAAAGGAGTTCAGAGGAAGCCGTCGATGGCTGTTATTTCTGGAAGGTGGGTATTCAAAAACTCAACTGGTTAATTTGGTCCCTAAAGGTCAGCTTGTTCTGGCGTGACGCCCCCACTGGAATTTTGATGGGGATGTCATCTTGCCCTGTCATCTTCTCTTTTTATCCTTTTTTGGTTGCTGCCTTTTACTTTGGTGGGCTTTAAAATGTTTGTTGATTGCGTATTGAATTTACTCGATTACTTACCCAATAAAATGATTTCACTTGAATCATCGTGAATGACTTCTGTGTGTCTTTCTTGTCATTAACAGACAATAAAAATCTGTATCTATGATGAAGTCAAATGCAAGTTGTGTCAATCATCTGTCTTTTTTTTTTTTTTACTCGTGGGTCTTGCTGCAGGTGCATCCCTTTCCCTCTCCATTCCTCACAGGCCTCAGCGATGAGCTAAAAGGGTCTCCCGCTCTGTGCCGGATGTGACTGTCTAATATTAGTCTCTATTATTTTTAGGTGGCTGGTGCTGTTACAGCAAAGAGACCTGTGATTCCCGGTACCAAAATATCCCCCGACTAATGAGCTCATTGATGTGGCCCCAAACAAAAAGAGGTTGGCCATGATTTAGAAAGTGTGTCATGCATGTCTGTATAGTGTTTGGCTCATTGACAAAGAGAGCAGCATCTGACAAATCTCTTTCCATTTACAGGGACTGGAATATTGTCAGCCCAAGCAGAGGAAAATCCACACTGGTACAATGCAAACATTGTGTAAGTACAGGTGTTTTTATTTGTATAGACGTATATATTGTTTTATTTGAACATGAGCGTATGTTTTCCAATACATTAAATATCCTTGTAGTCAAATGCTGCCAATTTGAGACTTTGGTCTCATGTTTGTGAATGTGTCCTTTGCTGCAGATTTATCCCATATTGTTCCAGTGATGTGTGGAGCGGCACAGGACCAGCGCCAAACCCTCCCCCGAGACCAAGAGGCCGAGAGAAAGAAAGAGACAGAAATGCAAACACAAGTATGTTTTCTGACAATTACTTCAGTAGATTTTTTTTGTTTACACAAATAACAATACTGAAGAAAGATTAGGCATGAACCATGTTTTGAGACATGCATTACTGCAGTTAAATGCTCATAAATTACCCTAAATTTACATAGAGGACTTTTTAAAAACTGGTCTGAAAAATCAATTTTTTGAAAGAAACTCATTACCTCCGCCAAGGAGGTTATTTTTTTACCAGTGTTGGTTTGTCTGTCTGTCTGTCCATGTTCAAGATAACTCAAAAATTTATGGACGAATTTGGATGAAAATTTTAGGAAATGTTGATACCGGCACAAGGAACAAATGATAAAATTTTGGTGGTGATCGGGTAGGGGGGGCACTGATCTACCTTGGTGGAGGTCTGCACTCTCTGAGTGCTTTTTTAGTTTATGTATTTAACGGGAATCCTGGAAGCCCTGGATCATACTGAAAATGTGAATGATGCATAAGATAAGATAAGATAAGATAAGATAAGATAAGATAAGATAAGATAAGATAAGATAAGATTTATTGATCCCACAGTGGGGAAGTTCAAGTGTCTCAGCAGCATTTAATAAAAGTTTCTATGTTCAATGTATGTGCTAAGGACTTCCCTGGCCACCAAAGGGCCCCCAAGAGCCCTTGAAATGCCATGGATTGAATGATATATTATGTAAATGGTAATCATACAGAAATGTTATGCACTGGTTAATAAATACTAGTGTATCTGCATAGCTATCTAGCCTAACTGTGCTGTCCTGTCTCCATTTGTTACCAGCTGAATACACCTTCATGGGATCTCTGATCATTCGAGAGGTCATCAAAGATCTCGTCCCTAAAGGAATAAAGCAGGCCAAGGTTGTCATGTTGTCTGGCATAAGGTGAGCTCCTTGTACTGCCCTCTGCTGCTAACCACAGTTTTTGGACAGGCACCTACATCCTCTGTACACAACCTTATTTCTGTCCTAATCCCAGGTGATGCCTCAACTGACCATCTCTGTGCACAACAGACCTATTTTAAGTTCATACTCATGTCAGCAATGAAGATGTTTGCTGTCAAGTGTGAACAATGACATAATGTCTATTAACAGGCCTTGCCCTATGATAGTGGACATTCCTCTGAGGTTAGCAACATGATTCTTGGGACACCCCAAAGCCCTAATACAGGATCCGCTGTTAATGTGATGGCAAGCCTACAACATTGTCCGCTATCTGGAATGCTTGATCGCTTTGATACCCTTAACTAAGCTGGAACTCCAAAGCCAAATTATTTATTAGGTTATGTGGCTTCCCCTGCAGCGCTGGTGGGACAGGTGTTTTACTGAACATCGAGAGGGTGGCCAGTCAGCTCGAGCAGCTCGGTGCAGAGGCTCAGGTCCGAGGCCTTGTGGATTCTGGTTGGTTTCTACAGAGTAAACTGCAGAGATCACCAAACTGCCCTGAAACTGTATCATGTTCTCCTGAAGACGCTATCAAAATAGGCCTCAGGTAAGGACATGTCTTCTTTCTCTTGTATATAGGTCTAATGATGGGAATTACAGTTAAAAAAACACTCATCATTGTGTGTTCAAGTAACTGAGCAGTGAATGTGTGTGATGTGTGGTCTTCTCAGGCTGTGGAATGGAGTTGTGCCCGATAGATGTCGGCAACTCTATAAGAGAGGAGAGGAATGGCAGTGCTTCTTTGGTCACAACCTATACTCTACCTTGACCTGTAAGTAAAGTTCACCTTTATTGTCCCTGTAGGAAAATTCAGCCTGTGAATTTCACCCATCTAAGTACAGACAAGGAGCAGTGAGCTACCACTGAAGGCCACAACTCCAGATCTATGCCAGTACCTTGGTCAAGGCCAGAAGAATCAATCATATATGTTACTGATAGCAGGGGAAAGCAGAGGACCCAGAAGAAACATGCACGGCATGGAGAATGTCCACCTAGGGTGACATAACACTTTTCTGTTGATATGTAATGTCAAGCTGTTATTATTTTATTCAGGAATTAAATAGTAAATTAACACTGAAGACATGCTGGAGCCACTGTTTATTGTTTTTTTTGCATTTGGTTGTAATACAGATTCATGTTCCTTTACAAACTAGAAAATAGATTTCCAACATCGAAACTGACATAACCATTGTATAATCACATATGACTTACGCCTAAAAATGGCAACTATTGATTTTTCTATGAGTGTTTATTATCACAAGATGCTTCACGTGATATAATACATATACAAGAACTATCTCAAATAACTTTGGTAAATATGGCAATATTGTCATTCATGTGGGCTGACAAAGGTCAATGTTCTCTTTCTTTTGCTGTTGTTCTGGTCTCCATTAACCCCTGCTTTTCCAAGCCAAATGCATAATTCTAATCTTGTCACTGTTTGGTGTGGATAAGTGGGGTACAATGTGGTCATCAAAGCTGAATCTAGAAACAATACTGATGTTAGCTTGAACAAAATAGTGAAGTGTGCAATAATGCAAAGACTTGTGGTTAAAAATGACTTTAAAGGTCCAATGTGTAATATTTAAATTCTATACATTTAGGGATTTTGTCTAATTGATCAAATTGAACATAGCATTCATAATAATGTTTTCCTCAGTTTATCATCACTTACAAATATGAATTGTTACATTTTGTTGTTTTTTTTTACAGTAACTTTACCACATGAGGCATCCACTACAGAACAATGTTACCTAAAAATGCAAACCTAAAAAGACCAGAATGACTAAAATAACCGCTAGCTGAATTTTTTTTTTTCTTTTTTGCTGTCATCGTAGCAGCAGGTGAAGGTGAGGATAGAGCAGTACGATTTGGTATTGCACCACTAGATGTTAGTAAATTTTACTAAGTGTTGAAGAGCCAAAGAGCTGAGGGATTCCCAATGCATTTATCCGAAGGTATCAAGAAAAGCTTCAACATGAAATCTTTTTGTGTTTCCTGTAGCCCCGTTGTTTATCGTACAGTGGCTGTTTGATGAGGAGCAGCTGAGAATGGAGAACATCTACATGGGAGGACAGAGTCTGTCTGAGCAGCAGTGGCAGTACATACAGAACCTGGGCCGGGAACTCAAGAACACCCTCACCGATGTCACGTATGTTCTCAACTACTTTAACATTAGTCATTATAATTGATTAGATTTTTTTCCTGTTATTGTTCCTTAGTCTTACATTTCAAGTATTTTACATTTTAAGGCTTTTTGGAAACTCAACAGAGAGCTACTGAGTTTTAACTCTTCATTCAGTGCATTCCCAACTTTGAGTCAAGAGTCAGAAAGATATCCACTTTACATGTCTCACAGACACACGGCCTCTTCAATTATAATTCCCTTCTCTTAACAGGAAAATCAATTATATGTAGTGTTTTTACATATTCAGTATCCAGTGATTTCAGGATGGATGATCCTACAAAGGACAATTAATGAGCTCATGATAACGAGCTTTTGATTTTAAAGTCTTTATTTATTTTCCATACATTTCCACAAATCTCAACATTTTGACATATACGGCATTATAAGTGAACACTGCAGTACATGTAATCATCGCAATAAATCTCTTGTTTTAAACAGAATACCAATAGATTTAGATAGTTTATGCTTAATATATTCTATATGTGGTTTCCAACAGTTTATGGTCTATGACCACTCATACAAATTTTTAGATGATTACTTATTTACCTCAAACCATTTTTTAAAAAACTTTTCTTTTCTACCATTATATCCTCCCCTGAAAACAATGATTTGTACATTTGCAAGCATTACAAATTTTAAGAAATTTGATACTCTACAGATATCATTTAAATAAAGTATAAATAACAGAGGTCACAATATTGAACCATGTGGAACACCACAGGTTACTCTTGTAAAGTGTCATTCTGTATTATTCATTTTTACACACTGAAACCATATTATGTCAATAACTTTTTAACTAATATTGGGTGACACCTTCTACACCATACTATTCACTTTTCTGTTATAAAGAATGATCAAATGCTTTACATGGATCAGTGAATACACCCACAGTGTACTGTTTTTCTTTATCAACAAATAGATTCATAACCCAGTTAATGTCTGCTGTGTTGCATTTTCAGGGCAGTGTTTGCTCCATCCTGCCTCTCACATACAGTGATAACTAAAAGGTAAGAAAGTATATCTCGCTCATGTGGCATTAAAATGTTGCATACCACACTATATGGACAAAAGTATTGGGACAAAAGAATTTTCTACCAAAACTCATCATCTTCTTTCTTCACATCTCACTTAAGAAGAAAAGTGAACTTTAAGGAAACATTGATGTTTATAAAGTATATGGACAAAAATTTTGGGACATATCATGGCTTCATCTCATATATTGTATTTCCTTAAAGTTGAATAAAAAATCATCGACATAAAAGGAGAAAAATTTTAGAACATTAAAATGTACACCTTCCCTCTACATTTTTGATTTTCCTATAAACTAAAAACACCATATAGACTTATAGAATAATAATCCTTCTCAATCATCACTTCTGATCTCTGTCAGCGTGTGGTAGTAGATTTACCAGCCTATCCTGCTATGGGAGCTGCTATGTAGAATACTAACAGTGATTGATTATGAAACCTATCATCAATCACATATTCAGCTCCCCAACATTTCTGAAAACACCATCAGTGCTGAAACTATCTGCAGTCTTTAAACGAAGTCTAGAAGAGTTGCAGAAGTCTTGTTTCCTCTCACTCAACTCAAATTACAACATCTGAAAGTTAATCATAGATTTTTTGCTCAGTTATGTTAAGAAAATGATAAAGATAAACTGGAGCTGATAAATATGTAGCACATAGACTAGCCTCATTCATGTTTAGTGTGGGAAACAGTGGTCAAAGGTCAATGTATATATGCACTTTAGAAAACAAATGTAATAAGATAGTGTTCTTCAATAGTCCTGTTAACTTGTCTGTTGCCTGTTTCTCCATTTTCATTTCTGTAAATCTTACCCATGTAATCTGTGTTTCTGTGTAGTAACTGGATGACTTTCCAAGTTAGAGGCACCTCTCTGCCACGGGCTTTACACTGCTGGGACCGAAATCTGGAGGCAATACGTAACAACAGAACCCCTGCCAAAGGCTGCCCATTCCACCTGGTGGACACCTGCCAGTGGCCCCAGTGCAACCCCACATGCCCCGTTCTGATGGACCAGGCCACCCAACAGGAGCTCACTTTGGTCCAGATGCTAGTGGCTATGGGCCTTGACCTCCAGAAGCTGGGTGTAGATTCCCAAGATGCTGATTCGCTGGTCAGCATGGTTAGCAATGGTGGTTAAGTTAAAAAGGATGGTGGAATTAAAGAGGTAGCCATACATTGGGTTGATGGTGGAAAAAATGTGTTGAAATTTTTAATGTAACCACAGAAATAGTACAGAAATGTGGTTACTACTTCTTGTGCCGCTCAGCATTCCATTATGCTCCGTGTGTGTGTTAAACTGGTGACTTGGCTGGCGGGTGTGTCACAGTGTCTGGGTGGGAATGTTTGGCTCTCCCTCTACTGGACAACAGATACAAGTGCTTTCTAAATCCCAGTGTGCTGTACTTGTAGTAGAGGAGGCTTACATTTTGCAGATAGCCAGACACATCCTCATGATGACACTCTTTTTACCACCCTACATGAAAATTCAACCTCTGAGCATGGTAGTAGAAAAGAATACTTTTTAAAGATTAAAGATTCTTAGAAATATCAGTGGTGCAAGCATGTTGCACCTATTTGTCAGCATTGGGAATAGCATGAAACATAATTAGTGTAGTTATAATCTTTCTCCCTCACATCACAGTCATTTGTTTCTTTGGAATTTTTAACCATTTCCCATGTATTTGAAGCTTTATCAGGATGCACCACATTTAAACTGTTTATATTTTTATTCAGCTTGTTGTTGCACACACAGTTCCAAAGACAATCATCATTGCAACTTATGTCACTTAGTTATAGCCACAATCTCCTAATGCAGTGCTGAGATATATTGCTTTGTGTGCATGTAAGACAAAAGTGTGATTACTTATTGATACTCATCTGACTTGGCCAGCACGAGCACATCACAGCCCCACTACATGTGTAAGGTGTAATCTAAAACTTTAGTTCCTGTTTACTCATTTTGCATGTGAGGTTTGCGCAATAAAGATCAACTTAACTTCACACATGACAATGGGGTTGCTACTGCTCATTGCATTAAAATATAATCTGTATCTAAGGACCTACAAAGACATAATACAGACTCTGTATTGCAATTTATATTTCACTAGTGCTTTAAAACATTAGCAAGTATTACTGTATTCAATGTTTTATTTTCATCTAGGTACTGTAATAACTATTTCAACTGGTGGTGATGTACCTGCCAGTAGTGAGTATCAGACAGAGTTTTTACTCATGTGGAAACATAGAATTAAACAGAAATAAAATGGCTCAGACAGTGTCAAAACCACTTTCTTGCCTATTGTCTTATTGTCTTAGGCATCTTTATTATGACATATAATCTGTTTAGGAAGAAACTGGAAGATGTGTTAGGCATGTCTTTTATCCTGAGAAGATACAGTGAGATACAAAGTGAACAGCTTGACTCCTTTCTATACATTCAATGAGGATACTATTTATAGAGAGCATTTCATGCACTAGAAAAACTATGAAAATAAATACAAACTGCTTATATGATAAAAAAAAATGGAAAAATTACAACATACCAGTAGTACTGTATATCAAATCAAATCAAATGCTATTTACATAGTGCCAAAATCGTAAGAGTGACAGAGAGAGAGAGAGAGAGAGACAGAGAGAGAGAGAATGAGAAGAGAGAGAGAGAGAGAGAGATTAGGGGCAGGGTGAAGGGAGGATAAGGGGAGGCACATGGATGCACAGCATTGCAGTAGCATGTAAAATCATAATGAATGAGAATTGAAGAATCATTTTATTATCTAAAGGAAGCACAATACTTCATAATTATGTTGTAATAATAAGATTAAGGAGTAAAATCCGGAGTTCAGTCATAGGCACACGAAAACTGACTGCATTTACTATGGTCATACTGTATTTTGAGTTCCACAGACAAAGTACTGCAAATGAGGTCAATAAATACAAAAATGAACCTTTTTCCATAATTTCCAAGCATGTATGGCTCATTTCTAAAGCAATGGAAAAACAAGCTATACACACATCAAATACACATTATCATGAAAACATACCACTAAAAGCAACACTTTTAACTCTGTGCAAGTGCAGTTATTCATCCACTGCACTAGATGACGCACTTTGAATTTTACACATCTGCTAATGCATTATCTATGAAGCTGCTGTTTTACTATTTATTTACTGATGCCCAGTGTGGAAAGGAACAGCAAATTTATGTCAACAAAGAAAGGTAATTTCACAAAGAAGGAAAATATATTGATGTTTTTCCACTATGTACAAAATACGTAGATATAGGATATCTTCAAAATATACAAATATATTGCTGAAACGTTTCTAAATGTGGTTAATAAACTTCTTTTGAAGCAGCTGAGACGTTATCGTAGACCTTCATTCTTATGGTTGGTGTGAACCATCTTGTCCTGAAAAGGTCTTGGATTTTTTCCCATGTTGCATTGCAGCTGTAAGCTACTTCCTCTTTCCGCCATATTGCAGAACCGGTAAGATGTCTTTTTACCTTGTCGTTTTGAATCTTTTTAAATCTTAAGCATCGAAGTGTTAATAAATACATTTTACATACTTTATATAAGCGGATGTTTAGGTCAATAAGTAGGGGTGATTATTGTTTCGAAAAGAGTCAAGATTTAAGTACATTAGACCCCGAAATATCACTCATCAATTCCCTTGCCCGGCCCTGGGAACTAGTGCGTTCAAGGCGCCTTTACGACTCTTAGCGTCGCCATAAAATTAACGTCTTGAGGTAGAATATAGTGATAAATTTGTACACCAATTTTTGTGAGAATATATTATTGCAACGCGGTTTTGTCTCGCCAATTGTGGCTGTTAATACTGCAATCTGCTCTTGATATTTTTAGGTTTGTGGGGTTGCTACGCTAGTTAGCTGTTCCATTTGCATCCTGAGGACCATGCTTTGTAGTGTAACTTCACTTTATTCAGACACTCAAACTCAAGCGTAGTATTTTACACTCGACGGTAAACGCGACGGGTATCAATTAAATATTCTCATAATGTGTGTTTTTATTGGTAGCCAACATGCTAACATGTATTAATGTTGATGGATTGGGTCGTGAATTGACGTTAGCAGTAGCCTGACTTGGTAACTGGACATTTTACATCATTTGATACTGCTGTGTTTTTTGTGAAATTGTTTAGTATTCAGTCTCATGTCCAGATCTCTGCTTCATCTTAAATCATAATTGACTAAACAAGACGCCAGATGAGGTCCTATCATATTAATGTAGAGAACTGTAGTGTGTAATGTATGAATAGTGATAACATATCTGGACTGGGGGTTCTGGAATGGAGTATATAAAAGAGAATAAGTATTAGGAGGATTAATGTAGTGTTGTCTTTCTTACACTTGATGCACTTTGTGATTTCTCTACAGGCATCATGGTGCGCATGAACGTTCTCGCAGATGCTCTTAAAAGCATCAACAATGCTGAGAAGCGTGGGAAACGCCAGGTCCTCATCAGGCCCTGCTCCAAGGTCATTGTGCGCTTTCTGACCGTCATGATGAAGCACGGTGAGTTTACTGTTTTGACTACTCATCTAACATTTTGTAACCTCATTATCTTGTAAGGTGTCACTGATGGCAGAAGCCAACTCACAGCCAGTGAGTGAAATATAAACCATAGTGAATGTTTTCTGGTTTGTCAATAGCATTTTGTTAATGCGCCAAGCTTTGAATCTGTTTCAATATCTTTTCATGAAACCCCTAGGTTACATTGGTGAGTTTGAGATCATAGACGACCATAGAGCCGGGAAAATTGTCGTCAATCTCACAGGCAGGCTGAACAAGGTAAGCTTCCCAGTTAACCCTCTTAAAGTTGCTATTGTATCCCTACTTATTAGACAATGGCCTAGTGATATAAAATGGAGTTTACTGTATTTTACAATCAATGTGTTGCATTGTCACATACTTAACAAAGCATCTCACAATGGAAACAAGTACCAGTTAGCTTTTGTTGAAGGGAAAGTGTAGCTTCATTTACACAGAAATAGGGCTGCAGCTATCGATTCTTTTTGAAGTCGAGTATTCTATTGAATATTTCAGCAATTTACAGAGTAATCAGATTTCATCATCAAGCCATGATCAAGAGCATCCTTGAGATTCATTATTATAGACTACAACAAATGCATAGCCTACTTTCTAACCAGCACTGCTGTGTTTCTCAGCAATCACGTTAAATCGACTAATGTTAGGCTACTGTTGAGTGGAAGACGGGCATTTTCCTTGTGCTGGCTTTGGATGTGTATTTACACACAATGCACGAGATTCTCTGTTTTTGAAGTGATTCCAAACTTTGGACATCTTTTTCCTTTCGCGGACGGTCTCCTCACTGTCTTCCATGACACCAACTTTTTGGCTCCGAGTCACGTGCATCACTATTTACAGTTCGTGTACAACACAATCCCTGGAGCGGGGATGCAAGTGATGACTTAAGCAAAATTTGTGATTAAATGAATACTCGAGGGAAAAAAAATTATTCAAGGAATTTTTTGTACTCAAATTACAAAGTTATTCAAGGATTTTTTGTACTCAAATTACCTGAGTACTCCTTGGAGCTCTACACTGTAATCGCTGATTGATAACATTGATACACTGATAATTAGGCTGTTCATATTTATTGTAGATCCATTTGTTGTATAAATGTCTCACCATCAATAGTTCTATACAGGTACTATAAATGTGTAGTTGTTCATCACTCCTACAGTGCTCAGTTGGTTTGCTAACTTTTCCAGATTGAATGTGTGTAAATGGTGAACTCCTGTCCAACCTCCAACAGAGGAGGTGGCAGCAATACACTAATTTCACAAAGTGAAATCCAGCATGAGATGTGAAGGAACATGATGATAATGCACTATGGGCGACAGTATATCATGCAGGTTGCTCGGGCAGCTCGTTGAAAATTCTCTCTGGGCAGTATACATCTGGGTGTCTGCGACAGGCGCTGGATTTTCCCGTTTATTTTTTCACTTCACCTGATGTACACTGTTGCCCAGTTTATCATGCCAGTACCTTGTAATAGACCAATATCAAACACAGCCAGTGTTCAAATATGAGTCAGACTATCTCACTTTAGATTTTGTCTAACTAGTCTATAGTTTAAGCTCATAACATTCTGAGCACATGAACAACTTGTCCCCTTTTCTGTCTGTGCTTGAACCAGTGTTTTTTTTATGTATTGTTTTCAGTGTGGTGTGATCAGCCCACGTTTTGATCTCCAGCTCAAAGATCTGGAGAAGTGGCAGAACAACCTGCTTCCCTCAAGACAGTTTGGGTAAGAATCCCATTCATCTGTTTGGTGATGTGACATGTTATATGGCTGTAATGTTGATTACTGTATTAAAACCAATGTTGTTTATGCCTAGACATAGTTTTGGTCATTGAGTCAGTGTAGCGCCTTTACAGCCTGCTGTGGTCAGTTTTGCTTGGTCCTCTCCATTATGTCTCACTGGTTCATTTGAGTCTGATTTAATGCTTGGAAACTCTCAGGTGCAGTTACCTTGATGTTAACCATGCATTATTTGTGTGAAGTTTATAATGCTAAAAAGCATTGGACAAATGTTTTTATCTATATTAGTGGTCTTATTTTGATTAGAAGGTGGCTGGTCAGTGAGTAGCAGACAGTGCCAGTTTAAAGGTGGAGATGGGAAACTTCTGAAGGAGCATACAGCTGAAAATGATTAATGTCCTGCAGAAATATGAAATGAGATGTGTTGAAGACATAATATAAATCTGTGTTGAAGTATGCTGCAATGATGTGGCTATTGAATATGGTATACAAATGTCAGGACCCACAGGTCTGAAAAGGGTTTCAATACCAAGGCAGGGTCCATCATCAAAGACCTGAACTTGGATATAGGAGTCAGATGGTCTGAAGACCTGTATCAAGGAAATGAGCAGGAGGGTCATTAACAGATACAAATAGTGTAAGTGACATGATTGAAGGGTTGTGCGTTTTTTTTATTCTTCCTCAGATGAAATGAATCAATACAATACCAGTTTGACAGTGTGATGACATTAAATGTCATACACACACAAATTTTGTATGTCTTTGCTCTACAACAGGTGGTTCTTCCCTTTCTATGTTTGCTGGTTGTGCCCAGAGTTTTCTTTACTAAAGATGTAGTAATTCACAGAATCTGAAGTTTACTGTGGCTCTGCTCACATGTCAAATTAGGAGATGCCTGATACAGAAGCACAGTATCAGAGGTCATGATAAGGAGTATGTTCGGAATCAAAAATATACTTAGCCTGGGTAGAATTTGATGATAGTAAAACCTTTAAGTCTATCATATTTATGGAGTCTACTGGTCAATTGGAAGCTGTCTTAAAGTGCATGGGATTTGAGTGTAATAATTTTAATGATGTGAAAGTCACAAATGTAATTTGCATTTGGTGATAGTCAGGAGCTTCAATTACATTTTAGAAAGCTGCTAATATGCTCTGCTTTTTTTTAACTTGTCATTGTTGCCACAATATTTTTTCCTCAATACCAATATAGTTGCCTACCTTGAATTTAGTTTTTTTGGAATTTATCTGAAGTGTATGAAAGTTATACTGGCATTGTTTCACTACATACACTATACTTGGGTGTAGAGGTCAAATGTGTGCTACTGTATGGGATTGGGCCACATTAAATTATTTAATGGATCATGGATTATCAGTGGATCATTTAATGGATTTTGCTTAGCAATCAGCAGTGAACATTCAAAGCTTTATTTACAAGAAGTCATTAATGTTGCATTAACCTTGCAGTACATTAATTTGTAGAGCCATGGCGTACACAATCCAACATGCACTTTAAGAACACATAACATGTTAACACAGATGTGAAAGTGAACAGAAATTTTGCTACTGGCCATTAACTTTGTGATGCATACACTGGGATGTGGGTGCACACTGGGACCAGACTGGCCACAGTTTGATGGTCAATCATGGTTCATCTGCAGCTAAACATGATCTTAGTCTTAACTCTGACATCATGACTTTACTGTACAAGATCATTGAATATTTATGTAGGTTGAAGTGAATGAGCTGAGCACTTTTAGTTCTGAGCTTCTAAAGAATCACCATAAACGAGCCCACTAGTCTAGCCACATTAATGCACACCCAGAATTCCCAGTAGTGACTCCTTGACACCATGAGTGAGGGTAGCTGCTGGGCTGAAGAAGGCTCTCCATTTTGTCAAAGAGGTTGTATGTAACAGGAGGAACCACACTTAACTGAAAAAGTACCATGAAAAAGCAATCATACTTGTGCATGATTAACTCAGTACTTGTCACTGTCAAACTGAAATGTAAATGTTTGAAACGAGGATGTCCTCCTGTGAATGAGTATTTAGAAATTCAGGTCAAGCCCATGTGCTGCATAATGGTCTGGAACAGAAAAACTGAGGGATAATTAATTAGCTGTCATCATTCATTGAAGATTTATTTGAAAACTTAACAATGCTTTTAAAAGAGCTTAGTTTTACTGTGATGGCTTGATATTTGGGGTCTTATGTCTTAAGTGTTCTGTGTGGCTCATTTAAATCTGTATTTTGGTGCAGTTTGTGGCTTAGATGCATCTGACTTGTCTTTTAAACAACAATATTAGGAGGTTATTTTCTTTGGTCCCGTTTGGCCTCTGGATGTTTTCAGATGGAATTAAACTGTTCTGATTTACTGATAGAGATTTCAGTTCTGACAGCACTTACATTATCTGTGAACACCACCTATAGCTGTATTTTGTTTCCACAGATACATTGTGCTGACCACTTCAGCTGGCATCATGGACCATGAAGAGGCCAGACGGAAACACACAGGAGGCAAAATCCTTGGATTCTTTTTCTAAAATGTAAAGAACTGCAAATAAAAACAAAAAACAACCAGAGAAAACTGGTAGTCTGTCTTATTTCATTCAGAAAGTGTCTGGATAGATGCTTTAAGCTGCAGTTGCTGTCAACAGTTTAAACATAGCATCCAGAAGAATTTACAGACAGTTTGACTCAACCAGCAGCATATTTGCTACTTTTATTCCAAGGAGTCATATACAAAAAGTTAAAACTGGTAGCCCCTCCACAGAAAAGTTGACAAATGTAGTTTAGCATTGCCACCATTAAGTGTCATTAGTGTAAGAGCATGTGGGCAATAAATTTTGTCAGAACAGCAGCAGGAGACGATGCACAGCAAATGGATGTGAATGGAGGATATTGGAAGTTCCCTGTCACTCAGCCACAGCACTGACATTTCTGCACCTACACTGAAGAAACAGTTCATCCTGGAGGAAAATTATATAAGCATGAAGAGATGTAGGTTTATGAAGACAGGCCTGTTTGTGATTTTGTAAGTACTTATTGAGAAGTACATTTGGTTTGAACTTAAAACTTAACTGGACAGAACATGGTTGAGTTAGGGGAAAAAAATGCATATTATAGGCAATGAAGGCTAACACTGATAGCCATCAACACATCACATTTAACCCTTAAAGTAGCATATGACTTTCATCGCAATTTTTTTTTTTCAAATTTGTAAAACCCCAGTTATATCCTATTTATCCCTAATCCATTAGTATTTCTGTGCTGAATCACTTCCCTAACAGTGAACAACTTTGAAGAGGACTCCATTATAAACAGTCCACTTGTTTACATAACAAACCGAACCGTCACTTGGGCCTTTTCGGAAATTTTGTCAGTGCATTGTGGGAATGTGAAGTCCACGCGGCAGCAATTTTGCTGTCTCTTCATGAGTGTTGAACCCAAATGTCTTTACGTCTATCCACCGTATATGCCTATACTCAGTCTTTAAAACAACCCTGGTGGACTGGAGAATTTTACATTGTAGCAATTTGGCTTGTTTTTTTTGCCAAATCTGTGAGAAACTGCTTTCACTTGGTTGCATTCCCACAATGTACTTAGCAAAAAAATTTCCAAAAAGGCCTGACTGACATGACAGTTTATGTAAACAAGCGGTCTGTGATTATAATTGAGGCATCTTCAAAGTTGTTCACTGTGAGGGAAAAGATTCAGGCGTGTAAGCACAGAAAGACTAATGGATTAGTGATAATTAAGCTATCACTGGGGTTTTACAAATATGAAAAAAAAAATTGTGAAGAAAGTCATATGTTGCTTTAAGGACCTTCTACAATTTTTCTTCCAAAACATCTCTACATTTAACCTTTCCCAAGTGATTTATTGCTATATGTAGAATTACCCTCTGCACTTTGCATTTTTTTCTTGAATATCAGGTATTATCCTGTATTTAATTTAATGGCCATATAGTTATTCATTAAAGCTCAGTGTAAATTCAAAGGTTCTTGCACAAAAACAAGGAAAACTGAGGAAAGTGGCATTAAAAAATAAAAACGCAATGACTATAAAAACAAGCCTCTACAGCCATTATCTTTTATCAAACCACCTGGGTTTTATCGGTGAAACAACGTTGTAGAAGATGACTTTGCACATTCACTATGGAGCCTCTCATGGTCCAAATGGGTCATACCTGATGATGACATGCAGAGAAACTGCATTTTACCTTAATTATTTCAATGTACTGATAGAATTAGTGGTTCAGAGGTTATTAAATGTTTTGGATCAGTAGGTGCTTTTGGTTGGCTGTGACTGTTTTGGTCTCTGAGGGTTTAATTGCCAGTGCTCAGATAATTCAGTGAAAGTACAAATACACAGTGAAAATACGTGTACATTCCAAACCTTTTGCATAAAAGTATGTAGTATTATGAAATCCAATTGTAATTCTGACGTAACTGTTCACATTGTAAACAAGAAAAACACTCATAGAGCACAGACCTCCGCCAAGACAGATCTGTCGCCCCCCCCCCCATCACCACCAAAATTTAATCATTTCTTCCTTGTGCCAGTATCAACATTTCCTGAAAATTTCATGAAAATCCGTCCATAACTTTTTGAGTTATCCTGCTTACAAACAAACACGCAAACACACAAAGCAAAGTGATCACAGTAAATCCTGGCGGAGGTAAAGATCTGTTCTTGATGCAGAACCACATGGAGGTGAGGAGAAGGATCAGGTTTGGGTCACTTTACCCTGTGTTCTGAAAGTAGCTGAAACCCTCGACCAAGGAAAAATCCATCAGTATAAATAAAGATTATGTTGATGTGAATAGAATACTCTAGCTGACCACAGTGGTACCATTGTGTTAAGCCAGGGTTCCCGTGGGGTCTTAAAGTCTTGAATGTACAAAACTGTATTTAATACCATGAAAAAAAGTATTTTAAAGGTATTAAATAAATTTGATATGGCAGGTCTTATGTCGCTAAAAACTTGTTCGCTCTTTTGTGTTTTAATGTGTCTAGGAAATGTCCAAGTTGCTAAGAAAGTAATGTCAGTTCCACCTGCTTCAACTCAACAATTTATATTCAAATTAGGAACCAATTATCGCTAACTTTGCAGCCCCCGGTGACAAATGACCACAGAACATTCAGCCCAACACACGCAGCCATTAGTTGTGCGCGTTGCACGAGAAAATTGACTTTAAGGGACGAATTACAAGCAAAAAACAAAGCATGGGGAAGTGCACATTTCATATGCCTGGTTGGAGAAAAGATCATTCTCGAACTGGTTGACACAAGTGGAGGGGAGTGGCTGTGAAATAGGCATTAAATTCTGTTCCAAGTAGACTTAAATAGGTCTTAAAAAGTCTTAAACTTAACTTGTAGAAACCTGTAGGAACCCTGAAAGAGGCCAAAGTAAACTTTGTACATGCAGATGCAAATTTACCATGAACTGGGTCAGGTTATATATGAGGGGGCTTCAAAACGTTTGTGAAAAAAGAACAGTTGAAAAAAACAGTTGAAGTTATGATGTTTATTTTTCAACATATACTCCATCTAGGTCAATACACTTCTGCAAGCATTGATACCAGCCTTAAAGTCCATCTGTGAAACTGAGGGCTGTGCGACTTAAACCATGTCAAAGCTAGGTTCTATTTCCATGAACTTTTTGAAGCTCCCTTGTTGTTTCGCTGCTTATAAGAATGACCTGTAGCAGCTGGAAACACAAAGGAGGCTTGAGACGGAGCTTTTGGTTCAGACCACCCTTGTGTTTATTTACCACACAGGGCGGTGGAAAACAGGTACAGCTTCTGATGGTAGGTGGTGTAGCTTGGATAACTTTTGACTGTTTATGACCTTCCTCTCACCATATTAAAGGGTTCGCACATGCAAACCACATCAACATTTTAACAAATGACATTAAACATAATAACCAAAATAGACAAGTGTTCACACTGGTTGTAGTACCCCAACTGGCATCACATACAACGCAATTTCATGAGATCAGTCTGAGTACCCTGTGGACTCAGGAGCATCTATGATGCAAGGAGAATGCAAGTTTCCTGACTCTGTTTTGGCACCATCCATTGTTACTGTCACATTTCAGTGAGGTCATTCTCACCCAGATACATGTTCAGTTTTCTCTTTATCACAATCCTCACCTCACTTACAGGACTGGCCTTCCCAAAGTGAGCAAACAAATCAGCAAAAGGAATAATTACCTCTGCCAGGAGGTATTGTGATCACTTTGCTTTGTGTGTTTGCATGTTTGTTTGTTTGATTTTAGCAAGGTAGCTCAAGAAGTTATGGATGGATTTTCATGAAATTTTCAAGAAATGTTGATTCCGGCACAAGGAACAACTGATTAAATTTTGGTGGTGATCGGCGGGGGGGGGGCTGTCTTGGTGGAGGTCTGCACTCTCCGAGTGCTTTTCTTGTTAATCTATGGTTTTGTCTGGTGTTGATCTCTTTAAAAGCATGTTTAGCCAAACATATCACTGAGCCTGTTTACATGACAATAAAAATCTGATAACTGGGAGAAATCTGATAACGGTTATTATAATCAGATCTGATTTTTTGTTTTTCATGCAGAAATGCGATAATCGGAAAAACCCTAGTTTAGATGCTTCAATCCATTATTCTTATTTCTTTCAGAGTATGTACATACAGAGTGATGGCAGACTCAAACTTTGAGTGGAAGTTTTCTACCATTTTAATTAACTATTATCACTGTTTTTTTAAACATATGCACAGATGTAAAAGAACAAATTAAATCTGATTAACAGGTATACATCAGAGTATTGGGGAGAAATCCAGGTATATTAATCTGATTTCTAATAATCAGATTATTGTTGCTATCTGATAAATCATATCAGATTACACTGTTTACATGATCTCTTGAATAATCAGATTAATCCAGTAATTAGATAATGATTGGAGTATTAGTATACATGTTAACGGGCTCAGTATTGTTATTTTAAAAAGGGGGTGATGAAGAGGGTGTTTATTACACTGCATTTTGGCAGATCAAAAAAATTATGCATCTGCCTCTTGAACCCACCAACAGGTTTGTTTTTTTTTTTAGTGAGCGGACCTAGAATTTTAGATATTTGTCAAGACAGGTAACCATTAAAAACAGTGCGAGTGTTTTATTTTTGTGTCAGAGGGTCACCACCTCAGAGTGCTACATGTCTAACCTGTATTCCTAAAAGCTTTCAGAAATTGTTCTCATACCCCTGACAAAACTCAAATAAGCACATCTGTGTTGTCGCTGTGCCTCCTGTGGCTATTAAGAGCTGCAACATCTTTACAACACGACTGCCAGCTTGTAAGGAGCCATGGCTTTCTGCCCTTGCAAACCTCTCAGTGGTGTGACGTTTTCCTCAGACCGTTGGTGTTTTGTCCTGTGCCTCGGCCTCTTCAGCCGTCTCTCTACTCACCTCACATTTGAAGAGCAGTGGTAACAGCCTGCTAATGCAGCCACTTCTCCAGAGAGTGCGCAAGACTACATGCTTCCCTCATGGGTTTGCAGCACTTAAGTGTTGCCTTGTAAAGGGAAGAGACAACTCTTTTTCTTTTGCTGCTGCTGATACCAAGCTCAAAGAGTTCAGAGGAGCTGGAAGGGTAGGGCTTTAATGTTCTGTTAATAGCGAGTCTTTTGACATGAATTCATCCGGGACTGTGCAGACTTGGAAACAAGAACTAAACCAAATGTCCAGACAACATGCAGAGTCTGATGTCACTTACGTTTTTATTAATATTTTCTTTTTTTTTTTTTTTAACCAAGCAAAGGGATGCTCTGAAGCACCAAAGAGCTGCTTTGGCATTCACACTGAAAGAAGTGGAAACAGATTCTCTCAAAGGGTGTTTCCACTTTAGACTGTGCCCTGGTGGTTGAAGGCACTGACCTGTTGTGATTTTAGAACCTGTCAACTCCCTTCAAAGCTTGTAACACCCTCTTGTCTCTCCCCACCCTCTGTCTCTCAACTTCTAAAAGAGATGTTTTGAAGCACTTTACCAGAAACTCTGGCAGACTCCAGGGGGATCGATGCCTCCCCGAGGAGAATTTAGTGATTTTTTTTCTCTTAAAAACCTAATTTCTAGAGAGCCTGGAATACTGGCATTTACATAACCTACTGAGGGCATAAAATGCTAAAGATATATTTCACCAAAATTAACATGTTGAGCAGCATTAAAAATGATGGCAGTATAATTTTAGCCCATGAAAAAGAAATGAAATAAAATGCCAAACAAAAACGAGAAAGTGGCATTTCAAAAAGGGAAGTAATTATAAAACAAGTCGCAGAAAAAAATGACTCCACACAATGTTATTTTGCTTAATTTATTGAAAACACTTCTGGCATCTGGTAAATTAAAATTACCAGTTGAAAGTCCCAGACATAGGAGGATTTAGAAGGACCTAATTACAGAAATGGAATATAATATTCATAATAATGTTTTCATTAGTTTCTAATCATATGAAAATGAGAATTTATTTTTTGGCTGAGGAGTCCTAGTGAGTTGCTGTTCATCGAGTCTGTCATGTTGCACAACCATGTTTCTACAGTAACTAGTTTTTTTTTCTGTTTCATGACGGGCGAGAGCATTAAGACGCACTACCATCACCTGCTATGTTTGATTCTGGACCAGGCTTAGTATTGTCTTAATTAAAGAACAGATCAGACAGAACAAACACTGGCGCTATTGAGGATTTTTTTGCGACCACCGTAGGAGTGCGCTCAGGGGGCATAATCTGGCTCACTGGCATGTACGTGTGCTCTGGAATAAATGTGAATATTACATTGCACTGTAGTGACCATGGTGAGATGTTATCATTCTCCACCCTTCTGCTAGCTTTGTATTATGTTTTCAATGTCCTCCTTACTATGTGGTAAAACAATAACAACCTCTGAGCATCGACTACATCCTGAAAACCATGGACCTTTTTATGTGCCATTTTCTTTGTGCTCTGTGATGAACTGGTGAGGTCACCTCTGCTGTTGGTAACTGGCATAAGTTCTGGCATCCCCACTACCCTTTTGAGGATTAAGTGGTTTGGAAAATGAACTTTCCTTTGTTGGAATTTTGTCATTTTAACACCACAATGCATTTATACATGCGCACATGTTCCACTAAAAACATTCTCTTCTAACACTGTTTTGTAAATGCACTGTTGCAGCATCCTGTGTTAAGTTCTAACCAAGAACTAACCAAACAACCCAGATAACTGTTAGCTGTATTCTAGAACAATAGTGGAAGGTGTGAGATCTAAATACAGCAATGATACAGTGCTAACACTCCACCCCACAGTGTGGAGGTGGGTCTGGACATACAAGCACAAGGGGTATTCGCTTCATTACAACTTAAGCTTTAAGCTTAAAATTATTCAGAAATATTGAATTGAAATGGTAGATATGTTTTTGTTGTTGTTGATTTTTTTTTATTTTTTATTTTTTATTATTATGGTGTGAATGCTCAATGCTGTACACATTTAAGTTGATGTAAGCAGTGTATTAGGTGAAAAGGATAGGCAAAAAAATAAGCTTTTGCTTCTAGCCTATTCCTTTTTTGGTTTTTATGTTTATTACGATTTATGTACTGAGTACAATGATTGATGCAAAACCAAAAATAAATTCATTCATTCATTCATTCACTTCATCACTAGGTGCCACTGAACATCACACACATCTTAATAATGAACTTATGCAGCCATGTTCTGCTCAGTTTATATTTATAAGGACATATAAATGTTTTTAGGAACTTAATCGTACCCTGCTTCACATAAACTATAGGTTGTGGGCTAAAAAGATCCCTTTCACTGGAATAAAACTTAAAAACAAAGTTGTGAGTTGATATACCTCGGCCTATATATTATCAAAGGTTCTGTAATTTGTCAGTTGTACAGCCATAGTAGTAAGACAGACTGTGTGGTTTTCACTCTGTGGAGATTACAGCTAAAATGTTTTTGAGACACTAATGAATGCATGATGCATCATATAATTAGGACGAAACATACATGTGCCGCTGTGTTGGCACATTTGACAGGAGCTCTAGTTTTCTTGCATATAAATAATCTACAGCTGCAGGAGGTGGAAATGTAAGAGATAATGCCAGGAACTGAATATTAACCATCCTTCTGCATCTCTCACCTCTCATTCCAAATCAAAAGACTAAATAATTAGCTGATATGATAGCAGATAATATTCTCTCACATTTGGTATATAAATATATAAATTATAGATCCTTTATGTTGTGTCTCCTATAGGTATGTATGCATAGGAAAACATGACTTGCAGTACTTTTATCCTAAAAGTATAAATGTGTAGCTATAAGCAGGCGTGAATGAAAACGTCTTAAGGAGGAGAGAGCCTAAAATGCATTTGACAGAGCAGTCTCTTTGTGCTGAATTTTTCAGCTGCCGCAACGAGTCTGTTTGAGTACAACGTGCCACCTTACACGTGGGGGTCCACAGCCTCCAACATATTTCACCAGTCTTTGCCATATGTTGACTGGATCCCTGAGTTGTCCCAGAGGGGGTTAGAGCACTGCTGTGAAGGAGAGGAGAGGAGATGTGCAGCTCTCAAAACAGATAGAATACATTAATACTGAAACAAAAAGTCTGCTGTTTGCCCTGTTTTGATAGTGACAACCAGCGGCACAGGGAGCGGGAGAGAAACATGGTTGTGAGCCTATGGTGATAATGAAAATATTCAGAAAACATGATGACATATGCAGAGAATTAGAGAAATATATAGTGTATTACAGAAAAAAGGAAAAAAAAATGAATGTGTTGTAGGAGTGAGCAAGAAACAGTTTTATCCACATATAATGTGTGATACCATCTATTGACTATCAAATTAATCACTGATTTTTATTTTTATTTTATTTTAGTTTTTTGCAGTTGTGTCACAAAATACTTTGCAAACAGAGGAATTTTCTCAAACATCACCCTTACTAATTCAAAACAAACCCCATCTTTTCTGCAGACACCTCCTTTGCCTCCAAATAATTCTCTTTGTGACTGAAACTGGGCTGAAAAAGGAGAACACAGTGAAATTATTTGGTGTTTCAGTGTTCCTCCCCACTGTGATGGGGCTCCAGCGAAGCAGTCCACTGCTTCAAATTCCTGGCAGGAAGAAAGCATTTTACAGTTGACACTGAGATTCTTGTGCAAATATTACATCTGTTTCCTCAAAACACATGGAGACCCTGGAAACTTTTGAGCTGCTTGCTATGGATTTGCTTTTTTTAGTCTCTATGTCCAACTGTGATGTGGGTTCTCGATGGTGTCTATATGGTTTAGTAACGGCAGCTGTTGAAATTCCCTCTGCAGACACTTGAGGGCAGTAGAAATATGCATGATGTTGAGTAATCCTCTGGTCCTGGTCCTCATCCTGCATTCAGGCCAGGCTGGTTGGCAAGCAGCAAGACTAATTATGATTGATTCAGAGATAACAGTATTAATATTGCAATAGCAGTAAAAGTATGAAACGTGGATTCAGTCAAAAGAGAGAAATTTCTTTTTGCTCGGCTCCTCATTGTCTTCAGCTGCCACGAATCACTTAGTGGGTCACAGTGAAGTGAGCAAGAAAAACAAAAGAGATTGTAAGAGTGAATGAGGATGTGCAAAAGTAAATGGAAGCCTTTCATTTTTATGGTTTTTAAGAAGAGAAATTGAATCTATCTTAAATGTAAAGATTAAAGCATTAGCTTCGACACAAAACCTGATACACTCAAAGAAAAGTTTAGGTCTATTCCTGCATTTCTAATTGCATATAGAAAGTTCATTTGTATGCTTTACCCAGTTTTAGCTTAAAGTTTAATGTGATGCATATTCAGTCAAACATCAGTGAATTTGGTCCACAGGAATTTGCGATAAATCAGATTCACTGATGATGAAAATATAAACCTGGATTGTGTTATGTTCTGAATCCTTATACTAGTGTTTTTCAACCTTGGGATCGGGACCCCACGTGGGGTCACCTGGAATTCAAATGGGGTCGCCTGAAATTTCTAGTAATTGATACAAATAAAACTAAAACTACTAATAAAATATATATATGGTGAGTTGACAGAGACAATCACAGTACATAAAAGACATGACAAACTCTGAAGCTGAAGCACTGTGGTACTGTTTATCTTTCAAATGTTCTTTGTGGGCAGTTTAAGATGCTGCAGTTCTTTCATAATTCATGGTTTGAGTTATTGTTTTTTCAGTATTAATTGTCAGCCTTCTAAATCCAAGCTGGACTGACTGTACATATCCTGACCAAGGAAAATAAAATTCTCACTTTGTGCAGTAATCTACACCTGGCTTTTCTGCCTCCATCCATAATAATATACATTACATAGACTAAATGTTGTCTAAAATTAATGTTTATTTGCAATATAGTTCAGCAAGCTATTATGTGAACAGAAACAAATTAATTTTAGCAAAAAAAAAAAAATCTCCCTTTTGAATGTCTGGGATCGCCAGAAATGTGTGATGTTAAAATGGGGTCACGAACCAAAAAAGGTTAGGAACCCACTGACTTATATGTTCATTTCTGTTTTTCCTTTTGAATCAAATATGCATCTTATTAAGTTTATTAGCTTGTTTATATTACAACTTCTTAATACAACACATAAATAGGCCTAAGATATTTAGAGTATTTATTCTGAATCTGATTTTACAGGACAATCAATATAGCGGAGTCTGGTTTCCTTGAATACAAAAATGAGATGAAAAAAGAAGCCAAAATCAAAAGCAGACACTGACCTTTGTCTGAGAGTAAACAATGATCTAAAAGGCTTTATGTTTTATAAGGTTACACCGTTATTGAGGACTGCATCTGTACCAATCCCCACTCATCTTTGGTTTCCATTCTGGTGCTGCATGTGTGTGATCATATTCTACATAAGATTCAGTTCTACTTGCAGCCATGTGATTTATTCCACCACCCAGACGCCGTATCTGCAAAGACTCTGGGAAATTCTGGAATAAATGGTAACCAGCCAAGAATAAGATATGAAAATGTATCTTTTGTAGAAAGAGAGTGAAGGGAATACTGTTGTCTCCAAACCAATACAAATGTATTCCTACATTCCAAGGTGAAATAGAGGGCTGTGCATTGTCATATGGTCATTTCACTGATACACTTATCTCATGTTTTTCTCGCTCTGCCCTATCTCTGTCTGTATGCCTTATTTACTAGGGCGAACCAGGGAGGTAGGAGTAGTGGGAGGTGTAAGTGTGTGTTGGAGTATTCATGGTTGCGGAGGAGTCTGGTGGTGTGCATATGATGAATGAGATAGTTAGGAAGCAGTGAATTTATGGCTGTGAATGCAGCCATCCATTCTGCCCCACAGTCCCTGGCTGTCCTCAAGGGCATCCTGGTCCTCTGGGGCTCATCATAGGTGGCTCGCTGGGGATCCCATTGCTGCTACGTGCACAGTGCAGAGACGGCACCCAGACCGTCCAGGTAAATGCCGCCAGAGCTGCAGTCCTCCTCCCTTCGCTGCATGTTAAACAATAGTTAATTAGCAGGCAATGAACACAAGCCGGTAATGTACATATAATAACAGGGAGGCCAAGAGGTTCCAGTGAGAGGCTGCCTTTATTAATTAGGCCTCTCATTTGTCAGCTATAGATCACCTTGAGCATTATAGTGCAGCTCGCCTCTTATGTGGATGATGTACAGTATACTCCTCAGTAAATCACAAGCAAAGAAGTGATTACTGTTGAAAGCTGAAATAATTAATGATGAGTGACTATGCAATGATGTGTTTTGTCTGTATATACAGTATGTTGTCACTGTGTCACATCACAGAGCAAGATAATGTCACATACAGGCGCCCATGTTAGCAGGGCAATGTTGTTTGCAAGTACAAAGATGATGAATGTGACTGTTATCTGGCATTGTAACAATATTTGGCTTTGTTTAAAGGAGCTATCTGCAGTTTTCAGATACCAGCAGGGGGTGGTACAGAACCAGAAGGTATTGGTACCATTAGAGAACAGTTTTTTTTCCATTAAACAATGGTAACTTGCTAAATGTATAAGATAAGATAAGATAAGATAAGATAAGATAAGATAAGATAAGATAAGATAAGACTTTATTTCTCCCATCATGGGGAAATTTCACAGTTAACAACAGCAACATACAACAAGCAAGTGCAGAGAGAAAAGACAGATAGAAAACGCACGAGTGAAAAATGAAAGCTATAAAGATAAAAATTCGAAATTTGGTTTTTATATAAATGTTTATATAAATAAAGAATTTGAATTAAAAATGAGATATTATTGACATATTTACATTATCATCATCATGGCTGCATGTGTACATGGTGTGATGGGGGGTGGTGGTGGGGTCACTGGGAACTGTTATATAGTCTGATGGCTGTGGGGGGGGACGACCTGTGGAAGCGCTCCTTCTGCAGAGGGGATGTAAGAGTCTGGTGCTGAAGGAGTTACTCAGGGCCTCTACAGTGTGGTGCAGGGGGTGGGAGGGGTTATCCATGATGAATGCCAGCTTTGCTAACATCCTTCTGTCCACCACCTCCTCGATGGAGTCCAGCGGGCAGCCTGGGACAGAGTCGGCTCTCCTTATCAGTTTATTGAGTCTCTTCTTGTCTCTGTCCGTACTGCCTGCTCCCCTGCACACGATGGCAAAGTGGACTGCAGAGGCCACCACAGTGTCAAAAAATGCCAGGAGGAGAGCCCTGCTCACTCCAAAGGACCTCAGTCTCCTCAGCAGGTGGAGGCAACTCTGGCCCTTCTTGAACAGAGCATCTGTATTGTCAGTCCAGTCCAGTTTATTGTTTAGGTGAAAACCCAGGTACTTATTAGAGTCCACTATCTCAATGTCCAAGCCTCGGATGTTCACCAGTGTGTGTTGTGGAGGGGACTTACGGAAGTCAGGCACAATCTCCTTCATTTTCTTGGTGTTCAGGAGCAGGTGGTTCTGATCACACCAGTCCACAAAGTGTGTGGTAGCTCGTTCAGCTGAGTTTTTAGCATAAAAAACCAAAAACCTGATAAATCATAAATAACATCCGTTTAGATCATTTTTGCCATACATTTTATGTGAAAAGTGACTGCACTGATCAGTTTTGAAATGCTATACTATAGTTTGGTCTGAGTTGTGCAACATCAAACAGTAAACTTCACAAATATGTATCATCCTCCTGGCTTTCCGCTGCCAGTCCTTGCTACCAATGGGTGAAATTGTGGTACAACCTGGACCAGTCATCAGTTCACTGCAGGGCTGATTTTTTACAGATGAGCAAACATTTACCCTTAAATTTTCACCTATGGGCAATTTAGATTGATCAATTAACCTATTGAGGTACATGTCTTTGGGCATGGGAGGAAGCCAGAATACTGAGAGAGATCACTCATAGACACACAGAGAACATGGAGCTTTTTGGGATATAGGCTTTTATGTCACTTGCATTCTTACTTTGGAAGGTGAAGAGACCAGAACACTGAGGAAAGCCCATTCTGTCCTGGCCCTGGCCCCTTCTGGCCACAGGTATGTGTTGCAGAGTAGCAGTGCCAACCCATTTAAGAACTCTTATTCCTGGTGATATTGCCCTTTTAAACAACTCCATGTTAGTCTTATTGATATATTTACTGTCTCTTCTTCCAGGTATATGTAGTGATTAACTGCTGACAGCAAAAATTGCCCCCTGGAGATAATAAAGATTTCCTTGACCCTTGACCCTGTAGACTTATCCCCTCTGGTTGTGGCCCATGGGACTTTTTTTCAGAAAAAAAGTTTACAGAAATGCACTTTTTTATCCTGTTTTAACTATGCCATAATTTACACATATAATGTTTGTAAGTTTAAAAAAAAAGTTTACAAGACACAGATTGTTGTGAAACTAAGTATTAGATTGAGAAAGCTTCTGAAAGTCACAGAAGGTATGCCATCATAACTCACTCTCCACAGTCTGATTAGAATCAGTGAAGATGTGTCCATAACCTCAACATGAACAGACATATGGTGATTCCCACCTCTTTTAATGGGTTTTAACCTCACTCTTGAAGAATAAGGTGAAATATGCTGAGGTAATGACCATTTTGGTGTTGTCTTTAAATCACTGTGCCTTGAAATGTGTAAAGACTGTACAGTGACTCTTAATACATTTAGTATTTTACAGATTTTTAAATTAGAAGTGTTTTGTTTATAGCATTATACAACAAATTGTTTTTACCTCTGCCAAGAAGGTTATGTTTTTGTCGGCGTTAGTTTGTCTGTCTGTTTGTCTGTTTGTGTGCAAGATAACTCAAAAAGTTATGGACGGATTTGGATGAAAATTTCAGGAAATGTTGATACTGGCACAAGGAACAAATGATTAAATTTTGGTGGTGATCGGGGGTGGGGGCAGCAGGGGTGCCACAGGGGCCCACTGATCTGCCTTGGCGGAGGTCTGTGCTCTACAAGTGCTTTTCTAGAAAAGACAGCCCAGACCTCCGCCAAGGCAGGTCAGTGGCCCCCCCCACCCCCGATCAGCACTAAAATTTAATCATTTGTTCCTTCTGCCAATATCAACATTTCCTGAAATTTTCATCAAAATCTTTGGCACTGATCTGCCTTGGTGGAGGTCTGCGCTCTCTGAGTGCCTCTAGTTTAGAGTATATACTAACCTTGACATTAATGTTAACCTGGTTACTAACCTGCCTGTTTTGTCTTCTTGTTGTTGTAAGTAAGCCGCTGAATATTTGAATTTCCCTTGGGATTAATAAAGTATCTATCTATCTATCTATCTATCTATCTATCTATCTATCTATCTATCTATCTATCTATCTATCTATCTATCTATCTATCTATCTATCTATCTATCTATCTATCTATCTATCTATCTATCTATCTATCTATCTATCTATCTATCTATCTATCTATCTATCTATCTATCTATCTATCTATCTATCTATCTATATCTGTGATATGTTTCGTGTCTGTTAAATGGCAGTCCATCATGTTATATGTCAGATTTACTCATTTAACTACAGCGTTGTCATCCTTATAATCATATTTTCATATGCGTTTAAGTTTAGGCAATGTTTATGATTGTGGTGAAGATCAGCAGGTTGGTAAACGTTTGTTAAATCTCTGAAATTCATCCCATACGCTGTGCAGTCAAATAATTCATTATGACTTTTGCCTTTTTTCTGCACAGATTAATAATTTCATCAGAAATGATAGGAACCATTTCCATAGATTGTGAACAGACATTTTAATCACCTCAATACCAATACCTCAATACATTTGTTTTCAGGTAATGAGTTAGTTTGCCTCATATCTCATGTATTGTATTATCATTGTTTAACACGGCTACACCATTAAATTAACACAGTTTTAGAGTCTGCTATGAACTATCCTGCAGTGTTTGGGCAGTTGCTTCCCACATCTGCTGCAAATCCTCAGATTTTTCCGGCATCATATACTTGATGGACATTTTTTGTGCAGTCACCGCTGCAGGCTGCCATCTGCCCCGATACCCAAGTTTGTTTATTATTTGCAGGTGGTGAATCACCCTTTTTAAAGCAGCCATGTGTTCGTTGTATATCCAGAATAACCTTTTTTCTATTATGCCCCTCAAACATAAATATTTTGTTTACAAAGATTAGGAAAATATGTGAAATAAAGCATCTTTTCCGAAAGCCAAGTTTTTTTTTGTTTTTGTTTTTTTTTGTGTTTTTTCTTTTGCAAATCTATTAATTCTTTTAACATTACTCCAAGCATTCTGGGGGATTCATGAGTATTACACAATAAAGTCTTTACTGCACATACAATCTTATCTTAAAAACCAATGATAGGAGCAGCTGCATTTTTCAGCTTGGCATCCCTCATTTAGTTTAAGCTGTATTTTCTTATCTTTGTCTCAGAACAATTTGCTGTGGGTGCACTTGTTGCTCATTGGCGCTCTTTTTTTTGTGTGTGATTAGGAAATGCCTTTACCTTACGATTTGGTTGAGGTTACGCAGGGACGTTTATCATTGGCAGTTGAAGGATACAGAACAACTGACCTTGCGCAACTCATTAATATGGACTTTCCAATACAGACAGCGGTGGCAAGTACACACACTGACATTTACTCAAGGAGAAGTATGGATATGTGTGTAAAATACTGTGAAGTTGTAGAAAACAGGACGGATTCAATTTGTTTACTCTAGTGTAAATTGTGAAATGTACTCAAAAGGTAAAATTAAGAAGTATTTCTGCTTTTGCAATAGCTGTGTCTGTGCAAAGTTAACCATATCTCACTCTGTACATCTGAGTATGTTTGTCATGCAATAGTTGATGCAGTGTTATTTTGGTTGAAATACTGTGACTCTCCCTCAAATGCATTAAATTAAATTAAAATCTGACATGACAAACCTGATTTAACAATGTAAGGAGTAGAAAGTGCCAAAAGTTTTGTTAAAATGCAGGGATTAAAAGTAAAATGTCAGTGAAAAGTAAAAAGCACAGTGATGAAGCATTATGTACTTTATTAATTTGTACCTCTGAGGACAGAAAACAAATTTGTTGTGCAGAATGCTTGCGTAATTTGGGCTGTGTTCTGTTGTCAATGCCCTCTCAATGCCAAAGACTTTGGGAAATGACATCACTTCCCAATGACATCACTCCGCTTTTGTGGGCAAAAGAAACATAAATGCTGCCAGCCGATGAGCCAATGAATGCTTTGACTCTGTGTTTGATGGGAATGAAGAACACTAGTGGTCCGAGGGCCCATGTGATAAGATGTGCACTCTCCAGCGAGCACAACCGGGCGGCTATTAGTGTTCTGGGGCACATGTGAATGTTTGTGCTTTTATGTAAGTGTGTTTGCGTTTCTCTATTTGTGTGTGTTTGACAGACGAGAGAGCGGTAGCAGCTGTAAGAGCCGGGGAAGGCCCCTGGGCTCCAGAAGACGTCAGACCCAGCTGGACGCCTCCAGGGGAGGTCAGAATTTGTTGACAGCTTCTTAGGGTAGATGAGGGAGCAGAAGTGGCTCTGCCAATCAGCTCCAGCGTATGGTAGGTCTGTGAAGGTGGCACCACACATCACATCAGATCTCGCCTTAATTAACACTTTTTCAAGCCTTTGTTTTTTGGGGGTAGGTGTGCCAGATGAAGGGGTGGTGGGTTTGAGGTTATTTAAAGGCATGTGTCATCAATTCATATGAAAAAGGGCTAATTTATTCAGTTAAGTGTGTGCATGAGGAGCAGATGTGCCTTCTTACACCCACTGCTTTGATGCCTCATTCACTTAAAAATGCCCTTGGCTTTTATGGTTGAATGTGAAAGTCCAAAGAGTGGAAATCAGTGATATCAAAAAATCTGTAATGTTTAATTGTTTAGTTCTGTGTGGGAGTATTATTAGTAGAACGAATTAGAAGAATATATCATCAAATCATTTATACGACAATATCAAATTATAGTTTATTTTGTAAATACCCATTCAATAAGTGGGATAGTATACAATTAATATTGCAAAGTTAACCCTACCTGCTGCATATGTCATCATACTGTTGCCTTTTATCAGTATTTTAATGAAAGCATACTGGCAATCTCAACAGATTCTGGTGGTGTATTCAGTTACTCCTCACAGCAAGAACATTCTGGGTCCTACTCTCAGCCAGATCAGACCCTTCTGTGTTCAGCCTATCTGATATCTCTGTGCTAAACAGGTTTCCTCTCAGTACTCCAATTTACCCCACCATCAAAAACAGGTACATATAGGTGCTGATGAAAATGTGGAAGTGGTCCCTGATCGTGTTCATTGGAAGCTCATTGCTTCTAATGTGTGCTATGTGCTGATGCTAATGTGAATGCTAGGGACTGTGTGTGTATTAGAATGGATCAAATTCAGAGACTGAATTTCTCTGCGGGGATTATGAAGTGCGATAACCATTAACCTTTACCAACTTGACTTAATTCTCACTGCTTCTTGCAATGATGGCCCATGAGAAAAATGAAGATGAAGTTCAGTGTGTGTTAAAGAGACTCAATGTACTTTTTGTACATCATTTCATCTCACAAATTCAGTGGTGAACAAATACATAAATTCCTGCTTGTATATTCACTGTGAATCATAACTCTGTAAGTATGTTGTTTTTTTTCCTCTCACGCAAACAGCCATTTTAAGAGACAGCACTTTGTTCAGAATATCAGCTCCCACATCTCATCCCTTTATTCAATTATCTTATCTTTACTACTGAAGTTTCTGGGAAATGCCAGGTTTCATTTCCTTGCCTCTTAGATCTGCTCTGTTGTTCTCTCACAAAGATCAACCCACTATCAATGCTGCTGCCCCTCATCATTCGCAGCCTTAAGAAACAACCTCCAGGTCCAGAGGTCAGAGGCAGCTGTGATCCAGGCAGCCATCCCATGATCTAGGTACCTTCCTTTTCGCTTGGCAGCCTCCATATTGATTTGATTAGTTGCTAATTAAAACTTGGCAGGCTGGGCCGGGCACAAAGGAGATCGCTCAATTAACGGGGTGTCAGGCAATCTAATTCTCTCTCTGTCATTCTCTCCCTCTGTCTTCTTCTCCCTTCCTCCTCTATCACACATCTCCATTCTGTTTAATGAGTAGAAAGGATGAGTAGAAAGGGAAGCAGGATAACTCTCAGAGGGAACAGATCGAGCACTCTCGAGAAGCTAAAAGCATCCAGCCCTGTAATCCTTGAGCTAATCTTTGCTTAAGGATGCAGTTTGTAAGTTGTAAAGAATAAGGTGCCTGCCAGTGGACGTTTGTTTAGGCACATTGCCTCCCTTGATGTCTGCTACCTTCTCTTTTCATGGTAGCACATGATCTAGACCAGCTTCAGTGATGCATTTCTGAAAGAGAAGCTTTGAAATCCCTTTTGTGCATTAATCAATAAAAGAGACTTTCAAAGCTGTATTCTTGGGAATAGTGTTCTAAAATGAAGGCTGTTTTGTTGGTGTTCATATACTGATCTTCACCATTTTTCGATGACATTTTTGATGCCATTGTGGAGTTACGTCTCACAAAGTGTATCTTTAAAAACATTTCTGCTCCATTGTCCTTTTGGGGTTGACTTCATCCATTTATCCAAATGACTGGCTGCCTGCTCTCATAGATCCTTGTCAGTCTCTTTCTATGGCCTAAAGCAGTGTTTTTCAACCTTGGGGTCAGGACCCCACGTGGGGTCGGCTAGAATTCAAATGGGGTCGCCTGAAATTTCTAGTAAATGATAAAAAAAAAAAAAACAACTTACTAACAAAAATCTATGGTGAGTTGACAGAGACAATCCCAATCCATAAAAGACAAATTGTGAAGCTGAAACTGAAGTACTGTGGTACTGTTTATCTTTCAAATGTTAAATGTGGCCAGTTTAAGATGCTGCCGCTCTTTCATAATTCATAGTTTTAGTTCTTGTTTGTTCAGTATTAATTGTCAGCCTTGTAAATCCAAGCTGGACTGACTGTACATATTCTGACCAAGGAAAATAAAATTTTCCCTTTATGCAGTAATCTCAACCTGGCTTTTTTGCCTCCATCCATAATAATACACATTATATAGACTAAATATGTCTAAAATGAACCTTTATTTGAAACATTGAAACAGTATAGCAAACTATAATAGGATCAAAAACAAATTAATTTTAGCAAAAAAAAAAGTCTCCATTTTGAATGTCTGGGGTCACCAGAAATTTATGATGTTAAAATGGGGTCACGAGCCAAAAAAGGTTGGGAACCACTGTTCTAAAGGGAGGGCTATAATACCACTTACATTAAAAAATAGAACAAAATCTTTCATGACATTGCATCTGCATTGGCCACAGGTGGACATACTTATGTAGCATGTGTAGACTTGTGTAGCACGTGGCCCCCAATCTGTTCATGTTATGGAAAGTCCATATCGTCAAATATATGATGCAAGGAAAGTAGGATGTATCATGCGGACTATTTGTTTATGGTGTTATCAGTTAGAAGCAGGAGTCTTGGCTTTTCTGACTCCTTTTTTGCTTCTGGCGACTATGCGTCTCCAGAGCCAGCTCCCACATGGACCCCAGCTTTTCAATCCGTTCTCCACCAGCTTAAAGGGGAAACTTATCATTGTCAAAGTGGATTTAGATAGTGTATGTAGCTCTAATGTATAGCGACGCACAGACACAAAATCATGGGCGATGCCTTCTGTCAGAAGAAGAGCTCTATGAGATTTAGAACTGGATAAAGAGAAAATTTGGGATGTGTCAGAAGAATAAAAAAGTCTGAGCAAAGGGCAGATTAATTTCTATAAATCATCCACCATACCTAGTTTATATAACACATCAATTTAGTTTTGCTCACTTGAAAAACACCTCCCAAACCAACACCCACACACATACACACAAATACATAACAGCCCTAAATGTCTGTATTGTTAAGCCTGGCTGTCATCATCCTTCTGCTCCTGGCAAACTGGACAGGGCCTGCATTCATTAGTCAACTTCATACTCTTATATAATATTTACAAGCAGCAGTTTATGTGACTGCAGAGACCCAGAGCTTCCAGTGAAGCTTGGTTGTTGCTGTGACTGCAGGAGAGCTGGCTGACCTCGAGCCTGATTGACTGTGGCTTTTATACTGTTCATCCATTTTGCATTAAAGCACAGAGTCTAAAAGTGTCAGCAACTGCCAGCTGTGTGTGCCAATTGCAATCACTCATAGGCTGGCACTGGTTAGCCTTGAATAAGCCTTAATGGTGACCTGGTGTGTGGTGTACATAGTAGGCCATTGTGTGACGGCTGAAAGCACAGTAGGAGGATTTCCCCTTGACATGTAAGGATAAAGCAGACAGATTAGTCCTATTGTTCATACAAAAGGACTCCTATGGATTATATTACAGCCATATCAAGGCTAGAGCAGTGCAATTTTTATCACAGATTCAAATATAAAGTTTTGCTTTTCTCTTTACTTGTTTTTCTGCCCGGTGACTCAGAAATTAGTAAGAAAAGGTGAAACTGGTGCTTTCTGAAAACCACTTTGAGTCCATAATGGTGGAAAAGTTGCTTGGTAATTCTGGTGCTTTGCAACATTTTATTGACTTTCAGTTCTTGCCAGTCTAGATTCTTTGATATTGTTCCTTTGCAATAGAATCAGACCACAACAGAACCATTTTTATGCCATGTTGAACTGAAAGTGTTCTCAAAAAGCACCACAGATTAGTTTTTGTCCTCTGATCTCTGAGTCTTTACTCTTTTCTACCGTGAAAGAACTTACCTTGGTGAGAAGAAAAACCTACTTTTTGGCTTTTGTGGCAACATTACCGCACAATAACAGAGCTACACCTCCACTATATTGGAGTGGAGTTGTTTCGCGTCATACTATTTGAAATGATATCTGAGTTATTTTTTGTAATATTTAATTAGTTACCATTCTAGGTTATCTAGGAATACCAACTTTTTCCCTTTTTTGTCCTTGATCCATCCCTCAGCAACAATTCTGAAGTGGTGATGCCCGTACATCTTTGCAGTGTTTTGTCAAATATGAGAAACATGCACATAGATATTTAGTTAAAAAAAAAAAAAAAAAAAAAAAAGCAAAAACTGAACCGACCACACATCATCCTCAAATTAATTACATTACATAAAAAAATCCACCTTATAAAACAGATACTTCATCTCCTTCTATTGGACAATTCCTGCAGTGATTAATATGTTTCACTTGCAGGGTCTTTTTGATGTGATGGAGAAGACTTTACACAGCAGTCTGACTCTCCTATCACCAATTAAAGAAACGCATACAAAAATGAATGCAACTCTGGACAGATGTAAATGTTGTGACATTTATTGTTACATTTCATAAGCATTACATGGTATAAACAATGCCATGGTGAATGCATCCTTTAATCAAAGCTAAAGGTTGTCTAATGAAATACTGTGTCACTTTTTTGTCTCGGCAGTGCCTTTCATTAAGCTTATAAAATATTACATCTGAAATATAATAAGTTCTCTGTCTGCTTATCTATCCTGTTATAAGGTATATTATACAAAGATATGGTCACATCATCAAGATTATCACAAAATTTGATCAATTTTCAGGTTTTATTAAGTTTCATAGATGTGGGAAAGAAAACATTTATTAGTGTTAAAGGGCACCTTCTCCCATTATAATTGGTTTCTTAGATTTCTGCCATTACAGTAATACACTGGAGAGTAATGGAAATTTATCCCATTTACAACACTGCAAAAAGAATCAAACAGTAACATGTTCCCAACAGAAGCAGTGTCCCATTACACTAAAGTACTCACATCACACCCTCAACAGTTTAAACATGAATGGTTTCTTTTATAGAAAAGTGGCTTTTTCTATTTCATTTACTATTTCAGGTATTCTGTGAATAAATGTAATGGATCATAAAAACACAAATTCATTCATATACTGTCGTGTTACAGTTGGTGTTTTAGTTCACTGTTTCAAATCTCTGCAAACATCAGTCTGTGTGTATGACAGGGAACAAAAGGACATGTGAAAGGAGCAGAGATTAAGAGAGTATGTTAGAAGGAGAGAGACTGAGTGTAAAGGATAGAAACAGACAGCCATGTACAAAAGGAGAAACTGAAAACCCACACAGACTGAGGTGTGTGCGTTCGTGTGTACGTGCGTGAGGTGACAGAGAGGGATGGGGACATGGGCAGGTCCTGGTAATGAAGGACTGATAAGTCCCTATTTCCAGGGCCTGGGTTAATTGTGCCTACAGATAACGGGTAATAAATTGTAACAGGGTAATGGCAGGAGCCTGGGCTGGGCCCTGTTCCACATTCATCATGACTGGCTGGGCCTGTGAGTCTGGAGAGCAGGCAGGACTGAAAGACTGGTAACGCCTGGCAGGGAAGAAGGGGAGACAAGGGGAGATCGAACCTCACAGGACTGGAAATACATTAGAGCAAGTCTGGGATGCTGATGGTGTGTCACTATGAAAGCTGGTGCAGCAGGCCAGGATGTGTTAGAACACTAACCTACTGAAAGCAAAAAGTTTTACAAGATATGACGACCATTGCAGATATAACTTTATTATTACCTTTGGGGCCCATTCTGTGTTATATTTTTTACTATATGCTGCAGTATACTATAGTATTTAGGCCATGTGAACATTGGCAGCAGTCAACACAAAAATGTCAGGTTCAGCATTTGTGCCAGATAAGATAGTGAAGTGCCAAATAGAGTGTTGTTAATCCTAGCCATGACTTGGCCAAGGAAAATGAGGCACAGCACAGTTTTACTCAGATAAAACATAGTTCCATTTTTTGTGGCCTGTCTGATGGCATGAAATTAAGATAAAAAAAAAAAAAAAGATGATATACAAGTGTTTGTTTTAGTAATTCACAGAGTTAAATCTTCCTCTTGTTGTATAAATGGTGCTGATCTGCTTCCACAGCACATGATGAGACATGTCATTCTATAATTGTTGTAGGTCTCTTCGATCATAGTGTGGAAGAGCATGGTCGAAGTTAGGGGAGATGACTTTTAGCATATAGACTTAGTCCATCACTATGCTCCTTTACAACCAAACTTAAGACCTTCCCTTTTAGCCAAGTCTTAAATGAACATATGCCATAGTATCTGAGTTATATGTGTGAAAATTGTGTGAAAATGACAAAATATATAAATATAAATATGTACCTCTCTCTCTCCTTGAAAAAACATTTATAAATATGACTCTTAATAGATAGATATATGAACTTTAAGTCTTAAATTTGTATGCAACACTTAATATTAATTTCAGCATTCATATTGTTTTCATTATTAGTGTGATTATGTTGTGTTTGTTAAAGTTATGAACGTGCTTGTAAGAAAATATATAAAGGAAAGGGAAGGCAAAATAAGCGGAAAGCTTCAACCTACTCCTTTTCAGTCTGACTGTATAAATTAATTCTTTAAGTAGTGAAGCATGTATTATAAATTTTTGTTTCATGGAGTGACTGTTGGATCTATGGATTGGATGGATCTGTGGACTGTGTTTGTTCTTCAGACTGAAAAAAACAACAACAATAAAACAAAACAAACAAACATACAGAGTGGATCTAATTTGCATTTGCTAATGGATGAAACGTGGAAGCCAGAAACATTTTCAGTTGATGTTGCCATTGAATTGAACATGTGCCATTTGGGGTCCAGATTCCAGATCCACGTGCTGGTCCTGTATTCAGCATTTGCACAAAGCTAACAAAATGTGGGGACAGGGCTGGATGTGTAGTTTTATAGTTTATAATGCAGTATTCCACATGCTGACTGTAAATAGAAAAGTACTCCCTGGAAGTATATCTACAAAGATTCAGTTGCATTGTTAGTATATATACCTGAGGTGAATAGATGTATATATACCGTACATGTTCTCATATATGATAAATATATTCAACAGAAGCTGACATCAGCATCAGCAGATGTAGTTCATTACATAAAGAAACTACAGTCCATGTTTTAGTGGGACTCAGTTTGCCAACTTGCCAACATGACAGATCACTTCTTCACACTGAGAGACTGTGGTAGTGGGATGTTGGTGCAACGGCTGAGGAATGATGCATCCTCCACATTATACAGCAGAGGTGCTCCCACAGAGGAAGTTGATGTCCTCGCCATGCGATGATGACACTCAGTGTGGTGTGACATATGATGTGTGTACAAACAGTTAGCACATAGGCAAGGGGTGCTGTTCCTTTTGACTGTTTTATGTGGGTCACATGCAGCGTACTGGGGCGCAGCATGGGAGAAAGGACGTTTTTCATGCAACCCATAAAGGAAAGAAAAACAATGCCCTTGAGATGTGGCTCCTTGTCTCAAAGGAAATCACTGCATAGAGTTATGTGGTACACGTCCGTGACATTGAACCTATGAGAGGAGTTGTATGTTCCTCCTTTTCTGCACTACATTTAGTCACATTTTCCCCTCTGACTTTTCTTTTTTCATTGAGGCTAATCCTGCTCCCAGGAATGTTACAAGAGTCATTTAAAGGTTCAGTGTGTAACATTTGGGTGATCTAATGGAATTATATCATATATAATTAAGTTCATTAGTGCATAATCACCTAAAATAAATGTTCCGTTTTTGTTACGTAAGAATGAACCATTTATATGTGCAGAGGGAATGGGTGCTCTTGTATGGAGTCCACCATGTTCCTACTTCCTCTCCATTGCTCCATTTTACAGCTTGTGGAATCCAGCATTAAGGTACATTACCATCACCTGCTGTTTAAGTGTGGATCAGAGTTAATATTCTCAGAAGGGTCCTGTAGACTGTGAGATTTCAGCAGGCTCACAACTTTATTGTAAATCACACTCTGCAAATGGATCTAATAAACTTGGTATTATTAATACTAAGTAATAGCCTGCTATGCCCATCAAGGTTAAATAGTACAACGTCATCTATGTCATGGCTCTGTGTATTGTATTATTGTATATATGCCTATTGCTTTGCATTTTGTCTTCTCTTAGTTCTCTGTACACTGGATCCAATAATTTCTTATCCTTACATTATTAAAGTGTTTCTCATTCTGATCCTTATCTACTTTTACTCCTATAGTGGTAAACAAAGTTAAGTTAAAGATGGCTTTTTTTCTTATCTGTATAGAAAATAATCCAAGGGCAAACATAAAAAACCACATGTGGACTTGTTTTACTAATGCAAGTCAAAGCATCTTAAATTTGTGACACTGTCAGAATTTTTTATTTTTTTATGAAAATTACTAAAATTTAATCATTGATGAAAGCTGGAAAATCATCTGTGACAGGGTAGCACAAGAAGCAATATTAGAGTCGGTTTAGTACAATATATTTTCAGCCTCAAGACAAAAATCACCCCTCTCCCCCATCAGTCTATAAAATACTAATTTCTTTAGCTGTATTTTAGCTTCATTATGCAAAAATGGAAGTGGAATATATTATGGGAAATATGGAAGGCTTGCAGCTCCGATATAAAACAAAGTCACTTAGGAAATATGTTATTTCATCAATACACATCCTTGTAAGTTGGAGTGAGTAACTTATGGACAAATGATGCATTTGTGTCAACACTGTTAGTGCAGAAACGTATGAGAAGGCCAACATTTCACATGGTTTCTTTTACAAACGTATTGTCACTATATGCCAAAGGTTTGTGTTACTTTTAATAAAACACTTTTTTCCAAGGCTGTCTTTATGTCTGTGAACCTCCCTCACTGTATGACATAAACATCTATTCTTTAGACATGACTGAAGGGATCACACAAAGACATCAACTTTCACCTTCAAACATAAAACTACATTTTCTCCAGTCTACCAGCCCAACATTGCAGTGGACACCCAGCTTTAACTAAAAATCCCAGCACAGGTGAACCAAAACCAGCTCTAACACCAACTTTAAATGTTTTGGTGCCACCGTAGGTGAGGGTGAGGACAGGGGTATTCACTTGGTAGCTTTCTGCAACTTTACCACTAGATTACGGTTAAGGTTAACTGACTTTATTATCTCTATAAGGGAAAAATCAGTGGCTGTGTTTTGCCCAGTCCAATACATAAAGCCCCTGGCATTTCCAGTAGTGATTAGCATTAGCACCTAGCACACTAGAAGCAGTGGGAGCTCAGGCACCAACCCCAGATTTTCACTCATGCTCTGACAGGAGATTTAGACACAGAACAAGCAAACTCAACACAGAAAGACTGTTGACCTTCTAACTGTGATGTAGAGGAATTAACCACCATGCTACTATGCCACCTTACATCTTACACCTATGATGCCACTACATCTTACACACTCAACCTTTAAAGATATTATGTTTGACACCTGTGAATTCATTTATATGCATTAATAGCTTTTTATTTCCAATGTGTGAACAGATTGTAATGAAACGTAAAAATTTTACCTCTTCCATGATTTTCTCTTTTAGTGGCCATCACTGATGCTAACAGCCTAGTATTTCTATGTAGTGGACTTTGGCTGAATTGTCTGATCCAGAAGGTGAGATTTATGTCCTTGAACGCCTCATGTCAGCTCCTCTACAATGGCAACAGTGTCCAAAATTATCCAGCAAAAGAATTTGCTAACATTTACATACAGTCAGCTTGGATCACAGACTAACATAAAGTTCACACAAGCACATAAGGATGTGCAAATGTACCATATTACACCTTTAATGAAAGGAAAGGAAAAAATAGAATATTTACCAAAATCTGTGTTGCAAGTGCACACTTGAGATTTTTCCGAGGAACTGTGATACTGACACCTTGTGATCACAACTTCACTTTCAGCACTTCTTATGGGACAGCTTAAATATATAAGATGGAAAGAAAAAAACTTTGCCATTTAACAATGTAGTCGGTGGAAAAATAGAAGAAAAGAGTATCAGTTTTGGACCAAAAAATGAGCTACAGTGGAGGGAAAGAGAATTTCACAGTACATAGGAGCAGATGACAGGAGATATCAAGGGAAGGAGGAATGGAATGGAAGTAAAAAATGGAAAGTGAGAAGATGGAGAACCAATGAATGCTAAAATTCATTTGTTCTCTTCCTCTCTACCTGGTTGCACACACCTCCTGTTCGCTCCAACAGTCGGTGTTCACAGCTATAAATCTTGGAGTGACATTTTGGCCGGCAAGTCCCACGTAAACACGGCCAGTGAAATGTCAGTGCAGAAGGCAGACAAGCCTGACTTAGGAAGAGGGAGAGTAGAAGCAGTAATGTCACCACACTTTAACACACCCGCCATCAGTCTTCATGACATTTAAGGGATCTATCCCTCGATCCCTCTGGCCACAGTGCACAAAGGAAACGTTTGGAGAGGAGGCTGTGAGGACCTCATGAGCCTGGGATTGGAGGGTGGGGGGGTGGGGTTACTGTGTTAATCTGATCACCAACAGAAAATAATACCTCCCCTTTTAAGCATTTTTAAAGAAGGGCCTGCATCTGTCTCTGACTTAACAGATTCCTGTTAATAAAATGAAAGGAGTGCACTGGAAGTACTGATGTATTTTCATTGTTGTATTTATTACCATTTTCCATGTTTTATTATTTTGTTTTTTACAACCAGGCAAGTCATTTAAGAACACATTTTTCTTCCAGCACTCATGTTGATTTGTCAAGTCAAAGCCAGCTCCAGTTTACATCTGTGGTAAAATGCCACTGAGGACAGTCTGACCTCTTGTGCCACAACATGAACTCCCATCCTGTATTTGAGATTTTCTTTAAATAGCTGGGGGGGGGGGGGGGGGTGTTATCAGAAAGTACAGACAGTTAGGAAACCACAAGCATCACAAAGATAAATAATTGACAAATTAAAAACAAAGCCTCTTGAAATTCTAGCATCCACCTTCTCCTCGTCTGATGTTCTTTCTTTAACCTCCCTCCCCGCTGCATGGGGGTTGTATTGATTTCTAAATGAATAATTGAGAAAGTCGGCTTAACTGCCCTTTTCAAATCTCCCCGGCCTCCTCTCTGATTCACTCCACCCCCCTCCCTCTCGTCTTTCCTCCTGATCTACGTCTTCCCCTTGCCAACTCCTCACTTTTCACCTATTCGTTCCACTTTCGCCTTCTGACCTTCCTGACCACTCCTCCTCTCCTCTCCTCTCCTCTCCTCTCCTCTCCTCTCCTCTCCTCTCCTCTCCTCTCCTCTCCTCTCCTCTCCTCTCCTCTCCTCTCCTCTCCTCTCCTCTCGTGAGCTGCTGATGTGGATCCTATTCTGTGACGGGTTGTTCAGGAGGGAATGGGTTGCTCGCATGGCTGGCCAGCCGGCCTGTGCGTATCATCCGTCAGCAAGACACGGTGTTGTTTTAGAGTTCTGCTGGGAGCTGTCTCCTTGTCTCTGTCTCTTTCTCAGTTGCTTCACCCTCCTCCCGTCTCCTTCTCCATGCGTTCCTCTCAGTCTCGCTGTGCACCCTGCCTGACTTATTTCCACTGTACATCTTAACTTGAACATACAGCCGATCAGCATTTTAAAATCGACCTCAGGCCCTTTGCTCCGAGTGAATCAATGGCTGTGTTAGTGTGGGACTGAGTAATCCTGATATGTAAATCCCACCCCTGTCTCACATAAAGCACATTCATACTTGACTATGTGGCAACTCCAATTAAATTTTTGTTAGTGACATAATCAATAGCGGATCATACTCTGAGGCTATGTAATTCTGTAATTTAATATTCGAGTGTTACATTTTCTGTGACTGGAAAGAGACTGGTTGGGGTAGATGGGGGGCATAGGTATTGTAAAACTAGAGGATGGTAAAAAAAATAAATAAATAAATAAATAAAAACATTATGCATCATTTTGTATGGCTTTTCCTTATTTTCTATGTTAAATTTAATATAACATTAAACCTATACTATAATTAGTTGATACGTTGGTCGTATGAGGCACTGGAAAAGTCATGAACCACTGACTTCCTATAAGGGTTGGACAAAGATTTCACAATAAACAAACTGAATGAGACTAGAATGACTCAATTCACATGGGACTACATGGGGAGATTAGATAGTTTGTGTGGAGGTCATCTGTGACCTTAAACCTGTGAGAATCTCCAATTTCCAGAATATGTAAAATAAAAATTCCACCATGAGTTACCTATTTCACCAAACACTAAAGTCATCATATTAGTACCATGCCATTATATGTAACAGACGCATTAGTTTATTATTAGATCATGATGAACATTATCTAACTTTTGAATTTTGCCAACATGTTTAACCCAGAGACTCTACAAGAGAACTATACAGCACGGCTGTGAAATTACCCCAGAGATTTTTAACATATTGATCAGCAACATCTTGGTTTTTTGGAGAAAGAAGTAACGTATCCAGACAAAAGAGCAGAACCAGTATGGCGTGTGGTGCAATGGGTGAACTACTGCTAAATCCAAGTCTACCAAATCAAATTACATTGAATGAGACAGTGAATAAAAGTCTGCATTTCCCTAAATTTCATAGTATAAGTACATGTTTCATTCATTCATTTTCCAAATGCTTAATCTACAGAAGAGTTACAGGGGAGCTGGAGCCTTACTTAGATACTATAAGGCGGCGCACATGCTGGACATGTCATCACTTTATTGCAGAGTTAACAAACATCCACATTACACACATTTACACTCACACCTAGGTGTGATTTAGATCGACCACTTAACCTAATGTGTATGTCTTTGGATGGTGGGTGGAAGCCAAAGTACCCATAGGATCGAACCCAGGAACTTCTTTCTATGAGGCAACAGTGCTAACCATGGCAACACTGTGCCACTCAGATGTATACATTTCAACAAAATATAATATATGCCTTGTTGTTAGTTTTAAATTCTTTGATGCAGAATTTTTTTTTTGCATTGGAGTATTGTAATACAACTCTAATGCAGCCATTAAGGAGTAGTACCTGCAACAAACCTCAAAGGAAAGACATGTTTAAAGAATTTTAAAGTCAGAGATTTCATTTTATTTCCTCAGGTAGCAAGTACCTGTCTAGTAACCTACCCAAATTACCTTGTAAACTCTTGTACTTGTATGGGAGCTGTTAAAACATAATTTTTATGCGTTAATGCAATGCTAGTTTTATATTTTTAAACCCCAAGTGTGATATATTTCCCATTCTGGGACTAATCCAAATATAAAATATCATGAATATGCTCTCTGTGCATAAAATTACGGAATATTCAGTGTCATATCTATTTTCCATGATAGATAGATAGATAGATGGATGGATGGATGGATGGATGGATGGATGGAGGGACGGACAGACGGACGGACGGATGATAGATAGATAGATAGATAGATAGATAGATAGATAGATAGATAGATAGATAGATAGATAGATAGATAGATAGATAGATAGATAGATAGATAGATAGATAGATAGATAGATAGATAGATAGATGTCAAGTGGGGGCTGATGGTTCAGCTTTGGGTGAATGAAAGGCAGACAGGGAGAAAACCTGCCACAGAAGTGTTTCTCTCCAGGTTTTTCCACTTCTTTTTTCATGTTTTTGTTTCAGACTTAGAAATGCATGACTTGCTGTGTAGCAGACTGGGTCATGATAAATGACAACGGATGATGGAAGCCTGTTTCTTTCAAAGAAAATGGGATCTTTGTCCAACATTCATAAACCTTCTCCACTGGTTTTTAGATTTCATGTCTGTTTGATGTACAGCCATTCTCAGCAGACACTTTCTGTTCTTCTTCTCTATAAATAAATTTATGAATCCTGCCTATGAACTCACATTATTCTCAGCTGGGTTTCCTCAGCAGTGGTCATGTTGTCTGTGAGAGTAAAAGCTTGTCTCGTCCTCGTTCTCTACTGCTCTCGCACACCTTGTACCAGCAGGTGTATAAGTGGAAACTTGAGGAATGCTTTCCCCCTGCATCTCTGATCAATGTGCCATGTGGCCTTGGCCCACTTCTCGCTCTTAATGTTGGTGGTGTTGTTATCTGTCCAGCCGCTGATGTTTTCAGACACTTCCTCATGTAACACCGGCACCGACCTGTCACCTCTCACAGCTCCCACCACGTCTAGCACTAAGCCGCCCTCCTGTATATCCTGCTCTCTCTCTCTCTCTCTCTCTCTCTTTCTTACTGTCTGAGTTGTTACTGAAATATTTAGCACCCACTCTAGCTCACAAGCATGTACTGCCTTTCTTCTGCCTGGCTGGAAATATATTGGCTTGGCAGTATAAGTTGGAGCTGTGCAGTTTGGAGGTGCTTCAAATAGGATTTGACTGTTAAGGATCTTTTTTTCCTGCGTTCAGTGGATGTGCTGCTGCTGATGCACTTTATAGAATAGCAGCGTATTGGCTCTGAAGGATGATGTCATTATTTTGTCGACTGGAAAGAAGATGGGAGAGATAAGTGTCATTACCAGCCAGCGGGTGATCAAAGTCTAGCTATTTCCATTCCATTTAAATCTTTTCATGATTTGATAGGGGCTTGAATGGTAGTTTCCCTAGTCCACTGTCTCAGGTCGATTCTCATCTCAGCTTGACTTGTCTCAGTGGACCCAGGGTGGATTTTTAAAAGTCAGAGGGAAACAACATTTTCAGTGGTGCCAGAAATTGCAGGAAGGAATTGTTCAAGAAGGCATAACAGCGGGGTTGGACCGTAACAAACACAGAAGGAGAAAGTCAGTGAAGCTCGTCGCATATTCAGTGTAGCTGATGAAGGAATATATGCATACCCTTGAGCTGCCACAGAGCCTTTAAGCTGAAGACATTTCAGCCCCTGAGATGCAACAGTAGAGTGAGGAACAGGAGCATAGTATGTCACTAAAAAAATGAAACATGTCATGGGACTAAATGGTCCAGTGTGTAAGATATAGGGACATTAATTGCAGAAATTAATATATTTTAAAATGTTATCATTATTACTTTTGCCTAGGGAGGGCATTACAATCTACCTGTCTGTCTATCTGTCTGTCTGCATTTCAGCTTGAACCTTTTACACAGGGTAGGTCTGTGCTGTACCTTTGTCCTCATAGAAGATACAGATTGTAGTATTCGCAACTGGAAGTAAGGGCACTTCTGGACAGTTTTGTAATTTTCTCTGACATGGTGGTAGTTATTGCTCTGAACATAGTCGCACGCACCACATGACATGTTGTTCTTGATGGAGAAGGTGAGCCACAGCTTGAGTTCTAATTGTACCTCAATCTGTGGCCGTTCCTAACCTCAGCTTTGAACATATTTCAAAGTTCTTGCACTTGTTGTTCTTTCAGTCCTTTTTCATATACAACATGTTCATAGTCAAAACCGTTAAAACGTAGGAGTTATATGACTGAAGGGAGAGAGACAGGAAAATGGTAGAGTAGACTACTGCTGACATTTTGATAAAACTTAAATAAAAGACAGGCTTTGCCACTCTAAGATAATCATATGGTTGAGCTCTTAGATAAATAAAACCAATGGATATTCTATGTTATTTTCTCTAGTTAAAAAGTAGTACAAAATAGATTTAAAGAAACATAGAATTGTTATGTTCCTGCCATGTTCACCATGCTAAAGACATTGCATCTCAATGCAATATGGTGATACGTTTGTGTGCTTTATAGTTTTTAAAGGTTCATGGCACAGATAAAGGACAGTATCAGCCTTTTTTCTCTAGTCTACACATAGGGTAAGATGAAGGTGAGGATAATAACTGGATTACTTATTCCCAACAGAAATGTAATTGGTGGACTTATGTGTTGTGTTACTGTGGAATACAACTAATCAGGAATTCCAGGAATCTCCTTGGAAATGAGTGAGAAATTGGAAAACAAGTTCCTCAGTGTGCAACCACAATGCTTCATTCTCCTGGATGAAGATTAGTCACAAAGGGATGAGACACATGCAGCATAAATGAACATTTTCAGCACACCTGAAAACAGGCATTTTGATACATGCACCCATATGCAGGCCCAGGTCTTTACTCCAGGAGACAAACAAGCTAACACCAGACAAAACAATACGCTTCAGCAATGACGTTATGCTACTTAAAAAAGGTAGAAAACATGTGCAGACATTAAGTAAATGACCTGTGGTTGAATATGTGAGGACAGAATAAGTTAAGGTATGTGTATATATAAGTGTGTGTGTGTGTGTGTGTGTGTGTGTGCGTGCGTGCGTTTGTGTGTGTGTGTGTGTGAGTCGAGGATGAAACAGTAGATACATCAAAGAACATAATTAAAGCAAGTGAAACAAAGAAGACGCTTTGGGCTCTGACTGCCAGGTGAACAAAATAATTTAGAATATAACTGATTTGCCAACCAGGGACCATCCTGTGTGGAGTTTGCATGTTCTCCTCATGTTTGCATGGGTTAATTGGTCAACCTAAAATTGCCCATAGGTGTGAATGTGAGTGATTGGTTGTTCCACTCTGCATGTCGGCCCTGCGACTCGTCCAGGGTGTACCCTGCCTTCGCCCATAGGTACCTGGTATAGGCTCCAGTACCGCCTGTGACCCTAATGAGGACAGAGCAGGTTCAAAAGATGAATAACTGATTTGGTAAAACTATAACAAAATGATCCAGTTAAACAAAATAACTTATTATCTGTAACTGAGTACCATGTACTTGCCAGCAGTATCTTTTTTATGCACATTTAAAGTACAGTAAATATACAGTGTTGATTAGATTGAGGCATACAGTAGGACACAACCTAAGCTCATCTGTCTGTGATATCAAAACTCTAATATTTGTCACATCATTTTGTTGTAAAAACATATACAGTATACACCCTGGCCAAAAAGGTCTTACAAACTACTTGCCTTTAACTTTGATTACAAAACACACCAGCTGAGGATTTGCAATGTCGCAACATTTATTTCTGTCATTTTATGGACACATAATGTTGCTGAACCTAGACCTGACCAACTGAATCAACCTTAGATCATAACACTGCCCCCACAGGCCTGTACTGTAGGCACTAGGCATGATGGGTAATCACCTCATCCACCTCTCTTCTTACTCTGATGCTTCTGTCATTCTGGAACAGGGTCAGTCTGGACTCATCAGACCACATGACCTCCACCACTGAAACATAGTCCAGTGTTTATGCTCTGTAACAAACTGATTATTTTTTATTAAATGAGAAGCTACTGTATCGGTTAGTTAAAAATCTTGATGTAGATTAAACATAGCGATCACTGCCACAATTGTACAATGAAAGGGTCTGAACTATTTGTTTAGCTCAACTCAGGTGGGACAGTTTTTTTTTTCACCAGCCTGTGTATATTAGTATTTTTACTTAAATTTATTAAACACAATTTTCAACTGTAAAATAAGAATAATATTATTAACTAAGCTTACATGTTTGTAAAAGAAACACTTATGTAAGATATGTTGAGATCAGATTATCAAACATGGAAAAGGAAAATTGGCCATCTGTGTGTTCACAGGCTGACCGCCGCTTATGACCAGATGGATACTCAATGCCTTCTTGGATTAACACTTGACTTGGCAGCAACTTTCACACTAGATAAAGTCTACATTGTTTTCAAACCCAAACTGACTTTCAGAAGTCTGGACATGAAGCAGATCACAGTGTATGTACTAAAGTCCAAATATTCCAACAATGCAGACTTCTCTGTTAGTTGTTAAGTGCAAAGTTTCAATGTCGCATTCCAACAGGAGATATTTTGACTGCCAAATTATAAATATATAGCAAATATGCCTTCATAAAAACAGCATATTAGGAAATTTAAGACAAGTGACAATTATTCAGTCATACATTAGCACTGCATGATACTTGATGTACCTGTTTAGAATAAGTAAACACATTTTTACCCTTTGCTTTGGTTGAAATTCTACTTTGTTGTGCTTTTTCAATAGTTTGTATTCGACGTATATGGATGCTGGCTTCTCTTAAAGATAAGTTTGATTCCAAAACAGCTTTTGAAGCTTTGATGTGAATATCTTGATATTCAGTATCTCAGACCTGCAGGCTACACAGACAGAGGATGAGGTGTGAAATCAATCAGAAACCATCTTTCTATTAGATTAGGTGGGTTGCTGACTTTAAACACTGTATAAGCTGTTCTTCACTTGCACTGGATGTATGCACTGTATGTGTAAAGGGAGCAGAGAGATGAGCACATACAGACTAGAAACGTTGTTTCAACTTTTTCACAGAACTTCTTATAATGCTGTTTTACAGCAAGATGGAGACAGGAAATGAAGACAAGAGAAAATCATAAAATCATGGACTTAAGACTGAAGAATTTATATGTAAAACGAATGATTAAGACAGACAGCATGCAAAGATTTATCACTGTCTTCCAGTGAAGGGTTCCTTGTAAACTGGTTTCCAGTCTGATTTATTCAGAACTTTAGTGCAACATTAAAGTTCATTTTAAAATAACTGAAACACTGTTGAATCTGAAATGCTTTAATATGCTATTTTACTGTCAAAGACAATAGTCTGTTAAGTGTTTGCTCCCTCAAGTGTAATAGTTGTCAGAAGATGAATAAAAGAACAAATGATGCTCATGTTTAAATTTTTTTTTTTTTTTTTGTGGAAACTGACACTGTCAGATGCTCACTGACAAGAACTAAACATTTAAACATACTTTGTTAATTTTTATTTTGGTGAATAATTGATGTTTCACCCATCATCTGTCTTTATAATAATGTGTAAAATGCCCAGGGTCATTTCTACCTGTCTGACGTGTTCATGAGTGTGGTTGATGTAATAAATGATAGAAATGCCAACTTGCATAATATTTTCTCTCTGTTTCAGGGGTGATCAGTTAATCAAACAAGCGTGACAGTGAGCAAGAGTTAAAAGCTGAAATGATCATCATGAGTGTGTATCTGCCATTAATCCCATTCATTTCCTCCTGTATCAGCAGAATAGCTTTTAGTGTTTTACATCCCAGTTGAGTAAATGTAACAGTCATCCTGCTTCAGACCAATTCACCAGCATGAAGCCATGCAATTCACTCTATTCACATCCTTAACCTGCAAACATGCATACAAGCCTGCATGCGATGGGTTTTGCTCCTTCAGTTAGTCACCAGCTTATGCACAACACATATCACATTCCCCCACACACACAGAAGCAGAGTAAGCCAAGGCTAATTAGTCCTAAGTCTTATGGGACAGTAGATGGGATCCTTTTCCACTGTAGCATTGCTTTGATCACGGCCTGTCAAACACTCAACAGTGCTGCCTTGTGTTGAAGCGTCTCTGGGGAAACACACACATACACACCAAAAGATATGAGTTCCGATTAAGATTTTCTTCCTCTATCTAGTTACATCTCTGCCTTTTTAGAATAGCAGCCGCATACATTTCATGTAAAGAAATATTTCCATGTGTAAGTATCCGCCACAGCAGGATTTATGGCAGTGCAGTACATTTTGGACTATCCCTTTTATCGGAAACCATCACTCTATGTGAAACACTGAACTGTCTCTGTAGCCACACATTAAATAGCTGTTACGATGTGGGTGTTGGGCGCGAATCTCTGTGAGAGGACAATTGTTAAGGCCAATTTAGTGGAAAACATATGGGAGCAACTAGATGTACCCACAGTTAATGATTCGACTACCTCGGGAAAATACTTAGGGCATGAAGAGATGGTTAAAAGTCTGAAATGATTTCCAACTGTGAGGGTTAGGGTTACAAAGACTGGATGTCAGGGAACATATTGCAAATGTTAAAGGAATTATGTTTAAAAAGATTGAAAGAAAGTCTTTCTTTTTGGGGGAAATGGTTACAAAAGTGGTCCATTTAACAGACGTTCTGGAGCTATTAATCATGTTGCATGATCTTCCCCAGAAGATTATAGTTTCCAGTTATCACAAAGAGGTGATGAGTTTCAAAAAATATCTTCAGAAGTAGAAAATGTGGCATACCACCCAAACTGATTATTTGAATGGAATACATGGGATATATCTTTACTGAGCCTGTGTCATTTAAAGCATCTCACAATACGTTTTTTAAATAGAATTTTTTTTTCTTACCTTTTTCTTTTTTTAAAATATTCAAAAATAGTCCTTAAATGTTAGAGTGGTAAGAGTTCTGACATTATGACAAAGGTGTTACTATATTGTATTCTGCTGCACTGAATTCACTGAATTTATTCACAGCCACGGGCCAATGTGTCACTGAGAAAAACTAGGGGATCTTAAACGAAAATATCAAAAGTGACAAGATGGGGTAAGGACCACTGAGAAACAAAATTTAGAGTTACAGAAAGTGAGAAAATGATAAAAAGTAGAGGATTGCCATTGTTTTCCCTGCTGGACACAGCTCTAAGTTTGATGCTGAAAAGGCAGCTTTTCTTCTTACGAAGGTATAAAGTTATGTGTTACGTTGTTACGTTTGCTGCCGTCACCAGATTAAACTGTGACAGTTCTGACCTTGTTGGGATGATTCCAAACAGATCTTTAGTGCAACTACTGACAACACAAACTTTATGGAGCTGATGTATGGTTTTACAGTGGCTGCTTTCTGTCTAAAAACAGAGCTGAGATTACAGAGCTATAATGTAAACTATCAGCTGACACAGCATGTGAAGACACTGTTATTCTGACTGAACTGAGCTTTTTTTTGAAGGCGTATAATATCACATAATACAGATGTGTGTGAACATTGAGTGAGTTTCACACTTTATCCACTGAGTGATACTTTATACAAATACATAGTGTTGATTTGTTGGTGGTTTTTGGTAACCATGTGTGTGTTGCTTTTCACAATTTCCCTCCTACTCTTGATAGATGTGAACATAAGTACTACATATATCCCCTTTAATCACATTTAAATGTTCCCTATGTAATATTTAGAGCATGTGCAGAAGCCTTGCACACGTCCTCACCCTGACTTGTTGTGGCAACTAAAACATTGGAGCTGAATTTACATAAAATGACAAGCGAATCTGAAGAAAGTTGCAGGTTTGTCGTGAATAAAGTAGACCACATCATGTTGTCCATCCAAAAGGATACCAGACGTCAATCACATGAGTTCAATGTTTACTACATCCAAATATATTTGACAGAGGTATTTCCTTTTCCCATTATATGTGCCTCCTCCTGCTGAAGTTATGGCATTCCTATAAAACTTTCCTTATGCAAAACTTCAAAATACATAAAATTCACATACAGCGGGGGAAAAAAGTATTAAACACATCAACATTTTGTCCAATAAATGTATTTCCAATGAGCCTATTCATGTGAAATTTGCACTATTAACTCAAAAAAATCCACAAAAAAAATCTAAACATTAAAATTCATATGTAAAAAATGTTATGTGCAATACAGTGGAATGAAACAGGAAAAAAGTATTGAACATACTAAAAAAGCTCAGTACACAACAATAAGGAAAGGCAAGGAACCAGATGAGAACCAAAACTAATTAGGAGGCAATTCTACCTCCAATCCATGCTTTTTAATGTCAGCAAGGGTTAAAATATATTGATGAGCTACAAAAGGTTTTTTTTGTTACCAAGGTACCACACAAGAAACATCTAATGGTGGGTAAAAGCAAAGAGCTTTCTCAAAACCTTTGTAACTAGATTGTTGTAAAACATAAAAATGAAATTGGCTACAGATGTATTTCACAACTTCTGAATCTTCCAGTAAGCACCATTAGGGGCATTATCCGTAAGTGGAAGCAACATAACTCCACCTTTAACGGGCCAAGCATAGGAGCTCCTCGCAAGATTTCTGATCAGGGTCTCACAAGGATACTTAGAAGAGCGGCTGATAGGATCGACTTCTGGGTGTTAAAAACGAAAGACACTGATTCATTAATCTTCCATTGGTCAGTCTTTATTCAAACAGCGCTGGGAGACATACAGCAAAGTTCTCCTCGAATCTTTTTTGTCTTTGTCCTTTTATACCTGATGACTTGGGTCTTCAAAATCCCTCGGTCTCCTTGTAGTCCATCATCTGAAACTGGATTTAATGCCTAATGATAATACCCACATTCCTTTGGTAGACATACATATGTAGATTTTAGTTCCAGCTACTTTGTCATCTGAACTTATCATCTCACACATGAACTAACCACCTTACAGTGGTCAAAGGACCAAGGGCTACTAGCAAAGAGCTCCAGAAAGACTTGGAGGCAGCAGTTACAACTGTGACAGAAAGGACAATAGCAATGCACTCCACCACCATGGCCTCTGAGCACGCTCATTCTGCAACACTCATTGAAGCTCATTTAAAGTTTACCAAACAACATTTGGGCAAGCTAATGAACTATTGGGGGCACGTGCTGTGGTTAGATGAGTCCAAAATTGAACTTTTTAGCTGTCACACAACAGACCATGATTGGAGGAGAAATGACACTGCACATCACCTGAATGACACTATACCAACAGTGAAGTTTGGAGGTGGAAGTATCATGGTGTGGGGCTGTTTCTCCTCTTGTGGCACTGGTAGACTTCATATATTGACAGAACAATGGATGGAGCTGTGAACTGAGAGATTCTTGAGATGAACCTGCTGCCATTTACCAGGAGGATGAGAATGAGACACGGGTGGATCCTCTGGCAGGATAACCATCAAAAGCATACAGCAAAGAAAACTCGCAGCTGGATTCAGAGAAAGAAAATCAACTTGGGATGGCCCAGTCAATCATCTGCCTTAAACCCAGTTGAACATTTGTGGAGGCGTCTGAAGATCCAGATTCACAAGAGGCCCCCCGCAATCTTCAACATTTGAAGACAATCTGTGTAGAGGAATGGACCAAAATTTCACCTGAATACTTCATACAGAAGGGCCTTGAAGCTGTCGTCACAAACAAAGGCTTCACCACAAAGCACTGAATTAATTTCAGTTAGTGTGTTCAATTCTTTTTTCTTATGTTATTCAACTTTATTACACATAACTTCATTTACATATAGACTTTACAATTTAGATTCTGTTTGGATTTCTTGAGTTAATATCAAAGTCTGGTGAAAATTTTACTTGAATGACCTCATTGGAAATAAATTTACTGGGAAAATGTTGATGTGTTCAACACTTTTCATTCCATTGTAGGAGATACTAACTTTAGTCTACAATCCAACATAATAATACTAGTACCATATATAAACATTGTAGACTGCTCCCTGTGTACATATAAACAGCTAATTCTAATGTAATGAAAACACAATAATGATTTTTTTGTTTCCATGTTGTTATTCATCAATGAAAACAGAATTATAAATGTTATGATCCTCCTAAATCCCAGCAAATCTTACACACTGGGCCTTTAACACAGAGTTTAATGATTCCTGGCTGGGAATAAATACACATCTATTACTGTTAAGAACATTAAATATTATTTCACTATAACTCCATGCTGCCTTGGGCTTTACTTTATATCTGTAAAGTTACCTGTATCATACAGGTAACAGGAGAATAATGGGTAAAAACACTTCATCAGGCTCTGTATTGATTTTTTTATACCAACTGTAACACTATCTCTGGTATATTCCCCTTGTAGCACAAGAGTACACATGATCTGTTTTTCATAGAATTTTATTTCCAAAAAGCAGTCAGAGAAAAGTAAAACAAGCCAGTCAAGTACAACAAATCAAATCCCCAAAGGGCAGAAAAATAAAAGCTGATAAAGACAGAAGGCCTGATGATATATACAACAGCAGACATCTTTTTGGTGTTGCAGTACCAGTGAATCACTTGACAGACTCATGGTATTCTTCACATAAGGTCAAAACGGAGAAAAAAAATAAGGATTTTATTTAATGGACTGAGAAGGTTCTAAAAGTTAGCTAAGGCACACAGAGCCTCCCCGAGAAAATAAAATAAAATGAAATAAAACAATGGGGAAACATTAGTTCAGAGGAATTTGTGCAACAGTTGCTCAACAATACATTCCAGCAAGAACAACAACAATCTGGCATGAAATTTTCTCTGAGAGGCAAAGAGAACAAGGTTGCTGCCACAGCTGTCCAAAACACTGAAACAGATTATGTACTTTGATCAATAAACACCATCAATTCACTCTTTGTGCCCAGTTATTGACACTTCAAAACCTCTTAATAATTCATGTCTTTTTTTTTAACCACATCTGTATTTACATGTACAATACCTTTTAAACAATATTTCATTAAAAAATACCTATGTACATTTTCATCATTGTTAATCATTTTGTTACAAAATAGGACTTTCACATTGAGTTACATTTATTTAATTCACCTTTTTCTAAAACTCTCATTGAATGTATGTAATAATGTGTTACTGTGTGTGAAGTAATTATTTGAGCATGGTGGCACTACAAGTTTCAAAGATGGCAGCAGAAGCAGCCAGTGGAAACCGAAATTGTCCTTTACAACCCAAACCCAGAAACAGTGTTGATTTGGGAAGGAGTGATCACAGTTACTATAACAAACACATCTGACAGAGAGGCAAGGTGAACTTGACATTAATGAACGGTAATGTCTTTTAATTAGCCTTTGCTGAAGCACTCACTCTGCTCATATGGTGGCTAAACAATGTTGACAGTCACAGACTGAATTTCTAATTGGCTTCAGATGGGAATTATTTCAGAAATAAAATAAAAGTGTGACCGTACCTCTTGTTCAGGATGTGTTGTGGTACTGTGCTACTCCTCAGTGTGATTAACTTGTCTGAAATGTCCAAAGATTGTCTTGATGGTAGAAAAGGTACTTCAAATGTAAATACAGTCAAAAAGGCGCCATAACCCGATCAAATAAATTATTCATTTTGCAATCAAGACACAATATAATATTCACTTGAAATCGCACATTATTGTCACAGCATGAAAATCACTACCAGTCACAATCGTTCTGAAACTGAGAGGAACCATAAAACACTAAAAAGCACAGCCTCTCCTTCAATCCAGATGTTGTCCAATGTGATATATGTGGAGAATGTTTTTGTTCACCTTCTGTTTTTGGTGAGGTTGTTAGGTAGCTGAACTTTGACCTCACAGGTCAAGGTGGCTTTCTCTTGTGATGCACTTGGCAAACAGCCATGTAAGAAATCAAGACACTAAGTTCTATTCAGACAGGACAACACGGACTAACACACAGGTGCGGGCCATATAAAGGTACAGTATAAGTTTGGGCTGTTGGCCTTTGTAAATAAAGGCGGCTTTCTTTACAAAAAAATATTTATCATGCTGCCAAGGCAGCGCTGCAGTTATTTAGTCACTGACTAAAAATATCAGTATTAATATAAACTTATAAATAAATAGTGACTCATGGACTCATTCTCCTCATTCACACACTTTTGAGACTTCTTGTATAATTATGTACAACATTACTGCAATAATTGAAAGAAAGTAACAAAGGTGAAAACAGGGATGAGAATTTTAAGGTCAGCTTGAGATAATCGTGTTTCAAGTTTGAGGCAGATCTGTAAGAAAACCAAAAGGGACAACATTTCTGTCTTCGCCCTCTGCCTGTCACAACATCTGGGTTTCATTAAAGACCACTACACTATGTGAATGGTGAGTGTTGAAATACCACAAATGAATATATTATGGATTTAGAACACTAAAATGTCTATGTTAAATTTCTATCGTCCCCCAAACAGATTTAATTATTCCGAGAAGGCCTCTGTATTTGTGTTTCTCTTTTCTTCATTTATGTGCCAGCCACAAAAGTTCAACATTCTGATCAGGCACTGAACTTAAAGAACTTGTGTTGCTGTTACTGATTTATTCACTGATTTACAAAGCGAATCACTGAACTTTCAGGAACTCTGTGTTTTGAAGTGACAGGCTTTAACAGTGTTAGAATATTTTCTGCTTGAAATCCCTGGAAAAGTTGCCTTAACCATGATGCATATCAGTCATGTAACAATGATATTTCCCTCTGTTTGGGTGTTTCTGAGCACTCAAATATCATCAGTTTGTGTTTATGCTGACATAAACTTTAGGAGGCACATCAGTTAATCCAGTACCAGGCTCTACCTCCTCATATACTGTATGTCATACAGCTAAGGCCTTTTTGCAGCAGAACTGATGCTGCTACCAGTGTTGACAATCCACACTCACATGACCACTGTGCCCTGTGCAGGGCTTTAAAAGCTGACTTCATAATTCATTCAGCAACAAAATAAATGCTGAAAATTGCAACGTTTGATCACAGTAAAACTCAGCCATGAGAAGAAAAATAAATACATCGAGAAACTGAAATAGCAAAGCCAGCATAATCCCCTAAAAGGAGGAACCCCTTGGGATGGTGTCAAAATCATTCCCTCACTTTCTTTTCGGACACCCTCACCAACATCAGGAAAGCAAAAAAAAAAAAAAAAGTTTTCCTTTGTTTCACTCTCCTCCTGAGACAGAGGAAGCACACAATACCCTCCCCCACCGGCAACACACACTTTAAATAAATAAAATTCAATAGTGAATCTTCTTTGTCGTGACCTCCTGTCCAGCTGGAGGCCTCGCTGCTACCTGATGCGCCCATCCACCCGTGGTGCTCCCAGATGAGATTTGGGGTCTGGGCTCAGGGAGCTCCATGGGTTCTTGGGGCAGGCCTGCATGACGGGACAGGCGGTAGGGCCCACGGCGCAGATATCAGCCGCCTCCCACAGCTCTCCTACCAGACTGTCCAGCCAGTGCTCCAGCTCGGGGCCGGTCAGGGCTGCATTCCTCTTGGCCTGCTCCACGTAGCCCAGACTGACGGGGATGTTGAGCACCGGGTTGAGGCCGTGGAAGCTCTGCTCCATGTAGCTGTTCTTTGCTGGCCCGTTGTGAAGCTTCAGAGTATCCTCTGGAGAAACGTGGGAAGAAAGAGAGAACAGAGGAGAAGACAGATGATGTGGGAAGAGTTGATATACGGTGGACAGAGAAGGGATCATAGAAAAGGAGGAAGACAGAGAGAGGGAGGGAGGGAGAAAAAGAAAACAGTGAAAGTGAAACATGGATGTTAAGATATCAAAGCAGAGAACGTGATTTGTTTTAATATTTTCTGAAGTGATTTAACTGGCTGCTAATTTGCCTGAATTGATTTCCACTGCGTAATTCCCATTCTTTGATGTGTTATGTGAAGTCACTGCAATGCTTTACAAATTGTCAGAAATAGTCAGACATGGCCTCATTATTTCTTCCCATGATGGTCAAACCCAGCAGGAAGACAGAAAAAAAAAGGTAGACACGGTTTCCCCTTACAACACCGTCTCCACCCTGAGCTCCAGTGAAGCTGTAAATTCCGCACTGGTCCTCTAACTGGGGCGCTTCTAAGCATGGCTTTGGAACACAAACTTTCTCTCACCCAGATGTTAGCAGACATCAGCGCTTTTCATGGACTGGTGACAAAAAAGATGCCGTCAGACATGAGGTGCTTCAATACAGGCGTGTCCAGAATATGCCAGTTAGCCTGTGGTAGCACTTTGTGTTATGAAATCATGCATGCGCATAAAGATTCATGTGAATAAATACATATAGTTTGTGTGGTGGTAGTATGTGTGTATGTAACTGCTGCAGCCGAAAAGGAGGGAAAGCCACGTCATATGGTTTTACTGGCACTGCGTGTAAGAAACAGACCTGGTGCCAGACATGGCAGTAAATTATAGATGGGTGGAACAGCTACCGTAAGAAGAAAGCACCCATTACAGCACACACACAGATACGCAGCAACCTGAGAACGCACATGATTATTACATGACTGTAAACTCCACCTAAACCCACAAGAAAGAAGCTGATAATTTTATAGTTGCAAAATATAAAAAAATAAGACTCAAGCTATGTCAATCATTTCCATAGTGTTTGAATCAAAGGCTCTGTGTGTCAAATGTAATGATATCTATGAGTGAAGGTGCAGCCGACTGAACCCCCCTAACCTTCAGCTACGGTGGTCACAGAAAAATTTAAGTCCCTTGTGCAATGTATATTTATGTTTTTGGGGCTGTTTAATTAATTATTATATATACTGACCTTTATATCTTTATATTATTATATTAAGTGGTTCACAGTCAAACATAATAAGTGACTAATACTTGAAGGCACCTCGTATAAAACAGAAAAATGAAAAGAAGATCTTTGTTTTTCTGAGCTGACGTGGTGCAACATGGCTGACTATGAAGAGCGACCTGCTGCTTCTATAGACATAAGCTGCTCATAAATAGATGATAATTTTTTTTTTTTTTTTAAACTATCATATTCCATATATTCAGTTAGATCCCCCTAAATCCCTCTGAATTCTGCACACTGGAAACCATATTCCGTAGTCCAGAGGTAAACTAAAGGTTTAGCCAAACAGCCACTTACTAACTTCACAGCTTTTTTACTGAATTGGATTAGTTTTCGTGGACCTTATAAACTAGCAACAGAGGTTATCTGATTGTACTAATATTATAACTGAGCTACAACAGTATAGAGAAGGTAACTGATAATGGAAAAATGCAATGAGGTGATACATTTGGAATTGCTGCCATATAACTATCTCCATCCGTGGATCAATAGGAAGCCAAAACAGAACTGCTTAATGCAAACAAGCCTAAACGCTCAGTAAACCGGTGATAAATGTATTACTCACACTGTTGCGCAATAGACCTGCCATAGTAGTCCCACTGAGACTGGGGTTAAAGACAAAAGCTTTAACTTCATTTGTTGTTTCCCTTCGTCATTAAAACGGCTCAGTGAGATTATTTAATGGAGAAAGACACGATTATGCCGAAGCTAGCGTCTCAACTCTCATGTGACTTTCAGAGCAAACGGGCTGCTTATGGACCAGAACAATGCAGTCTTGCCCCTTATCCATGCTGGCTGATTGATTTAATTGTGTCATTGTTTTTGGAGGGCTAAATGCGCTGTTGTTTAACACTCTGTTTAGTATGTATGAGCAGTTCGCTGGGTTATTAAGGTTGACTTGATGACAAACAGCCGAGGTCTGCAGAGGCCCAGAGGCTTGATTAGAAAGGGCATCACAGCAAATACAAGGCTCTGTGTGTGTGCAGACGCTTTTGGAACACCTCAACTGGCAATCGTTACTTATTCTGGTTGGCCCATAGCCAAACATCAGTTTGTATTGATGAATAGAAAACACTGAAAAGATCTTTAAACCAGTAAAGTTGCAGTTTGCATGGATGCACATGGATTTTTTTTTTTTTTACTTTTTCCCAATAGTTTTAACAGTGGGCACCCAAGATTGCAAAGTATGGTCACAATGTTGCCTTATTTTCCCGAGTTATATAAGTGAATAAGTTTGACGCTGGAATGGAAAACCTGATGAATGTTCGACAGTTAGCAGTTTTCCAGTGCTCTTCTCATTGGATTATTAGCTTTTGCTGTTTACATATATGTTATTATTAATAGCTAATTCCAATTTGCACTCTTAAATGTTGAAGAAATCAGTAAAAAAAAAAAAAGTAGCAAACACTATATTAATACATATAGAAATATTTTTAGGTCTTTGAGATATAATGAGTACATATAATTGTTTACTAAATATCCATATGATGTTAACAACATACAGATCTGTGGTGATTTTTGTCAAGTTTTGTCTGTTTGCCCCTGTTGACTCTAAGCCATCAAAATTACTGAGGAAAAATAGTCATTTTGCATAATTTAAATGCTAAATAAGAGATGTTATCGTTAATATTGCCTGTTTAATTTTGGGTCTGTCATGCTTTTTAGCTCTTCTTAGCTGCTGCATAAATATAAATGGTATTTTTTCTGAAAGTAGAGGTAGAAATTGTGTTATGGTTAATATTTGATTGACATTTGATTGTATGAAAATCCCATAAGGCTGGAGTAGTAAAAAACAACAAGTTTGTCAATACAGATAACAAATAGTCATACCATCAGCTGTTTGTGTTTGTTGTTAGCCGAATCTAACAATGAATCACAACACACCGTCTGTCCAGGCAAGGCATTGTAGTGTCAATAGTTAAATAATGGCTAGAAGTGTTTTTGTACAAATAATGACTTAAAGTGAAGTTAGCCATTTACCCTTTGGTGGCAGAATATTATCACTGATCATTTTTTCCTTTTAATATTTGTCTAAAATGTTGTTATTTGTGTCTTCGTTAGGGCATGGAGACCTTGACCTTTCATCAATCTATTATCAAGTGTTCCTCAAGCTCAAGCAAACATTTATGCTATATTTGAAGAAAATCTCTTGAGGCATTCCTGAGATATCATGTTCACGAGAATAACATGAACACAGCAAGGCGTAAAAATTGGATTTCTCTCAGTTTCTACCAACACTGTGTACATACAAATGCAATGTTTTTACAATGTTGTAAATTAAATACACATCTACACTACGTCAAGGATGCAGCTGGTATCATTCAAGCTAAAATAAGGTTGTCTGTTATGGATTTATTACAAGTTTTTGTAACTATGAGGTGGCCTCTGCTGTGCGTTAACTCGCAAATACAAAAGCTTACAATCTTCACTTTGCTCAGACTGTTCCACACAGGCATAGATTTAATAAATCTGTAATAATGTTTGAAGCCTCATGCTGTTGTTGCAACAATAAAATAACACAAGACCCACAAAGACTCTCTGAACCCCCCCCCCAAAAAAGTCCTCTGTGACAGTGTTCACAAACAAAAAAAGTCAACATCATATGCTTCCCAGATTTTGGTTTTATTACAGTGCTGTGTTGTATTGAATTGCAGTGTTCATTCCCAGATTATTCGACCATGCAGTGCAGGGTTTCATCTACATCTCTACAGCATATGTAGTGAAATGTTTGGCATTTTGAGTAACACCTTAAGGTTATTTTTTGATCAATGGTTATCTCTTGTCAAGAAACATTGCAGCAGTGCAATAAGTCTACCAAGGCTATTTGTACAAATAACACAATCAATAGTAATTTTGTGTTATGCTAAAGCTTAAAAATGGCAGTGGTAGTTACAAATTAGCCTTGTTCCTTCGCTGACGGCAGTCGAAGAGGCTATTTCTCACCTTGTCGTATGGGCTGGTGCTTGTTGTAAGCCAATGGGGCAATAAGGAAGCGCATCTCAGCCACAGGGCTCCAGTGGTGCAGGATCCTGACACTCCACACTCCAGGTCGCAGGGGCTGGTTGAGAGGCGGTCGGTAGTGGGTGAACTCAGCACTCGCGTCAATCAGAATGTCATAAGTGGCTGCGATGACATTAGTGGGGTCGATCCACACGACTGTGACGGTGACGTTGGGCCCCTTATTCCACTTCTGCATACCCACTGTCTCATCCATGGGCCCCATCAGGCCGCCGAAGTTTCTGAACATACGTTCTTTGGCATCCCATTCTGTACCGATCTGACAGCGGGAGATGGAAAATGAGGAAGTGAGTGGGAGAGAAACCAGGAAGAAAAGATTGAGTGACAGAATGGGGTGAGAAACACAGCAAAAAACACTGAATATAAGGATATAAAAAAATCTGTTTTCACTGCACAATCCACAGTGAACATAAATAAATAACACATTCAATGCATGCATCAACATTAGAGCAGTCAATTAAGTTAAGCACTATCTGCACTGAATTATCATCATGCATTTTTCATCAAATAGCACCATATTCAAACCCTCCATATAGCCATTATATAATATATATTGTATATGCAAAATCCTGATTGTTTTGTTCTGCATGTTCAAGCCAATGTTTGCACAGTTCCTTGTGCCTCAGTATATTTTATACAAGAAATATAAGCCTGAAGAAGGTGTACAACTAGACCACAACCATGCCCTGCTGGGGTGAAGATTAAATTCTGTGAACACACTATTGCAAAGTAAAAGAGAGCGACTGAAATAGATGGACACCAGCATCCAGTGGTCAAATAGAATGAGTCCGGAGACGAAACTGAAGAAAAGAAGAAAAGACGATTACAGCCTGATACAGACAGAGACATCCCCAACAGATGAAGATGCCGATTATATGCAAACACTGTGTACACAGCCTTTTGATAAAGAGGAAGTCTTGGTATTGCATGGAAATATATTCAGTGCTACAACAAAACAGAGATACCTAAGTAAATCACTGCCTTTGGCGGTGAAACCTTGACTGTCAGTAAAACAATCAGCTTTTCAACATTATTCCATCCTGTAAACTGCATACTTTGCATACTTAACATTTAGTCTACACTCTCTTGCAAGTTTTTTCCCTGCTAAACAGATGTTTATTGGATTTGTCTTTTGACCTTTTGCCTTTACAGCCCAATAATACTTTTCTTGCTTTCTATGGATTGAAATGGATTGAATAAGAAGACTAAAAAAAGAGGACCTCAAGGGCTTCTAATTGCAGATAATATCTTCACTAAGGTTACACAACAATGCAGCATGCAAACTGAGAGACATGGAGTGACTGAGAGATTAATGGCAGAGACTGGTTGACAGAGAGTGTGTCAACAAAAACACATACACACACATTTATATACGTACTGACAGTGAACGATGTCTGTGGTGTTGGCAGAAATGTGAGAGGGATGGCGGCTTTCGGAAGCGCTCATCCTTACAACGGTAGCTGATTAACACAGCCTCACCCTGCTGGACGATCAATGGCTGACTGGAACTGACTCTGTATTGCATCCTTTGAGAGTTGAGATTTGCGTCGTACAGTATAAATAGACACTGCTTGCATAAATGAGACATATAGAGAGTGTTTCTTGGCTATCTGTAAAAGACACCTCACTTTAATCTCGATTATTGGACTGACCTCTGCCATTTCTGCCCCATGGACCTTGGTTCTCCCCCTTTAAATCACTAATCAACTCTCTTGTCTGGCATCTCTGTAGCTCATTACTCTATTCAAGGCTGACTCCCTGGCACACGCTACATCCCCAATTGATTGGCAGCAGTCTTGTTCTAAGGCTCCAAAAAACAATGAAGGCAGTATTGACAGAGGAATCCCACTGTAATCCACCGAGAGGAAGCCTGTAGACTAAAGTTAGACTTGGAAGAGGAAGACTGAGAATATTCGCATGCAGTAGGTATGATGGACACCCCACCCCCAACCCCCTCCTGGGACCTGCTCCTGGTTTACTCTACAACCAACATCAGCTAAGCAAAACACTAATTATATTCCACTGGTGTCAAGGTTCAGTCTGAACAGCCAGCGTAGGAGCAAGATATTCAGGCCAGACGAGTGGGCAGCGTCCCTGCTCCAGTCCACAGGCTTTTTAACTCTGCACAGATTCACCTGAGCACACACACAGACACACACACACACACACACACACACACACACGCACACACACACACACACACACAAATGATACATACATGTACATAAATTAGATAGACTTGTTATCTATTTTGGTTGCCTGCTGCATGACCAGTGTTCAATTCTGGTTCTAACAGCATTAATAGACAAATGAAGATAGTATTTGCTAAAAGAAATGTATTAAATGTTACAATATATAATAAATGCAGTACATATTGACCTGCCTGTGCAGTAGAGTTGAGGTCTAGAACCATCTGCTCTTATACCCACACAAATACATATCAGTTTTAAAAAGTTTTAACTATATTTGCCAAGTTTACACCTTTAACTTTTTCGCTCATGAGCAGAACTACATATTTTTTCTCAAACTAAGGTATTGTTTTTTCTTGTTAATACATCCACTTCATATTTGCAGGTAATTAACAAAGCCACCACCAGTAGTGAGAACTTCTGTCTTTCCAGTATGAAAGTGGGTCAAACGGGGATTAACTTCTGGCCCATTTCAGCCTATATGGCTTACGGTGACCTCCACACTCAACCTGTCCCTTGCTGCTTCTACCCAGTAAGCTTTGGCTTAAGACCAATACCCAATCAAGCCTTACGACCGCTCACCAAGGCACAGGCTTATGACCTTCTTTTGCTCATAGCTATACTTAGAAGAACACACTTCGTGGAACTACTCTGCCAACCCTGTCATGACCTCTACACCTTTTTTGAATTACTGCTGTTTTCAACTGGCTTTGCACACTGTTCATCCACACTGTTTTGTTTACTCACACTTTCTTGAACCAATTATTCAGATTTTCCAATCGTAACAACTAATTTACACTACTAATTTCAGCAGATTTAGCCCTCATTTATTCTCTTATTGGCCTGGCAAATGACAGCAGCAGCTTCTCCTGTCAGTAGGAACATCTGCTAATGGGTTCTTTATTATACATTTTACTGTTGCACTTTTCATCCTGCCATACTGCACTCTGTTCTTTTCCTTACCTGGCTTAATAGAAGACATAAAATGCTCCCAACTCATAATTCAGCTCTTTTCGTATTCCTTCCTCCTGACCCTGCGACCCTGCAAGCCTTTACTCCCTGTCATCGACTTACTGGCGCCTAGAGTCTGACACCTCTATTAAACAGGACAGGTCAATTTAATCAGGCAGCAATATGGACAGTCCCAGCCTACATCTGTCCGGACTCACAACCACAGGCGAACGGATGCCCCTCGAGGCTCCATTTGGTGGCTTATTAGTAGCACTTCTTGTGGGGGTAATCAAACACAGGTGTTCAGTGCAGCACACAAGGAGTCCCCTGGGGCAGCATTTACACTACTGAGGGACCGCAGCTAAGATGGATGGATGGTGGATAATAAAGATGGACTACAGATGAAGACTGAGGAAGGAAGTGTGGAGAGTAGACAGTCTGAGAAACAGACCTGTTTTTGAATGATGGAGGGACTCAGGATTCTGTAATATGTATTTATACAAGAGGAACTGTCCATCAGTCTGTCATTATATATGGTATGCCTACTACAGATAGGGCTGTTATGATATTCACATTTATAATTGTCATACAAGTAATTATGATTAAATTGTTATTTTTTCTGTTCATATTGTGCCATTTAAAAAAAAAAGTCTTAGCGCAAAAGTGCAAGAGTCTTAGGCCAACATCAGGTTTGTTGGTTTAGTAAAGTTATAATGATCACACATGGCCATTTCTCACTCTCTGTATTAAGTGACAATCTGGATATACTTGAAGTATGTACAGCAGTAATGACAAAAGTTTCAGGGAAAAAAAACACCTTCGATAAACCAAAGTGATAGTATTTCATGTGACCTCCCTTTGCACTTAAAATGTCTTTAACCCTTTTGTTCAGACAATATTAGATTTATTGTATTCATTTTCTGACGTTTTATACCAGGTTTCATTCAACACATGCCAGATATTTCTGTTTGTGTTGCTTCTTGTCATGAGGATAGGGGTCAAACTAAGTTGTGACTTTTATCTTTACAACCCATTTAGTTCTGTTTTTATGTGTCTTTGAAGGTTGTGCACACATTTCCTGTATTTTCTTATTGTATCTGAAGAAAGGAGAATGAGAAATAAATATGTATGTATACCTAGAGGTGGCATAAGACTTTCACACAGTACTGTATATCTATTGAGGGCAAGCTTTTCTGTTTAACTTTTAGCATTTAGCAATTGCACAGGATTTGACATAAATAACTTTAATATACGGAACAATTATCTTTTAATTTTGTTGTGTATGAAATGAAAAGGTAATGTGTCTAATGTGAGTGAAATCACAGGACCACTATACAATCTAATACTTTCCAACTGAGCTCTATTATTACCTGTTCAAAGCTTATAATTAGAGGTGGCAAAGTACATACAGTACATTCTACAGTACAGATATGTGTGAAGAAGAACCCCCAAAATATGTAAGATCTTAGCTAATGCCATTATACCTATTTCCTGGTTGCAAATTGTTGTATTTAATGATTAATTGCACATATAAATATACACAGCCTGACCAAAAAAAAAGGTGTCGCCTGGACTTAACTAAGCAAATATTGGATAATTACTGCAGTGATGACTATGTTTCTACAGCCCCAGAAGCCATGTGCTTCTCTGCAATTATTTATTTTTGGAAAATGTAGTTAATCTTCAGTAGCTTCATTAGCGCTATATATTGGACATCCACTACCAAAAAAGACAAAAAAGTTTACTTGCCTGTTAACCTTTAAAGATAACATTACTTAATTTAATTCTGTAATTTATTATTTGCTGTAGTAATAATATTCATAGCTATATTTGAACAAATTGATTTCTGGTACAGTTTGGATAGTGCCAGTGACAATATTTTTAATATTAATATTAATATTTTTAATAGAGCACCGCTTAAATGTGAAATGAACAAAAAATATTTGCAAATGTGAAATGTGGTATTTTTGTTAGTGTGGTCCAGCCATTTTTATACAGGTAAATGGAAATTACAAAAATTATGGGAAAAAAAAAATTAGTTAGCTCAAATAATTGTAATATGATCTACATGCAGAAATACAAAACATAAATGAAAGCATATAGGACATATTTTCAGTATTTATATATGTCATATGTATGTGTCAAGTATGTTTGTTGCAGCTTATCTTCCCTGGCTTTATGCTTGTATTTTGGAATGGAAGCTTTTTCCTTGAAACAAAGACATGACACAGTCAAATGACACTCAACTGAGAACAAAGAAAATCAGCCCAAGCTGAATAAAAGCCAATACGTATGTTCCATTTTTAAGAATGATTACTCTTAAATAAAATCCTAAGGGAAATCATGGTTGAAAAAATAGCACTCGCACACCATTTATAAATTCCAAACAAGAGGTTAATTAATAATGGCTCCTGGGGCGTTAGATCTGGGAAAGTGTGTCTTAGAGTGTGACCTTTTTGTTTCATTGTTTACATACAAATGATGGTGAGAATTACAGGAACATGCCGCACAATCAAATCCTGTCCAACTGAGCTGTGTTATTACCCACTCAAAGCTTATAATGTTATGTTATATATTTGATACTGTCAGACAAACGTTGCATTTGATTACGTGACATTATGCATGACTATTATTTAGGAACCCCTTTTTATTTTTTATTGCAATATGTGTAAATACATTGCAGTATATCAAGGACTTAACCATCAGTCAAAGTCACTGCTGTATAAGATTCATCCAGTACAGGGTAATATACCTCTCAATGTCAAGTCTGTCTTGAGGTGAAATACTAATTTTAACAGTGTGGGCTGAAAGCAGTCCTACACTAAATCATGTTCTAAAAAGGCCTTTAAATGCAGCTGGGAGGCAACTATTGAGGAGTTTAAAAAGACATATCTGTCTTCTTTTATATCTAAAGGAGGACAGGGAACACATTGTTAAGCCAGCCATATGGTTTATCTTGCAAACTCCTGCATACAGCGTTAGTATAATGGGTCATATCAGCAAAGTTGACAAAAGCAAAATGCGATTGCTGCAGCCGCGCTATGCCGTCTTATTTAAGCTCTTTTTGCTCTGGTTTTGAATGACAGATGGACAAACTGACTGAGTGACAGCCCCTGCACAGTGCCAGACAGTGAATGCTTTCTCAGACTGAGCATCCAGATAAAAGCCACAGCTCACATCACTTCTCTGTCAGTCACGGTTTCATAGGCAAGACACACAAACAGAGCTCTGTGAGAGGAAGCCGCAAGACAGACCTGAGACCTGTCTGAGAGACCGCTGCAGAAGGTCAAACAGGGTCACTGTGTTTGACCGTCAAGTCTGTACATGATGTCCAGGTACATGAGTTAGTGGCTGACAGACACATTAAAAAAAAAAAAGAACAACAGAACAAATTCATTCACAAATTTGCTGACATTTCTGCACAACGCAAAGTGCCGCCTGATAAACCAGAGGAAAAGGTCAATTTGCATTCACTCAGTTAATTTTGTCCTTTTAAAAAAGACACTCTGTGGCTGTCACATCCAAGTCGAGCTGTTGTATCCTAAACAGGCATTGTGGTAAACAGAAACACAGATTAACATAACAAGACAATCAAGGGAAGCATTCCAGTGTGAAGGTGAGAAGACGTTCTATTAGGAGACAACAAATAAGCGGCACATGAAGCGCTCATCCCTATAAACTTGGATGAATCCAGTCAATTTACATTTTACAAGGCCATTACAGGCACCCATTTAATTGACTGGATATGTGCAGCTATGAAGCTTGGCAAGGTCGCCATAGCAATGAATATAAGGTCACTATGGCAATGAGCTGTATATCTCACCTCTAATAATACACTGTGTTTTTCCAATGTGGTGCTTAGGGTTTTAATGGAACTCATTTCCTGACACTGGCAATGGTTGACTGATTGTTTTGCAACCCAATGCCAAAGTACTGACTTAAATGCAAATGAAAAATAAATGCCAATATGCTGACTCACCTCAGCAAACTGCAACCTGCTGAATGTGCTGCTAGGAGGCGTGGTTTGTTTGAAGTTTTTCTTGGGTGCCACCCACGTCTCCATGGTCTCCAGCTTGCTCGTTGCCAGGTTAGTGGCATGGTGCCTTACCAGGTAGCCCTGGAACTGGTCTGCCTGGAAGTAGAGATGCACCGACACTGGGTGGCCCATGGGGAAATACCTGGCAGAGCGCACAGCAGAGAGAGTTAGAGGGAGAAAATCCATTAGCAAACCTGATCCCTGCTGACCTACCTGCTGTGCCGCTTTTAGAGGCCAGCTGTGTAAGAGGAGAAGAATATCTAGATTTATCTGGATAACGTTTGGTAGGGATCAGCCTTGGACATGCTAATGCTGCTGGATGCTAATTTATGCTTGAAGTGAAGGTTAGTGGGGAGTCAGTGTGCTCTGTGATTGTGTGACATGCTGGACATTAATTCAGTGACCTTTAACAGAATACCAATTGGACAAAGACTTGTGCGGCTGATGATTCTGATTAAAGGCAGCAATTTGTTGCTTGGATAACACTTGGGTAACTTTGAGTGTTTTATTCTCATCCATCTCTATTAAAATAAGGTACTGTAGGTCAGATAAGATGAGCCTTTATTGATCCTCTATGGGGGAAATTCAACAGGACTGACATTATAGAACCAATAAAATAATACAAAACACAGGTAGATCTGGGTTGAATGTACATATTCTTGATTTCTTTTTGGTGCATATCTTTTATACATGACCAATTGCACTTAAGCAAAGAAAATGAATGAATTGGTGACCAGTTTATTAAAGTTCAAGTACTTCTTTGAACTTCTAAGAAAGTAAATAAGAGCCCTCTTTTATTTTAATTACTGCTTCAGTATGTGGCAGCCATTTCAACATGTGCTGGGGTTTGGAAGTGGATGGAAGACTTAAGATAAATGACATGATGGACCACAGGCGCCTACAAGATTCTGAAAATGAAAGAACAGTCATAAGCAGATAGATTAAGCTTAGTCAGAGAGAGGTCTAACACGACCCAACTAAACCCAACTCGACTGAACAAAGTTGAACTGGGTCATCCAGGGAACCGTAGCTGGATGACGGCTCTGCCCTCTGATTAGCCTGCTGTTTGTTTGTGTGTCGCCTCATACGATGCAGAGGGCCAGCCCTCAGGGCAGTCAGCCCGAGTGACTTCTGGAAAAACAAAAAAGGGGCCAGGGTGGGCACTGCTGGGGAACACTGCACAGCTGCTATCTGAACACTTCATGAGTCTTTCTCACACATATTTCACCCTTCGTCTCCTCTACTTCCTTTAACTTTTCTTTATTCTCCCCATTTTACTCTTGGACGAGTGCAGGCACAGAGGCACACACAGATTAACACACACTGTCCCTCCCTGCTCCCCAGTGCCCATGGCCTCATCAGTATTCCACAAAAGGACCAGGAGTCAACCCGTCCCGGTAAATGCTACCCTGACAAGCAGAACAGCAAATATTTACACCCACAAGGATAACAGTGTGCAGCGCCTTCTATCGTGCTCTGCTCTCCTGTGTATTTTTTCCTTTTTTGGCTTCTTTCGACTTCTTTTCCTCTTCAGTCTTCTCCTCTTTCTTACATCCTGGCTTTCTGTCCTCACCCCCTCTGCTCTTACTTTCCCCCTGTCCTGGCTCTCCCAAAAGAGACATGGCTGCCAGTGTCAGAGGCAGCGAGAAGGGGCCAGGGCGTAGCCTGCACAGAAGCTCCATTCAGCCTTCTACTCCACAGCCTCTCCAGTCAAGTCACAACGGGCTGCTAGAAGAGCCAAATGCCTCTCTGGCCTCTCCCACTCTCTTACTCCGATCTCAGGCCGAAACTACCCCGTCCATCTGTTGGTGACAAATCTGAATTCTACATGCATGCAAAATAGGAGGTCAAACACACTCCATATGACGCTGCACTTGACAGTACAGATCAGCAAAAGACAAGACTTGATACTCAATGTGAACTTGTCTCATCTTAAATGCAAAAACCTGCTCCTTCTTTATTACTTGGCTTGATAATTATCATTCCAGATCAATAAAAGACAAAAAGACCGCACTCGGCTGGCCCTGTGTAGTCATGCCACACATCTTATGTATTTAATTATTGGGCCCATAAAGCAGAGTGTGGTTGAATTAAGCAAATTCACAACACAGCACATTTCAGCTTTTATTTCTCCTTTCTGTTCTCACTGTAGCAGTGCTATTTGCTATTAATCATCATGACTATCATTTTTTTTTTTTTTACTTCTATTTCTAATTGTGACAGGATCATGAGTATATTTTTATCAATACATTTCACAAACACATGTAATTATGATAGGGAATTCATTTCCAACAAGTGTTCAGAGAATGCAAACCTCCGCCAAGCACCCAGAATGGTGTGCATGTGTGGATCGACTATTTCTTTTTAAACTAGAAGCACTCGGAGAGCGCAGACCTCCGCCAAGGCTGATCAGTGCCCCCCCCCCCCCCCCCCCCCCCCCCCCCCCCCCGTGGGCCCCCCCACGCCAAGGAGGTTATGTTTTTGCCAGGGTTTGTTTGTTTGTTTGTCTGTCTGTTTGTCTGTCCGTTAGTGTGCAACATAACTCAAAAAGTTATGGACAGATTTTGATGAAATTTTCAGGTTTTGTTGGAAATGGGCCCCCCCGTGGGCCCCCCCACCCCCGATTACCACCAAAATGTAATCATTTCTTCCTTATCCCATTTCCAACAAACCCTGAAAATTTCATCAAAATCTGTCCATAACTTTTTGAGTTATGTTGCACACTAACGGACAGACAAACAGACAAACAAACAAACAAACAAACCCTGGCAAAAACATAACCTCCTTGGCGGAGGTAATTAAACAGTTTCAAAGTTGTTCCATACAGCAGAAGAAGTTGAAGCTTGGTACCATTCATGTGTATGTCAAATGATATTAAATTCCAATCAATATTTGTTGAGTTACAATGAAAAATGTGTCATAAATGGGATTTTCAATATTAAATTCAAATGTCCACAGAGTCCACATTCCACAGCGGATATGGACAATTTTGTGCCAGATACAAGATATTGTTATAAGCTATGGGTGTATCAAATTGGAGGCTAATCGGAGTCGTTTTGAATTTTTTATGAATTTTCGAAAATTGCTCAATGATGAGAGATAGGAAAATTTGAGATTTTGTGACCTTGCTGTGACCTTGAACTTTGGCCTACTTGGCCCAAAATTTAATAGGTTCGTCCCAGGGCCTAGACCTATCTGTGGGTAAAATTTGGTAAAGATGGTTGGAATAGTTTTCCTGTGAAGTTGCTAACAAACAAACAAATACGTAAACAAACAAACACACAAAGCAAAGTGATCACAATACCTCCTGGCAGAGGTAATTATATGATGTTAACACATCATCAACCAGGCTGGATAAACATAACTGATGAATTTATATCATTGAATATTACTACATTTCATTAGCCTCATAGCATATTTGCCTAATTCATACACAAGTGGACAAAAGTATTGGGACACGTTGAATTCAGGTATTTCTTTTCTTACAAAACAATGATGTCAAATAAAAATAGTTTTAAATTGTGATAAATATCATATTGATTATTAATATTGATGTTTATATCTCAAATCATCTTGAACAGGACATCTTACAGTTGGTGCCATGATGTGACCCAATATTTTGCCCACATAGATTATAAACATCATTATGTCCTTAAAGTTTAATGGCAGATTTTTCTTCCTAAGTGAGATGTGAAGAAAGTAGATGGTCAGTTGTAGAAAATTATTATGAGGTCAGAGTATGAAAAACATTTTTTAAATCTAGATGTAGAACATTTAAAATCATAGTCATGGATAAAAAAAAAAAAAAAATCAATGTTGAGATGACTTAAGCAAAAACCATCTCTCAGACATTTTGAAAACAAAGATAACAATTTAAACCAAACTAACCAATGCAATGATATTTATATATATATATATATATATATATATATATATATATATATATATTTATATTTAAAACTACATTATGACAGTTGTCATTGTTTAGTATCCCAGACCCCTGTCAGAAAAGAAATACCTGAATTCAATGTGTCCCAATACTTTTGTCCATTTGTGTATGAATTAGGTGATTATGCTATGAAGCTAACGATATGCACTTAGGTGTGTAAATTCCCCGGTATGCTGTCTCTAGCTGTGCAAATGCAGTACTCTGTATGTTCCAGGTTGTTTAAATGAGTCTGATGCAGCATTTACATAGTGTTGAGGTTGTTTACTGGGACACGTATCTGCTAGCCTCAGCTCCAGCTGTGCTATCGGTCACTTCAGAAAGACTTCATCTGCGTTCAATTAGCTCAAGTGCAAATAAAATGCACTGAAAGAATTCGGTCTCGGTTTTGTAAAAACACTATTAAAATGGCACTAGGAGGGAATGCTAAAACGCAAGCACACAGACACCTCATAAACTTTAATCTTGTCTCATGGTTCAACATTTGACCTGAATTTTGTCCAGAAGGTTTCATGAAATACACAAACACAGAGACAACCGATCAATCTGTGTGTATTTGACTACTAGATGTATTCACGGATATACCACATGAGGAGGCACAGAGAAGCAGATACACAGCCTAGTAGGGTGTGCTATGGTGAGTTTGAGTTTGTGCTGTACGTTAACAAGAAGCATCTACTATAAACACATAAACACAGTATTCAGTATCAGAATAAAAACAGACTTGCACTCATCTATGGTGTTTTTTTTTTCTATTTCTGTGCTTTGTGTCCTTTGGCCTCTCATCAGTAACAATGGCAATGACAGACGTGACAGCCATTTGCCGAATCTCTATTTATTAGACATGCACAGGCACAAATATTTTAAATGCTTTAATGAGCTCACCGGTACCAAGACTCAAGTATCTACAGAAATCCTAAAAAATGATGGCAGCTACACTGTACATATATACACATGTATGTAACCACCTTCTTTCTCTTTAAACACATGTAAGGTTTGAGTAAAAACAGCTGTAGCCGATAGATGGTTTGGAGGTTTGACAGATGGAAACATGCCTCCTTTCTACTCTTGGCTTTACCCACAAGACTTTACATAACACCCACAATGCAACGGGGGGAAGGAGGGAGTCATACATACTACTGCTGACATGTTTGAGTTGACTGCATAATTTGTTTCTCCGTTTATATTCACTCCACGTTAGCAAATGATGCTGCTGCAAAGATGCTATCAGTGAGATCACATGATGATTTTTGAAACTTTGCTGAGTAGAACAATACAGATTGACGGCTTGGATGAATACTATGAAAAATTACAGCCGCTCAGATGACAATTTGCCTCCATTTGTTGTTAAATCAACTGTTTTCCTTTGCGCTGTGCATCTTTTCCATCCTGTTATCCTGACTTATTGTGGGAGGAAAATCAACTTCAAGTTTGTTGAGGCTGTTAAGATTAACATAAAGATGTCACCACAATATTTGTTGCTATTGTAGATGTTATGTTTGTCTACTATATCTTCTGTTCTTGCATTTTGAAGGTTATGTTTTCATGTGCATATATTTGTTATGTTGTGATTACGCACAAAATAACGCATTGACCAACCAGGTAGATGTGGGCAGATTCTGTATTATCATCCCCCCCCCCCCCCACACACACACACACTTTTTCTAACAATGATTTAATTATGGGGCTTATCCTTGGTAAAGGTATGCACTCAAATCATGTGCCTTTCTAGTTTCAGATAAGATTCTTTTTATGAGCAGCACCAGGGCTTCAGTCGCATGGACTCTACACTAATTATCAATTTACACCTCTGATGTGTGTTCAATAAGCATACAGTATTTTAACTCAGTTTTTTTTTTTTTTATCATTTTGCTTCTGGCTTTTTTCACTGCATAAAAGAAAACACTCCTCCAGGAGATGCTATGGAAAATAAATGCTGTCTAAAATGTTCCATTTTACCAGTGAAGATGATAGGATGGCATAGTTTGCACAGGTAGGTTGCACTTACATACATCTAACAAACAATACCCAGGTCTAAAAGGGCAGCTTTCAACTCTATACCCCACATAGTGTCATTATTTTGGAGCTAAATTGACAGAATGTCCTATCATATTACAAAATGAATAGCCTGGCTCACAGTTCCCATCTGCTGATTGGAAAGATCTATTGTTATGCCACTGCTGTGACATGTGATCATGTTGCATCAACGCAAATACAAAAGGTTTTTATATAAGTTGTGCGTTCTCATGCAAACAGGGTGTGGCTGGTCTTTAAGAGGAAAATACTGAAGTGCACCTGTGGATCTAGGCGCAGGTGTGTGATGACACTGTGCTGATTTGTGTGTCCTGTGTGGTTGGAGGGCAGAACAAATGTGTGGGAAGTATTTGCATAGCCGAGCATCTGTAAAGGTTGTGTGTGTACATCTATATGTATGCATGTGTTTACAAAACCAACCTGCAGCTGTGATCTTTTGGGTTTCCCTGCAGTGAGGCAGCTGCCCGGGCCAAACCCAGTCGTGAGAAGGAGTGGTAGTATGTGAGTTGCGTGTCCGACAGGCTGGCCACACCATCTGGCTCGTCGTAAACGTTTTCCCAGTATGAGTTTAGTCCCTGCGTTCCGTGGGGAAATGGTCCAAAAAGGTAGGCGTCCAACTGGTTCACTATCTCCTGGTTCACACTGGCTTCAAACTTCCTGGCAAAGAAGGTGGGCCGCACCGTTTGCTGCAGAGGAAGGAGGGAGGGAGAGCACAAAACCGCAAAGCAGGGAGGGATGAGATAAAGGGAAGAAAAAAGGAGAAGATTAAGAAATGGTGGTGTGCCAGGATGGCAGGGGAACAAATGTGATGTGTGTCGAAGTGATGTGATGTGTGAGGACAAAAGAAAGGAGGTAGAGTGAAGGGAGTTTAAAAGAAACAGAGAATGGAACTAACTCTTTCCCCTATGGATTTGTCAATGGAATATTGGACACATTAAATTAATCGCGGTTGGTCCATCTGTGCAATTATAGAGGAGAAAGTTACACCTGAACGGTCCGGTATGGATGGTAACAGTGAACAGAAAGGTACAATGTAAAACAACCCACGCTGCTAATCTGAACTTGTATTGTTTTAGTAATTTCACTTCAATGTTTGAGTCAAAGAAAATAAATGTTTCAAAATTATCAACAATCTTTGCATTTTCCTTGATCACCTACAAATAGACTCAAAATGCTAACTGCACACATTGTCCACAATAGTCCTGACATTTAATGCAAAGTCTTAATCTTTGGCACAAGGTATAGTATCAATCACTCTAGTCTTTTGCTCTAAACATACTGTACATTGAATGTTTTGACTTCTTAAACTAATAACAGTCTCAGAAAAAAGGGCCAAGTATTAAACACAGACGGGTGAGTGAATGTAAAAACATATTACTTAACCACACACTGCCTTCAAAAATGAATCACATCACAATGTAAATATTTGGGGCATCTGTATGACAGCTTAGTCATATTAATTCATGTTAATGTCTCTGACTCTAACTTAGCTTGATGTGTGGTTAAATAACTACCTTTAACAGTTACTCAATGATAAAAAAAAGAGCCATATTCTTAAAACAATCTACTTAAGATACTTTCATAATCTGTTCTTGCATAGTGGATTATTCTCCTGGAGCTTTTTACTTCTTACGAGCACGTTCAAAAGAAGATCAATAAGCCTTTATGGCCAGATATAAGATTTCAGGACTTTGTTAGGTCAGGACTTTTTGAAGTGGACAAAGGTATGGATTGCTGCACACGTCTTGGGTGGCAAAAATAATACCTCATAGACATTAACGTAACTGTAGAAATATTCACTACTGTTCTTTACTTTCTTATGCTTTTTATTTATCTATCTAGCCATTCATCACCCCTTTTTTTTTCTGTCTTCCACGTCTTTTAACACCTCCCGGTTGGTCGCTCTCTGGCCTCCTCCACTCCACCCATGCCTTTCTCACCCTCTCCATCCCAGCCACACTTCTGCTTGTGTGGTTGATGGCGCATCATCTTCAAAAACTTACCGTGCACACAAAGGCATCTTTTCAGTCCCACACACACAAAACTATTTACTGATAGCTACCCAATGCCAAGCACCTCAATGCTACCTGCTAAAAAAATGAGACTGGTGGCACATTTCTCAAAGTTCAGCTTTTTCTCATGATGGCGCAGCAACCGTGGGACGCTAGTGTGGCTTCACATGATACTAGATGATGCATTACCTCTCTACTTTGGCTACAAATACCAAATAGAGAGAGATTTTCCTCTGCTTATTTACACATTCCCAGATCTTGCACAATCTGAAATGCATTACTAAACAATGATGCTCTCAGGAAAAAGTATGTCACCTCACTTTTTGCACACAGTCTCCAGAGAAGCTCTTCCTCTGGTCAGTACGCGGTAAATTCACTATGAGGGAAGCTAGACAGATGTACCTTAAATTATTCGTCTCATCTGCAAACCAAATTAATGCACGCTCAACTCGTCTCTATCTTCAGCCTGTGAAGGTTCAAAGGGAAACTGGGATTGTGCGCTCAATGGGATATTAAGTCTTATTAATACCGGGGCCTGGGTGGCTCTTGGAAAGGCCGCTTTGTTCCCAAGGTTGGACTTCACTGATACCAGGGTGCCAAGCAGACACAGTGGCAGTGCCAAGGACCCGTGGTAATGTGTTGGCACTGAGCTGCCAGAGACTGAGGCGAGACAGAAGGCAGACAAGTCTGGCTAAGGCAGAACTGAGGTCAGTGTGACGGCTTTGACTGGTATGTGAAGGACGGGAGAGATGAAGTGAGTCACCGAGCGCTAAAAGGATATGACTTGGAGTGATATTCAACTGTGGCAGAACGTTTTCGCTTTGTACCGGAGCTTTTTACTTTTAAGAGCACATTAAAAGTCAAACTGCGATACGGGCTCTTTCTCTGGGGTCCTGAAGTCAGCGTCACTCATTCGGTTACATTTTGAAAAGTGAACTAACTAACCCTCATTCGCTGCTTACACACTGAAGGCACAGACGATCTTATTCCTATTAATCCTTGTCCTGTATTTCTTTTGGGGTCATACTAATTGAGCTGTAATTTTAGGGATATTGATTGTGGAAGCTGTGGGAACATGTTGAAACTGAGATGACAGACCTTGAGGGCAGAGAACTTACAGACTGACTGCTGCAGATTTTTCATAATACACAGTAAGCATCTGCAAAGAGTGATGCGCTCCTGTTTTACTGTTTCTAATGTCTTTAAGAGCTGTTGATGTAGAGAATATGTCTAAAGTCTATATATGGCTCTGCTTTTGTAATATCCTACTGTTTTAAGTGGTTTAATTTTATAGTTTACAACTTTGTAGAGTTATTTCTTCCCCTTATAATTATTCATGTTGAGTTATTTTAGTCTTAGCTATTGTAGGATTTAACACCTAATGTCATTTTGTTTCTTGTGGAAACATGGGATGACATTAAAGAACTGTTAGCCTTCATATGTTCTAGATGTTTAGAGACTGAGACAGAGAACCTCTGTTCTAGAGTGAGAGTTGGAGAAATGGTTGATGGAGTGCTATGCAAATGAAGACCGTATATTCCTTTTTGTATGAATTTTATAAAATTATTTTATTATTTTTATTATAATGTATTTATTAATTATTATTATGATTATACATATCCTATACTGTCCTCTAATTATATTTCTAATATATATATTTTGATCTTTTATTGTCAAAAGTCTTTATTTCTATTTTCTTCTGGATGTTTATTTTATTTATGTAAAGTATATTTAACTGACTTTGTATATGAAATGTGCTATATAAATTAACTTGGCTTGCCATAAAATGATTATTCATCGTAAGAATGTAACAAATATTTGAGAAATGTAGAGCTTGAGTATAAAAACATGACAAATACGACAATGAACTCCGTCGCATTTTGTAAGTATTTACCATGACAAAGGAAGTAAAATAACCCTAAAGATGAAATACATTTTTTATTACAATATTTATTGCAATATAAAATTACATTATGAGATTTGTCATTGTTGTTTTGTAGTCCAACTTAATGTTCAATTCAATGTGTCCAATATTTTATAGTGTATATCAGTGAATAAAAAAAATCCTATTAAATAATTTAGACTGGACAATTTTACATTTACATTACATTTACATTTATGCATTTGGCAGATGCTTTTTTCCAAAGCAGCTTACAGGGGAAAAAACTAAAATTAAAGAAAAATACCAGAATAGATTAAAAACATAAAAACATAAACATTTTATTTTTCAGTATACTATTTATGTCAACCAAATATTATAGAATGGTACACCACTTTGTCTTTTTTCTCTTTTTAATTTCTGACAATTTTCTACTGTTTAATGATCGATGTTAGGCTAAAAATGATACACCTTGTACTGATTATAATAGAGAGCAAAGGGTAAAAAAATGAATGAAACAAAGGGATAAATCTGAAATTGCTCCTGCTTTTTTTGCACAGAGTAATAATCACCTGGAAACGATGAAAGTCTGCCGGCTTGAAGTCATTGGGAGAACACCCACACCAGTCCACGATGTGCTTGTACTGACACTTGCAGCCCAGTTTCCGGTTCCAGTTGGTGATGCGCAGGTTGTTATCCACCATGCTCTCACAGTAGGCACTGTTTTCCAGCACAGTGTGAAAGAACGACTGGAGGAAGCAGGGAAAGACAGGGGGACACGGAAATGGACCATGAAAGAGAGGGAGAAGTGGGGAGAAGGGGAAATAAGAAAATTGTATTGCTTTTATTTTGTATACCATCCAATTCACAAGAGGAAATAGAGTATCAGCAGCAGGGAATGAGAGTCACATCCGCTCATGATAAACATCCAATTTCCTAATTCAATTCTAATCCAATCCTTGTAGATGGCTCAAAAGTCAGGATTTACATCACGCTTTCACTTTATGATTTTATGTCTGCCTGAGTTTCCTTTTTTTTTTAATATGCACATCTAATGCAGCAATAAAAAAGAGGCCAATGTGTAAAACTTCTGGAAGTGGCTTAGTGGAGGCATAAAATAGTTTGGTCAAAGGATAAAAAATACTTTTAAAAGAGGTGTGTATATGTATGTGTATATGTGTGTGTGTGTTACCTCAGCAGGCAGCAGAGTGTAGGCGTAGAAGCGCTTCATGTTGGTGACCAGGTCGTCCTTGGAGTTGATGACATACTCCACAAACATGCGGTTGAGAAGAAACCAGTCAGAACCTCCGTCCACAGAAATGCCTTCTGGGATTTTACGGTCACCCAGCCGCCACATGTGAGTATCGCACTCGTAGAACAGCCGATCCAGACCCTGTTTACGGATAAACCTGGCGAATACACACACACACACACACACACACACACACACACACACATACACACATAAAGGTAAGTTACACCACAGAAAAAACACATATTACATAGACACAAGACACTTGGGGCTTGTTATTTTGGTGAAATTTTCAGTGTTTTTGTGGGGAAATAACAGAAAACAAGAGAAAGGAAGCAGAGAATAAGAAATCTAGGTCAAAATCACACTTACAAAAAACATTTAATTCAGACTTTTGCACATAGAAAGTGACCCACTTGTTTTTACTCAAAATTTTTCTCTTAAACTTTCCAAAAAACCCCCCAAAATCCAGATGTGGTTATTATTTTATTTTTGGTGAAAAGTGATCAGATAACACAGGACAGACTATTTGAGTTAGACTTCCTCTTCATTATAACCAAATATCTGTCTTCTGCCTGGCCGGTTAATGACACATTCACACCTGTTAGTACACACTTTTATAGGTAACGAGAAGAGCGGCACCCATCATACATAATAGATGGTGTTACTTCTGAGAACATATCGAGTGTTTGATGGGTGGGAGTCAAGTTCAGGTTAACCAGGCCAAATTGTTCCTTCACGCTCTCAGAAGTGACAAAGCTGTAATGACTTTGTGGCTGACACACACACACACACACACACACACACACACACACACACGCATACACACACATGCACGCACACAGTTATGCACACACATACACACACACACATGCACGCACACAATTACGCACACACATATGCACACACACATACACACACACACACACACACACACACACTCACACACACATACAGGCATTCATACACAGATGACATTCTCCAAATGTGCTATGTAAAAAAAACAGACGCGAACAATCCAGTTTGTGTTTAGACGTCGATCCAATATTTGCATGCAAAGGCATACATTGGTGGATTAGCAGGATTATTATCATTGTTAAAACAAAATTAAATTAGGAATTAACAGCTTCTGTCTCTTTGAATAGCGCTGAAAAAAATTCAGTGCATTCTCACTCAAGTACTGCTGAGTCACACTGAGTCATGCATCCATGAAGGACGATTTTTTTCCATTTTTTCCATGTGTTTTTGTGTGTTTTTGCCCACAGTGTCGGCCGATGAGTCGGCTGCCACCAGGGTGTGATGGGACAAAAACCGGAGAGCGGTGGGGGTGGTTGCAGAAGAGGCGGGTGTCCCGGCAGTCACCTCTCAAGCTCACCCCATCAAGAAGGTTAATTAATGAAGCCACAGATGGGAGTTAATTGTATTATGATTCAGTGACCACATCGTCCTGGCAGGAGTGCACAGTGTGTGCACATAGGTGCTGCTGGGAATGTGAGTAAAGGAGCAAGAAGCACAGGAAAAGAGCCAGCCAGATACAAATAAAGGTGGGATAAATTAAAATGAGGTTTTAAAATATGCTTCTCACCTGGCATTGTCCCTGCCGTGGGACTTGATGAAGTTCATGTCTCGGTACTTGGACAGGAAGGCCACCAGCTGGTTATTGGTCCTGAAATAGAGAGAAATTATTTTGTTTTGACCGGGAAACATATGGTGAGGCCAAGCTGGATGTGATATATTGATTTTGCTGCACAGGTACAATGTGAGATTGGAGAAAAATAAGAGACCCTGAAAACATTTGTCCTAAGCCATGTAACAGTTGGAAGTTTTGGTCATTTGTCATGACATAGATTTGTATTTGTTCTTCTCTCTTGTTTCATGAATGAGGGTTATATGTAGTATTTCAACTTTCAAACACTAAAAATGACCTAAAATTATCATTAGAGTGTTTAGAATAAAGGCATTTGAAGTTATGTCAAAGATGAAAATGTACTGGACTCTAGAGATATGAATATATTCATACCAAGGGGATTCGTGACCGCCAAACCAAAACCAAAACCAAACTGTCACTCGGGCCATTTCGGAATTCCATGCAGCCGCAGCAGCAAGAAGCAATAAAGCTGTTTCCATGTTTGTTGCTGCTGCGGCCATACTGCAGCTGTGTGGAATTCCAAAAAGGCCCAAGTGACAGTTTGATTTTGGTGTTGGTTTGGTATGTCAACAAACGGACTTTGTGTGATGGAGTCAACTTCAAAGTTGTTCACTTTGAAGGGAATGATTCAGGTGCGTAATCAACGGAAAGACTAACGGATTCATAACACTCAGATTTGATGAAAAATTGGTGATGAACGTCATACGCTGATTTAAATAGGAGGAAATTATGTTCTATTTCTTATAGATTAGTCACACAAAATGTGACTCTTGATTTTATTTTTGTAGCAGCTAAAAAGTTAGAGCACGTCATGTGTTGTTTGATTATTATGTAATTGCACATTACAATCATGCTCATTATATAGTGATACTCTAGTTACACTTATCAAACAACAGAGGCTAAAGTACATTGTCATGATTAATCTGCATGTGCAACTCTCAATGGAGATGATAAGATGACTCCTCAGCCTCTTCCATATCTAGCTCTGGAAGAAATTATGTGTTTAATTATGTCCCACCACAAGTGAGTTTCTAGATTCACTAGCTCAACATGTTATTGCATATCCTCTGAGCAAATGGAAAAATTATAACAAGTGACACTATAGACAGCACAAATCAGAATTTACCAATACTTGAATCAGTGTGTTGAGAGTTACATGGGAATGTGCATTTAGCATCACTCTGCTTATAAATGACCCATGGATGTTCACATCTTGAAATGGAAACATGGATTGTTGATCATTTGGTCATGATTCATTGATATCGTAATGAAAAGCCTCACACATTAAAACAAGTTTTTAGGGGCTTTAAGTTGCACACCAATCAATTAAAGACTGCAACTGTGCTCACTTTCAGTCCCGTCATGCTGTTAAGACTCGTTAGGATTATACAAAAGATATGATTTTGATGAATGACTTCATGCTGGTGTTACATTGTAGAGCAGTCTACTCCTTCATACACAGGCCAGACAGGCTAAAAGCTTTGCTCTGCAGGCTATGCCCCAGTCAATGGCTCTAACATTTCATCTGTGGTGGAGCCTTTCATGATGGTTTGGCTTGCCTTTCGAAAAGAGCAGGAAGGCCGTGGTAAAAAGCTCAAGGATCAGTGGGGGGAGGGACAAGCGCATATTAATGTCATTTTCTCTTGAAGGAGCAATTTCACAGCCTGGGGGGCTTATCTTAGGAGGTCCTGAGCCATAAAGCCTAACTGATGATATGCAGTACAGACATGCAGTTTTCTCTGTCTCTACTTCCCCAATATAGACACACACTCACACATGCAGGAACGCTGTGCATCTGCTAGTATGCACATTGAAAGTACATGCACAGAGACAAATGCTTGTAGGCACGTAGACACACATACAGACTCAGAGCAAGGGAATTTCATGTCAAGCTCCAGATTTGCCACCTGAGTGGTCACCCTGTCCACTGGGTCTAGTTGGCTCACTGTCAGCCCTGTGGCTGCTCAGTCTCTCAGTTGTACTCACACACACAGACACACACACACGCATATACACACTACTTTGATTTCAACTCCAACTGGCACTCAAAAATGTGCACCTTTTCAATATCATAGCCGATTAAACTTCATCATTATGCCACTGTTTCACTTGCATGGCCTTAATGTTACATTTATAATATATCCTTTTTACAGCAATGACTTTAAATATACCATTGCAGAGGTAATAGCTAAATGCTATGGCTGATGACTAATGAATTCACACCGCAACAATACTCAAAAAGTTCACCATTCTTTCCCCAAATGCTCCAACTTAAGTCCTTTAAAACCTCGATAAACTTCCTTACCAACTTCTTTATTATTATTTTTTATTTATTTATTCCATTTTCCAGATGAACAATGTCATCTAGAAAGGTAAGGGTTTTTTTTAAACAGTGATAAAAGATGCCTACCACTAAAAGAACCAAGTCTTGGTTGCAACACCTTTTCAGTGCACAGGTGACAAAGTGGAAAAGATTAGAAGATATGAAGCCTGCAGCTAGTCATTGTCTCATCGAGCTCAGACTTCTTAAAAGCTGCTGTAAAGTCTATGAAAGGGGCTTTAAAGGAAGAAAGAGGTAAAAGCAAGGAGACAGTGTATATAAAAGCTGGGAAAGAGGGTTGTACTCTCTGACAAAGCAAGCGTGTAACTCATCCTCTGGCCTCTATGGACACACACACACACACATACACACACACATATACATCTCCCCCTGGACACACAACCCCTCTGCTGGTGTGAGGGGCTCTGGGTTTGCCTTTGAGAGCCATCCATGCGGCAGGACAGATATTATCAGGGAATTAGAGGGGAAATAATGCTTGTCTCCAGTCCCACTGATAACAACAGCAGTAGTCAGGGCAGCGTGGGGCAGGGGAGCCCCCCGCATTCCTGCCTGTACCAACACAGAACAGTCACAGCCAAAAGATGGCTGTTATTTGGACTAAGTCTGTGACCCAAGATACTGTAACTTCAAGCTGACATGAGGGAAGACAGCTGCAGGTTCACAGCGCGTATTTTTGTTGGGTAGTTTATGCATGATAAATGCAATTAGATCAACATTAATTACAACATCTTGTAATTCATTGGCGATGAAGTGGAAGAATAAAACCTGTAGTTATAGGGCTAATGTAGTCTGGTGACACTGAAATATCTGTTTACAACACAATGTTTTTCTGTCCTGCTGCAAGTCCATAGAAATAATGTAATGCTGATGTGTTTATTTCTGAAGGAAGATGTCTCTTTTTTTACATGATCCTCTTCTCAAAGAGATCAGAAAGGACTGTCAGCTACAAAACAACTGCATGGGTTTCATTTTCTTGCTTGAGGACACTCAAAAATCATGCTCAGCTCACATAAGGGCTTGAACCTAGCCTGCTATTCAAAAGGATGACATGTGCAAGTCAACTCAGTAAATATGCAGTGCAAAGACTTGGTCAAATCCAAGCTGTGGTTCCAAATGCACTTACTGAGCAAAGATACTAGACTAAAATTTCCATATTTCCATATTGCATGGATCCAAAAACATGCAGTTCCCTCTCGTTCCCCTTCCCTAACTGCTTATCCTCACTCGCTCGCTTCTCCCTGTCATTTCTGCCTCTCGGCTCCCTCTTTCGCTCCATCAATCGTTTCGTTTCCCAACAGATGGGGCTTAAAACCTCCACTGTCAGCCCTTTTCTCAACATCACGGTCATGCAAATGAGGAGGCAAAAGATAGGAAGAAAACAGTGTTTGGGCACACACACTTGCAAATACCTTTAATCATGCACTGACACAAAGACAGACAGCCCAACAGGCATACAGCCAGGATAAATATGCACGCATGTACACAGACAGGTAGTGAGAAAGTCCGAGCTATGCAGACAGCGAGACATAAACTCAGGACATGCACAAACTCACACAGAAACACAGACTAATAGACACAAACAAGGAGTTAGAAGTAATGATCGATATGGAGAAAACCACTAAACACAACAAGGCTGAACGAATCTGAGAACAAAGTCCACATTTGCCTTGCATCTTGGCTCCAGCTGTGGACACATCAGATGCAGCTTCCTTTTACCCAGTGGCCATTACAGCCTGTCTAAATTCAACTGGTGGACATCTGGCTGTGCAGAAGAGATAACTCTCTGCTTAATAGGAGGCTTTTAATTGGCTGCTGCAAAGCTACATCAAAAACCCAGCAGACCCTGAACTCCCATAAGGACTATAAACTCACATAAAAATGGTACAAGTCCTGAAAAATTTTCATCCAATAGCCTATTTCCATGACTTCATGTCCAGTTCATGTACACTTTGTGGCTTTTAATTACCTTTTACAGCCTCTTAAAAGGGATGGTTTCTTGTGGAGAGATGGCTTTCAGACTGTACAGTACACAACAGGCCTGGAAAAGTCAATAGGTATTGACCCTGAGCAATTAAATTGTAATCAGTTCACCATGTAACCCATTCAATGGAGTGCAAGAAAGGAAACAGGGACTTGGAAGAGAAGGTGTGAACGAATAATGTTTGAGAAAAGCAGAGGTTCTACTTCATTGATCTGTTTGGTTTGGAGTGACTCTTTATTTAAAGCTTGCAGTTAACCACAGGAGCCCTGACCAGTGTGTATTGAATTTCCTCCATATTGGCTGAGAGTGCTTTCTCAAAGTTGTGCATGGTAATTGCTTGCCTTTTTAAGGAGAAACTTGTGTTCAGTACAAAGATGTGCTGCTGACATATTGCTCATACATCGCTCTTCACAATTCCCTCTTCAAGTACTCTAAGGTGTCACTTGACTTCCCTTCCTATGACCTTAACCCATCATCCTTTGTTCAGCTGTCCTTTCTCTGATCTGAGATCCTATGTTGTTACCTGATGGGGTAATCGGCAGCACTGAGGTTGATGAAGAAATCCCAGCTCCAGTCCCTCATTGCCAGCAGATCAGCCATACTGCGAAGGTACATAGTCAGCAGACTGGCACCTCCCCATATGGTGGCCATGCGCCATGGTGTCACTCTCACATTGGGATACAGGGCTGCCAAGGTGTGCACCTGCCTGTGCAGGTAATTGGAGCGCTGAAATACAGATCGAGAGATTGATTTAATAACATTGATTAATTATCTGTCTAACATCACTGCATGTTAATTTCAGATAAAAACTGAAGGTTTAGCATGTAACCCTTTATTCAAAATACAGCGAATTATCAGTCACTTAACAGGTCTCACATTAGGTATATCATGTGAGTTTGTGTCTTACCTGATCGACATGTATGTAGTAGAAATGGGACGTATGATAGATGGCTTTGAAGAGGCGCTGAAACTGACGAGAAGCCCGTCCATGGACCACCAGCACAAACGCTATTCTGACTGGTTTTGGTGGAAAGCTCTCAGCAGAGTCCTCATCCCATTGGACATTAGCATTGGCTTTACCTGTGCAGGTACACAGACAGCATATCTATACTGACTATATGTACTGCAATGCAAAAACACTTGTTATCATGGCAACAAAATACTTGCAAACAATATTACACGGGCTCCTTATCAATTCTGAAGATATTTAACTAGCTGAGAGAAAATTAAAATTAATTAATAATGAAAAATACCTACAAATGCAGGTAAAAAGTCAAACATAATACAGACGCAAAGAATTAATGAATTAAGGTTGTAATAACTGTTTCTGCTTTTAGTGACATCTAGTGTTGAAGTCACAGACTGAGGGTCAGGCTGCCCTGACTCTAGACACAAAATAATCCTTTGTTTGACCACCTGTTTATTTCAGTCGTTCTGAGCTGCTCAGTTAAGGTTTAATTAACTCTGGTCCACAATTGACATATAGTATGACACACACATAGTGACAATAATGTGAAAAGGAGAAGAAATATAACAGACTCTGTAAATGTCCACCCGCTTCTTCTGATGATATACCATTCCAAGGTGACAAAAACACTGATATTTATTATAAGGGGACTATGAACTAATGAAAACAAACTTATGAGTGTTATGTTGCATTTCTGTCATTAGATTTTATCATCTGATCATGGTGATCATAAACATGTGTGAATCCTACACACACTGGACCTTTATAATAAACAGAAATAACTGAACAATAAGGCTGTTAAGCAGTACAGTCAGCAGCAGTGCTGATGAGCATTTTTATAGTAATTACCTGTTATGTCATGTGAATATAAACTGGGTGCTTTACAGTGTATCTGATGGCTCTCAGTTTGATCTAAGGAGGTACCTGTTTTATAATTACCAATCACAATCTCCTAGGAACTGGTGACAGTATTACTACACAAATAACCACAATGCCTTGGGAGAGCGATGTGTAGTACATGGCTGACTCATGTAACTATGCTCACTGACAAGTATCTGTGACTTACGCTATCAAATTAATTAATAAATTAGAACAAAGCCGTCAGGCAGCTCCTTCACACCTACTGTGGAACAAAAAACATCCACATATGCCACAAATACAGTTATATAATGAAATTCCAACTATGACAATTTCAATACAATACTACACACTGTGTAAATGCTATCCTCATACAGACAGGAATCCTATAAGGCATTCCACTGGGGCTTTCAGGGTGGAGCACAATTTGACAATGTGCCATAATTCCTCGCATGCAAAACTCCCAGAAGATGCCTTGAGTTTCACATAAATGACAACAATAAGCATGCAAGTGAACACAGCCCTGGCCGCGGCCTGCCAAGCCACTATCAAATTAAACAATTCCAGTCATCTCTGGAGAGCCATTGGTAACCTCAAATATCTTCATTGTGTGGTTTTACACTACCCTTATCCACAAAAAAAAAATAAACACTTGTACTCTAAATCTAGAAAACCTCCCCTGGAGCATTTTCACTATCAAGTCCACTGGCATTATTTCTGACACTGTTTGTTTTTTTGAAGAAATCTTTGGTTATTACAGCAAATGTGTGCACATGGCCTGTGAGACATGTTTGTTTCACAGAATGTGCCTAAAGGAGATTAATGACTATAATTCTGAACTTCTATTCCCAAGAGCCTGTTTGTGTGGTAGAAGTAGAGGAAACTGAGGGAATACTGAAGTGGGGGCTGTCTATTCCCCTGAGGTTACATTTACTCAAAACTGGCCCTCCCAGTTCGTCTCCACATCCACACACTCAAGACCTGTCATTATTGAAGATTTAAAGGCATGAGTCTGGCATTTTTATTCTTTCTAAGTTGACTAAGACTAAAAAGCTTTAGCCCTGCTGTTTCAATCCATTGAAATTTAAGGGCACTTGTCCAACATGGCTTTGTTTAAAGGTTGACCATAAGGGTAAGGTTAATGACACGCTCCCCTGACTTCAACTGGCTGTGGCTCCTGTCAGTCACTCATGCTGATTTTTCGCTGTGTGCTCTTTCTCTCTCTGCATGTGTGTGTATGTCTGTGACAGCTCAAGGGGGAAATCTGCTGTGGGCCATATCAGATTGAATGGTAATTGGTGGCCAGCTAAGAAGGTTCACTGGTTTGCTTTGCACACGGATAATTGGCCAATCGCATCACAAAGCACTTTGAGAGTGTGTGCTATACCAGCTAGCTGAACTAATGAGCGCTGCTGTGTGTGTGTGTGTGTGTGTGTGTGCGTGCGTGCGTGTGAACTTAAATTTGGCTGTCAGTTTAGCTGAACATGTGTGTTTATCAGCAGAGGAGCTTCAAGAGTAGTATTTTTACCCAACTGTGCACCTGAGGAGACCGCAGTTAGAAAAAAGAGAAGCCCTCCACTTGAACTCATCACTCTTCATCATCCTTCACATTGCCATCAGTCTTTTAAACTGCCTTTCCTTCATCTGCTATCACCCTGCTCTCTTCCTTCATCATCTTGTGCAACTTCAGTCTTACACACCCTCCATCTTAACTGCTCATATAGGATGTTAAAACAAGAGGCGAGCTACGTATATATATATCTCCCAAAGAGCTTGTACAAGATTGCATTTGAACATTTCTGAGGGTATTGTGCCTGCTCTTCATACACCATGCACAAGGAAAGAAGCACTACAGACACATAAATCACATTGCTCTGTTTGATTTGTATGAATGTTCGGAAAGGACACTGACATTTCAGTGGTTATGACTCATATGAACATCTCGACGGTAGCTACAAGTCAGTGCGAGGCTATTAGGTTAATGCTAAATGTGTGGCGGGTCAGTGACTACCAGCGTGCACCCTGCTGGTGCACTGCAGCCCACTCATATCATAATTAGCCAAGTTAGCATATGGGAGGCAAAGAGATCGAACACATTCCTTGTGTATTCAATGTTGCAAATACCAGAGCTAACACAATTGCTAATCTAGCCAAGGCCTCAAGGACAGAATGCTGATCAAATCAAATTGGACAATTTTCTGCTAACAAGGTTAGGACTTAAATTGGGATGGGGAACAACAGAGGGAGGAGGAAGAGAGAGAGAGATAACACATTGGCAGGCAGCAGGCAGGCAGGCAGGCAGGCAGGCAGGCAGGGAGTAAGAAAGAAAAGTGATTTAATTTAGCTGTCGTGTTGTTACAGCCCAGCCACCAGGGGAAAGCCCTTTTCAATTTCTTTGTCTCTTTTGATCATACTGTCAGTTTGAGTGGGATGGCGAGTTGCCATGTGAGATGACAGGAGCTTAGGTGAAGACACATGATACTCCTGCTCTTGGGAAGGGGAATGCACAAAAGTTGCTAAGTCACCGTACCTCCTTGAGTTCCAATAAAATGAATGAGGGCTAGGAAGGTACCTGACAAGAACAGACAGCATGTGTAATAGCTTTCTCCTCCTCCCCTGCTGTCCATACTGCATGCAGTCCATTCCCACGTGGGTAAATGCTACTGTGTGTGTCTGCACATGCAAATGGGGCGTTCACTTAAACTTGGTTGTTGGTGTGCGCTGCTAACTGATGGCACCATCTACAACAGCCTGTGTTTACAGAATCAACTTCCAGCCGGCATATGTCCATAAATTCTTGAAACAAAAAATGTCTGTGCATGTTTGTATCTGTTTGAGCAAAGAAAATGGAACCTGTGTTCTGTGGCCAGTTTTATAGAACAAATGAGAATGGGAAAATGGTTTGGAGAAAACAGAAGCAGCATCGCTGTTTCTCCAACAAATTACCTTACTAATTATATATCAACAAAAAAGGCATTTGTGGCTTTCAAAGGAAGTTCAGTTTTACTAGAACAGGAGCTATTTTACTATAAAGTGCTACAGTTTAGGCAACACACTTTGTACTTGATAATATTTGTCTTTTTTTGCTGTGAAAAAGGTTGTAGCAGAGACTACAAGTGAAATAGCAGGAAAAAAGTCAAAACATCAAGAAAGAACCTTGACAACCTGTCTGCCTTTTCTTGGTGTTTTGTACTTTTAAGAAGTCAACAAAAAAAAAAATCAACTCAGTTTGTTTGAAATTATTTCTAAGATGTTTCTATAAGAATGAACTGATGAGCCATTATCTGCTGAATCCACATAATGTGTTGTACTTGGAAGATTGATTTACAGATAAAAATCTTGTGGTGTTTGTTATGAGCGTCTGTGAGGTTTTATTATTGTCCTTTATCCACTGAACATTTTGTTGACTAAACATATTTTCTGACACTTCAGAATACCAAATCGATTAAAACATGTAGGATGGTGCTTCTAAAACATGCTGCATGTTGAGAATACAACTGTTTCTGATGTAATGTAATGTTCTTAAATGAGATGTCCACACACTTGAAAGCTGAATAGCTATCGAACCATTCACTGTGAGTTTTGGAGCAGAATACAAAGTGACTGCACTGCACTATTCAGACATAAGCATTTACTATACCTAAATGAACTCAAATCAAATAATCAATCAAATTAATTAGTGACTGACTCACCCTCAAGGGGGCAGTAGCGAGTGACCTTCTCAGGCATTAACTGCCCTTCTTTGTGTCTGCAGTACACCTCAGCGATCTGTTGCCGACACTCCTTACTCTTGGCTCTGGAGAGAGCTGAAATGGCTTCCTTCCCACTGATCTCGCACTTGGGTGGCTGGTCATAGGTCACCTCCAGCGGCGCAGCAGTTGCCTGCCTCCTGTGCGGGTGCTGATGTCTGTGCTGTGACTGGGCCTGCTGGGACTGTGAGACACGGTAGTGCTGCCGCTGCTCTCCACCGATACCTTGACTACCTAGGTAGGATGCGTTGTTGCCAACAATCAGCTGGTGGCCTACAGGCAGCACTTCATTTGAACTGCGGCTCAGACTGGGCGAGTTGTCCCGCCAGGCCTGCTGCTGGGCATGGGCCTTCTCCTGCAGATGCCCCCGCTGCTGCTTGCTGCTGGTGGCCCCTACAGACTGCCGGTGGGGCTGTGAGCGTGCACCAAAATTACTATTGTCTATGTTTTCAAAGTCTTTGGGCACAGAATTCTCGTTGTTACTGTCCACCCTGCTTTTCTCCTTTGGTCGGTGAGAGTAATATCCATCCTGCAGAGGAGAGAGGGAATAGGCCGGGAAGTGTTGGTTGAATGGGGAGTGAGGACAGAAAAGAGGGGGAGGGAGAACAAACAAGAAAAACAAGATCAGAATTGAGTGAGCGAGGTGCATATCAAATGTCGGATTAACAATCAATGTGGCATGTATGAGCGGGCAGCGCCGCATCGAACCGTGAGGCATGAAATGAAGTAGCAAGGTATTGAGTGCGAGTGCTACAAGGCGCATCCTAACTGAAGGTGATGCAGGGCTGAGGTCTCTGCCACTTTGTGCCATCATCAGATTAGCCCCAGTTTCGATTAAATTCTCCCTCAAATAGGCCCGGGACTCCTTAAACAGATTACCAAGAGGGGATAAAGGGCCCGCATATGACTGTGAGTTTGTAGAACTGTGTGTATTCCTATTTATGTGTTTATGTGTGTTTATGCATTTGTCCAATTCGTTTTCACTGTAGCCACAAGAGAATGTTAGGAAATTGTAGTGGTGTGGTTTGTAGCTGGAAACACTGCAGTTGTCAGTACTACGTAAGTGCATATGTGAGAATATCTGAATGTACAATTTCCCTATCTTTCCAGCAGAACAAGCTGAAAGTGAAGGAGGGGCACAGGGGAGATGAAGAAGAGAAAAAAAGGGTAATGAGTGAAAGTGGGGAGTGCAAGAGACACAATACATGAGTTCATGTCTCAGGAAGTGCTATTTTGTTCCAGTGAAATGTGCTGCGATGCATCTGCCAGGCTGCCATAGCGTTGTTATACACCTTGCTACGCACATGAGAGAAAGGTGGTCGAGAGGAAAGAGGTGGCTAGAAGTATGGAATGACAAACAGCAGCTGTGGACAGATAGTGCTCACAACCGCGGGGATCCCTGATGTGTTTTCTCCATTTACAAGATACAGAAAAGAAGCAAAAAAAAGAAGGGATTACTAAGTGCAATATGAGGTATGTGAGAGAGACACAAGGGAAGCAAGTGAGATGCTATTGTGAGGCATTCACTCAGCATGGAAATGCCTTTCCACCCCTAAAGCCAAGCCTGTTATCAGCCCATCACCCTTCTCTCTCTGCAAACACCTTGTACCAGCACAATTACAAAAAGGTGGCGGGATGACACACTTTCACACTCAAAGAGACAGGAGGTGGATGTTATTATGGAACAGCAACAAAAAATAAAAAAAAGGGAATGAAAAACAGAAGGAGAACAATATTGTCATTGTTAGCTCCTTTTAAGCTGCTTCCTTGGCTGAGGCCAGATTCTCAAAACACTGGATGCATTTAGTCTCGTCTCTTCTCCTCTCCTCTCCTCTCCTTTCCTCTGTTCCACATCTCACACTCCTTCTCTCTTCATCTGTTCTCCATTTCACATCACTCTCACCTTCTTCTCCTGCCTCTCTTCTTCAAGACTTCATCTCTCCTCCTGCTTGTCACAACCTCTCCCCTCACCACCCCTCCTTGTCTTTCTCTACTTTCTTCATCCTGCCAGTTTAAACAGACCATGTTGTCTGAATGGCAGAACCTGCTAATCCTGCGTGTAACAGCTGCTTAGGCCAGTGATCATCTAAACAGAAATCCCTACTTGCCGACTTTCAAAGGGAATGCTTTAGGAGGCTAATCCATGCAGTGCTCGTCGCTTGATGTTTGAAGAGGTAAAATGGGACCGTGGGCATTCATGACTTTGTGTGAGCAGTGCATGCATCTTTGGGAATTTCTTCTAAAAAAAGTCACTTGCGTCTGTGTGTGTGTGAGTGTGCATCTGAGTAAGAATCAAACTAGAGACAGCATGTGTTTGCCCTGGAGAAACGGACACTTCCACACTGAGTCCCACTGAGCGAAACATGGCAAGACAAGGGATGCAGATAAATTGGAAAAATGCCCAAGTGAGCAAATGTACAAAACAACAGACATTCACTGTTCCTCGTCTCATCTTGATAGAACAAATTCACTTTGATTACAGCAAAGATACTGTAGAATTAGCTTCAATTTCATAGTCATTGTGAGGTTAACCAGACACATGTCTAACTACACAATAAAGAAAAAGTGGATAGGCTCAAGTCTGCAGTTATACAATATCAACTAGAGGGCCCAGTTCATCTAAGTGGGGCATCAGTAATTGTCAGGACATGTACACAGGATTACTGAGGTGACACCTAATTAAACAGAGTTTAGCAAAAGATATCAACTTCCTATTCTGTGCACATATTAATGCAGACATGTTCTTTGCAGTGACAACTGTTTTTTATGGTAGATATGCTCATTCATGAGCAATATGCATTTGAAATATAGATATGAAACCTTTTTTTCTTCATTTTTAATACTTCAAGAATGAGAACATTTTATGTCTTTTTTATAAAAAATACCCTGCCCCCACAACAGCACTACAACAGGAAAAATACAGTTTTGAAAAAAAATTAGAGAACTGTTCTTCAGGGTGGAAATATACCAGACCAAAATTGCTCTCAAGCAAAAACATCTTTTGTACAGTGAACTTTTCAGTGAACTACAATTGGACTAACTGGTTTGTTCAGACTAATAACAAATTGGATATGGTCAGTTGGGGGGGGGGGGCTCCAGTGATTTTACAACCCAATTACCATTCTCTCATCACTGAGTCTTATGTTTGATTTTAGCTTACTACTAACTTACTACTATTAGTTGGCTAAAATCAACCCAATTCTATGCAAAATGACAACAGACATTATTTTTTAGCTTGATTGTCTGCTATATGCTGCATATTACAATACACTGACAACATTTGGGTTACACATTGAAGAACACCCTAAAAATGAAAAATAATAATATGCATTTTTGCAGAGAGGAAAAAAAAGTGACACACATTAGAAATAAATCCATCTATAATGGTTCATCTGCTACTGTGTTATTTTAAACACTTCCTTTATAAAAAGTTCCATTTTCAAATATTGAGAAAAGCAAATCCTAAGACCTGACAAGAAGAAAGGATCACATTTACAATCTTTACTTATCACCATATCACTGAAAAACTTCAAGACAAAATAAATAAATAAATAAATAAATAAATATGTATATGTATATATATATATATATATATATATATATATATATATATATATATATATATATATATATATTTTTTTTTTTTTTTTATTATATAATTTTTTTTCTTTTTACATCTGCCAAGGGGTTATGTTTTTGTCGGCGCTGGTTTATCTGTTTGTCTGTCTGTGTGCAGGATAACTCAAAAAGTTATGGACGGATTTGGATGAAAATTTCAGGAAATGTTGATACTGGCACAAGGAACAAAATTAAATTTTGGTGGTGACTGGGGGTGGGGGTGGGGGGGCACTGATCTGCCTTGGCGGAGGTCTGCGCTCTACGAGTGCTTTTCTAGAAAAGACAGCACAGACCTCCGCCAAGGCAGATCAGTGCCCCCCCACCCCCACCCCCGATCACCACCAAAATTTAATTATTCTTTCCTTGTGCCAGTATCAACATTTCCTGAAATTTTCATCCAAATCCGGGGCACTGATCTGCCTTGGCGGAGGTCTGCGCTCTCAGAGTGCTTCTAGTTTATTCTGAAATAAATAAATAAAATTAACACATTTCAAAGTAGGATACTAGATTCTTTGAACATACCCCTGCCAGCTAATTGTTTTGTTGTGAGTAAGAAATGGGAAATGCATGACAAAATTCTTGATTTGTTACAAATCTGTTGACATGGATCAGAATCAGATGAGGTCAGCCTCCTGGGGTCCTCAAGTGGAAATTACTTTGTGAGCTGGCACTGACGAGATTCCTCTGGATTTTTTAGCCTCCTTTTCACCTCGCGCTGTGAGCAAAGGACCTAAGTTGTTACATTCCTCTTTAATCTTAAGGACGGCGCTCTGAGCAGGAAGCAGGACACAGAATTAACAGTAATGGTGGCCAACGGAGATAGGGTTGTGTTGATCTGGGAGTTGGGGGAAGCTATCGATTGTTAGAGGGGATATGTTTTCTACCAGTGGGAGTGTCGGGGAGGCCAAACCAGGATTGCCTGGCATGCAGTGTGCTGCCTACAGTGCACACACACATAAATACACACAAACAGCACTCCCTGAGCTCTGCTGAAGAGTGAAGAAAAAGCAGAGGGGGTAAACGTTAATATCATCCATCACTGGTAGGTACATTTAGAGAGAAGCCTGTGGGGTTGGGAGTTTCAGCACCCCCTCCGGGAATGGTTTAGTCCATTTCTCAATACCGAGATGGCCCTTTCCACTTTCCCTCATTTCCTGTGCCACAGGGGGAAATATTTCACCTGTCCCTTTCCTACCTCTCTCCGTCTTTCTGTGTGTGTGTCTCTCTCTCTCTCTCGCCTTTTTCTCTCCATACCCAATCTCCTGTGCAGCAGAGAAAAGCACATATCTCTCTCTCAGCACCTGTCCAGCTTCACCCCTCCCCCAAACCCCCCAGTCCTTGTATCATCCCTCGCTCTAGGAAGGAAAGCAGTTCATCCGCTCCGCCCCCTCCCCTCCTCCCTAATGCCATCATTTACTGTTGCAGTCCCATGGTAGATGTGAGGGAGAGCCAGGTAGCAGCACATATCAGTTTCACCCCACCCTCCCGGCCCGCTTCTTTAAAAGACATCATTCCTATGGGGCCACACTGAGATAAGCTACAGCGTGTGCCAGCTGTACGTACTCTGTCAACACAAGCTGCTGTATGTACAGACAGGCACACAAGCATATCACCACTCGCATAAACACATATATGTTACATATTCAGGTGAAGAAAACATAGAGTGACCATCTAGTTGCTTGCCGGAGGGAAAGCATATTGGCCTGTTTGTCTGTCTGTTTGTCTGCATGCAGTCTAGCACTCACATTTCAAGAATTATTGATATCAAACCATAACCAAATGATTTGGTATATTCTCTAGTCGACCTGATTAGTTTTTGGCAATAGTAGGCCAAAGTACAGCTGAGATATAGGTCAAAGTTCAAAAATGGATTTTTCATGATGACTTTCATTCAAATCATCATATGGACTTAAAACTGAAGCCAAATTGTGGATTTTTCCATTCTGCATCCGATGGTATGCATCATGATTTCATAAGGGTCAGGCCTTCATTAGTGTTCCTGGGTAAATATCAGGGGGGTCAGTAAACTCAGTTTTTTGAAATTTCAAATGACTGTAATTTCGCCAATATTCATCCAATCATACCAAAATTTAACATGCAACATCTCTGTGCAGGTCCCTTCACATATGCCAAATTTTGCAACTCTAGGTTGCATGACTTTCGGTTCCTATGGTAAAGAACATAAAATTTGTTTATCATTAATAATTTCCATTCTGTTCATTGTAGTGATTTCAAACTAACACCAAATTATTGGAAATTCAATTCTCTATCGATTACCTACCTCATCTGTCTTGCGTGTATATATAGACTTAGAGTTATTGGCATCTAAAGTGACCTGGGGTCACCAGGTTATCGACTTACAGGAAGTCAGATATGGTCTTTCATTTGGTACCAGTTTTGTTGACCTTTGATGACCTTCAAAGGTCAAACTCAAAGTCATGATTTTCAAAATACCCAATTTTTGACCAGAATTCCCTCAATTTTGCAGAAAATCAACTAGTATAAGATTATAAAGCGTGAAAATATATGCCAAAGTTCTCTTTCAAAGGCCTACGGCAAGCTCACTGCCTATGGCAGTTTCATGCTTATTTGTGAGGTGGGTGCTGAGTCACCTAGGCAGCGTGAGGGCCAGCCTCTGCTACAACCTGGCTGCTATGTGGCTAACAAGCTCAGATTAATTACCTGGACTGAATCCCTACAATACTCTGAGCAAAATGTGGCATCTGGCGTGACACGGGAGATGGATACACTGACAGACCAAATCCACAGCTGCTGCAGTACCTCTGGACACCTTATGGAGAAATGAGCCAGGGCAGAGTGGGGACAACCTAAATGCTAAGTGACTTCTTTGGAGTTTTACGTGTTGTGGCATATCAGCTGTAGAGTCCAGGATCAGTGTCGTTGTTCTTTTCTCTGTTCTTCCTGTGGTTTTTCAGGTGATGAAAAGTCCTATATAGAAAGACTTCCCAAATACAGCAAAGCCACAAAGTGAAGTGAGCTTCACTCCATACATATTACAGACAGTCATGAGTTTCAAAGAAGTCTGTTGTTACCTGGCAATATTCAAAGAACATTTTTGTTGGGATAAAAAAACACAAAGATGAGACATACTTTTTGATGCCTCAGGGGAATGGTTTTCATAACAGGTAATGTGTCTGTGTATTATCCACAATGTCTCCATTTTCATAGCCCTGAAATTTTCCTCATCTCCTGCTACCATTCATTTTCCTTTGCTCCTTTCAGACAATCCCTTCAATCCCCTTCTCTTACAGGGGCTAAAACTGAAGGAATGCTGGTCACATGTAATGTAACTGTGTACGTGTGTGTGTGCGCAAATGCCCGATTAGCGGCAGCTCTGAATGAGCAGTCTGGGTTTGGTATGCACAGAAGCCTCTTGTTGTGTGCCCTGCGACAAGCCCTGGAGCAAAAGCAGTGAAAAGGGAGTGTGTCTTTCTGTGTGTGTGTGTTTAGCTTTCGCACACAAAAGTGGTGCAAATGTGTTACAAATACCTATAAGAGACAGAAAGTGAAAACCTCAGGAAACGACTTAACAGCTTTCGGTTTGGGAAATGAAATTGGGAAAAATGGTACTCTATCTGAAATGAAAGCTGCAAAAATAGTTTGTTTTTTAAAAAATGTCTTTCCTTTAGGAATCCTCTTAAACACACAAATCTCACAGGAGATCAAAGTCTCGTCAAGACAGTGATCCAGGGGTTGAAAACTTTTGGTATTTACTAAAACCAGAGAGCAGAGGTGAACTGTGGAGACTGTTGAATTTCCACCTTATGCTAGATATTCTTTTATGGTAATTATATGGCTTCGCTGGCTATGTTTGATTGGATGGATTTCATCTGGGCAGCAAGACAAAATAAGGAAGACCTCTGCACTCATAACCAGAGATATATGGCAGATAGAGGAGTTTCTTGAAAAAACTCCTCTGAAAGCACACACACTAGTACATACTGGAAATTTCATGAGCTCCACGAACTCTCTTGAGAGTTCCTACAAGGCCACAGTGGAATTAAAACATACTTCTCCTTGCAATATGTTTGCATTCCACTGCAATAATTTTGTTAAGTCTTGCATGGATTTCCCCCCAGAGCTCAGCCTCTGAACATATACACTGTGTAATTCCCCTCCTACTTTAAACATTGATGCTTTTTTTTATACCCTGATGATTGTTGAAGCCTGCATCTAGATATACATATCCATGTACAACAGATCTATACTGTGTATTTAAAGTTGACCCATGACAGGAAATCTCAGTGTAGAGCTGTGCAGCCTGTTGCCATCCTTGTTACAATTCACAGCATTTCTAAATGGAATTTGGTTAAGGGTGAAATGATAAGATGGCAGCAAATTAAATGAACAGTATGACATTTTTAAAAATGTGCTTATTTACTTAGTTGTGCATTCCAAGGAGACTCCTACATGAACTCTAAATCCCAGTGAAACTAAATGTGATATAATCAGAGAATAGATGAAAATTTGATGTGCAGTAATTGTATTTTTGAACCTTGGGTCAATCTATGCTGTAGCTCTTTCTCTTTTCCTTTGCACTGAAATTTACAAGACAAAAGCTGAAAAAAAAAAAAAAAACGAGGCAGATCTTCCAAAAATGTTTGTGTTTATAACCACTTTTTAAAGAGAAGTTTGCTTGGGTGGAAAACAGGAAATAAAAAATTAGATAATATATTAAAACTGCAATATCTATATTAACCATCAATGAACATCTAAGATTAAATTCCTTTCAACCTTGTTTTAAAAATTAGAAATCTAGGAATACTTCATTTATTGCATTTTTAGTGCCTCATGCTTTTAAAATCAGATTAATGCTTAAAATATAACTGAGTCCCTTAATGGGCATAATTTAATTTAAAATGTGCTTACTGTTACTGTCACTATTACTGGAACTGAAATCAAATGGATGCTGCGATGGAAAAATATGAAACACTGTAAGTGTGGTGAGATCAAGATTATTCTCTTCTGGAGCTTTCCCCTAAATTGGATTAAGGAGAAATAGAGTTGAGAAATGGCCTTGAATAACCTCAAAGATTTATTCCCAGTGTGTACCAACAACAAGCAAAGTCACACGGGGAACAATATTAGAGCTAAAATCCCTAAAGTATGAAGTAAATGTGAAGCTGTCACAAGGTTTGAGTTGCCTTCTCCTCTTAAAAACCTTTACTTGGTATTCCAGTAGCTTACATAGATGGATTACTAAGCATACACACACACACACACACACACACACACCTACACACATACACACACACCTACCTCTCCACCACAATACACAAACAAGAATGCACTATAGTTCCGGTTTAGTACAAGTCATATGGATCCTACGGTGGCTTGTGTGTTTTTGTTTCAGTTATACTGTATGCGTGTGTGAGTGCGGAGTAGTGTATGATTTCTATGCTGTGCAGGCAGTGGCAATAGGAGTGGGATACCGAGTGTGAGGCAGTAAGGCTTCTTGTGAATGTATAATTAAGACTCGACTTAGCTGTAAACCACCCCCATACAAAAGAACAATTTGCATACCCACACTCACAAACCAAAACAGAATGAATTCATGTCTACCTCAATCTGTGATTGTCTGTCACACTAACAAAAACTGAGAACATATATGGAGAAACACAAAGAATAGCATACATTTTATTTCAATGAATGTTAATATCTCTACCAGCATTGCATTCTTCAGTGAACAGAGTAAAAATTCAAGCATATTGGTTTGTTGTGTTTTGTACTTGAATAGCAGATGTATTAAATAACAGTGCAGTCGAGAAAAACAATTTTTTACATTAGGAGGTCGATTTCACAACAGTTTCTCAACATGGTAGCATCACTATCTAATAATATCATAATAGTCTGATAAATAAGAAGCTGAGGATATTTCTAGTACTGACAGTCACCCATCCATCCATCCATGGTGTGCCTAATATCTATTAAAATAATATTTGAAGAGGTGAGAAATTGCCATAAACCTAAAATACAAGAAGACCATAAGAAGTACTTTATTTAGTCTACTAAACATTTTTTATGAAGTGCTCAGTAACAGTTAGCCTGTTAGCATGAAAAACGTATCCTACACATTGGTAAAGAGGATACCTATTGAAGAATTAAGTTTTCTTTTCAGGAGGTTGTGAACACTCATTCAATTTGATACTCTGTCAACATGATGGTATCCATGGCACCAACAGGGAAGGGGTGTGGTCTGCAGCAACTCATTTGCATCTAAATCCACAGACAGTGAAACAGCCCATTTGTCACAGGAATAAAATTCAGGACTATTCAAACATAGTACAATGCACAATCTGTACTGTGTTTTGGGAACTGAAACTTACAAAGCACATTCTTAGGACATGTGAGATGAACATGAACTTCTTAAATATGTTGTTTTATGAATAAATTAAACTAATGTTCTGTGTAATTTTGCAGCTTTTCACTTGCTTGCGTTGAAATAAGGAACTAAAATGACTCACTCATTCAATTGCTTCCTTTGTATATTTTTAGGGCACAAGTATCCTGCATTTCACCTGACATCTTACCCACCCCTGCTTTTCACCCCGGATACATTTAAGAATAAAAGGATTCCAGAAGAAACCTTGTGTGAGTGTTAGCAACTCAAAACCATCAGTATTGTCCTTGTGACTAACCTAATTACTACAGTAGACAATGTCCTTTGCTATGATGCAGTGCACTTCATCTTACAAACAATCCGCTTTTCTTTTCTTTCATTTGCAGCCCACTTCCTATCCTCTGTCATCCTCTGCCTCCCCACTGACTGAACCCTGGGAGTTTACAGATGACAACAGGAATCAAAATCATATGACTTACATACAGTATATTGGGTCTATCTCCTGAGGGCATGAAAGCCTTTTAACAAGCTATGAGAAGATGCTGGGACTTCTGCAATGGGGTCCCTCCTCTCTTATAGCAACCTCTTTTTTTTTTTTTCTGTGAAAAAAAAAAAAAAAAAAAACTTTACATCTCCAGCTCTGAATGGGGCCCATCAGGCGATTTCTGAGCCATATCTCACAAGGGCATAAAAAAGCCCCCCTACCCCACCAATGTGATCTGCACACCTCCCTGTTCAGCCATGAAATGACACTCCTATTTAATCAATTGTGAATCATGAAATTTTGCACAAGAGACCCCTTTTCTTTGCACTTGACAGTGATTGAACTGCACAGCCATGCAATTCCATTCACCACGGCGATGAAAAGAAAAGCGAGTGGGGGAGGGGCTGTGTCGGCGCTCAGTGGGTATGTATGTGTGAGTGTGAGAGAGATGAAGATTTCCCTATGACATCATGGGCCCCTGCTGAATGGGACCGCTACAGAGGGACCCTCTATGTGTAAAGACCAGCTGATCTATAGGGATGTGAAAAGAGGTGTGTGTGTGTGCACCGCAGACCAAGAGCCCTTTACACAAACTTTTTACAGAGGCCCTCAAAAGACCAGGGGTTAAGAATAACAGAGGAAAAAGAGAGAGGGGCTATAGGAGAGAACCTACAAGTGGAAGAGGGTGGAGGAGAAAAAGTAAAACAGAAGAGTAGTCGGAGAACAGAACAAGAGAGGGGGGCCAAGAGGGACTCCCCCGATAGGAAAGGCCCACATCCCTTCTCTTTCTTCTGTGTAAATGGGCCAGTATGATGTAAGGTCTGGAGTCAGTGTGTCAGGGAATACAGCTGAGATTCCAGGCATCCGTGCAACATGCCATGACCCGATGTGACCCTGCGGTAAAGGTCAGACTGGGTCAGCTCCTTCATATCTGAATGACACCCCATCGCAGAAGTCTGCATTCTCCAAACGTCCATTCAATGACATGTCATTGTTTGATAAGATGACAAAAAAAGAGGACACATGCTAAGTCACTAGTGGTAAAACTATGCAAATACTTCATCATAGCGGTGAGAGTTATGGTTTCACTTCTGCATTGTAACCAACAGACTAAGCTGGTGGGCAAAACCTGCACAAGTACATTATTGTGTAACAAACATAAATAACAAGAAGAAGTGAAACAGTGAATCCCTGGTGGCTGCAGAGCTCTTAAAATAACTATTTTTCCTGTAATATGAATGAAATTTCCTGTAATCTGAATGAAACTGACAAAACTATTATGAGTTGTGTTTCAAGTTATCAAAGAATACCTTGAAAATGGAGATATGTACTAAATTCTTTTTGATTTTGATCTGCTCCTGATCATGGGACATAAGTGGAACTTGGGGCGCTGTAAAGGGTGGGGCAAACAAGACAAATTCATGGGGCCCAGCATTTCCAGGGGGCCCAGTGGATATAGGTCAGAAGTTGTGAAAATTTCCATGTAAGGTACTGTATGCAGTAAAAGAGAGGCATAGAAGTGTGGAGTTGGATGTTTGAAGTTAAGTTTTAATTTCATTTTCACGCCCGTTTCATTTTCACCCTTATACATCCAGTTGTTACAGGATGTTCATTACCACCCCCCCGACAACAGATTTATAGATAATTTATTTTCTGAAGGGCCCTCAATGTTTACCTTCCATGGGGTCCACAATTGGTAGTAGTGCCCCAAAGTGGAACATTTATTTTTTCAAATACTTCAAGTGCAGGAATGTTTAACAATTTCTGATGTCATTCTTGGGTTAAAAACTGGACTAACACTAATAATACACATATTCCTTGCATCAAGGCCTGAGTTCATGACTATGAGATGCAACTGAAGTCCAGAGAAGTGCTATAATTTGTTTTGATCTACAGTATTAATAGTATCTGTTACATCAGTCCTCCCATGGGAATGTTATGCACCTATTAATTATATCCAGTAATTAAGTGCTGGTTTCCTGTCCGCACAGACTCAAATGTGACTCATATGCACAATATACATCTCAACATAGGCTGAAATGAGGCTCATGTCTTGTAACAAGTGTTCTCTTGTTTCCTTCTCTGTATGCTATGCTGTGTCAAGAAGCTCTGAAAAAAAACTGCCTGACTACGTCAGGATGAATAAATATAATAAGAGCCATTTTTCTGGGAACACAGTTTTAAAAATGACAGTGACCTGTGTTAGTCTAACAACACAAAAAACACACATAACATGCACTGAGGTTAAGACTTCTGCTTTGTATACACTTGCAGAGGAAATGAATTGTGTGCACTCAAAAAACAAAAAAACAAAACAAAAAAAAGCAACATTTAAGTAAAAAAAAGAATACAACTCCAGAATATACTTTGACACACCAATTTTATACTAGTAAACAATTGCAAACTTTGTGACAGTGCTGACCTTTAGGGAATAGGGAGATGAATAGTCTAAAATAAGGGCAGGTTTATTTGTCAGTTTGTGCAGGTCCACAAAACAAAACATTTTTGCAGTTAGATGAGAAAAGCCCAAAACCTGCAATTGACTAGATATTCCTTAAGTATCTGAGCTGTTGTTATGCAGGTAAACAACAGAGTTAGCTACCAAAAGGGTAAGAGGACAACAAGCTTCTGGTATTGTCTAATTTGCAAGGACTTGCAAATATTGTTCAGTAGCTTCTTACAATTAAGATGAGGAATGAGCAGCTTTTTTATCTTGTTCAATGCATTTTCTGCAGTTGCAGTCAGTGGCCAGTGCCTTAACCTCTCAGCCTTTGGGTCACCCACAACATTTTTTTTAAGATTAGATTAAATATTGATGGTCTGAGATAAGGAGAGTCGAGCTTCTGAAATGAGACTGACAAGCGCTGGATACATATGACTGAACAGAATGCAAGGAAAGTTTAAAGCTGTAAAATGTACAGTCACAGAAAAAATGATTAGACCACCATTGTTTTCTTCAATTTCATGTTCATTTTAATGCCTGGTACAACTAAAGGTACATTTGTTTGGACAAATATAATAATAACAACCAAAATAGCTCATAAGAGCTGATATTTTGCAATTTTCCATGTTTTCTTGATAATAACCAAAATCACTTAAGTTCTTACGTTAATAGCTATGGCATTGTACTGCCAAAAACAGTGCTTTCAGACATTCCATGTTTTCTTTTCTGTCTGTTTTAGTCACATGATACACACAGGAGTTAATACTTGATTGCATAATCATTGTTTTTGATGACTTTTGGTGGTCTAATAATTTTTTCTGTATCTGTAATGTCCAATACAAGGCCCATTCATTATATGTTTTGTAGATTTGTGCAGTTCTATTTAATCAAATATTGCCTACATTTGTTTCACTCTGTAATTTTATCTGTCAACGCTGTCATATCACCATCACCATTTAATGAGAATCAATTTAGCAGGTTAATCAATGCTAATATGACATTTTACAAACTATCTATACTAGCAGAAATTGCCTCCCAGGGTTTTCCAATTATAAGACTTAGGTGGAGCACCCCAGCCAGATGTGGGCACCACTTAAGTCAAATGCATGTAAAACCAATGTGGAGAGCATCAAAACGCACTAAATGACTTTGCCCAGATCTAAAGATTGCAGCTGGTCCCCAGTGTTTTCAAGCTATGTATATTTATTTATTTATTTAACCTTTATTTAACCAGGAAAAAAATCTCACTGAGATTAAAAACCTCTTTTTCAAGGGAGTCCTGGCCAAGAGGCAGCATGACATACAACATACAGTTACAACAGACAAAGACTTACAGGACAAGCCAAACTATGAAAAACAAGTGCAAGATATTGAGTTAGTCTCTAGCACTTTGAGTTTGGATTTAAAAGCATTTAAGCAGATCAATTCAGTCAGTTTCCAGACTTTTAGCAACATATTCCATGTGCAAGGAGCAAAGTAGACAAAAGCCCTTTTACCCACCTCTGAATGGGCGAATGGCACAAAGAGGAACAATTGATCATTTGATCACCGACAGTATGAATCAACACTTCTTCTTGTAATTAAGCTACAGATATAGGAAGGCAATAGTCCAAGCCTGGCCTTGTAAAAAAAAAAGTGTACCAATGTTCCAGCCTCCTGGTGGACAGGACAGCCATCCCACCCGGGAATACGCAATGACAAGGCCCCTTTTTAAATCAAAAGAAAAACACAACTCATTTTGAATTTCATATCACTACTAGGATATCCCGAAGCATGTACAGCACTAGTTTAAAATATTAGTCTAATTTATATTAAAATTAAAATCCACAGCATATGTTTTCACTCAGTTATTTTTTATATGTAAATTTCACCTGTCTAGCTATCGAACATGCTAACTTTGGTGGGTGGTACTTGGGTGCAATTTTTGGTGCCCAGAGGCTCTCTTATGTCTTGTACTGGAGGGGGCCTACTGCACACGCTCCATTTATAACAAAAGTCTATTATGTCAAATGAGAGCCTCGTGCCAAGATTTTTGCACCCCAAACAGGAAACACGTGACTGGATTGCTCACTAAACAGCCGAAAACATTTTTAAACTATACTTGAATGCAGATTATACATGGTACTCAAAGATCTGTATCATGTATAGCTCATTTATTTAACTATTAATGTTTTTGTAAAAAAAATTTATGTCATTCCTTTCATCCTCTTCTTCATGTGAGACAATTAGGGCGGTGTTCTAGTGCCCTCTATTAATGAGCTGCCACTAAATTTCAGAAATGTATGTGTTTTCAAATCAAATGTTTTGGTGAGAGGGGGTGATGATGATATCATATCATATATAAATAAGTGATGGACCAGTTCTTCATTACTATGAGTTACCGTTATCATATCACCCTTTGAAAATCCTCTGTCGGTCAACCTTGACCAACATTAATATTTAACCTTACTTGTGGCTGTTTCATTAAAAAGAAATGACATGACTATACATCATTAAATACAATATGAATACATTTTAATACACTATTTTATCTCCAATCATGATTTTTGCAGACAATGTGGTGAATACAACTCTCTTGCTCATCATGATACAATGTCATCAAATTACATCTGCATTTGATTGAGACAAATAGTGGCGGAAATTACAAACTGCATTTTAGGGTTACTTTGGTCCACTTCATATTCACTTTACTCAAATAAAATGTGCAATTAGTGTTAATAATGTAAGTAACAGCTGTAATTTCCAAAAACACAGACAAATACAGTATGATGTAAAAAGTTTTGTATGTTGTGTTTGAACCAACCAAAAGCCTTGAGTGTCACAAAGCAGGGAGGTAGAACAAGTAAAATATTCTGGTCCTGATTTAGCTAAACACACTTCTCCGGACCATAAGATAAAAGTTAAGCCCTCCTCAGTGTCATAAAACAATGAAAAGAAGATGACTCTGTGTTTTTGCTGTTGTTGGTTTCATATTTCGCCGAGGCTCTTTCTGTTCTAGGCTCATCAAGGAGAGTGGATTTTCTCAGCCACCAGGAATTCAGCCAAATTTGACTGTCTAGAGCTTGGCCATCATACAGTATCTATTTGAGCTGTACAGTAAACATTTAGAGACAAACCCAGAAATACTAAAGACACCAGACAAATACAAAAGTCTAATTTATGCATAAATGCATGACGCATATCAGTGTAGCTGAAGACCCCTCGAGGGCTCCAATTATTTCCGGAGGGGATATTTGAGAGGGGAGTCACAGTCTTATAATCACTTCTTGTCTGTCAGACAAAGCCTGTGGAGACAGTTGTTGGTTGCGGATCTGTTCAGAGAATTAGAGGTGAAAATCTGTCAGAGTGCAGCACAAATGTTTACTGAAGCAGAAATTGTATAAAAATTACTTTTTCAGAAGTGTCAATGGTCCAGTGGCTGCATTTACATGACTTAATGCATTTTGCATTTGTCTTGAATATAATTTTCCAAATGATTATAATCAATTCATTTGAAAGTTGTATTGTGTGGGAAAATTTGCATTTTGCAAGGAACAAATACTAACAACTAATGGCGCTTTTCCAAACAGCTGTGATATCCCTGTTGGGTTATTCTGAGACACACTGGCAGTCACGCTTCGCCACCAAAAGAGGAGAAAACTCCTATAACAATGTACAATTTTACAGGAATGTAGCTGATAACTTTCTAAAGTCAGAAAAGCAATCTCTCTGTTGGAATGACAGAGAGATAAAGATCTGAGAAAACTGTGAAAAACAGGAGGAGGAGGAGGAGGAGGAGGAGGAGAAGTGAAGGTGAGGAGTTAAGCACCTAAGCTATAGCAATAACGAGTAGAGAGAAGGCTGATACGATCTTTTGGTCTAAGACCCAGATCAGTAAAACTTCTAAATGACTGCTGTGCTGGACGGAGAGAGCCACTGTCCAGCACAGCAGATCCAGGTGAAGAAAGAAGATTAAAGACATTCAGACAGTTTTTTTGAGTTTTAAGAACTTAAATGGATCCAATGAAATATCACCAAACCACTAATGACCCTGGGAGAGTGTTGGCAATACATGAAAAAGTCCTCCTCTAACAGAATTTTTTTTTTTTTTTTTAATCACAACAGCTACAGTAACTGTATTTATCAAAGAAACCATTGATTTATTCTAATCCTGTTTGGAATGGGGAAGTGATTACCCTGCTTAACCCCAGTACACCGTTACCTAAATTTTTTCGTAACTCTGCCTCAGGAACAGATTTACGTACACTAGTCTCTGATCGGTAAGATTACAAACAGTGCACGACTGAACATATTTCTAAGGTACAGGAAATCCAACAAGCACTTGTTTTATTGGGATTTTGACTGATGCTCTTTTCTCTTATTTTTCACCGCAGAAGGAGAACGTTAGGGCTGGAAATGGTGCCCATGATGGATCACCAAACTGAAATATGACAGTGGAAGAAAGAGGGAAGCATTTTAGGAATATGAAAGTGTTGTTTAATATATAGAGGAAAAACCTGCTACATATTTGTAATGACTGGTTAAATAAATCCCCACTATACGTTGTTTCCAAAGCATAGTAGCTGCTTTTCTCCTCTACTCTTTAGCTCTACCATGACTCTTAATCTCTTGGCAGCCAGCAAATGGCTTGTGGCTAATGGTAAACCCTGACTGGACTAAGTGGATTGTCTTCATCAACCAGTGAGTCACATGTTAAGTTTAACTCTTGTATATCTGTGCCAATGGACAAAATAATTAATAGATGAATCTGAAAGCTGCAGACAATTTCCATGAGCTTATTTTAAGCATGTTTTTAAGTTTTGCATCTGGACAAGTTGGAAAAAACGTGACAAAATAAGAAGAAACATCCTCAGTTTTCGCAAAACAGCTTTTCTGATTTGAGGTAGTGAGGTAAAGTGTGTAATAATAATAGGAGATGTTCGCAGTTGTTGGAGTAACCTCTTACATAGTGAATGCTTAACTCAGTGTCTTCCAGATTTTATATAATGCGTTAAAACATGGCTGATAGAAAAGATTGTGTGGACTGACAGTGACACCAAATTTTTCCTCTATTTTAGACAATAATTTTTTTTTAATTTCTTATATAAAACCACAACATAGGCTACGTTCAGACAGCAGGTCTTAAAGCACAATTCGGATTTTTTAGTGAAATCCAATTTTTTGTGTGCTCGTTCATATTACACATTAAATGTGACTTCCATCAGTCAACTTAATGCGACCCTAAAGTAACCCACATGCATAAAAGAGGCTCAGACCTAATTAGGAATGAAGAAATACATCATATCACGAGACATATCTGGAAGGCTGCGCCATTTTGAACTTACAAGTGATCGGTTGCTATGGGCAACAGCACAGTACAGACATGCAGGAAAGAGTTGTATAAATCAAGATTTAAGATTTTTAAAAATGGATAAGGGGTCGCTATTGGGAGAAGCTCAACACCACTGAAAAGCAAAGGTATTTGGAGAAGATCAGAGATATCAAGGATATAGAACCCCACACGCTATCGGTGTTCACCGGTAACGACTGGTCCCTGCCACCCTTTACCAACATGCAGTTACTAAACTATCTCGTTTTTGGCATAAGTTACTACACAGTGCAAGAATTCAAAAGCCTCAAGTCCTTTAGCAGCTATGAACAGTTTTGCTGTGGCTGGGTTCAAGATTTGGCGATCTACAAACCCGATGACTGTGAAAACACTGTGGTGCTAAAGGTAAGCCAATGGATAGTGCAATATTTATGTGTGCATGAGAATTGTAAATGCATTAAACTAGTTGGAAACTCAAATTAATGTACCTTCGGATCTCTGCGTTTGCTGTGTCAATCACAGGAATAGCTGGAAATGTTGGATAAATGCAACCTGGCTGTTCAGACTGAAGTCACATTGCAAAATATCGGATACATATAAGATTTAAGACCACATATGAAAGTGGCCTGGTTTTTTTCCGATTTAAAAAAATCGGATTTGTGCCATTCAAATGGTCTTAAAGGTGGGGTAGGAGATGTTTTCCTGGAGCATTTTTTTACTATATTGCTTAAAATCCCCTTCACACCCCGATTACAACAAATTAATAAAATGCTCTGACACAAAAATGAAAAAATGTAGTCACCTGTGGAACGGACAGGACTGAAAAAATACCATCCAACCATTTTAAGCTCCCAGTTGAAATGACTGACTGGTGATATGTCTATCAAACTCACCTGTCATTTGTCCTTCCCCCCTCTGCGCATACCCCTCTTTGTGCATGAATCGTGTGTTCTCAGAGGCTTGGAGCACTTGTACAGGAAACAAAGCCAGAGCCAGAGCTTGGCTATATTAGCTACATTAGGATGGAAAGTTCACCAGCCAACTGTTTTGTCACCAACATAAATCACTAGGAAATGCAACGTTAGTCAGATATGTATGAACTGGGGCTGTTCTGTAAGAGTGGAGGTGTTGGAGGAGACTGATGGATGGATCTGCGAGCTGGAGCTGGAGCTGGAGCCGGGGCCGGGGCCGGGGCCGGGGCCGGGGCCGGGGCCGGGGCCGGGGCCGGGGCCGGGGCCGGGGCCGGGGCCGGGGCCGGGGCCTGGGCCTGGGCCGGGGCCGGGGCCGGGGCCGGGGCCGGGGCCTGGGCCTGGGCAGGCGAACTGATGCTGCACAGCACTTGTGAACCCTCGAGAACAAGCATTGCGTGTGCCGGTACTCTGGAGGCGTGGCTTTGGGGGGGATGTCTGAAGAAAAGGGTTTGGACTTTTGAATTGTGTATTTTCAAAATGCAGCTTGCTCAAACCATTTTTCCAAGATCTCCTACCCCACTTTTAACAGATTGGATACAGGTCACATAGGGGCAAAAATTTGGATTTGGGCCACATTTGCCTGCAGTCTGAACGTAGCCATGATGTACTACATCTTCTACCTTGTTATTAGAGCCAATAAAGTTTTCATGCAGTCTGTTCACTCCAAACCAGTTCATGGAAACACATAATTTGCTATTTCTTTGTTTTTCTTTTTTTACCGTTCTTTACATTTATAGATGCACAAAATGTATATTTGTCCATTTTTCACTGCATCATGAGCCTTAGGAATGAGCCAGATCCTGCTACGCATGGATTTCTCAGTATACTGTAAGTAAATAATGTTTAAATATGCAATAAAAACAAAGAACAATGAGCCTAGTTTCGTAGCAATAAGAGCTAATCAGCTGAAATGGGGTAAGGTCCTGGAGGAAAAGAAAAGCACTGTGCTGCTCTCCTTTCTGTTTGCTTCCCAACACTAATCTCATCTCAGAAGAGCATGGAGTCCCACAAAACCTTTTAACCCGGACATCAAAAGCCATTTGTTGCCAGCAATGATGCCGGACCGTGCCACACCTAAAACAAGTCGCAACACAATCTGGCCAAATTACAGCGTTCACCTCCCCCATGTGTTCCCTTAAAAGGGCACCTTAATATCCCCGTCAAACACCTGGCTGGCATCAAAGCCCAAAACCCCCAGTACTTAGCGGGGGGAGACACATCAGCAACATATTTGGCTTTCATTTCCTGTGCCACAGCAGGGGTGCACAGGTACATGCCAAGGACCTGGATCAGTCTAAAAAAAACCCCAAAACAAAACACAGAGGAAGTCAACGAGTCTCTTTCGCAGCCAATAATGTCGGTAATTTGTCCACAGATTGAGGAGAGAGAAGACAGAGAGAGGCCCTCAGACACCACTCATTCAGCTGAAAGCACATTTACGCGACGGTGTGTGTTTTCATTTGTGTGTGTAACTAGCAGCAGCATGTTGCAGCTTCTTCCTCTTCGCTCTGCTGCCAGTTTAGTGAAAATGCTGAATCCCACAGACCTCCTTTTTCTCCTCCTTCATCAACCACCAGCTTCCATCTTTCAGCTGCAGATGTTCAGTTTGGCATGACAATGAACCAACACGCAACTCGGCAGATGTTCCCTCCACACAAACACGCACATACACACACACACACACACACACACACACACACACACATGCATACACATGCATATGAACACATACTGTAAAAAAAATCCCCAAATGTGAAAAGAAATCACACAAAACAGCCAAACACATGCTACTGTATCTCCTCATTGACTCTTGTCTAGTCTGGCCTACTGGCCTTGCATGGCCTCTACACACCCACCATATGCTAACTGCCTGAGCTGTAATTTGTAAATGATTTAACCTTTTAATAGAGAAAAGATGAGGTTGGCTACAGCTGAGTCCCTCTGGATGTGAAGTCAGAGAAGAAAAATAAGGATAGGAGCTGTGATTTAGACATCATTTAATTGTACTGTCCAATTATCTGTGTGGTTCACGCGCTCAAGTGATTTGTCTGTTGTGCGTCTGTCTGAGTGTGCACTTGTTGTCTGTGGATTCTTACTTGAGGATAGATGTGTGTGCATGTATGTGTGTGTGGTTTTTCAAAACAAGCTGGTTGCCAAGGCTTAGCTGATAGGCTAATTAAGCTCACCACAGGGAATAAATGTTTCCTCTCTGCCTGCCATTTGTCACACCTGGCATGGAAATGTCACTAAGAAAAGAAACGTATACACACACACACACACACACACAAGCACAGACACATAAGCACAGACACATAAGCACAGTCAACACACATAGTGGGAGAAGTGCTGAGGCAACAGAGCTACTGTGTGAAAGAAAGTGGAAACTACAAAAAAGATGAGGGAAACAAAGACGAAAAAGAGATGAATCAAACATGTAATAAAAGGGGGAAAAAATAAAGCAAGGAATGTACATGGGTGAAGGGTTAAAAACAAGATCAAGAAATGTGACAAAAGGATGATCCCTGGGCAAAATAAAATGCATGGATGCTTTTGTTTAATTGACCTTGGAAGAAAATGTCATCAAAAAGTGAAAAACTTAACTTATAATAAGACTACATAAGTCAAACCACCACTGAACAATAACCCACTCTGATGCAGCTCAGTATGTGCAAATACAATAATACTACAACATTCAGCTATGCAATCTACTACTACAACATAAAGTGCAATTACTGTAATATAATGTGCAATAATCTGTTTACATTCAGTCATTTCTCTTTCTCTTCTGTACTGATTCATTTATTATTACTACTATCTGCACTTTGCTGTGTTTTTTCTATTTGTCTTTAAATGTGTGCGTTCCGTTTTCTGTTTTCTCTATTTTTAAATGTGTGTGTTTTTAAATGTTCATTCACTATCGATCCTATGGATTGCAATTCCGTTCATCATACCAATGTCCATCAACTTTTCAACATCAGAGAAGCATACATTTTTTGGGAATTTTTTGCATTCTTACAAAATAAATACATTTTCAAGTAAATGTTAGATGAATTAACTGCCATATGTACTGTATATTTTAGAAGTTCAGAACTACACATGATAAGAATTACTCATTATTTGACTACAATCCCCAGTATTTTTATTATGCAAAACTCAATCCCAATGAGCAAATTCAAAGTGATGTGAAGCTTTGGACATCTGAGTTTGACAAATCAAGATCTTAGAAAGCATTTGTTGCTTGTTGTTGGGTATTTTTCACTGTCTTCATTGTGTTAATAAGAACAAACTCTAGATTGCAATTAAGGTAAATATACTATATGTTGTTGCCATTAAGACGGAGATAGAGGGTTAAGCCTATACAGACCTCCTGTGCCCTGAGGTCCATTAGATGACCTGACATTGGCTCTATTATTTGGTGATGTGTCATATATATTTATAAATTATTATACTCAGTTGTTGTTGCTATCACTGATTAAACCTTTATTTTGTTATAGCTTTTTACCCAAAAACAAACATCATTCTATACTTACAAAACTCAAAAGCAAAATTCAACCATGCATTTTTATTGATCAGTTGCTTTCTGGCTAAAACATGACTCAAAAATACACAAAGTGTATGCTATATAAAACATATTCACAATTAATATATTACAAAAAGAAAACAGGTTCATTTAGGGTTTTTTTATTGAGTCCTCTAAAGGAAAAATCTTAGTTTTAACGATTTTTCACGATTATCAGACAGCCTGACCTTGATTAATCAAATTCAATATTGCCAGCTTTAAACACAGAATTTTTCAAAGAATGATAAACTAAACCAATATTTTGCAGTGGACTCACTCTTCAGTCCTGTCTGAAAACAATACTGCCAAATGCCTTCTGAGTTGGATAACTGAATACTCAGCAGATGTCCTCAGTGTAACTCAAACTCTATGCACAAATGTTGTCATATTAAAGGGTAAAGATATGAAAAAGATCGCAAAGATGTATTGTGGGGGCTTGTTTATGTGCACCGTAATGAGGAAAAAGAATATTTACCCTTTGCATAATACAGGAGGCACATATTTTAAGTGACTGAAGATGGAATCATGACTGAAGCGTGCAATATGTCATGCAAGAGAACCAGTAAATTGAAGGGAATGGTCAAAGTTGTCAGGTTAACATTTACCTCAAGTAATGACCAAGAAGCAACAAAACATTCTATTTTACAAGCTGCCATAGTCTGTGAGCGATGTGGTAAATTTGCACAGACACATTACAAAGCCAGTCTGTTAATGTTGAAATGAAAAAGCATCCAATATTTCAAGCTGCAGATGAGCTGGTTTATTTACATATGGAGCGAAGAAGTGAGATCTGAGAGCCCAAGTGATCACTGGAAATGCATTTGAGGATGGGTTTAAACACCAGGTGTGAACAGACGTGCTTCAAGCTGCCCACTAAGGATTGGATCAAACAGGACGTATATTAATACCAGGCCTGAACAGGTCCTTGGAGCAAGACTCTTTAATAATGGCTCTGGGTTGATTTTCACTCCACCAGAAGTGCCTGTAGGATGGTCTGATAGCTACATTAAATCCTTCCTCTGACATCTTTCCAACATCCTATCAGGTGGGGGCTTCATTCCACAACTTCTGAAACCAACAATGTAACGTTTATGCTCACTTTGCACCGTAACTGGAGATCTGTGTGGAGGTGAGATGAGTCAGGGTTTGAACATCTCACTTTGTTCTCACTTTTGATACAAGGATTTTTGGCATTTTCAACATCAACAACCAATAGGGGAATTTCACACAAGACCCAGAAACGGTTTGAAACTATTGAGTTTGAGTACTGCTTCTTCTGGTTTACTGGCAACCATATTTAAGTTTTCATGGTTTTCTTTAAGAGTTAGTTGAGAAGAAGAAATGAGTCCCTGTAATTCATTGAGATGAGGGCTGAACTTCAGAATCCACTCAGGAAGTACGTTTGTGTCAAGCCAGCATTTCTGGGAAACATCAGCTGTATTATGAAGGGAATCAAGAGGTTAAAACTAAGGAAAACGCTAGAGTGCACCACTGGGTTGGGTACCCAACAGGCAACCTGCAAAAACATGCAGGGATGGGAAAAATAAAAATAAAAAAATTTTCGCGGGTACGAGCACGGTTAAAATTAAAGTGGGCAAGGATGTGTAAAAAAATTTTCAAAAAGTTTCATGGATGAAAATGATTTGCAGGACATTTAATGATGATGATCATCTAATTTCATCATGGTTGATCCACAGCTGGTTTGTGAGCTTCACCTCTGTTTACATCTGGCCAAAGACGTCACTGAGCAGCACATATTAGAGACTTATTGATGGCATGCATTTTAGCCAAAACTAAAGCCCTTAAAAGTGAGTTACTGTGTAGACAATGGGTTTTATCACGAGTCGGGTTGGGTTGTGGGTCTACTGTATGGGTGGATGTGGATTGGACATGAAAAAATAAGCAGGTAGTGGGTCGGGTTGCGGTACTCAGCTTTGCAGGTACGGGTGAGTGCTGGTTTGGTAAAGTGCATCCGTGCAGGACTCTGGTTGGCTTTGTTTATTCGATGTACACTGGGGTAAACAGCAGTGACACTGTCGCCACAGCCATTGTTGACAAGTAAACCGGAAGAAGCGGTACTCAAACTCAATAGTTTCAAACCATTTTCGGGTCATGTGTGAAATTTCCCCATTGCAACATGATATGTCTACCTCATGACTGACTGAAATTATCCTTCTTTATCTTGCTGTGTTAAAAAATTATCATGTTGTCCTCATCTTCATGATATTTGGTCTTTTGTATCATGTGGCACAAGCCAGTTCTGAAGACCTGGTTTGACTTGAACACACCTCTGACACATGCAGTTGGTAAGCGTCACATTTTGCTTGAAAAAAAAGGCAAAATCTGCTGCAAATAATACAGGTACGAGACAACAGGAGGATAAAAATGTAGAAAGTGCCACAGCAGTCAGACCTTACCTGCTGTAAGGCACCGTGTATGCCATGACATGCTTCATCTTTTTCCCTCTCTTTCAGATGAGCTGCTTCACACATAAATCTACTGTTCATTACAGGCGTGACAGCTTAAGTGAAGTGTAGCCCCACAGCCATTGTTACACAATCACTGATAAAAACCAACTACCAGTGCCTCACAGCGCCGCAAAGGAGAGCAGAGCGCCACACACCAAACGGTACACAGGAGGTTGAAGGTTGGAATGACAGAAATTAAATGAAGCCACTCTGTGCTGATTTAAGTTTTTGGGAGCAATTGAAAGAGAGAGTGAAAAAAAACATTCCCCTCTGCAACTGTCGCGTGTTAGATTGAAACAAATGACTTGTTGTTGTTCAGTGCAGTGTAGCACTGAAATGGACCCCTGCTGAACACACACTATATGCCTGAATTAAACAGCACAGGTGTGAGTGCTGGTGTGTGGCATGTAAACACCGCAGGGAGCAGGCAAATCTCTTCCATTTCATTTCAGTTTGTGAGAAAATGCAAACTGAAGCTCCTGTTCATTTGCCTGTGATTATTGTCCAATAGATTCCATGTAACACTCTTTTTGCTAAAGGTGTTTTTCATTTGTAACATCATACCTAAAGCGATTGGAATTGAAAGATAAGAGAATGCTTATTGTATATTGTGTATATTTATGACACACACACACACACACGCAAGGCTCCATTCTGGTGTGATGTCCAAGCACACAGGAAACACTGTGGCTGTGCAAATCATTGAAGACTGAGAGATGCTGCTGCACCAGGCTGGATTTCTTTCCTCATCCAGTGCTCAAATTCATGCATGTCACATGGTGTTATTGCCATGGATCACTTCAAAGGGTAGTGCAATCAAAGATCTTATACTTTACTGAAGCACAGTGGCATCAGAGGATCACTGATATATGGCTTTTTCATCTTTGTTCCAATGTATCCTCTTATCTGTCTCTTGTCAACATGTCACTTAGCCTTTCTTAACTAACACCAATCTTAAGACCACCACCCCCCACTCACCCACACCCAGCCCCTTCCCTCCACCTTCCACTCAGCTCCCTCTCATTCTTCAACCCATTATTTTCCCCCTCCATGATGACAATCGACACATTGCCATTGCTGTCGTCTGCTCTAATTCATGCTACATGCAGTCTGACAGCGCCCATATGGTATTGTCCAGCCCAGCGCAGCAGAAACATGTCGGCCCCATATGGAGCTTCGCCACAGCAGGAATGTATCTGGGATTCTTGGTGGCAGTCAGTGTGGATCCTAGTCAGGGTAGATGAAGCTAACAGACTACAGGCTTTCATAGTACTACTGTGCAGGAATAATATGAAGACCTTAAGCCGCTTAAACAGAAAGGTGGGACTATTTTGTTAAATCTCTGTAGCTCTCTCCCCTCTTTTCTTTTTCTGTCCCAGATTTTCATTTTTTAATTTCACAGGAAGTCAGAAGAAAAGAACATCAGCTTTGTCTGGCTGCCTTGGAACCCTTTTTTTCCCTCAACATTACACCTGGAGCTTAAAACATTTCTAAACTTTCAGCAGGCAGGTATCCACAAGTGTCACCAGATTGCTCTCTATACACTTAAAATGGTTATTAAAGCTACACCAACTCACTTTGTTGTTGGTTTGTGACCAATGTTCCATGCGGCAGTGATAAAAGAGAAGAAGAGAAATCAGACAGTATTCGAGCTTGCGCCTCTTAATCTCCCCTCCTCCGGCTCAGCCTAACTGACATTTTCTTAATTTATTCCTCTCAGGATTCCTACATTTTAATTAGGTCACTCCAAATCTCCTCCCACGCAGTGTTATTCCAAAAAACTTTTTATTTCATCATGTTTGTCATTTGCCTCCTTCGTCTCTCATTCTCTGCCTTTCTGTCTTTTTCTTACTTGTCAGTTTTACTCAGCGGGTTATCTTACTAATGATGTATAGTGGTTTTCCTACATACCCTGCTGCTGCCAAGAGTAAATACAGCAGAGGTAAATGCATAATTGAATAAATGAGCAGGTTTAAATAAGGAAATCTTTGCAATGTCTCTGTCGTAAGGGAATAAGCCTGATTTGTGCAAAATAATGATGTGATCCTGACTCATACATACATACGTGCCTAACCTGTGCTCCATTTTCAGAATGTGCATCCACATATACATGGAATGTATGCATTCAGCTCAGCTTTTGCAGGATTTACCACATGCATGTGATAGTATGTTTGCCCTTACTATGAAATAAACTGTGTATAATCTGTAAGTTGTTCCTCAGTATGTCAAGACTCCTGGCTTATCTCCAGCCTCAATGGAAACAAGAGGAAATTACTTTTCTTCAAAGCGCCTGACAGGGCAAAACCTTTTACATGTTTTCCTTTGGCACAGCAGGGCGCTGACAATGACCAAGATGCTCTGCTAAAGGGGGGTCTAATGCCTAACTGTGGTGATTACCTTTCCGTTTTACAATCAGTCCGAAGGTTGAAGTGCTCTGATTAGACACAAAGAAAGGGGGCCGTTTGACGATGCTTCGCTGTAACAGCTACAGTAATTTGTACATTATCATATAAATAGTGATGATGTTTTAATGAAATGTTGACTGATAATGAATGTTTCATAGGCCTATATATTAACAATAGCACAGAGACGGAAAAAAAAATTATAAACTGGATGATATCACCTTGACTGAAAAATCATCTTAAACTATTCAAGTAAATAATAAAAAAAATACATAAATCTGGATCACTGAACATTGAACTCAAAGTAATTCATCAATAAATCTGGAGTTGAATATCAAAAAACCATGAGAAAATTCTAGGTAATTCTAGGTGCAGTATTTATTTAAGAACATAGACATTAGTGACTGCAGAACATATAGGACATTGTGTGAATGTCAGTTAAGTCATGGGTTGAAAAATGACTATCACTGCGTAAAACACTGACTTACACTTTTACTTTCCCATGTGTTGCATCATAACTATAGATTCTGGAATTTGGATTTGATGCCTAAATTGAATAAAAATTTTAAAAAAAAACTACAATCAGTTTGGAAAAAGGTACAAGTCTTGCCTCCAGCATTTTTTACACAGTGAAAAAATGTGGATTTATCTCTGTGGAGCAAAACTGATCAACTGGTGAGATACTGAGATCAAGCAGGGAGATGAAGGTAAGGGAAATGGCATGAAAATAACAAATTATTTATTTATCTGACACACTAATCCAGATTCTTTAGATCAGACGGTTGCACTGTTAATCTCTGATGTACGCGGGAAAAAACAGACGGTTTAAGGAAGTTCCCATGTTTCGTCAATCAGTGCACTCATGAGAAGCCTTCAGTTTTAAGTGTTTCCCCTCTAAGTTTTGTCTACTTTGTCTCTTCCTGTCTCTGGACAGGATGTAGCCAGCGAAAATTTATGTCATCTGCTGTCTGGGTGCACAGATGTACATTGAGACACTCATACTCTAATACACACGTGCTAATACACAAGGGGGGATGTTTGGGGGGGATGGTGGGGATCAACCCCCCCCTCTGGTTTTTACATCCCTACTTCTGCTGAATGGATTTCATTCTCAGGGGAACAACCCCGTCAATGATTACAAATCAATTGAAATAACAGACAGGTTGTGACTGAGTTTTCTTACACCTATAGCTTACATTGCTGGAATTAACTTTAACCTGAACAAACGTCCCCATGCACATAAATACACTGTATACCTTACCTATCTCTCTCTGTATATATCAGTGTCTCGCTCTCTCTCTCTCTCTCTCTCTCTCTGTGTGTGTCTGTGTCTCTCTCTCTCTTTCTCAAATGTACACGTACAACTATTATGTTCAACACATGAAGTCCGACATCAGAGAAAACTGTTTACTTAGTCTAATTAGCTGAATTATTTTGACATGATGTGAAATCTGAACTGATTACATTTTACAGTCTGATTGAGTTGTCAGTTCACCAAAAATCCTCTACCATGTTGTTATGATTGGCCGTTGTCCATGGTCCTGAAACTTAATGAGGCCATCTCCCACATCACAGGTGTGGGTGTCGCAGAAAATTAAATGTTTCATGCATTTTTAGTTTGCATTAAAGATGAATGTTCAACTGTTGGACCTGTAATAGGGCTAACTTTAAAAAAAAAGAATTAGGTCTGTTGATTGCTTATTTTCTCATGATTAAAAAAACAAACAAAAAAAAACCCAACAACTTTGTCCTCTGTGTTTTTTTGACAAATCGCACCCTGCTAATACATAAACACCTGCCATTGCCCTGTACGCCTAGAGGTATTCAGTAGCTTCCTCAGCTTGATTGTGTCTGTTCCTCTGGTTAACAGACAGCATGACTCTCCAGTCTCCAGAGGAATGCCAATAAGATCCTGTTCCACCACAGTCCGACCACCACCAATCAGACTTTCCTACCACAACTCTGAGCAGTTCCTACGGTGTTGCTGGTTTATTGACTGTGCTCAATGCTGATCCATAAGAATGAATCTGAGCTTGGCTTCATTGCTACAAGGCCCAAGGATTGCTAATCCATGACCTTCTGAGAAAGATAAGCTGTCAAAGTCGGCTCTATCTGCAGCATACTGCGGCGAGGGTTATGAAGGCTGAGCTCAAGCCTTGTAGTCTCGTGTACTTGAGGGTTTGGCAAAAGCAGCTCTCTGGAACTGCAGGATCATGCTACTGCACCGCACAGAGAAGCGATTCGGCCAGATGAGTGCAGTAATTATGTGGTTAGCACTGGCAAGTGGTTGAGACTAGCTGATTATTGGTACAGCTGAAGGCCCGGAAGCTGAAGGCTCGACTCGCTGGCTACAGTGGTGCTCTGTGTGGCACACCAAAACCATGCTGAAGCTACTAAACTCCCTCTGTCTGAGAGGAAACTGTTAAGGAGCCACACAGAGCAGCCTCTGTGTGTCAGAGAGTGAGTAATGCAGCGAGTACCTTTACTGAAGAGCGCAGGATAGCTGAGGTTCACTGAGTTTAGTCACACTGAGACTGCAAAGACCGCTCTGTGTGTTTTTGTTTAGGTGTGTGGAAATGCACGCATCCATGTATGCAAGATTAGGCTGCACTGTAATGTCGCCAGAAATCTATTGCACATTCAACAAATCGCTAGCCAATATACGAACAAAAGCACACAAGCACACACTCCATTTGGCTACACCGTTTCTCTGTTGTCATTTTTGACCTCCAAAACAAAACTAACACTGCCTCATTTTTAGAAAACATTCACCTAAATCAAATACACAAACCTTCCTTATTTCCACTGAACTGTGGGAAGCATTTGATGAGTATAATTATAACGTAAAACAAATCTGAATATAAAGTGATACTAGTACATACGGAAACCATATGGACTTGTCACCATAGTAAAGACAGCTTCTGTTGTGCTAATCACTCTGACAAAGCAGATGCACAGACTGAGGCATTATTGGCAAAATTAAAGCTACTTTTCCTTCCTTTCAGTGTGAAACAGCTGTCCAGAATTGGATAGACTGAGTTAGAGAGAAAGAGGGCAACGAGGAATGGAGCAATGGCCAATAGCCAGACCCTGAAGCGACTCTCATCGGATCCCTCGGAGATGAGGATTAGGTTTTTGATCCAGATTTGAGGCTGGATTTGAGGCTTTTTTCTCAAGCTGGACCCAGCTGAAATTCTGGTATTGGTCGATGATGTCATATTGTTTTTTGTATGTCTTTGTGGAAAACAAAGACACAGAGAAAGCGCTCACAGCCATCACTTAGTATTCACAGTACGTTGTGACCAGTGCCAGCCTCAGAAAGAGCAGTTAGCCAGTCCAGCAGCATCATTTTGTCAGCATATCCCAGCAAAAATCCTTGGGGGTCCCTGGGAGCCAAAGCAGGGCACAGGCAAGAGCACGGGAGGCCTGGGGGTGACCCGGCAGGCATTGAATACACATAGCTGTGCAGCGATATAAAAGACAACACACAAAAATGAACATCACATCATTCACTGTGAGTGTCCAGTAATTGTTACAAATGTATGACAAACATACATTTAGTCCTATTTACATGGCCCTCTCCCCTCATCACAACTAAACAAGAACATAAACAAACACACAGCTGCAGCGTTATGTTAACAGCTGGTGTAGAGAAGGGTCAAAGACAGTGCACGTCATGCAGCCTGTGTCCTCTGAATCATTGGGTCCGCTGCAGGCTGAGATGCCATGTGGAGTACAACACACACACACACACAAACACACACGCATGCACGCACGCACGCGCACACACACACACACACACACACACATACACTGAGAACCAGAGAACTATCACCTTCCCTGACCTTAGATGTTCAATTCAACACACACACATAACTGCTCATTCCACTTCTGCACACATACACACACATTGAAGTCAACACACTCGTCCACTGGCAATCATAAACTCACAACCCTTCATCCATTAATCAACACAGCACACATAATTTCTGCACAGGATACAGATACAGTATGCAGTGCACACGTCTGAGAGCACAGGCACAGCAGGAAGCACAGAGTTTGATCTAAGGCATCTCTGACGTTCAACACACCATAATTCAGGAAATACTGTGGCTTTTCGTGGGATGACAACAGCAAAGTAACACATCGTTTAACAAAAACAGCAATCACTTGACACTAGAAAGACTTCAAGTTCAGAAGAGCAGTCACATACCATCACTAGCTAAATGAATATTGTACATACTGTACTGACTGTGTAGGAGGAAATGCAGAAGATTTAATAAAAGATCTCCTGTGAAATCTGAGCTGACTATTGAGTTCTGTACCCCTAGCTTTCACATAAATATATGAGAAAATGTGTTAAGTGACAAAAAAATAAACAGACACATAAACTGTCTGTGTCTCTGGGATGACAGCTGTGGTTTTACCTCAGGTTATGAAGCGATAGGAGTGATCATATCTTTGGGTTTGGGACACCAGTAATATGGGGGATCAAATTTATCAGTTGTCACTCTCATCTCCAATTGCCAGCAATAGGATGAAGAAGCCAAATCCTGCAGATTGGCACCACACAGGCAACTAGAAACCTGAGAGAATTGTTATCCTCAAAGAAGACGGTAACTGAGACGATGCAGATATGACACAGGTTTAATAAGATGCTGCAAGGAGACATTTGTGAAACTGCTAATTACCAAATCATGTATTTGAGTTTAAAATCAGGGCTGGGCGGTAATACACTGTCAATGCAGTATGCTAATGAGGTTGGAGATTTTCACTCAATCTGGATAGATCTGCAAATCAGCACATTCAAAGGTAGATTTTCAATTTTGGAAATCTCCAAAGGCTGTTCAGAACACAGACAGGAACATGGTGCACGCAGTATAACTTGTAAACTCTGAAATGTCCATCATTTTGGAAAGAAAAAAAAAAAAAAAAAAAAAAATATATATATATATATATATATATATATATATATATATATATATATATATATATATATATATAAATATAAATATTTATATATATATATTTCATATTTTTATATTTTTTCATTGTCCTGACAGATTGAAAATACCACCCCATGTTAATATATAAATGTCTCACTAATGAATTTCTTCTCCAGCTTTTAGCCTGTATTTTATGTAAATCTAGAATCTAATAAAAATCAAAATAACACCCACAGCCTACAAGATAGTCAACATACTGTCTCTATATAAGAAATAGGCATTTTATTTCTTATTAAACTCATATAATCAAGCCAATTTAAGTTGATTTGTAATAAATAAAATACAATAAAAGCAAACAATGAGTACAACATTTGCTGAACATACACAGCACTCAGGCATAGGTGCTGTTATTATTTCCAACATTATTTGGCAACAATGTAAAACATCCTCCCACACACAACCCAAACAAAAATTAATCAACTCTTAAAAAAGATGCACACAATACCTACTGTTTTGACTAATCGATTCAACATATATTTATGCACAACCCTCCTCTATATCTTTACCAATTTCACCTGAAGTAATATATAAGCTATAATCCGACTCTATTATGGAAGCAAAGAATGAAAAAGTAAGGATGAGAAAAGGTAGCAAAAATAATTATGAGAAGCTAATAAACCACATGCTCATTAATCTTCATTGCTGCCACTGGACATAATCCAGTGAAAATATAGTCCTATTCTTTTGATTATTCTCCACACCTTAGAGCAACACGCTCACATCAGGCAAATAGTTACCAACTCATTACAGTCTCCCTCTATTGCTGTTAAATTGCAGTCATTTGTGTCTTTTAGGCAAATAGACTGAGTGCTAAGCAAGCAGACGTGCCCTGGCTGAATCATAATTGCCTTGACCAAATCTCTTTCTCAGCAGTTAAAACAATTATTGTCTGCAAACTCTATACATGCTTCTGAAAAAACATGCATGTGTGTGGGAAGAAAATGTGAATAAATGCACCAACAAAGTCACACTAAAGTACATCTATATATAAATGTAAATATATACATATATAAAGCCTCACCAGCTACAACTACTTTGCATATACGGGAATGGGTATGTGGTTGGCGTACTCACATTTCAGCTCCACGGTCAAGACACGAGAGAAGAAACTGTGCCTCATCCAGAGATAACCTCAGGAAACCATGAAGAATGTATGAAACCTGAAGTTACTGGAGGAGTGCCTGGAGACCTGTCTTGGCCCTCTGTGAAAAAGATGTATTCATCTAACCACTAGATAAACTGAGCTACATAAAGAGATTGTTGTGGGCCAATCTCGCTGGAGTAAAACAGATTTCACTTGGAGCAGTTAAGGGGAAACTTGAGGACAAAGAAGGGAAAAAAAAAAAGAAAAAAGAAGTTGTTACCCCCCATCCTGGAGGCAAGACTGGACATTAGGAGAGGAGAGAGAGAAAACAGAGTGGCATTGTTCTCTGTTTGAGCCTACACACACGCAAAGACACACAAAACACAAATAGAGTGCTGACACCAATGAGCAGTCAATGATTTTCCTAATGGTTCTGCTCTATGGAAAGGCAATTCTCATGAGGATGGTTAAAGCACTGAAAGCCATGTAAACTCCTCACCTACTATGAGCCTGCACAAACACACACACACACACTTGCACATGCACAAGCACACACAAAGTCTAAAACCCGCCTTGGCAAGCCTTCTCTTTAACCTCTCTCCCTCTTTTCATCTAAGCCTGTATGTCTCCAACTCGATTAACCCTCTTGCTCAGTTTTTTCCCTTTTATGCCACAAAGTCTTTTTCACTTTCCTCTGTCTCATAATTTATCTGACTTTCCAACATTACTCGGCCGCAGTTTCAGTTTTTCTCATTCTTTCTTTAACATTCACAACACACACTCCTTCACCTTAAAAAATGGCTGACCATCAAGGGAAACCTTTATGCCCTCATAAACTTTTATGTGTATGTGCATGGACATGGGAGCATTTTGTAACAGAATCTTACTAAGAGTGACAAAAAAGAGGGCTAGTGAGATGTTTAAAGCATTGGAATTGAAATTTACGACAAAAGACAACTTGTGCATTATCTCAAGCTGTTGCACAAAAAGGATTAAGCATCCATTTCCCACCAGAAGAGAATGAGTGCTTTAAGTACACAGGAAAAATAAATAATAAATAAATAAAAAGAGGCATTTGACATTGTGCTCACACAATCACCCGTTCTAATTATCTTTACTCTTCGTCTGTCTCCCTCCTTGGAAACACAATGGCTTTTTCGTACATCGTAATTTCTGTATACCTCCGAGGCACGCCTACCGACGAAATGGAACCGAACAGAAGAGAAATGGGAAGGATCGTTGGAGACAGATGAGAGAAGCAAATGGTAGAGAGGCAGCAAGAGAAAAGTAAGAGGGAGGAAGTGAGAATAAAATAAGTGGAACGAGTGTAATTGACGGGAGAGAGAGAAAAAGAAAGAGCGGAGCGAAAGAGCAGGTCAACTCGGGCGGTTGCGTTGTGGAAGCGGCTGTGGAGCGTTGCTGATGTGATGGCACGATGATGATGGTGTTGATGATTCACCGCTGGTAGGAAATCAGAGAGAAGAACGTATTATTATCATGCAGCTCAATTACAGCGCAATTTCTCCCCGGCAGCGACAGCCTCTGCAGGGCTCCTCATTGAAGCTGATTTGGGAGGCCTGCGGCGTCTGGAGGACCAGTGAACGACTCAGCGGTGAAGCCACTGAGACATCCACCACTCAAGATGGGCAAAAAAGTGGAGACAAGAGAGACCGACTGCGGTGAAGAGGAGTAGCAGTGTGCAGGCATAAAAAGGATGAAGAAGCAGTCAAGAAGAGGGTAGATGTAAAGATATGCACGTCCTCCTGCATTGCAAGCTCTGCACATGATGGTAGTGGGAGTGAAGACACTGCAGGAAGGACATGTGGGATCTAAATGAGCTGTGGATGTAGAAAACACCTGTTCAATAATGAGTGTGAGCACTTCAGTTTGTCCTGGTAACTTAACATGAATACTGAGGAGCAGTTCTTCTTGTGGTGCAAAAAGTGTTTTATAATTTTAGTTATTCTCTAAGTGCATGTGTGTTCTGCATCAGGCAGCAAGAAAAAAAGGAGTAAGACAGAGGACTTTGTGTACGCACAAAGTGTGTGTATGTGTTCATGAGAGAGATTGTGTGGGTGAGTGTTTTCTGTGATACTGAAAGAACAGTATTTTATGATTTTATGCATTCTGTAGGTGTAGGCCTTTAGTACTGGGGGGATGCTAAACAGTGTGTGGGAGTGTGTACGCTCATGTGCGCATTTGTGTAGATATACACAGGTGTGTGTGTCCAACATTTAACTAGTACTCCACAGTCGTCTCCAGTGTACCTTCCAACATCGGTTCCTGCCTGAAGGCAAAGTCAGCCCCAGATGAACGACTCCACTGACCTCACCATGAGAGATTATTCATGATGACCTTGACCGTGAATCCATACGGACCTTGATTTTTCTTACATACAAAACTCTGGTTACTGTATTACATGTACAGTAGGTAATGGGCGGAATACAGATGGGTGACAAATTAAAGGAAAACCCTGATGGATGGCAATGAACACATCCCTAGACAGTGAGAGCTCATGCAGGGGTTTGATGAATGAGACATGTTTTGGTGTCCAGATTCGAATCCAAGTGAGCCTCTATGTGTCGGACTGCAGTCTTCATCACCATCACCAACATCATCAAAATGAATGAAGTTCATCCCTGTAGTACACTTTGCAGAGTTATAGAATAAATAAAGAGCATTGAGGCTGTATTGGGGGTGCATGGTGGTACAGAACCTACTGAAACACTTTTGTCCTTTAATATGTCACCCATACAATAGTGTAACTATGACCTTCTAGTTCAAACACACCGTTGTGGTACAATCATAGTCCAACAAACAATACGCTGCTGCTAGAAAACTGTCCATCGTAACAATAACAGTCGTGACTAGGGCTGCACGATATTGAAAAAAAAAACTGACATTGCGATTTTTTTTAATCCTGTAATATATATTGCGATATGAAAAACTACTCAAGAGGATATAATAGCTGTGCAGTGCTGACATAAATGGTCGAAAAAATTAGTTGTGTTTCCTCTCGTTGTGGTGACAGGTGAAAGGCACTGTCAACACAGGACGCGGGCTTCAACATCATCCTTCTTGTAGCCAAAATAATTCCAATTAACTGACCTTGCTTTTCTTTTTGGCACCAAGTCTTAATTTTTCTGTGATTTTCAACAACTTTTCAACTCACTCCATGTGCAGGGGTGGGGTCTGCTTTAGCAAACTGATTAAAAATGATTGCGATTGGTGGATTGCTGCGTGCAGTGTGTGTCAGGTACCCAGGTTAAAATTAGATGAGAACACATCAATTTCATTTGTCTCCTACATCTGCGATGTGACTATTGTGCACACGTATATTGTGATGACGATGCTCAAACAATATATTGTGCAGCTCTAGTCCTGACGTATGGGAGTTTTAACATACAGAACATTACATTTATGATCTACCCACACTAATGTGGATATTTTTCAAAAGGATATTTTTCTCTACATTTGGGCCTCTTGTCCACACATAAACAGTATTTTGCTTAAAATAAATAGAGATTTTTAAAAACGCTTTCCAAAGTGAAGAGGTTTTACAAAAGTGTGTATCTGTGTGTTCAGGGAAAATGGAAGATTGGAAAATAATGGCCTCACATCCCATTTTGCACATGTGTATTATTGCTTTGTGTTATAAAGCTGCACCTGAAACATCAAATCAAGATGTATAATCAGTAGTATGACCTGCAGTAGATCCAGGTCAGCACAGATACATTTGGAAGATGGCAAAATCAACATAATATAAAGAATACACTTCAACAACCCAAACCAACACTTAAGGTACCTCAGTTTATAACTAAATTTGTTGTTGCTGCTCAGCTTCATGACAGATTAATCCAGTGGTTCCCAACTTTTTTTGGCTTGTGACCCTATTTTAACATCACAAATTTCTGGTGACCCCAGATATTCAAAAGGAAGATTTTTTTTTTTTTTTTTTGCTGAACTTAATTTGTTTTTGATCATGCTATACTATGTTGCAAATAAACGTTAATTTTAAACAACATTTAATCTATATAATGTATATTATTATGGACAGAGGCAGAAAAGCCAGGTGTAGATTACTGCACAAAGTCAGAATTTTATTTTCCTTGGTCAGGATATGTACAGTCAGTCCATCTTGGATTTACAAGGCTGACAATTAATACTGAAAAAACAATAACTCAAACTATGAATTATGAAAGAGCTGCAGCATCGTAAACTGGCCACATTGAATATTTGAAAGATAAACAGTACCACAGTGCTTCAGTTTCAGCTTCAGAATTTCTCATGTCTTTTATGTACTGTGACTGTCTCTCTCAACTCAACATATATTTTTTATTAGTTTTTTTATTTATTTATTTTTGTTTTTGTATCAATTACTAGAAATTTCAGGCGACCCCATTAGAATTCCAGGCAACCCCACGTGGGGTCCCAACCCCAAGGTTGAAAAACACTGGATTAAAGCATCTGCTACGTCCAGTATTATCCATGGTGTTAAGTCCACAGTTTTAAGTCCAAGAAAAACAGTGGTTTGCCTGAGCATTTGTAGGGGATTGTAGTCGCTACTGCATTGTAACATGGACTAACTAACTAACTGACTAACTAACTAAATAAATAAATAAAATAAAACAAGGAAGAAAACATCTGTGTTAGTGGACAGGGCATTAGTGATGTATACACATATTTCACTGTAATAAAATAGCTGGAAGTCATAAAGTTAACACTATGGCACCACTGGATAACCTCTCCTATACAAATGCTCTTTAAATGATGTACTTTTAGTAATCGGTCATCCGCTTAGAATCATTTTTGGTCTTTTCACACATCTGAGGCTAGAGCTGTGTGCACTTTGAAATACTTTTTTTGATTTGATTTTGATCGATTACACTGCTGTCGTTAAGTGGATCAATAATGCACGATCATGTGATTCCCGTGTGCTGTGGGGAAAAGGCAGAGGCAGAGTGAGCATGAGTGAGGTCAGTTTTAGAGTTTTAATTGCCATGACTACAATGAGCCGAGTGGGAAAAACCTGCACAATTCTGTGACAGAGATACCTGGTATTTCTCACATTTACAACAACAAATGCCTGTTGTGTAACAAGTACTAGAGTATCTATGCACATCTGTCTTTATTTACCACCAACATCTACTTTATCACCAATAGCCTTAGATATAGAAAAGCTTGGGTAATGATAATAATCTGCTTGATGCACAATAAGCATTTTCATAGGATGTCAACATTTTCCACCATCCACCTCAACTTTCCCCTCATGTAGCTTTAAAGCTGCATCGAAAAATATTGAGATCAATCAACCATCGATCGCATAATATGTTTACTGTGACAGGGGTCAGTCAATGTGGTAAACCCGCTGAGAGCTGCTACACGACATTGCAGCCCCCTCTCCCCCTCCTCTTCAGTTGAAAAAAAAAATCTACCATTTTGATGTAATCCAGATGTGTATGACACAAAGAAAGGTTGAACAGAACTAAGCATTCATCAGGGTGAAAAATTAAGCCATTGGAAATCACAGTCTGTTTAAGTGAATCGGGATTATTGGCCAGATTACCTCATCCGTGCTATTCATTTTAATCCCAAATCAGGACTTCTATTTAGAGGTGTTCAATGAAACCGGCTTGATCAGCATCTTGGCATCAGTTTACCATTAAATCCTAAACTTCACCAACAGAGGGGAAAATTAGAGACCTGATCCTTGTATGCACAGAGACCATTTGGACTCAGGTTAGTTTCCAGTAAGAGTCTCCAACCACACAGTCTTTGCCAGGCAGGCCTGAGCTACGCTAACGCGCCTTCAAACCAAACCGGGTTCCCCTAAGGATTACGCTGGGATTTTAGTCGATGTCGGATTTGTAGAAGGGATGAGACATTTATCTTTTCGTTTTTTCACTCCCAACATTTCTTCCTCAAGCTTCCCTCTGTCTCTCTTTCTATGCCTGTCTATATCTCTCTTTCTTTCTTCTCTCTCTTTCTTATTCTCTTTTAATCACAGATAGAGACAAGTCTTCTGGGCCGTTGGCATTCAGCTCCAGTAGTAAAAAAAAAAAAAAAAGCAGGAGGAGGAGGAGGAGGTGGAGGAAGAAAGAAAGAAAAGTGCCACTGTCAGTTCCTTTCCTCTTGCTCTGTGGGACTGGAAGGACAAAAGCTTTTCCTGACAGGCCGGATCGGCCCTATCTCTACCCAGCCGTCGTGTCATCACCCTGTGTCTTCACCATACTGCTACGTACTCTTTTCTCTTTCTGTCACAAACCCCCCTGTCTTATTAGAATAACACAGTACAACGGGGATTAGTATATGGTGTGTTGAGGAGGAGATAGCATGGCAGTAGCTCATGCTCATGTGGCATTAGACTGTGTGGGTGTGATTACATGTTCATGTGCATCTATGTTTTACATATGGATCAGTGTGTGTTGCATGTCATTGTGGCAGCACTGCAGTACTTTTCAGACAAGTGGGCAATCTGCCGTTTGCCTCCCCAATGACAAGGCTGTCAAGTGTTTTTCAGTGTGATGTGACCATTATGGTTAAGAGCCAAACACACTCCATGCTGTCTAATGATCCCCTACAGAAGTCTATTCATGGGGAATGCTGCAGGGGATACGATGAAGATGGTACATATACAGTGTGCTGTCTGCTGTAAAACAAGCTGCAAAGGGAAAAAAAAGAATATTTGACCACTATGGAATTCAACCACAGGTGATAGGATTCAGTCAGTCATGTGACCCTCCCAAAGATCTAAGATACCACAGAATCACTATATCAAAATGCGATTAATACACTACCATATTTTTCTAAACTGACTCTTTGGTACTAACCAATTCACATCAGAATCCTATTTCTTGCTTGTTAAAATATAGTCACACTGTCTAAGTAGTGACGATACGTCAAGGGTGTACTCTTCCTTCACCCCAACAACCATCACGAAGTCTAAAAGGTTCAGAAAATAAGAGAAAAACAAGCTACAAGCCAAGAACTCATTAATTTTGAGTGTTAAATATATGGTGCTGATGAATGCTAATTTCCCTTCAAGTTCAAAGAACTGGTAAGTTGTGTTTACCTCACTGTTATCTTAAGCTTGTGGGATAGTGTTAACTGATTGGACAGAAAAAAAGGATATGTATTTGATTAACAAGAGAATCTTTTATTTCACTACTAAAATTTAAAGTAACTCTATCTTCATTGGCTTTAAAATTCAGAAAGTGCTGTAAATAACTTGTTGAATGAATCAGTTTTGTGAATGGACTGAGTAGTGATGTCCACGTCTGCATCTTATCCAGTGTCATTAATTTATATTTTAGCTGCAATTTCAAAGATTCACACACGTAAGGATCAAACTTTAACAACAACACATGAAATAGACACCGGTTCTACGTGAAAATCTCCACTACAGAAATACAAAATTAGCTGTCAAGTTAAACTAAATTTCTTGCTTTAAAAAGTAAAGTGTGAGTGCTTTATTCAACTTTAACTTTCGGGTATTTTACTTACAACTCATGATTTTAAATGCATTTTTCACAGGTAAAAGTATTCCTTTTGGTCCAGAGTGAGATCTGAGATTAATGCTATTGGCAAAAACTTACAAATTCTTACCTGGTCATATGCTTACAGGTGAGGTTAAGTCTTGGTCTTAGCCTGCGTTTTGTTTGTCAGTGAATTGAAAAACATATGCAAAACAAATAAAACCTTATCATGTAACAGAAAGTCTGTGGAAAATTCCTCAGAAGATTCAATTTGCTGCAATGAATTTACAGCCTTTAGAAAAACAAAGCAGTGATAACTTTCCAGTTATGTAATTCAAGTAGTGTGTTTGCAGACGCTTATCTCTTTTTATAAAATACAGTGGATCTATTTAAAGAGATAACCCTGGAACTGGTAAACAGCAAGGGAGTTGAGGGATTGCCCTAATAACCCCTCCATATGGTGATAGTCTAGTCCAAACCTGTGTGCATGTGTGTTCCAGTGTGAGTGTGGCGTTTTAGGCCTGTGCTAAATATCAACATGGATACCACACTAATTCAGCCCCCCCTCCAGCCTCGTCTTTCCATCTTTCTCTCTATGTCTCTCTGTCTATGTCTCTCTCTCAGTGCTGTCTGCTAAGCCTCTTACCTATGGGATTATTGGCAACGCTAGGTATTATATAGCTTCATTCATCTGGATGATGCGTTATTAATGTGTTGGGGAATGAAACCATCTGTAACCGCGGCAGAGGATGATGTGAGGATGAGGGGGAAGATTTGGAGGTTGGGGGTGTGGGGGCTGGTGTCTAAGAGACGCGGTAGAAATGGTCCGAGCTGGACTTATGATGGTAGCCGATGGAAAACTGTGTGTGTGTATATTTGTGCTGAAATAGAGAGAGGCATCTCTAATTGGTGGTAATGGTGAGGTTTGTTTGAATAAGTCTGACAGAAAAGAGAAGAGCAGTAGTTACAATCTTTTACAGATGAGGCATACAAAAGCATCACGCTGTGCACAAAGTGGTCAGATATGCAGGCATACACCCAGTCAAACTGAGAAGAAAGGATCATAATTTGAGTGTTTCTTAAGCTCCTTTCAGACATCCCCCTGTACATATTCTTTCAAAAGGACTGTGACTTGTCTGGCTACTTTAGGCCATTTTAAAGGGCTGTTAAGAAAACTGTCTTTTGACTTTCAGACATTAAGTACACACTAGTGGCAAAAACAAAATCATGATAAATGAACAGAGTCAAAGCAAATGAGACTGGCTCTGCATTGAAAAGTGATCTGAATGAGTAAGGATGGGGGATCTTGGAAGAATTCCCCCCATTATCATTAAAAGCATACAAGGGATTTTTTTTAATAATGCAGTTCCCCTCTGTAGTAGAGTTGCTAATACTTTAAATTCGGTAGTTTTCCCAAAAAAGTTCTTGGAACTTTTCTGTTCCAATGACTATAGCTCTGAGGCAGATGTTCCTTTGGCATATTGTTTAGCCCCTTGTAAATTATACTTATATAGTCAGGACTAGGGCTGCACAATATATTAAAAAAAGACATTGTTATCATGATAACGTTTACACATTGCTATATGTGAATAAAATGACAAAATATTTGACTATGTTTGTGTCTGAAGGTCTATGGTAGCAACATCAGCAGGTTCTTGGACAGAACTGTGTAACTGATTGTAGTAGTATTTTGTCTTAAATTATAAATTATTGAGTCAGCATACAAACAATAAGTGCATTTCAACATTGTTAAGGAACATTTTTCTTTGTACATGAAATTGGTATTTCTTTAGGCGAACAAGAAATATTGCAATATTATCATTATCGTAATGCTGTACACCCATATCGCAAGTTTTGCCAATATCCTGCAGCCCTAGTCAGGACCATAACTATTCAGACAGTGACACAAATTTGGTTTTGGATAATGACCCAAAAGCAACCCAAGAGGTTTTAAAGGGAAATAAATGAGATGTTCTTCAATGGCCGTGGCAGTTGCTTGATCTAAACCCAACAGCATAACTTCTCAGATACTGAAGACTAAACTGACCGACAAATAGGCTGCAACTGAAGGTGAATCTAGTTTAGACCTGGCAGAGCATCACCAGGAAGGAAACTCAGCGTTTGGGTGTAATCAGGAGGTCCTGGCTTCAGGTGGTCACCCAAGTATAAAAAAAATCATCCGATTCATAAGTAAGTTTATTCTGTTACTTTTTAGCCTCTACAAATTTAGCAACTTGTTTAAAATGGTTCTAATTCCTAAATGGTTAATACAATATGTTTGTAAACCTCTTGAATTAAAATCCATACTTCAATCACATCTTGGTTATTTCATTTCAGATCCACTGTGGTGGTGAACACAGGCAAAATGACATTTGTGTCACTGTCCAAATACTTATGAACCTGACTGTTGTCCATGTCATTTGAACATTTGAACATCTACCTCAGCAATGGTCAGGGTAATAGCAGAAGAAATGTAAGGCAATGAACTGGCGACATGCCCAGGGTGTACCCCGCCTTTGTCAGAAATGTAGCTGGATACTTGCAAATTAGACACTTCCTCTGTTCACAGTTATCCACCTTTCCAGAGGCACCCAATGCTAGTTTTGCAGACAATCTCCTTTGTTTAGATCCCTCACATAAATGGGTAATATCAGTTATGACAGGATAACCCAGATTAGACCTGTCTTTCTGGACAAAATTAAGAAAGCTTCAGACCAAGATTTAAACGTTTCACTGTCTGTCACTGTCTGAGTGCTTGGGACACCATTTTCAAATTAATTAATACAACATCATTTTGTTCCAGCCACTGTCTTTTGCAGTTTAAGGCTGTTCACAGAGTACCATCTCAGTGCCATGTCACATCATTTTCATCTGTGCTGGTTGGACGTGCAGTTTTAACCAAATGGAAAGGTGCTTTCCCACCCACTCATGCTCAATGGGTGGAGGACCTCATGTCTTGTTTTGGTCTGGAAAAAATCCACTATTCACTTCTCTGATATAAAACTTGACAAGATATGGGCCCCTTTATGACTTACTTCCACAACTCAAAAATGCTCTGACTTCTTATGCAAACACACCCAGCTCATTACTTATTGTATCATGTAGTGTTATAAAGGCAGTAAATCAATGGTCCTTGATTTTCTGTTTTTGTTTATTATTGTTGGTTGTTGGGAGTTTGAGGTTTGTTTTCTGCATTGAAAAATTTTGTCTTTAGTTGAACATGTACTGTATCTTCTTTCACACCAGAAAATCAATATAGATATTTGATTTAATAAAGAAATGTAGCTGGGATAGGCTCCAACACCCCTGCAACCCTCTCTAGGATAAATCTGTTCAGAAGATGAATGAATGAATGAATGAATGAATGAATGAATGAATGAATGAATGTAAGGCCAATACATGTGTAAGACACTTCATTTCTACACATTTAACATGTGCCTGACACACAACTTGAGCTACATCAGTTTAACTATGGCTCAAATACAATCCTAAAATAGGTCTCCTAGTTAGAAAACAAACAAACACAAATAGTAGTGAACTTCTTTAATTCATACTTGTTTCCTCTGACAATGACTCAATAAGAAGCAGAAATACAGAGGCTAGAAACGAGTCTGAAAACTTGAAATGATTTCTCTCTAAACTAGATGATCTGCCAACTGTCTGATGTTCCAAATATTGACATAAAACTGTCAGAAAATAACTGTGTTTTATCTCATTTGCTCTTTTGTTTTCTCTCCCACCACAAGATTCAGTGAAGCTGTTCAAGAACATGGTGGTCATAATAACATTCTTGATTTAATTTTTCCTTAAATTTGTCATTTGTTTGTATGTCTGTGGAGAAGAAGCAATATGCGGTTGCCTGTGAAGAAGTAAATAACTTTTTTCCTTGTTCAACCCTGTTGGAGAACATCAGTGACGTTGTCTTCATGTTCATTGTCTCTTGAAAATGTATTACAAGTTCTTGTGCAGTTGCTTGTTGTATGTTCAGCACCAATATCTGTCGCATCAGTCATTTTATGACTAACATTACAAATATTGTGTTGCTGTTAAACCCTCAGCACCCTGTTTGCTATTAACTTGATGATGCTGTTATCCATTTGCTCTATTAAACATAATATGATAATGGAAGTCGCTCGACTCTCATCTACCAAGCAAGAGTCAACATAATTGACAGGCCTGTGTGAGTCATGCCAGAGTGGCTTTCTCTTCCCTGAGTGTATGTATAGTATTTCTAACATCCTGACACCTGTGGAAAAGTTGAATGGCTGTCCCTCTTTTACACAAAGTCAGCAAAGAGACAGAGGACGACAGAGAGAAACACCGCTGTAAAAAGATTACATACACACATTCAGCACCTGTGCTAGAAGGAGTATTTAGCAGGGAAGTGCCTGTTAGGCTAGCAACAGAAGATTTGTTGTGATGTTTGAGCTGCTATGGATACCCAAAACCTTCAGTCTGCAAACTATACATACTCTGACATTTTCAGATTCCGTACTGACATTGATATTTTGCATGTGAGTCAGATGAGCACGATGAAACAACATTGTAGGCTTTTTACGGTAAGCTGCATTATGATAATAATAAAATGTTTTCTTCCATTGCAGGTTTGGAAGTGAGATGCTGTCATGTATACAAATTACACTTCAACTTCAAAGTGTCTCGGGTTTTCGATATCTCTTTCAAGTCTGAGATGTATACTTCTTCCTTCAGATCTGAGTATGTTCAAACCTCTCTCCCAGACTTGTGTGCGAATTCACAGCGACAGATGGACGGACTGATGGGTAGGCTGCACTTTACTTTTCCCTCATTACAGACTTTACACAGTAACACTTTATTGATGTGATGATTCGGATGTTTGAAATTGTAAATCACACAGTGCATCTTCTGGGTGGCCCCGGACTGTAATTATTTATGTTCAAAGGTCTGTTTAAAGGAGAAAAGCTAACACTCCAAGACGATTTACTTTTTGGGGGAGTGCCAATTTAACTGCCAATTACCACTGCTAAAATGGCTTTGGTATGATACAAAAACCAACTCTGACAGTGACTGGCACATGAAATAGCACTGAAACAAACTACACACAGTAGGGTAGGTGACAGAGGGAAAAAAAAAAAGCACCTGAAAAATAGGTGAGAAAAGAGGCTCTCTTACAAAGTGGAAATAAAGCTTTCAAGAACATGAAAACTAGATAACCAGCTCTTAAAAATCATTCTTTGTATTATTCTTTTATTCAAATATGTATCCTCCTCATAGCTTATAGCATATCACTACAACTACAGGTAGAAAAAAGGTAATTTAGTGGCAAGTGCTCATACTTCATGAGTGGAGCTATAAATATATTCATGTAAGTGGGTGTGTTTCTGTGGAGCGGCATCTACTTATATACATAATTTTGGATGTTTGTATGAGTGTTGGTGTGTGTGTGACTCAGCGCTGTGATCATGGATGCCATGGGATGAATCACGTCGTGGTTGTGCTCGGCGGTTAGAGAACAGACTGGTAGCAACAGTAGATTTCAGAAAAGCTTCTAAATGCAAAACATATGTAGAGTGCACTGATACATGATTACAATCTGAAGGAATATCCGGCACGATTGATTTCAGTTCCCTTAATGATCTTTTTTGTATTAGTTTTTAACGGGAGCGGCTCATTTATTCCCATTTAATTCTAAAAAAAAAAAAAAAACAGCTTGTGAGTGCAGTGTTTCTCAAAAGTAACCAGCACCATATGAGAAGAAGAAACATTTGTAAAAGTTACAAAAGAACAATAATACTAGTTTTTATACAGTAACATGTGGGATCCCCCACAGAGCTGAAATGAGACGAGAATAAGAGACTTCCTTCTGCTTTTTGCTTTTCCAGTTTCTGTGTGTTATACACTACATCTACTACCAGCCGTAAACTATTCAAGTGAAACATCTGCTGGCGCTCATTTCTCCTGCAGCAATGCCAAGCGTGCCACTATAGGAAAATAATGTTTCTGAAATGAAGTAGAATTCATAGTAATTTGTGGTTTTGCGTGTAGCTAGTACATTATCATCACACTGTGCAAAAATCAAGAAGAAATGAGGGAAAACGTGTCGATGGAGTCCGATGCTCATCTTTGCTAGAGGAAAGCCGCTCGGAAAAGTCATGTGTGGGGATGGAAAAAGTGCACATCAGAAGTAATGTTACGCGTACTACCATGACTAAAAGGGAAACTCTTTACAACATGTGTGAGCTGGACACCCGCTGAGAACATTACGGTATATGACTGCCGCGGCAGACGGAAAAGAAAATGCTGACGACCAGATGTGAAGCTTGAAGCTAGACTCTTTGTAAAGCTCAACATCCTGCTCCTGTGGAAGGTAGATTGGTTTAACGCAGGCACGTTTATAGTTTTTCACATCCATCACCACGACCGCCTTAATAAGCACCTATTAATAATAACTATGATGCTACCTTCTGTAATAAATTGATGTCAGAAAAACAAGACAGTCTAATTAATAAGTGTGTGAATTTCTCATGGGTACTCTGCAACAGGTAGTTACAGTCTGAGTAGAAAAATGGAATATTTGCTTCACGGAGCAGACATCGTTTCAACACATTATATCCATACATATGACGGTGTCTGAGATGGGAACAACAAGCTGATTAGAGAAGGAGATGTCGACACTCTCTCCAGCAGCATTTTCCTCTAAAGACACAACAGGAGACAAGTGCTAATGACAACTATAGCTCCTTCCTGCTGGGATGACAGATCCGAAGCTATGCATAATGTTTCCATCCAACACAAGTTATCACATAGGCATTTTTCTGTTATTGTCATACTGTAGCTTCTGGCTCATTCTTTTCCAGATCAAAGTGCCGCTCTCCCCTCACTTAGGCGTGGTGCCTCATATAGCTTCAGTTGGCGCTGATGTGTCACCCTTAGGGTGGACAACTCTGCTTTGCCAAGTCACACACACACACACACACACACACACACACACACACACACACACACATTGCCCACAAGGGGGGAAATGAAAATGTGGTTATTAACTAGTTGAGGAGGCTATGCATGTGACAGAGGGTGACCAGTTCAATGTTGGGAGTCACAGAACTGCAGAGGAAGAGAGAGACGAAGTCAACAATGTGACGGGCAGGCAGCAGGATAGCTGGCTGGTGGACTGGCATACAGTCTGTGTGAAGTGCCTCGAGGCGATGGGGATGAAAGCTCTCCTCAAAAGGTCATGGGCGCAGATCCACTGTGTGTTTTAATAGTGAAAGACTTTTGAACAAATCATTGTTGACACAGCATGAATAGGTACTGACACAACAGATCCTCTATGAAAAGGAACCTCAGTGCTTGTTATGTAACTGTATAACTTAGTTATGGACAATCCTTATATGAATATTACAATAATCCTGTAACAATTCAGAACTAGTGTCATGATGTAAATTCAGTGATGAACACTGGAGACATATCTGTTCCTACTGGACTATTAGGGGGATTATAGTGATATTTCATTAGAGTACTCTCAAACTGTCAAAAAAATAATTTTTTTTTTTTGAAAATCCACTCATATGTAACCCACCCTTGGCATGACTTTGAACTATGAGGATGCCAGCAGGTGGGACAAGACAAGATTCCTACCAGATGAAGCAAGTGACTCATGGTGAAAGCTGCGGAGGAGACAGATGATCCAGTGACTGACTGTGCACTGAGGCCACAGTGTATCATACTACACCGACAACGGTTATCTCCTGGTGGCGTGGCCGCTGAGGAGTATAGGCTTCACTTGAATGGCTGGCAGCTTTATGAAGGGAAAATGCTGCGCGCTTGCCAGAAACAACTGCGTCCAATTTCTTTAGGGCAACCTAACTGCTTGAGAGACCATGCAAGCAAGAAGCTCAATTTTCGAGAATTTAATTCCAGACATCAGGTTGTGAAAATTAATCACATGCGGCGCAGAAGCCCTGTTCAAATACAAAACCTGCTCAGTGTAGCCCTCGGGGTGAAAGAGCAGTCAGTGGAGTCTACAAATAAACATTTAGATTTTGGGAGCCCATTATTTTAAATGTAAAAGACAAGGCATGGTATGAATTCTACTAGTGAATGGGCTCAAGTGCACAGTGTGTAGAAGATGTTCATTAAATGAGTGTGTTAGCTCTGGCTCCACACTCACATCTGTCCTGACCTTATGCATCGCGTTGCCATTGCCAATTTGTTTGTTAGGGTTTCAACATACAACAGATGACGCTAATCTTTGTATGCTCATCAGAAGCAACTTTGCAAATTGGGTTATGTTTCAATTTGGCCTTGAACAGACAGTGCTGCTGACCCATGCAGCTACTGTATTTGAGTCAAAACACCAAATGGACCGTGACAGGCACAGGCAGCCACAGTCAGTGATATTTAGGCACTTCCACGGCTACTACCTTATGAAAGGATTTGCCTTGCCATGCTATCATCCTGCCCCGGAGTGAACTACACGCTGAGTTCAGATTTCATACTCAGCTCTGGCATTTTCAGCTGGAGTCTGGGCTGGAGTGCGTTCATTCTAACAGCGCATTGTGGCTCCTGTCCTCGGCTGGCGTTCAGCTAAGGATGCCCGTCTCCCAGCATCGCTCTACAGGGGCTTTTCATACATCTGTGTAGCCTCTGTCATTTCCCTTCGATCCTGCCTCCGTTTACAAGTGACAACATAATCAAACACGAGTCGCTCATTCATTTAAGGCCCAAATGTGTGCGTGTCTCCAAAACGCGCAAACTGTGGATGTTTGGATCTGCCTGACAACCCCTCCGGGCTTCATCCCGGCGAGAATGTCGCCTTTCAGCGGTGATTTTAGGTGAAATACATCGGTAGCTGCTGTGTCTTACCGGCTGCTGTATGTGGCGAGAGGTCCCCCTCCCAGGCGGAGGAAGATGCTGCTGCTGCTGCTTCTGCCGCCGGACCCCGTGTTGGAAATAGTCGCTGCCAACGGCTTTGTTGCCCGCGACCCGGTCCCTCTTCTCCCGGACGTTGGAGCCTCCGTTTTCCCTCTCTTCTCCGGAGTCGAGGCTGCTGAAGTTCCACACGATCAGGGTCTGCACCAGCAGCACCGTGAGGGCTGCGATCAGGGCGGACCGAGACCGACGGGCCAACCTGCGAGCGCACAAGCCGCCAACCATCTTCGCACCGGGCTGCACGGAGCTGGAGGACCGTCTGAGGCTCTGCGCAGCGCGACGGGAAGAAGGAGTGGAAGTAGAGGGAGGACGAGGAGGAGGAGGAGGAGGAGGTGGTGGTGGTGGTGGTGGTGGACGAGGAGGAGGAGGAGGGAGTCGGAGCTTTACGGTCGCGAGGCGAGGAGGAGCGTCGACAAGGAGAGGCACAGGGCCACCGTGTGGAGGAAGGCGGCGAGGACGCAGCGACAGACGCGCATCCAGGCTACGGCATCTGTTGTATGGAGTCCAAACGAGCATCTGTGAAAAGGCTGCTGTGATTGTCAGCCTACGTCCTGCACATATTATAGACATGTTTTGTTTTTGTTTTTTTGTTTTTTTTTTGTTTGACACCCAAACGTACGGCCCGCGTGCCAAAAGCGGCCCACCAAAAGGTTCAATCCGGCCCGATGGATAAATGTGTGAAATGCAAAAATTACACTGATATGTTAACAAATAAGGGTGTCACAATCATTTTAGTTTAGAGGCCACATAGAGTACAATTTGATCTCAAGTGGGTTAATCCAATAAAATACTACCATAATAACATAAATAATGACAACTCCGAATTTTTCTCTTGCTTTGATGTAATATATTTTTTAGTTTGGTTTAGTTTATTTCAGACACAAACATAATACAAAACATAGGGGAAAATAATAATAATAATAATAATAATAATAATAATAATAATAATAATAATAATAATAATAATAAAACCTAATTTTAAAAAATCGAATAGTCGAAAAAGAACAACTGTTGTGCCTGAAATTAAATGAAAATATTTTCATTTACAAACAATCCTCTCACAAAAAATGTAAATAACCTGAACATATTTGAACAATCTGAAATGTCTTGACAGAATTAAGTGCAATTTCAACAATATTTTTCCAGTTACTAAATGTTTTATGCCTTTCTAGATCGATCGTGATCTGTAGGTTATAATGCACATGTATACCTAATAATGATATAATATTGTTAAAACTGTATTTATTTTTCTGAAGAAATTTCAGCTTTTACATGGTCATTCAGGTTATTCACATTTTTAAAGGCTGGTTTTTATATGTAGACATTTTCTTCATGTAATTTAAGTGGATAAAAGTTTGGAGGTGTCATTATTTATGGGTTATTATGATAGTATTTTACCGCTCTGACCCACTGGAGATCAAATTGGATTTTATGTGGCCCTTGAACTAAAATGAGTTTGACATCCCTGTATTAAAGGTTCTCCAGAGGCTCCTGACAGACACTTCACACATCCCAACAGGAGCGTAAACCAGAAATCCTGACCCCACTGACACAGTTTATTGGGCATCTATTAACTAATTCACACACCCTAGTGTTTGTTAGGAGACCTTGGAAAAATAAATCCATGTCCAATTTACACATCACTGGTTAGATCCCAGCTGGAGCCAGGCAGAAAAAATAGCTTTATTCCCAGCTTTCCAGGAGGTCAGTTACAGCTGTGCTCTGGGGCAGATGAGAATGCAATGATTTCTTTTTTTTTTTTTTTTTTTTTTTTTCTGTAGATACACCATCACGACTGATTAATCAGCATCATGGGAGTTACTCGTCTGAGTGACTGTGTTAACCATCTTGACACTGAATGGCTATAATGGCTGGGATGAAGGCATGTTATTCGTAGTTAAGATATTCATTCAGTGTCAAAGCTGCAGGAGGTGGACATCACTGCTTCCTTTTGCAGCTCATTCCTATTCATCCAGATTAACCCATGAAGACCCAAACATCCATCTATGACCGAAACCATCTACTGATCTAAACTGTTTAATACCTGTTGATCCACTAATCTGATCAATATATTGTATGTAAATAATTGGTGTAAAATGCAGTTTGTCATCTTTTCATGGTCATCAGATACGACCAATTTGGACATTCAGAGGCTCCACGAGGAACATAGAAACACCATCATCTCCTACAATATTGATTCACCAGTAAGACCCATGGAGTTTGATAAATGACAGTGGATGGAGATGCTTGTTTTATGTTCAGTTAATGATAGATTTTACTGAAAAAGTCACTTTTCTTCAGTTTTCTCAATTTCTCATGTAATAACCTTTGAATTTACTCTGAGCTTTTATAAACATCTACATGATCAGTGAATTAAATATAGGAAAATGCCTGATTCTCACTGAAAACCCCCCCCACAAAATACAGAAGATAATATTACAACAAATGGTGATAACTCACTTAAGGAAGGTTAAATGACAACAAAAATTCATTTTAGAACTGACACAAAAGTAGCACTGGGTCTTAATGGGTTAAAAAGATTCATTGTAGAAATGAATGTGACGATGCTGTTTCATGTCACAATGGAAAGCGTAGCCAAATATCCCAGGTAGGGTGGGGGGCTGGAATGCAATGTTACCAGTTCATGATAAAACTGCATTTAATACCGTACATAAAATAAGACAAGGTCCTATTTTACACTTCTTTTTCGAAGCCAGCAAAAGGCCTGTTCATCATCATTCTTCTGATAACCTCTAATTAAGCTAATATCTGATATTTAATATTGCTGTGGAAAAGGTTAAAATGGGTTATTGTTTCTATGTGGAGCCATGGAGTAGAGCAGTAGAGTCACATCTGATGGAATCTAAACAATGCTCAGCAATTAAAGCTGTCTGTCATGTTTGTTACCCCCTACCTCTCTGAAAACACATGATTAGCCCAAACCTCACCAAAGCCTTAATCACGGGGTAGGTTTTCTGTAGCCTAAAAAAATATAAAGGAGATGCAGAATTCTCACTTCCTCTCAGACCACTTGAGTTACAATATGCTGCAAGGTAATTATGTAATGTTTGTCTGATGATGCCAAAAGCTATTGCACACTGAAGCTCTGTGTCTTATCTTAGGGAGTGTGTTTTTGTGTATAGTTTTAATGACTACCCTGTGAATTTGTGATAGTCACCTGGGGAGGTTAGGACAACTCAGCTATCCAAACACAGAGGAGACACCAGAGTCAAGAAGAGAAAATTATAAATGGAAAAAAAAAAAAAAAAAAACCCTACAGTGAAGACTTTTTTTTTTTTTAATAAAATCATCCTAAGTGGTGTGAGAGCAAAGGTTATGATACAGATACATAGTGTATGCTCAGAACTTGCAATATAAACTAATATTGAGTAGTTTCCCTCCCATTTAAAGTGAAAGGAAGGTGGCCAAAACTGACGGCCTTTTCTGCTTGTGTCAATGCATGAAATGAAAAATATGCTAGATTCTGACTTCCTACACAAAAACCATAAAGAAAATGGCATAGAAAGGAGAAAATCTGCCACTTGACGTGAATTGTTTTGGAAGCTTTTTGAGTCACTCTGAGGTAAATGGGTAGGAATGATTCAGAGATGTTTGATAAAATGCTTACTGAGCTCCAGTGACACGCAAACACAATGACTAAGAGAGCAGGGAAGCTTCTAATACATTGTTTCACCTACACCCAGAAAATGCTTTTTGTTTCTGCAAAAGCAGGGTTACACACACACACACACACACACACACACACACACACATGATTCATAAGTATGACACTTTTTTCATAAAGAAGCTAAAATAAACTTACAGCCAAGTCTATGTGTGACTCAAGGACTGACGGCAGTGACTCGAGTGTTAGCGAATTAACTGATGTAAATAAAAAAAGAAAAAGAAAAAAAGTTCTCCTTCCAAAACTGAATCAGTCGACTCTAGGGTTCCTAAAGTTATGATGTAATTCACAGTTAACACACCAAAAAGCCCACTCATCTCTCATTAAATCTAAAGATACACACCCTGGGTGTTACTCCATGAAGCTAATTATATATGGACAGTTATTTTCACATAACTCATATTAAATTTAACTATAAGTGTATAACAAAATCACATTTATATATAGCACATGAAAAAAAATCTTATTCACTCTACACTTCTCCTTCCTCAAACTCACCAGGAGCCATGTTCTTCATTATTCTTCCAATAACCCAGGTACGACAAATATATGAGGTCAGTTTATTAATCAAGAAGACGAGTGTTTCACCAAGTTCACACAAGCTGACACGTCATGAACTTGTCATAATAATCGTCACATTTAATGAATACTGAATCAGCTTGCAGCTCTGTTATGTAACCACAGACAGCTTGACTGATGTGGTGAAGAAAATCATGATGAATTGTGGGATATACTCACTAACTCTGGCTTTGAAAATGAATAAGTGACTGTTCAGTGAAATCAAAGTGTGCTTGGCTTACCAGCTTTACCTGGCGGCACATGGAATAGGATTGACCATCTAAGTGCCTTTTCCTCAAAATAAAGCCTGTAGGAGACATTTCTAATTTTAATAATTAAGAAGCTGATACCAAGTTTTAAAACCTAAGCACTTGGTTATGAAATAGAATAAGATTAGAATTATGCTTTTAATTCTGTGTGGAAAGTAATTTAATTTTAGAAGGTGTATACTAGCCCCAGGAATTAAAGTCACGTTAAAAAGAGTGGTCGGTGCTGGTCTCACTGACTCGCACACGGAGCTCTACACTCCACTCTGAGTCCACTATGACCGCATTTCCCAGAATTTGGGTGGGGACCCAAAAGTGAGGTCTGAAGCTGTTTTTATTGGGTCCACAATTATCAGAATAAAATGCATAATATAATATTAATATGAAATGTGCATAGATATCAGACATTTGACTGTAGAGAAGAGACTGTAGAGTTTTAAAAGACTGAAATAACAGAAAAGATCCAATATGACAGACGACAAAAATATCAAGACTCAAATGATGTAAAAGGGGGACTTCCACAGTAGATACAGTACTTTAGCAGTAGTGAAACATTCAAGTGTGCTTTTTGATAGAGGAAGTGTTGGTTCAAAAAAAAAAAAAAAAAGATATCATAGGGATTCATGACAGATTTCTATTTATGTCCAGAGGAGACATAAAACTGATTTTATTGCATCTTGAACAGAAGAGGTTCACATTACTATGGCTGCTGAAAGTCTGAAAAGTCTGGACACCCACTAATTAAATGATCTATTAATAGACTTCATCATTTCTCCAGAGCCTTTAGGTCAGAGGTCACAAGCAGGCTACTGTTTCTCTGTGACTAATCTTCTTTAATGATCACCAACTCACCAGGACTGTATATATTCAGCTTTAGTCTGTATTCTCATCGGCACATGTTACAGGGGGACTGACACACTCATCAAGAACTAACATTACTCAAAGACTAAGTTAACACTGCTGACCTTTAGTGCTCAGGGGCTGTTCATGTTACATATTAATATTAACAAAGAAGAAGAACCTTTATTTGTCCGTATACAGGGTGTCCATAAAGTCAAATTCATTACAAAAGCAAATGAATATGGCCAACAAGTGTTCAGTATCACTGGGAACTCCTTTAAGACTTTTGGAAAACATTTCAGGTGACTACCTCATGAAGCTCATCGAGAGAATGCCAAGACTGTGCAAAGCAGCAATAAAAGCAAAATGTGGCTATTTTGAAGAATCTAAATTATAAAACATGCTTTGAGTTATGTCACACTTTTTTAACTACATAATTCCATATGTGTCCATTCATAGTTTTGATGCTTTCAGTGAGAATCTACAATGTAAATAGTCATGAAAATAAAGAAAAATAGGACCAATGGCCCTGTAGCTTACAGGCCAAATTAAAAGCTTTAGGAAATGTATCCAGATGTCATTTATTATCACCCAGTTATGTGTATTTATTATATTACAGAAATAGCCCATGTTTTGGTCATATTCCAATCAGATCTGTAAAAAATTCAAATTCCAACTTGATATCATTGATATTTACTGATTTATTGTATCAATCCACTTCTTATCTCTTATAATGGGAAAATTTGTCAAAGTCGCCCAAATCCAGAATCAGATCGAAATAATTTCAATACCTTGTGTTGACATCATCATAAAGAAGCTGTATACCAAGTTTGAAGTCAATCAGAACTGTGGTTTGGGAGAAGAAGACGATTGAAATTTCTTCCCTGTAAGAGCCCATGTTAAATTTTCCGTAAGTTCCCAGATCCAGAAGAAGATCCTGATCAGCATGTGGCCATTAAGTTTTGGTCATCTCGCCATCAGGGCAGTACTGTAGAAATTTCAACTCGATATCATTTATATTTACTGAGTTAATGCATCAATCTATTTCCTATCTCTAATAATGGGGAAATTTTTCAAAGTCGTACCAAATCCAGAATCAGATCCGGATTGCAATAATTTCATTAACTTTTGTTGACATCATCATAAAGAAGCTGTATACCAAGTTTGAAGTCAATCGGAATTGTAATTTCGGAGAAGAAGATGATTGAAATTTTTGTAACGGACGACAGACGAGGACGACGCCAACGGATGCCGCATGACGACAATAGCTTACGGCCTGTCAGCCGGTAAGCTAAAAACCAGGTGAGTCCAAACTTTTGACTGGTAGTGTATATGGGCACCATTAGTTGCACAAAGCACATCAAGATGGCACTCAGTTTCTTGCCATGTTGGCTGTAGCATAACCTCATCAATAGTGGCAATGGCATCAATCAATCAATCAATCAATCAGTTTTTTTGTTATATAGCGTCACATCATGACAAAAGTTATGTCATGACTTAGAACTGGTTTAAACCAGACTCTTCAGCCAATTTCCAGAAACCCAACAGAATCCTTCAGGAGCAAGAGAGAGAGAGAGAGAGAGAGAGAGAGAGAGAGAGAGAGAGAGAGAGAGAGAGCGAGAGAGAGAGAGCGAGAGAGAGAGAGAGAGAGAGAGAGAGAGAGATTGGGGGAGAAGGGAGGAAATAGAGGGAAACACACAGAGGCACAGATAACTGAACTAGAACTGTTAAAAAAGTAGAACAGGTGGTGCTGGTGTAATTACCAATAACTAGAACAAATGTCCATAACTGTTAATACTACTACTACAAATACAAGTATTAACAGTGGGTATACTACTACTGTAACTGTTAGTACAAATAATAGAAACCACTACCATCTATGGAACTATATAATAAACACTATCACAACTATATGGATAAATGGATAATGACGATGGAGGCAGGAGAGAAACAGGACCACCGCAGCAGGTCCAGAGATGATCCAGGGAAAACCTGTGAAGTGATAAAGCACAGTGACTCCAGGGAAGAAGGAGAGTCAGTAACATGTATTTTCTGGGGCATGAATAGAGGAGAAGAGCAGGAGAGAGGAAGAGCAGAGAAGAGCTCAGAGAGGAGGAGGAGGAAGAGGAGCAGAGAAGAGCTCAGAGAGGAGGAGGAGGAGCAGAGAAGACCTCAGAGAGGAGGAGGAACAGAGAAGAGGTCAGAGAGGAGGAGGAGCAGAGAAGAGCTCAGAGAGGAGGAGAAGCAGAGAAGAGCTCAGTGTATCATGAGTCTCCCAGCAGTCTAAGCCTGTAGCAGCAGAACTAAGCAGCCTGACCCACCCAAACTATAAGCTTCATCACAAAGGAAAGTTTTAAACCGACTCTTTTTTTCCCCCAGAACTTTTTATTGATTTTGTGCCAGTGTCAAACAGCGAAAATGAATAGTAAAATACAAAATAAGTCACTGGTTTATGTACATACATTCAAGGAATAGGAACAAAGCCATATTAAAAATAAAAGAGAATTTTCCAGGCAGGCTCTTCTTGAAATAGTCTTTGAATTAACCCTCAACTGTTCCCATTCCACCCACACCCAAACAAACCAAACAAAAATCAAGATGGTTACTTGGTGAAAAAAATAATGATAATGAAAAATAAATAAACACACACACTCACACACACAAATATATAGTTAAAAGTGACAAAACAAAAATACAATTAAAGTAAAAAAAAAAAAAAGGGGGGGAGCCTTTAGTGTTCTTCTAGCAGAGTGGTTACTTTCTTCAGGTGTTCTATAAAGGGACTCCCTTTAAGCCTACTCTTAAACATAGAGAGGTTGTCCGCCTCCCAGAGAAGGTGTCTGCCAGCATCAGCGATGTTTTCCTTCAGGTTGTTGATAACTCGTATCTTTGTTCAACATACAATATCTTTAACATAACCCCATAGAAAGAAATCCAGGTGAGGGATATTTGGTGAATGAGGTGTCCAGGGAATTGGACCATCCCTTCTAATCCACCGGTCTGGAAATGTTTGATTTAGGAACCCACCAACATGCAGTCCTCAGTGTGGTGGTACACTATCTACCTGGATAATGATGGTTGGTTGAAGCTCATCCATTTGTGGTGCAACATATTCAGTCAAAAGGTCAAGGTAAATGTTTGCAGTAATTGATCTCTCGTTGACGAAAAAAGGACCAATGATTTGGTTGCACATGATCCCACTATGTAATTAAAAAGTTTGATAACCACTGAGTACATAGAACAAATCTGATTAACATATCTCATCAAATGTTTTTTGTAATATATTTGTTAAATTGTAAAGAAACACCCTGTATTTTACATGCAGACATGCAACACTTGTTGAAGTTCACCCTCTGCATTTAATCTATCACTAGATGACCATTGAGGAACACACCATACTCTGCAGACCGGGGACAGTGACCTGCCATGTCGCTCGACTTGTAGCCTGAGGTCTTCAGGACAGCACCTGCTGATGGTTCCACGCACCTGTTGTAGCACACGCGGTGACAGGTCTTTTAAAGCTGTGGCGCCACGTCTATGGAATGACCTGCCTCTACACCTACGGTCCATGGACTCTGTAGAGAGCTTTAAAAAACACCTCAAAACCCTCCTGTTCAAAAAGGCTTTTTAGTCTCCCACCTGACCCAGGGCCACCACAAATTGATTACACTCTATGTATTCATCATAAAGTACTCCATGTGTCCCCCCTCCCCCAGTCTCTCTATATCTCTATCGCTCTCTCTTTTCTCCTCCTTTACTCTCTCTCTTTAACCCCAACTGGTCAAGGCAGACAGCCATCCTTCAGGAGTCTGGGTCTGCTCGAGGTTTCTGCTCGTTAAAGGGAAGTTTTTCCTCGCCACTGTCACCAATCACAAGTGTTTGCTCCTGAAGGATTCTGTTGGGTCTCTGTAAACTTGATTTGATTCTGATTTGAATTGGTAAAGCACTTTGTGACTCTGTCTGTGAAAAGTGCTCTATATATAAATAAAATAAATTTACTATGTCAGGTAACCAGGGAGAAAATGGGGGGTCAAGTACCGGTCTGGAGAATTGTACCAAAATTGACCATTTGGTTACAAGCTGGTGTTTCAACCTTTTAGAACATGAATGTCCTAAAACAGAGTCCTTCAGGTCAGAGTCAAACCAGCAATCTAAGGATACCCACTAATCTGCACTACTCCACCCTACCAACTGAACTATCAAAGGATGTAGAACATTGTCAGGCTCTGTGTTACAGTTCAGCCAAAGTCCACATCACACTGAAAATACAAGTAAAACTGGACCTTCCAAACTTTACTTATCAATCAATCAATCAATCAATCAATCAATCAATCAATCAATCAATCAATCAATCAGTCAATCAGTCAATCAATCAATCAAAGTTTATTTATATAGCACTTTACAACATGAAGAAGACCAAAGTGTTTAACATTGGGGAAAAAAAAGATTAAATTATAAGATAGAAACCCTTATAGCTACAGTTTTTTGACATCATTGGTCAAATATTTGATACTGAACTTCCAGTGCTGCTGTTTGGGTTCATAAAAAAGTTTACCGTCTAAACCAACTGCTTCATCCATTGAGCATAGAGTTTGTGGGCCAGAAAACCAAAACAAACATCACTCCACTTACTTCTTAAGAAGCTTCCCGCATACTCCTCACTACTGTGACTGACAACTCTGACCAGCGATAGATAACACCCATTGATCCAAAGGTTTGTTCTATCTAATATTAAGACACAACAGAGTGTGAAAAAGAGTTGTGTAATCGCTTAAAACAGACAACTCTGATGTTATGGTTACAGTTTCATCTAGTATTCAAAGAAGTGTTGAGCTTTTAATGAATGCTGCAGTACTGTGAGTGTTTTTCATTTACCAAGATCAGACACACAAGGGATAGTTACATCACACTCTTTGTATTGGTAAATGAAAGAAGAGACTGCGTACACCCAGCATTTATCATGTTTACTCTGCAGTGATTAATAAGACATTGAGCTTTAGGCGACTAAAAGCGGCAGATGGGATAAATGACTATTAACCTTTTTTTTTTTTTTTTAAAGTTTGGAAGATTGAACTGAATACAGACTGAAAACTTTTTTATTTCTTTATTTTATTAGTTCCTTTGAAAGTAGACCTTGGCTAATCAGACCCTCATCTTGTTTTCAAGTACGAAGCATGGGAGACTACACGATGCTTAGGTAAGATGCTTAGGTACCCTCAATAATTCATGTAATAACACTAGAGAAACAAACTGACACTCCACTCTTATAAAGACTATTTAGTAGTAGAATAAACTATTGAGGCAATAAGTGAGATTGCAGACATGACACACAGTAGACATAGCTTTTTGACAAACTGATAGCTGGTTGTGTTGATAAGATAATTGGCGGTGGAAAACAAGAAAATTGCTGGATGTAAATTTTCCAAAAAAAAAAAAAAAGTTTTACATATATCAAGCCCTTTGAATGGAGGCTGAATGAGACGCTGTATTTATTGTCAAAGCAAAGACAAAGACGTGTTGGACTGTTTTTATTTTGAGCAGCGTGCTGTGGTTTTCATCTGCAGGAATGCCTTGACTGACACTCAGACAAAAGCATATTATGCAAGACCCCAAAACAACAGCTCTGCAGGAAACAAAAGCAGATATTTCTCTTGGAGGGCAAGAAACTGACCTTAAATCAACAGGGCAATTAGACATTCCTGCCGATACTAGAATAACATCTGGTCTTTTTTAACAATGGATATTCATTTTCATCATAACTATTTGTTGAGCTTATCCATGAGAAGCAATGGAGCGTGTTTATCCAATACCTAAAATGAACGGAAATACTTTGTTCGTCGCATTCATTTTCAGCCCTTCATCCAGACAGTTAGGCAGATATACACTGCCATAGCTAGAGACAGCAGAGCCTGACAGAGCTGATTGTTGCTTTTAAGTATTCTGTCATCCATGTGCCATCTGTACTCTCATCACAAAGCTTTCTTACAGCATTTTAGCATCTGAATTGCGACACAAATTATTAACTTGGTGGTATTTCTGCAGGCAAATAGAGATAAGACTTGAGTCTGCAGGCCGATAAATGTTGCATTAAATTTCAAAATGTCCTCACGCTCACAGACACTCCGAAGATAGTCAAGCACCTTTAAAAAAAATATTAAGTCTTACTTCATCAAGTAGAGTGAGGGATGGGAGATGGAGAGAGGTTATGAAAGGAGAAAAGATACTAACTTGTTAATTGTGAGAAATATAAGATAGAAGAAAAGGAGGATAGGAGGTCATGATGGAAGAGAGTGGGGAAATGCATACTCCATCATAAATGGGAAAATGGGATTGAGATGAAGAACAGTTAAAAGACAAAGATAGATGTAATTGGAAAGCAGGGGTGAAGTTAGAAAGTAGGAAAGAGAAAAGAAAACATATTTAAACCATTGCAAGTACACTTATAGGTCTGCTAAATTAGTAAAGAGAAGGGAGAGATGGATGAGGGCAGAGTCGAAGGAAGACAGAGAGCAGGAAAAACAAAAGCATTTATGAGCTCAATGTAAGGAACAAAACAGAGGAATGAACAGAGAAAAAGCATGCAAAGCAGAGGGAAAGGATGTCTCATGCTCCTCTGGCAGCAGAGCAGTGTCTTCCCTTCTCATTAGCTGTAGCTCTGTTGCTTAGGGGACCGAGTGGGCTGACTGTCGCCACGACGATGGTTACCATTCCCTGCAGCAACAAACACTGATTTTAATTAGAGCCAACCTCTTTGTCTCTCAGACAGACAGACAGACAGACAGACAGACATAGACTGGTCAGAGTAACTTGCTCAGAGCTCATTGCTTAGATTCAAGCGGGCATACGGCGTCCTCACAAACACCCTGCATGTGTCTTCTGAGGTACAAGTAACAGGAAGTCAGAGACGTAGACAGGGAGACAGATGAGCAGCCAGCTGGTGGAGTGAGTCTGGGACAGGAGGGAGAAGAACTGGGGTGGGCACTGCACAACATGACTGCTGAAGCTTTAGGCGTCCTGCTGTAGGACACTCTCATGCATCCAGTGTTTTATGTAATCAGGCAGCGTGCAGACTGGAGTGCAGTAGAACACAGCGAAACACAGCAGCAGACAGGTGTCCTTGACAGCGATGCCCCAGGGGAGCAGAGGGAGCCTTTTTTCTCCCACTGTGATACGACGAGATTAAACAGGAGGACATGGTTCATCCATCGCTTATGCTACTGTGTTCACAGGAAGGAGAGAGACACTGACTTTTTAGAGCAACTGCAAAGAGCTGATAGAAGTTCATGTATAAGCTGTTCTGTAGATGTGCCAAGTGCACAACTCATCTGTACTGTCTGTGTCAAAGACTGAAAATGTCACATCCATTAAGAGTTAAATGCCAGGAGGTTCGGGACTTTATTTAGTCTTGAAATGTTCATTAGTTTTTATTTTTATTAGGACTTTCAGGTTTTTTTTGTTTTTGTTTTTTTTTCGTTCTGGTAAGTTTTCTGAGTGCATATTTGTTTTCAGTTTTAGTTTCATATTCGTCAAGTTTTAGTGTTTGTCTGTGGTATAAGGAGGAAAGTGTTCATTGCAACAAGCTGAAAAAGGACGGGAGGATGCATGACATCAATACTGTTATAAAATATTGTTCATTAAGGGTTCTACATTATTTTTGTAAACCATAAAGCACACAACACCGAAGGAAAATGAAAGCAAGAGTAGTTTTATCCACAGTTCCCTTTCATTTTAGTTTGTGTTGCAAGGTTAATTATATTTAGTTCACATCTTTTTAAAAAATGGTTAGTTTTATATTTATTTAATCTGACTACATTTTCCTCCCCACTAATTTTTTTTTTTTTTTTCTTAACTAGTAAATTCAGGTTGATAATGTTATTTTTACCACTAGGACAAACAGAATTGTGCTCATATCACTGTTTTGTGTTTCCAAAAGGCTTCCTGCCAGAGTCAAAGGTCAGTGCAGAGTTACTAAAATGCCACACGCTTAATGCAACAGCAACATCAACAGACTGGGGACAGCTTGCTGTTGTGATTGGCTCATTTGGTAGCTGAGCTACGTGATCTCAAGTCAAGTATCTCATCCCATATGGCAAGAGGCTATGTTTCCACTGCCATGTGTGCATATGAGCATCAATATGAGTGTTTCCTGAGGAAATGGATGTGTTCCAGGATGGTAAGCTTTTCTCACATCAGTCAGGCTTATCCTTGAGGACCACAGCACATCTTATCGGGTACAAAGCTCCACCCGGGAAAACAGACCATCCAGTACAATGTGAGGCCTTAGCTTCAAAAGGGCAAACAGATAAGGAAAATTAAGTCAGCCAGAGGAACATCTCTACAAAACAGCACCTCAAAACCATATGGTTTGAGTGGTGGGAGAGAGCATCAAACGATGCCGCAACATATTTGCATATCAGAGTGGTGATGTGTTGTTTGTAGAGTTAAGGAGCTTTAAACACCACCGCAGATGTAAACCTAATACCTCAGAAACTGTTTGGTGCAAAGTTGTCTTCCACTGCCATGTTAGGAAAAGGTAGGCACGGTGTTGTTATGGACCCATATTATGTTTTCTATTGCAAAGCAACAGCAGTTGATGTTGGGAACACTAATATACACTCTGGCATTTTGAGTCACAGATTTCAGTGTTTAGGTGCGATATGACTGAAATCAAAGCATGTGATTTCAGCATTTTCTTCTTGAAGCTACTAATGCACCTGTGTGTTTGGCATATTTAGAAAACATGCATGTATTTTTATACTAGCTTCATCTTACCTCATTCAAATTGTTGATTTTTTTGTTTTTTCCACATCAAAAATCCACACAAATAGGGAAATTATATTTGCAAGAACTGCTCAGCTCTCAGTATTTGTGGTATTTGATACAACTGTAAAATGTCACAAGGGAATGTAAAGCATCAGTGCTTGTGAAGAACCTGCGAAGGACCCCGGGGTGTTGTATTAATAAGTAATACTCACTGTGAGCAGTAGCAACAGTCTAGCCAATAGACTTCAATTTCCTTTGCCTGTGTTTCTGGACAATGTGGGATGCCTATATTTCTGTTTTTCACTCACATTTGTAATCTATTTCCATCTGTTAGAGAGCTTCCAGTGGCAGTGAAGAGGCAAAAACAAAATGTCATACAGAATGAGATATCTGTAAGTATGTGCAAAAAAGCAAGGTACTTATAAAGTAATAGAGGCTTACAAAATGTATTATATAAAGCACAAGTTTAAGTGTATTATATAAAATGAGTGTATGATTAATTTATCCAGACAAGAGACTGTGACTTTTTAAATTTAGATAAGACAGTGGCCATTTTTGAGAGAGGAAATCAGGGAGAGAAAAGGGTGTTTCTAGTTGATGTCCTGTTCACATAATTTAATTTGTGTTGGAGGAATAATCACATCTAATCTCTATTCATTTCAAAGATGTAATGAGGCTGGACTGCAAATACATCAGTGGGTTCAGTCTTGCCATGCATAAAGGGTAATAAGGAGCCAGTAGTTACACTGGTATTATCTCTTGAAAATATTTTCTTGATAGGAAAGAAATTGCATATATCTAAAACAATATATACGATATTAAACTGAGAAGTTCATGGGTTGCCTATGATCCTGCATGAAGAAGTCTGAATCCCTTTAATGCATAAGTGTTCATCTTGAAGAGGATAAAACACCATCATCATTCCTTTCACACCAAATGTTCTTAAAAAGGACTGCACATTCTCACTCCCAGCTCGTCACATACTGACACCCTCAGCCAGGGCATCACATGTGACACGTAAGTTTCCCCCAGGGTGTCGTTTTTCGTTGCGTGGGCTTATCCCAAAGACATCTACTCATTGTTACGGTTTGGTAAGGTTTCAGCAAAAAAACAACTTGATTAGAGTTTGGGTTACAGTTACAGGGAACAGTTAAAATAAGAAACATGAAAATAATCACAGCATCAAACTCAAGTTGAACCCTGGTCTCCTGTGTGTATACATCAAACTTGTGTTCTATCATGACCCATCCCAACCTCCTCTTAGTGACTATTTGCAAACAACAGCAGCTGAACAATTGGGTTATAGTTTGTAGAATAGATTAATTTAGAAAAAAGCCCATATCAAACTTCATGGTTGTTCACATTACTAAATAGTTCCAGCCCGAATTGCAAATAAAACATAATGATCTGAACAGTCATGGTTTATTGACGTCCATGATGTTTTTCACAGTGACTCACACACACACACACACACACACACTTGTTCTTGTTCCCCATGTGAGCCATTTTTGTCGATAAAACAGTAAAACACCTAAAAGGGGATCAGAAACCCCTGGTATATTTACTGCTGACAGCAGCAACTTGATAGTCTTTTTTTTTTGTTTTGTTTTGTTTTGTTTTCTTCTACAGTCCTTCCTCATCCTTCTGCAGGTAGAACACTTGTTAAACCACTCAAACGGTTATGGCAACAAAAGTGAACAAAATGTTCTACAAATAAGATGTACAGGTCAGTAGTGCTGCTTGCAGTGAAGCGTTTTTACCTCCGCCAGGAGCTATTGTGATCACTTTGCTTTGTGTACATGCATGCGTGTGTGCGTGTTTGTTTGTTAGCAAGATAACTCAAAAAGTTATGGATGGATTTTCAGGAAATTTTCAGGAAATGTTGATACTGGCACAAGGAAGAAATGATTCAATTTTGGTGGTGACTGGGGCGGTGGCAGATCTGTCTTGGCGGAGGTCTGCACTCTCCGAGTGCTTTTCTTGTCTAATTAATGTGCCCTCTGCTGACCAAGTGTAATACATCTGTAAATAAACCAAACCAACAAACCAAATGTACTTATACTGAGGACCAGGGACGCTAACCCGAAGTACATGGCTAAGACCTCTTCAGTTGTTATATTGCTTGGCTAGAATCAGTGATTTCATGGTGACAGACGTTAGCTCAGGATGAAAGCAGCTGATGTGGTTCCTCAGATTTGCTGTAGTCTTAAAATATAGAATTTTTGTGAAAGACATTTTTACAAACAACTTGTCTTTCAGCCAGTAACAGGCCATACATTTGGTACCTGGGCCTTCAGTGGGACCTATGACGTCACAATTATAGAAACCATCAATACTAAACAAAAAATGTAAAATAACAAGGCGTGGTATCACAGAGAGAGGCATTTGTCATACTGAGATTGAATACCATTATTTCTAAAGCAAGAAACCCAGGTAAGACAACTCCAAACTAAACTACACTACAACCACAGCTGTACCATGTACATCATCTGGAGCAGTTCACAACCAATATTTATCTACTAACAAGACAAAAACATAAAAAAACGTCATGGCCTTCTCACCAGAGATGTTCATTATTTGTATTATAAAGAAAATCCATCCTCCTTTCTTTGAGGAACACTCCACTGATCACTAAGGTGATCTGTGTGTTTCAGTTCCATCAATAAGTCCTTTTTTATGTCCATGGAGGCCAAGGCTGAGAGTCTCCTCTGTACAGTCATATTCCTGACATAGGTTTTTATTCTCTTAGAAACTGTCTTATTTGACTTCTGCTCACAATGTTCGACTTTTCTTGAAAAGTCTGCCTTGAAAATCTATGGAATGGAAAATGGATTTTTAAGTAAGTCCAAGACCAAATTATTTTCTTCTCCTCTGTCAGTCATTGTGGGCATAAAAAATTCTACTTCAAACGTATAAATAGTTCAGTTGTTTTGATAAAAAAAAAAAGTTTGACAAAAAAAAAAACCCTCTTAATAAAAAATATACGGTGAGTTGACAGACAATCACAATACATAAAAAGACATGACAAACTCTGAAGCTGAAACTGAAGCACTGTGGTACTGTTTATCTTTCAAATGTTCATTGTGGTCGGTTTCAGATGCTGCAGCTCTTTCATAATTCATAGTTTGAGTTCTTGTTTGTTCAGTATTAATTGTCAGCCTTGTAAATCCAAGCTGGACTGACTGTACATATCCTGACCAAGGAAAATAAAATTCTCACTTTGTGCAGTAATCTACACCTGGCTTTTCTACCTCTATCCATAATAATATACATTACATAGACTAAATGTCATCTAAAATTAATGTTTATTTGCTACATAGTATAGCAAACTATTACATGATCAAAAACAAATTAATTTTAGCAACAAAAAAAGTCTCGATTTTGAATGTCTGTTAAAATGGGGTCACGAACCAAAAAGGTTGGGAACCGCTGCACTAATTACTGTGGTACTGTTTGTTCTGTTTGTCCTGGCTGTTGCTCTGTAGCTATGTCTGTCTGTCTTCACACTTAGCTGATCTTTAAAATAAAGCAAAATGCTTCTTTGTCCAGCCAAAGGCATCTTAGGGGACACATTTGAAACTTTAAAGAATTCAAATGATCATGCTGGTTACCAACATTTAACTAACACATTTTAATTCATTAACATTAATCATGTTATTTTAAACTCTTAAACTTGACTTATCTTGGGATTTTCAAAGGCAGCAATGAATCGCTTGCATTCTGAAGTGTCCCTGGAACTTCCCCAAACAGAGCTTAGAACACTGCACAACCCAGCCAATCAGAGATGGACAAGGGCGAGTTTTGACGTAGCCATAGTAGGATTCACACTTATGCCAATGGGTCACCTAAATCAGTTTTTCTTTTTTTTCCCCGTCTTTTGTTTTGGTGTGAGAAATCAGATGTATGGCATGAGTGAGTGTGAAGGCAGTCAAATGTGTGGGTCTCACGCTGAATGCACTATCTAAAAAAATAAGGTGGTGTGTTTTAAATTCTGTTTACATATTTATCAAGCTTTCTTGTTTCAGTCCTCTGTTATGTTGTAATTAACCATGGCTCCTTGTTGTGATGATGGATTGAAGTCACAGAGATAGGGTACCTTTAATTCCAACCTTCCCCTCTCCACCCTCCACTGTATGGATGTGGTGTCATGTAACCTGTCAGTAGCATTAACCTGTGGGGAAGTGTACAGCTCTCTGTAGCTTTACATCTATTAATATTGATATTCTATGACCTTACAGCTATTCTGTTTGTCTCGAGTCACTCTGTGAACTTCCTCTCCCAGGGCAGCACCATTTTAGAGAGCAAATTTACCCCTGTGCGGCTTCATTAAAGTACTGAATAATTTATCCTTCCCAGATTCAACCCCTCCTGCTTTCTTTTGCTGACTAGACATATTGCAAAGCACACTTAAATGGGTCTGAATGGTTCTTCACATCTGACAGACAGAAAATGACTTTTTTGTGCATTGACATCTGCTCTTCTCCTCTGAGGACAAGTGATCCATACAACATGGGAGCCAGTGGATAATATCAGACGGACCATGTGTGACCTCTATGTAAATAGGAAGATATTGGATTTCATATGACTGGCTGCTCACTGTACTTTCCACCAAAAAGAAATCTATCACTTAATATGAGCAGATACTTTCAACTGAGATGAGGGTTTGGAATGTTCTTCTACCTTCACCTGGTATTCAGAAAATCCTACTACTACTACTACTACTACTACTACTACTACTACTAATAATAATAATAATAATAATAATAATGATAATAGTAATATTCATAAAAATACTAGTGCTGTAAAATGATTAAATTTTTTATCAGATTAATCACAGGGTTGCTGTGGATTAATTTAAATTAATCACAATCAAATATAATTAATTTTTAATGTATATTAATCGTGTTTCATTTTGCATGAACAGACTCATGACAGAAGGGAATATATATGCACTTAACATGTTTATTACAACTTCAACAGTTTCAACAAAACAACTTGAAACTGTTAAGTCTTGGTTTTTTTTTGTTCTCATATTTCCATCCAGAGGGCCAACGTGCTGTTTAGTGTCTTCCATCTTTATGGATTGGTTCTGCTGCCTGTCACTACCGGATCAACTGTCCATTTGCGCATGCACGACGGTAACTCTACTTGGACAAACTGCCCCAAATACGTTGGCAGAGACTTTCAAAGTCATTCTGTGCTGCAGATGGGTTAATTATGTTAAAACTTTTAACCAGATTAATCATGATGGTGGATTCGTCTGTAATAATGCATTAATTTTGACAGCCCTAAAAATACTAATGAGTCCACTGACATTCTCTCTGTTTAATGTATGGAAAATCCTCAGAAAAACATGATGGAATTTAATTCAGCAAAACACAAGACATGACCTGAGGAGGCTGAATTACCAACTGGGAAAAGTAATCTAATGTCAATAATATTTTCTATCATTCCAGTTTATAAAATCTTAAAAGGTGCATGAAGTTGTGCTGAATCAAATGACCACAAATAAATGTAAAATTCACCATATTTCTGCAGTTGTGTTTGTTCTAGTAAGTGGAAGATAATTCATTTCAGACATATAATGTGTTTCCTGTGTCAACATGTTTTAGGGGATGATATTGGTGGATTAATTCAGCTTTTCTTTGTTCCAAACTATCATTGTAATAGCCTTTAAAAAGCCACAACTGGTTGACCTCTGCTACACACCAGCCAGAATGACTGTATCCACATTACAATATACTCTTCTTCTTTTTTTGCTTTTATTTTCAAAAAGAGAAATCCTACTAAGCTTTTACATGGCTTGTGAAAGTCAACATCCCACTAATATAACTGTTTACAATCAGTTTTGTGTATATGCAACTTTTTGTTTCATGCGTATACAACCATGCAAACACAGCTTCCTTCATTCATTTCTTCAACCACTACATTGTAAAGGTCATCTCTGTGATATTTGTGCATATCCATAACTTGTTTATGTTCAAGTCCTCAGTAATGTTTAAAAAATAGTTGTATGTTTACCTTCTCACCAGAATTGTGAGGATTTCTTCAGGGCATGCATCTCTCCTGCAGCCCTATAAAACGTTGGGATACTTAGTTTGTATACAACACACAGAGCTGACTATAAATAGGAAGGAGGCTATGTGCTGCAAACTGCAAGGCACATATTCCAAATATGCAGTGTAAATGTCCAAATAATGCTCCTAAAACCTGAATAATTCTTTTCCAAAGTAAACATCTGCAGACCTTCCACCCATCACGTTTACACCTTTTTGAAAGAACAATTATCAGTGCAGTCATTGGTAAAATAATGTTACTGACCATTTACTTGCAGCATAGTTATATGGATGTAACTACTAACTAATTTTGCCAAAAACAAGGTTGGTCATCAGTCAAGAGTTTATAATACCAGATGAAACCAGGTCTTGGATGATGACTCATTTCAATAGCTGGTTTCGACACAAACAAGAAGAGGTTTGACCCATGTACACAGTTGTCTCTAAACAGTTAAAGGTGGGGTATGAGATCTTAGAAAAATGATTTGAGTAAGCTACATTTTGAAAATACTCAATTCAAAAGTCCAAACCCCTTTCTTCAGACATCCCTCGAAGCCACGCCTCCAGAGTACTGGCATGTGCAATGCTTGTTCTCAAGGGTTCACGAGTACTGCACAACACCAATTCGCCCAGCTCCAGTGGCCCTGGCCCTGATACATGCATACCTCATTCAGTTTCTTCCAACACCCCCGCTCGTACAGAACAGCGCCAATTCATACCTATCTGGCTAACGTCACATTTCCTAGGGATTTATGTTGGTGACAAAACAGTTTGCTGGTGAACTTTCCATCCTAATACAGCTAATATAGCCAAGCTCTGGCTCTGGCTTCGTTTCCTGTACAAGTGCTCCAAGCCTCTGAGAACACAGGATTCATGCACAAGGAGGGGTACGCGCAGAGGGGGGAGGGGGGAGGAACAAATGACAGTTGAGTTTAACAGACATATCACCGTTCAATCATTACGATTGGGTGCTCAAAATGATTGGATGGTGTTTTTTCAGTCCTGTCCGTTCTACAAGTGACTACATTTTTTTATTTTTGTGTTAAAGCATTTAATTAATTGGTTGTAATCGTGGTGTGAAGGGGATTTTAAGCAGTATAGTAAAAAATGCTCCAGGAAAACATCTCACACCCCACCTTTAATGTTTATATATTTACAGATTAAGTGTTGATGTAAATTTTAGAATCCCTTTCAGAATAACTGTTGAATATACATCTGTGATTCCCATATTGTGCAAAAGTCTTAGACCACCTCTAAATTTATTGTTTTTGCAGGGTTGAAATGAGCATACATATTTATTTGCCATTGTGTTTTTCTTCAACACAAGAAAATACAGGAAATGTGCGCAGCCATAAAAGACACACAAATAAACTGAGCTAAAGGTTTACTAGGTTCTAAAGGTTAAAGTCTTTATTTTGTGTGACCCCTGACCCCATGACAAGAAGCAGCAGCACAAACAATTAGAAACATCTGACATGTTGAATGAAAGTTGGCATAAAACATCAGAAAATTAATGCAATAAATCTCATATCATCTGAACAAAAGGGTTAAAGATATAAGAGCAAAGGGAGGTCAAACTAAACACTATTACACTGGTTTATAGAAGCTGTTTTTTTTTCTCCTATATTTCACATATCTGGAGACTACACCAACAAACCTAATATTGGCCTCAGACTTTTGCACAGTACCATACATTTACCTCAGTATGCCTTCCTGGTTTCTGATTGGTTATGTAGTTATTCCTGATTGGCTGTAAAGTCACATTGGAGTTAAGATTTAGGAAGTTAGTTTGAAACTTAGTAAGTGAGTAAAGTGTAACCGAGTGCTGTATTGTAACGCAAAGATGATCGGTAGACGTTTGACTGCTCTCTGAAGTTAGCCCATCCCTCTTCTCCTGATTCTTTTATCAAGAGCAGCTCTTCACCATCCACTGAACCATCACATTACAATGCTGAGCTCTTCTGATGTTGACACTCTCATCCATACACTGGTCCACCTCCACCCCAAAACTGACAGACAGTGATCAGTGAACAGCAGCTGTATGATAACTCTGAGAGGTTGCATTGGCTAAACATCTTAAAATTGACTTTAATGTTGGTGCCTTTGCATAATTCTAATTACCCAGATAGTCTACATTAGATTCTAATTCATAATTAGGACCTCTCCTGAAACCTTGAAGGTGCAAAGACTGAAATTCATCTTACAGTTTGATATAGTCACTCATAAATATGTACTCCTGCTGACAACTTGACTGCTAGTGTTGACTAGTAAATGGTTTCTGACACGGTTAACTAACATCAGTTCAGATTATGTTTCACAATGGAATGTACAAAGTTAGCCGGTCTGCATTTTAAGAGGTACATTGCCAGTTATGCTCATGCTAGATGGTGAAAAATCACCTGAGATTCTAATGATATTTCCTGATTGTATGACAAAGGACAATGACCGTTTCTCAATACCAAGAATGCAGAGTACGGTCTTGTGAACTCAGCGAGTATGGTCTTGGTAAGAACAGTCTCAGAGTACGTACTTCCTGAGAAAGCAAGTCTATAATCGGAACAGCTGCATACTTGTGAACTTTCCTCCCTGTCTCTGCTGTATTTCTGCCATCTGCTCCCTAATGTATTTCCCTCAAATCACCACAGTGTCACTCGATTTGATTTCAATAAATTTGTACTAGTATTTACATGTCATATATACATTTTGTATATTTTTCAAAACTGTAATACATTTTGTTGGTTCAGCCAGGCACAGCCGCCTGGATCCCAGCCAAGCCGGCAGGCTCAAGACTGTGGAGCTCTCGACCAAGTCAGGGGGCTCATGGTCGGGCTGGCACGAACTGCATCTTGAGAATTATTTCCCAGCCAAGTCTACATGAGTCACCAACCAGTGCATCCTTGGTTTAAGCTAGCTGACAAGAACAACATCCGGGTATTCCATGCATTCCAGGTTTATGCAAACTTGCAATTGGAACAGTACTTGGACTGCGGCTGATTATGTTTCACGAGAATTTGAGAATGGAAGAACAGACAAGAATGTGTCAATATGTGAAATGGCCAATATGTGCAGAGACGTATGTTATTATCTCCGCCAGGAGGTATTGTGATCACTTTGCTTTGTGTGTTTGCGTGTTTGTTTGTTTGTTTGTTTGTTAGCAAGATAACTCAAAAATTTATAGACAGATTTTCATGAAATTTTCAGGAAATGTTGATACTGGCACAAGGAACAAATAATTTAATTTTGGTGGTGACCGGGGGTGGGGGACAGATCTGTCTTGGCGGAGGTCTGTGCTCTCTGAGTGCTTTTCTTGTTTATGTTGTAAAACATGTGCAATAAATATATACTCCTGGATGTAAACGCTCTTACAATGTATTTTATTTGAAAGATAAATCATGTAAGCAGAATACTGGTAAGGGCATGCATCCATGTACAATATCTGCTCAAATTGGTGTCGCACAGAACATTGACACATATCCGAAACAATTGCAACCATATGCTTCCGTAAAATGGTAACATGTTGAGTTCAAATGGTCTGTCTGTATTTTCAGTTAATTCAGAGCGCACATCAAAGTCTTTTTTTTTCCCTTTTTGACTTTTTAGAGATTTAACTTCTCTTTCCCAAATGACACCATACAACCCTGATGTAAACCCTGACTTTTTTTCATCTTCTCTTGGCTCCAGGCTGGTTCTTTTTCATCTGTCTTTAAGGTTAAGAATTTGTCTAACCACCGCCTGGACTCTAGCAGCTCTTGCACCCATTCTGTCTTTTTTCTCTCCCATCTCGCTCCATCTCGGAGGATGGGAGGGGGAGGGCAAGGGGGCTCTACTTTCAGTTCCAGGGCCCTTTTGCTCTGAGGGCAGACATAGCAGAAGTAGCGTGTCTGCATCTTCGAGCTCTGAACATTTCTTTCCTCTGTGACCAAGCAACCTTGTTAGACTGGTAAAAATAGTAACACCAGCGATGATTTGAGAGAAGCGAGAGACTGTGTTTAGAAATACAAAAGAGGAGACACAGGGAGAGAGAGGAATGAGGCAGGTAATGAGGGAAAGACAGCCTGGAGAAATGTGGCAGTTACAAAAGCCCTCAGAGCAGTCCAACTTTCAGCTGCGTAGGTGAGAAAGATTATATGCCCCCACTGGTTTGGCTGATTAGCAATGACCTCTGATAGAGACTGCGACATCACTAATGGCAGCTTTTACCTTACTTATGTAACAGGTACAAATTTGCATTGTGGCTTTAAGAGATTGGAGCTCTCATGAACGTTCATGGGAATGTGCATAAGCAGAGGGAAATAAGAGAGGGACATGATTGAGCACCTTGGACTGAGCTATAGCTACGTGAGAGCTACCGTGTGTTTAAGACTTGATAAAGTTAAGTTTAGTGAACCGCCTTATTGAATACCTAAGTTTGAAGGCAGTAATACAGTTACAAAAGAGTGCAGTCCTTGGAACAGCTAAGATCCTGCACAGAACCCTCAGGACATCAGGGCTCTGGTGGAGGACCCAAACCTGGTGGTGGCAACACCCAAGGATTCCATGAATCGCACACCTGAGACTCCAGAGACCATCAGATGGTGGGGGTATGGCCTCACAGATCTGTCAGAATCTGTCAGGCCGGTCACCGGATAAAAAGACAAGTGTTAACCTTGCTAACTTTGTCGCTTATAGGTTACTGGATTGGCTGCTAGGAGTGCTAGCCATTTCAACTGACACTCTAGTCACTGTTGTCTGACTTGCGTGTGTAGATAGATAGATAGATAGATAGATAGATAGATAGATAGATAGATAGATAGATAGATAGATAGATAGATAGGAGGCAAACGTTAATGGGCTGGGTATAACCGGGGACTGGTGGAGTGAAACCAGGCTACGGTAAGAACTAGGCCAACCTCGTTAGCGTACCTCGCAATAACTCCGATTACTGATCTGCTGAATTCCAGTCCATCTCAGTCTGCGCAGAACTATCAACATCGCACTCCTACCAGGATTTGAACCCCCAGACTTCCGCATCAAAGTCAGGAGCATACACCACTGAGTTATCCAGTCGCTGTATGTATATAATTTTTTTCTTAACTAAAATGTGATTCAGAAGTAGCGTGATTCATGCTGCTGAGTGTGACATTAAAAATCTTTATATTTACAACAATCTTGGAGACAACATTCAACCCAAGTATGCAAAGGAAAAATATCACATCAATTCTCAAAGTTGAATCCAAAGTTGGTGCAAATTTCATATAGAAGTAAGGTCAAACTTTGCCACCTATGATATTTTTGGCATAGGTTAACGGAGAGATCCCTGCTGAATTCAGCATTAAAACACTAATAGTTTCCACCCAACTTTTTCTCAATCAATAAGATACCAGCGTAAGCGTTTACTCTCAAATGAATTGGGAATTCATATTGTTTTGTTCCTCCTCCTCCTCCTCCCCCTCAAGACTCTGTGCTGCTGTGTGCTCTCACTGTTGGTGCTGGTGGTTAACTTTTCCGCCTGATAATGGAACACAGTGGACTGCTTATCGATTTGTTTGTCTAGATACAAGTCGGTGTGCACTCTCGGCAGAGCAACACTGTTACATTTCTTTGCGTTGCAGGGCAGCCTGCAGTATCGATGCTTCAACTTAGAGACTGACAAGGGAGAAGGTGGAATGAGGGGATGGGTGGAAGGGGGGCGGAAAATAGGCCACGTGTCAGCTCTTGACAAACATCGCACATTTTCAGCCAATTTGTTTACTTTGTGCAGTTGATGAGGTCAGTGATGAATCTAATCTGTGAAGTGCCCCTCATGCTGACAACAAGTAATATGTCTTTGGCAGTGAGTGCCGTATGCATAAGGTTGGTCTTCCTCACTGAGCACTGTGATGAATGAGAGCTATTACAGTTGATGCATGTGATTTCTGCACCATGTGGACTGCTAATATTGGACTGACCTAACAAATATGTGGCCCTCTCTCTCTCTCTCTCTCTCTCTCTCTCATTTTCTTGCTTTTTTCTTGCACCATGTTACACACACCTGAAGAAAGAGAAGTTGGGTTCATCTGATATGCTGGTGGAGGGTTCCAGCAACAGGGCAAAGATCTATTATGCGATAATTGGAGTTGCCTTTTCGCTATGGGAGTGCAGGTGCATGTGCTCAGAGGATGGCATATGGAGTTGTGTGTGAGAGTAGCAGCGACGGTGGGGGTTTAAGGTTAAGGGTTGTGCGTAGCTTTCATCTCAGCAGTGCTTTACGGCCAATATAGAAAATAGCGCAGACTGACCAGCTGTTTTGATGTGCTGTTCAACCGCCAGCTATCCCAGACACCCTCCAGAGCCACCGCTGGCTGTCTGCCCATATCTCCTCTGCTTTCTCCCTCCCTTTTATCTCGACCACCACTATCTTTACTACTGCCATGCTGCTATCTTGTTCTTCCTCCTGTCACTCAGTTAAGCTCACCTGTCTTTCATTTTTTCGCAGTCTTTTTATTTCCATGTAAAAATTTCACTCGCCCCTTGTCACTGTTTAAATACCCACATCTGCATATCAGATTGCCGTCTACATTTCAGGCAGTTGTCTTCGATGTGCCTTATTTATCTAATTCTATACTATGGGTGCAATCACAATCGTCTTGACAGTCACTCTGTGAGAAAGGCCAATGAGTGTGGGTGGAGGCATCCTTATACTCAACACGGATCCAGCGCTGTCAAGGTCCTCCTGTCCTTAGCCCGTAGCCCCTGGACACGGCTGGGTCCTGTTGTCTGAGCAGATTAGCATTTAAAGCACAGCAAAACACTCTCAAACAGAAAAACACATTCGCTCATATATATGTATATGTGCATGTGTAGACGTACACACAGCAACTAAGGACAACAAGGGCCGGGTTGAGGTGATGCTGCAGGGTGTCAGTTTCTGCAGCTTAGCAATAGGCAGCGGAAACATATTAATTCTTAAATTTTTGACAGGGTGATCCAAACCTGTGTTTAAGGGTGGAATATGGCTTTTTGATGAGTCAGTCCAGCTGAGCATATCCCAGGTTTAGGCGAATGATTCCCTCATTAATCTGACGCACAGCACTCCATTTCTGGTCAGCGCTTTACAGCCTTTTTGGAGTTGAAATGGAGTACATAATTTTATAATCTTTTTCAATCTGAAACAAAGGAGGAATTGGCACACACAGTGCCTTTGTAAACACAAACAAACAACAGCTGTGTTTATGCAACTGTTGGAATGTTGAGAGGCTTATAAATGAAGGGTAGCTTAGACATGGCCATTAAAATGTTGCGCATCACAACACGACAAGAGGAAACCACACTTTAACATCAGAGGCTTTGTATAATATGAGTAATAGTGGAATAAGCACAAATTTCATTCAGGTATAATCATAATAACATCAAGAAGCATTTTCTCATGTCTGCGGTACAGAGTCTAACCTTAATTCTGAAAAATTCTGAGAAATACATTTAAAACACTGACATGTCTGTGGGTTTTCTGCAATAAATCCCTATGTTATTACTTAGGGCTTTTCTCGATTGCAGCGAAACACTCACCACAGCATTCTGGAGTACCCTTGTTAGTACTTGAATTCACTTGAGAGCATATGTGATCAGTATTAAATGTCACTGAAAGTGACTCCTGAAACTAACTGTCTTTTCTTTTTCGATCCGGGCCATCTCCACATCTCTGAATCAGCAGCTGTGATTTTTAAGGCAGGCTGAGCATGTTTGCTAAATTGTTGTTGTTGTGACTGACTTTGAAGCAAGGTAATGACACAAGCATCACTCAAAATGCAATTACACCCACCATTTCTTTTGAGACCCAATGGAGTGTTAAAGTGAATGAAGGGAAATGTAGTGTGAAAACCAGTGAGGCTGCATGGGTTGCACTAATGGAAGCCACAAATAGTCGGACAGGAACCAGTCGGTCCAGGAGGGAAACTATTCCCCACCCCCGCCCACACCACCTCTTCATTCACCACCTTCCTCCTCTTTTTAGAAGTCACATCATGCTGATGGAATGGGAGAATGATGGAGTGAGGACTCGGTCAAAGTCAGACAGGAAACTGAGTCTATTTTACGCGATGACAAGCACTGTTTATCTGAGCTGGGAGTTGGGCTGAAGTGGTTTAAGAGCGGGAACATCTACACCAGGAAGTGTGGTTACAAGTGGGGCATGACTTGAATGTGGAAGCTCTAAATGAGCGTCAAAAAACGTCTCTGTGTGTGCATGTTTAGCCTGTGTGTGTTGGGGGCATGTCACTATTAATTTCTTTCACTTTAGGAACCGTTTTAAATTACAGGCACAAACGGCGTTCTCTTACAAACTGCAAACCCCTGAGTAAGCGGAGACGGCTTCAGTCTTATCTCCAGAGGGACAACGATGACAGAGTGGAGAGACAAGAAGGAAACAGTGGAAACATGGTACATGCAACATGGAGGGAGACAGAGGCAAATAGGAAGAAGGTGGAAGGGTAAAAAAGCATACAGGGAAGAAAATACAAAGAGAGGATGACGTGTCTCAGCAGAGAAGACTGTCTCTTACAACCGCCAAGGGAGAACACGCGGAGAATAGCCTGTATTGTTTTCTCATCCCTTTGATTTTCTGCCCTCAGCAATAACACCCCCTTCCATATACACACTCACATACACTAGCAGGACACACGTATACTGTGGCGGCAAAAAGGTTTTGCTCTTCCTGTAACCAAAGATATTTCTATCTGACTCTCTGTCTGTGACCAGAAATAAAAAATAAATAAACTTGTCCTTGTTTTGCTTAAGGCTGTAATGTCTTCCACAGATGAAATGAAGACCTCTCCAAGTGCCATTTAGTAGCTAATATTCGAGGCTTTAATGTTTGACATTGATGTGAAAGTCAGAGCAAACCATCAATGTAGTACATTGTCAATATGAGAAATGAGAAGAAATAAAACACTGGTTTAATATACACTCATTGTTCACATTATCAGATACATCTGTTCAACTGCTCTTTTAACACAGATATCTAAGAGGCTGATCACATGGCAGTAACTCAGTGCATTTTGGCATCTGGACATGGTCAAGACAATCTGCAGTCTTAGTATACGAGAAACTGCAGATCTAGAGGGATTTTCACAAGGATTCTTGAAGGTAATGGTTCAAACTGATAGAAAGATAGCAGTACTCAAATAACACGGGTTACAACTTTAGCAAACAGCACAGACATTGACTGGCCACTTTATTAGGCGCATCAGGCACTGGCCAAGGTTATAATAATTTGGATTTTTAATTATAGTTTAGTTTAATTAGTTTTGAATTTTTCTCTAATTCGTTAGTTTTATTAGTTTTTAGAGCAGGTTTGCTAGTTTCATTAGTTATAATGTTTTTGTAATGCTTAGTTTTAGTTTAGTTTTATTATTAGTTTTACTTATTTGATATATTTTATCTTCCTCACCATCCTATTCAAAGAAATTAGTGAGGCGCGGATATGGGTACCCCTGGACACTTTATTTGGGGGGTCGGTTAGGGGGGCTCATTGACTGAGCAGAGACACAAACACATGTACAGTACAATGTATAAATTCCCTATAGCAGGTTGGGGTGTGTGTGTGATCCATACACAACGTCACTTATGTTAAAACAATGCGAAGATGTGCAAAGTGTGAGAGGAGATGCACAAGCAGCCAGCAGTAAACCAGATAGAAACATATATAAACCAGCTAACCAGCAGTAAACCAAAGAGAAACATTTATAAACCAGCTAACCAGCAGTAAACCAGATAGAAACATATATAAACCAGCTAGCCAGCAGTGAACCACATACAAACATATAGAAACCATACAGAAACATAAACCACTTATAAACATATATAACTCAGTTCAGCAGCAGTAAACACACAACTTAGCAGATATCTCATCTCTTAATCATCTGCAGTTCCATTATTAGACAACTTTGCTTCATTTCAGTTAAGCTAGCTGTAGCTAGTAACAGCAAACGTTTTTTTTAACATTATAACAGGTTCCATACCTCTGTAATTGTATTAGTTTTTCATCCTCCTCTTTTCTCCTCTTTTAAACTGTGCATTTAGGGGCTTGGAAGGCCTTTTCATGGTGATAAACTCTCCAGTCTTTACCTGGATGCTAGTTCAACACCTGTATGACTCTGTCATTTAGCTCTGCTCTGTCTCTGTCACTCACGCACACACACAGTGAACAAAAAAAAACAAACAAACAAACAAAAAAAAAAACAACCCCAAGTAAAAAAAGTAAAGTAAATCCCAGACAGGACTGTGCTGCTTTGTCCCAGCTTTAGTCTGTATGTTCCAGGTAGAGTGGGGACCAGAAGAGTGACTGAAACCACAAGTGACCAGACATGACAGACTGTGAAGTGCCATATGGTGCCACCAACTAAAATTGCTGGAGTGAAATAAATCAATTGATATCAATCCGACATTGACAAAGATGAAACAAAGGGAATTTTATCCATAATTTTTATGCATTTAGTTAGTTTTGTAAGCTCACAATACAGTGTCAGTTATCATTTTTTCTTTAATTTTTTAGAGTTTTATTATTTCAGTTAACGAAAATGTTTTTTCAATTTTAGCTTTCGTCATTTCGTTCGTTTCATTAACGATTATGACCTTGGCACTGGCAAGATGTAACAAATAAAGGGGCCAGTCAGAGTACAAAGTAACTCCCTTCCTTCCTTCCTTTTTGAATAATGAATAAATAAATGGATAAATATTGTGGTTTACAGAATGTGAAATTTTATGCCAATACTGATATTTGAATCAGTGTTAGGCTGTGATTTCACATGTAGGCCTTCGTGGTGTTCTACCAGACTTAATTCACCTTTTAATATCAATATGATACCATTAATACTATACAAAAAATAGGACCCATGGCCTGTAGCTTACCGCCAAATTAAAAGCTTTGGGAAATGTATCAGATGCCATTTATTATCACCCAGTTATGTGTATTTTATTATATTACAGAAATAGCCCATGTTTGGTCATATTCCAATCAGATCTGTAAAAAAAACTCAAATTCCAACTTGATATCATTGATACTTACTGATTTATTGCATCAATCCACTTCCTATCTCTTATAATGGGAAAATTTTTCAAAGTGCACCAAATCCAGACTCAGATCCAGATCGAAATAATTTCAAACCTTGTGTTGACATCAATGATAAAGAAGCTGGATACCAAGTTTGAAGTCAATCAGAACTGTAGTTCCGGAAGAAGAGGACGATTGAAATTTCTTCGCTTACTAAGAGCCTATGTTAAAGTTTCCGTAACTTCCCAGATCCAGAGAAGATCCTGATCCAGCATGTGGCCCATTATGTTTTGGTCGTCTCCCCATCAGGGCAGTAATGTAGAAATTTCAACTTGATATCATTTATATTTACTGAGTTAATGCATCAATCTACTTCTATCTCTATAATGGGGAAATTTTTCAAAGTCGCACCAAATCCAGAATCAGATCCGGATCGAAATAATTTCACTAACTTTTGTTGACATCATCATAAAGAAGCTGTACACCAAGTTTGAAGTCAATCGGAATTGTAGTTTCGGAGAAGAAGACAGTTGAAGTTTTTGTAACGGATGACAGACGACGACAACAGACAACGATGACAGACGACAACGCGGACGCCGCATTGATGATAATAGGCTTACGGCCTGTCGCTGGCAAGCTAAAAACACAGTATAACATTGCATTGCATCACAGACAGGTAAACAAAAATGAATATCATTATTAAAGCAATAAACAACGAACATGCGTTCAAGCAGGTCGTCCATTTCTCTTCAGCCACAACTGCAACCACATATCATCTCGAGCACAATCATCAAATATTACTGAGTAAGATGACAAAAACATAAAACTGTTGATCAAATACATTATGATCAGCTTAACTACTGCTTATTCTTCAGTATGTCTGTGTACCAACTCCATTTCTTCTCCTATGTCAGAACATTGTAGGGTAGGAAAACAGTCTATTAACATCTGCAGAGCCAGTCTGAGTTTACGCTATTAGATCTTTGACCATCCAATCAAATGACATAAAATGCCCATGGTATTGTACACCTGAATAGATCATCCCTGTGTGGCCAACATGACATCTGAATGGTTAAAACTACAGGTTCATTGTCAGTTATTTTAAACTCCAGAGGCTGCCACTGTTCGGATTCGTAGGGCAGGTTAAAATAAACCAAGGCAGATTTATTTTACTCTGCAACATATGATGCTCTTAACATACACATTCACCTCTAGAATCAGTGCAATCAAGAGAAAATGTACAAAATACAATCGACTTTTGGATTAATGTAATACCTCTTCATGGAACAATATAAAATGTAGGGTGAAATTGTAAGTCAGTGATCCGATTCTTTAGGCAAACAGAGAAGGTCTTGACAGAATAACATTATGGGTGTTGGCTGATTTTTGATACCAGGTTATTTACTTTATTTATTGTAAGTCATTCCCCCTTTTGTGACAAAGGAGAAAGAACTATCCTTATGTAAAAAACAAACTGTATTATCTAAGGTCTTGTGTCTTCATCTCACTGTGTTTTAAAGACCACTAATTCAACTACACACTTTTTTCAGTATAATCTCTAAGCAACACAACAGATAAACATAAGCTTGTGAAATGATATTTTTATTGCCAACACATTATATCAGCCAATAAGGGCAACATTTCTTTGCATCCTCAATAAATGTCAAACACTGAAATGATACAAGGTTCAGAAAATATGACAGAAACATATTTCTAACTACAAGCAAATGGATTGAAATCCAGCAATATTGTTGTGCATCCAATTTAACATCCATTAAGTCGGATACTTCTCTGTTGCCTTTTTCACCTACACCTACACAGCACAAAGAGAACCCCGTATTAGAATAGATCATTTCTGTTTATTTATTTCTTTTTAGATATGTGGAGGTAGTTTTAAAACCGAAGAAAGTGTGGGCACCCTAAAATATAAATGTAGTGATCCATAACCAAAAAACCAAAAAGAACATACTCAGTTTTATGTGATGTCCTACAATATAATCTATTTAAAATGCAGCTTTTCAGACATGGCTGCTGACATTTGCTTCTATTCATGCCACGCACCTGAGTACAGAACTATACCAGAGGTCAGGTCTAGTTGGATTAGATGGGGCTGAAGTCAGGACTCTGAAGAGTTCAGTCAAGTGTCTCTAGTCAGAAAAAAAAAAAACCCAACAAAAAAACCTTTCAGAACAGACTGGGCTGGTGGGGCACTATTGAAAAGTACCATTTAAAATGGAAACCACACTCTTTGCATATTTAAAAGATAAGCTGAAGGCCAACTATTTTCTGTAGGCTTAAACAGTGAACCACTCCAGTCCAGGTACACATAAAAGCATTTGTACTACAGAAAGTGCATTCAATTAAACTGAACCAAACTCAGCACAAAACAAAACAAAACAACAAACTGCCTGTGAATGATACACTTTCATACGTCACTTACTGGAAATAATTCAGCAGGGACTGTCTTGTCAAATAAGACAGGATATCTGTAAAAGTCCATCTTAAAGCTCCTGGTGTGTTCTCAACACCTTGTGAAGGATCGGTGAAGCTCTAAGGGATGCCAGGCACGAGGACTGGATGCTGTGCTTCTGAATGCCAATCAGAGTCTCTGGAGACACCTGATCCCCCCTCCCCCAGTCTGTCTCCCCTCTTTCTCATCTCTCCCTTTTCTCTTGTTAGGCGGAAGTGAATGCTCAGGGCTACATGTGTTAAGCAGATGTGTGGGAATAGAAGAGAACATCAAGGTTAAGAGGAAAGGTGCACAGAAAACCCCAGGCAACTCAGCTACCTGTGTAAGTATTTATGTGTGGGAATCTCTAGGGGGGAGGGATTTATTTGCATATGCAGGTGTGTGCATCACAGGAAAAGGTGAATGTTTTTGGTTATTTATTAGGCTATATGTGTCTGTATCTGTATGCTTATGTTTATGCATGTATGTGTAAAGTGCACTTTGAGTGGTATGCTTTTTCATATCAATTTTGATCTCTGAATGTGATTATATGCATTTGTGTGTGGTTGTGAACAGGGGAACAGTGGGTTAAATGGACTTAAAAACACTGTTAATGGGCGAGCAAGAGCCCCATGCAGTTCATCAGTAGGAACCAAAAGAAATGGATTTTCTCCACTTGCAATATATAAAGCATGTTCTACACACAATGTAAAAACTAATTGGCAAACTTGTGCAAAAATTAACATATGCTTACACAAATGCATGAGAGGTCTAAGTGCTATGTAAGTGTATGTCAGTGAGCATTTATTTAATAAGGCCATTATGCAAAACATGTGCATTGTATGTGTGGAAAGGCCCATAATAAATGCACAGTGTGGCAGCCAAATGTACAAATAAGTGAAAACCCATGAGACCTTGACAAATGAAAATGTTTAATATTATGGGATGTGCTGTACTGTTCATACATTATCTGTCAGAAAGATTCATAAAAGCAGCATGAAGCCAGCCAGCCTATCTCTGTGTATGTTCATGAGGATGATGATATGATGATACAACAACTGTGTTGAGCTGCATAATTTTAACCAGCTTCAAAACTTTCCCAGCTGCGATGTGAACCCTTTGAAGTCACCGCGGCTACAGCGGGTGGTGAGATGGCACAGAGCTGCTGTTATTCAGTTGTTGCACATGATTTCATTGTTTCTTTCTGTTTTTCTTTAACTGTGGCACATTTAAAAGCAATTTCGAGGTGCAACAAATTCTATCCATCATCCAAATCCTTTACATAATAGTCTAATTCAAATACAACTGAGGCAGTGATGCAAGTTAACAGCTCAGTGTGTATGGCAGCTCAACACTCCCTCACAGTGCCCTATGGTGGCCACAAAACAAACAAAAAAACAGCCTTATTAGAGAGGGACTGTTTGTTTTGTCTGTTGTGGAATTTGTAGTTAAGTGAATATTAACTCTGGTCCTCTCTCAAATATAGTATAGGATACACCTTAATGCTGGATACCACTTTGTATAAACTGAAAAAAAAGAAGAGGAAATCCATTCAGTGCTACTATGGAAACATGATGCTGCAACACATAGGACTCCATGAACCTCCCTGACCTAATCCCTTTGCAAATATAAACAACTCATTCTATGATAACAAAAACACTAACACTCATATCTTCAGGTGATTAAAACACTCAAGAAAATATATATGCACCTTATATTCCATTTCTGCAATTAAAGCCTCCTAAATGCCCCTGCATCACACACTGATCATTAGTGTATGGAGCTTTAGACCACATTAGGAGTATCACAGTCGCTAAACCTCTCACTCATCATTTCAGTGTCCATGTTAAGATGTCACAGCAACCGCCGAGATCAATGTGAGAAGTGCGTTGGAGGCTCTAGCAGGGTGATGTCATTGAGAAAACATCGGGTGGTAACATTGACATCATAATAGTAAAAATGTTATTACCTCAAGCTAGGATGTTCACTGAAGTCTGTTGTGTCTGCCTGCAGAAATGCACCACCATCTTTGAAGAGTGGTATTAACAATTAGAATTAGAGGCTAGAAATTTGACCTTTGTCACTAACTGTTAGTTAACAGTCTTGAGGGCTTTCAAATAAATGTCTGATGTTTGTTAAGTCATTCTCTATTGTAAAATGAGTTTACACTACACTGACTGAGCTTATCTTATGTCCCTAAGTCTGTGTAATTACAGTTGTATGATGTAAGTGTCTGTGGCGACATTCCCATGAAAAAAATCATCATGTGGAGCCAGCAGTGACGTGTGTTTCATCACCAGAGTGACCAGTGACCTGTCACTGTGTGTGTCAACATAGGGCCTGAACACACAAAGGCAGCTGTCACACAGAAGGTAGGCAGGCAGAGTGACCCACTGTTCACCACACAGAGACTTTACTGGGCCTTACCAATAGTAACAGAGCACAAGGTAGATTTAGACATAGACAAGAATAGACATCTTCTGCAGCCAAATGTTCAAATACAATAGAGTGCTGCTGCAAATCTTAATTATATTTTTCATTATGTATATGATTATTATTATATATTAGTCCAGTGCTGCAGTTATAGCACTGCATACATTATATTAAGCTATTTCTGTTTTGATAAAATATGTTTTGCATAACTCTGTCGCATCTGATTGAACTGGCAAAATTATGAGTCAATGACAGCATAGTAGATTAAAAACAATAAACAGAAACAGAGGAACAACCCATGTTCGATTTTTGCTAGTGTTCCCTCACTTAACACTTGTGCTTTTACATTAATTCAGTGTAAATCAAACCATACCGACAGAGGATAATGTTATTCTATTATGTAGTAGTAGTTACAAGCCCACATAAGAGAAATGAACCTGAATGTAATGTTAAATCTACCCTACATTAACATGCATCTGGAAGTGAAGGACTTAGAGAAGCTGCTGTCCTGCAGTACAGACAGCAGTAGGATGACTCTCTCTTATCAGCTGACACCTTGACCACAATGATAGTTCAACATCAGCCAAGACAATTATGTGAGAAACTCTACTTAACACATAAAAGTGGGCTATGCAAACAGTTTCATCACTGACAGATTGGCACAGATAGACTCTAAATCAGTGAATCGCTAAGGAGGCGTGGCCACAGATTCTATTGCCAGCTGACTGATGATACAGATGACAACACACAGGTAACTGCTGTGATCTTTGCAGTGAAGTTAAAAGACAAATTTGCAATAACCAGCTGCCAGTAAAAGGAGCCACCACAGAGCAAAAAAACCGAAATGTTTACGATTGTCACAGTACATTACCGCTAGTGATGGGAAGTTGGGCTCATTTTAAAGAACCAATTCTTTTGGTTCGGTTCACTAAAAAGAGCTGGCTCATTTGGCTTCCAAGTGGCTCCCCAGATGTTATTGTTCCTTAAATTAATTTATTACCAAATTATGTGTAAAATAATGCATGTAATGGAGAAATATACATTATATCAAATGTTTATTATTCATGTGGCTTTATTTATCCACTTTTAAACACAGTAGGTACACAAATAAATCATGAAATACAATAAGAAAGAGAGCAGAGAAACAGTCTCAGTAGACACAAGGGTACCTTCATTAACCCTTTCTTATATTTTCTAATTGCATTGATGGATGAACAGTTACCATACGTCTGTGCAGGTTGCTTTGTGGAACCTGTTCGGTATAAAATGTTTACTTTGCACAGTCTATACTCTGCTCTTGAACTGTCTGTGATATTGTAGCATCCGGCTGGATGTCTAAAGGATGGACACCAGTTATTCTGTACCAATCACTTTATTAATAGAACACAAAACAGTTAGTGTCGGCCGTAACAGTGACAAACAACAGAATAACAGAAAAAGATGGAAAACTTAACTGTCAGTACCAGTTACTCATCCACCACACACACCACACACACACACACACACCACCACACACACACCTGTTTACTGGCTCCGCCTTCATACCTTTGTCATCCAATCACCTATCCCTCATAGCCATACACACTCAGACAGAAATTACCACAGACAGACAGAAGTTACAGAACATTGAAACAGCAACATCCCCAAACATCACTGCAGGGTAATACAGTATTAAAATAATCCACTGAATCTCTCACTCTAACTCGTCTCCTTCACGTGATCACTATACTTTGTGTCTGCAGCCCCCCCCCTTCTGCGCAGCATGAACACACAAATACCAACAAACATCTTGACCAATCACATGCTGCTTTGATAAAATAAATAAGGGGGGGAAAAAAAAATCGGCCCTCAATAAAGAGCCAGCTCCAGTCGATTACTTAAAAGAGCCGACTCTTAGAACCGGATTGTTCACGACCGACCCATCACTAGTTACTGCTAACCCCTCCCTCAGACTGATAATGATCTCCACCTGCTGGCACTGCACCTGGAGCACATCTCTATTAGGGCCCCATATAAGGGGGTCCTCTGGTCTACTGCGGCGCTAGACCATTGCTGCTGCCACTGCTTCATACATCCATAGACTCTTCTGGACTGTTCATCTCATCATTCACCTAATCTTGCCATACTGCAGACTCTGCTGGTTCTTCCACCCTCAGGTTTTTTGTTACCCATGTTCTTGTTTAATTTCTATTAATAAACCTATTTTCTCCCTTCAGCACCATGCATGTGAGTCCATTCATTCTCTCTGTCATGACAACGATTGCAACTATTAACTACAGATGACAAAAATTAAAGGAGGGACATTCCAAATTTGTCCCTTGAAGGTCTTTGAAAGGAGACCAGAGGTTGATCTGTTTGAGTCCTATTGGAGAATTTGTGGTGATAGGGTGATCTTTAAGGTATTTACATGTTAGCAAATGATCATTCTCATACACAATGTGACAGTAGCAGCTCTGCAGCACCAATGCTGACAATGTGGACACACAAGATTGTCTGATCCCCAGCAGCTTGGGGAGGAAGCTATCATCCACAGGTAAGAGAACAGACAAGTAGAATGGCCCAGGGCTTACAGTTTTTATTAGTTGGAGGTTTTGTAATTTTACCTTGATGACAATAACTTGTGGTCCTGTGATCTAATACAGAGTATTATTATTGTGGCCACTGCTTGAAAGTTAATGGCCTGGTTATGAGTCTGGTGAATGACAGAGTTTGAAATGGAGCCGAATGTACAAGAAGTACTCAGGCTTACTTCAGAAAAATTGGCTGATAGATTATTTGTTGCAGCTACTGCACTGTGTTGTTCCTTTAGTATGTGCATCTTTTATTATTGCTCCCAGTGTAACTCATTCTAAGACACAGTCAAGTCAACAGTCAGTCTGAGGCATAGAGATTGAAACTTTTTTCAGAAAATAACCTCTAAAAATTAAATAAGAGCCTAGCCATACTTTAATCACCACCTGAGTTCCAGATTGTGTGTCTGTCACCTTGTTCTGCATGAGTTTGCCACAATGATACTTTTGAAACAGACTCAAAGTTAAAGTAAACAACCTTCTGATAAGAAGTCATGTAATTGGTGTCATAATTTTCAACGGATGCTGCCATGTTTTGATAAATCAGAACCTTGGCACAGATTATGTGTTCTACAACTGAAATCTCAATTTGGAAAAACCAGAGATATTGTTTTGATGATTGTTAGCTTTCACGATGCAATGTTGATAACTATCGAAATAAACCTTTGAGTCAGGCATGAGCATGCTGCCTCATTTTTCAGACAAAAACATGCCTCTAGAAGATTACACAAGAAATATCATGACTGAAGGATTTTTATCAGTGGGGTTCTGGTTAATTCTCAATGCACCATGCCAAGATAATGGTAATTAGTGAATCACTGAATCATCATCGGTCATGATCAGGAAATGCTTGCATTTCATTTTTGGGCTGTAAAAGCAGAATTTATTATCAGATGAACTCAGATAAGACCCCTCTCATTTCCTGAGCTAGACTTCCAGATCGAAAACACATCTCTGTACTGTTGTGTGTTTTGCTGATAACTTGCTTTTCATGCTTTGGCAGTACACACACAGTGAGACAGAGAATAAGAGCATGAATTAGCATCTCCTGCTGTTCTTCCTCTGGTTCTCTTTCTATTCCTTTTTCAAACAGATTTCATCGGATCGCAAACATCCTTAGAACACAGACACTTGCAAAGCTAACATCACTGTTTTGTATGCTCAGATGACAAACATCTACTGAGGTTTTAAAATCTATTGGCTTTCCATGAGCTAATGGGTTACCAAAGGGTTTTCAGATCTAAGCACAGAAACTCTCTGCTCTCTCTGTCTTGCGAACAAAAGACAAGTTGAACCAAATGCAGCTCAACTTTTCCTGCCAGACAGACTCAAAACCATGCACTGGTCCCAGCTGTCATTTTGCAGTCATGCGTAACAGAGACAAACAAACAGTGGGGGCTGCTCCATTTTTGAATGCAAACCATCGATCATAAAATGGCACCACACGTTTCCTGGAAGAGGGAGACAAGACGATGCGCAGAGGAAGGACAGTGGAGCCTGTGCACTTGTGTGTAAGCCTAATATGTGTGCACAGATACAAATGAGGACTGGAAGATGTTGTGGAGACTCAGACATCCTCTAAGGTGCCACCCAGACATCTGCCACCTCCCAGCCCTGTCTCCTGACGCTTCCACCTGCCTGTGGTCATATACTTCTCATTTCATTGCCCACCACATCCGGGAGGATGGTGGTTCAATGGTGGATGGAAAATAATGGAACAGGAGGTTCAAATGAGATAGAGGATGAATTGAATGAAAAATGAAGCCAGCGGGGAATAAAGACCGTAGGAGATTAACAGGGCAAACAAACAAGGTGGGAAACAGTGGGATTAGAATCTACTGATAACCCTTTCTTCTTTCCACATCCGCAGCTATCTTTACTCCCAACTGCTCACCTCACTCTCCTCACCCATGCACATCCAGGCTCTCTTTCCTCTCATCACCACCCACCCTCAGTCCTGGAGAAAATTCAATCTTTGCATTTTCATTGTGGTTGTCCACACCAACCCTGTGCCTCATGAAATTTTCATCTCATTCTCCTCTATCTCTTTCTCTTGTCCTTACTCTCTCTTAGGGTCTCACCACATATGCATCCACGGCGGGATCCAGCTCCCCAGGACTGGTGATGAGAAAATGTGAGGCAACCAGAGATTTGCCATGCTGGGCTGTATGCAGCTCTGCTCAGTGGCGAATGAAAACAGCCTGGATGGAGGTACACTGGAGTTGCCTTCATATCTATTCCACATAGCCTGAAGCAAGGGATGCAGCTGGTCTGATTTGAGGCCTTTTTGCTTCACTGGTACAGAGCTCTTTTGGGAAAATGCCTCTAGTGGATTGTGCCAGATAAGTCTGCTCAAGAGAGAATGGTTGATATAGCTGGAATGTCTAGCAGACACAAACAGAGACTCCTAATTGTATGCCTGTGCATGCCAAGTGTATATATGCATGTATGCAAACCTCAGCTGAACAGTCACATGTGCTGAATTGTAACAATTATTCATGCTCACATTATCACAAAACAAACAGAGTGCCAAGTGCAGGCTCAGGCTGTGGTCTGCCAGCTATACTATAAAAAAGCCTCTGTGGGCATGACAGACAGTCAGATAACGAGAAAACAAAGGTGAAAGGTGAATACCTCAGTACAAACCAGTCTCTACAATTCAGTGTTTAAGTCAGTTTTGTTATTCAGTTCTTTCCACCAGGAAGGACTAAAGTATCATTGCAAGGGACACAGATTAGTGCTCCAAGGCTAGAAAAAGATGTTTAAGTCAAAGCTTTTGTTATGCTTGGGTAGACAAAATTTAACATGATGGTGTAGGCAAATTTTGACATTTTTAGTCATTTGCAGCTCAAATTATAAGCAAGAAAAAACACAGTGACTGTGTTACTTTTGTATGCAACATGTGTGGACCATACGCATGCTTAGAATAAGCTAAGTTGTGAGCATCAGTTGAAAACTGCTGTGTTAATGTGTCATTGTACGACAGATACCTGTTTTTTTAATGTCTATCCTTAGTTACAGAAAGAACCTCATAAGAAAAAAGACAATGCTGGGAGGTTTTTGATGGGTTGGGTTTACAGCAACTAGTGTTTACATATGTGACTGTTCGGTGATGCATAAATAGGAACAATCCTTAGAAAGTTATAGTGGAACTAGGTGTTGACCCATGGGGAACTATGGGTTGGAGATCCTTTGATACAGTTCATTCCAAATAGTTTCTTGGTAAATTCCACTGGCATTTTCAGTTGAATAATCTCTCATGTCTGTTTCTGCACATGAAAATTGACACCACGGCAATGTGGCCCTATTGTTTACATACCTGCAAACTAGTAGCCTTTAGCCAAGTTGAACTCAAAATTGGCCATCCACATGGACCATCTAAATGTGAATGTGGTGTGTGTGTGTGTGTGTGTGTGGGGGGGGGGGGGGGCACTGATACTGATACTGAATGCTAGAGGTTGAAAACATCACTGGGCCCACACCTGACTTTCTGAACCCACTCAATAAAATGGACTTCCAGAATCTTCAGTGATGTTGATAGAACACATCACGAGTGTTTCGGCAGCTGTTGTGTATCAATTTTAACCCGGTATTTTTTTTTTACCCCCTAAGAATTATGCGCATGTTCCAAACTGTCAGGCATGAGTAACCACATTCTTTTCGATATAAACATCCGGTACTCATCTGGTAGTGAAACCTGTCGTACTGAATTTTCCCATGTGAAGATTTTCCAAAGAAAATAATAAAACTGCCATGCGGAAGACTTGGATTCAATTCCTGGTTAAAGTTTTTTTGTTTTTTTTCTGAGGATTTTCAAATGGGGGGGGGGTGCACGGTGCCAGGGACGCCAGTAGGTAAAACCAACATTGATATAAATCAGCCACTGGGACAACTATATAATATACTTATAATATAGATAAGGTAGGACGACAAGAGGGATTTTCTTTTATCGTGACAATTATATGTCTTTTTTATTTCAATCCCTATGATGATCTTCTCCTAACCATAACTTTTAATTCTGTGCCTAAATTTCATCTTAACTGTGGCAATGTCACAGCCTGAATACAAAAATTAAATTTAAGTTTGTTATATTTAGTGGAATTGGAGATTGCAACTCTCTCACTATGAAAAACGCAGCCACTGTTTGTTGTAGGCTTTTATTTAACAAAATATTAATTCCGGTACACACTCAAACATAGTAGTCATGGTGATGTACCTTAATATTTGAAACAATGGAAAAGGAACTTGGGGCGACACGGTGGTGCAGTGGTTAGCACTCGTGCCTCACAGCAAGAAGGTCCTGGGTTCGATTCCAACACCAGTCGACGGGGGGTGGGACCTTTCTGTGTGGAGTTTGCATGTTCTCACCGTGTCTGCGTGGGTTCTCTCCGGGTACTCCGGCTTCCTCCACCATCCAAAGACATGCACTAATAGGTTAACTGGTTAATCTAAAATTGCCCATAGGTGTGAATGTGAGAGTGATTGTTTGTCTCTATATGTCAGCCCTGCGATGAACTGGCGACTTGTCCAGGGTGTACCCTGCCTTCGCCTCTATGTAGCTGGGATAGGCTCCAAGCGACCCCCGTGACCCTAGTGAGGATAAAGCGGGTTCAGAAAATGAATGGAAAAGGAACTTGTCTTAAGACTGCAGAAGAAACGTGATGGTGCCACAAGTTCCAAGGCAATGAATGACTCCCTCCGTAGATTAAAGGACTCATTTTAAGGTAACAAAAACACAATTTCAAAGGAACAGATTCTCATTTTTCTGTGCAAATGACAAAATGTGTTGGAGTCATGTAGTCAATTTCTGCAATTAGATATACCTAACTCTCCCTAAATATCACACACTGGACCTTTAAGAAGTATTTTATGGTGTATTGTGTCCTCAAACTTTGTGAATATACAAGGTGTCCCAAAAAATGCATACACTCTTTAAATAACTGTGAAGTAGGTGTTTATTAAAATTCATTTAATTTTCAAAATGTAATAGAATTTACAAACATCATTTTATTGTTTTGTCACTGCCCGTTCTCAAACTGACTAAAAAAACAGTCTAGTGATGTGAGGTCTGGTGAACTTGCCAAACAGGTGGATTGGACGGAGGGGTTTCGTTGAATGCCCTCTGCGTTCACCAAGGGAATTGTTTCGTGATGTGTGCCATTCCATTGCTTCGCGTCGTCAGCAGTGTCTGCACCAGAACGGATGTCAGTTTGAGAACAGGCGGTGACAAAACAATAGAATGATGTTTGAAAATTCTTACATTTTGAAAATTAAATGAATTTTAATAAACACCTACTTTACAATTATTTAAAGTGTGTATACATTTTTTTGGGACACCCTGTATATTCACAAAGTTTGACGACACAATACACTATAAAATACTTCTTAAAGGTCCAGCATGTGATATTAAGGAGATTTAGGTAGATCTAATCGCAGAAATTGACTACATGACTCCAACACATTTTGTCATTTGCATAGAAAAATTAGAATCTGTTCCTTTGAAATTGTGTTTTTGTTACCTTAAAATGAGTCCTTTAATCTACAGAGGGAGTCATTCATTGCCTTGGAGTTTGTGGCACCACCATGTTTCTTCTGCAGTCTTAAGATAAGTTCCTTTTCCACTCTTTCCAGTACAAGTGTGTATTTTTTTGGGACACCCTGTATATAGTTTTGACATTGGATAGCAGTCAACCTAATTTGATATTTGGGTATGATGATAAAAAAGATGTTGGTTTGCTCTCCATATTCCAGTCCACGGTGTCTCCTGAGCGTTTCAATGAAGTGAGCAGCTTCGGCGGTGGTGGTAACGGTCATAGAGAGGGGCCTCAGTAGGCGCTGTGGGCCCTGACACATTGATGAACAGCTGTACAGGCCTGAACTCTGCTCATCGCTCTGTGCTCACTCCCAGCTAAATCAATGAGGTAACCAGTCAATGCTTGCCCACACTCAAGCTATTGCCAAGCCCTTATCTAGCCCCAGCAGTTTAACACTGACCCCCGCAGGTAGCAGGAGACACACTAATCCATCTCTTCTTGCCCAGACGGACTCATCTCATCTCATCCCGGCTATATCTCCCTCCTCGCTCTCCATTCAGTTACTCAAACACCTTTTCCACTCTCTCCTCCACCTTCTCCCTGGATGTCTAGTACAGTTTCATTTTCTCTGTATCTATGTACTCATTTATTTTCCTGCTGCTGCATTTCTCTCTGTATCTTGATCCATCTGTAAACCCCCTCCTGTCTTCTAAGCCTCGTGCTGAGCTCACTAACTTTTCCCCCTGCTCTCACTGTGGGTGCCTATTGGTCTGGCCACGGGAGACAGAGTTCTGGTCAAATTGACATAACATCATTGCCTATCAATATCTGCTCTCAATGAGGGCTGAAATGATTGGGAACTGGAGCTGTTTTGATACGCCTCCCCCTCCTTCCGCCTCAGGCTCCAGCGTTTGATTACAAAGAGCTTCAGTCGAGCTGCACAAGTGTGTCTGAAAATATCTCGGTATCCATAATAGCCATATGGAAGTGAAGCCATTGATGCAACACACCTCTCAGATTATCACAGAGGAACAAGTGTTGGTAGCAGCTTGAGACTACAGATGTATAATTTATCACAGAGGACAGTAAATGCAGAAAACAGCCATCACTTATCGCTCTTCTCCATCTACGGGAGAATCTGAACCACAAAGTTACCCTTAAAATATAGTTCAAATCAAATGGTGTCTCAAAAAATTGACATTGGAATGACTATGTGGTCAAGAGAAATTATGTCACATTTTTGGGACAAAAAAAGAGAAAAATAATCTATTCAATGTTGCATCTTTTGTGGATGGGAGACAAGAGAAAAACAAAAAACACAAAACAAAATGAACAAGTATGGGGAAAGACATAGAGCGATGACATAGTCAGGAGAAACAATAAAGAAAAACGTGCCCAGAGTTCTTCAACTTGCTGTCACAGAGGATGTCGGACAACAGGGCTATGATACACTGAATTGAGCAGGAATTAAAAAAAAAAAAAAAAAAAAAAGAATCTGCGATCGGAGAGATGCAGGACAAGGATGTAAACAAGAGCGAGCAAAGAAATGGAGAGGGGAGAAAGCAGCAGTGAAAGAGTGAGGGCTATATCGCCACTAGGCATTGGCATTTAAGATTCATTATGGCAAACTGTGGCTATTTCAACAAGGAGAAACTCAGCCATCACCCTGATATATGATAGCAGCGTTTTCTATCCTCAAAACCCTGACGGCCTGTGGTAATTTGGTATTTAGTAAGTGATGTTTAGCCGCCCTCCCTCTCTCCTCTTACCCTCTGTAATAGCTGCACATTGACATTCTGGTTTACTTTAAGACGCTACTGTAAATAAGCAAGACAAAGTCTCTGTGGATAGCTTGCTACAGTTCTCTGTTATTTGATGCAAAGCGACATAGGGCACCGGCGGCTGATGTGTTACACACTGGCTTCAAGAGATTCAAGTGATCAGCTAAGACAGGCTGGACAATCGTTCTTTTGGCCTTGCAGCTTGTTCGGACAGGTAGCATGATTTGAACAATCTAAGAGGCTGTAGCTAGGTCTGAGGCTGAGTCACTGAATGTCTCACAGAGGGGTATTAGGGGTGCTATTCCAGACATGTGTTACCTTTAAGACCTGACTGCAACTGAAGACTTCTATTTGATCAGAGCGGAGCTGATGCCACCCAACCCCCTGAACTACTCTCGTTCTACTTTGATTCAACAGATTCTACAAGTATTAGCTATACAGTCAGCTTAGTTGAATGCTGTTAACTAACTAGAAACTATTAGCTAAGATCACAAAGTGAAACGTTCAAGTGCAATTTGTGGTGTGAAATTAAACATGAAATAAAAGAATATGTAACGTACAGGGTGGGGAAGCAAAATTTACAATGAACATTTAGTTGTTTTTCTCAGCAGGCACTACGTCAATTGTTTTGAAACCAAACATATATTGATGTCATAATCATACCACTATTATCCATACCTTTTCAGAAGTTTTGTCCATATGAGTAATCAGGAAAGCAAACGTCAAAGAGTGTGTGATTTGCTGAATGCACTCGTCACACCATAGGAGATTTCAAAAATAGTTGGAGTGTCCATAAAGACTGTTTATAATGTAAAGAAGAGAATGACTATGAGCAAAACTATTACGAGAAAGTCTGGAAGATACTATTAAAGAAGAATGGGAGAAGTTGTCACCTGAATATTTGAGGAACACTTGCGCAAGTTTCAGGAGCGTGTGAAGGCAGTTATTGAGAAAGAAGGAGGACATAGAATAAAAACATTTTCTATTATGTAAATTTTCTTGTGGCAAATAAATTCTCATGACTTTCAATAAACTAACTGGTCATACACTGTCTTTCAATCCCTGCCTCAAAATATTGTAAATTTTGCTTCCCCACCCTGTACATGCACTCCCTTGCCAAAAAAGTCACACAATTTTGTTTCACCACATTTAGTTTTGACTATGGCATGCTTTTACTATGGTATTGTTTTAATGAGCTTTTACAACATCACAACCTTATTTTTTGTGCAGAGTTGCATTTATCTTGGTCAAGATTTTGTATTGATAATGTGAGAGTTGAGCTCCTGCGTTAAGTCTCCTCCAGCAAATCTCAAAGATTCTCAATGGGGGTTTGGACTCTGTGGCAGAGGTGGGTAATCCCAGCTCCATTGAGTAAAAGTCCTGCCATGTATTGGTTCTACCTGTTCACTAATCACAAGTGATTCCACTAATTATCCCATCTACCTGAATGAGGAGTTGTGCTCATCAAAATGGGCTGGTTCAGTGAGTGGTTGGAACAAATACATGGTAGTATTATTACAATATGGAGCTGGAATTACCCACCTCTGCTCTGTGATGGCCAATTCATGCATGAAAATGTAAATGAAAATGAAAACCTCATGCTCCCTGAACAACTCTTTCACATTTTCCTGACACTGTCATCTTGGAATATGTTATTGTCATCAGCAAAGAAAATATCCTCTGATTTTCAAACCTGATCATATATTTTTGGATTACTGAGCCAAGACTGAACACTGCCCCCAAAGGCTAGTACTGTAGGCACTAGACATGATGGATAATTAGTTGATCAGCATCTCTTCTCATCCTGATGCACCCATCACTCTGGAACAGGGTCCGTCTGGAGTCATCAGACCTAGAGATAGGTACTGAAACCTGGCATTAAATGAGTCCTCAGGCCAAATGATTAAAGACCAGAGTGAGACAAGTTAATGAAGGTCACCAGTAGCTACTGATTGTTTCACTCTGGGTCCATTCATGCATTTAAACTGAAATGGTCAGAGCATCATCTTATCTGTTGTCTAGAAACTCATAGTTTCAGAGATAGAAGCAGGAGGATGTAAAGATATGGAAGCTGCAAGAAAAGTACCACACTGTCAAAAATACTGACAGTCCTGCAATCCGTTTTAGATGTAAAAATGTTGAGTGAAAGAATATTTTTTTACAGTAAATAATTATTTATATTTGTTTCACATTACTGTAGAAAAATCCTAATCTTTGAGAATGATCAATTCAAAACAATGTTGCACTGTACTTCTAAAGAATATTAAATATATTAATGTATGGGCCAACACTACAAATGACAAAATGGTGTAAATAATTCTGTTCACGGTTTGAACCACAACCCTAACCTGAGAAAAGAACTAATAACAATACAGTTAAAGCACTGGATTGATAAACAGTATCACTAAGAGTAGTGATATTGATAAAATCTTTCCATTCCAATACCCATTCGTAATCAGACCATATGACCCTTTACCATTGCTCCACAGTCTAATATTAACACCCTGGAAAACTGCAGTTGTTTATGAAATGAGAAGCTACTCACTGCATCAGTTAGGGTAAAGAACTTGTTCCTACTTGAAACACAATCACTGCAGAAGTTATCCAGTGGAAGGATCTGAGCTATTTGCTGAGTTAAATCCAGGTGGGGTGTTTTCTGGGGGGATCGCAGTGTAGATCACAACAGGAAAGTAGAAGGACGCTCAGAGTACAGGCGTCATCCAAGGCCACTGGTCCACTCTTTCTTCTCTTTCTAAACGCTATTAGAGACAATATTCTGAACTTTGGGTGTAAAACACATCACAGCTTTAGGGTCTTCAGTGGTAGATGACATCTGATCTGTGGCTCAGGTCCCCAAACAAACTCTTATTTTGTTAAAACAGGTGGTTTCAAAACTATCATACAGCTGCTGTAATAGTCTTTAACATCTTATCCATAGAGTAGCAATTTATGTGGCACCTAGTAAGATCTAAACTGAACAAACTGAACAAGTGACAGCTTGAGGTGTTGTGACAGGACAGGTCCATTTATAGCAGTGCTACAGTCTGTCATGTAGCTGAACACATGCACTTATATCTGTCTTTTCTTCTTTGTATCATCAAAACCAATGTTAAATGTATCCAGACTCACCAAGCACATCACTAATCTATACTATGATGCCTTGGAAAACTGCTCCACTGCACCTCAACATGAAAAATCTTTACAGTGTTGTTTTTGTGCAATTACTTTGCTCACCATTATGGTTTGAAACTGCTGTTTACATCATGACTACTTTTATAGAATGGGACTATTACACAGCATTTTATTTTCTGGGACAAAGCAAAATTTGTCAGTTTTTGCAATTTAAACAAAACCAATCATTTATGTGAAGTAGATGTGAGGTGACAACAACAATGACCTGTTGATTTGTAGTCATGTGGTTTTGTATGAAACAACAAGGCGAAATGTGGAGCCACATCGACAAACAACTGGACTATGAAGCTGACGGTAGGATTCTGCAACATGAATGACTTATGGATTGAATCCAGTTAGTATTGTGTGTGTTTTTACCAGGTCACTGGACACTGACTGAGGGGAAAAGACATTGAACCTAAACCAACAGGAACATAGGTTTCTGGATCCAAAACAGATGAGACACCATGACACATGACTCACACAAGACTACTTCTATTATACTACCCGACACAAACATACCTGATTTTTTCATTAACCCATTAACCCCTGAGACATTATTTCAGTGAAACAGCTGCTGTGAATTTGCATCTGTAGAAATGTCATAAAAGCTGCTGTGAATGTGGGCTTCAGTGGTTTTGTTTTACTGTGTGTTTTAGGGTCAAACCAAGGCAGAATAACAGAAAAAGACAAAGAATTGAAGTTTTACAGGTTTTGACTAAATAAGACACTTAGACTGTACATCAATAAGAGATTTAGGACATTTAACATGAACTGTGAACTGTAACACACTGAACAACTACAAGTATTTGAATTTTGGCCCAATGGTTTTTGTTTTTTCTAAATCAGTCCAGCTGCTTTTTGGCACCTGGTTGAACTCCAAAAAGCAGATACATGGCGAAAAAACAGAAAACACAGTAAAAAATTTAAAGGAAAAACCCCACAACACTGCAAACAACAGTAATAGATAGATAGATAGATAGATAGATAGATAGATAGATAGATAGATAGATAGATAGATAGATAGATAGATAGATAGATAGATAGATAGATAGATAGATAGATAGATAGATAGATAGATAGATAAAAAGCCAAAACCATCTGGGTGCACTGAGCATGCTCAGATGTCCATGGAAAGAACAACGTCTATTCTCTCAGCACATTTAAAATTTTTATTGATATTAACAATAAATCATACATTCACAACACTCACCACAGACACGTCAGGGGTTAAGGGGTTAAACAAATGTCCCAGCTGTCTGCTTCAATCCTCTGGTGTTATTACTTTGATGCTAAATATTTGCCAGGGCATGCAATTTACTCATCAGGCCCTGTCGTGTAAAAGCCTTTACTGTGGTAAACATTTGGAGGATACATGATCATGTCTGTCAGCTGACATCAGGAGTTCACTTCGATATACATGACTGAAGTTCATCCTTTTTAACCATACACATAGGAAGCGCAGTGGTATCAGGGTTACCTCTTCCACAACAGGTTGGTTCTGGATTCTATTCTCAGTAAGACCGGAGCCTTTCTGTATTGAGGTTTTCTGTTGTCTCTGTGCCGTTCAGGTTTCCTCCAGGTGTCTCAGTTTCCCACCACCATTAAAAACAGGGTGGACTCTCTTGTTAACAACGGTGGTGCTGATGGTCGGTAGTTGGTCCCCGCGTGCTTTCAATGTCAGCTCACTGCTCCTATAATGTGTGGGCCATGTGCTAATGCTAATTTTAGGTATTATGTGTCTATAGGTTGGCACATTCTAAATACTTAATGTCAAATAAAAAACTGAAGATTCCAACACGGAAATTGTCTAAGGTATTATATATAGGCACCAGGCCCCTAAAAACATGCTGGAAATGTGTAGATGAAGTTATCTTTAGACAACTCAACAGGTTTGACTTAGTGTTTTCATAGTACCCATAGTATTTTTTTTTAAATAAAATCTTAAAATATTTGTATTCACCCATAAAGATTCAAACAACCACCAAAATCATCTACTGATCTAAATGTTTGATAACTTCTGATCCACTAATCCTATCAATCCATGTAAATAATTGGTGTAAAATGCAGTTATTTATATTTTCATGGTCATCAGCCCATTTGGGACGTTCAGAGGCTCCATAGTTACTGTGGAAACACCATCATCTTCTACAGTGTTGATCACCAGTAAAACCCATGGAGTTTGACAAATGACAGAAGTTGTAGATGCTTGTTTTTATGTTCAGTCATTGATATCCTAGCTGAAAAAGTCACTTTTCTTCAGTCTTTTCGGTTGTAAAATAATAATCTTAAATTTACTCAAAATTTTCATAAACATGTACATGATCAGTAAATTAAATATAGGGGACAATACCTGATTTACATTGAAAAATTCCAAATACTAGGGTAATATTGTGATAAATGGTAATAAATCACTTAAGAAAGGTTAAATAGAGAAATTCATTTGGGAACTGACACAATAGTAATACTGGGTTCTTAATGTGTTAAAATATCAATAAAACAATCTTCCACAGACATATGCACACAGCTTAAATGAGTGCATATACACACGATAACCAGTAAGGCTGTGCTCCCCAAGAAGAAGTCTTACTTTTTGTTCTTCTGCATGGGCTGAGTGCTTTTCTGACATTTGTTTTGAGGGTGTTGGTGTTGGTGTGGAGCAGGTGGTGGGAGGTGGATGCTGGGAGAACGGCCCAGGGTAGGATGTCTATAATTACATATTGATTTCTCGGGGGCTTCTGTTCAGCCGGCACTGTGATAGTGTAGAATAAATCACTCGGCCTCTATGATAGCTAAGTATTTATTCTTTTTAATTCTGTTTATGGTGATCTTGATTCATGCCCTCCAACCCTAGTCACGCCTCAGTGCAGCTGCCCCCTTCATGTCAGAGAGATTGCAGTACAAGGCTGTGTGGATGCACTTATACCAGTGTTTTTCTACATGCACCTGTGACCACAGTGGGTAGGTTGGTGGCCGGTTTGTACATTTTACCAGGAAGTTACTAGCATCTCAATAAAAATGAAGATTTGGAGAACAAAGCATTGAGCATCTTTTCACCAGAGAGTTTATTGGTCGAGGCTTTTCTTTCAGAGCTGTGGTTTAGTCCAAACTGAGACCCCTGTAATAATCGTTTCTCACAAAAAACTGATTTAAAGGGATAAAAGAGCAAACAAGACCCTTGTGACTGAACTGTCCGACTTGAATTACCTCTGGGCAAACCATAAAAGGCTTGCAGATGGGTGTATTTGCTCTTGTTTGTTGGTTTGTTGCTCACTGATGGGCGTCTTTCAAAAAGAAATCCATCACAGTGCTACCAAAATGATGCTAATTATCCCCACTGAGCATCAAATGTGTGTGATACGGTGTTCTTTCTTTCTTTGTTTATTTAAATAACAACTGGGGAAATGAGATATCTCACTGTTTATTTGAAATTAGGATTGCATAAAAAAATTACAGGTAGAAATAAGGATTTGTATTTGTTACTGATTAGCCCAGAAAGGGGAGTGCATCACAGGCCGTAGAAGACATTTTTACTGCTGCTTCGCAAAAAGGAATGGGATGAGATGAAATCTATTGATTCCTACAGGGGAATTTAGTTATTACTGCAGCAAAAATGAGATATAGATAAATACAGTATATGGACCATATTTACTGATCATATTAAGATTGATGATACTTTGCCTTTAAAGGACTTCCAGCTACAGTAATGATTTACAGATTCAGTTACTGATATCTTACAGCAACCTGCAGAATCACACACACAGGATGCGCTTCGCTATGTGCAGATGTGTATCTCTGAGGCTTCAGCAATGACAGAGGACAGCAGTGAATGCTTATACAAGATGAGGAGGAGGTGAAAAATATGCTTTTTGTTCGACTCCAGACTGACAATTCATTTCAGCCAAGTGCCTTTAAACCCAAAGACCACAGCAGACAAATGACAATAAGGAGTGTGAACACAAACAAGACTCCAAGTGGGAATGATATGTGCAAATGCAGCTGTTTGTTAAATTATTCATTGTATGTGGGTCAGTTTTATTTATACGGACCAGTATCAAAAATCAGTGCAGTTTTTTTTTTTTTTTTTTTTTTTTTTTTTTTTAGGGTATTATAGTATGTATGAATAAATATTTTTATTTCAGTTTTTTTTAGGGTATTATAGTATGTATGAATAAATATTTTTATTTCATTTTTTAGGGTATTATAGTATGTATGAATAAATATTTTTAGTTCAGTAAGTACAAAACACATACATAGGTATAAAGAACATACAATTGACACAATTAGTAACCGAAAAGGAAGAAGCTGAAGCCAGAGGCTTATTTATGCTTCTCCTACCTGAAATTGCAGCAAATAAAACACCAACACAAATTAATCTACATTCAATTTCTTAAGTTACTTGGAGATCATTTTACCCTTATAGCCCTTGAGAATTTGACAATTTAAAGCTTTTTTAAACCTCAGTGAGCTACATTCATCATTCAGCTGATTCCATAATTTGACACCTATAACAGAAACACACCGATATTTGACAATTGTTCTTACTTTACATGTTTCACAAACAACCCTCTTAAATATAATTCCATTCTTTTACTTTAAACATATTTCAAATACAAACAGGAAGACATTTGTTCTTAACATGAAAAATTATTTTCACTGTTTTTAAATATGCAAAATTAAGAAGTTTTAAGATACCAGATCCTACAAAAAATGTATTACTTGACTGAAGATAACCAGATTTAATTGAGATTTAATTACTGTAATAGCTTTTTTTTTTTTTTTGGATTTTAATTATAGTATGATACGTATCTGTCTGCACTAATAGCTCAAAACCACAGCTCATTTCCAGTTGAATTTCTAGGATTTTAAGGTGTTTTTTTTTAAACCATTGAAGGTAGGTATTACTCTGGGAAAAATCTAATCAATTAGTGAGTGAGTGAATCAATCAATCAATCAATCAATCAATCATAATAATAGCAGTCGTATACAGTTCCTTGCTGATTCAGAAGACAACTGAAACCCAATTTCCATTCTTAATTTAGATTCAACATTCATTCTTGACCTCAGTTTCCAAATAGTAAATTCAGCTATGGTTTTTAGAAACTGTTCATTAGTTGTTTTTTTTTATAGAAAACTTATTGAAATCCATGGGTTTTGGCAAATTTTACTGAGTAGATCTAATTAATTTGAAAATATTAATCAAATGTACTAAGCAGCCTGACTGTAATAATCAAAAGAATTTCACATCAAAAGTAGATTCATATTCAAATATTTCTGCAATATATATTACTGAAGGTATAGGTAGCATTCATGTAGGTTTACTTACATAATTTTGGTCTGTTCGAGTCACTGTTTAAGTAACTGTAATCTTTTATATTATATTACTTGTCATTTTGATGCCACAATTTCCACCCAGTAACATTTCTTATTGGTTTGCAAGACTGACATAATAAATACAATCAACCACATTCTTTTTAATCATCAAAGTATTATTAAAATTGATTTACTCAAACATTATTTTATCAACAAAATTAGATGGAAAATTCAAAATGATTTCATCAGTGCCTTGAAAATTATTGTTTTCAGCTTAATCAGTAAATGATTTACATACAACTTACTATTTGCTGAAATTACATTTAGCTCATTTTATTCAGTAAATGTATGCATTGTTAACTAAATAATAATTCACCTTACTTTTTACAGTGGGCAGTATTTGTCATATTTATACACAGATGTAATCATGAAAGTAACCTACTCCATTAAGTGCACTTCTTAACACCTGACATGTAAAAAGACATATTACAGCCCTGACAGAAAATGCACTTACAGTAGAAACTAGTAACCTGTCACTGCAAACTTGCTTTTTTCCCCCTTTTTCTTTCTTTTTTTTTTGTTTTGGCTGACAGCTTAGGCTGCACTCTGGACCTTATCATTTTTTCAGTATTTGAATTTGATCAAGATGGAGGCACAATGAGAGGCACCATTAATATGATTTATAGTTGCCATCACAGTTGCTGTGGCAACCCAACTTCAATACTCTCACCTCTGTTAAAGCAGTCTGGATCCCTATTGCTTGCTCACTAATGCACATCAGTGTCCTGTGCACATACAGTACAGAAGTGGAAAACACACAGGCATTATATTAACAACACACACACACACACACACACACAAACACACACACACAAAACAATTGCTCAGTGAAAGCAGCGCTGTTCTCCAAGGCCAAGGAGCTTGTGTAACACACTTCATTTGACACATTCATCGTACAGCGAGAGCTAAAAGCATTGCACTGAAATATGAACTGAATTCATTTGCACTAAAATAAGAGAGCAAAACAATTCAATAACCCATTGAAATGACACCTTTTCTTCCAGTGCTGTGGCTCAGTGGCTTCCATGCAGAATGAGTAATAGCTGGAAAAAAAAGAGAGACAAATCCAATCCACCTAGGCTGTCATTGTGTCTGATGAGTATAATGCCACCTCAACACATCCCTCAAACTCTCACTTGGGGTGGTTAGTCTGACTGAGCCACAGCAGTCGTGGCTGTTTTACTCCTGTAGTGACCCATCAAAGTCAAGGTGAAGTTTCAGTCTTGTCTGGCTTTTTCAGAGCTCTTATGTTTTCACCAAGGTGAGGGTTAGCCGTCACTGTCTCTTCGTTTATCAAGTGCATCTCCACAACACCATGCAGTCAACAGCACAACAATTCACACATGACGAATAGAGAGATCCAGAGTGGATCGAATGTGTAATCTACAAGAGGGGGGAAGATGACTTTGGGTGTCTTAGTGAGGAATGAGAGACTATCACGTTTTATGACAGATATCCTGTCAGTGAGGAGGCAGAGCTGCCAGCTGCTTAGAGGCATAACATGTTCCATCTAAACTGATGCCTGATTGACATCACAGTAAACAAAAGGACTGTCCTCAAGCAAAGTTGCTCCAAGATGCTACTGGCACATATTTTATGAATGCATTTTATTAAAGAACTGTCAGAGAAGAAAAACTTGAAAATAAACCGATTTGTCATATGAGGAAGTATTCATTTGGCAGTAGTTTATCGCAGCATCAGCAAACTGAATTTGCCCCTTCACTCCTGCAGTAACTGCAATATTTACACAAATCAAAAGTTTGTATTCAAAATCTATCAGGCTCTGTCTTCTGGATATGATTAACCCTAGTCCAAGACAGAAAACATTTTCAATGGAAATGATCATTGATTTTTTTCTTTTAGTCTCATATCCTGTCCACACTCACACAATATTTTTCAGAACACAGATTTGGTGAATTTGAGTGTCTGGTCCAGTGGTGTAGTCATCCCTGGAGAAGTGGGCATACTCTGTTCTCTATCTATACAATTTTTGCCTTTTTTTTTTTAAACTAGTCCAGAAAAAACATCCTGTTTTAGAAACAGAGACATGTTAAAACTACTCCATTTAGTTTACCCAAAAATCCGTCAGTAGTATTTGCTCGCTATTAAAAACTTATCATGACTTGATCAGGAGCAGTTTGTAGATATTACTGGTCACACAAGCAGCTGCATGAATGTAAATGTATTCAGTATGAGGCAAACATAAGATAACGTTAGCCTTTCTTAACGTAGCCTATTCACACAGCTTAATGGCGACAAAATCTCTTCTCCTCTAAATGTGCAGTCATATGGCCAGTATTTAACAGTGACTCATTTGGAAACCACCTTAAAACTTACCTCAGAATTATGTTTTCCATGAAAGTAGGTTCTCTCAGTACATGCAACTAACTTGAAATAAGTTTATTCTGTCTTTCTCATTCACATTTCCAATGATCGTGCATCTTTCAACGAGTTGTGCAGTGACCTGTCAATCAACTGGGATGGCACTGGCACCTGAGGTTTCCAATCAGGTTCCAGAGGTGGCAGGTGCTAGTTAGCAATATTTTCCTTGGCATGACCCGCCCTACTCTGCCTCTGATTGGCTCATCAGTCCTCATGCCATAAGTTAACCAATCTAATCAGTGAAGGCACCGAGTACTAACCAATTAGAGGCAGAGTAGGGCGGGTCATGGCTTCACTGTCCCCTGGAGAAAAAATGACCAATTTAGCTCAGATGCTATTGAAAAGTACGCATCAGGGGGGATTTAGAAGCTGGTATACGCAATGCTGACTGAAAAATAAGTGGGTATACACTGTATACCGCCATATACCCTGGACTATACCACTGGTCTTGTTAATATGAAAGTCATATTTGTATTTGGACATCTAGTAATTTGATATAATTATGGAAGTTGTCTGTGATCTTAGTCCCATGTGAATCTGCCATGTCTGTGATTTGTAAATAAAAAAATCCACTGCAAATTATCCACCCTATTTCAGCAGACACAAGGTCCTGTGATAACATTAGTCCCGTGCAAATTGACATGTCTGTGACTTGATAGGATTTGCAGTATTTCTCGGTTCCACCACACCTTTATTCAGTCTAATTCCTGGATGAGGACCAAGGAGGCTGCAGTGGTGATGATAACCGAAAGTCTTGTTGAAACTGTTTAGGATGCAAATTCAGGAGGCTCATGTCACAATATTGCATGGACAGGACCTGAAGGAGCACACTGAAATACTTCAGAGGAGCAGCATCTCAGGAGATGATCAGCTGAATGACATGCATGACAGATATGGAGAGGAACATTTTCCCACTGAACAGGTTCAACAGTTATGTGTAAGTGACAGCCTATTAACAGTGAACCTTGACTTCAAGTGAAAAATAGGACAAATAGTAGTGCAAATAGGTCATACTGGTCAATGCACAAATACAGCTTTAGGGAACTGTTGAAAAACTTTTAAAACTAAGAAAAAATCCAAAGTCCCCTTTTGCAATTATAATTGAAATTTTCTTAAAGCCACTGGATTCCCTGAGGTAGGTCATGGTCAGCAAGACCCATCTGGAAGACACTCACAGTTTTGGTAAAATCTAGGTGATATAAACATGTCTTTTAAAACATCCATATTTGTATGGACAGGGCCAAGCTACTTTTAATCCATCTCTGGAAAACTTGCTGCCAGAATCTTCTATTGTATTGTGCTGTTTATGTACTTGAAAGCAAAAAATACTAGATCTTGAACCCATCTGAGACCTCTGCCTTCAATACCAGCTCCAGTGGTCAGCTTCATACTCAGATGACCATACATTTCCTTTTCTGTAACTTTTCCCTGATTTATAATTGCATTGCAGTGCTACTAACCTTGACAAGTGTATGCTGGGAAAAAAAAAAAAAAAAAAAAATTGAACTGATTTAGTTATTTGAATTTCTGATGAAATACAGAATCTGTCGCATGTACTTGTCCATGTAGGACTGTCAGAACAAATTGTCAGTGGGTTTCATAACTATCTATGAGGCAGATCTTAACATGAACACTGGCTTCCTAGCCCTTATACCACTCATTTTCATTCATCACCTGCCTCACACAAACGGTTTAACACACGTTGCCACCGTTATGAAGACGATACTGCGGTAAACTGCTCCACATCTACATTTATCTAGGCTCTTTATTTTGTGGTAATTAAGCACTTGTTTAGGATGCTGACAAAACACAACTCGTGATGCTTTGAAATGCAAATCGAAGCCACTGAATCTTACGTCTATCACCACTTTTCTGGGCTCTAGGATTGAGCCCATTCCTCAACTCAAATATCTAGCACATGTTCCACAGTAGTTGGTGAAAAAATGTAATCAGATTCTTATTTTGAAATTGAGTCTTCCCCATTGTTTGAGGAATGTGTCCTCATAATGTTTAAGATTTGTTAAAAAGTTTACAGCCTATGCTCATCTTTTCTCATTTGTACACTCATGTTGGTCAGTGCATCCATACAGTTACGACAGGTATATTAATCTTGTCTAATCTTAATTTAATTCCATTTTACCTACAGACCTAATGTTTTTGAACACGTATGGAAATCTATTATCGTTCCTGCATTCTGTTCTATAAAACTGGTCCATGTAAAGAAAAAGTCTGACCACAGTGTCATAGGAGCTTCTTTTATTTTTAACACCGTGACCACACATAAACACATATCAGTCCAGCAAAAACATATCAATCCAACCTATCTGCATATGTGGAGAGGCTGCTGTTAAATTTATGGATTATGGGCTAGATGAAATACACACAGACTGAACATAAACCATATATTTGGCTATAAACATGAACAAACTACATGAAATAACTCCAATAATATATACATGAACATATATTTTACAGACCATATTCCTGAACATATCCACTTACTGTATAAAAACTTCAATTTGCACTTTCTGCACATGTTCCAATGTAAAACCCACTGTAAATAATATATACATAAACACATATTTTTAATAGACCGGATCCACACATCCACTCACTGTATAAAAACTCCAATTTGCGCTCCGTACATATAACATTTTAAATCCACCGTAAATCCCAAACCATTGTTGTCTTTCTCTCGAGTGGACTGTTTGTCTATATTGTGTCCAGGTCCACATGTTGTCTGGGTTCATGTCAGAACTGTATGTCATGAGCAATGTAAAAACCGAAGCCAAATTCCTTGTATGTGTTCACATACTTGGCCAATAAAGCTGATTCTGATTCGGATAAATACAACTATTACTAAACCTGTAATATGCAAACACCAATAAATAATACATACAACTATTCACTTTCCTCTAACATCAAAAACACCCTGATAATTGCGCTGCTGTCTGTTTTACCCAGGAAGCAACTTCTAATGAGTAAGAATGTAAGAGTGAGTGGATAATGGATCACTAATGTAAAGCGCTATAGCAATCTAATCCCTTATTATTTATTTATTAATGTTACTGATATTTAAATATAGGTTGAATGATCTTTATTGTAATATTTAAAAATATGAAAACTGGCTTGCACCAGTATATCTTCATGAATTGTTTTTTGTTTCTTTAACACTCAGATAAAGTGCCGCACAAGAAGATACATCCATGTCTGGGGCATATTTTCAGTGAGTAAAATGTCAGAAGGGTCTGTCTAGACTTCCAGGTTTAAACATTAATTAGGCTTAAGCATTTCAAATCACTGTGTTTCAAGATGAAGTAGATCCTCAGTACCACTGAAATCCAGTCATTAAATACCCCAGAAAGAGTGAGTCATATATAACCTAGATATCATAAGAATACCTCCCAGATGTCTAGACATTACTTGACCTTTAAATCAACAAATCACTTCTTTGCAGTTTGTAACTTTCTCTGTAACCCACAGTGAGACTTTTCTTTATCCTGGAAAACCTGTCCCTTTGGACTCACATTCAGACAAAAGAAGGTGAAGATGTTCAAGAAAGTGTTGTGATATAAGCACAGCACTATATAAAAGTAATTAAACAGGGATGAAGGGGGAAAAAATCCACTCAAGTGTGGCTTTATTTGCAGAGATAACGTTGTCTAAAGGCAGCTGAGGGTTTAATATTCTTGTAGCAACATTGTAGCTGCTGAGTGATCCATATTATTTAAATGAGCAAACGCTAATGTGAAGATTATTCACTGACACAAGCCCCATGGGTATACCTGACCTGTCATCATTCTCCCTGTGCTCTGTGAAGTACGCTCCATCCATCTCACCTCACCCCCCTCTGTCTCCTCCTCCCACTCCATCTTCCTTCACATCTTGTCCTAATGCCCAGCTCAGCCTGTTTCACTGTCACCTTTAGTCCCACCTCCAATCTAAGCTTTTCAATAAAAAAAGAAAGTTTGAAAAAGTCAACTGTCACTTTAAGCTTTGCAGACATTAATAAAAGTCAATATTTAATGAACATTAACATAGCATTTGTTTGTCACATGAGCTGATTAAAACAAGTGTGTGTTTATACAGTATGTGTGTATAACAGTTGTGGGTGTCTTTGTGTTGGTTGTTTTATCTCTTGTTTTTCCATTAATGTAATCTCACCACAGCCTACAACTTTGCTTTTTTATTTGTAGTGGCCTGAATTCTGTTCACACAACTTTGCCCGGAGGTGTGACATCTATTTTTTTTTCTTTGAAATAATTTGCTATTTATTAAGAGAAAGACCTAAAGGTTTTTATTATGTGTTCTTACATCTCCTAATTACCTGAGTAATAAAGGCCACAACTCACAGCAGATGCTTTTTAATATCTGTGTGTACATGTACATATACAATCACACTGTCGGAGTCACAGGAAGTGGTCTTTTGGAATAAGCCGACTATTTCCTCCTATTCTTGCCCATATGTGATACCATTTTCAACAGCAATTTCTGAAGTACATCCATAAAATTGCAGATTTTAATTCATTCAATGGCACTGCTTGCCTCTCCATTGCAAAATGTTCCACTAAAACAAGCAGCTGGTGTGATTTGATGTCCTAACTGAGAGAATAAGATCTGATGCAATTCTCGGGTAGTTTACAATGACTCCTCTGGTTCTTATTAAGACCTCTAATAACAAAAAAAACCAAAGCATTATTTTTTATTTCATGAATGTGTTTCTTTTTTTTTTTTATTAGTGATAGTTAACGAGAAATTGTGGACGGAAAAACAACAACAATAAAATATAAACAAAGGGAAAATCAATAAATAAACAAACCAAAAACAACAACAATGACAACATCATATTGTAATGAAAAAGATAATAACTGTAAAGAGCAACTAAACAATATGGCTATAGGGGCGATAGGGAAAAGGGGAGAGGGAAGTGTGAATGAAAGTGAGAAAGAGAGAGGGGGGAGTGAGGGGGAAGATAATAATTGTAGTAATAATACAAAAATATAATAACAATAATAATAATAATAATAATAATAATACCAGTGGTCTAATTTGCTAGTATATTGTGGCAGCGGTAGCGGCGGAGGCAGCCACAATACAACAATGAATTAAGTAATTTAATATTGTAATAATGTATTTGTATCAATTACTGTCTGTTTAAGTTTATATGATTTAACTTAAATTAATATGGCTACGGGGGGATGAATGTGTTTCTTTATTTCTGCAGCTCAGTATTTCATTCATGCTGCGTCTTTTTGAGTTACAAAAAAAACACATTTGGCCCCAGATTAACATTTGGCAACAGTGCTCTGGAATGATCCAGATGCAAGGAAATGTAACGTGAGGAGTTTTCTCATAGACAGTATTGCATGACTCCTCCTTGTGACCGGCCCCAGATCATCCCCTAGTTCATCTAAAAGTTCTAAAATGGCATTGCTGGGTAGGCAATACGTCTCAGTAATTTTTTTCTTCTATCATTCCAAAACCGTTGATGCCGTTGGTTCTCTGCGTTGCCTTTGGTTGTGCCTATGTCCTCTCCTCGCCACAACAACTGCGGCCAGTGTGCATGAAGCTGTGCCAGTTAAAACCTGCCTTTCAGACATGCTAAATGTAGACGCAAAATCAGTTTCCTGTTTGGTAAATCATATTTTGTGTGCTAAATAAATATTTGATCTACTCCTCCCAATAATTCTCCCAACTCAAACATGCTAAATGGGTTGCACTAGCTATTTTGCCCATTTGAGAAACAGAACCCTCGGTGTGTCCTGATAATAGATGAGCTTCAATGTGTTTTTGCATGCACAGTCAAGTTTGCACACGTTTTTACACACGCAAACCTTTAGTCAATCAGGCCTAAGGCTTTACTTGTGTGAGATGTGGCTGCGAAGCTTCCCAAGAATTGTTCACTGGCAGCAGAGAGCGAAGATGCACTGGAGAAAGAGGGATGAGAAGAGGGATTGATCTACTGATAGATAGTAAATTATGGGTCATAAATGACTGATCATGTTTGTAGATAGCAAAGGCTTGGGGTCTCTGCTAATAATTATATGTAAATAGATTTTGACAGATGCAGAGATATTAGCCACAATGCATCTGGTATAGGGTGACACTTAATCAGTTGGAACACATGCCAATATATTGATCAAAAATCAGTGAAAGATCACCATCCCGAGCACATAATAAAATCTAAATGTTTCATAATTTGATTCTGTACATGTGGGGCTGCAGAATTGATGAAACCATTCAAACTAAACCCCACCATTCACCCCTTTATCGGTTAGAGTATCTCGTGTCCCTCAGCCTCAGCTCTAGGTCAACACCTCCCCTAAGCCCTATCAGAACTTTACAATGAGTTGATTGAACCTGCCTCTGGTGAGCCATCTGCCTGGGCACACGATGGAACCGATGTCCTCACCTGCCAGAGGCAATTACTCTAAATACGACTGTCTCTGCTCATGCACCGCTGTTCTCCTCCCAGCTGAGCATAATAAGGCTGAACTACATTGAAGTTGTAGAAGGGGCGGGAAACCTGCTCATAGCCCCTAGAGGGTGATGGGTAATTACTTCCGTCAGATTTATACTGGCAGTCATGCAGAATGGTGGACGACTGTCTTCGACCCTGTAGGCAGGAAAGCAGCAGAGGTTTGGCCGCCTTGGGTTGGCTCTGATGGGGGTTTGGGTGGGGTGTGGGTGTGGGGTGAAGAGAGCAGCTAGTGGCGTGAAGGGAAGGTTAGGTGATTAATTGGAGGACCAGCTCAGGGTCAGCCTCCATTGTTGGGGTGACGGGTCAAATGAGAGCGGCATTGAGTGCGTCACCTGATGCATGGCTCACCCCTGTCCTCCGCAATGGCTGAAAGATGAAGTTATAACTCAGAGCAAGGCAGAAAGAAAAAAAGACTGAGAAGAGGCAGAGAGAAAAGAGAAACAGAGAAAAGGACACCAGAGAAACAAAACCCCCCGATTTTGTGGATTTGGAGTCCCTGTCTTTCGACTGACATTTCAATTAAATTGCTATCACAAGTGCCAAGAGTATTGTTGAATTCATATCTTGCAGATATATTTTTCACTTCGAAGGATTTGAATTACTTCAAGAAGTGCAGGAAGTGTCCCCGGCTGAGGCAGGAGACAATACAAGTGCCAGAAACCCTCTCCAGTTTCAATTCATTTGACAGTGAAAAAAAAACCCCAAACAAAACATTTCAACTATAAGAGAAAAATAATTTAAACAGCATACATAAAACATGGTGATTCTCCAGTCACAAAAGCAAAGAAATACAAATTAATTCAACACCTAGTCGTGGCCTTCACTTTTTTTTTAATTCCTTTGGGTTTCTGTGAATGTCACAGCAGCTCTGTTTTCTCGCACAACCATTAAAGTCGGACCAAGACATGACAGATCTTCGAAGCCACACCCCCTATCTTTCCACTGATGTTGCTCTCCTTCCAGCCTTAAGTGACTACCTCTAAGAGCTTTTTGTGTTGCATTTATGGTTACATTGTGACTGTGGTGTATTATCTAGACTTATCCCCTCCTCATTTCCTCCTACTTGATGCCTCCCCCCTTCAGCATTTCTTCTATTTCCAGAAATGTCATTTTACAAGGCGTTGTATACCCCTGATGTCCTTGAAGAAAGACAATGAAGATCTGCAGAATGCTAAGAGGCACATGGGCGTATCATTGATAGCAGCATGGAGCTATCAATCTTTGAAACAGATGGCCTATCAGTTGTATGGCGTTGTCCTCGACATGTCTGCACTGCATAAAGGTGACCTTTAGTGGATAATGCACTCTAAAGATGATGGTATATGTTTAATTCATTTTAAAGCAAATTTATAGACTTTTACATTAAACTACTTTTTAAAAAATGGAAACAGCCCATCAGTACTACTCTGAAGTTTTGATGATCTTTATTACTGTAGATAATTAACATTATTTCATATCTTTCCATGCCCTATTTTCTCTGGCCATTAATGAAAGCCTGGATGAAACGTAAAATAAACGATTAGGCTATAACCAGCTGCCCATTGTTCCAGCAACACGTCCCGCTTATCAACAGCTCCATGTGGCTTTCACGGCACAAGAAAGAGCGGCCATGTCAATCCTCATTAATTCTCCGAATGAATTAGAGGCAAAGTAGATGATAGGAAATTAATGTCTGCAAGGAGATACTTAAATATTCAACAGTAACAGGATTATGATGAAAGATCACTTCTATGCTCTTTTTTCTCTCCATCCTACAACCATTCTTCCTCCCTTTCTCCTCCACCTCCCCATTTCTTTATGTGTTTCATCCCTGTTTTCTTTTTTAATTCTGCCAGACTTTCTTCTGTACATGCACCATTTTAAACCTTTATTGGTGGTAATGTTTTATTTAATGCATGTGTAATCTTACTATTATGAGTTTGTTGTCTGCATTCATCTACATTGTTTGATAACTTAGAAATAGTACAAGTATATGCCATCTATGTATGGTTCTCACTGCCATATGTTGTCAGAGAACATCTAAAGAAAAGTCTAGATTACAAAATTCCAAAATATTAAGTAATGTTTCCAATTTTGGTCAATCTAACTATATTTCTAAAAGATTTCATACGGTTAAACATTTATTCATTTCACAGCCTGACCACAGTCAAGTCCCACACTTCAATATTTAGCTTTTAGCTTTGATTATGGCATTCACTGTGACATCGTATTGACAAACTAAATTATTATTGATAATTATTTCATTGAGCACCCCACATCCTAATGCTACCCCAACAAACTTGGACTGCAGGCACAAGGCATGATGGGTAATCACATCATCTGCCTCTCTTGTCATCCTTATGTGGAACAGACTCAATCTGGACTCATCAGACCACATGACCTTTCTCCATTAAAAAAGAAAAATAGGACCAATGGCCCTGTAGCTTACCGGCCAAATTAAAAGCTTTGGGAAATGTATCCAGATGTCATTTATTATCACCCAGTTATGTGTATTTATTATATTACAGAAATAGCCCATGTTTTGGTCATATTCCAATCAGATCTGTAAAAAATTTAAATTCCAACTTAATATCATTAATATTTACTGATTCATTGTATCAATCCACTTCCTATCTGTTATAATGGGAAAATTTTCAAAGTCGCACCAAATCCAGAATCAGATCTGGATGGAAATAATTTCAATACCTTGTGTTGACATCATCCTAAAGAAGTTGTATACCAAGTCAATCAGAACTGTAGTTTGGGAGAAAAAGACGAGTGAAATTTTTTCCCCATAAGAGTCCATGTTAAATTTTCTGTAAGTTCCCGGATCCAGAAAAAGGTCCTGATCAGCATGTGGCCATTATGTTTTGGTCATCTCCCCAACAGGGCTGTACTGTAGAAATTTCAACTTGATATCATTTATATTTACTGAGTTATTGCATTGATCCACTTCCTATCTGCTATAATGGGGAAATTTTCAAAGTCGCACCAAATCCAGAATCAGATCCGGATCCAAATAATTTCACTAAATTTTGTTGATGTCATCATAAAGAAGCTGTATACCAAGTTGAAGTCAATCGGAATTGTAGTTTTGGAGAAGAAGACGATTGAAATTTTGTAACAGACGACAGACGACGACAACAGACGACGATGACAGATGATGACAACGACAGACGACGATGACAGACGACAACAGACGATGACGACAACAGACGATGACAACAACAGACGATGACGACAACAGACGACAACGACGACGCCGGACGCCACATGACGACAATAGCTTACGGCCTGTCGACCCGTAAGCTAAAAATAGGACCAATGGCCCTGTAGCTTACCGGCACTTCCTATCTGTTATAATGGGGAAAATTTTCAAAGTCGCACCAATCCAGAATCAGATCCGGATCCAAATAATTTCACTAACTTTTGTGACATCATCATAAAGACGCTGTATACCAAGTTTGAAGTCAATCGGAATTGTAGCTTCGGAGAAGAAGACGATTGAAATTTTTGTAACAGACAACAGACGACGACACTGGAGGCCGCATGACGACAATAGCTTACAGCCTATCAGCCGGCAAGCTAAAAGATCTGTGATCAGTTTGATGTATGTTGGAAAATGTGTTGCATTGTATGTTGTCACTGTATTGTTCAGTCTCTTCATACCTGCTTCAGAATGACCAACCTCAATTAACAATTAGTGTTCACTCCAGCATATTTACATCCAATATTTGTATGCACATGTTCATTAAAGTGCATTGTCCATAATAAACAAACAGAATAAACAAAATACAGTAAAGTCGTTAACTGTTTCTTTAAATTTCAAAGATCCAGCATGTAAGATTTAACTGGAATTATGAAGATCCAACTGTAGAAATGGAATATAGGCTAATTTAATAATTAAATTAAGTAAAATGTTCAGGATACTGGTTCTAATGCTTTCACCATAGGGGAGGGTGGGCATAGAAGTCTGTAACTTCCCCACTAGATGTCACTGAATATTACACACTGGACCTTCAAAGGTAATTTACATGGAAGGTTGTAGGGGGTTTTTTGTTTGGTTTTTTAACAATATCACACATATGAGAGTATCACAAGTAAATATATAATTGTAAAAACAGAAAAGCAATGCAGTGCTTTTGTTGGTTACTGTCTATATCTTCTGAAAACATAGGAGTGCAAGTATAACTGCTAAATAAAATAAAACAATGTATTCTTGATAATACTTTGAACCTTTGTGTAACTTCAGTACATGGCGTTGCATCTTAGGAGGAAAGAACAAGAACTATACCTGATTACAAGATCTCTAAGGCAAATATTTAGTGAATACGTATGCCTGGGAGTACATTATTAAAAGGTTTTTGTTTTCTTATAAATAATTAGATGAAATTTAACACATTACTCGATGCTTGTATTGGAGTTAATTTTGTTTTATAAGCTTTACCTTTTTGTTCATCACTTCTCAAAGTTATGTTGCTACTTCACTATTGTAGCCTGGTAAGTGGGAGTTTGTCAGATTTTAAACCATAAAAAATACTGTGTCTTAAAACTGCATTTTGCCTCACAATATGTGGGGGAAAGGGGCCTTTCAGGGCATTAAAGTTGTTTTTGCAGACTGAAGCATAAATATGAAAAATGCTGTTGCTTTGTCCTTAGCTGGCATTACAGGATGTGTTTGGAAGAGTAACCTAAGGTGAGAGATACTCAATGACTATGCACTAATTATCACCTACTTCAGCTAATGGTCAATTAATTATTCATCTGTGAGGGGTTATAGTTATGTGGCATCAATATAGAGCCGACGGGAGCTGATCTAAACCTTGAGGTCCTCAAAATGTATAAGTATGACAGTGAATATGCAAGCATTAATTCTTAAGTTGGATTTTAGACCATAATACAGCTTAGGTTTTCACTTTTTACTGTTATATATTCTGGTCTTGCCTATAATTTACAGTGACAAAGTGACAAAGTAAAAGTTAATGATTAAATGCTCTTGTTTTGAGTAATGACAGTCTCATAGTGAGTGCAGGTTTAAATAACCAGAGGAACAAAAACAAAAGGTTTTCCTAATGTCAGGAAGCCTGAGGACAGGTTAAATGTGAAGGTTTGATGAATTAGCTCTCTATGCTCACAAAAAGGAAAGCAGAGCAGAGGGATACTGAGCATTGTTTTTTTCCTGAGGTCAGAGAATGAAGACAGAGAGAAAAGAGGCAGAAAGTGGATGTACAATGAGAGGAGTAATTAGGGAATCATTTACAGTACAGTGAACATGGATCAAACCATCTCCTTGCCTCCAAGAGATCCTATTCATCAAACAGTTTTCCTCTTCATTCAATGAACTCCATAGATCGGGCTGTAAATAATATAAGTTCTTAAGGATGCTGATGGGAAAGGGCAACAGGATACCATCATCCAACCAGTGCACTTCATCATCCTTATAAATTATAAAGCAACAAGTTATGTTGCTGTGTGAGGAATGAAAAAAAAAGTTTTCTGTCTTTCTTTGGCTTCTCCTTTGCTGCCTTCTTGCAAGGAATTTGATGCTGTTTAATGCTTCAGGCCTTTTAAAGACCAGAAAAGGAAACAATCTAAAATGAAAAAAAAAAAAGACTTAAAAACTTTCAGCTGGCAGATGTTATTTGCACACAGGGGTCCATAGTCAAACATACAATTTACACCAAGGGTGAAGCGCTGATGTGGGTGTGTATAATTGGTGGAGAGAATTTGTACTGATTTGAACTCATGTTCTGTAGCCCACATGTTATTTACACCAGAATATTGCATATTATCATATGATATCTGCACCTGCAAAACTGGTAGAAAGACCTTCTACCGAGGTTAGCGAAACTGTGACTGATTACTGAAAATAATTAAAAGAAAAAACAGGAAAATCACAGGAATCAAACTTCAGTACTCGAAGGGTCAGTGCTGTCAGACCCCTCGATGTGCTGCATCCCCGTCCTTTTGGAGACTGGCCTTACATGTTACATTACATATATTTGTGTGCATGCTCGTGGATGTAAATAGTTGAATAGCTGCCATTTGCCACGCAAATACATTCCGAATTGAGTTTGAACAGCTCTTAACTTAAACACAAAAGACCATAATCTGGTGACTGGCATGTGATGGCTGTGGTACACATGTGGCTGCAGAAACCAAAACAAGTTGCTCATGAATTTACAATGTATTTTTTTTTCATATCCTTAGAACAGATTCTACCTACATGTCTCCTTTTTTGTTTGAGCTGCCTACTCAGTCTTCTATATATAACACAAAGAAAAAACAGAGAAGGACAGGAAGATAATTTGAAAAGGTCAGACATTGCTGCTGTAATAACATAAGGGTCAAAGAAAATGGAAGGTCTTTCCTCCCTTCGACTGCTAAAACTAAAGAGTGAATGAATCCTTTACCGAGCCTATTTATCTATTTAAAACCAGCAGATTGAGTAACCCAGATGTCAGATGTGTTTTCATATTAGTCACAGCTCACTGACAAAGGGGATAAAGTTGGCTACATCAACAGGACATGCTGGCGACTGGCCAAAGCTGCCCAGGCGTACACAGCCGACAGGGCCATCCCTTGAATGACAAAGCTAGGCGGGTAAGATAATGTGATGTAATTCATTGACACTGCATTTTCCTACGAGCCATTCCAAAATGCGATCTACATAAAATGGAGCTAACAGATGCCCAAAGCGAATATTAAGTGGGACCAAATATGAAGCTCTTTACAGTGTCACATTCATATTGATGTTTAGCTGCTAGCATCCACCCCATGTTTCCCTCTTTTCCCCTTTTTAGGTATGGGTATTTGCTCTATGAAAGAGAATTAAAGAAACGGCATTGTGCATCCCTCAAACTGAAACCTCAAGCAATTGCCTTGGTTTCTGCCAGCACTCCATCACATGTGGTATTTGTTCTCACCTTCTTTAGCTTGAAGAGCTTTGAAGAAATTTGACACAGTATGTTGAGGGAATTACCTGATGAAAACCTCAGGAGTTACATATAAAACTGTCAAGCTCAGGTGTGTAGTTTTCACCTTTATGTTAGTTTTGGCATAGCTTTGAGCCTGAGGCAATGGGGTAGTGCGCTTCAGCAGAAATGAGACTGTCTAAGACTCAATGGAAAGAGTTTGACATCATCTGTGCATGAACAGAAGCTAGTTTTGTTGGAGGAGGCGTAGCCTGTAGCTGTGCTAATAACCTGTTAAATCACAGTTTTCAAAGTTTCATATTTGTTGCAGTGCCCTCATTGAAAAGAGCAAATGATGCCGTTTTTATGTCAATTTATTAATGACCACTTAGTAACAACAGGAAGCTCCACCTTAAGTTGGTTGTTGCCTTGGAAAATATGAGTAAATACTATAAGAAAACTTTGGAAAATATCCTAGATGAGCTGACATTATGAATATGTGCCACTCCTAACAGTAAACCTTGACATGTAGCCTTATACTAAAAGATCTGAGCGGGGCTGCTTTGAGAGGTAATAAAATAAGATGCAGCTCACTTTACAAATAAATAACCAAAGCCATCTCTATGACACTCTGTCCACAAACTTATAATAAGGGTGTTGCTTTGTATAATTCCTTTTTCATTTTCAGGTCAACAAAAACAAAATACCAGACAAATGGTTGGCTATGATATTGAAAGGAATTTTCAAGATAAATCATTACAATATAGAATGGAGAAGAAACTTTTTTGCCAATTTTTAACAGTGGAATTTGAGACTTTTTTAGATTGGACAGACAGTAAGGCTAGAGGTATTTTATTCCACAATGAAGAGATTAGTTAGTGGTCCCAATAGGTCAGCTACTAACAATTATTTTAATTAATTGTTTGGTCTTATAGAATATGGTAAAAAAAAAAAAAAAAACAAAACATGATGCCCTCAAATAATGTCGTTTCATCTGCAGCTTTACAAAAAGGCAAGTCAGTACAGTAAGAAAGAAACTGAATGGAACCTAGATTTAATAAAATGGAGTCAAATGATTGTTTTTTAATGACTCTAATAGTTATCAAAACAGTTATTGATTAAACAAACTGTCGACAACTGATCACGTAACTGTTGCAGCTCTGGTCCCAAGGCAGCTCAGAGTTATATTTAACCAACATTTAGATCCACATGTTGCCAAACTCTCCGTAAAGTGTAAAAGTCCATTCCCTCCAAATCTATTTTGACAGAATAGCATTTAGCATGATAGCAGAGCTCTAGCTAAATTGGTATGTTCTGGTGACACTGAAATTATAGTTTGTGTCTTGACAAAATATGCTCCTTATATAAAGAACAAGGAAAGGGGTTTATGTTGAATGGATGTTATTTGAGTTACATGAGCAGTGCGGTTAACAGTATTCTGCTAACATGTGCTAACAGCGCTTTATCACCCTAAGCTAAAACAGGAAAACTAGGGGAAAAAAATCATTCATGGTCATGTCTTATGATTCCTTGTTCTTGGATTAATAAATGAAGCTTCAAAGTAAGATTTCTGTTTGGGTGTTCTTACGGTCTCAACCTGAACTGGGTTGGTAGTTATCTTAGATGTTATAAAGTAGGGTGCCCAAAACGTCCTCTTTTATGTTGACATGTTCTATTTTCATTTCCCATCTGGAGCACACGAGCGGGTTAGCGAAAATGTCTAGTTTTCATTGTTTTTAACAGGAAAAAACTCCTTAGATGCGTATGTGTAGGCTGCAAGCGCAATTTTGATGTCTGTCACTGTCACGCAATCAGAAAAGTTCCAGATCCCGTTGGAAGAAAAGACTTTGTGTTTTCCAGTGATATATGGGACATAACGGCTGTGAAAGGCACTGATCCACACCAGCCTGTGGATGTGGAGATGGACAGACCTGTCCATAGATCAGCTGTAGCAGGGTGTCAAACATGCAGCCCACAGGCCAAAACCGGCCCGCCAAAGGTTCCAATCTGGCCCACAGTATGAATTTACAAAGTGCAAAAATCATACTAAAATTATTAAGAGTCAGATTGTTTCAGTACAGGGGCCACATTTAGAGCAGTTGTGATCTCAAGTAAAATAACAGAATAGCCTACAAATAATGACTCCAAAATTTATTCTTGGCTTGATGCGAAAAAACAAAAAAAACAACAACAAAACATTAAAACAAACAAACAAAACATTAAATGATGAAAAAATTTACATTAACAAACCATCCTTTAACAATAAAATGTAAATAACCTGATGAAATATTAACTGAAAAAAGGACACTAGTACATACACACAGCAGCTTTTATGACACTTCTACAGTTAGAATAATAAAATAATTCCAAGCAGCCTGTTTCACTGAAATCATTTCTCCAGGATTATAGGCGCTTTGTACAGAATACTACGGTACTTACATACTGTGTGATCAAGTGTCTTGAGGTGGAGGCGAGAGTCCTGTTTTTTGCAAATCAAAATATAGTCACCCTATATAAAGTCATTAATAAATCATCATCTTCTTTCTGTTTAGAGAAATAAAACAGTATTTACTCTACAGCCTAAAATAAGGTCCCTCACTAGGTTTATGGTTGGTGACTGGACAAAGGACAAGATAATACAACCTAAACAACTACAATCTGAAATGTAACAGCACCAAAGAGTGAGCCTGAATCTGTGCATGAAAACTGTTAAATTGGAAGTGGTTCCCATTTTGATGGTTTAAGTGTTTACTTGTGTGTGCTGCACAGGTTCAGTTTGGTGGAGACATTTATGGGAACAATGGAAACCTGTTTTACATAAGACATGTGTTTCCCTTGCAAGTAGCTAGAGACAATACTGTCCATTTGTATGCTGTTCTTTAACTTCACTTTTTTCCATAAAAGTGAAAAGGTTTTGTAACCCTGATATCTTGTTTGGGTCTCCGGGGCTGTGGGTAATGCGGGTTACAGTGGTATTCTGATGTGATATGTTTTGTTATTCTCCCGTGCTAATAAACGGCACCAAACGGCAGGACAGTTTCAGCATGCTTTATTAGCAGCAGCTCAGCATGACATCCTCTGCTCGCGCTCCATCACGGACTTAACTCTAGTGTCACCCCAAAACTGGTCGTACTACAACCAATAAAGAGGAACCAAAATATTAAGAAAAGGCAAGAGAAACATAATAAAAGAATATATAATATAAACTGACTAAATAATAATTAAATAATATGTAAATTACAACATAAACAAATGTCAATATAATAAACAAAAATTAATGATTTGGAAATAAAATAATATTCAAATTAAATGTTACAGTTTGTAAGGCCAGTGTGCCTTGACCAGTTTATGTTTGGTTGACTTAAGTTATTCAAGACGTGTTAAATATCATTGCATTAAAATGCTTGTATAAAAGAGTTAATTAAAAGTAACAGTTCTTGTTAACAGTAAGATAACTGAAATATAAAAGTGGTATTTGAATAGTGCTGATGTGCAAGCCCACAGATATAAACGATCTCATAAAATGTATTATGCAATGCACTAAAACTATATCTCTGTTATGAAAAATTATAAAAATAAGTAGTGTACAAGATGGGTAGTTCCAAATAGAGGGTGAAATATCTGATGTGTTATATTAGCTCAGGTTTTTTTGCAGGCATTTAATCATATTACTGGGAGAAAAAAACTCTACAACATGGAAAAAAACAAGGCAAATAGTCTGAAGCGAAAAAAAAAAAAAAACATAAATTACAGACGCACACAAGGTCAAGGTCTACATTGCTGCTGGAGGACAAACTTGTCTCAAAGCAGGAAAAAGAGTGAGGTGAGGACTAAGGTCAGCAGGAGGCAGACCCAGCAGAATGGCCAATCCAAAGCCAGACGTGCACTCCACGTTAATAAAAAAAAAAAATCTTCTCCAAAGGTCAATCACTAACTACAAAAGATGTCATGACTACATTTGAAATTTTGTTTTCAGGAGACAAAAAAATGTCTATGCTACTACAGCAAGAGACAATTTTTATTCCACACTGTGCTGGATGAGATGTGTGTTTAAATAGATCCCAGACAGGTCAGACAGGTCACGCTTGTGTGGACAGAGACACTTAAGCACTTTTCTAACAAAGAACTTCTCATTTCGACAATATAAGTGCTCTTTGAAAACGGCAGCCTTTTTTTCTTTTTTTTTTTTTTTGGATGGTCGATTAAACTACTATCTGGGGGTTGTGTTTTAAAACCTTAAGAGTATATTTCATAACCAATAGATCAGAGTATAATGGTCTTTTCTACAGGTTTACACTCAACCATTCACGCTTCCCCTTTCCTTTGCTGATGACTCAAATGCCCTTGAAATGCAGCTGTTTCAATTGTATAAAATAGGAAAAAGAAAAAAAGAAAGAAGTAGACAAACACTAAAGGTCAAGCGAATGTGTTGTAAGTGTTCACTTAAACATTGAAGGAGCAACAATTTGAACAGGAAGCAATATTGATTTCATCAGTTGTCTCCTCCTACCTCCAGCCATAAGCAGCTCAAGGGGAGACTGTTGCACAACACACTGAAAATAAAGAAAACATTAGTCATTACTGTGGAGGAAAGTAGAGGAGCTTTATAGTTTTGTCCAGAACAAACTGAAAATTTGTTTTAAAAAAAAAGAGTTATATTTCATGTAAGTACACTCACTGAAAAAAAAAAAAAAAAAAGATTTACCGAGAGTGCAATCAAAGATTAAGTAGAGAGGAGAGATGGAGCATCTTCGTCCTTGCAACAGAAGAGTGAGAAACAATCTGGTACTGCAAAGCCCTCCCATCTGTGATGATTTTAGTGTTTGGCCCAGTCGCACACATGCACACACACCTCTAAACCTCTAAACAGATTTTTAATGATTTATTGTCCAGGTTTTGCCTTATCTCCATATCTGTGACACAGGTCCAGTGTGCCATAAATAACCTTGTGTCCCCTCATTAGTAGGACAGCCATGTCTTCCTTGGCCTCATTGGCACATTCCCACACATAAACACACACTCCCCTCTGAGACCAGGCAAGCCTTCACCACTATAAATCCACGGAGCGCGCAGTATGCCAGCAAGGGCTGGGCAGCTAATTATCCAGACAAGTAGTGCTGGGTATGGAGGTGACCCTGATGGACTGGGAAACCCAGCGATAGAGACTGACGGAAAAAAGTACCGCAACACACTCTGTAGTGTCCCTGCCTATTATGTCACCTAAAATTAATTTATGCATCACTTAGTCACTTGTCGTTTATAGGACATATATTTGCATTAACAGAAAGCAGACAAACAGTTGAAAAAGATTTACCTTTCGTACAGAGTTACACTTACTATAAAAACCATTTTAATAAGCTTTGTAGTGTCTGATCACTGCAGTGCAATGGTCTTGTGTTACCTCTATCATGCATCAGCTGCTGGGCTCTAGTTAATAAGACAATGGCTAATGATGGTGAACATATTTGTAGACTGACTTAAATTTGTTTAAAACACCTTCTGTTTGGCTCATCTCAGTCAAGAGTCACATCAATAACAGGGATGTAAAAATCCATTGATATTCATTTTAAACTAATGTTGACTTTTAAGATGACTACTACAGTTTCTTCACAAGGTCTCTGTTGCTCTTGGATCAGCAACTCACGCTGTCCATTCACAGACAACATACCAGACGATGGCAACAGGATGCACAGTGCACCATCCATTCTGAGATTGAAAGTTTGGAGGAGTTTTCTGTTTTCAAGAGGGAAAATAATGTGAATGAACTGTTAATTAAACTTGGAAAAGCTTCTATGTTGAGCTTTTCCTTAATGGTGTGAAATAGCATCAGATCATCATATTTTGTGTAACTCTTAAAGACCTAGAGACATTTTTGTTTTTTGTTTGTTTCCAAATGGAAACAAGGAAAACTGAAGCAAATATATCATTTACTGAACATAAAATAAATGTCTGCAACCAGTGCTATTTGTCAAACTACATGGGTTTTTGGTGAATCAGTGTTGCAGAAGTTCCGTACTCCCCACAGAGCATCTGAGTGTCCAAACACATCTGATGCCAGTGAAAAGCTGAGAAACTGCATTTTATCTGTCTTATTTAAATGTACTGATAGGATGAGTGGTTAAAAAGTTATTAAATGCTTTAGATCTGTAGATATTTTCAGTCACTGGCAGCTTTTGAAAACTTTGAGGGTTTTTTTCTTATTTGGACCAAGAAGAGAGAGCTGCAGAAGGAAGATGTGTATTCTCATATTTGAGTGTTTTTCCTGATTTAGGCTTTTGTAGCCTAAAACTTTTTCATTCTGTTTTAAAGTGTATCCCCCCAGAATTCTATTGTAGCTTGTATATCCTAATATGTCTCAAATTGTCTTACATGGCCAAAATGCATATCATTAACCAGTTTACAAGTTAAACACAAAATAATCAGGGTGTTACCAAATGCAAATCCAAACTAAAAGAATTCTAAAGTCACATATTTCAAGTACAAACAATACTCCTAATGAATGATACCTCACATCATCTCTGTTTATAGCAACTATTTTCTGTATTCCATTTATAAGTTTGTAGAATGTCATGGTTGAGTTTGCTATGTAATGTAATGTAATGCAATATAAAAAATAAAAGTACTGGTTAATCTACATTATTTGGAATCTGATTTTTTCAGTACATGCAACTGTATTTATTACAGACCCATGTTTTGTTTTTTGTTTTTTTAAACTGTAATCCATCCAATTAAACATCAAGTCAGCATTATTCTTAACATCTGTGTTTGCATAGTAATTCAGATTGATTTGAAATGTCTGCATTGCATTACCTCATGACGGTAACGTTGACAAAATTAATGCAGACTTGACATTTAATGTGATTAATTACACAGGTTTCAAGACTCTGTTGGCTTTTTTTTTTTGAAGGGAAAAATATCCAAACACAGCAACAGTAAGAAACAGTCTGCCAAACAAACATGTCACACCAACTGCTGTGGTCTTGTAAGATTATTTTATATCGTGATGAAGAGCAAAAGTATAAATAAATCTTGAGAATTCAAGAGCACAAGGTTTCACAGATATTCAGAGTCACATTCCCACCTCCGGAACAGCTGGAATGTCACGTGAACTTGATGACAAGATGAAGCAAGATCAAATCACCCAGATCTTGCTGTAAAAATCCTGAGATATATTAAGACAAAATCAGTAAATGCAGATGGATACGAATGAGTCAAATCCACTTCCTTTTCGAGTTGGCACTGTGTGGCTGTCTCCTACCTAGTGTGGTCACACTCCAGTGGGTTGATTCAGTGTGGGGGGTTTGGTGGCGGTGGGTGATGAGGCCAAGCTCCCCCGCCACAGCCTGACCACTGATAGAGTCATACTACTGCTGCTCTGGGTATGTTCTGGGGAGGCGCTGACAGACAGGCTAAGGCGACCTGCTATGGAACTGCACAACAGTGAGGTGCAGGAATACGTGAGTATGTGTGTCGTTCACTTGATGAGCAGACTGTGAGTGGGTTGTGTGAAGTCCCAACAAGCCTCAGCACAGAGGGGGGCGAGAGCGAGAGCGAGGAAACGGAGATGACAGCCAGAAAAGACGGACGCCAAAATATCAGCTGAATGGCACAGAAGACATCTAGTATGACAGCACCTCACTGATACATTTGTCACATGACATGATATTTGGATAATTGAAAGAAAGTGTTTTTATGTTAATACATACTGCCAAGCATGTATGACATGGGACTCTGATGTAGCATGAAAAGTGCAAACCATTACCATGCATGTAAAGCATAGCACTGACAGCTGTCTTCAGTTCTGTGTCTGATTTACCAAAATCTGTCAGAAAAATCTGCTCTGTGAGGCTTAGCTCCAGCTTGGTACAAATAAGAGGAAAAAAGTTTAAAGGTACATGATCACATCAATTTTTAGCAAGATGAATGATTTACTTTCTTACGTTGCTTGCTCCCTCCCACAAGTCAATTTTATTTTGAGCAATATTCAGTGTAATGACATAAGATTTGCACGATACTAAGTTCACCTGCCATACAGGAAAATATTGGGGTTCTTTATTTAGCAAGGCATGCAGTACCACACATAAATAAAAATTAAAGGTCTTACTATGTCAGCATCAATGTTATATTGTATCTGCAATGCATCGATAATCTTCAACTCTTATAAAATCTAAGCCATATTAAGAAATTTTCAATATATCTGTACCTGTTTCATTCAGTTTCAGGTGTTATTTTTATAGCACTAATCATAATGCATGAATATCTTAAGGGCATTTCACAATTCAGGTTAGGGCTTAAATAATACTAAACAGAGAGGAAACCAAATAAATCCTCCCAGAGCAAACCCAAGGCGACAGCGGGAAGGAAAAACTTATTTGCAGAAAGAAAAAACCTCAGACAGAACCAGGCTCTGGGTAGGTGGCCATCTGTCTTGACTGGCTGAGGTTAGTGGAAACAGGAGACAGAAAAAGAAAAGAAAAGAAAAGAAAAGAAAAGAAAGAAAAGAAAAAGAAAGAAAAGAAAAGAAAAGAAAGAAAAGAAAAGAAAGAAAAGAAAAGAAAAGAAAAGATGAGAGCAACAAACAACACACACTGGACAGCACAGGCAAAAACTCGGTAGAGTGGAGTCCGAACCATACATCAGGAACATAGAACTCGGGTACATGCATCCCTTTAGAAAGGAGCAGGAGAAGAAGGATGGAGAGAGGAAGAACTAACTACCAGAAGGTAAAAAGTTAGTGACTTACAGAGGTGGAAAAAAGTTTTTGGACACCCCATGCATTTGTCATACCCCTCTTACGTCATTGAACTCTGCCAAGTATTGTTCCATTCTATAAACCCACATGCTCCCTTCTGCACGTGCTCTGTTCCATTTAAAGTCAAAAACTGGATGTTTCAGAAAAATAATGAAACACAACCAGGGCATGACTTACAGAACTGTCACAAATTAAATTTTATGTTTTCTTGTTACAATAAAAAAAAAAAAAAAGAAGAAAGAAAAACATTTTCAAGCATTTGTTTGTGTCTGTCTGATGCAGCCACACTTTTTGAAACACAAAAAAGATTTTTCTGCAAATATTTCATGATAATATTGAGACTGTGTAAAAATTTAAGGTTGTCTGAAAACTGTTTTCCACTTCTGTGTATTCTTTTAAAGTTCACATATATGGAGAGAAGGAGAGGAGAGGTGCCCAAGCAGCCTAGGACTGTGCAGCTGAATACAGGGGTGCTTCACCATCACCTCAACTGGCTCTAACTCTATTCTTTATCAAATAACAAATTTAGTGTAGTTTAAAGTAGAGAGGGAATGAATCAACAGGAGGAGGAGCGTGATAAGTGAAGGTTTTCTCTCTCAATCTTATTTTTTGTCACTCTAGGATCCACAAGTAGACCCACGCTCTGAAAGTGAAGTGTAATTTATGAATGTATGGATGTCGGAATCATATGTCTGTATATTTCATGTACGTTACAAACCTTTATAAATATGTTAGGCAAGTTTACCCAGGTTACCTAGGTCTCTTGAGGAAACTGAGATATCAGTATTCATAGCTCTGTTCTGAGATCAGTGATCATGTACCTGTTGTTTGTATTTGGCACAATATGAATATGATAAGCATACACAGGGTTGTTTTATTTATTTTGCTTTTTTTTGTTTTTTGCAGATCACAATTGCCTGGTGCTGCTAACAAATCTGAGAGTCATAAAAGTGAACCTAAACAATTGACAGTTTGTTGGTTAGTAACTTATACTTCTGTGCAGGGTGCGATTTGTTGGGGGTGGGGTGGGGATCAACCCCCCCTCTGGTTTTTACATCCTACTTCTGCTAATGAATTTCAACCTCAGAAGGACAACCAACCGATTGAAATAACAGACAGGTTGGGACTGAGTTTTCTTACACTTATAGCATACTGGCACTGAACTCACCTGAACCGAGCTCGGTCTTGGATTTTGTGAACGTTCCCATGCACATAATACATAAATACATTGTATATGCTACCTATTTCTCTCAACATGGAGGGATCAATAAATTGTAAGATGGGGGGCTGGGGGGAGATGAATAAAATGGGGGAATAATACGTAGGAGCAGCTGAAGGGAGTTCTCCATAAGTACTGTGACATACCTCAACATACAGGTTTCTACAGAATCTTAAAATGATTTCTAATTTTTTTTTTCTCCAGTTTTGGTGTCTGTGACATCCTGTGTTAAGATGCAACACCATCATCTATTATGACTGAGTGTGCACCAGAGTTAATATCCTTTTAAGTAAAAGCTCAGAATGCACAAAACAAAACTCTCAAGTGACAGCACCAACAATAGGGAAGAATGCATTTAATTGGTCACAATCTAATCCGCAAACTCACAGTCAGATGTAAAGAATTGTTTCTACACAGAGCCTTTGATAAAATTACATGATGTCTGAGCTTCATTCTTTTCCATCCATTCCTCCATTCATGCTCTCCATAGATGAGCATATTGCCCATATTGTTGTTATATGAAACACAAAATGAACCCAGAGCAAGGATTATCCTCAACCACATGTCCTCCCCCAACCACTGACTTCTGTCATTGCTGATTTCAAATGCAATCAGGTCTGCATTCTACATGTCACACTGTGGCTTGCTGAATTCTGACAAACCAATCAAAAGCACCGGTGAGAAATTAATAGCAGGCAGTGCTGTTAAAATGGGATTATAGATCAGCAGGCACTAAACCCAAAATCATGGCCTTTATAATGCATGGGTGAATAGAGTACTTCCCCCACCATTATGGTACTAGCCGTTCTTTTTATCCAGTTTATTTCTGTGCTCATTGGAAATTCAAACATTAAAAAAAAAAAATAGCAGTGATTTAACTGCAAATGCGAACAAATGGCAGCCCTTTTTCAGGAAATTAAGGTTGAAACTGAACAGGTGGTTCAGGCACATGCACTTCTTGATGTAAAAAGTGGGAATAATTCATCACTGACAACACCAGAGCTTTATCTGAAATTGTTTCAGCTCCATAAAATGCCCAGGACTTGTGTGTGAGTCCACTAAAGCCAGACCTGAAACAAAAGCTGTATTTAAGGGATATTTTTATACTACAGTGTAGCCAAGCAGTAGACCACAAGGGCTTATTCCTAGCAGTGAGTGTATGTTGCAGTGGGTGGATGGAAAAATGGAGGTTCGACTCCTGCCACCCCTGCAGTGATCCAACAAATCCATTTTAGTGACACACTGCTGTATACTGTGGATGGATCTGCCAACTGCCAACCTCCCACCTCGAACACCAATCAGGAAAAGCGAAACAGGCTCATTATTCAGGACAATTAGCCAATGGGCTGGGTGTCCCTTGTCATTATTCATGGCTCATTTGGTCCCAGTCAGATGATGGTGCCATGTCCACTCAGGCTGTATGTCACTCAGGGGGGCTGACACAGAAAAGAGGGAGCGGGAGCCAGCTCAAGATCAGCTCTGTCAGGATGCAAACCCTTCTTACACACAGGGTGTATCCGTTTATTTGTGCCCTAAATGCTTAGAACTGATAACTGCTGTAAAACTTAAAAAAAAAAAAAAAAAAAAAAAAAAAGGAGGGGGGACATATTCTGATAAGGTAGCAAAAACCGATGTAGCTCAAGATTACACCACCATCAAGCTTCCAAATGAAACATTTTTATATCTTTTCTGAACCCTAAAGGTACCGTACCTTGACAATCCCATTCGGCAGGTTGTGCTAATGTTCTGACCGCGAGAGAAACTTTAAGAGTCAACTATGTATACGAGTGAATGGTCACAGCATCATACACACACTGATACACACATGCAGAGAGATGAAACTGTGCATGCATGACTAATCCAGTTAACACTCTCCCCCTCCAGCCTGGCATGTGTGTAGTCCCAGTAACCCACAAATCTGGATGCAATGCTTATGTGTGAGTGTGTTTTGAGAGAGAGAGAGAGAAGAGAGGAGAGAGGAGAGAGAGAGAGAGGAGACAGAGAGAGAGAGAGAGAGGAGAGAGAGGAGAGAGAGAGAGAGAAGAGAGAGAGAGAGAGAGAGAGAGAGAGGAGAGAGAGAGAGAGAGAGAGAGAGAGAGAGATCTTTCTCTACCATGATAGTCTCCAGTTTGGGCTCTCACAGTCCACGGTGGTTTGTGTGCACAACTTTGTACATCCATTTTTGATGGTTTAGTGTGGGCAAGAAGTGTGACTTTATTCCCATATGGGCTGATTTCTGTGTCTGTCCAGAATTCATCGTAATGGTTGACTTAAGTTTTTGTATTTTACTTTATTTTTTCTCTATTTTGTATCCTTGCATGGATGGACCAAATGTAAAACTGTTTCTAAAAGCAAGTTAAAGTAGTTCTGTTCGGGGTGGAAATCATATTGTGTAGACGTATCAAACATGTTGTATCTATTTGTTGTAAATAGATATAGACAAATGTAAAAGAACAATGTACTGTATTTGAGGAAAATATATATAATATCAACACTTCATCAGACAAGTGTTCTCCCTTCCATATACCAAGTCACCTCTACTGTATGCTAGTTATCAGACAAACTCCCCTCACCACAAATTTCCCACAATTCCCTGCACCTGGTTGTTGTTAACTAGGCTCAACTCACACAGGACTAGTATTACTTTATGACCTCTGCAAATTTGCGATAATTGCAGAGGTTGTCTGTTATCTTATTCCCATGTGAATCTGCCACGTCCGTTATTTGTGAATTTTAAAAACTTGCCTGCAAATTACCTTGGCTATTTTAATAAACACAGAAGTATGATAATGAACATCCCTGTGTTTTACTAATCACTAAAGGTCTCCAGGACTGTACTATTCCCACTCAGGTATAGCTTGATAAACATACGAAGATATATTCCTGACATTACTTGATAACCTTGGAACCTACATAAATATTTGAATATTTATACTGATCACGTCTACTTTTATTAATGGTGAATCATCCATTCAAATGGATCTTCATCAAGACATCAGTTTTCTTTACAGAAATCCACATCCCTTGTAAGACTTTCACATGTATAGCGGATGAGCAGTTTTAATAATGGCTATGATGGAATTTTGATATCGATTCATTCAGATCGTTTATATATGTTCTTATATGTTTCGTTATGTTAGACGAGTATTACATAAGTGCTTCAATGGAAAGGTAACAGAGCACAGCGTCTAATCTGTAGGATTTATAAGAAGGTGAATATATTAAATGACTCCGGTTTCCATTAAGCATGTTGCACCAAATTGTTTATCGACCCATATCTCAGCACTGACACTCCCTGATTAATGATGTTATTAAGGAAGGAGGAGCAGTGGGGAGAAAAGATGACAGGTCACTCTGTGATTGCTTAAACACAGACCATTAACATGTGTGCTTATGTGTGTGCACATGTGGTTCATCCTGCCACGTGTGTGTTGATACATAAAATGAACACTTTATTGTGCACCGGAACATGCATTTATGTTCATCAGTGCATTCATGCAGTATTTTTATTGATATCTATTGATGCATTGCCTGGGATAAGCTGTGTCTAAGTAAGTATGAGGAAGTATTGTAAACTCATGTAACTCTATGCGGGCTGAAACAGTGTCAAATAGCCCCACACTGCAGTGTGTTGGTGGTATTTCCACTACTGTTGGGTAATTTCGTAGCTAAACACATATTCTGGTACATTATTGCAGCAAATACATATTTTGAAAGATCATCTCCATGATGGATAGCAGTTCTTGCGATATTTAGGATGACAATGGCCCTTTCAGTCTAGTTAAATGTTTAGTATTTTTGAACAGGACGCTAATAATGGTAAATGCATGCCGATGGCTTAAAAATGACAAGACCCAATCCAAATATTGTCCTTTATGATACCCTTGACATCCTTTAGAAGAAGCATTTTCCACATAATGGTAGGGAAGGCTCTATAATGTCCAGGGCTGGACTGGCTATATGGAGTACCGGTGTTTTCCACTGGGCCGATCAATATTGGGGACAAATGGTGGCCGTTTTTTTTTTTTTTTGTTCTGGTTTTGTTTTGTTTTTTTGTAACTATGGTGACCCTCCCAGCTCACGGAGATAGACATGTAATTGCCCAGTGGTTTGTCTTTCATGTAAATGGTCCATCCTTACCTTGAGGAGCACCAGCCACAGAGCTGCAGACTCAGCTTAGGGTGACAGTTGGTCCACTGGTTTGCCTGTTTTCAGAATACCTGGCCCAGTGGCTCTATGAAAGAGGCTACAGTGGCCCAGGAGTCCCACCCCCTCATCTAATCACCTTTATGAAAAGTAGTGTAGCGAGAGCCATCAGAGAGATAGTGGTATCATCTTACCAACAAAAGAAATTAATAAATGGAGAAGGCGACAAAAAGTGCAACGGTGGTGCAGTAAAACTGAGAAAGAAGAAATAAAAAGCTCTAGTAGCTGAGGCTGCAACGAGTAAAAAATTCCAGTGATGTTTGCTGCAGGGGTCAGGACTAGTAGCAAGGTGGCTGCTGCTTCACCAGGTCCCTCACAGCAACAGCAGGTGGTATGGGGCCAGCACCAGTTCGACAGTGAGTCTGATGAGGAACGAGATGGCGAAACCACCAGTAACATGGTACGTGAGCCGGAGTTATTTTACTGAAGGCTTCAGAACACCAAGGGATTTTGTTCAGTAAAAGTGGTGGTATTAAGGGCTTGTGAGTATGTATATTAATGGGGCAAGTCGATACAGCACCTCCAGGTTGTGGTGGGCCGGTCTAGGCCAAAAAGCCTAGGGCCAAATTTTTGTCCCAGTCCAGCCCAGATGATATCTCACAATCATATGTTGGGAATGATCAGCTGACCTAAACCTCTGCTACCAAAATGCACCACATACCTTTACAGAGCCACCAGATTTTTTCCCCCTGTGCCATTCCAGCAGCCTTATCCATTTCCTTAAAGCTTTCTGGCAGCTATCAGTCCCTATTGAATGGACTGTCTGGACCACTGGCTGTGAGCCTAGACAGACAGAGATACGGTAGGTCTAGGTGACCTTTGAGCTGTGCAGGCTGCAAGTCATCTGACACCTGTCTCATTCACATCTGCTCTAGAACCCATGGGCCACTGATTTGAGTGTATGTGGGCTCATGTGGCATATGTGTGTGTGTGTAAGTGAGACAGAGTGAGAGGGAGAGAGAAGCAGCCTTGCCTCACTACATCTATGACGGATCAGTCGGTGGGAGGAGAAAAATGAACTAATCAGCCTCTCCAGTGGTGGAATCTCACCCAATTTATTTTCAGGCTAACAGGCGTTGGTTAATGAGCTGAAGCAAAGCATCCTCGCTCTTCCTTCTCTCTCCTTTCGTCCTGTCCTCTGCCGTTCCACTGGTGGTTCTGTGGACCAAACCAATTACAGCTGAGCGCACCCACCCATGTGCACACACATTCACATTTGTGTTTCCAATCATACATGTTTAAAGTGTGGCTTGAAGAAGAGAGAAAAAAATATATACAGAGTGGCATGTGAATAGAGGCAATCAAACAAAACATCACTGCACAAAAACTCTCTGTTTTGTCTGGCAATTACTAAAATGTTATGGTGAGGTAAAAAGCCTGGTATTTAAGACACTGCATTCCAGACAATGTTATTACTGAAAGCACTTACTAGATATAATATCCATGGAAGTTAAATTGACACAGCGTCTTTGCTCTCTGTAGAGGAATGCGGTACAGACAGCTCTCTGTCTCTAGGTTTGATGAAAAAATAAAATATGTCCTTGCAGATTTTACAAACACCTACTAAATTTGTGAAGAAGACTATTTATGCATCACTTATCCAGTTTTCACTTGAGCCGGGAAGGTTACACTAGATTGTCTGCCTGTCGGGAAGATTGCACAAAAATGTTTTGGTCTAAGACAATATGAAAAATATAAATCATCTCCCCTTTCATATCCCGAAGAATATAGTACATCCAAAGTACTCTATGCTGTGTTTACAGTGTAGTGTACAGTATGTTGTATACAGTATATTCTGAGTACAGCCTCTGTTCTCAAAAGACTTAGTTTAATATGTAAAAATAGGTTGGATTCAGCGATCAACACACAGAAGCAAATAATGACATAAGAAGTGCAATAAGCTAACCCCAACCCTCCTGTTGTTCAAGATGCCCATTAGAATCCAGTGTGACACTCTCTCCTTGAAGTCGAATGCACCCCCCCATATAGAGATTTACTTACACTGTTTTTGTTGGTTTTTTCTGTGACATTTAAGTTACCCCATGAAGAATAATTCTGAGAATGCACTGAACTCTGCACATTTTGTTTGCCATGAGTCTATTTTCAAAATCACTCATATATATATATATATATATATATATATATATATATATATATATATATATATATATATATATATATATATATATATATATATATATATATATATGTATGTATGTATGTATGTATGTATGTATGTATAATTTTTTTTTTTTTAATCAGAACGTCTTATTTGTCAGCTATCTTGGTTAGCTGCTGTAAAATGCTGCGCGCATGCACACACACACACACACACACACACACACACACACACACTGTACAGATGTCTTCAGAACCTGCAATCAGTATGTAAAATAATTAAGGCTATAGTCCATCTATCAGGTGCCATACTGTTAAACGTATCAGTGAAAAAAAGTGCTTCAATAGAGTGAGTGGCGAACAGTTCAGGTGACCTTTTGAGAAAATGCCAGTGGAACCTTCCAGCAAGATTTCACATTCCTGGAACAGCAGTCTTGACATTATGAGGGGGATTTGCAAAATCTGTGGCAGTGAAAGGTGGCCCAGTGTGGTTTCCCTAGTGGGCAGCTGGATTTTCAAAAGCCACAGAGGAATGAAACACTTTACAACCCCCACTCTTCCATACTTCATAGATGGACCAGAGAGATGTCCAGGTGGGAAGAGGAGAGGATCAGTGGTAAAAGGAGGCTTATGAGTGATGGGATAATCAAAGATGGAGGACAGATGATTGTGGCATTTACATATAATTATAACACTTTCATTCTGGGATTCTGTCAAATATCTAAATGAGAAACTTTCCACTAGTTCCGTTAATAGTACCTACTGTTCTCATATGTAGACCAGAACATACTGTACCAAAGTACAAGATAAAGTGTCCTTATTCTTTTATTAAACTTGTCACATATCTGTCAGCTATGTTGAAGAGTTCTCATTCTGTGCAGCCACCATATGTAATTAAAGGAGAATAATTGCAATAGTGGCAGTGTGAAAAGAGTTATACATAAAAAAGTGAGGACTCAGTGAGGTGAAAGACATTTACTGTGCTTCACTGAATATTAATGGAAAGATGAACATTATGTACAGTATTTCAATAATAGATAAGACCATATTTTTTGAACACAATGGGCTGATAATGGGCTGGTTTCATTAAAGTGACAGCATTTTTTCATAAGAAAGAGAGGAGTTGTCAAAATTTACATCTGTAGCAGTGTTCACAAGAAAATAATCTCATGACCAAAAACATGAACAGTAAGCATATGCTGCATATTTGGAGTGCAAAGAAATTGAGGTGTCAAGTCTGATATATCATTTGTTGATTTCAAAGGATCTGCTTAAAAATAAGGTTATATGGGCAGTTTACGCTATTTTTAAACCTGTATCAAGAGTTTATTGACTGTGGGTGTGTGTATAAGAATATAATGGTCCTGGTCTCCTTTGCATCTTTGGTAACAGAACGTACATGTTTAACATGTCATTGGATGCTTTGACTTGCAGCCATTCCTGTTCATCTGAGCTCACTGGTCCTGAACTGAATCTACATGTCAGGAATGATCAGCTTTAGTCTGGATGTTTGATGCAGTCGCAGCAGAAAAGGGCAAGAGTTCAAGCTCCGAGCCGCCGTCAGCAATCACTCCAGAGTGCTGGTCACCTGCTTGTTATGTAGCCATGATCAGAGTCTCTTTCAGTACTGCGGAAACCAGCAGGCACCCCTCTGGGTCCAAAAAAAGAGAAAAACAGGGAGGGAGAAAAGCCTTTGTTGCTTTGAGCTGAAGAGTTCAATATTTTATCTGAGCTGAGGCTTATGAAGAAATCAATACAGAACCAACATATTAAACCACATGTGCTATTTGACACAACAGAAACATTCCAGTGGTGCGTATAATTGTAGGAAGTATCCAATACCTTCACTTTATTGTAAGATCATTTATGTTTGTTTTCTCCGCTCTTCCCTCCTCCGAACTGCATTCACAACAAGACACAAGAGGAACTTCTCTTCTTAAAGGGAAAGATGTGGCAGCAATTAAAAGGGAAGCAGCTTCAACAAATTTCGAGCGTATCTGTGAACACAGCTTGGTTGGTAATTAGGTTCTCCAGAGTGTTGCAGCCATCGGAGCATGAGAACAACCAAGTGAGGATCCACACTGCCCTGTGAGACCAGATTAAAAGAAGAGAAATCAACCCCTCACTGCTTTCAAATGGTCACCACTCCCCCATAAACAACTTGAATCACTCCATCCAATCAGTATGAAAATGGAATAAACCTCTCAGCTGGCTGCTTCACAAAAACACAAAACGGTATTTATGAACACTTATTTAAAAAAAAAAAGAAAGAAAAAAGAATGAAAGAAATAACAGAGTATTAAACCTTTTTGAGGTTTAACACTGATGACGAACATCATCACATGGGCTACAGAATGTACAATGAAATGAAGTGTTGTCTTCTGAAGGCATAATCATTAGTTCCAAATTGAAACCAGTGCAGAAGTATGTTCAAGTGTAAAACTGCTGACCACCACTCCAAAAATGACCTGGCTCTTATATACTTACATTGAACTTCTCTCTAAAAAGGGTATTTTTCCCCTTGGGTCATTCTGGTCTTATCCTTTTCATTTGAACCTGTTAATAAGTGTTCTCATCAAAGCATCCAGTTTTAAATGACTCCAACATTATAAAGGTTTTAGGGCTAATAGAAGCTTCGATGTCCTCCATGATAACTTTGATTGACAGGTGTGATTGGCACCTCACTTTCTAAATTAAACTTTTAGAGCTTCTGCTTATTGAATGTAACATCTTTCTCTTCACAGACAACTGACAACTGCAGGGGTGGTTACACAACTAAGACTGTCAAATGGTTTTGGTGTTTAACCCATAAAGACCCAGTGCTATTTTTGTGGCCATTCCCATTTGAATTTTTTTCCTGTATTGAACCTTTCTTAAGTGATTTATCACCATTTATTGTAATATTGTCCTCTGTATTGTGAGTTTTTTTTTCAGTAATTTTTTTTTTTTTTTCCTATATTTAATTCACTGATTATGTAAATGTTCATTCAAGCTTAGATTAAAATTCATGGTTATTATATCAGAAACAGATAAAATTGAAAAAAAAAGTGACTTTGTCTGTAAAAAAAAAAAAAAAAAAAAGATCATTAACTGAACATAGAAGAAGTGTGTCCATCTACTGTCATTCATCAAAGTCCATGAGTTTTACTGCTGAATCATTGTTGTAGAAGATGATGGTGTTTCCACACTCACTGCGGAGCCTCTGAATGTCCAAATGGGTCATATCTGATGACCATGAAAAGATGACAAACTGCATTTTACACCAATTATTTACATGTATTGATAGGATTAGTGGATCAACAGGTAAACATTTTACATGACTAGATAGTTTTGATCACCAGTGGATGTTTAGGTCTTTATGGATTGTTTTTTTTTTTTTTAACCTCATTGGTAAGCTGTGGTTTAGCATTAGCTGATCCATCATCCCATCATGCTACTGCAGCTCCACCCTTTTGTCTGAGTATGGCTGTACTCTTATAAGCAAAAATGCAAATTACCTAGTAGGTCATGCCATGGTAGCGCCGTCTACTTCCACTTCTGTGTTTGCATCACTGGTAGTGAAAATCATCTGCTGCCTGCTAAAGCATTACAGAAGTTGTTAAGTAATGCTATGGTATCCTAGTAACTAAGAAATGAAGAAAGAATGAATGCAGAAAATAAAAACACGTAGTTTTCCCAGCACTAAGTGTACTTTGTACAACAATGTTTTTTTTTTTAATTGTCACCAATAACTTGTTACTACCTTGGGAATATCACCTTGGCATAAAGTCACCTGTAATACAAGTCTACATGTTCCTCTTCTGTTTGTTTACAGTAAAAACCACACACTTTATTCTGATTACAGTGAACATATCAGACAATCAGGGTCTACCACATCAGTAGGATAGAGTCGGTTTTTTTCAATTTGTCTTCCACTTGTGGACCTCCTGAAGAAATATGACGCGAGGATACTTGGGGAGAAGCAAGGAAAACCCTTTCATTATCCCCGGTGTCTGCGGTGTGGGAGAAATCAATAGAGGTGTCCATGCTGGATTCATCTATATTCTACTGTGTGAACCTAATACCCTCACATGGGGAAAGGAAGATATGTGGGTGGTTTGAGGGGAATAGGTGAGGGACTTTCAGAAGCAGAAATGCACACTGGAGGGGAAAAGGATGTCAGAAATTGAGAGGTCAAAGATGTATTTATACACAAAGTTTTCTGGTGCACTCACACAGGTAGGAGTAACTTGGTGAGGACTTTTGGGAAGTTGAGAGGATTTGTAGACATAGATGCTGGAGGGATACGGCGGATGCACAAATATCACTTGTGAACCATTTTGAACCAAAGAAGAAAACAAACCAGCAGTTACCTCTCAAATACAAGAGATATAAATGGAGACAAAAGCATCTGTGATTTTTCTTTCCTCTTTTTTTTTGAGAAACAAATCAAAGTGGGACACAAGGCATCTGGAGACACGCTAGAATAACATATCAACTACGGAAGTCATGCTAACGAGGCACTTGTTCAACGTCTGTGAAAATCCACACCTACACACACATATGTATGCACACACAGACACACAATCTAACAACTGCATCACCTGTCACTGGGAGCCTCATTAAGCTGACAGGCGCTGGCCTCTCAGGGCAGGCCAACACGTCAGAGCCCTCTCCTTCCTGTCATGACATGATGGATCTCTCCTCCACTGGCTGCCAAGCTGCCACTCAATTCCACCTTCCTGTGGGCGTCCATCAGGAAACACTCGGTTAGCATCCTGTTGATCAGCTTATTTGTATCCACCCTCACCACTGATGTCCATATCTGACTGCATTTTAAGGCTGACTTTAGCTGTCAGCATGTCTATTCATGCTGTGCCTGTGGAGAACTTTATATTATAGTTCTGCAGAGTTTAAATTCTCAACTGTGGTGAATATTACCAGGGAGCACCTGCAGAAACATTTACTTTAACAAACTGTTTTCTACATTTTTATACAAATCTAAAACTGTCTGTCAGTGTCAGGACTTCAGGATAGTCTTTCATATTGCAGAGTTAAGGTTCATCTAATCTTTGAAGTCAAACTGTCTGTCATCATGAGTGCTAAAATGATACTTAATCCTGAGAAGAGTAAAAATTTTGGTGAGGATTGAAAAAACAGCTCATCACTAATGACAGCTCTGACTTTGAGTAATTCCCATTAGAGTTTTAGTATCTTAAGGTCTTGGAATAAACTGTCAGCACTGCTGATGACAAAGCCTGATTGGACAGCTGTCAATGCAGAGAGCAGCAAACATATGATGTAGTTTTCCAAGGAAGACAAATAGATCAGCATCACTGAACACTGATGGGATGAAATAGATGAGCTTTGGAGACTAGTTCTGGTGAAATCTATGGGGCGATAACAGCTACAAGCAGGTGAATCACAGAACCGTGTCCAGAGATCATTCCAATTAAAACTGGGTGCAGGTCTGGGGGGGAGAATCTCCCGAGTGTTCAAACAAAACACTTCATTTCTTGTGTTCTGGTGCATTTTTATACATCAGTTTGTGTCTTTTCTGTAGCCTATCACTTTGTGTTGAATCGATGTACACACATGGACAAAAATGTCTTTGGTTTGGAAAGTAAGGTACACTGCATAGACCAGGGGTGTCAAACATACGGTCCAAGGGCCAAAAGCAGCCCACCACTGGGTCCAATCCAGCCCACAGGATGAATTTGTAAAGTGCAAAAGTTACACAGAAGACAATAGCAGTCAACAGTGTCACTGAGTCTTGACAAGTTGTTTTGATCATAAAGTTAAAGACTATATTTTTCAGTTCCAGATGCCTGTTGCCAAATGTTGTGTGTCTTTCTAGATCCACTGTGATCTATAAGTTGTCATGCACATGTGCAATGGATAAGATGATGCAAAATACAGTTAAAATTGCACTTGCATTTTTGTTGTTGTTGACGGTTGTTCAGGTCATTCATATTTTTTTGTGACAACATAGTTTGTAAAAGTAAACATTTTCATAATGCAATTTCACTTTTTTTTGCATTGAAACAAAGTGACAAATTTGGAGTGAGCATTATTTATATGTTATTATTTTGCTGATCTGGCCCGCTTGAGATCAGATAGGTTGGTATGTGACCTCTGATGTAAAATGAGTTTGACACCCTGCCACAGACTAACAGTGTCATATTGAATAAAATAAATAATTGCAGTAATTACTAGGCCTACTAAATAAATGTGAGCACACTGTTGTCCTTCATTTTTAATTAGAGTTTTAAGACAAATGTAATTCCCAAAGTCTGAAAATCACTTTTTGTATTTCTCCTGCTAAAAGGTGGCGATCCTTCAGAGGTAAACAAAAATAGGCCCATTTCAAAGTTACATGTTAAATAATCAGTGTCCAACTGAAGGCATGCCACACTAAAGGTTTTAAAAGATTTTATCCAGGCACTGGACTGTAAACAGACTGTGTTGCACTTTTTACTGATCTGCCTACGGCATTCAACACTGTCAATCACTCACTTTTAATTGATACACTGCTTCAGATTGGCATCGCAAAACAAGTTATCAACTGGTTTAGAGTATATCTGACTGACAAAACTTAGTGTGTCCAGTTGGCTAGCTCCTCCTCTTCTCTCCTTAACATGCCAAAAGGAGTACCGCAAGGCTGAATGGTAGGACCCATATTATTCAGTATTTAAATTAATAGACGGTGTTATAACCTGTCAAATGCCATGTATGACTTTTATGCTGATGACACGGTAATCTATTGCTGTTCTTCAATTGTCCAGGAATTTCTACAGACTGCTTTTAACATAGTCCTGGCTCATCTGCTGCAATGAAATTGGTTTTAAATGCTGACAAAACCAAACTCATGGTTTTTGCACACAAACAAGACACAATGATTACTTGGTCAATAATAACCACCCAAGGCACTCTGATAGAATTAATCTCCAGATCTTGATCTCAGTGGGACTCTATCTGGTTAAAAAAAAAGTTACTAAATAAAATAAAATAAAATAGAATAAAACATGTAATTGTGTTTGATGACAATAAGGTCAGTTGTGAAAGGTATTAACATACTAATAACCAACTGCTAGGCTAATTAACTAGCTACCTGACAGATATCATTCCATACATACTAATGTTAATGAGCGAATGTTTGTAGTGTTAAGTTACTAAATTTTAGAATCCTCTGAATATGCTGTTAAATATAACCCCAGAAAATCACATTTATTCAACAAACTGGAGCTCTATATGATTGACTGCAGCTGAGCTAATATTAGTAAAACCACACAGCAGGTAGACACTGCACTCACTTGTCAATCACAATCTGTCACTCTATTATGCACAACTTATTTGATATAATCTAAACAGGTAAATTTTATCAAAATTTGTCTCCGACACCGTTGTCATGAAGGGGGGAATTAACTATAGAGACTGGTAATGTTTCTTGTGTTGGGCTGTAAATGTGTTTATTTCAGTTGTAAAGTTGGACATGGGGGTCTTTGAGGATGAACTCTTTTAGAGCCCACCCCCAGTGGACATTCGTGTTACTGCAGTTTTTCACACTTCGACACTGGCTTCACCTTTTACCCTCAGAGGCTGCATATTGAGAGAGACAGTTTATGGCAGAATAAAAGTCAGCCAGTCATATTTGATGATTTGATTATTTCATGTGTCTGTTTATGAGTAGTCTGTTAGTAATATACCTGTCAGAGTTAGAAGTGACTGCTGATATTATTTGTTAGCTGTGATTGACACGCTTACATTTGTCTGAAGTGCATTTGCTCAGCATTGCTGTGATAGTGGAAAAATCTGAAGATTTTGTGTTTTTCATATATTTTGGTCTCAAGAAAGCTTACATTTTTTCTTTTATGGCTTCATCTAAAAAAGTATGGGTATCTCGAAGTCACACAGCAAGACATTTGGAAAAGTGTGTCTAAAACAGTTTGTGGTTTGTATGACCAATGACTGGAATTGACATGAAAGAAAAAAAGACCTAATGTTGAAGACAAAAGTCTCCTTGTTGTGTCTATGAGAAAGGTTATAATGTTACATGGTGTTTTAAATTTAGGTCATCTGCTTGTTTCACATTTTTATTGAAAGAGACAAATGCTCATTGTCTTCTTTTGGGGAGGATGAATCACTGTCATCCCTGATGAAATCTCATCAGCTCCACAGTTTTATAAACACTTTGTAAATTTTGTGTTCTTTGAATAGACACTTGTCATATTAAATATTAGATTAAACTAAAAAGAGGTTTATATATATATATATATATATATATATATATATATATATATATATATATATATATATATATATATATGTATTTTACTCCCCCTTCCCCACCCATCACTTAACTGATAACACATGATTAGCCAAAATATGGGCATCATGGAGTAGGCTTTATACAGCTGGAAAACACAGAGAAAGAGTACATGCAAAGGTCTCATGTCTATATGCTGAAAGGCATGGATGAAATTTTTGCCTTACAAAGCTAAAAACCTATTAGGAACTTTAGCTTTAACTGTGCGTAATTGTCTGGAATCTGTGAACTAAATAAATACCCATTTCGACTTGTCCACTAAGCCAATTTCTTACTATGAAACTATTGAACCTTTGACCTGAATCTTAACAAATCTCACAAGAACTGCACGTGCAAAAGCTCCTGCCAGACAATTATAGTCAACATCAGAGGTGTGTGAGACATGGAGATTTATGAATTATTGAGTCTTGTTCTTCAAACGCTTCTGAAGCACATCTAGACATCTCACAAAGTGGAAGCATAGAAACATTGTCAGCTTTGGTGATAACTATCTCAGACACCTGACACCTCCACTGCCAGATCCCTCCATTCAACAGTCCTCTGTGTCCCTTTCCCTGTTTGTATCTTCAAAGAGCAGCTGGTGGCAGGCGGCGTCCCGTTGAGATGTGTGTTTGTCCGGCAGAGCCATTTGACAGCAGACAGCGAGTGTAGTGCACAGAGGCCTGGCCAGCTTGTACCAATTTAATGCTGGCTGCTTTCGTATGCAGGTCCCAGTGGTGACCCAGTGACCCGGGCGATACAGAGCGGGGGGCTGTTAATAGCTTGGTAGACATAGGTAATGAGGTTATCAATTAGAGGGAGACTTGCCCTCATTTGTCCCTGTTATGATGCTGTGTTTCCAAAAGGGCTTCTTGGGAAGGGAATTTGTAATTGTCATTTCATTAAAGGATCCAGGAGCTGGTGCTCCATTATGGGTTGTTTTGGTGAGAGCAGATGTTTACCATGCAGAGAAGACTCTAGGATTTGCACAATAAATTACCCAAGACAAGACTACAAGTGATGATGGCCCATTATTCTAAAAGAGAAAAAACAGTACCAGAACCCGGCAGTGGATCATGAAGTTAATATATTTCACTTTACATTCTGGTCTTACCCTCATGCACACACACAAACTACAAAAAGGTTATCATATGTGTTTGTGCATTAGGGTGAGGCGAAGTGCCAATTCCATTGTGACTGTGTTTGTTATGGAAGGTTGCTCAGTATTCCTCTCAGTGGCTGGCCATATGCTATAAGCGTGAGAGTCCCAGGAGGTGAGTAGACAGAAGAATAACCCAGGGCCAGGGATCTTATTCTCTCTGTCCATCCAATGCTGCAGAAGCCATGTATTATTCACATAGAAAGACAAGGGATACACCTCAGCATGAGGGATGGCAAGAGGCGGCACGGACAGAACGAAGGCAGAAAGATGAGAGGATGGCTGCGCTTGGGAGACAGGAATGTATGAAATGGAGATAGAGTGATAGAGAGAGACACTGAGTCAGAAAATGTGAAGTGAGACGAAGACTGTGTTAGGAGAAAAAAACAGTGTGCCACTGAGAGCCATGTCTGCAGTGAACACCACGTTTGATTCCACTGATTAGCACTCTTCTAGGCAGAGGGGAGGAACTGATCAGTGAAATCACCTGCTGTTGTGTTTTGCTTGAACAAAATTCTGCATAAACATGACTTCAGTAGCAAATAGTTGAACACTGCTGAGCTAGACAGTTAGTGTTCCTTTGATTGTGGCATCTCAGACTTCCATAAAAAGCTGCATTTTTGTATGATTTGAAGCAATCAAGTGCATGCATGTTTGGACTCACTTTGCATCTATATATAGTTGTGCCTGACTGTAGCATATTACATATTCTGGTGCAAATACTTGATATGTAGCTTTGACTGTTTAAAGCTACAGTAGGTATGAAGAAGAAAAAAACGTCAAAATTGGAAAATGTAAACATTCTTCCTGTAGCAAAGTATTGCCTCAGTATAAAGATAAATGATGCATGATGACAATGAAAAGTGAAGACAAGTACTGTGTTTCAAGTCACATATTTCTGCTCTTCAAGTAGTTTGAAGATAAAAGTGAGTTACAGCATAATATAGTGTACTCCAAGTACCCAGATACTCAAAATGGTCAAAAAGTTGAGTGTGGACACTGTTGACCATCATCATCAAAGTTATATAGCGGAAAAACAGGGACCCAAAATGATCGGCATGAACACTGATCTGTACAAAACCATTATTTAAAAAAAAAAGCTTTTGTTACCAACAGAGGTAGAAGTCAGTGAATAATGCGAAAAAGTACATTTAATGACAGATATTCTGTTGGGCAGTAATGGTATAAGTAGTATGTTCAAAACTACAAGATTTGAGACACAGGAGCTGCTATGCTGCTGCCAATACCTGTTCTATCTAGATTTTTATTTTCTTAAAGTATGGCAAGTAAGTGCAAGAGGCAAATTATATCAACACTTGTTTGTAACTTTAAAATAGAATTTCACAAGTTGAGAAACTAATATGTGTCTTCAGCTCCAAAGGGGCATCATCTCAAAACATTTAACCTCACTTTATTCTTCAAGTATATGATAAAAAAGTATTTAAAAAAGGTGAAAACCACTCCGAGTGTGGCTTGATTGACAGCTGCAGTGACACATTTAACAGCTCAGGGAAACTTGTGAAGAGCGAGGACATGTTACTTATTTGACTTTTCGGTGAGTAGCTGTTCTCATTAAGCACTGCCACATAATTATCATCTTGTGCTTCTACAGTCAGACTGTTATGTTCTCAACTTGCAAAAGCATTTTAAAATGGACAAATATCAAATATAACTGAAGACATGTGGGACCAAAATGTTTTTGTCTCTCACTGCTGACTACCATATATCACACAAAGCCTCATGGGACAAACGTCTTTGCTTCCTCTCTGAAAAGACCAATTATTGGTCAAAATATAGATTTTCTAAATCCTGGAAACACAGCCAAGAAGAGGTACAGGAGTCTTCTCCAACCTCTTAAATTAACCTATGCTCAAAGGTTATTATGAAACTTTTGCCCAATGATGCTGAAAATATAATGTCTGCTGAGGCTTTTCGCTGCATTTTACTTTTCACTTTGGCATTTGGAGTTTGTCCAATTCTCAAATTCCTACATCAACATATCTGGTAAATCATCTTCAGCTACATCAGCTCCGAGACCTCAGGACATCCTTGCATATTACGGCTTGACAGGATTTTCTCTAGCTTTGGTTCCCACTGAGTCTGCGCCAGAACTTACTGCAGTTCATGAGCATTTCATACTCATGAGGCTGAGTCTGAGATCTACTGGTGCTCAATGCACCACCCCACCTCCCACATGGCTGTAATGATCCTCAGATTGTTTGGATTTAACTGAGAGCTTCCATTTTCCCACCTACGTGCTTTGCTCCACCACCTACAACTTCTGAACTCCAGGGAATTTGTCCCATCTCCTTTCTTTACTGATTTAAAAAAGATGCTTCACATCGATCGAGAGCTACATTTGTTGCAATGTCAGAAAATATCTGTCCGTAATGTACATTTCCAACTGATCTCTCTTTTCTGAAGTTATATTCATGTGATTTCTGTTCATATTCCTGCCATCTGTCATTGCAAGAAACTCCACCAGCTTTTGCTCCATTCCCACTTGACATGTAGTGTTTTCTTTTTGCACAGTCGGATCATCTCTCCCAGATTTCCTGTGAATTTTTGCACTGTGGGACATTATTTAAAAGGCACCATAATGGCTGGTAGATACTTGTCTCAGCTTTGATTGTTCCCACTAAATATATTAATGCCTGCAAATTAATGTGCTAATGATTTTTTGATGGTAAAAGCAGCACTAGGCACATTTAAATTCTGACTGTGTTTAATCCATGTGCCTTCTTTCTTGCACCAGAGGCCGCCCACACTAGCTTACCCATTCCCACTGTGTCATCGCTTCATCCTCAGGCTAACCAACAGTGGAGGTCAGCGAGGATTTCATTCTGTCTTTTCTCCTTGTGCACACATACACACCCTATCTTCTTTTTTCCTCTGTCTCTCAGTGGCTCTAACAGCCTCTCACCCACACACCCACATCTACATACTGTACAGCTCTCCTAATTGTATGCACTGCACACCTATCAATTTAAAAGTGCACAAAACCCCCTCTTCTGCTATCACTTGGCTGACTATTCAGCCACTTAATTGATCCAATTAATCAGAAAAGGTATATCCGCCTAATCAAAACATGCATGTGGCGTATCTGGCACCATCATCAGTATCCTCCCACTGAAGCTCAGCAATGTGTGAAGGGTGAGACGAGGAGACGATGAAACTTTATTTCCATTTTTCTTCATTCATTACTTTAATCATCTCTAAATATGACATTTTTGAGCACTACAGCTCCATAGATTCTATAGCTTGTTTTGATCAGACTGTGCAGAAGGATGCGTGAATAACTAGAGTCCAGAAACATCTTGTTTGTTTGTTTAATGTGTGCCATAGCTGTGCCTTGAAGATAACCAATAAAAACCTCATTAAAATTGTGTTTTTCAAATTCGCTGGCTGTGTACAACATAGATAAGTGAAGCAACACACATTTCAAATGACACTTTTTGGGAATCTATGAAAGATATGCAGAGTAGTGGAATATAATGAATAATTTTGTTCATAAATCAAGCAAAACTTTGATTTAAAACCACACAATTTGCACAAAAAACCCCTCCGTCTCTGCGATGCTGTGATTTAGATTCACTCAAACCCACACCTGTCCTAAAAGGGTAGCTTTAATGACTGGTTGGACATTAATCAATACAGGTAGCGCTGTGAACTGGTGTTAAATATTAAACACTCAAAGCTCATCCTGCTGATGTACTAAGAAAGGTCTTGGTACACAGAGCCCTTTTAGTCGAGGCTTCCTCCTGGGTGTCAGCAGCCATGTCTGCCTCTTTTGTCCTCCTCTACAACCCGACTTTGCTCAAGGACTTTTACAACTCGAGTCTGATCAACTTCTCCCCCATATATATATATATATATACACACACACACCAGACATCCCTCTATCACTCTCTCTCTCTGCCCCCTCTGTCTCACTCCTCCTCCCCTTTTGTCAGGCTCCGTTGACCATACAGATGACAGTATAGACTACGGCACCAGTGTATCGGAACCAAGAGCTGAACCGAGCAATGAGAGAAAGGGGAGAGGAGATATGGGACAAAATGAAATGGATAGAGTGAGAGAATGAGAGGAGAGTCAGCCCTTCCCAGAGCCTGTCAGCCATTTTATTACCATGATGTCTGTGCTGTTATCACCGTGCCTGCCAACAAAAATCTCTTAAAGCCAACAGGGCAGTAGCTACGGAGACCTTGCTGAATGGCAAGTGGACCTCAGTGCTCATTTGATCAGACGAGTCGTGGCGAGACCTCACAAGGCTAGGAAAGGGCCGGGGGAAGGAAAGTTCACCTTGCTGACCCTCTACACAGGATGGAGGGAAGGGGAACGGACATTCATAGCGGACAGCCAGTGGCAATGGTCAGAGTCAGACACGTTTTCAAGGAGAGATTTGCGGACAGTCAGAGGATTAGAAGACAGTGTTCGTATGTGGCTCACCCTTACACCTCAGAGTGCTGGGAACGAGGCGTACAGAGGTTCATACCGAGAAGTAGATGTGTCCTTAATGTCAACACATGTCTGGGAGAAAAAGAGTTGACACTCTTGGGAAAAGAAAGTAAGGCAAGGACATGGAAATAAAAAAAAGTGCGTCTAAACCCAAAACACTACCTGCATGTGGTTACATGAAAATTAGGTTGGAGTCTTTCTGGTGCACAAAGCGATTTATGTGTTGACATTCGCAGATGTCTCTAGTTAAATAATGGCAGTCTCAGTTCCCTGAATCTATGAAAACAGCTGCAACTACACAGACCTCTATGTAGCAGTTTTGAGTCAAGTTTATTAATAATAATAATAATAATAATAATAATAATAATAATAATACAAAAAATTTGATTTCTATAGCGCTTTTCAAGACACCCAAAGTGCTTTTCATTATTGATCCATTATTCATTCGCTTTTACATTCACTCTGGTGGTGGTAAACTATGTTTGTAGCCACAGCTGCCCTGGGGCAGGCTGATGGAAGAGTGGGTGCTTTTTAAGATTAAATTTAAGATGGAAATCCTCACAATCTCTCAATCTCAGGTTCTTCGCTGTACCTCTGCCCCTCTGCAAAGGCAACATGTACAACATTGGAGCTAAAGTCAATAAGCACAACACTAACTGAAACACAAACTTCACAACACATGAACACACATAAATGTTACTGAAAAACTGAGTATGTAGTAATGTATAGTTTTATGAAGAAATTACATAATTAAAGGTTCAGTGAGTATTATTAACCTATAAAGACCCAGTGTTACTTTTGTGGCCATTCTCAAATGAATGTTTCTCTGTATTGCACCTTTTGTGAGTGATTTATCATCATTTATTGTAATATTATCCTCTGTATTTTAGATTTTTTTTTTTTTTTCTGAAAAAAAATTAGTTTTTTTCCTAGATTTAATTCACTGATCATGTAAATGTTCACTAAAGCTCAGATTAAAATTGAGGACAATTACATCAGAAACAGACAAAACTGAAGAAAAAGTGACTTTTTCTGTAAAATATATCTTTAACTGAAGATAAAACAAGTGTATCCATTCACTGCCATTTGTCAAACTCCATGGGTTTTACTGGAGAATAAATGTTGTAGAAGATGATGGTGTATCCACGTTCACTGCGGAGCCTCTGAACGTCCAAATGGGTCATAACCCCCCCACACACACAAACACACACACACACACACTTACTTTAGCGTGGGACACGAACCTCTGAGAAAAAAGAGAGAAAAAAAAAAAAGGAAGTCCATTTTGAGTGAAGTTACAAACATGTTGTACTCTGTGGAGTTAACCTGCTGTCTCTGTTGGGATAAACAGCAAAGGTCTATGGTAGTGAAAGCACAGTAATTCTTATTTTTATTGATTATTCACTAATGGAAACATTATGGATGCACTGATATATCAGCCAAACACTGGAATCGGTGGATGCTGATACTGGTTACCATCAGCACAGGCATTAAAGATGCCACCTCACAGATGACAGAGCTGATATTTATATTGTGTTATATTAAAGATTTTAGTTGTTTTTGTGTGTGAAATGCTCTGCTCAAGAGGCTTGCAGGGATGCTGGACCATATTTCAGCTACCAATGAGCAAAGGCAGAATACATACTGGAAACATCACCAGTTCATCACAGGGCTGACATATAGAGACAGAGACAAACTATCATTCATTCTCATATTCACACTTATGGAGGGTTTAGATCAGGGGTGTCACACATATGGGCCACCAAGATGTCCTATCCTGCTTGAGTGATGAATTTGTAAGGTGGAAAAATTACACTAAAGGCAGTAAACATCAAGGGTGCTGAACTTGTTTTAGTTCAGGGGCCACATACAGACCAATGTGATCTCAAATAAAATATTAGCATAATAACCTATGACAACTCCAAATGTTCTACCTGGTTTAATGTGAAGAAATTACAAATTATCCTTTCATAATAAAATGCGGATAACCTGAACAAATATGAACAACCTGAGATGTTGTAAAAAAAAAAAAAAAAAAAAAAAAGAAAGTGCAATTTTAACAACATAATTTCATTTACAAAATGTTTTGTGCATTTGTAGATCCACTGTGATCTGTAGGTTGTGTTAATAATAAGCCGAGAAATTTCAGGTTGTACATGGTTGTTCAGGTTATTCATACTTAAAATCATTTTACATAATATCATTTGGAGTTATTTAAGGGTTATCATGCTATTATTTTACTGGGCTGAATGTGGCACCTGAACTAAAATGAGTTGGACAGTGAACCAGTGAACCTATTGCAGCGCATGTCTTTGGGCAGCAGGATGAAGCCAGAGTGCACCCCCCCCAGGAAGGACCCGCTGGCTGGTACTGGCGATTTCCCTGGCACAAAAGGGGGAAAAAAATAATAACCGAAACATTAGTGTCAGCATCAGCTTTTGACCAAATTACAATATTGGGAAAGAATTTTGCAATTTCTGTATACCCAGAAAACATAATTTGAAATATTACATTCCATTTCTACAATTAGAGCCTTCAAAATCCCCCTAAGATGACACACTAGACCTTTAAATTCCAAAATGAATATAACTGTGAGGGATTAGAGTTATTGAGGGGAAAAAAAAGCTGTTGGTGATTACAAATGAGTATATTGTGAGATGCATTTTTTTGTCCAAGTTCCCAAAGGTTGAAACCCATTATTTGTTTTAGCACAAATATGTATTGCAATAAATTTTAATATTTTGGAAGTTTACTCTTATCACTGCAGCTGTGAATAAGCCTGGGGAGTGAAATCATTTTCAAGACATAATATGTGTAGAATTAGAAAACCTTTTAAGGCTTTGTGCCCTGTCATTCTCTGTGATTACATTAGTGGTGAAGCCGCCACCTCAGTTATCATCACATCTAACATACAGTAAGTAGGCTCTGGGTTTCATAAAAGGGCAACATGACACACCTCTTGTACTGATAGAAACTGGCAGTTAGAATCCGTCTGGGTCGCGTCTCTCCACAAACACACACTCACACACAGACTTCAAGTCCCACAAAAAGAAGTCAGTAGATACTATTACACATCATCCTCACCGCTGCCCATCTTGTCATCATCCCCTATGAATATTTAATTCTCTTCTCCCTCTCTGGCCTTCTCATCAAGCGTCTGGTATTAATGTGCCACAGACGGTGTGCTGCGCCACTCTCCGCCTCCTCCCTCCTCTGCACTATGATGACTTGTGTCCTGGCCAATGCATTATGACTGGTAGGGGTGACTTAAGCTGGGAAGCAAGTCATTAGAGTGTGGGGTGATGTGAATAGAGAAAGGTCATGTTAGGTAACACGCCAATGCAAATACAGCAGACACAGAACCAGTTAGGATCTTTATTATGGTCCTTGGAAAGCACTTTTCTAAATTTCAACATTGAAACCCTATAACATGACCATTGAAGAGAGGGCTGATTGTAAAACTATGCGAGTATACATCAGAAAACTACATACATTTACTTCTGTGATCAAAATGTCTCATAAATAATGATTTTCAACTGTTTTGGCACCTTTACTGAAACCTATTTTCTTTTTTTTCCTTTTTTTTAAAAAATAATTTTGAAAGCTTTTACAGGTAAACAAAAAAAAAAAAAAAAACTCAGATAAGTCTGCTATGTTGTCACCTACACAGTTGGCAAAGACCTGCATTTAGCAGCTAGAGACAAATATTTTTCTCCAGGATAAGAGATGATCAAAAATAGAGGTAATAATGCCAGTGAACAGTGGACCTCTTGGAATTAATACTGCGTAAAATCTACAAGAAGAAAACAGAAGTATCTTGAAGTGTAATACCACTTACAGCCACCAGATTTTGACTACAAAAACTTCTGAAAAATTACACAATCAATATCTTTTTTTGCAACAGTCATTCTCGTCTCATTTGTTTTATATCCAATGGCCTTTACATGCATTATATCAGGCTATGATTGACATATATATAGATATAGAGAGAGACAGACAGACAGACAGACAGACAGACAGACAGACAGACAGACAGACAGACAGACAGACAGACAGACAGACAGACAGACAGACAGACAGACAGACAGACAGACAGACAGATAGATAGATAGATAGATAGATAGATAGATAGATAGATAGATAGATAGATAGATAGATAGATAGATAGATAGATAGATAGATAGATAGATAGATAGATAGATAGATAGATAGATAGATAGATAGATAGATAGATAGATAGAGTATACAGCTCTGGAAAAAAATTAAGAGACCACTGCAATTTCCTCTGACATCAGCATGTCTGTATGTATGACACCCATTCCATTCCTATGTCTGTTGAATTCCAACACAAGCACACCTTATTCTACTGAATAAACACCTGATCCATGTCTTATTTAAGAAGAATAAACCACTACTGTGTCCATCACTATCCTCTTACAATAGGCAAAAACAGTGCTATTAGTACTGAAAAAGTAATTGGAATCCAAACATAGCTATTGAAAACTATTGGACTTCTGCTCTGACAATGTTCCCAAACTCTGAGGACTGGTTCTTCTATCAGGACAATGCTCCTGGCCTCAGCTAGGTCAATAAAGGTGTGGATAACGGACCACCAGATGAAGACCCTGTCATGGCCAGCCCAATCTCCAGACCTGAACCCACTTTGAAAACTTCTGAAGAAAGATGGATTTTCAAAAGCCATGGAACATTACTGAGCTTCTTGAATTTCTATGTCAGGAGCTGCATTAAGTCATCCAACAGCAATGGAGGAGAGCCAAGACACGTGAAAGCTGTCATTGAAAATCAGGGTTATTCCACCAAATACTGATGTCTGAACTTTTCCCAAGTTACAACATTAATATTGTGTTGTTTAGAAATGAATATGAACTGGTTTCTTTGCATTATTTGAGGTGTGAAAACATCTGCATCTTTTTGTTATTTTGACCATTGGTCGTGTTCTGCAAATACATGTTCTAAATAACAGTATTTTTATTTGGAATTTGGGAGCAATGTTGTCAGTAGTTTAGAGAATAAAACAAAAATGTTCATTTTACTCAAACACATATCTATAAATGGGAAAATCAGAGAAAGTGATAATTTTGTAGTGGTCTCATTATATATATATATATATATATATATATATATATATATATATATATATATATATATATATATGTAGCTCCTGGCATAGAAATTCAAGAAGCTCTGCAATGTTCCATGGCTTGTGTGTGTGTGTCTATCTATCTATCTATCTATCTATCTATCTATATCTATATATATATATCTATATCTATCTATATATATATATATATATATATATATATATATATATATATATATATACATACATACATACATACATACATACACTCACACACGATGGGGGAACAGCTTGTTTTTTACCCACAGGTTTCATAGAAAACAAACAGGAGGTAGTTCTTTGAATGAGGTACTAGAAAGTGAGCAAGAAATCAATGCATGATGATGACCCCTTTAAGGAAAATGACGACTATAAGGAAAAAATATCTCCGATTTCTTGGGGATGATGTGAGAAAATGGGAGATATGCAACCCATCCACTTTGTCTGCTGTTATGATCTTAAGCAATACACGTATTTGATTGAACTACTGACCTTCACATGTTCCTTTCATTCCCAGGTTGCTTCATAGAGACAATACCCTTAGTGACTCACATCAAATAACTGTATCTCATCAAAACAGCAGACCAGAAGATGAGCTTGGTACACTGAAAAAAGAACTTCTGGAGAGACTATAAAAGGTGGATGGCCCAGTGCATTCATGATTGATATAATCAAAATAATTTTTATAATTGTGGCAGAATGAAGAGAAGACAGGAGCTGAAGGTGAATCTGTTAATAATTCAAGTGTGTGGATTTCCACCAAATACCGAAATCACCTCATTATAAAATTCTCAAAATGACATTTTACCCTTCATTCTCATTAAAAACATTTAGAACACCTAAATATGCAAATACTTTTTAATTTTTGAAGTTTATCTGCAGGGGCCTCGATCTCTCCTGCTTCCATAAAAGTTGACTATCAATCACAGTACACTGATGGCTTCAGGTTTTCACATCATTCATGCACAGAGAAACAGATATCATTCAGCATATGAATGTGAGAAAACCCTCAATGTCAAACTCTGCAAAGGCATTGCTCTGCACAGTGAAAGTCAAACATGATAGTGAATGAACATTAGGAAAACAAGGGATGTGGCTTAACTATGAAAAAGCAACGAAGGAAAGTCATACTGTAAAAGCACTGGTCAGTTTAAAAGGTCCATTGTAGGGGGAAGCAAGGGGTCTGATTGCATGAAGGAAATGTAAGACAAAAACGAGAACTGTTGTCTATATCATGGAGTACAAAACAGGATGGTCAGGAGGGTTATAAGTAGCATAACAAACTACCTCCTATCTAGTCTTTGTTCACAGAAGCAGATTCTCCATATGCTGTGATCAGCCACCCCGTTGACTTGTTATATTTCCACATAACACTTCTGCAGTCAGCTGGATGACAAATCTCTATATAATCTACCAGACAGCATAGACAAACAGCAAGGCAATGCTCACAGCCTGGAAAGCTGTGAATTTATGCTTTACATTGCCACTTCCTTTTTTACCTTGTGATAAGACTGAGAGTGAAAATTAGGAATGTGATCTCTACAGGAAGCTCTGCTATTAGAGGAAATTCAGCCTCTTGCATAAAAACCATTCAGCTTGTGTTTGCTGTAATGTGACATACTTCTTATACCATATGTTGCGGATGAAAACCATAAAGAAAGATCAAGCAGTCGGCTATTTATGAATCTTTCATGAACAGAGGACAATTTCTGATCCAAAACAACTTTTGGAATGTCCTGGAATAATTTTATATATCAAAGATGAAACTCTTGAGCTGTCTGTGAAATATTCATGTACAACCAAACGTTATACTGCCCCCTACAGGCAAACACACAAAACAGTCCATTTAGTTTCCTTCCACTCAAACTTTATTCATTATCCAAAAAATTTACAATTCTGATCAAATGACAATTATGTCCCCTTCCGAACAATGCTAATACACTTCACTCAAAAGTGGAGTAATTGGAATATCTGTCAACACAGGAAGAGTCATGGGTCATTTCTTCTGCCTGTCAAAGCCTGCCACAACTGAGAACAGAATTGAATACAAAAACAGTAATGGGGGTCCATAGTTTTCACTGTGTATATGCTGGTCAGGAGTAAGACAGTGGCTTATGGAAATAACAATTCTGCCTCATCTTTCAGTTTAAACTTAAGTTCATGTCAGATCTTGAGTAGATAGTTCATTAATTTTCACTTCAGAGGATGTACGCCCTCTTTAATTTTATGTCACTCTTTGAAACAGTTTATGACATATCTGACATAATATTGTTCATAAAACAACCACACTCCTAAAACACAATTCAAACAAAAGTATACAAAGTTGGTTATCATTCACATCTGATTAGACACGTTAATAAATTAATCAATTGATCATTAGTTTCCCCCCTTATAGCTATCTACCCGCACCCCCAGCACCCCCCACCCGCCTCCCCAACCCAAAAAACAAACCAAAAAAATTTTTTACCCACAATTTTCCAATAGAATATTCCAGCATCCTATTCCACCATCACGTTCCTGAGCTAATGGAGAAAACTGACACAAAGTCAATCTTGCTTCGCACTTAACAGCTTATAAAACACCATCAGACATGGAGTGCATTACGGTAACTTGTGTGTGTTTTACATTGTAGTGGTATGACATGACTGACAATGGTATAAAGCAGCAGCTTGTCAACCCCTCTTTGGCTGTCGATCCGTCGTAGTTAGCAGTTACAGCATCTCCTGTGGCAGTGGCATTAAAAGGTAAGTTGAGAGCAGAATTTGTTTTATTTCAAACTCTTTCAAACTTTGGACTGAAAGCCAATTCTGCTCAATTCACAATAGATCTCATCGGATGGAAAAACCCATTTCTGTTGTTTTTGCGTTGTGACATGTAGATTGAAATTAAACTGAACTGACTCCCAGTGCTGGTGGCCAAACACACATTTGTCCACGGTGCCTGAGAAGTCCTAAACAATGTTAGACTGATAACAAAAGCACACGAATGTTTTAAAAAGACAGGTTTTTCGGTTGACCTAGATAATTACAAAGGTATAAAATGGCTCAAATTCTATCACAAGTATAGACAAATTTCTTGTCAATGACTGTTTTGAAAAAACAAAACAAAACAAAAAAAAACGATGTGTAAGTGTTCAGCTGTCAGTCCAGTGATCTGAGAGGCTGATGAGTGGTGGTGGTTAACACATGCTGAGGGGTTCACATTGGACTTTGCTCGACCCACGTTCAGATCACACCGCAGTGAAGCTAAACAGTTCACTAACCACCAATAATCAGACAGTGACACAAAGTCTGTTCAGTGACTTCCACGCTTGACTGAGTGAACACACAGCGCTCTCCGAGGCTGTGATCGTAGGTGATAGGGTACCGTTTAGAGTGTGTCTGAGGTGCACCTTGCAAAGCTGTGGACTGCGTCCTCATGTGCGCCTGGCCTTCTGTCTCTTGGCCTGGCGCTTGGCTTCGTCCAGAGCGGCGCTGTCCCCGCTGGCCTGGGCCATGCTCCTCACTCCCTGGATACGGTTTGACCAGCTGTAGCAGGGAGGGGGATTACCTGGAAAACAAGTCGGGATGAGTTAACAAGATGTACAGCTCTATAGAAAACCATCGCCCCACTTCTGGGTTTGTTGCTTTTGCAGGGTTGTACTGAGCGTCTTCATTTCACAGTCTATTTATTAAAGAGGAACTTCACCCCCACTATTTATTTATTTATTTAACCAGGCAAGTAGTTGACAACTGATTTTCATTTCAGTAACAACCCTGGACATATAGAGATGAACAACCAATCACGCTCACATTCACAGCTATGGGCAAATTAGATTAACCACTACTGCATGCTTTTGTATGATGAGAGGATGCCGAAGTACCCGGAAAGAACTCATGCAAATACTAGGAGAATATGCAAACTCCACACAGAAAGTGTTCCTGGTGTTGGAATCAAACTTAGGACCTTCTTGCTGTGAGGTGACAGTGCTAAACACTGCACCCCGCCCAACTTGAGGCTAACCTCTGTCCACTGCATGATTTTACTCCAAAATCAGAAGCTTAGAGATGGGTGAAGAGGTGCTGGTGTGGGCTGTGAGACAGGACAGAGAATCAAAGACACCTACACTGAACCCATACAAGGCTCCCAAAGGGTTAGTTTGGGCCTTTGTACATCTCTACTGACTAAAAAAGGCCTGTCTAAAAAAATAAATCACTTAAAGTGTATGCTATAATTGGAGTACTTTTTTGGAAACACTTTTTCCCCTTTACCTTGTTGTTATAGATTCCGCTGGGAACTGAAGCGCTCTTGAAAACCATCCTAACTCATAAAAGCAGCTCTGTGGTCACCACTGGCCAACTTTGACACTCACAGTATGTTACTTCAGAATCCAAACCGCCAAACAAACTAGATACATGAGGCAGCAGGTCAAAGGCGTACAGCTATGGTTTTTTATCCTCAAAAGAAACCAGTGGTCTGAATATAGCGATTGAACTTCAGTTTCCCTGTCAGGAAATGAACCATATTTGGCAGATTCTTCCTGCTCTTCAGGAAGACTGAGGATGACATCTGACGACAGACTAATCCACAGTACAACACAAGTCACTTTTATCTAGAAAATTCCACTCTTTATACATATGCTGATACTTATCTACATTACCACACCCATGAATGAGTTTCATCACAGTAAAGTAAAAGAACTGAGTATTTTACAGCTCAAAAAAAATGACATGCTTTAGTGTCTGATATGACTTTAACATACAACATGAATCTGAGTTAAATGGCTTCTATAGGGAAAAGTTTGTTTAGTGTGACCTCTGGTTCTAAAAAGTAAACGTTTTGAGCTAAACCTGAACATGTATGCTGTAAAACTGTCATGTCTGCATAAAGAAATGAAGATATGTTAAGTATAAAGGCCAGTCACACTAAATGATTTGCCTCTTTGGTCTACAGAGCTGTTTTTGCAATGAATTTCAAGTTTTTTTTACTGTCACTTACATATGCCCTCTATAATCCAGATGCATTCTGACACAGGAGCTTGAGAAATACCACTATAATCTTGCTACCACAAACCTAATGGCTGCCTCAGACCTTTGGTACAGTACTGTTGACACTTCTGCAAAAGGTCAAGGTGCATATGGTATCAAGATTTCAATTAAGAGACTCAAACTTTAACCTTGTTGATAAAGTGTAACCATTAGGAATGAGTGGAATGATCTGGTTATAAAATATACACAGTCAGTAGAGCCACAACATTCCATTACAATCATTCCCAGTACAGCTTTTTCCATATCAAGGCACATGCCAGGATTATAATATGAGTCTGTTATTATAGTAATAAACTGACTCATATTATAAATCCTTATGTAAGAAGAGATCTTAAACTTTTAAAGTAATTTCTGGATATATGCTACCTTCTCATGGTTGTACGCAGCTAACAGGAGCAGCAGAGTGTGACGTGGCCAGAGCGATGTAGGAGCCCTGGGCAACATCTTGGTCAGGCACTTTACGCTGTAGGAGAAGAAAAACACAATCTGTAGTGAGACGATGCCCAAAACCGAAGAGTTGAACCACAATGCTGCCAAACACTGCACAGCCCATCCTTCATGTTCAGTCAGGATTACTGGACTTCTTGGCTGAGAGGAAGGAATGGTGTTCCCCTACAGAAATGTTATGGTCTGGGAAAAATCTTTGTTTGAAAACGAAGTGTGTGTGTTTCTTACGGTGGGGTTGAAGGTGAGCGTGATGTGCTTATGGTAGCCCCCCGGAGGGTGAAGGAGACTTGAGGCAGAGTGAAGTCATACTGGGAACGTGACAGTGTGGAGTACAGCATCAGCACATAGCTCTGGAACAAAAAAGAAGAGAGACTATGGATCTAAGACTACATTCAGATTGCAGGCACATGTGGCCTGAATCTGATTTTTTTTGCCCACATGTGACCTGTATCCAATCTGTTAAAGACAGTTGAATATGCACAAATCCCATTTTTTTCAAATCCCGACCCAGGCCACCTTCATATGTGGTCCTAAATCCAATACGCATCTGGTATTTTGTAATGCGACTTCAGTCTGAACGGCCAGGTCGCAATTTATCCAACCTTTAGGTCATTGAAATGCAAAAACAGCACAATTCTGTTGCCCAGGAGGAGGAAGTGGTGGAAAAAACATACTGACTTCCATAAACACAGTGTGTGCCTCTGTGGTCACGTATTACTTCAGGACTTCTTTTGTGCATGCGGATCACTTCAGGTCGCATTCAGTTCATACTTAAACTGATAAAGTCACATTAATGTGTAATAGTGAACGAACACACAAAAAAAAATTGGATTTCACCAAAAAACCTGAATTGTGCATTAAGATCTGCTCTCTGGAACGTAGTCTAAGAGCAGATATATATCATTTTATTAGTCAACTTAAAGGTGTTCTATATAGTGTTGATATTCCAAACTCACATCATCAATGATAGGTCTCGAACCAGAACACACTTATTTCTACCAAAACCACTTATGAATCAACACTATATATCCACAGACTGTATCACTCACTGCATAGACTATAAAGCTCATTGTTTATACACATCTGTATTATGGTATCATCAAGTTTTCTTCTACTATTTTGACAGTCTGTCAAAATAACAGTCTTATAATCTTCCTGTGTTGTATCAGCTGATAGTTTACATTATATTTCTGTTAGCTTAGCTCTGTTTTTGAAAACAGCCACAGTAAAACCATAAATCACCTCAGTGTTCTGTAAGGTTTGCATTGTCAATAGTGGAATCATGTAAGAAAGGTCAGAACTGTCACGGTTTAGTCTGAACCGTGGATCAACAAACAGCAACTTAGTGAAGATAAGAACATCATATAATAACTTTATAGCTTCATAAGTCTCAGAATCAAACTCACCTGTGTACAAGGAACACTGATTTTAGCATCAAACTCCATTCTTTAATTTACAGCTATGTCCAGTGGTGAAAACAAAAACAGTGCTTGTAGCTTTAACTAATCTGTCACTTTCTTTGACTCTAAAAATAGTTTCTTAGCAGTTCTTCATCCCATCTGGTCATTGTCTGATCCCACAGCCCATCAGCAAGCCATTTTAGTCATTTTATAGGAGTTTTTTGTTTTGTTTTGTTAGCAGAACCAATAGGGTCTTTTAGTCTGCAATGGTATTTATTGATTATTATTGTTGATTATTTAAATGTATTTATTCGTAGTTGCTTTCTATGATCTTGTATTTGTAGACGGATTTATTTATGTTTGTCAAATTGCACTTTGGATGTGGGCTGATGTCTGTGGTCAGTTGCAAATGAATTGCTTGTGTGGGATAAATAAACCTTCCTGAATCTGAATCAATGTGAATAGATTCAGTTTATATCTCTACAATACAGCGCATTGTCCTCTTTGGCAGAATTTCAATGCTCACGTGAAAGTAGACATACCACATATAATCTCTTCACGGAAATTTACTTTGGTACATAATAAAACCGGCTTCCATTTTATATGTATGTACAAGCTGATACCTCTCCATCTCTGTCCAGAGGAGGGAAGTGGAAGAAGAGGGACTGTCCCAGAGACACACTGCTGATCGGATTGTCCAGATTGTCGCTCTTATATAGTTTCACCTGTACAGAGAGAAAAAACAAGGGAAAAATGCTGACAACCAGAGGAGATACATATGGTTCTACAGCAATGAAATAAGTCAACTGGCCCTACCGATAGTGTTGGGAGATGTTCAGGGGACGTGATGACGTTTCCACTGAGGTCAAACTGGTTGATTTGCCTGAAGGCGATAATATTGACCCCTTCAATGTCAGTGCTGCCAACCTGAGAGGAGAGAGGAAACAGACTTTAACGCACAGCTGCAGTGCCTTGAACCTTTAAAGAATGTGGAACGGCGGATAAAACTTTTGTACAAGTCACATAGTGTGATAATAACAGAGAATTAAGTGGAATTAAGGCATTTTTCCACCGTGCAGGAAAGATTAGAGAGGCCGTGCACTTTTCAGACAAGCCACATTATGAAGTGAGAGGTTAGAACTTGCAACAGGATTATCTGGTCTTTTGTTCTGTGTATAGAAAGGACTCATGTGATAAGGCTGCTGATAAATCATAATCACAGGGTTCCCACAGTTCCTCTAACAATTCAATTACAAAAAGGTTTCCATACTCTCTTCTTTAGGTTGTAATGACTGTGCTCCTGCTGGGGGATGCAAACTAACCTCTGGAATCACACTAAGTATTTGCTCAATGTAAATGAAAGCCTTTTACAGTTTGTCTTTTCTGCCAATGACACTTCATTTACAGAAAAGTAATGAGATAATTTAAGATATGACTTTATTGATCCCTCCCTGTGGGAAATTGCAGGTTCACAGCAGCAAAATATAGAAAACAGAAGATAGGCAGAAAATAAACGAGTGAAAGAGGAAAATATAAATAAGTATCTGCCGTTAAATGACTTTTTTTGTACAGACACACACACACATATTATTTGCATATTTGTAACATGGTTGCACATGATGTTGATGTTGATATGATATGGGTGATTACTGTAAACTAACAACTAACTAACTAATACTAACCACTGGCTACATTTGACATTTGGGTTTTTATTCAAGATCCAACATTGTTCGTGTATATGTATACTATATGTACATTAAGTTTTTTTTTTTTTTTTTGCATGAACAATTTTGTATCTTTTCTGCCATTTTTACCCTTGACCACACTGGCCGCAGGGTATTGTAATCAGCTGGTCATCCGTCCGTCTGTCTATCCATCCGTCGGTCCAAAAACTTTGGTATGCACTGATAAGTCAGGCCACTGGGGGCAGTAGTGTGCCTAATGAGTCAGGCCGAGCGTTTTCAAGTGCACAAATGTTGTGTTGAACTATTTACTCCACTACCCTGTATCTGGCAGTTTTAGATATTCTTAAAATGAGTATTTTATACAACAAAGAAAACAACAAGCATTTAATGCAAATCACACGGTTGTGAATTTTCTGCCATTTTGTCTTCTGACATTTTTTTTTAAAGTGAATAGTCAAACTCACTCTTCAGATGTCTAAGGCTTATCATGTTAGCCTTTAAAGTTCTCACACAGTTTTATTACAATACTGAAATCATCATCTTTTTTTCTTCTACCATTAAATATATGTTAATAACAGGGTATAAAGGAGTTTAAATTAGTTCCAACTATAACAGCAACTATAACATACAACAACACTGAGGCTTTACTATTAATAATCTAAATAGTCATTTATCAGTCAGAGAACCCTGAAGTACTTTTACTTCAGCACTTCTGTTCTTTAAATTAAGTAGGATTTTTCATGCAGGATTTTTACTTGTAATGAAGTGTTTTAGGTTTTCTGTATTGGTACTTTTACCTCTGACATTGTAAAAAGCATTTGCTGCATCTTAATTTTAACTGTAATTATTGAATGATAACTTCAGCTGGAAAATCCAAAAAGTGCCAGTACTCATATAATTTACCGCTTACCTCTATGGCTCTGTGCTGTGGCAGTGCTCTCTCGATGTGATCATTACCTTCAGCTCGGAGCTGAATCAGATACTTGCAACCCGGCTGCAGAGGAAGAAATAGTAACAGAGGTTTAGGAAATGCAAGCTGCATGTAGGTACTCAAAAGACTTTCCTACAACAGATCCAATTCATTTTCAAACCACTTTTATTAAGTTCTGATATCCTCACCAGCAACCCTCGAAGTCTGAATCGTCCCTCCTCATCGGTGACTGTGTCCTCGCTATAGAGGCTGCATTCTCCCTGTCCAACTGCTTCCACGGCTACATCTCTCTCTGCATCCCCACTCAGAGACTGCACTGCTCCATAGCAGCTGGAGAGACAAGAACAGGACAACGACACTGATTATGTCACAAGCCTAAGCATACTGTTCTGTGTCGACAAACACAATTGGACAAGCAGGTAAGAAGTGTAGTTCTTCAAATTACTTAATTAAATGCTGGGTTTCTGATAATGGCTGAAGGTGACATTGCACACAAACACAGGCAGGGGGAAATAAAAAGCAGATAAATCCTGTTGCCTGTTATATAATGAGCATGGCAGTTTAGCATAATGTACACATCCCATCTGCTATCTACTACTAATAACACTATTAGTTCTTTCAAATGACTTTGACTGTACCAATGTACTGATGTGTTCACAGTTCCAAGTCCTGTGTCTCAACCTTCCAAGTCAGTGACTACTCATCATACATAAAATATTCTGTGTTTTATCCTACAAAACACAATTAACCTGATAAAAAATAAGGCATCCTCCTCCTTTCATTCTTCCAAACATCATCTTGATATTTGTGCATTCCCAAAAACCTGCTGATGTCCTCCTTCATAGTATTTAACAGTTGGTGTGAATGTCCTGACCAGAAATGACCAGTTTTCTAGTTTTCTTTCTCTACGAGAAAGGATGTTTTTGTCACTGATTGCGAACATAGGCTGACTGTTGCAACCTACAGTAAAACCCACACACGGGATGTTCCGATTGCGCTGTATACATGTTCACAGAATATGCTGTTGAAGTGGAGCCTGTCATATTTGGACTGATGATGGAATATTATTGTGTTATTATTGAGTGTGAATCTTCACTGGCCTCACGATTCAATTCAATTACGATTTTCCTGTCAACAATTCACAATGAATCTTAATGGTTGCATCCTCAACTTTCTATAATACTGCATATTTACTTTTCCATCAGTTAATGCAAATAGTCATCAAACAGGCAAACAGGCTTAACTCCCTCTTTTTAAGAATGGGTAAAAAAAATAAAATAATCCGAGTACAACAGCCTATAAAATAAACCGCTGCATTTTCTCATAATTGTGTCTGTGTGAGCCATTTCAGTCAGTAACCACAACAGAGCAAACCCCAAATCCATCTGCAGACAGTGCATTATAAGTAGAGCTGGAATCAATACAGTTCATTTCCTGAAACAAACTTTACAAACTACATTCATCAGCTGGTGTTTCCTCTTAATGATAAAGACTGTGATGCACCGCTATCATCTATTTTAGTCTACAGTGACCTTAAAATAAACCAAAAATATTAAGGTGGACAGAGTCTCACTTAACCATGTTACTAATGATGGAAATTAATTTTGGGACAAAGTTAAAGCACACTGTTATCGTTAAAAATTCACAGCGATGAAAATGAAACTACCCACACCAACCACATTTGCACAGTAAATTTGTGTGTGTGTGTGTGTGTGTGTGTGTGTGACATAATGCATGTGCGCAAAAGTACAACTGAACCAAAACTCAACTCCGTGAGATAAGAAGAAATGTTAAAGGCAACAAATGAGCAATAAGTTAAGAAGGAGACAGGTGCTCTGTGTGTGTGCATGTGTTTATTACAGTGACAGAAACTGGTCAGTTCTTACTTTGATTCCACCCAGATTCTCACTGTAGTGATGCAACTGCACTGAACACCAATGGTCAAAAATTTGCTTTAACTGAAATATGACCATAAGTAATAAAAAAAGGCCCATTTGTGAACCTGTGTGTGTGTGTGTGTGTGTGTGTGTATGTGTGTATGTATGTATTTATGTATTTATGTATTTATGTATTTCTTTCTTTCTTTCTTGTAGCTGTGGCTCAGTTGGTAGAGTGGGTCATCCAATGACCAAAAGGTCAGCAGTTCGAATCCCGGCTCCAACTGACCACATGTTGAAGTGTCCTTTAGCAAGACACTGAACCCTAACTTGCTCTCAGTAAGGCCTGGCAGCACCTTGCATGGCGACCTACTGGTGTGAATGTGGGGCCTTGTAAACCGCTTTGGGGACCATGAAGGTGAATAAAATGCGCTAAAAGTTGAGTCCACTTACCATTTATTTATTACCTTAGCCAAGGAGGTTATGTTTTCATCGGGGGTTTGTTTGTTTATTTGTTAGTGAGATAACTCATAAAGTTATGGAAGGATATTGGTTGTGATCGGGGGGGGGGGGGTTGATGACATTTTCAGGAAATGACACTGGCACAAGGAACAAATGATTACATTTTGGTGGTGATCAGAGGGGAACTGATCTGCCTTGGTGGAGGTCTGCACTCTCCAAGTGCTTTTTTTAGTTGTTTATTTTGTCAGTATTTTGTCAGGTTCAAACACGTAAACATACACCACACCAAAATCTGTCCTCTGCCTTTAACCCATCACTAGATCATGCATGCATCACACACTGCATACTAGGAGCAGTGGGCTCGCCATATCAGGTGCCCGGGGAGCAAATGGGGGGTTAAGTGACTTCACACATCATCCAACATCCCTCCACCAGTCCAGGGAATCGAACCGGCGACCCATCGGTCACAAGTCGACTCTCCAGCCAACTCTCAAGTCATCTAGGCCACAGCTGCCCTCTTTTCAGAGACCTGTGGTTGTATTCTTGTACCTGTATGCTGTCTTAATGCCACTTATGTCGATACTGAGGTTTTGCCCCTCCTCCACAGTGATCATCTGAGATGCCGGCTCAAAGCGGAACTCCTTCATCATGGGCTTGAAGTAGTACTGACCAGGACTCTGGAGACATGTGATTAGGTCAAACAGATGCAGAAAAAAAAACACTTAACACCACTTAAAGTTGGGTTATTTATCTGTAGTGAAGGAGATAATTGACTCCTACCAGGTTGTTAAAGGTGAGGAGGCCAGTGTCCTGCGTCAAGAGGTTGGAGCGAAACTGTCCTCCACTTAGAGACAGAAGGACACCTGACAGGGGTTGGCCATCCTCTGATTTTATCTACAGCCAAGAGGAAAAAGAAGTTAGAGTGTCACTTAAAGATTAGCCACCAGATCATATTTGAGGAATAAAAGTTAGACATATGAGATTCCTTTAACGAAAAAAGGCCAAGTGGAGTCAGTATCCAATGTACTGAAACCGAACGGATATGATTTGATAATGGAACCACTGTGCTGTGCTAGTATTAGTCTGATGGTAAAACTGTGGGCAAAATCAAGTTGACAGGCACACTGTGTGTCTGTGATGATCTGTTAGAGAAGACACTTTTAAAAAGAACAATAAACAGGGACACAAAACTCAGTGTCAGAGGAGATTTCAAAGTAATTCCTCACACAGATTGAAAGGAAACTAATACTGACTGTTTGTGCCGGGGTCTCATGTGGGCTGTAGATAATTGCAGCTGCTTTTAACAAAGGTAGCACAAAGGTGAATCACTGACAGCACATAGCAAAGCACAGGATGGATTCAACTATTATCAGAGATCTTTTCTTTTAATTATATTTTGTAAAAACATGCAGCAAAAGAGCCAACAAAGGCTTTTTACCGTGTCGTGTCACATTCACTTTAATACACATAATCAGTGTGGATGTGCGTTGTGATCATGAAGTTGGGATGAAGGCATCAGCTAAATAGTCCAAGCAGGCATTTAAGAGTCGCTACTGGGATGACTCTGTGGGGTGGGGTGTAAGTGACCAGTGACACATACCCTGAAGGTGACACCAGCCAGGGCGAACGCCTTGAAATCCCCCTGGGTTCCCTCCACAGGACTCAGGACAAAACCCTCTTTACTGGCTGTGATATCGTACTGCCGGTCGCTGTGGAGGGGTCCAACACTGGAGGAACGACAGGAGCAGGAAGAGGATTTTATACTTAACACTGACCACAGAAAAATAAATAAATAAATCAAATAAAGAGATAACATTTGTATTCTTTGTATTTCAGATTGGATTAATTGAACTCTCAACATCAAAAACACCTCATGAATCGCTTGTTTCAGATTCATAAATAAAGGGAATTGTGTGCAGGATCAAGTCTTATTTTCAGAAAGTGTTGCTTAACTGAAGTAGGATTCCCCTACATTTCAGCTGAGAAAATTACAAAACCTTTCTGTGACTTTCAAAGGACCAACAGATGATATGAAAACAAAAACACGATCACGAAGTGTTTTTAGTCAGTTCTAGTACTAGTGTGGCCTTCTTCCAACACAACAGGTTTGTAACAAAGCTGCGTGCACTTCATGCACACCAAGCAGCTCCATTCAAGGAAATAACTAATATTTAACCATCATGGCGTGAACACAAGGCGCATGGTTTTCCCTACTTATCAGAATCAGATGCAGAACTGAATACAAAGAATCTGGGTCTAAGGCAGCAACAGGAGAACTGATCTACGTATACCTGTTTTCAATGAAAAATTGAAAGCCTTAAAACAGCGTACGACTTTCATCACTAATTTTACTTCAGATTTGTAAAACCCAAGTGATAGCCTAATTATCACTAATCCATTAGTCTTTTGACGCTTACGCACCTAAATCACTTGCCTCATAGTGAATAACTTCGAACATGACTCCATCACAAGCAGTCCATTTGTTTACATATCAAACCTATACGTCACTCAGGCCTTTCCGGAAATTTTGTCACAAAGTGCGTTGTGGGAATGGGAATTCAATGCAACCACAGCAGCAACAAACATGGAGAAAACAGGCAATGAAACTGTGTCCACTACTGCGTTGGCCTCCTGATCCCCAAACATCATGCGTTGTTCTGAAGATATTCGTTAGGGCGCGCTACGAAAGGGGATTTTGTAGCATGTTTGTTTGTAGAAAATCTTGAACAAGATGATGCACCTGTGTACGAACTTAGGAACAGTCTACGTTCTACTCTCCATTCTTACAAGGCCGCCGTGAGAAAGTCATACAAAATGATCCAGAAATCGTTTGCACGGTGTTCGTAGCTGTTCGTAACGGCATTTGTGACCGAGGCATAACCATGAACTGTACAGCAAGAATTAACATCTTCTGCTCTATATTTTATGAGTGTGTTGCTACAAAATACATATACTCTGTAACTTCCTCTCTTTGTCGCTGTTCACCCCTTTTGCAAAAACCGTTTTGAAGAGACTACAGGAAAATATTTGTATCAGGTCTTATTTTAGATTTTCATTGGCATGGAAAATGTCCAGACAGATATTAGTCAAACAAGTTTAAATACATGGGGATTGCATATTATTTGCTGAAGAGGATGCAGGTTTGCATTCTTAATACAAAATAAATTCCATGACTTTTACAAATCTTTAACAATTTTGCTTAATTCGATCAATTTCCAGGTTTTTCATCATTCTAACAACTCTGTAAAACAAAGATCTTGGCACTACAGATCTTCAAGTCCTGCTGTCATAAATCAGGAAATGACAAAGCAGTCAGAAACTGCATCAGATCACCTGAAATGCAGAGTTACAGCTGCCTTGTCATCAGAGCGGCGACGTGATGTGACAGAAATAAAGAGTGAATGGCTCGACACAGTGTTAGAAGCCTCATGACTAACAAAGGGAATGAAGGGAACATGACAGCTGTGAAGATATTACAATAGCCTGCAGAACAGTAGGTAATGTTAACAGGTTATTGGATGACACTATAATCACTTCATCATTGTGAACACAATTGTGAGAAATTTCCTCATATATACTGTATTAATTATGAGTTGGTGTTAAACTCATATTGTGGCTACACCTATCACTGACACAGAGGCAGAAAATATCCCTCATGCCAAGATTTTCCTCTGTCAGAAAAAAGACAGATGGCACAGAGGAGCACTACATAAAATGGGCATTCACTCCATCTCCTATTTTAAAGTCAGTCCAGAACATATATTATCTCTTCCTGCCTGTAAAGAACTCATTTGTGTTCAGAGCTCCAGACAAACTGCTGAAAAACTCTCAAGACTCAAAGCATCTACAGAAAATCCTCCACAGGGGAGAAAGATGAGAGAAAGACAACAAAAGTGAGGATGTGTTATGACATCTAAAATGGTCAGGTAGGCGAAAGATTTCCAGCATTTAAAAAGACACTTGCTTAAAACTAAAATCTCACAGCCCCAGCTCTCTTGTGTGCATATTACAACGTTGCACATCCTGAACAGACTTGGCCCATGGCACAGATTGTGATTTAATATGCCTTTTGCCATAACACCCCTAGAAGGTATTTTTTTAAACCTTATATTACTGTCCTACTTAGAATCCACAAATCACTGATATTCCCACAATTCTTGAGCTTTTAGTGTATTTAAGAACTAGCATGTTCATAAATGACCTGCTAAGTAAAAACATTTCATAGCAGTCGCACACTTCCTCTTTAATTTAATTCTTTCTGCACTTAACTTTGACCTCTAAATGTTCAGTGCCACTTTCTCATACCTGTATGCGCCCATCTCATTAGTGGCCACAGTAATAAGAGGTGCAGCAGCTCCTTTTTCAGTGATGGAAATCTCGACCCCTTGCAGCTCTGGTGACACCTTGCCCATCAGGAAGAGGCCTGCACGCCCGATGATGTCCACCAGCCGACCTGGACAGGACTCTGGCAAAGCAATGGCTCACTGTTACTTTAAGCAGGTTAGATTTTGATTTCTTGGCTGCTGTCTTTAGGCTTCCTCTCTGTTTATATAAACCAGACCTGGGTTTTGACTCCTTTAACATTATCTTACATCAGTAGCGCTTTAGCTTACACTTCAGTCAAGACTAAATTATTGAAGAGGAATTTGTTACAAAACAAAGGGAACAAATAGAAGGGATTTTACCTCCAGTGATAGTGGCTTCTACTTCAGGGGGGTAGAAGAGCAGCTCCTTGGATGAGGGAGTCACTGTGATTTTCTCTCCAGCCCTGTACAGTCAAACAGTAAGAAAACTGCCTTAGGACCTAATGCTTTGTATGTGAATTAGAATCAGTACTCATAACAATCTACTAGGACGAGTGTTAAGTGAGTAAACAATTTCAACAAGGAATTGTACTGAGAGTGAGCCTGGACTGTACGATGGTGAGAAAATGCAGCAAAAGTCTTGTAAATATAGTGTACTATTTTTTTTAGGTGTCTATTAGGTCATAAAACTAATGCAAAAAGTCAAATTGATCCTTTTGGAGTCTCATATGGTTCAGCAAAACTGTCATGTCTGTCATAGTGATGCCCTTGAACTACCCCTGTCTTACATCTACACCTGTACATTCAGACATTGATCATCTCAGTCCCAACCTCGTCCTAACTTTGAATGAGGTTTCAGAATCATGCAGTGGATGGACTCAGAATAGGGCTGAAGTTACTCTTTGAATATACACAGGTCTATACTGTAATTACACTGAAATCATCAGAATGTTTTGTCTGGTTAATATTTTACATTTATAAGCAAATGATCCAATCAGGATACCCCTCAAACAGGCAGCAGCATCATCGCCTCACAGCAAGATAGTCCTGGGTTCTGTACCAGCTCCAGCCAGCGTGTCTTTTCTGTGTGAAGTTTAATCTCAGAGTGTCTGTGTGGGTTCAGTCCAGGTAGTCTGGTTTCCTCCCACCACTCAAAGACATGCACTAATAGGTAAATTAGAAATCTAAATCACCTGTAGGTGTGAATGTGAGAGTGAATGAATGATTGTCTCTATTTGTCAGCCCTGTGATGAACTGCACCCTGCTTTTGACAGGATCTGACACCCCCCTGTGTACCTTAAGGACTAAGCAGCTCTGAAAATGAGTGAATGAATGAATGAATGAATATGGTGAGATGACATAAGTTATTATGACCACATATTTGGTTTTCTCATCAAGCCAACAGTGTCAAAACAAATTAAAAAGACTCTACGCGTTTGGAAAAATGTGACCCGACTACAACCAACCTGGCCCAGTAGGAGAACTCGTAGTGGAAGGGCCCTGTCAGCTCATCTGGCTTCTCTTGGATAGGTGGACTGTCAGTGTCCTCTTCAGCGGCGCGGCGCTCTCGTTCCTGGCGGCGCAGTTGGATTTCCTGCAGCTGCTGTTCCAATCTCTGCTCCTCAAGGCTGCGCAGGGGTCCGAGTACAAGGGCCGGCTCGCTCTCTATGGAAGATCTAACAGACATAGGAGGTGGACACTGCTCACTACCTGACCATTTATCCAATGTAATATAAAGAAGAGAAATGTTTAGCACCCAGAGTCATATTACTTGATGGTGACTGTAACATCCAGGATTTTGTCGGTGGTGATGAGACCAGTCATGTGATGCCGTACAGCGGTAAGGGTGAGGATACTGGGCGCTGAGCTGTAGGACACAGATTACCAAGCGTTGATCGATTGTACACGAGGGAGAATGATTTTAACTCAGGGATAAACGCGCCTCATTAGCTCATACTTACGTGTCGTATGTGTAGAAGTCTTGCTCAAACTGGTGACAGGAGCGAGGGGTGACTTTGTAAACACCTGGACAAGCCATTTTTAGTTGATTAATCACTTTGCTCCAGTTTTATATTTAGGCAAGCCTGACACAGACCTTTTGGCTCAAAATGCTGTTCTCTAACTATGCACAAGGGAACTGTTGGTACACTGAGAATTTTCTTTGCTCACTATGCTAATTCACACTATGTTTAGCTAATTAGAGGTCAGGGGTATGACCCTCACCAGGCTTGGAGAGGCAGAAGCGGTTGACTCCCTTAGAGAGGTTGTATACACCAACGTTCTCAGGTTTGCTACCATCTTGGAAGAACTCCTGCACAAAAACCCCCAACAAAATTTGATTAAAAATCTGTCAGCACATATGTTTCGTAATAACTGCAGATTTGTCACCATCTGCTACCGTAGAAACAAGGTAAGGCAACTGATTACTGACCAGAGTGATGGCATGTGAGAGGGAGCAGCGCAGGATGTAGCCAATCTGTCTGAACTCCACTCCCAAGACGTCTGAGTCCAAAACCTCTACCTCCATGGACTTATGCTTCCAGCACCACTCCTCGTGAGAAATACTCACTGGTTTGTAAAAAAAAGAAAAAAAAGGGCAAGAGAATAACAAAGAATGAACCAACAGGTTAAAACCAAAGGTAACAGCAAAGAGAGATGAGTTGAGAGATGAGATGTCCTCCAGTGCAATCTGGAGAGCAAAGAAAATACAATAAAAATCCTCAGAAGCTGTGATCAGATAAAGTCCTGGCTCTCACACAAAAGGATCGTATGATTATCTGATCTACAAACCAACACTTTTGAAACTAAACTTCTTGCACTTGTGCACCCTGGTAGCACTACAAGCTGAGTAAACATGCCTCACAGACGCTGTACGTGCACACAGCTCACAGGCACACAAACAGACAGTGTGTGTTGAATAGTGGAGTGGGATAGATGCAGTAACAGAAGGTGTCGAAACAGTGGCTTAACAATGAGTGCTTCGTCAAACTCTGGCACTAAATATCAATTACAATCAAAATCTGGAAATTGCTAAATAATTTCCCTGGAATGATTAGAAAATAATAACTGTGAACATACACAAGGCTTGTCTTGTCATCTTGCAATTAAACCCGTATGCTGCCTTTGCTACCACACTCCATAATAACAACTGTTGTGGCAACAGCTGGCTGAAAATTCAGATGTGTTATAGCTTTAACCAACCTGAAACAAACTGATGTTGTGTTACAAGGAATGAAAGGAATTAATATAGCAGCTGTTATTAACTCCTTAACGTTGAAAGGCTTAAATTCCAGACATACCGTTTCCATCATGGAAATAGCCAAGACAGCATATATATCAGTGGCGGCTGCTTGTCTTTCAGAGACGGGAAGCTCATTGTCGGCTTACATCAAAAAAATTGTCTAGTTATTTAAACATAAATTCGGCCCTCCATTCCTTGTGATTTGTATATTTGTGTATTTACAGTGCAAGAAATGAACAAGTAATTTCGTAGTGGTTTCTCTCTCGATTTCACAAGCAGAATGCGCAACGGTATTAAACTGAACTCTGTCAAGTGAAGGAGTATATCTCAAAATAGCTCTCAATCAAATGAGATACAGCCTTTTGACTGATCCTCCAATCAGCACATGGAAGCCCAGCGTCAAGCCCAGCGTCCAGCCCAGCTGAGCTCCGCTCACAGCTCCATTCACCCCCAGAGATGCCAAGCGTCTACGGGCAAATGCATTGACCATAGATCGTATGAGAAAACAGCGCAACGGAAATGTATGAGAAGTTAACAACATTGAGTCCGTTGATTTGTAATAAAGCTGATTCGGAACGAACTCATCTTTGAGACGAACGTGTTCTAACACATCAGTAGTCAATAGAATGTCAACACAATCGTACATATTTGACCATTCAATTTTCATAATTTTAGGGGAAGCCGATCTTCCCTTGCAGTCTTTGAGAAATCGCCTCTGGTATATATTCTCCCAAAGCAGTTCAGGCATATCCAACACATTCCTAGGAACCTTTTTCAAGCACTTGTTTGACATCATATTGGTTGGTGACGGACCTATATACCAGCTTATGGAAGCAGAAGCTCCCATTTCTGACACACGCTAAAGGAGGCAATAAAAGTGGATCAAATTTTGCACATAAGGTAAGTTGTGTCAAAATAAAAATACTCACTAGTTTATTGTGTGCTTCTACAGCATATATTAAAGTAGACTATGTGTGACAAATATTTTTAAAGTTATTTGAATGTTTCGGTTTGTAATATATTAGCAACGAGGCTGTTAAAAAAAAAAAAAAAAAACAATGCTAGCTGGTAAGTGCTACATTCAGATGACCCTAACGCATGCATTTTCTTTAGGAAATGCCATTGTAGTTAATTTCTTTCATTATATACATAAATGCTGGGATATAATTGCAATTTCTGCCCTTTATTTTTATGCAGACCAGAATGAACACAACAATGTTCTGTGAGAAGCGGGATGGTGGACTTCACACAAGAGTTTCACCAGACATAAGTGAGGAGATGGGACGGCTGTCTGAATGATGCCAGCAATGAATAATATAATCTACCTAAACCAGGGGATGGAAATGGCAGTACTGAGGCTATAATTTTGTGTAGTTACAGCTTTTTTTGTCAACACATATGTATGTTTATGAATGTAACCATGAGTACTTGTTGTACATATGATGTAATTAAACATGTCTGCACTTTCCATAAGTAATTGTTTTTCCCATTCAAAACAGAATATAACAAAATGTTTAAAGTTAAATACTATATTTTTCAGTTCCAGATGCCCGTTTCTAAATGTGCTGTGTATTTGTGGATCCACTGTGCTCTCTAAGTTACAATGTATATGTGTAAATGATAAACTGAGGTACACTACTGTTAAAATTTCAGATGCAGTTGCTTAGATTGTTCATAGACTTTCAGGTTATTCACATTTTTTGTGAAAGGATAATTGTAATGTAAATATTTTTATAATGTAATTTTACTTTATTGCAGTAAAACAAAGACAAAAATTTGGAGTTGTCATTACTTATAGGTTATTGTGTTATTATTTTACTTGTCTGTCTTCCTTGAAATAATATTGGTCTGTATGTGGAACCTGAACTAAAATGAGTTTGACACCCATGCTCCAAATTAAAAGCTTGAGCTTTGTTTGTTTGGATAATAATAGTCAAAATACTTGGTGTTATAGTCAGGACACTGAAAATAATGTGGCATCAATAAAACCATCTCCATGCCTGAGACTCGAAAATGTGGGTTTTTTTTATTGCCTGTCATTGCAAATATGCAACATGCTCAAAACTCAATCTATTTTATGTGCTACAGTCAAATTAACAATCTCCACTTAATTTAATATCTACTTGAAAGCAAAAACACAACAAATTTTTTTATATACTTGGTGTTAAGGGGTTAAAAACAAGTGCTGCTGGCGATTCCTGACCTTTGTATTTCCCAGGTAGGATGTTGGGAAAGGAGAAGCTGAGGATGTCACTGCTGCCAGACAGAGCCACTGCCCTTCGCTCGCCCTGTCGACTCACCGGCTGAAGAGTTACTGACAGGTCATCACAGGACGCTGGAGGTCAAACACAAGGTCAGGCCACAAAGTCAGTTCATGAAAAATTTAAAAAAAAAATATTCTGTAACCTATATTTTTTAGATTTACTAAATGAGAAAAAGATAAATATTCTTAAAAAACTTAGAAACTGTATATGTTTTCACACATACAATGTTTTAATACAAAGTGATTTCTGTCAATGTGAGCATTTTCAAAAAGTTTCAAGATACATTCATGTGCGGTCTAATATGTCTGAAAGACACAGTCTCTAAATCTATATCTGGTCGGCAGTAGGGCTGTATGACTGTATGAAGTCATATGTTTATTATCGTGGGCAGTAATGTGATTTGAGTCTTGTATTTCACACTTGACCAAGTGAGCAATAAATACAAAATCTCAAAAGCAAAGTCTCTCTTTTGGTGATCCTAAAACAGCAGAGTTTTTCAAATGTAACAAAAGTTATGAGTTTTAACACAAAAACATATTATAGTGGAGTTTGGCTTAGCTTTAATAATCTTTACAAAAATCTTTAAAATCATCTGTTCTTGCACAGTGAATGAATCCCTAAACAAACTCAAATAACTTTATGGTGCGACATAACATTCAAAGTGTTGGTTAAATAAGGAGCTTTTGCTGTGGGGCACATGTGGCAGTATATAATCTTTACTTTCTTGTTATTAATCAGGCCAGATAACTTGTGGGTGACCTTAGTGCTTACCTAGACAATAGATTTTCCCAGAGACAGAAGCCATGAACTGGGTGAACAGCAGGTCTGTGAGGGGTCGGTCCACCAGGGAAACTTCCAGGGCATGAGGCTGCAGAGCCAGGCCAGCCTTCACCTCGGCATCAGGGAGCGTCACCTGAGCACACGAAAACCAAGTCTCAATTCAGGGCTGTCAAACTCATTTTAGTTCAGGGGCCACATTCAGCCTAATACAATCTCAAGTGGGCTGGACCAGTTAAATAAGAACAAAATAGCCTATAAAATAATGACAGATCCAAATTTTTCTCTTTGTTTTAGTGCAATAAAATACAATTAAATTATGAAAATGTTTACAATTATAAACTATCCTTTCACAAAAAACTTAATGACTTGAACCTGAAAGAAAAATAAGTGCAATTTTAACAATATGTCTCAACTTACCATTTATACATGCACATTACATACTTAAGTGGATCTACAAAGGCACCAAACATTTAGTAACAGGCATAATATTGTTAAAATGTTAGAGTTTGGAATTATTTATAAGTTATTAAGCTAATATTTAATCCGACTCACTTGAGATCAAATTGGACTAAAATAAGTTTGACACCCTTGACTAATAACATCTTCAGTGCAATTAGTGGGTTGCACAAATTCATCTGACGGACCAGATCGAAAACCTGTGGCGGGCCAATTTTGGCCCACGAGCCATATGTTTGACACCCCTGTCTCAATTAGATTACTGTTTATCATCAGACTCTGTGTCACCTACTCGTTAAGACAGACCGTTTCAAATTCCCACAAAATAAACTGAGAAATTTCATATATATGACACGTGACTCATCTTTAAAAGTGGATGCAGGCAGGAATCAGTCAAAGGCATGTGAAGATTAAATATATGATTTGTTCTGATGCTAGCGGAGTCTTACATGGACACTGTAGTCTCCAGGTTTGGTCTGAAAGCAGAACCCCCCTTGAGGATCTGAGTCGATGGTCCTGCTGGCCCGGTCTTGACCTTGGTGTGTCAGGGTGACCTTGTAGCGACCTTGCTGCTTCATCCCCTCAGGCAAGCGGCTGATGGAGATCTGGCCACACACACTGAATCTGTTCAGAGACAGATGATAGGCATTTGTAAAATGTAACGGAAACATTGTAGAATGAAGGCATAACATAATCTGTTTGTAATGTGGCTGCTGGATTTCAATGCATACAAAGCACATGATTCCATACTCACCCCGCAGTGATGATGTCAGGGAGTTGTGGTGTGTTTGGGGCGATCTTCACTGTGATTGGATCAAACAACATAAGCTCTTTGTTGACTCGGATGGTGTAGGTACCGGCTGTCATGTTCTCCAGCCGGAAAGAACCATCCTCCTTGGTAAGAACTGCAAAAAAAGAAAAGCAAAGTGTATAGAACATGAAAAGGAAACTGAATTAGTTCATCAAGTTGCTGCTTTAAGGATCGTCCACCCCAAACAAGATAAGAGTAACAACTGAATTCTTTTAAGTTGGTTCTAGCTCACCTCAACACAACTATAGCCATGTTGACAGTGGAAAATAATACGGTTGGGATCAATTTCAGTGTGATGTGATGAAGACTAGAAGGACTTAAAACCAACAGGATGTCCCTGTTAAATACCTCACACTGAGTTATTGACATTAAAGAGCAATTCAGTACCACCCATAGTATCTGAGTTAAGCATCCTTTTTTTTGCAATTTGTGGACCATTTCAAATAAACACCACCATTTTGTGTTGAAGACTCTGTAGATCAGTTTTTGTGAAGTTTTTGAGATAAACATTATGTCTTGAAACATTTTCTGTAACATTAATTTATGGACAAGTGAAAGCTTTTGACATTCTCTGCAGAGTGGGTTTTATGGATAAAAAGTGGCAAACACATACTGATTTTACGTTTGTGCTCTGCACAGAGTTCCTGTCTTACAACAGGCGATCACTATTTGTTCAGGGGTCCAGACACAACTGGAGTCACTGTTTACAGAATGTTATCATTCAGAGGTGTGGATGCTCACATAGTCATTAGCCACTTTTACACAGAGATGTGGAAAAAAGGCGAGATGGTGATCCTGTCTTTTTTCCACCGTTGACCGATTTACACAGCCAAGCCAAAGGAGTAACAGAGGTGAGACAGGCTGGACTTTTACACAGTGGACCTACATTCCAGAATCAAACGGACGGTGACGCAGCGCAACATATACTGTGCATTGACATGGATTTTGGGGCAGCTGCCACAGCTACATGCAACGCATCCGTGGCTTTGTGCCACAGGTGAAAATGGCATGTAGCCACAGCACTAGTGGCTGCCGCAGAATCCATGCCAGTGCCTCCACATGCACCCACTGTCTCTCTGGCACAGAGGTAACCATCATCAAAACGTTTATGTTATGTTGCGTTAAAACCAAAATTCCAATGTGATAGTGACACGAAGTGAACCAAACAAAGTACAAAATCTTGAACATTTGTTCAGTACTACACTCAAAATTTCAACCTTGAAAACACCCATAGACTAATAATAGGTTATAATATGTATAGAAATTATGAAGAAGAAGAGGAGGAGGAAGAGCCATTTATTGGCACTGAACACTGAAACACCACGTCATATTGTATTTGTCTCTGCCTTTCAGCTTTTATAAGGAATTTTTTTTCACTGATGTCATAAAAATGGTGGAAAATTGTTGGAAATAATGACAAAAATATTTCATTTTGGTTCATTTCTTCCAGTTGTCCAGTCCTGGTTTTATTAAGGTGGATGGAAAAGTTTGTGTAAAATGACCATGATCAGGTGAATTATTTGATTTTTTTTAATAATTGGAAGTTGCAAGATTGGCTACCTTTAATCTGGTTGTTGATGGACACTGTAGCGTCAGGAACACCCTCTCCACCGACACTGTTCAGGACTCTCCCGGTGACAGAAAAGCCCATGACACGGAAGATCGGCTTCGAATTGTATTTAACAAAGAGAATTAGTTAAGTTGTAAATTACTTTTATTATAAAAGCAAGTGATGAAAAATCGATAATATAATGTTCCCCATTACCTCTAGCTTCAAACTGTTGTGCTCCACCTTGAAATTCATTCTAGAGGGAGCAACATCAAAAGTAATCCTTTCTCCCCTGTAGAAAGGTACCTGCAAGATAAGTACACAAATAATTACATTTACGCAAGAGAACAAAAGCAGCAACTGTAATATTAACTATGAATGTGCGATTTTACAAGAGGAAGCATCCTTCTTCTTGCTTTCCCAGAAAGCTTACCACAGTGTACTCGCCACTGGCCAGAGAAGGGAAGGAGAAGGTTCCATCTTCCCTGGACAGAGCACTACAGAGATAGACCAAGGCGCTGTCCCCAGAGTCCGCCCCCTCCACCGGAGATGTGTTACAGCCACTGATGTCCTGGAAATCGCACAAAAACACACACAGAAACGGGGTAGTGTCACTTATTTTGCTTTTTTTTTTTTTTTTTTTTTAATTTCAAGGACCTTTTGCTTACAATAAATGTGAGACAAGCTTTTAAACATACACATTATTATATTGTCACATTATTGGCTGACAATGTAAAAAAATACACCATAAAGATAAAGGAAATCGTATGTCTCAATAATTATATTTACTGAGATTTTTTTTTCTGATTTCACCTAACCCTAGTTAAAACTGAAGCTCAAAGACATCGTATTAACTTTCATTAAATCACATAGGTGGCATTAACACTTTCAGTGCCATGGGCCGATTAAATCGGCTTTACGAAAACAACCTATAAAGTGCCACGGGCCGATCAGATCGGCTTTGGAGAACACGCCACATTTGTGTACAAACAAACCATCCACCCCCATTTCTTTCTCACATTTCGATGACGTTCTTTCTGTGTCCCCCTTTTGAGACCAAGCAGACGGGAATTTGAGGTCACGCGACCGAATAATATTTTTATATCTTTTTAATGTTTCTTATTCTCCGGTGTTTCATCAGAGGGAGCCCTCCATGCCGGGGGGCGGCTGTGGACTCCGGGGGCTGTGGCGGCGCCTTCTCTCACTGGGGTCCGCTCCTTTCTGGTGGGTGAGGGTCCCAGTTGGCCCTCTCCCACTAGTTGGGATGCGGGGCTGTGTTGCTGGTGCCTGGTCGCCGGGGTCGGCGGCTGCCTCCTGGTGCGGATGGCTCCCTGAGACAGCGCCTCCTAAATTGATGTTTTACTTTTACTTGTACATTTTTGTTCTGGTCTACCCGTACTCAGTCAGTCTTCTTAAGTATGTGTGAGCTTGTGGGTTTGCATGTATATGTGGGTTTGCATGTATATGTGTGTGTGTGCGGGTGAGTGGGTGGGTGTGGGTGGGGGGCGGTACTGATTTTTAAACTGATATGTAAAGCACTTTGTGCTACAGTTTTTAATGTATGAAAAGTGCTATATAAATAAAGATTACTATTATTATTATTATTATTATTATAAATTATGCAAATTACGATCAATAATGAATCGGCTGCGTCCGGTGCGTTTTGGATCTAATTAGCAATCGGTCGGATGTTACCGAGCGGCTTCCTGCAGGATTCTTCAAATATTATGAAAACGACGCGAAATACTGAAAAACGGCCAAATTCTGTGGCACTTTTAAGGCTTATTAGCCCCTTAACTGTCTGGCACTTAAAGAGTTAAAGAAGTCATTTGGACTTTTCACTTTTTCTAAAAACATCTAATAATTCTGGTTTACCTCTTTCTTGACTGTGGCTGAATACAGCAGGAAGGTGACCTCTTTCATGGGCTCTCCATCACTGCGGACCTCCCCTGAGACATCGTAGCCTCCCACCACCAGATGGGCGGCGGCTGGGGCATTGGCATTGGAGACATGTACTGATGTGGTACTCTACAAGAAGATGGCAAAGGTCGGCAAATGCGTTACAAACGAAGGTCGAAGAATTGCTCTGTCGGACACAGTTTGATTACTGCTGGGTGTCAGCTAACTGACAGGGAACCTTTTCAGCCGAGTAAGGAGGTGAATAATTATATTCAGGGTTTTCTATTTTTGTTATTTTTTTACCCCCAAGTGAATGACAAAGACCTCTGTGACCACACATTCATGACTGTTTTAATGGCATGATACAAGACTGGGAACAGTGGTAATGAGGTACTGAGCAGCATGTTAAAAAGCCAAGGAAGTATGAGGGTAAAAGTGACATCTAAAATAGAACATTTCCCTTCTTTCTTTGGAGAGTACAATGAACTGTAGCATAGAGGAGGCTTTAATAAATGTGTCAGAAAAGCTGAAAAAGTTCTACAGCTATATGGTGTTTTAGCTCTACTTCAAATGCTAAATGTTAACTCTTCTGGCAAAGATAAACCATAAAACGCATCAATGACATCACAGACTTCATTTTCAAGTTTAAAAATATCAGCAAAACATGTGGTGCAGCTGCCAACCTGCTCCAAAGTCCAGGACGGATGTGAAGCTGTAATGTCGTAATTTCCTGGGAGCACTTTGAAGAAGGTATACCTGTGTTATTAGCACAGAAAGAGAAAGCAATGATTTTAGAATGATGTTTGCCACAGGATGCCGATGTGACACACTTTATGGCTCTCTGGGTTAAATCACTCACTTTCCTCCGGGCTGTGTAACAACAGTCTGGAGTTTCTCCTCTGTTTCTACTCGGCTGAGCTTGACTTCAACTCCTGCTGGGCCCATGAGATGACCTTTACTCAGAACCTGAATGATAAAAATACAGTAGAAGAGCTGAATATTTGAGTTTGCTGACATTCATTCACTGTCTTTCTGGTCCATATGTAAAATGCAAGACATTCTGAAAGCTTATGGTCGGTAGATCTGAGCAACTTTACATTTGCAGCCATTTTTCAGTTTCACAACACAAAATGCTAAAGGGTGATTGAGGGCATTTTCACACCTGAAGGTCTGAACCAATGCTCTGGGTTTTGTTATGTTTGCCTGAACATAATTTTGGGGGCTGACTAGCACATCCTACCTTGATCATGTAAGAAAGAGAGCATAACATTCTACACACTTAATACTCCTAGGTAAAATATAGTGTAAGATTCTATTGAAAGTTACTGCCGTATAATTTTGATTAGATTGCCTTTGTGTCAAACTTATTACTTAAATATTTATATTTGAAAATACTCAGATATTATAACTGCACAAGGCAATTTGACCTTGAAAAAGTAGATCAAAGTGACCATTTTCAATAGGTTTCTGCTCCATGCCAAGATGGATCCACAGTATAAATTTGGTGCAGATATCTCAATGCATTCTTCAGAGAATACGATTATATTGTTGAATGGACAGACAGACGGACGACAAAAAGCTTACAATACCCCTTCAGCCTGAAGTCGGCCGAGAGGTAAATAACCCCAAGAGATCTCACCGTTCCTGAGACGGAGAACCCAGTAAATACAAAGTTGATGTCTTCTTCTTTGGTACAGATGTCATTGACTCCATCCACATGGAGGTCAACGCTGGTAGGCTCTGATGAGAGGTAAAGAATCAAATACATTAAGCACAAGGACATAACAAACAGCATCTGAGATTCTGCATCTTTTGTGCAAAATTGACATTAAGGGTACAGTGATTCATACCAAAGCTCCAACCAAGCGGAGGTTCAATCTTCAAAACAAAATCTCCCTATGCGAAAGAGAAAAGTGTACTACAGATTAAAAGAAACAGAATATAACAAAATCAACAGTTTTTTAATGTGTGTCCTTGAATGATACCTTGTCATAGAGAGGGATCATGAAGTAACCATTGATCGGAGCACAATCAGTTTGATACTTCAAGGAGCCTTGTTTGGTGTATAGTTTAATCTGTCAAATGAAAGAAAACAAAACATGATCAATATAGTAAGAGAATAAAGTGAAAAACAGGCTCCAGCTCCCTCTTCCTTGTTCGGGATCTGCTCCAGTCTTTACAGGAATTAAGGGTAGGGTGTGTACCCTATCCTTTCACCAGGTTGAACTAGTGTATTGACAGATGGCCAGATTAACTGGGGTGATCACATAAACAGAACAGTCTTCCTTCCATTTACTCAATTACTCTCATTGGCCAACTAGCTAATCCCATGGAGCCTGTGAATGAGAGGGGATTAAGACTGGTGCCTTCCATCTAATGTCTTCCTTTGACTATAACCTGCTCTACGTACTACAAATGGATATGAATGTTGTATAAAATGCCTATTTTACCCAACAGTGTCCACATAAGGAAAACATCAAAATTAGCAAGCAGGAAAATGCCAGATATTAACGCCAAAAATAGATTAACTGATATAATTTGTGATAATAAAGGTACAGAAAGCTTTGGCTAGGCTAAAGAGGCTGCTGTTGAGGTAAATTCATTCAGGCTGTCATTCAGCCAACCCCCAATGTCCACCTTTAAATGACAAGAAACAGGTATTAACTGTCAGTTAGCTGCTAACTAGCTAGCCGGGACATTTGCACTCTCACCTCGATCAGAGAGTAGTTGATTTCTACATCAGACTTCACAAATCCTCCGCACGCCACCACTATGTCATCAGAAGATACGGTCAGAAACTGGGAATAGATAATACAGAATAAATCCAAACGGATCCCATGTCTGTCCGAATCGTTATCCTGAACATTTTGGCTGACTGGTCTCTCGATGAGCCGAGCGACAGCACGCTGCCTCCGGTTCCGCACCAGCTGAGCACCCGTCAGTGAAGCACTGTGTAGAAGAGGAGCGCCCTCTGCAGGCCTGGAGGTGGTATATCTTAAAACTAAATGACAGATCAACTTTTTTTTTTTTACCCTTAAGCGGATTCATTTACACAAAGAAAGAAAAATAAACATAAAAATAAAAAAGTAATCATCAGTCTGTTGCACAGTCTAAAGCAGTGGAAGTGAAGGGTCTTCTGTAATGTCCAGTCCTTCATCTAATCATCTATGTCTGAGCCAGCCATGTTGACTGGCTGAGGAGGGGGTTCACTTTGAGAAGTGATCGAGCCAGTCATGGCATGTCATAGAAAATAAAGACTGAGAGGAATGATTTGTTTCACCAATATTTGCATTTATTTTAAATGTAAGTAATTCACTGTTTAAGGCAGTCTCCATAGTCATATAAGACATCAGAAAATAAAAGAGCATTGCCATGTAATATGACACATTAACAGACACTTAACACAACCATTACCCAAGGGTTAACTAATAAGTTACATAAAAACTGGCTCATGATGATAGTGAGGCATACATTATTACACTTTTAGAGTGAAATTTGGAATTGTCCTCTCCATTATTACACCTCAGAGTAGTTAATGTTAGATTAAAAAACACACAAAACAGATTTAAAAACACTCAATCCATACAAACAATACCCAACTCAAAGCTATAAAAAGTAGTGTTAATACTATGAAAGTGCATGAAAATTCAGACAAATCCAGTGATTATAATAATGCAAATCCTTCTCAGAAGGAAAAGGTAACAATATATATAGCTGGGATAAACACCACAAAACACATCTAACCAGCTAGTATTATTTTGGTCTCAAAATAGTTTAGCTTTGCTGCTTCTTATTATTGTATGGTATACAATTCTGATTGTGACTAAAGACACATTAGTATGAGCGGGTCCATAGAGTCGAGGATAGTGGAACAGAATAAAACAAATGACACTGTTAGTGCTATTTCATATTTGTCCTCACACATGTGTAGAGGAATCTGGAGGTGGGTGTGCTAGGAAAACACTTTCACTGAAATTATTGGAGAAGCTGGTGTGGTAGCTGGGGCTGCTCCTGCTGGTCCGGGGCTGAGATTTGGATACTGGGGATCTAATAGCTGAAACCCTCTGAGCCTGGCACAGTTTCTGGATTAGGAAACGTTTGTCACGTCCCTCCTGATTGACATAATAAACACATTAATGGTAAGAGAATCCATTTTACACTCATAACAACTTTAAAGTCCAGGTCAAAGATTCACAATGAGACAAACTGAGAACTTAGGAGTCTACTTGTGTAGCACCAGTCTACAATGTTCTGGAAAACTTTGCTTCTGTTTTTGTCTGGCACATCATCCCCCCCCCCTCCCCCATTGCAAATTTGTTTACGGGGGGCAGCAGGTACTCAATGATAAGGTGAGGGGAGCCCACTTTCACTTTCTCACAGCTTTATCTACAGAGCTATATAACCCACCATGTTCTCCACATACAGGTCTGTTGCGTTACTTGTAGAAGTACCCCCCCACCCCATACATTTTTCAGGCAGAGGGGGGTGCCAGTAGACTGATGATGCCGTTAGGGGGCTTGATTCAAAAAAGGCTGACAAACCCTGGCATGGACTGAAGGCTGAGGGTTTTCACGTTATGTGATATATATATATGCGGATGACAATAGTGATACTGCATTTCTGGTACTGATGAAAGGCAAAACCATAAAAAACAAAAATGAGGTCAAGCATTTCTCCATGATCACTGAATAGTTCCAATGTTTAGAGGGACTGATGTCACATCCTCTAATAAGAAAAGATAACACAAAGTATTATGACAGTCTTTCACTGTTTATTATACTACACTTCTTGGCAGGAGTTGATCTTCAGCTCAAAATACTGAAAAACATACACTATATGAGACTATATTATAAAATAAAATCAGCCACTGGTGCATTCTGAGTCGCCAGCACTGTCGTCAGCCACAGTCAAGCTGAGAAAGTTCACACCACTTCAAAAGGAGCTTCAACAGTTTCTTTCTATTGTGAATCTTTGGTCTGGACTAGTATTGATGATTACAGAGTCACAGTTTTCCTAAAAAATGCAGGCAGACATGACCAAGGCAAATGGAAACATGTATGAGTTAACCCACCATCGCTAGTTGCTCCCTTAGTTGGTTGATGACTCTCTTGTGAGCTCCAGCTAGTGCGATAACATAGAACATGGCCAAGCTGCAGAGAAAATGAAGAAATTGAAGATTTGCTTAACATTTCAAGTAAATGTTAAGGAGCAGTTCCCATTTAAACCAAACACCATAAATGTGGAAATTCCTGACAGAAACAAATACCATGTAATGACAAAGAAGGAGACAGCAAAGGCTTCTGATGACAGAGCAAACAGGAAGGTCTTCACTCCGTAGGGCAGCTGGGACACTGTGGTTGGCAGCACCTCCCAGGAGGTGTTGTAATTAACAAAAGGACCGCAAGCCTGCGAACAGTTTATCCTGACAAAAAACAGATGAGTGAATGAGTACGTACATCAAGATAATGGGTAAGCAACAAATGAATGTAGTCACCCATGTGTTCAAAGTCCACTTCTACAAAAGCTGAGACATTTTCTTCCTCACAAAAAAAACATTTTAATATTTACAGTACAGGCCAAAAGTTTGGACACACCTTCTCATTCTTTGCATTTTCTTTATTTTCATGACTATTTACATTGTAGATTCTCACTGAAGGCATCAAAACTATGAATGAACACATGTGGAATTATGTACTTAACAAAAAAGTGTGAAATAACTGAAAACATATCTTATATTCTAGTTTCTTCAAAGTAGCCACCCTTAGCTCTGATGACTGCTTTGCGCGCTCTTGCCATTCTCTTGATGAGCATCAAGAGGTAGTCACCTGAAATGGTTTCCTAACAGTCTTGAAGAAGTTCCCAGAGATGCTTAGCACTTGTTGGCCCTTTTGCCTTCACTCTGCGGTCCAGCTCACCCCAAACCATCTCGATTGGGTTCAGGTCCGGTGACTGTGGAGGCCAGGTCATCTGGCGCAGCACTCCATCACTCTCCTTCTTGGTCAAATATCCCTCACACAGCCTGGAGGTGTGTTTGGGGTCATTGTCCTGTTGAAACATAAATGATGGTCCAACTAAACGCAAACCGGATGGAATGGCATGTCACTTCAGGATGCTGTGGTAGCCATGCTGATTCAGGTTGCCTTCAATCTTGAATAAATCCCCAACAGCGTCACCAGCAAAGCACCCCCACACCATCACACCTCCCCCTCCATGCTTCACGGTGGGAACCAGGCATGTAGCATCCATCCGTTCACCTTTTCTGTGTCGCACAAAGACACGGCGGTTGGATCCAAAGATCTCAAATTTGGACTCATCAGACCAAAGCACAGATTTCCACTGGTCTAATGTCCATTCCTTGGGTTTCTTGGCCCAAATAAATCTCTTCTGTTTGTTGCCTCTCCTTAGCAGTGGTTTCCTAGCAGCTATTTGACCATGAAGGCCTGATTCACGCAGTCTCCTCTTAACAGTTGTTGTAGAGATGTGTCTGCTGCTAGAGCTCTGTGTGGTATTCATCTGGTCTCTAATCTGAGCTGCTGTTAATTTGCGATTTCTGAGGCTGGCGACTCAGATGAACTTATCTTCAGCATCAGAGGTGACTCTTGGTCTTCCTTTCCTGGGGCGGTCCTCATGTGAGCCAGTTTCGTTGTAGCGCTTGATGGTTTTTGCGACTGCACTTGGGGACACATTCAAAGTTTTTGAAATTTTCTAGACTGACTGACCTTCATTTCTTAAAGTAATGATGGCCACTCGTTTGTCTTTACTTAGCTGATTGGTTCTCGCCATAATATGCATTCTAACAGTTGTCCAATAGGGCTGTCAGCTGTGCATCAACCTGACTTCTGCACAACACAACTGATGGTCCCAACCCCATCAATAAGGCAAGAAATTCCACTAAGTAACCCTGACAAGGCACAGCTATGAAGTGAAAACCATTTCAGGTGACTACCTCTTGATGCTCATCAAGAGAATGCCAAGGGTGTGCAAGGCAGCCAATAGAGCTAAGGGTGGCTACTTTGAAGAAACTAGAATATAAGATATGTTTTCAGTTATTTCACACTTTTTTGTTAAGTACATAATTCCACATGTGTTCATTCATAGTTTTGATGCCTTCAGTGAGAATCTACAATGTAAATAGTCATGAAAATAAAGAAAATGCAAAGAATGAGAAGGTGTGTCCAAACTTTTGGCCTGTACCGTATGTGACCTTTAAAACATGGAAACTCATTATTGTGTTTTTGCAAGCAGAATGATTGCCAATTCTTGTTGTATACATACATTTTCAGTTTGAGCTAGTTAAATTGGACAGTGACAACAATGAACAGCTTTTCTTTGTACTTTTGTAAATAAAAGGTTCAAATGACAGATTTAAGCCTTTATTGTATTTTTGGAAACACCCCACTTCTTTGGAAATGGGGTTTGTAAACGAAAGAAATTAATAATTTTGAAAAGGAAAAAAAGTTCAACTATATGTAAACATAATATGACCATAAGTTGTATATTACTTACTGTGCTACGCTAACAGAGACAGGCACACAGGCCAGAGCCAGGCCTATCAGCAGCACACCGAGGAAGAAGAAGTTGGAGCTCGAAGCTCTGAATGGACGTGTGGCTGGACGACAGTTGTTTATTAAAGACACCTGATGAGTAAGAAGATTTGGCAATTTCAACACTACAACAATGACTAAAAATATTTTAAATTACTTAATGATTTTTATCCTTAAGGTGTTTTCACTTATGTAACCCACATAATCACCTTTTTAATGTAAAAGATAAAGAAATATTTTATGGTGCAGATGGCAGGCAGCAGTGGGCAGTAAAAAGTGCCGATCCAGCAGATGGTCTGACCATAGACAATTTCCAGCACATTTTGAGGAATGGCAAACTCCTGCTGACCCCACCACTTAGCAAGACCACAATCACAGTGCTTCACTATGAGCCTGAATAAGACAGAGCAGCTGTTAGATGTTTCTGTTGAGATGGCACAGAACATTTTTTGCATTTTGACAAGGTGAGGACTTACTTTCTGGGAAACTCTACAAAGATGGTAACTGCAACGATGATGATGAAGTCAAAGACAGTGAGTTTGTACATCTCCTGGCCCACACGGGTCTCCCAGCACTGTGACCATAGAGGACACAGAGTACTGAGAATAGTCCAAATGGAGAAGACTAACAATCTGCTAGCAGTCTGGCTATGATAAAAAAATATACTAGCAATAAGACTGGGGCAAAGAGAGACTAGTTAGCTGTTTTCCCAACCGCTGATACATTTAAAAAAGGAAAAATGATAAGACTTACGGAGTACAGTTTGTGATTATAGCCACAGATGCAAGACTCCTCACCACATTCAGTGATCTGAGACCAGAGAGAGAAAAGCAAAACCCCAATACTGGTCAACCGCATGAACACACACCTGTGAACAAAGGCAAGAAGGAAGAAAGCTTAGATTTTCATCCCCACTGAGAATAAAACACCTTTGAGAGACTTCAGATCATTGTACCTCATGAGAGTGAAGCGGATCTCAAAGGCAGGCGAGTAGTCCTCAAAGTTGATGATGACAGAGAAGAGGAGGGGTGTGATGAAGTTGGCCAAGGTGATAACAATTGAGGGCAGATACTCATAGATGAGATCCATAATGAAATTCTCCTGGAATCCAACAGAAGTTAACTTTGAGAGTATTTCCTTAATCAGTGAGAAGAGCTCTTAGTAGAGCACCACTGCCCCTATCACTGTTTTGATCAAATGCACTATTCCACAGTGTTAGCACCAAGATCACAACATAGAACCAAACAAGAAGATTGTTGGCAACATGGGTGAATAAAGAACCTCCCTAACAGTTGTTAAATACAGAAATATACTGCCTTGCAAAATTAAGCACACTGTAGACATTTTCTTTACCTTTTCATCATTCAGCTGTGCTTCCTGAGAGACGATGGTGGCTACATAAATACTATAGAAGCATCCAGCCAGTACACCAATGACAAACAGGTTGAGGACAAGGCGGAGGACATAGATTCGACACTTTTCTTTACGAGTGCGATCCGCTATTTTCTGTTTGATCCTCTCTTCTTCCAAGTCCGTCTGGTGGTGTAAAAATAAGGCAGAAAAATACTTAATTCAAGCACAATGCAGACATTTAAAACAGACAACTAAATTCTAATTAACTACGCTCGATGACTGACAGCTCTCAATCCTATATTCACTAACCACCTAAGACTAACTAAACTGTCTAAATACCCACTAAACATCTCTTTATAAGTCCTGTTGATCAATAATTTCTGGCAAATTCTATGTTATAAAACATCTTTTGTCACTCAATAATCAAATTAACCTTGAGTTCATAGAGAAGACTGCTTCTCTTCAGTCTTGCAGCGTTCTCATTAGTGATGCAGAAGTCCCAGCCAGCAAAGATCTTGTTGCAAAAACTCTGGAAGCGATCCTCATCCTGGACCAGGTTGCGTTTAAACCCTGTGGCCGACCTTCAGGAAAAAATTCACAGTTAACACTGATCTTTCTTTAGTTACTTTTAAACAGCATTTACAAACACTTCAGAAACAGACTTGTTTTGCTTTTTCAGTACCTTTTAACAATCCAGATGAGACTGAGGAACAAGTAGGCGACTGTGACCAACAGATAAGCAAGTGGCACGTTGTATGTGAAGTTTGGAAAGTGAATTTTATCTACCTTGTAGAAGCCATAAAAAAGGTAGGTCTGCTCCAGGAAACCCTGTAGATGTAAGAAATGAGGTGAGAAAGTGAGACAACTGTCCAGGTTTGTTTCTTTGGGAGATATTTAAAGAGATTGTGCACTTACTCCTCCAGAGAGCAGATCTGTAATGTGCTCGTGAAAGATGACGAGACCTCGACGGGAACTACTTGGATACAGACTGCACTCACTTCCTGTAGTGAAATAGGAACATACAGGTTTGAAAAACATGGTCATCAGGCATCCTTACAGCAGTGGGCATGGGATGGCTTTATCAAAACTACCCAAATATACAGCTCTGGAAAAGGTTGAGACTACTCCAAATTTCCAGTCCTGAACCCCACTGGTAATTTCTGCAGTGGTCAAGCAGAAAATACATAATGCTGCGCTGCTGGCATTTTCCCCTGTTTTTTTCCATTCACATTTTCTTTTCTGTGACATTTTGTCCCTTGAGAAAGAAAACACAGCTACTGAGCTTTTATTAACTTTGAGGCTGCCATTATTAAAGTTTCGGGGGGTTTTTTGGCAGTAAGCATCAAGGAACAATGTACACAGGTGTGATTGGCAAAGGACAAAAAAGCAGGAAAATATGGGGACACCAGCACACGTCCAAAATTCTTAGAGCACATGAGATAACCTTCCGCAACAATTGCAGGCTCTGCGGTGAAGCTCTGCTTTCAGGCTCTGCATTCTGCTTTCACTTTACATAGCTCTGTAAATGGATGGACCACTTGTGGAGTGACATGAAGACATGAAACAGTGGTACCGGTGACCAGTCATTATGTTTACCAATACCCAACTGTGCCCCCCCCAACAAAAAAAGCGGATTTGCATGACTCACAAGATCCTCATATTCAGGTCAGAAATGCTGGATTTCAGGAACTATCCAGAAGAATCACACCCCTGACTGTAAAAGGCTGGTTTATTACTGTCCTGGTATTGTGATGTTGATATTGAATTTGGCTGGTTTCTTTGAATTAACAATTATTATTTGAATATGAAAACACTGTGTTTTTACTGTGGCAGTTTTCACTTTATGAAAGCTAATGCTTTAAATCTTATTTGCAATTAAAAAAGAAAAATTAACAAAAACATTCTTATTACCCAAACACATTTATGAATAGCAAAACCAATGTATCATTTTTCCCCAGTGGTCTCAATTTTTTCCAGGGTTGTACTTATTTCACCTTCTACATATTTATTATTGTGTAAATTCTGGTTAAACATTAAAGTTGAATTCTAGATGTGTATTGGTTTATACTTAAGTTTAAATAAAACATTCACCGACCGTCATATTGGTTGTAGGTTGTGTTTCCTGAAGCATGAGGAACTAAGATGATGGGTAACATGATGAAACTGAACATGAGCAAAAAGATGACTGAGTTGAGTAGGACCAGGAAGCGTAGGAATGAGAAGTAGGACAGGATTCCAGTACCAAACATCCCTGTTAAGTGAAAAAGTGAGGAGACGGATCAAAGTCTGGAAAAACAACAGCAAGAACACAGTGGTATGGTAACTGGAACTAGCCATTCTGATCACTGCCCAGCACTTTGTGATATCTGAGGTGTTTCAGTAATCTCTCACCCTCTATCAGGTGAATATCTCCCCTCCAAAGCTTCAGGGAGTTCAGCCATTCATGGGCATCATCTCTCAGTCTTCTTACATTCCTACGGGTGCTTCGCCTCCACTGTCTCCAGCTGCTAAGATCTCGAGCCTCCTCCATACGCTGTGTGCTAACAAATCACACAGCAAAATGAAGTGTTTGCTGAGTATGAAAGCCTACACTAAATGGAACAGGTGAGTGAAATACTGTCATTCATACTTGTCTCTGCGTTTCTCTGCCATGCTCTTGGTCAGTTCTCTGATGGGTCTCTGCTCAGTCTGACTCTTCTGTTTCTCCTCATGTCTGGAGATTGTACTCACACCCCATTTTCCACTACCAGAGGAGCCCAGCCGTGTTCTAGAACTGCCTCTGCGCTTGGTGCCTCCAGACGACGACTTCCGGCGGTAGAGTAGGGACTGGTAGCTGGGGAGCTGGTCCAACAGTGGGTTACTGGTTACTCTCCCACTGCGATCAGTGTAAAACACTGGAAATGAAAGAAAAATAGGACTAGAACCAACAGACTTGATTATAAGGTAATATTAATGTAATAATAATTCAGATGTTTCATAACAGCTATCTATTACTGACAAATACTTTGAAAATAATTTTTTAATCACGCCAAAACAGATTCCTTTTTTCTTATGAAAGCAATCTTGTCTCTGTGAGTTTTCTCCTCCAAATGAGGACATTGGTCCAGTGTGTGTTTAGAGCAGCATACACAAAGTGTGCTGTTAGTAGATGCATGGCTTTCTTTCTGAATTGGTTCAGACTTGATGAGCTGTTTGAGTTTAGGGGGTTCAACATTGGTAACAGTGGTTGCAAAACTGTCTCCTTTGAATCTGGGTTTGATTTGTGATTTCATCTGGTTTATAGTTTAACTTCCTGTATTTGGTATATATTCTGAATGTTTCATCACTATATTTAATACAGATCTTTCTGCTGTTTTTTAAAAATAATAAGTAACATTCGAAATCATTATAGCATTAGATTATTATGAAATATAAGATTAGACACAGGCATATATTTTGAACATATTTATTTACACATTGCTATTTACATTCTGAATTTATGCTATTTACAACCTTTAATGTTCTTAATTTACACTGTATTCTATTTACATGGCAGCAAATAAATATCTAAATTAAACAAACAGTTTTACAAACTAGAGATATATGTCTTTCATGCTGACTAATCAAATGTATTGTTTTAGAGAAAAAATAAAGTGACCCTGATGTTCACTTTCGCTTGGCCAGGCCCATATATCAGATCAGGATGCGTATGATTTTCACTTAATCTGCATTACTTATTCCTCCATCCCCATCACTCAGTATATAAAATAATAAATGTATGTTATGAAATTAATTCACATTTATATATTATTAATTACATATTATTAAATATGTAAAACGTTTTTTATAGAAATATTGGTGCATGCCTAAAACCTAATGACAGATGAAAGAAAACCATCTTACTAACAGAATTAAATGAACAAAGAAATGAGTATTTAGATGGCTCTGTAGTCACAAACAACAATCAAATAATACATGAAAACTCATTTAACCTTTGAGTGATTTACTATGATTTCAGATGTTAATAAAACACTGATAACGTTAAAATAAATGTGCACTTTTACCGATACGAGCTGTGCCGCTTGTTAATGTTGATTAAGATTATTAACATGACTCAGACATGTAACTTTCAGATGTTTTTTTTTTTTTTTTTAGTATCCTATAAAACTGACACCGCTGAAGCAGACTCACAACGCCAGACTCAGAACAGGAAAAAAAAAAAAGCTAAACAAACGAAACACACTTACTGTCTGACTTAAAAACATCCTTCATACAATCATTAACAACCAAGTTAAATGTGTTACTTGAAAAAAAAAAAAAAAAAAAAGTTCGAGTTTAGCATTGCTAACCTCGCTAGCTTAGTTAGCTAACTATTCAGATATATGCGTTAACTTCCAGTACAAAGGCAGCTAATGCGTGTCATGCTAAGTTTACCTGAGTCGACCTCCATCGTTTCCTTAAGTTATTAAATAAATATCGCTGGTTACATTGGTTAATAGATGGCTTTAAGGGCTAACTATTAACCGAACTAGCAAATCGAGTCGGCTGGGAGTTGTCTCTCCAGTTGTGAGGAAGAAGACGGAGGCTTTTCCACAGACAACTTCCTGAATATGGATGAAGCTCCAACAGGAACCCTGAATACCCAACTGAGGCTGTGGTGGAACGATTCATAGTATCTGATGCCATCTTAATTCATTTAAAATGTTTACTTTTAGTTAGTCATAAAACTTTTTGGCAAAAACTCTGTGATCTTATTCACAATAACATTACAGCACATTTTATCTTTCTTTGGAGGAATGTATTGTTTGGTCTATTTGAAAGTAGCTTGCTTAAAAGTGAATCACTATACCTGATAAATCTTTTCATTTTAATGTCAAAATTTCTCATTCATTGTTATAAATACTCAGCAAAAAAGCCAATTTTTACTGCATTCTATAATAATTTCAAACAATACATTCTCACAATTAAGTACTCTGAAAAGCAAAAGGCAATCAAAATTGTTGAAATCTGTCTTCCCTTAAAATATTCATCTGAGCTTTGACATCCCTAATATAAATTGGCATACTTTTTTCTCTTGTTCCTGTCTTTCTTATCTTCTTTTTCTTCTCTCCTTTCTTTCTATACATGATTATAATTAAGCATTTATATAATGACTTCTATTGTGAATGATCACTGTATTTTCTATGAAAAGTCTATATTTGTACTGTAAACTGTGCTGTTCTAAATAAAGTATAATAATAATAATAATAATAATAATAATAATAATAATAATAATAATAATAATAAAACAAAACAAAACTTTTGATTAGTCATCAATACAATTCTGGTAGATTATTCATAGGAGAAATGCTTGTCCAGACTGGGTAAAAAAAAAAAAAGGCTAATCCAGCAGCAGTGATGCTTTAGACACTTTCTAATTCTAATATCTATTTGGCCAAAATAAATAAATAGTGATTGCAAAGAAAGGGGGAACAAAAGTCCAGGGCAATTATTGTGGACCTGCTCCAAAGTTTAATGGACTCTTTGGCCCAGATCCTCTCCATCCACTACTGACATGCAAACAAAACAACAAATAAAAACAGCCTATTTAAAAATAATAATAAAAGTAATTGCAATGTTGGCCTGAAGCTCTAACAAAACAAAACAAAAAAGATGGATATGTAAATTTGAGGCAGTAATGTGGATTAAACCAGGAGGCCTGGGGGTATATAGTTAATTGTGGTATCCAACTGATCTGACTGTTTCTCCAGTCTTTGTGCTTTAGTTTGATTAGGCCACAATTGAAGCACATGAACTAATATAAGATTGTGTGAATTAATAGCTAAAGTAAATCCGACTAAGGATGCCAATTAAATTTTAGCTTCTAGGATTCATTACTTTGTGTTCTCATGCCTGTGGGATTTATACAGTCTGTTCTGGAGACGTGTGGACTTTTACCTTTATGAGCTCTGCACACAACTTCCTGGTAGCCACACAGTCCCTGGTTCCCCTCTCTCTCTCCTACACTGGTACTCAGGCTCATTTACACAAGTTAGCTTTCAAGCTGAGACTACATACACAGCTAGAATCCTAAATATTGCTCTACAATTCTAAAATATTATCAGGACCAGTTCTTCTTGTCATCATCATCATCATCATCATCGTCACCATCATTTATGTTCCAGGTAAGCAGAGTTTAAGGACAGAACAGAAGATTTTAACATGATCTGCATATTTTAGCACCTCAATGACATATTACTGTTGTCCTAATTTATGAAATTATTGTTTCAGTGTTTTTTTTTTTAATGTATTCATTGTTACTCAGCTTTTGCCTCTATTCTTATCCTTCATTGGCTTTTCAATGGCTAGAAACCAAACCTAGTTTATAAATTAATGATGAACAAATGAGGATGGGGCCGGTATATTAGATTACACATGCTTCCCCCTGACAATGTGCTTGTCATTCTGGGCACAGAAAACCACTTGGCTTCAATATGTGATGCTACTTGGTTACGTTGGATATTAAAGTTGACTCAAGTGGCAATTTATGTCTTGATAAAACTGTAATTAAGGAAAATATTTCTGTATTGTCTTTGGGTTACTTTAGACATGTTTTTTGTGTATTTTTTTCTAGTTCGGTTTATTCAACTGATTACAGGTGCTGGACTTCACAAACAACCTATCGAAGAGGGAGTGTAAAAGAGTCACCTGAGGGATTGTTGTTGTCTCAAGCAAGAGCCAAAAGATCGATTTGACAGAGCTTATGTCAAGCTACAGCAACAGAGGATTTTTCAACCCTGCCTACCATGACAGCGAGACTCTGGAAATTGATAAAAGGTTTGTAGTAATCTGATATAAAGCATGATTTTGCCTTCAAAAGTGCATCATTTATACTGAAAAAAGTGCTTCCTATGTGTTGCCATTTATCAGAGGCTGTGTCTGAGTGTTTGTGTTCTTAAGTGGAGGGCACACATAGTAATGTACTATAAAAGAATGAACAGGATGTCATTGAAGAACAGGCTGTGTGGGAATGTGATACCATGAGTTGTAACAGGAGCTGATTTATACATATTTTGGGGATTTAAACCTATTATGTCTAAATCACTGATATACACTGTAAAGCAGCTGAAATCATTTCTATGTTGTTTTTTTTTCTGTGGTTTGATTAGAAATTGAGCTATTACACAAACATGTCAAGCTGTGAAAAAAAAGCTTATTCAAAGTTAAGTCACAGCCAGTCTTTTCTTCCTTGTAGAACATGAAATTATCCTACAAGGAAATAAGGATTATGTATCATCTAAGTAACTAACAGGGAGAAAAAAAAATCACATACTGGTTTCATTTCACATTCAGGACATTGTGACTTGACATTTTAATTCCCTTACAGGAAATGATAAGCACAGAGCCCTAAGAACCATAAACAGGGCTGTATGATAAAGATGCGATAAGCCATTTATGCCTCACTTTGAATATTACATTTTTATTCTTATTATTATTATTCGGACTCTAGGTCTCCGAGAAAAACCCATCATACCAATCCATATGCCGGGGACGAAAGGGTCTGGAGAGGTGAGAGAGCAGAGACTCATCAGTCATCTATTGGTCAGACCAGTAGTCAAGATGTTACAGGGAGAGTGCCCTGGGGGGGTTGGCAGGAGGAGAGCTGGAGGGGGAGAGAAAGTATTCCCATGGGTCTCCTCTCGATACGCCCTGAGAGTCCTGCACAACAACACAACCTCAGTAAGTGGATTATGTATCACAAGCATAGATTTAATAGCTGTAAATATATGTTATATGGTATAATTTTGTTTTAGTTTGACTATTCCTCAGCCTGCCCGACAGCTTCATTTGTGCTTCTGTGTGTTGCTTAGTGACACTGTTGTTGACCAACCTCTCCCTCTATTTTTCATTCAGGTCACAGTACGTTTCAGATCACCTCTGACTCCCAGTATGACCGATCACTGTCTGTTCGACTATCTTCTCCACTGTCAGGTAATACTTAATCTAACATTACTCCATAGAAAGAGTTTCTTTTCACCTAAAGCATTGCTATAGGCTCTAAGTCAGTCTCTATAGTAAAGTTAAAGTAAGTTAAGTAGTAAGTTATAGGAAGTTAAAGTCCATTATGAGACATTAATCTAAAATAAATGTACCATTCATAATTACATGCTGAGTTTGACTATTGAGCAATGATACCACTGGGTAATTATTAGTGGAGGAATGGCTGAAAGGACAAGGAAGTTCACAAGAAAATAAACTTAAAGATGGAAGGGGACTGTGGGGAAAATGTTATCTTTTTATGAAGGGCATAAGGTTTGAGTACAGGCATTTATAAAAAACAGATTATAGCACTTAAGCAGATATTTCTTGCTGTTAAGTTATGACTGCATTTCTTCTGTTGTGCAGTCATTTGAACCTTTGAGCTCCAGCTTCATCCAAGCACGGAAATATATCAGTAGATGCCCCTAATTCTATTTAATTACACTGTAATTTATGACATGCTGTACTGCCTATAAAATACAATAGTCAATCACTCAGTGGGGATGCATGTAGTTTAAGATGGTTACAACACACACTTGTAATAGTGACATAACTTACATAGCAGCTGTGCAGCAAAAATAAGTGATGTACACTAAGAACAATTGCAAATAATAGTGCTATATCTGTATTAAATCATGAGAGAATCAATTTTTTAAAAGTCCAATGTGCATTATGTATTGGGTTTAGGAGTCTCTACTATTAAAATGGAACATAATAATCATAATAATAGCTAAATAAAAATTGTTTGGTTTTTTTTTCATCGGTATGAGCCAGTATGGAATCTGTCATTTCGCTCCACTAAGTTTCCACACTAGCTGAGAAGGGGCTAATACATTTTGGCAAGTGGCACCTAGTGTTAAGGTGCATTGTCGTCATTTATATAGACTATTTGACTGAAAACTCCAAAACAAACAAAACAAACAATGGCCCTAGTGAGGAACTTGTTTTTTTGCAAATGAGGGTAAGGCTAGATGTCACTAAACTTCCCACAGTTAACCTTTAAAATGACATAAGAAGCTGTAACTATATGCCGTCTTTGACATCATCGATAATCACGATCTTATGTTGTATTACATGTGACTAGGCATTAACAGTCCGAGGACTGGAATCAGGGGGTAGGACTGATAAGCAGTGGCTTCTTCCTACTCCCTTTCAGGCACAACAGTTGTTCCTTTTTCTGTTATTCTATGATTTATTTTTGTCTTCTTTTATTTTTTTCCCTACATTTTGTATTATGTTTGTGTCTGAAATAAACTAAACTAAACTAAAACTCACTGCAGAACTGATAAAACACAGGTTCTGTTTGTGTACCCATCCAGGTAACATGACGATGAGATGGAGGGGAATCACAATGAGAAGGATGAGTATGTTTCCCAACACAGATCCTGAACACCTTTTCATCACAGAGGATGCCATCAGGAATGAGATGGAAAACGGTGAGTTACTTTTGTCATAGTATATTTATCCTGTGAATATGTGAACTTCAAAGCATGACACCTGTTTTGCATTGATGACGTTGACCTGCATAAAGATACCAAGGACAGTTTGTCTTGTTATGTTGTACATCCAACAGAGGAACAGAACCTGGTCAAAGAACTTGTCGCCAAGTCAACACGAGACAGAATTCGGGCCATTCGAGATCTTCCAATGAGCTTTGATGAGAAGAAACATATCAGGTGGGTCTTGACACACAAGCAGTTAAAGGTAATAAACCATGTTGTGTCATTATCTACACACTGAGTTAACCATTACACTCTGCAAAGAACCATACAACAAATACTGTGTATGCAAAGAGATGGTATTTTAAGTGCAGCTTGGTAGGTTTTACTGAAGGAGGAGTTATGTAAACAGGATCTGGGCAAACACCTCAGAATAAAGATAGTACTATTTTCAGGCCACATTACTCAAGAAACTATTAAACTGCAAAGAAGTCCAAAGGTTATTCTGCAGACCTGAGTACAGGGCCAGTGTGGGAGATCTTGAAATAGTTATCCTTGTAGTATAATTGGTTAGTTTTGTTTAAATTGTTATCTTTGCTTCCAAAAGGCCTGAGATGGTTTTTACTTAAATTCTCTCAACATTGATTTTGTTTGTTTTTTTTTTTATCCATGACTATGATTTTAAATGATCTACCTCTAAATTTGCAAAATATTGTGCTCTATATGCTCTGATTGTAAATAGTACATTTTTACAACAACTAACCATCTACTTTGTACACATCTCACTTAGGAAGAAAAAGCTCTCATTAAACTTAAAGGAGAAACATTGGTGTTTATAAACTATATGGACAAAAATATTGGAACACATTATGGCTACATCAATACATTTGTCATTATTGTTTTGTGGCCCAGACCCCTGTTAGAAAAGAAATACCTGAATTCAACATGTCTCGCTACTTTTGTCCATGTAATGTATGACTCAGGCAATTATGCTATGAGGCTAACGAAATGAAAAAATCATTTATGAACTTTAATTTTAACCTTAATTAATTGTTTTTATAGGAGCCAAGTACTGGCATTCAAATCCTCCAAGCAGTCTCGTCAGTTCACTTGTTTTGCAGAGTGTTCTGAGACTGTGTCCTTGGTAAGTGTTCATTCATTATAAAACCATGTGCTGCTACACTTGTCTTCAGTAAGTCCCTTTAAGTTCAAGAGTGTTTTGTAGCATACTTTCAAGCCGTGGGTTTTCTCTTAGTCCTTTCGTAGGTGGGGCTACAACATAAGGTCAGCTCGGCAGACCCTGGAGCTGTGGCACAGCATCATGAAAGAGATCGGTGGAAGGTTCGGCACCAGTGTTCTCATCTATTTCATATTCCTCAAGTGGCTGCTCATGTTCAACATATTCTCCTTCCTGGTCAACTTTGGCTTCATCACCATCCCACTGCTTGTTTATGACCACTCACCCAACATACCTCCAAATACACATTTCAGAGGACTAGAAATTTTAACTGGAGCTGTAAGTATAATCGTATCAATCACAGTCACCCTTTCAAACATTTTCATCGAGTTTCATGTTCTGTATATCTTCCAGCCAGTTAAGTCAACTTACATAGCTTCTTGTTCACTATTGCAGCTTTGACTGATTAACTGATGCTTTTATTGTGTACTTTTATTGTGTGTTTTTTATTGTATAGGCTAGCTATTTTTCTGGCTATGTCTTTTTTATTCATTTATTATGGCTATGTCACTTTTTATTTATTTATTATTCTTATTCTTTATATTTAACTCTTGCATCTCGTGTGTGTATGTATGCGAGCGATGGAGTTCACAGAATTTCCTTCAGGATCAATCAAGTACATGTCTCTCTATTTGTACAGGGTTACTTCAACTACACTGTCATGTACTACGGCAGCTACAGCAATGAAACCTTGTTTGGTCTGGTGGAGTACGACATGCAGCTGGCCTATTTCTTCACGATAGCGGTTTACATGGTGCTCTGTGGTATTGCACTTATCTTCAGGTTAGTGCAGTCCTCTGCATAATGGAAAAACTCCCATTCCATTTGATGTAGATGAGTATTTGATGTCTTTAACTACAGCCAATGAATTCTATTTTGTTTCCCTTGTTTGTCTCAATCCTCATGTAGTATGGCGAGCACATTCAAGAAAAACTATGTACTAGCAGACCCAGCTTCAAGCAGTGCGTGGCAGCTTCTGTGCAGCTGGGACTTTAGTATAACCAATGAAAGAGCTGTGAAGCAGCGAAAAAGCAACCTCCGCATCCAACTCAAGGTCAGTATCACTGTGTTCATACATACAAAAGGTTCAAACAATAACTTCTGGGAATTCATTTATGTTTTTTTAAGACACATCTGAGGGTTTTTTTGTGGTTTTGTTTTTTATTATCTTCATGTTTGTCTTCAGGAATCCTTGTCAGAAAATGCCCAGGGTGACCTTCTCACTCTCTCTGAAAAGCTGAAGCGCTTTGGGGTTTATTTGGGCTCTTGGCTGCTCTCCACCAGTCTGGCTGTTGGCTGTGCAGCGAGCATCTACTTTCTCTGCCAATATGAACAGCAAGTATGCAAGCTGAAATAGTTAGACCGTCTGTAAAAAATTAAAACAGTTGTTTTTGCTGAATATAGAGTAGAAAGACAATGGGGAGAGGTTTCTACTCTGTGTGTGCCATCAACACTATCACACACAGAGAAGATCCTAGAGATACAGCGTATGACAATGCTTTATGATATGTGGAAGCATTACCCCTCTAAAGTCCATATCACCATGACTCATGAGCTTGCAACTTCCTGACAGTAAGTTGTCAAGTCACTTACTGGCAGTACAGGATTTGATTCATGTCTTTGAACTTAAAGTTAGTGCTGGAGCGCTATCTCCTCCTGACGTCCATCTGTTATCTTTACAGCGTGTGTCAGATGCTACCAACTGGTCTCTACTTCAAGAGGCAGAGACTCTTCTCGTTCCCTTTGTAGTGTCTCTGATGAACATGGTCATCCCACTTTTTTACTCACTCTTCAATAAGTTTGAGCACTACTCGAGCCAGCGCAGACAGATCTACGCTTTAGTGGTCAGGTTAGATAGAAATGACTTTTTGTTTACATGCAATCATGACTACAGGATTCATGATGTTTGAGAGATATGTTTTTAAAAGCACCAATTCTGCCCTTCTTTCCCTACACATGTAGAAACGTCTTACTCAGGATGTTCATTCTGGGTGTGTTGTGTTACTACTGGATGAATGAGGTGGCAAAAAAGTTTTCGGTAGGTTAGAATTGCCTTTAAACACACCATCAGCTCCATATGAATATTCATGGATATTCAGTCATTTCATGTGTTTCCACAGTGTTGGGAGTCCATGGTAGGACAGGCTTTGTACCGTCTGGTCATCGTTGACTTCCTCTTTCTGATGTTGGGATCGTTTTTTGGAGAGTTTCTCAGCAAGTGAGTGGCACAAATAACTTTATTTTTATAGCAAATATGAATATGTGAAAACAAAGTGAAGCTCAGATGTCAATCAGATCTATTGTCTTTGTTACAGTGTGCTTGGAACCAGATTATTACCACGCTTGGGAGTTCCAGAGTTTGACGTGGCTCGAAATGTTCTGGAACTAATCTATGCACAGACTCTGGCCTGGTGAGAACAAAACATTTAACAGCTAATACACAAGCTAAGCAATGGCTCAGACTCCTTCTTACTAATTGTTTTAACTTGATTTTGGCTGATTTGACAAATGACTTCATATTAAGTTAGTACCAAGTTGCTGCTTATTGTCTAATTGCATTGTATTTCTGCTGTACTGTTAAGAGAGCTGCTATATAACCTGCTATTTTCTCTCCATAGGATCGGTATCTACTTCTCTCCTCTCCTGCCTGCTATCCAGATTCTTAAATTTTTCATCCTGTTTTACCTAAAGAAGGTAACCGACGGTCTTCAAGGATTAGAGGCCTTAGTGATTGTAAACTAAACTGCTCTGGTGATACAGGTCCATAGGCAGATACAATACCATCGCTGACCAAGCTGCTAGATACTCTTTTAGGTTCATGTTACTCTATTTGTGCACCTGAGTCAATAATTAATTCAAACCCTTTTGTTACATGGAACACTTGCTTTATTTTGTGTTATGGAAAATACAACAAGGGTGTTGGATTTATGGATTAAACCTTTTGGTGACTTTGTGCCATACAAGGTCAATCAATCCCAGAAAAGTAAACGATTTCAGTATGATTGGTAACTTGACCCAGGCTGGAACCAGTGCTGTTGAATATTTAATGAACATACTGACAGGCTTTGAAGCAATGCTATTCAGACCTTTGAAGAGAGCTCTGTCATAAAGTGAAACGGATAGGATGTTGAATAAGCTCATTGTATTATAAACACATTATGAGGAATTGCAAAAAAAAAAAAAAAGCATTTGTTCACGTGTGTGTGTTCATGCTCCTTATGTAGTTGAGCCTCACCCAGAATTGCCAACCTCCACGGAGATCAGGAAGAGCAGCTCAAATGCAAACCATCTTCATCGCCCTCCTCTTCTTCCCTTTCTTTGTGGGAGCCCTCTCCATTGTTGCATACACATGCTGGAGGTATGAAGCTATGAATGACTTTGATCCAAAAAAAACTACATGTTTTTATTGTCATTTTCACACCAATCTTAAAACACATCCCCATATCAGGAGACACTCTGCATATATTGCATTCAATCACTACTTCCTCTAAAATTCATGCAGGTGTTCAGCAGCAGCAACTACAGCATATTTGTACACATTTAGGTCCTTTATTAAGAACAAGTCAGTTTCAGATCAAAAGAAACCAAAATGATGACCACTGTAGATGTAAATCTGCCGCATCTGCTGCATATGAAACAACTTAAAAAAAAACACACATTTTATATGTAACCTTGTCACCACCTATACAGCACATACTGAACACATCTAAACCCTTATATCAGTGGTTTCCAACTTTTTTTGGCTTGTGAACCCATTTTATCATCACAAATTCCTGGTGACCCCAGACCTTCAAAATATAGACATTTTTTTGCTAAAATTAATTTGTTTTGATCATGTAATAATTTGCCATACTATGTTGCAAATAAACATTAATTTTAGATGACATTTAGTCTATATAATGTATATTATTATGGACGGAGGCAGAAAAGCCAGGTGTAGATTACTGCACAAAGTGAGAATTTTGTTTTCCTTGGTCAGGATATGTACAGTCAGTCCAGCTTGTATTTACAAGGCTGACAATTAATACTAAACAAACAATAACTCAGACTATGAATTATGACAGAGGTGCACCATCTTAAACTGACCAGAATGTACATTTGACAGATAAACAGTACCACAGTGCTTCAGTTTCAGCTTCAGAGTTTGTCATGTCTTTTATGTATTGGGATTGTCTCTCTCAACTCACCATATATTTTTTTATCTATAAGTTGTTTTTTTAATCAATTACTAGAAAATTTGGCAACCCCATTTGAATTCCAGGTGACCCCACGTGGGGTCATGACCCCAAGGTTGAAAAACACTGCCTTATATCCACATGTACCCTTTGAACTGTATACCAGAAACATTGTTGATGTAGGATACTTTCCAAGCCAAAGGTATTCATGGATGTTAGTGTAGATGTGAAGTTCATTCATGGAAAAGTTTGTAAAATTAAGCACAGAGCTGTCAAGAGGAGAAAAGAGCACAATTTCACATTTACGGAGTGCTGTGATGGTTGAATTACATTTTGAACCAAAGGGTAACTGATGCGTTCAGTTATGTGCTTGTAAAATATATTATGTGAAGAATTGTGAAAAAGTGGGAACGGTATCGAGGCAAGTCTGAAAATGCTTGAAAAAAAAAAAAAGTAATAATAAATAAATAAATAAATAAATAAATCTATATATATATACACATATATACATATATATATACACACACACATATGTATATACATATACATATATATATATATATATATATATATATATATATATATATATATATATATATATATATATATATATATAGTAACACATATATATCATCCTGAAAGATCACCTTTTGAACACAATTGTACCAGACCATAATCCAACAGTGTCAGCCTGTGACACACAGTGCATTCTGTACTAACACTGACACACACATCCTAAAGTCAAACCTCAGTCCTGTTCAGTTCTCTCTCTCTCTCTCTCTCTCTCTCTCTCTCTCTCTCTCTCTCTCTCTCTTTCTCTCTCTTTCTCTCTCTCTCTCTGTCTCTCTAGTCTGACTCCTTCAGAGCAATGTGGTCCTTTTCGGGGGCTCAACAATACCTTCAGTGTGGTGGGGGTCTGGATAGATAATCTAGAGGAGATCCCCGGGTCTCAGTGGGCTATTTGGATTTACCAAAATGTGATCAGGAGCGAAATCTTCTACTTCCTTATCACACTCATCATCCTGTAAGTACTGGAGTAGAATGTACTGTAGTTGTACTATGTGTAGAGTACTGTACTACTCAGAGCATGTTTTTATTCTATAAATATATTAACTACCATATCAACAAATGAATATATTTTGTCCAGAGTGTCAGCCTTGGCTCTCACTGATTTAAAGCATCATGTTTAACAGTCTGTACATTCAAACATGGTTCTCAATGCAAAAAATGAACACTCCATCATGTCAGGTAGCAATAACAGTAGTGAAGGAATTTACTGGCATTTCATTTGACTGTCAAACCACAGTACGCGTACACTGCACATTTGTGTTCTGAATGCCTCTGGTGTCCACCTGGTTGTTTGCAAGTATTATTATTATTTTTTTTTTTTTATGACAATTTCAATTGTATTTATTGTTGCCAAACATGTGCCTGTCTGACTTTAGCTGGTCAAATGTGGAATAACCCTTTTTCTTCCTTTTCAGTGTCATCATATACATCTTCTGGCAAATCACTCAGGGACGCAAGCAGCTCATTGGTGTTCTAAAACAACAGATTGTCAATGTAAGTATGTCTGAAAAGCAACTTAAGTATCTCATTTGTCTTCATGCTTTCTTTTATATATTGGTCTATTGGAAATAAGCATAGCAGGTTATCCTTGGGGGCACTTGAAATTTTCACTAATGTTTATAATTTCTTGTTGTTTTTTTAATTCATCAGGAGGGCAAGGACAAAACCTTCTTGTTAGACAAGCTCCAGAGCCTCCAGAAATCTCAGCCTAACAAAAAAAGCAAACACAAACATCCAAAAAAGGTTTGTTGTGTATTAACCAAGGTTATAATAGTTTTGGATTTGTCATTATAGTTTAGATTTATTTAGTTTTGACTTTTTTTCCCTCTAATTCAGTTAGATTTAATTAGTATTTGGAGCAGGTTTGCTAGTTTCAATGAGTTTTCCTTTTTTTTTTTCTAAAAGCTAGTTTTAGTATTAGTTTTTTCATACCTTTTATCTTCCTCACTGTCATATTCAAAGAAATACCATACAGGACTCTGCTGCTTTCTCCCAACTTTAGTCCAATATTGACAGACGAAAACGAAGGGAATTTCATCCAGAATTTTTAAACATTTTAGTTAGTTTTGTAACCACACAATACAGTTTCAGTTAGTTTTATTTTTTTCTTTTGATTATAGTTTTTATTTATTTCAGTTAACGAAAATGTTTTTTTCAATTTTTGTCATTTCGTTAGTTTTCGTTAATAATAACTTCGGTATTAACACTCATTAGATTTAATTGTCTTTGAATCTGATTAGTTTGTATCAACCAGTAATTTCTTCCCTCTCTTTCAGAACAAAACAAAGCACCATTCAGATAACCACTCCTCGGGTGGTCAGTCCAACTCAAATGCGATGGTTCAGGTTTTACTTGCTCGTCAGCAGCTTGAAGAGGAGGAGGATAGGCGCCACACTGGTGGAGTTCCTGTTCCCTCAGACATCTCCACCTCTAGTGCTCTGATACAGGCCATGACGGCCCGCCAGACAGCTGAACAACAGGAAGATTTGTATGATAAACACCTATCATCTTCAAGCGCTCTTGTACAGACCAGACAGAGAACTGAGGTTCAAGACGTTCAGGATGACTTCACCAGAGGAGATTTCTCTGATTATTCTACGAACAGTTCCAGTGCAGTGGCTCAGGCAATGCAAGCCAGACAAAGAGCAGAGGATGATGCAGGGCATGAGACTCCAGCTTCAGTGACGAGTGTAATGATGCAAGTGATGCAAGCCAGGCAGAGGGCAGAGGAAGAGGAGGAGAGGGTACAGTGGGTTCCTGCTCCTTCACAGAACCCAGCCCCTGCGGGCTCCAGCGCCCTCATACAGGCCATGTTGGCCCGACAGCAGGCCCAGAGCGAGTATGACGATGGTTACTGAGCAGGGGAGTCTGACTTTAGAACCTAACCAAAATAAAACTAAAAAGAGCACCAGATTTAACATAGTTGACATTATAGTTTTAGATTTTGCAGCAGTGTAAAATCCAGAAATCACTGTTCTTTCAATCCAACTGTATATGCAAACAGCAAATTCAGATTGAGAGACACTGTAGCAAGGCTATAAGAGAGTGCAGGTCCACCTCTTTACGCACCTTTTTTTTGGTTATATTTTAATGGTACATTTTTATGACAGTCTTTAAAGCTTTGTGTGATATAAGGAATATCACAAATAAACACTAAAGCCTGATTTGTGCCATTACTACTCCAAGTTGTGCATCATAAACACATCTCTATTGTTGTCAGTTACATGTAGCACTGTAATATCAAATATGATCCATGTGAAATGTATGCAAAATAAATAAAAGACAATATGAAATGAAATAAAATAAAATAAAACCCTGAATGCCAAAAAGAAAGTGAGACACCACAACCAATAAGACAGTCACCTACATTTGTGATCACTTGTAATTTTGTGTCCATGTTGTGACAGTTGAAGTAACACTGCCCTCTGTTGGCATTTGGCAGACAGTGCATAACAGCCAGGATTTGATATGTTGACTGAGCTGTTTATTCATTGTTCTCAAGTATAAGTCTGATAAAACTAAATTAATTCTGAAGATTCTCTGTTTTGAGATTCATCACATTTCACTTTAACCCATAAAGACCCAAACAGCCACCATCAATTAAAGCCATCTACTGATCTAAACTGTTTAATACCTGTTGATCTACTAATCCTAACAATTCATGTAAATAATTGGTGTAAAATACAATTATTCATCTTTTCATGGTCATCAGATATGACCTATTTTGACATTCAGAGGCTCCTTAGTTACTGTGGAAACACTGTCATCCTCTACAACATTGTTTCACCAGTAAAACCCGTGGAGTTGGATCAAGGACAGTGGATGGACACACTGGGTTTATGTTCAGTTAATCATAGATTTTAGTGAAAAAGTCTGAAAAAGTTTTTTCAGCTTTCTGTTTTTGATACAGTTACCCTTCACTTTAATCTGAGCTTTTATGACCATCTACATGATCAGTGAAGTAGGAAAATACCTGATTTTCACTGAAAAGGTATAGTAAAGAGGATAATATTATAATAAATGGTGAAAAATCACTTAAGAAAGGTTAAATAGAGAGAAAAACTCATTTGGGACCTGACACAAAAGTAGCACTGGGTCTTTATGGGTTAATATTGTTCACGCTTTTTAAGAAACAATTGTTGAAAATGCACATTTAAGATGTGACACGGTAAAAGCAAGTTGGAAATATCCAAAAGTTACATGACACAATTTTTATTTACATCCATTCTGTTGATGTAAAATGCTGCACAGTTACTGAACAAGTTATTTACAACTGTACATCTAGGCACATGGTTTGCAGAAGGTATTTGAGGCTGATCACACAGTTGAAAAGCAGTTCAAATGTCCTTATTATTAGAGAGCATTTTATTAGTGCTGATGAAAATGTGCTTAATAAGGCTCTTAGCACCTCAGAGACCCTCATGAGTTATATGGGTACTTCTGTATGACATTTTCTTGTATACCTTTGTACATTATAGTAACACAACCAAACACTTTAATTCACCCTTCAGTTAGTTCTTGTGCACTCCAACTGACTACCAATGTCAGCAACACACTCACAGTGAGTGTTTTATGTCACTTAAGGCAGGGTTGAAACACTGGTAGGACTGCAAAGGTCGTCTGAAATCTTGCAAGGGATGATGACGCTTTACATTCATAAAGTTGCCTCAAATGAGAGAAATGACACCACTCAGAAGTCCATTCCATTCAGCACTGTTCCTCCCCTAAAGATCTATGAATGTCATTCAGGTCCAGGGAGTCAGCAGGTATGGGAGTTCTCCTGCCACTTTTCAGGCTCTGGCTTGTGTAAACTTCCACTGATTTTGAGATCGAGTGCACCGAGCGATCCCGGAAATTCCCAAAGCCTCCTGAGCATGCTCCTCCCGGATGCTTTGCTCAAAGGTCTTGCGCTTGTGCCTGAATTCGATGACGGTTTTTGTGTAAGAGTTGAGTGTGGTAACCGATGCGCCCATACAGAAGGTGAAGGATGCCCACGCCATGCTGATATAAACAGAGCAAATAAATAAAAAATAAATAAAAATGAGGCATTCCCCTGACACAAACAAATGAATTTATGGAGATTCATGCTATGAAAAATGTTAGCTGAACTCTGGTCTTGTGGGCACCCATGTACAGACAAACCAAATTGCATTTGACATTTTTCCATCAATATTATGACACTGTGTTTGCAGAGATTAGTGTCAATCACTTTAAGTCCTGCCACGCACGGCCACATGCGAAATCAGACAATCAAACCATCATGTCATGTACTTTTCAAGCAGGTTGATTAATGCTCACAAAAGGTCAAGAATTGTTTAGCCTCCGAAATGAATTTTCAGCATACTGTGCATATTGTGAAGGAGTGAAATATTATCCCCTTATACAATTCCAATCACGTCTGTATTGGGGCTTTAAACACCAAAGCCTAATCCTGCCATAACATGAAAGCTTTGGGCTTTTTTCATTAGTGACAGTGATGCTGGGAAGAGGTGAGAGCAGAGCTATGACTGACTATACAAGGGTTCTACATGCAAAATAGAACTTCTGTTCCAGTTTCCCAATGTGTGACACAGCTCGTCTTTATTTGTCAGGCATTTAAACCAGAGAGTAATAAAATGTGACAAAATCTGTCGAGATAATATGTGGAGTCGTACCAGAAAGACCAGCCGTAGTCCCAGTTGTATGGCCTCCACTCAGGTGGTCCATGGCTGACAGTCACCTGGAAGACCTGTGTGTACATCACATGGGCCACCATTCCCAGGAGACCTAAAATCACACACACACACACACACACACACACACACACACACACACACACACACACACACACACACACACACACACACAAACAGCAAAGAGCTACATGACAAGACTGTACATTTAAGACAATACCGACCTAAAGCTTGTTCATCCTGGTGACTTTTTACAACAGAATATGCAAAACAATCATTCCAGTCTCTTCTTATTTATTCCAATTCTATATTACAGGATCTAAATTGAGCATTGTCAACATAAAAAGCTCTACTTTCATGTGACAAACTGTAATGTTTTCTTTACTGCTCACTTCTAGATCTAAATTCATTTTAAAAGCAGTAAATGTTTGCATTGATGTCTTTCTGAACTCATTACAAGATCTGATGTAGTATGTCTTGCCACTCTCTATTATGGAAAACACAATGCCATTGCTCAGAAACTGTAAACACTTGAATATAGTCTGTTAGTGGTAATCACTACAAATGCTCACAGCTCCTTTACAACCTGAAAGCACAGTGAAGACAGCAGCAAAGGCATTGAGCTTTAGTCCATCGATGACATTGCTGGAGTGGACAAGCTCTAAGCACATGAGGCTGAAGCCCACCACCAACAGGATGATGTACAGCATCTCAGAAACCAACGACAGCCACAGCATCCCTGCAAAATTCATACGTCAGATTATGTTTAAAGGCAATCGCTTTACATTTTGTATAACAGAGGAGTGTACATGTATGTAGAACCACACATATTTGCAGCGGTAAACATATCAAAACAATTCTGTACTTCAGAGGCCGTTTAACATGCCAGAAATTATACTGGTACTTGTTTACTGTTGTATATGAGCCCTGAGGTGTGTTGTTGTGGGTCAAATGGTGTTACTCTGATCTTAACTTGTTCATTTGCCTTTACTGGAATTGTATTTATTTAAAACTGTTTTTATTTATTTTTTTAATGAATCTGTTTTTACTGTGCTCTTACTCTTTTATTTTTGCTGTGTTGCAAAGTACTTTGATCAAAAGTGCTATATAAATGCAATTTATCATTATTATTATTATTATTATTATTATTATTATTATTATTATTATTATTACTGTAAGAAGCAGATTTTCCTTTTGCATTTCCTACTTCGTCACGTCACACATTGTCATGATATGAGTTCTGTCCAACGTACAACAGTGTTAGCACACCTGAAAATGCAGATACCTAGACCCATGTAGAGCAAAAAGTAAAGGGATCGTGCTTCATATTGAAGTGATTTGTCATCTGAAAACATTCAAACTTACATGACTTGAAACTATGTTAAGGAATAACTAAAAAAAATATATACCTAAACTTACCTGCAAAGTTTAAAAGATGAAATAATTACATCTATAGGAGTGAAATTTATCAGAATGCCTCAGATTGTCATGAAGTATACAGATTCACAGCACCACAGGCTCATTTTAATCATCTCTTAAATCAGGCCTGCTGAGTAATAGAGTTGGATTGAATTACTTTGTTTCATTCAACAGAGGCAAAAGACAAAATGTATTTTTTCCTATGGTATTAAGGTATTAAAACGTTTTCAACCATGTAACAAAAAGTTACTATCTTCCCATGTATTTAAGGTCACTCACCTTTTTCTGATGCAGGAGCCAAATCGATAAAGCTTCGACATCTCTCACCTTGAAAAAAGAAAAAAAAGAATAGAATGAATAGTGTCATACGTTAGCATATTTTATTATCATGAATATTTAACAAACATGGTAAATCTACATTTTTAATTGACTGTGGAATATGTGCAGAGGTTGAGGAGGACTTCACAAGAGAGCAGGTGGTATGTTTAGAAGGTCAGAAAGGTTTTGGGATTAACGCTGATGACACAAAATAAAGAGTGGTGCCAATAAAGAAAATGCTCATAGTGCAGAGGTGATACAGGCCTTGGTCCAAACCCTAATCTATATTTAATTCCCAGTTTGTACCCAGGTGTATTTCACCAGATCAGATTAGAGTTTGACCTCCTGATCAGTGAACTGAAAACCAAAAAATTCAAAGGTCAAAAGTTCAGAAAAGGATAAACGAAATGTTGAATAAGAGGCATATGTTAGAAATGCAGCTTTTCTGTGCCCCCTTCACTGTTGGCAGATGGTCTGTTGGCAAAGGCTGCTAAACATCTGGTTCTTGTCCTGTTGAATTACAGGTACTTTCCACAGAATTAAAATGACTGTATTAAAGAGATCTTGTGTTAAAAAAAGAAGAAAAAGAAAAAAACACCTTTAATACCAGCCATTCCTAGGAACACACTGATGTAATAACCCCCCAGTTTAACAACAGAATATAAAAAAATAACCTTTGACATCAAACATTCTTTGCAGATGTGCTGTTTTCCTTCTGTCATCTGTCAAGCAGAGCATGTCGTTGGATTGGTTGTGAGTGGAACACTTTAATCAGGTAGAAAGAGGGTGGCAACAGCTGTTTTGAGGAAAAACTCATCAAGGCCCCTGTTACATAATCCTTATTAACTCAAGCTGTCTCAGCTCCCTCCTCCATCGTACAGCCACTTGATGAGATAGACGTGTGTGAGCAATTCCTTGTGGAATAACTGAAATGTATGTGCTTTATTTATGAAATCTTATAATTCTGAAAATATATCTTTGCAGTACAGTTACAGTTATGAGCTGATGTGAGGTGGTTTTGTCACTGTGGTGGTTGGAGATGATTGCTGCAGTAATTCCAGATGAAGCTGGAGTAAACCAATCAAAGTGGAATAATCTTGTCTGATCACACCTTTGGCTTGAATTTTTTACCAGGCCGTGGTGTAATTTCTTGTCTTCTCTTGTTATTATATGATTGCAAATATGCCCACAGTTTCCAGTAAAAAATAAAGCTCCCACAAACAGCATTACTTAGGATGCATCGCCTGAACCATGTGCTAGACAATCATGTGTTTTCATTGACTTTTGTTTGGCCTGCACTCCAACTAAAACAAAACAGTTTTTTTATCCCTTGATTTTTGATAATGTCATAAACCCACCAGTACTAACAGAAGCCAGTTATCCTGAAATTGTCATGAAATCAAACGAGTCAAATCTCAGTTTTAATCGGCTAATCTTTATTTCCATTGACTATCCCCTACAGTCAAATGAGCATTATAAATGATTTTCTGAGGTGAAAATGTCTTTATCGGTGAGTATATTTTACAGTCAGAGATTTTGTTAGATAATGCCTCACAGTCTGGGAAATAGCATGATTAAAAGTGACAAATTAAAAAGTAAGAAGATATTAGCACATTAATATGAATGTTAATAATAAAAAAACTAGGCTATAGGTTTTTTTATCTAGTTATTTACCAAACCTTAAACTGAAATGTCAAATAACCAACATTTGTCGGATTAAAACATTTTTTCTATGATTGTGACTAGTCTTAGTTTTGCTCTTTTAGCCTGGTCATCTGGACTTTCCAATGAAATTTATGAGATTTGGTGCGTATGTGGCATAAGTCTCTTCAAAGTTGACATATAGATCATCTGGGCCGGGTGATAAAATATTTGCAAAACAAATACAGTTTTTTTCTTGAAGGATCATCCTCATTGCAGCTTCTTTTTGTCCAAAAGAATTATGATACTTACATTGTCAAATAAAAATGTCAGAGTGTGTTATTGAAATTTAATCCTGCAAATTCAGATGTTGTTGTAATATAATCATTGTAAGTGACTTAAATCCACCTAGATCTGAGAAATATTTGTCAAGTTCAAATACAGTTTCAAGCCTCAAGTAAATGTCTGAATACCCGCAATTCTTCAACATTCACACAAGACTAAAAAAAAAATCTCTAATCTGGAAAGAAATAATGATGTGAAGAAGAAAACATTTATTGTTATGATGTCAATTTTTGACCACATTATCCAGCTCCAATTACACAGTTATAATAAAAGAGTCAATATTAACCCATAAACACCCAAAACCTCCACTGTTGACTAAAACCATCTACTGATCTAAAATGTTTAATACCTGTTGATCCACTAATCCTATCAATACATGTAAATAACGGTGTAAAATACAGTTATTCATCTTTTCATGGTCATCAGATTTGACCCATTTGGATGCTCAGAAGCTCTGTAGTTACCGTGGAAACACAATCATCTTCTACAACATTGATTCACCAGCAAAACCCATGGAGCTGACATTGTGTTTACAGATAGATAGATAGATAGATAGATAGATAGATAGATAGATAGATAGATAGATAGATAGATAGATAGATAGATAGATAGATAGATAGATAGATAGATCGATAGATAGATAGATAGATAGATAAGCTCTATTACAGACACTAAAAAGCAAACAGATAAATACAAACACAATAAAAACCTCTATACTTTCCAAAGGCAGTCAAACCAGTGTTTCTAGGACTGAGCTGTGTAACATGCAGCACTATATGCAAGATTAGTCAACAATAAAATTACAATATTTTCTGAATGATTCAGGCGACACATAAACTTACACATCAGATTTCTCAAGACAGCAGGCAATGAATTTACTCGATTAGACACAAACAATTCACTGGCACTAGTCCATCTGAGCTTTTTTTTTTTTTTTTTTTTTAATAATATTATGTTCAGTTATTGACATCTTTGCTGAAAAAGACACTTTTTCTTGAGTTTTCTCTGTTTTTTATTTAATAACCCTCAACTTTACTCTGAGCTTTAATAAACATCTACATGATCAGTGAATTATATATAGGAAAATACATGGTTTACACTGAAAAAATGTGAAATAAGGAAGATAATACTGCAATCAATGGTAATAAATCACTTACGTAAGGTTGAATATGGAGAAAAATTAATTTGGGAGCTGACACAAAAATCTTTAGTCTTTAAGTCTGCATTGGTATTTATTGATTATTTATTGTTGATTATTTAAATGCATTTATTCGTACTTGCTTTCAATGATCTTGTATTTGTTCATTGATTTATTTATTTATTTTTGTCACTTAGCACTTTTATATGTGGGCTGATGTCTGTGGTAAGCTATGGAATAAATAAAGTTTTCTGATTCTGAAAATAGCACTGGGTCTTTATGTGTTAAACAGTGGAATAACTCTCAGAATTCTGTCTGATAGCACTGGTCTACAAGGAAAATGCTTCCAGAATAAAAGTAATGAAATTTTACCACATGAGAGCCACTGATAAAGAAAAATCAAGTAAAAAGATGCTGGTTGGCTGAACTTTCCAAGATACAGCCTTGGGTCAAAATGTGAAATTCAAGAATTAACGAGGGAATGGGTTTGACTCAAAAGGAATATTTGTCTCAGAGCTACAAGATCTACTTCAAAACACTGTCTGCACATTAGAATACATTCACTTTACAGGTTCTATTTAGTGGAAGATTTATAAAACTGTTATATAAACGTACATAAACCAATATATATGTTTAATAACACTTTATCATATACCTTGAAAACATCAGCAAACCGGCACTTTTGTCATTTATTTTCCAATTAATCTTATTAAAATACATAACATTTAGCACATTTAATGTCTGAAGCAAATCATTTCTGGAAAAAAAAAAAGTAGACCAGTGTAGTAACTACTTCAATAGTCACAACATCTTACTTTCACCTCTTACTTTCATCGTGGATATTTTCCTCACATGAAAACCAGATGCCGGTGTGGAACTGACGGAACAGGAACCTGTCGTCCCCTGTCTCCCAGCTGTAGACCACCTTGTTGGGGTCGGTTTCGTTCACTCCGTAGTCTATGCACTGGTGCGTCCTCAGTTTGCTGCACTTTGGTTTGGGCACCCTCTGCGTCCCGACGCACCAGTAAGTGGTGATGAACGCGGTGATGGAGAAAAACAGAGCGAAAAAGTTCAGGCTGAGCGACAGCAGGGTCCTGCATTTGCGTGTCGTCTTCATTGTCCGTGAAACGGGTGCAGAGTGGAATGGATTCTAGTATCCAACAGGTGAGGTCCCATTTGGCACTCCACAGACTGGTAAAATCCCCATCGACACGCAGAGCACTGAAAGCATCTCCACACTCAGCTCGTGTGCCATAAGTGACACATTTCCATCCACTTTTTTTTTTTCTCTTTCACATGCGGTGTCCCACGAGTGTCCAGCCTATAGGATGTCACGTTGTCAAAGGATTTGACGCTCAAGTGTCGGATTTTCTTATGATGCTCTGTGCCCCTCCCTCTCATTAGGATGCTCCCCCTCCCCTCTGCATCCTTCACAAACAACTTATCACCCACAGAGCCACTATAAGCCTGTCAATGTGTAAGACCAGTGCACAGCAGAAATAACATTTATTTATTTATTTTTTATTATTATTGTTTTGGGTTTTTTTTAAACCTTTATTTAACCAGAAAAAGAAGCTCATTGAGATTAAAAATCTCCTTTGTAAGAGTGTCCTGGCCAAGACAGCAGCAGCAGCAGAAGTTATACAAAATAGAAATCACAGCCATACATCCGCACTAAAAATATACATAAAACACAATAAAAGTTAGTTCTAAAACCATGAATCACTAAACTAAGAATATACATATAATAATTTAAAAGGTATTAAAAGTATAACAACAATGTTTCTTAAAAGCATCTCAAGGCTGAATTTGACACAAAAATATTTACAGTCGCGGAAAAAATTATTAGACCATCAAAAGTCATCAAAAACAATGGTTATGCAATCAAGTACTAACTCCTTTGTGTATCATGTGACTAATACAGACAGAAAAGAAAGCATGGAATGTCTAAAAGCACTGTTTTTGGCAGTACAATGCCATAGATATTGATGGAAGAACTTTAAGTGATTTTGGTTGTTATCAAGAAAACTATGGAAAATAGCTAGATATCAGCTTTGAAATTAAACTCTAATGAGCAATTTTTTTGTTATCATTATACTTGTCCAAACAAATAACAAAAATCAGCAGGACAATGCTAGGCCTCATTCTGCATCAGGTCCAACAGCGTGGCTTCATTGTCACAGGTGCAGGAGCTGGACTGTCCTGTCTGGAGTCTACATCTGTCTCCTACTGAAAATGCATGGATATCATGATGAGGTTAATCAGACAATGGCCACAGTGGCCTGCTGAGCAGCTCCCGTCTTAGAAACAGCAAAAATAATCATTTAATTTATAACAAGTGGTGCCAGGCACAACAAACCCCGCCCCTCACACATATTGTAGCTTATTTTGTCATCGATCCAGCTGATGTCATCATGTCTATGCATGTGCTGATGTCAGCATAGACATAGACGGCATAGACAAATTTTGGCCATTATAAGTAAATGGGGAAAAAAAGATTTTAAAAACTCATAAAACATTTGAACTTTGACCTACTTTTCCCAAAATGTAATCACATCTATTCTGGGTCACTGGCAAACTATAAACCCAATTTGGTATGAATTCAAACAATAGTTTTGCTGCTAAAGTGTTAACAAACAAACAAACAAACAAGCAAACCAAACCAAAAACAATACCCCTTGCCTCCCCTTTGGGGGTCGGGGTAACAATAGTAATAAAAAGACAATTACAGGCAATAACACAATAGTAAACATGTCTCTGTCACAACTCTTTCTAGTTTGTATTGTATTTTTATTGATGCTCAGTTCCTTTTATTTGCAAATGTAATGAAAGAAAAAGTGACACAATACTGTAATACTGCATAACGACTTGTAGCAGATTGCTTTTCTATTAGTCCTCTGTTTCCAAGAGTTAGTTTGCTTTTCAGTTTAAGCTGACCCCTGGGCTCACCCGCTGGCATCCTGCTGTCTACTACTGTCCTCTGATCAATAAAAGCCCCTAGACAACCGAATATACCAAAGATTTTTCCTGTGAATCCTAGGATTCCTTCTGTGGAAATGAGCTAAAAATAGTAACCGTTTGAGCCGCTGCAGATGTAGTGTTTACAAATACAGAGTAAATGAGGCCAGATACTACGCATGACATCTTCATTACTTCTACATCCCCATAGGCTAAGCTGTACTTGAATATAACACTGAAAACCAAATCAGGCCAAAACTCTCTACACCACAGTTCCATGATGAATAAGCCGCTGGTGATACTGAAATAAATTGCTCCATCAGAATTAAGATGATTTGAGGTTAAGGAATATGTATGTCTTGGATCATGAATAATGGATTAACCCTCACATTTGCACTTCACCGTATAGGGTTATGCATATACTGATGAATGAATGAATGTGATCCCCGTACAGACTAACCTTCCACTGTCTGACAAAGCTTCAAAAAGTGTATCCCAAGATTACCCCTTGGCCCTCGCCAACAGTTTGCAAGAGTTTTATTGAAAATCAGCAGCACTTTGTAGGTTGGAATGCTTGACCTCAGCCTAGTCAGCTTTACACTCATGACACTCATGCAGATGGTGATAGGCGAGCTCCTGAGTTCATGACCGGAAGGGGGACTTAATCCCTACTCTCAAGTTAACACATTTGAAGTTCTCTGTTGCACTGTGGGGAAATGAAAGTTCAGCCAAACAAGTAGGCTGCAAAGCGTATGAGAGTATTTCATTTTGGAGAACTTTTAGAAGCAGGAGTGTTGCTGAGTACAGGAGGCTTCGCAGTGTGCACAATTAAAAGCTCATTGTGCGCCGAGGGGGGTTACTGCAGGGGCTTTTTGTTGCTGACGAGCATGTTGGAATACACTTAAGTCTTCTAGGCCATCCATAACCAAAGACTGGGTCATGACCTCCTAGTAGGTCACAGGAGATTTTATGTAGGCCAACAAATACGTTTCAGTTTTCTGTAAAAAAAAAAAAAAAAAGTGCTTCCAAAATAAATGCAGTGAAACTTTATCAAATTTGGGTCACAAATACCGAAGAAATAAAGTCAAAGCACTAGTTGGCTACAGTTTTCAAGATACAAGCATGTATGTTCATTCAATCATTTTCTGAACCATTCAGTCCTCTGGATGCTCACTGTGAGTGGAGCCTGTAGTACTGGATACAGGACTGGGTCAAACTGTGAAACTGTATGAATTAATGAGAGAATGGGTTTTACTCAAAAAGCACAGTCGTTTCTCAATTATCATTTTTTCTTCACTCTCTATACATTACAATACATTCACTATTTACGTGCGTTCTTGTATAACATTTATAAATCGGTTATATAAATGTACATAATCCTGTACACATACAGTATGTAATAATAACACTTTTTCATGTTGGAAGCATTAGCCAGCCAGTGTTCTTTTCTGATTCAGATTATCAGTGTAAGATTTAGAACAGTATATCTCTAAAGCAGATAATGTACAGAAAAATGTAGACCCACTGTAAAAAAAAAAAAAAAAAAAATCTTGTTTTTATGGAAAAAAAGTGGTAGCTGTGGTTACCAGAACAATACTGTAAAAAATGCATCAAACCATAAACATATTTATGGAGTAACATGTAGATTTAACATTTTAAACATGTATATTTAACATTGGACTTTGGTTATATTTTCATGTTTAAAATGTTTAATTTACTTAATTACTTTTTTTTTTTTTTTTAAGTCTGAGAATAGGCTTTTATTTCAACATTTTGGTCATGCAAGTTAAATGGTACCACATTATTTTTCCATTTACAGTTTTATTCTCTCAAAACAATAGAATTTCATCATTTCTACATACAAATATGGTTGTGTTAACATACTCTTTCTGTAAAAACTACAGCTATATTTGATTTAATCGTTAACACAAATATCTTTTCAAATAAACAACTTTGCATTGTATTTTCACTTATAGTTTTTTATGTTCCAATTTTACAACTTTTTGGTGTTAATTTTCAGAAAATGTTTCCCTATAACTTTAAAAAAAAAAAAAAAAAAAAAACATGAGAAAACTTTAACTTGTTGTCAAATATGAGGTGTTTGATGTATATGTTTGCAATAACATGGGCTCAAAGTGAAGTTGTGAGGTACCATATATCTTTGAGGTGCTGATTTACCTGTTCAAGATAATTATACCGTTTAACTCTTTAAAACCTGATGTGTCATTGCTGACACACCCTGCGCATATGCAGTTTGGCTGTAACTCTTTCACTGTTTGTGCAACTGAAAAACTTCTAACGGTTTCTGAAACCGGAGACATTGCACTTTTTAGGCTTTATTGGGTCATTACGGTAATTTCACTCATGCCTGTAGTAGAAGCTGGAGAAGAAGCCATTTTATCAGAATTATAACATGCAGGTAATTGTAAATGACTGCTAGATTTTGAAAGTTAAAATGGTCAAAAGGACTCACTCACAGCATATTTTGTAACTTTTTTATGGTCAAAATAAGAACAAAAGCCTAGACAGACCATTTTAGGTTTAGCATTTAAAGGGTTAAATCAGTGGTTTCCAACCGTTTTTGGCTCGTGACCCCATTTTAACATCACAAATTTCTGGCAACCCCAGATATTCAACACAGAGACATTTTTTTGCTAAAATTAATTTGTTTTTGATCATGTAATAGTTTGCTATACTATGTTGCAAATAAACGTTAATTTTAGACGACATTTAGTCTATATAATGTCTATTATTATGGACGGAGGCAGAAAAGCCAGGTGTAGATTACCGCACAAAGGGAGAATTGGATTTTCCTTGGTCAGGATATGTACAGTCAGTCCAGCTTGGATTTAAAAGGCTGACAATTAATACTGAACAAACAATAACTCGAACTATGAATTATGAAAGAGCTGCAGCATCTGAAACTGACCACAATGAACATTTGAAAGATAAACAGTACCACAGTGCTTCAGTTTCTTACTCACAGTTTGTCATGTCTTTTATGTATTATGATTGTATTTGTGTATGTACTGTCTCTCTCAACTCACCATATATTTTTTATTAGTAAGCTTCTTTTTATTTTTATCAGTTACTAAAAAATTCAGGCAACCCCATTTGAATTCCAGGCAACGACCCCAAGGTTGAAAAACACTGTTAAATAGTAGAAAAAATGGTCAGGAATGTTCATTTATGCACAAATGACTCTGGATTTGTAGAGTAAAGCCAACTGTCAGTAATAAACTAGTCCCCTGAAAAACAGTTTGGGAAGCACTGGCAATTCCCAAAAGACAAATTTATTGTCTCCCCTGGACCCAAACATAGAAAATACATCCAGAAGTGCCATAGCATCTTAATTTTTACTGACTCTACCATGTTGACATTTATAATCCCCGCTGGTACGTATTTTGTCAAATTGCCAATACACATGCCGAGACAGTGTGTTTAGCCCAAACATCTGTGAAGCAATTAAAAAGTTTGGAAACTTCAGAGTGCTTTTCTACTTTCCTCTATGTCTTCCACAGTCAAAACAATGTTAAGTGAAGATATTTTGCTGCCTGAACACCAATTAGGGAGAAGCCTGCACAGAAAACCACTTTGGGAGCCACAGAAACCAGCAGTAGAGTCACATTTGAAGGTGTTTTAACAATGACGGCCAATTACAGCTATGAACCATGTATTTAACCCCCTACCTGTATGAAAACACCAAAACACCTGAAAACACAAGTGCCCAAAACATCAATCACACTGTTGATCTTTTTTTTTTTTTTTTTGGGGGGGGGCATTTAAATTCTATTTTTTTTGTGTGTGTGTGCGTGTGTGTGTGTGTGTGTGTGTGTGTAATTTTATGTGTTTCTGTTTATGTGGATATAAACATACATTCTGTGTCATATTTATAAAAAAAAAAAAAAAGAAAGAAAAAGAAAAAGAAAAAACAATTCGTAAAAAACAAAAACAAAAAAAAATCATGAGAAAAATTGAGTTGATATTCTAAGCAGGTTGCAGTTGTGGGTCAGCACCTCTTTTCAGTTTCAGAATTAGTGATATACAAAGTGTGAAATACATAATCCTTTATTAATTATTAACAGAAAAGATTGTGGGTTCACATTTTTTTTAATAAGGCTATCTGTGCTGCAGCTTAAATGATTCTCAGTCATTAATTGAAGGTTATGTGTTATATTTGCCTTTGTCTATGGTTGGGTCTGGGTTAATTCATTGTGTAAAATTCATTTAACACTGCAGTTGTGAATTATAATACATTGTTCTTTATAAAGAGGCTTTTACATGTGTTCATTTCGGCATTTCCTTACAAGATAAGAGTCCAGAAATATTTCTACTGATATAACGTTTATTGATGTTTCATGCACTGTACTGTACTACTGTACTAATACTGTACATAGGTCAATATTTATTAGTAATAGTAATAGTAGTAATAGTAGTAATAGTGGGACCACTTTCCCAAAAGTATGAACTACAAGTCTGTGGCCCCTGTAGGTGGTTGAATTTAATACACATACCTGGAATATGAGGGTTGTAATTTAGAGTATTTACCATTTGAGTTGAACTAAGGAACACGCAACCCAATACTTTTTTGTCACATCTCCCAAATGTGTCTTCCATGTTTGTATTATTTGTTGATTCTCCAGATTTATCTACAAACTGCATGTACAATACTCACACTTTATGATATTAAATTTAAAAAAAGCCTTTTGTGCAGTGCCCTTGTGCCCTTGTACCCATACCTAGCTTTGACATTTTCCCAGACTAAGTTATGGCCACAGGACTTTATGACTTTTGACATGGTTTGGTCAAATATGAGGAACATATTAAAAGTGGATGAAATGCATTTCTGCTTCTTTAAGTGCCTTTTCCATCATGCAGGTCAAATACAGGTACAAGTTAACCTGATGCTCTCCACAATTTTTCTTCATTTATTTCTGTGAATGGCTGTGGAATGTCCATACACAACAAAAAATACAATATGAATGAACTGTCTAGATAAGATTGACAAAATAGAGTGAGAATTTTGCTACTGACATTAAATATGTTTGGTTTTCTAAGCTTTAGAACCATTTATCTGTGTATTTTTTTGAGGGCTATACACATATTTTGTATATTTTCTTGTATTTGAAGAAAAGATGATAAGAAATAAACATGTGTGCTCATTTTAAGCACTGACAAAACAACAAAGGTAAATAAAGGTAGCCTAAGAATTCTGCACAGTACTGTTGATGGGTAACAAATTAAAGAAAAAAACCTGAGTGGTCTCTTCTAAGATGCCATTAACCCATAAAGACCCACTTTTGCAACAGTTCCCAATCAAATTTTTCTCTCTATTTAACCTTTCTTAAGTGATTTATTACTATTTATGATAATATTATCCTCTGTATTTTGCATCTCTTCAATAAAAATCTGTATTTTATCATTTTTAATTTACTGATCATGTGGATGTTTATAAAAGCTCAGATTAAAGTTACTTGTCATAATATCAGAAACAGGAGAAAAAAAGGTAACTTTTTCAGCAAATATATCATTAATTGAACATAAAACAAGTGTGTCCATCTACTGTCATTTATCAAAATCCATGGGTTTTACTGGTGAATCAGTGTTGTAGAAGATGACGCTGTTTCCACGGTAACTACGGAGCCTCTAAACATCCAGATGTATCATATCTGATGACCATGACAAGATGAAAAACTGTAATTTAACAAAATATTTACATGGATCGATAGGATTAATGGATCAGAAGTTACACAACATTGTCTATTGGCAGTAATTGTCATGGAATGATTTGATGAGTATGACAATACATGGTAATTATATGTTGTAGCCATCCTCTGTAGTCAAAACACTAAATAAATGTTATATTTTTTGCTGTGCTAATTCTTCAAGCAGAGTTCACAGACTTCAAATGAATCAAATGTCAAACACAAAAAGCATTGAAGCTGTTCTGATGGTTTGAGGGAGCACAAAACTTTAATAAGATGCTTCATACTGTTTTGTACTTTTTTATTTTGTCATTTTTCTGTTCATATATACAAAACAAAACTGTACTGCTTATGGTATCTATTGTCCACCATAGTTATATAAACATGCTATGCCATATTCTTACATAAGTTATCTGGAGCCATAGTTGCAACGGATTTCTCTGACTGCTGGAATAGAACTGATCCGTTAGGATTTGATAGGAGATAATAAGACAACACATTTCCTTACAGCTTTGCCTAAGCCTGGAAATCACATGGACATGAGCATCATGAATGATCACTGACATAGGAGGAACAAAAAAAAAATCAGGCTGAGAGAAATGTAATGTTCTTTTGTTTCTCTGAACATCACTAGGTTGTATAAAGCTGCAGGCCTTGCATGTGTAAAAATGATCAAGCATATAGAAAAACAGATTAAAAAGGAGATACAGTAGTTACGTGATTATCTTCCCTGTAGGAGATCCCTTCATATCCATGTACATGTGGCCTTAAATCACACAGCACTGCACTCCAAACTGGGTGGGCATAACGAGAAGCTTTTAATATTGTGCAGGAGTATCCATATCAAAAGAGATTAAATGCTGTGGCAGTGCATCTTTTACTTGGCCTTGAATACCTTGGGAACATATGTGGCTTCTGAGTGCAACACTGTACACCCTAAGCTCTTGATAGACAGACTTCATTTGTATTTCAGCACCACTTCCGCTTAAAGCTGCTAAGAGTAGAATTTTCCTCTAAACAGATAGCCCCTAAGGATTAGTCTTCATAATCTGCCGTTCACTGATCCTCGAAATCATACTGTCTGGGTGCTCTGAAATCAGCTTACAGTGACAGTAGATGGTGTGTGACGGGTTTTATGATTGGGATTGTGTGCCATGCAGGCTTTATGTACAGTAGTAATGAATGAGAAAAAGACAACTGTGTATGCCGTGTCATTTCCAATCTGTAAAGAGGAAATATCACCTAGTGTAACATATCATGAAACTCTCTCAAACACATGACATATGAGTGTTGCCATTTCCTATGTTAAACATAACATATGGTTCAAAATAAACAGAGGCTTGGTGATGAACTCAGGCTAAAATGTGAGTTAAGGAGGTAATGGCAGCTCAAGGGCACCTAGATCAAGCATCAAATAACCTGAACTAACATTTAAGAGCCTAAAAGAGCCTTGTGGTTGAGGGGATATGTTCTGGTGAGACCCCAGACAACACAGATGAGGTCAGTTTCCTGCCTTCTTATAGATAGTATTAAGTATTCAGACAGGATCTAAATCAAATAACTGTGCCCTTTGTACAGTCTTAAAGTATATTAAACTTTGATTACTAAGACATTTGGGTAGTCACTGGGTGCAAAATACCAGATGGCGACCAAAACAGTTGAGGATCTCTTGACTTAACTATATCGTGCGTTTTGAAATGCAAAGGTTTGTCCCTAAAAACAGAGTTGGTCTCATTTGAATGGACATCTACTCCACAGAACATTAATCTTCCCGATTTTGAGGAAATTTTCTTGGAAAACACACATAATCCATGTAGAATTTTTTTGTCAATGACAAATAAACTGATTACTAAGCCATCAGTACAATTAGTCCTTGAACATTTTTGAACCAGCGTTCGAGGTTGTTACAATCATAATTTATTAATGAAAAAATTCAAGACATCTTTAGCTATAGACAAAGCAAACACACAGACGTTAACCATATGTGCTGCAACAAGAACACATTAGGAAAAACAAAGACAAAACAAAAAAGTAAAAGTATTAACCTAATCATTCTGCATGTCAGACATATTATCCAATCTGAGACAGAAACAGAATTATTGCTTAGCTGAGAACAGCTTGGTTCTGGAATATTGGAGCCATTTGTTATAAATAACGATGAAAATTAATAGAAAATGCCATTTGTTCTCCTAAAGTGATTCAAGAATGTCTTTTCCCTGTTTTTATTTTTCCATCACTGAACTGTCACATAAGACTCAAGAAAGAGCATAGTAAAAGCAAATCTCAGGATTAAATTCCTTCACAAAAACAGGGGAAATGTTAATGGATCCCTATATAACAACAGGAATGTCTGATCATTCCATCTGTATTCTCCAGTGATGTGATTGGGTGGAGATTTCTACGTAGAACTGGACACGGCCAGTTTCTTCAAATGGTCCATGAAGACCTGCAGACTCACGTCGTCCGTAAGAATCGGAGCACCCGTCTCCTAAAGTTACATAGGAAGCAAAAGACAGACAATAGCCATGAGCTCATTTATAAGCAGATTTTTTCATGACATAACAGTGAACGGTCAAATGACCTGGCACGTTTATCACAAAGATTAGCTTATGCAAGACCCTGTTCTCTTGATAATCTCATGCTCTAACTGCAACAGCTGCATTGGTATACAGCAGGTTATGTTGGAGCTCTTCCTTAATTTAGGAAATAAGAGATTAATGCTGTTTTCAGTCTTCAATCTCCCCCATTTAGAATCAGAGGTTAGCTAATCCAAGATTTATGTTTGCTAACAGTTTAACACTAAATCTTTGGAGTTGCTGGTGCAGATTGTTTTTCACCCAGGGTATAAACAAATCTGGTAATTTTAGGTTTTAGTCCATACTAGGGAATGGAATGAAATATTCTGGAAATTCACCCAAGACTGTGTTTTAAATGACTTCCTAGCAATGATTTAGAAAGCTGAATCATCCCAATAGGTGGTTGTACACCTACAGAGGTTACTGTGGCTGAATGTGCAAAGCTGTAAAATTGAGTTCTTTGGACGCTGTTCTGTTAAGCAAGCTGGTAAATTGAAAGACAATAGAAAATGGTACTTTATAACACCGTACCTGCCCCCAGGCATACAGGTTGTTGTGGGTCTGCGATGGGTTGACCTTGGAGAGCAGGAAGCGAGCCTGTGATCCACCATGCTCTGTATCGATGTAACGTGGCATGGGGAAGCGAGTCTGTAGGATTTCCTGAGCATCGTCCAGTGGAGCCTGCAGCAGCTGTTTGAAGTTCTCGTATTCAGCCATTTCCTGGTAGCCCGCCTTCCGCCACTGGGCGATAGTCTTAAAAAAAAAAAAAAAAAAAAAAAAAAAAAAAAGTTTTTTAGCCTTACGATAAATTTTGATGGTATAAAAGCATTTCAACTTTAAGCTGTTTCCAGCTTTGATTTAAGTGATTTTTCATCAACAGTCTGCAGTCTTACCTCTCCATGGTAGATAACCAGTTGGAAGAAAGTGTCCATCAGTAGAATGCGATCTGGCAGGATACTGCTACTGTCCAGAAGCACTGGCTGTGAACAACAAACACATTAGGGGAAACATTTATAATGTTATAAGCACCACTTACACAAACATGTTAGAAAGCATCAAAGAAAAGCCAGAAGATGTGCTTTTAGACTCCTCTAGCATTGATGATGATGATATTGAGGGTGTGAGGCTGACCTCTGGTGGTCCATAGAAGGAGTATGAGTAGAGGATGGGCTGGATCATGATTAGGGATTGGGTCAGGTCCTGCCTGACAAAGTGGTGCCTGTAATAGGATGATTCATCTGGGCTGTTGTTAAACACTTGAAGGAAGGGTGATCGCCGCAGGTGGAACATAAACTGCAGGAGAAGGACAGATAAAAAGGAATAACTGAATAAGAATTCAGTTTAAGATATGACAAGCCTGCTGTATATTGAAAAGCTAATGCCTCTGATATTAATTAATTATAACTGCCAACTGTGGTGTGATTACTAATCAGTGAAGTCAAACTATTAGACACTGAAGATATCACATTTGTCATTCTAATATAAATACACAGTGTTACATTTCCACAAGATGACAGGTTTACCTGTGGGTACAGTGACAGAGACTCTGACAGTTTGAAGGAGGTAGGATCATCTTTGTTGAACTGGCCAAACTTCTGGCACTGAAAACAAGGGAGACGAAGCATAGTTTAAACACTGAACATACCACAGTGTTAATGCACCATCGCATACAGTCATCGAGAGCATCACTGTAGTGCCACGTGATTTGATTGAGCACAGATTGAGGTTTTACTATTTATGAACGCACATTCCTGCTGATTCAGCATTGTACTATTAATGTCCTCACATGTCTCAGGGAGTGTCACTCACCAGGCGGATGAGTTGTCTGTCAAGCCAACGCAGGACATCTGGTCCCTCCTCTGACTCTGCTCTGAAGACTCCAAGCCGAGCCATGAGCACAGCAGCTGCCTCCTGGTCGAATGAAGACTCAATGTGCTGAATCTGAGACTGTGCATCTGCCCAACTTCAAGAGGAGCAGCAGAGACACAGAGCAAACACAGACACAGGTGAGTGTGAGTGTAGAGAGAATGACGCACATGCACACGACTGAATGCATTGTTCACAGCTGCAGGAATGTAAATGTCCATTCCAGTTGGGCTGGTGCTTTCTTGACAAAATGCCAGGTGAGTTACAACACTAAACTATGCAAATAGGAGCTTAGAGGAAATATGCAGGTAATGTTTTCAACAAAAGGAACACGTTTGTCAATATTCCATTATAGCACAGTACACAACAAAGACTTTATGCCATGATGTCACAAATTTCTATAAATAAATCATGTAAAACCTGTCTTACTTTCTAGCAATGGTGGTGACCCGTATCCTCCTCTGTGTGTTGGAATGCTGGTACTGGGTTACAAACTGGATCGCGCCTCGGCCTCCCTGAGGGACTGGTGCATTGTGCTACACACATAAAAAAGAAACTTTAAGACTGCAGGTAATCATAGCCTTCACATACATTCTGTTTTCTTTAGCCAAATAAATTACTGCTGCAACGAAAGCTCATACAGAGACTTTATTCCAAGAGCTTTAGGGGGAAAAAAGTATCCTATGATCAGCAAGCTGTACAATCACTCATTTACAGTAATCCTATCCCAGCTCAAAAGATAAGCTCAAGTAAGTGTCATTTACCTGATTCACCACCTCAAAGTAAATCCCCAAGGTGGTGGAGGGGTTAAGACTGCACACTTTCCACTGGTTTGTGCCACCAGTGCCCATTTCCTACACAAGAATGAGAACAGATTATAATGAATGCCAGTAAACAGCAGGTCTCAGATTACGGTTTGTGAAAGGGATGGGATCAGATTAGGTCTCGGTTTTCTTGATGGTGGACACTTACGTTCTCTGAAACACAGGAACCCTTGGAGTTGAGTGAAACACATGGTCCAATTGCCCCACAAACCTTCAGCTCCCTTGAGGTCTATAAAAACAACACATTGAGGATACAGTGAGCTAATGTCAGACTGGTAAATATTGTATCAAAAAATACAATAACAAAGTAACAAAGGACCATAGAATGTTTCAGTGTAAATTACTTCTTTACCTTGACCTCAAGGACACCTCCAAAGGCCATTCGGAAATCTCCGTTGAAGTCTTTGCTGAAGACTCTTTGGAAGGTTTGCTTGAACAGGGAGGTATTGAAAGAGTCTCCCATCACTATGTGGCCCCTGATGATAAAATACAAACAGTAGTAAAGACTTTAATTCATCCTAAACAATAGGGTGTGTATGAGTATCAACACACAAATTTAACAGTAAATCAAAGTGCTTGCATACCCAGTGAGGTTGGATAAGCATTTCATCTCTAGAAGTCCAGTCTGGTCCAGGGCACATGCATAGATATCAATACTGTGGCCATTTACAGCAGAGCGGTTGGCCAGGGCTTCATAATACTGTACAACACAAATAACAAAAAAAAAAGAAATAGAAAATTAAGACTTCATGCATGTGCACACCTCTGTAGTGAAAAGTGAAAGTGACAAATATTTGGACAAGGAAAAAGATATGAAAAGAGTTTGACTCATTCTTTAATAGCTCAAGTCACAAACTCTGTATGGGAAGGTTCACACATTTGTTTACCTTTGTGGCTTTCTTCAGGTGGCGTGCATTGTCTTTCTGAATGTCATGCCAGGAGCGGATTGGGGTTTTCAGCTCATCGCCCACCACCATACCTGGGCCCTGGGTCGGGGGCCCTCCGATGAACAGCATCACACGAGCCCCCGTGTTGGGAAATGTACCCTGAGCATGAGAAGGGTGAGGAAACAGGCTTCAGTTCATCTGTGTCCCATTGTACCTTTACTATGATACCAAATATACAGTGATTTGACAAATAAAATGCAGTGTGGATGTTTTAAAAGCTACATTTACACCTCTCTTTAACTTCTACCATCAGGGATAAAGAAACAGTATGTCACGTTTCCCTGTTTTCAGACTGTGGATGTGAATCAAGAACACTAATGGACTTGTGACCTAGTTCTCAAGTTTGACATTTAAGGAGGAATAAGGAAGACAGGAAGTAAAAAAAAAAAAAAAAAAAGACTGATTAAGATCACCTGTCTAAATATGGAATCAGATTTTGCAGACACTAGGACATCAATCAGTCCTATTGAAGATTGAGAAAGTTTCATACTACTAAATTTACACTTAAATACTGACCATAAAATAGACATACACTGTATAATCATATGAAAATAACAATAACTGAAGTAGAAACATAATAAAAAAATAAAAATAAAAAAAATAATAATAATGTAAAGGTAAAAGTAAGAGGTGATTGCTTTTGTGGAATGAAACTTAGCAAAGGGCAAATCTCAGCTTCACAGCCAACGTTTACAATAAAGTCCATAGTCCCAGAGTGTGGGAAAGTCCAAGATGTTTGGAAAGGGGCCATGCTCCCACAAAGGCCACAGCAAGAAGCTTTAAAAATAGTGTTAACTTCTGATAGCTAGTTTTGTCAACTATTCATTTACACAGAAGCAAAGGCTTATCATTTGCATGAATCAAAACAACAAATCAGCTGACACCAGATGCCAAGTGATCTCAACCACTATTGCTATATATAGAAAAAAAAAACATTCATCAAGTCAAATGCCAACAAATCAGTAACTCTGGAGACTCAGAAAGAGCTAAATTTGTTCTCATCACATCCCATCTCTTATCTGTTAAAGAACAGTGCAGCGGGCGAATGATCTGTTGTACAGCAGGGGCATGATCTGCTGCACTATCAGTTATACAACTGCACAGATTAGCAGTACGAGACGGCAGGATAATAATGTTAAAGGGACAAGTCAGAAGGCAACCAGAATGCAGCCTTTACTGATAAAGCACATGTTCTACTGCTGTAATGGCAATCCAAGATAATTATCTGGTTTCTGGACAGTTACAAGTGGCAACATCATTTCAAAGAGGCTAAAGTTCAGGTGTACAACAGAAGATAATTGGTAATTTCTTCATGGCAATTCAAAGCATACTTGTACAAACAATAAAAGTGGGTGCATTGTACCTCTAGCAGACCAACAGCAACAGACAGTGCAACTCCAGTGGAGCGAAGTGGCCGTTTGCCCTGAGGAACGGGCCAGGGGTCTCTCTGCAGCTCACCAAGCAAGTCAGTCAGATTCATATCCACACGGTGCACAGGCTGCAAGAACCTAAATATGAACATAGACATGCCACTTAAAAATGAAAAGCAAGCTAATCTTTTCTCACCTTGCAGCTTTTGGAAGCAGCTGCCATTAATTCTGAAGGACTAAAGTGAAATGTTAATGCTCCGGCATACCTGCAGGAGGGTGCAGCATCCTGAGGTGCCATCGGGCGACCTTGCTGCCCTGGTGCTGCAGGTTTTGTTAAACCGAGCATCTCCTAGAACACACAAAGTAATGCACATAAAGTAGGTATAACAAAAAAAAAAATCTGCTAAGAAAAAACTGAATTTAGTTCATCTTTCCCTGTGGCATCCAGCTTCGTTTGTAACAAATGACATGATTAGTGACGGTGCATTTTCCTTCACATTCAAAAGGTTTGTCCCTCTGCCATGACCTACCTGGATCTGTTTGGAGGAGAGCTCCTTGGTACCCCTGAACACGTAACTCTTGGCAATTCCCTCACAGCTCAGCTCATGAACCTGAACCATGCGGCCAAATGTAATGAGGCCAACTAGGGCATTGGGTGGCAACAAGCTGAGTGACATTTGGAGGGACTCCTTGAGTGCTTGGAGATCCTCTTCTTCCAAACATGTGTCTACTACATACAGGAAGATCAGAGGAGCTGGGGGTCCACGCTGTGAATAGGTGGGAGAAGATTATACTTTGGTAAAAGCAGACTGAAAGAATACTTAATAGTCTGTATTTGTAAAATAACCTTGAATTGGTGGACACACTTAATAAGATTTCTAAATATGTAATAAATAAATAAATAAATAAACTTTGCATTACTGTAAAAACCTATACTTGTTAGTCACAATGACACTCAAATAAATTATTAGATCCAAGACAACAAACAAAACAAAAAGAAGTCTTGTTGTCAGGTTACCATCAAAAATCATTAATAGTCACCTTTGCACAGTACATTTTCAGTACATACAATCTCCATAAGGTCAGAGTGCAGACATGTACATAGTATTTACCTGTACTATGTACTCAATGGTAGAAAACTGTGGCATGAGTTCAGCTGGCTGATTCACTTCCGAAATGCCTGCATAAGAAGGAGGGAACTGCAGAAACAAACAAAGAACAAACCAAATGAATGCACACGATAAAGGAATGTAGCAAGTCTACATAATGTTATGTCGCCTCAGATAATATGGTTACCATTAATACCTGATAAAGCAACAGGATAAAACGGTGCCATGAATATGAATATATGACTCATACTTACTGGGTTTCTCTGGAAACAGAAGTTACAGGCCCATATTTTTGCTCTGAAGTCCACTTGACTGTAAAAGACAGATCAAAACAATTCAGAGAACCCCGTGACATGAGATCCCAATTCATCTGTATTACAGCTACTACTTATAGTTGTATCATGGATGTATTGAGCTGTCAAAATTAGAGCAGCGTCAACTAATGGGTTAGGCATTTAAAAAATAATTGGCAACTTTTTAAACATTTCCTACAAATATTTCAGTGACACGTTAAGCAAAAAGAGGCAGATGAGAGACTCAAACAAGAGTCAAAAAGTAAAAAAATCTCTTAACATCTTGGAGCAATAGATGGCTAATTTTATAAAGTGACTGATCCATCAACTAATGAAAAAAAATAATTAGCACATTAATTGATAATAAATAATTATTAGTAAAAGACTGATTCAGAATATTCAAACATACAGCCACAAATTAACGACAGCCACTTATGTTTACTGAAACAATACTAAAATGAAGAATTGTCAAAACTTTTCTGTTGAACTCACCATAGTGGGTTGAGCACTGCCTTGCAGTTTGCTCGGCTGCAAAGCACTGGTTCATACTGGACCGGGGGCAAGTCAGGCCTCTCTTTGAGGGGTGTGAAGAGGCAAGAAACAGGGACCACTAGCCTGGTAGCTTCCAGCCGGCTAGAGGGCCACAGGTTCCAGCTGAATCTCACCCCATCCCTGTCCTCATTCTGTTGGATAAACTCCTGGTAGGTCGCCATCACCAAGCTTTGGCAAAGAAGAAGCCCAGAAAACAAGAGGTTATTGATCCGATGAAACAACTATTAAAAGTCACGGTGACGCTCTCAGTTTGCTCCTGTTTTAGTCTGTCTCTCTTCAGTTCATCAGCTGTTGTGACGTCCAGCCTTCTATACAGGTGCTTTATTCCCTCTCATTCTAAAATAATACAATGTAGACGTAGATGCTCAGATCTATGACGCACAAATGTGTCAAGAAGAAACCTGACCAGCATGTTTACTTCAGGTGGAATAGTGCAGAGGAATCCCAACGGTGCGGTTAAGCTCCACCTTTGTTGGCATGTGTCAGGACTCTCCCTTTACTCATAGCTATCAGAGAAAGTTCCCTGACAACAAACTTTATGTTCTCTGCTCAACAAAACAGTATGTCAACTGGTTACAAGGAGCTTTTGAGAAACAATGAAAACAAAATATTATTGTCAGATAAGCCACATTTTAAAGCATAAATATTTTTTCATTCATCTACTGTATTCACGTACTAAAGTTCTAAGTAAAAATTACTAACACAATGGAAAATGTATTTTTAATATATATTCATAAATAATGTAATAATTTTAGAATAACCCATTACTCAGCCTATGATTAAAATGAGACAGATGTAAGTAATACATATACATTTTAAACATGTAAAAAAGTCATATTGAAAGGGGCATTTGTGTGGCATGAGTAACAGTAGAATAACATGATTTTCATGTTGCTCCTCTACACCTATGCCAAAATAAATGTTCCACATGTTACCTTTATTTGTGTGACCCCAGTGAGCTGAACCAAACTCAGAGTAAACTTAAATGTGTGGTCAGAGGACAGAACAGAAAACAGTGATTAATAAAATTACGAATTCGAGTTACTTTTAAAAGAAATAGAAAAATATGACCTAATTTTAGGTTCTCCTAAAGAATTTCCTCATTTTAATTTGAACAAAATCAAGACATTTTACCAGGGATTCTTTAAAATGATTGAACGTTTCAATGCGTCTTATGTTTAAATGTCTTGTTTATTTATTTATTTTTTAAACATTCATATTCGAAATAAATACTTCAATCAATAAAATCAATCAAAAACAGTTTTCAATGGGTGATATCTTATAGAGCAACTGATCAACAGTAAGCGTGTAGACTGATAGTAAAATCAACAGATTATATATTGTTTGAAAACTGTGATGTTTGCCCGTTTATGTATGGAAGTATACAAGTAATACCGATTGGTTTGTGTTAAGTAAAAGATAACCTGACAACTAACTTCAGTGTAGACTATGTTATGTTATATATAGGCTAACCTGTTCACGGTTCTGTCAGTTGTCCAAAGTAAACGCCACGTACCATCACTGCTGAAGAACATAGTGAATACATGACGTCTGTCTACACATACCAAGATAAACACATAAGATAACCCTTTAGCATCACCTGGTCCCACTAACTCCTATAGGAATTTGGTTATGTAGAGTACAACTACGTTCATTCATTTGTCTAAACGCAGTTGGGAGACGTATTGGCGTTCCTCTGTAAAAACCACCACATGCTAATGCTAACTTGAACTAGCTAACGGAATGTAGCATTAACCCACTTCCTGGCCCTTCCCAAATGACCGAGACGGCAAAGGAGCGGCCTACATTCAAATAATATTAATTCAAGCTCTTACCTTAAGTATCAGGTTGGACAAAGAATATGTTCTGGTCAAAACAAATCACAGCATTTGGGGCTAGAACGTAACAAATGCACAGGAGAACAGAAAGACGGCGGTACAGGGATCACTCAACCGGCTTCTGCACTTTACTAGAATGACGTGTTACTCCACGTTCAGCCGTCTACCATTGGCTGCTCATGCCATGACGTATACGGGGCGTGGCCTGCACCTTTAGCGTACACTGTCAGAGGAAGGGAAACATGGGAAATAGAGGCTTTGAGGCTCAGAGGCCGGATGCTGTATCATAATCCTTAATGTTCTCTGTCCATTTGTTTATACAATTCATTACAATTACTTAAAAATAAAATTAACAGATAAAAGAACAAGAAAAAATATAAAACCTATCATTTTGATATGCAAACATGTTTGTTTTAATATAGGCTAGAGAGTTTCTGTAACCCTTTAAGACATAGAACTATTTTCTTCAATTCAACCTATCCTGTGTGAGTAATAACCATTTATTCTAATATTATCCTCTGTATTTTGTATCACCAGGATAATCAGGTGTTTCCCTATACTTAATTTACTGATCATCTAGTTGTTCATGAAAGAGAAAATTCAAAAGTTATTATGTCTAAACAGAGAAAACTGAAGAAAAACTAGCTTTTCTGGCAAAATATATCATTGACTGAACCTAAAAAAAAGCACCTGCAGTCACTGTCATTTGTCTAACTACACGTTGTTGTTGTTGTTGTTGTTGTTTTTGTGTTTCAATGTTGTAGAAGAGGACAGTGTTCCCATATTCACTATGGACAGGGGTGCCACCAGGGATTTGGGGCCCTGTGAAAAAAATACTACATTTGGTGCCACCACTTCAATGTTACAAACCATGCAGACCCTAAAATATAAGACTGTGCAAGCATGGATCAATATTCTGCTTCAAATAGGTTTTACAATTTCATACAAGATTGGCACATGAGGTGGAAATCGTCTTTTACATTTTTGTCCTATTCTTTAATGATAGCATTTTCTTTTCTTTTTTTGTCTTTACAGTGATATACAAATGCATGTATTGGTCAATAACTGATAAAAAATAGACTATTATTCTACTATGCTCAAGGGCCACTGTCAGTCATTGGCCTTTATAATTAACATTTCAATTAACACTTTTCTCCCCCTTACAGCGCCCTACACTGTGAAGTCTCTAAAAATCCAAATAATAATAATAATAATAATAATAATAATAATAATAATAATGGATTAGGTTTCTATAACGCTTTTCAAGCATCTCATATCATCCAGTGATCCAGGGAAGTTAAAGTTTTAGTGTTTTTACAGTAAATATTTATCTTCATTGGAAAAAGCATAATACAACAATTTTTTCAGATACTTTTTATGGGATGTTCTTACAGTGGACAGTGTTTTGTTTTTTTTTGTTTTTTTTTTTTAAAGAAAGCCGTGAAACCCCTGTCCCATACAAAGGACAAAATTACATTGCTGGGTCTTCCAGAGGATATGTGATGACCTAACTTCACTTCTCAGCTTTTGACCATTAGATGGCGCTTCAACCAAGCTGTATTTTAGGAGAGGCTCAAACCCCTGGATGAGGGGAGTTTACAGAGAGGGAGTGCTCTCCCTCACTCTGTTCACCGGACTCATCTCACACACTGAGCCGAACATTGCAGGCGGCAGGTGTATGTGCCGGCTCTCTGCTCCGATGCTTTTCTCACTTTGGCCACATTTTGTACTGAATTTGGAGATTAAACCGAGACCATCCACTGCACAGTAACCGGCTTCCTGCCCATCTCGGCTCTGAGGATGTTGCACTGATACAAACAGGAGCATCCTCTCTTTCCAGCCGGCATCGTCAGCTGTTGCTCTGGGAGAGAGTGGAAGTGTCGGGAGCAACAGAAAAGGCCAAACTATGCGACTGATTTCTAAACGATAACCGTTTTCCACCTTAAGTCGACCAGGGAGCGGATGCGATCTGAGGTTATCCGCGCGTCTCTGAGTATTTTCTGCGCTTTGTCGGTGCCGGAGGAGCTGTGCCAATGGAGAAAGCGACCCCCCAGCCCCAGCCCCAGCCTCAGCCCTCAGCCCCAGCCCCAGCTCCAGCTGTCGATAGCGAAGACGGAAAGTCCAGCGGAGGACATCTCTGGTCTGACCGACGAGGAGCTGCTCAAGTGGACCAAGGAGGATCTGGTGCGGCGGCTGAGGCGGTCTGAGGCCGACAAGATGAGCGTGATTCTGGACCACGGGAATCTCATCCGAGAGGTCAATCGCAGCCTCCAGCTCCACTTGAACGAGATCAGGGGGCTGAAGGTGAGGGGGCGCGCTTTGGTGAAAGATGAGATCATAGGTTTAGAGCGCACCTGAGAACGCGCATAGCAGGAGGGATGTTCGGCTGTTTAGGAAGCTTCTGCAAACATGGTGTGAGGATCAAAGATATCACTGAAGTTCATGTGCCATATGTAGGCCTGTATGGGAACTGAAAGAATAGGCTGTGAGTGCATGCAAAGGCTTTAGTTGGAAAGTAGGAATGAGTGGAGAGTTAGAGAAGTCAAAAAGAGTTTTGTTGTTTAGAAAATATTGTAATACTATAATTTGACAAAAATCACTGACAAAACATGCTTTATACTGCATCTATTCTTACAAAACACACATTAAGTAATGATAGAGTTGCCTAAATGGTGTAGAGATTCATCCATCCAATAGAAGGTGTGTCCTGTTTCCACCTCCACAAATCTGGTGTCCAGATTTCCCTCTTTGTCTATTATTAGGCCGTGCAGCTACAGGCACCTTACATTCCAAGGAAATTCCTGCATATACTGTAAATCTACACCATGTGCATTGCAGTGTCCCTTTAAAAGCATGTGGCATTTGTCAGTATATGAAGCATTTTTTTGTCTGAGTAACCTTTAACTAGTGCCTTTGTATTCTGAACTAATAGGAAAATATAACACTGAGCACACAATATTTACAGTTCAACTTAAAAGCTAGCCTGCAGTAACTTCAGATGAAACACCTAGGGATCATTTGCCTTTTTGGGAGGCCTCCTCACCTCTCCACCCATCCAAGCTGTCTAATTACACAGGAAAGAGCTGGAGGGTAAAAAGGCGAGGGAGCAGTAGAGGGAAGTTAGGGAGGAGGTAAATCATTGAATGATAGAGGAGGACAGAAGGAGCTCATTTGGAGGTGTAGACGGTATGTTTAAGGAAATGTGTTTGGTCTTAGATGTTTGTGCCATGTGATTTGGCTGCCCTAGCCCAGTTGTATTCCTGTATGTGGCCTCTCCATTTCCTTCAGTAATCTACTTTATGTACTTCACAATGAGTGGTACAAAGTCAGTGCTTTTATGGAAAAGACAGAGAGGATTAGATTTTCATTTCATTATGATTGCATACAGCATTTGACTGATACCTAAAATAGAAGTAAAATGGATTGAAACTGGGCAATTGTTGCAGTGATTTATTTTGGAGTAAAATTAATAGACAAAAGACTATGTCATTTCAAATCGAAAGCACATTTTTATCTATCCTTCATTCGTCAGCATAGTTTTGATTTGTTTTGCTTCTCATTGTGTTCTTCACAAAATAGGAAGTGCTGAGTCCTTCAACAGAGTCTAACACATTCTTTTTAACAATTTGATATTTTTCCTTTCACTTCCTACTCAGGATATTAATCAGAAGCTCCAAGAGGACAACCGCGAACTAAGAGACTTGTGCTGCTTCCTTGATGACGACAGGCAAAAAGGCAAAGCGTGTTTCTAGGGAGTGGCAGCGCCTCGGACGTTACAGTGCCAGTATCATGCGTAAAGAGGTGACCCTTTACCTTCAAAAACTCAAGGAGCTGGAGTTGCGACAAGAGGAGGTAATCCGGGAGAACCTGGAGCTGAAGGAGCTTTGCCTGCTGCTGGATGAGGAGAAAGGGGTGGTAGGAGGAGGTGGTTCTGGAGGAGGTGGAAGTGGAGGAGGCGTAGGGATGGGTGGGTGCCGCAACTCCATAGACAGCCAGAATAGTTTGCTGCTGGTTCCAGGACAAGGGCTGCTGATGAGAGATGTGGGGGACGGGAGCAGCACCTCCAGTGCAGGGAGTGCTGACAGCTCTGATCACCCTCACCATAAGCAGCCACACCTGGCTGTTGGGGTGGGTGGAGTTGGTAACACTGGGGACAAAGGGAGTCCTGAGATTGTGCATAAACCCAGGTGTAGCAGCATCAGTGGAATAGGTGGAAGTGGAGGAGACAGGGAGGTGTCCAGCCCAGAGCTTCCAACCGGACGTCATCGGAGCACAAGCCTGGAATACCCATACACACTACCCCAACTCTGCCGGCCTCGCTGTGGCTCCATATCTGTACCTGACCACAGTCGAGTTATGCGGGGACTGAGCCCTGAAAAATATGGGAGAAATGTGGGTCGACGCAGTCCAGAGCAGCCCCCCAAGCACCACAGCTCGGATCTTCTCCTTGGCCAGAGGCAGCATTTCCTGGGCCAGGGAGGCAGTGGGGAGCTCTATCAGAGGCACAACAGAAGCAGCATTAGCGGTACTAGCTGTGCGAGTCCCGAGCACCGGCAGGCACATTTAGGGACTTCTGAACATTATGAAAAGGGCTGTGTTGTCCAGAGGGGGAGCCCGGAAACTCAGCGGCACCAGTACAGCATGAGTCCTGACCATGTTAAGTTTGGCAGCCCTGTTAGAGATGGCCAGAGGAGGTCAGCTGCAGAAGAACTGTCACCACATCATCGGAGCATCTACAATGGAATGAATGGTAAGTCTGTGTGCACGTTAATGTAACCCACTGTTTCCTTATACACACCAAGATGTCAAATAACACACATAAAACAAGCCTCTCAAAGTTTAGCCAGTTAATTGTTTCCTGTCTGTTATTGTCCCTCTCATACAGAAATGTTTGCTCTAAAATATGAAACGCTCTAAAATATAAAAGTGAAAATAGCTTTGCGATTGTGTGATTGAACTGCAATGACTAAGAAAACGAAGATACTTGGCCTGATTTTGACAGTTTCAAAATTTGCTGAATGATTGATTTTTTTGGTGTCTCTAGAGGAATGTGGCTTGACTGCAAACAAAATAGGGTATTCAGAAATATTTATTTACATGTTCTGTGTCTAACTTTAACAGATTCAGCTCAAATGAACCATGCTCAGATTTCAGCTGGTGATGTCGTGTTGCCACTATCTGCAAACAAACATACACACATGCACCATTTATACATTGAATTACTCCCAAATCTTTGCTGCATCATGCCCATCTCTGTGAGATCAGTGGGAGTTAAGGACGTCAGAGAGAAGGAGGAATATCAAAGTACCAACTTGGCTGCTGTTTAAATACCCCACAGTGGCTGATAATGATTTCTCTAGTCCGAGGGAAAAAGTGCTGAGTGGCACAGAGCTGGCAGAAGCTAAAGGACAAATTCCTCAAGGTGAAATATTAGCCTTACTTTGCAATATGATTCTGAAGTTACAAGAGAAAAGACACAGTCAACTCAGCGCAAACATATTACCTCCAATAAGTTATGCCAATATATACAATATGTAAATGTATTATTATTACTACCAAATTTTATAGTGATAAATACACTTCGATGTTGCCTTGAACATGAACAGCTACAATTCATTGTCTTGTTTGCAGAGTCTTTTCTATCATTATAAGACCCACAGTAGAGCTATCAACCAGTGTCAGTCGAGCAGTGGCAAACATGCTTTCAGTAGCACTTTTACAGTCTGTATGGATTGTTGCGGATTACCTTAAAGACACACACAACTTTGATTCGGATAATCATTCTGTTTTTCTTTTAGCTCGTGACAGTAGTGTTCTGTGTAGCACCATACGAGATTTCAATCTTGTTGTAATCTGAAACCCATATGATGTCTGTAAAAGGCCACGAAACATTAATGCCTCACAAATCCTTAATTGGAAAATGTGAGTGCACAGGGCACTCACTGGCCCTCGAGTCTGGTGGTTTGCCAACTGTGGCCTAACTGCTGCAGACTGAGTGGAATGCATGGACCAAAGAGCCTTTAACCAAGTCCATAAAGATTCATTAAGCCTGTGTGGGAGACCAGTGTAAGATAGAGTATGTATGTTGTGGAGTCATATTGGTAGATGTCTGTTTGTCACAATCAAGAATGCTCCTTCTGAGCCGCCATGGCTCCACTCACCTGACAAGGACAGTAACTTCAAGTGTCATACAATCAACGCTAGCCCTGAGGTTTGAGGTTTTGCTTTAGAATTTCATACATAAATCAATGCTGCTGATACATGAAAATCCACCAAAACAGGCTTTTGTGAGTTAAAAAGAAGTTAAAAGAAGTAAAGAGAGCAGCTTTGCATCTGTGTCTGTGTGTGACTGACCCATCCTTAACGCCATGTCCTTTTTTGGATGAAGAGGGAATTTAATTCCTGTGACGATGTAGTACACTCCACTTGCTTGGATTATCCTCTAAGCCCTTTGCGCAGTATTATTTCAGTTTTTATGTACTTGTGTTTGTGTGTGTGTGTGTGTGTGTGTGTTTGTGTGTGTGTTTGTGTGGCAGATTTTGGTAGATGTGCTACAGTTTCTCATTCAGGGTCATTGTAGGTTTTTTTATTTAGACAAATGAAAGTCTTATGTTTATGTGCCTCGCAGCAGAACAGAAGCTAGGGCAATTTAAATTCCTGGCAAAATCCAAAATTAAAGCAAAACAACACTCTGACCTCTGAGCCTTTTAATACAATCTTCTGTTGCATCTTTCAGAAAGCTTATCACACTAGCTCTCTTATTTTCACAGCCAGGGAAAAGCAATACCACAAACTGACTAATAGCAGTTTCACTGAAAAATTTTTATTTGTTTGTGGTCCAAGTAAACAGAACTTATTCTATGATGAGTGAATTCTATGACGATAAATGATGCAGAGAATCTTTAAAAAGGCTTTTAGAGAATCCTGCCATTCTAAGCAGTAAATACATAAATTAGGAATAAAATGGGTTGGATGTCATTGCAGGATTTTATGTTCATGAAAAACAATAAATACTGTCTGGGCTATATGTAATGATGGACCTGTCAAACCTGTTATTACTGTTTATGTTAAACCGGACTGCACAAATAAACAGTGAAACCTGCCAGTCCGATTCTGACCCAGATCAAATACATCTGTCTTTTCCTGCAATAGATTCCCTCTCTCTGTGATGGATAATCAGCCATGAACACTGTAGTCTCCTGACCCAGACTGGAGGGGTGACTGTTCCCTGAGCCAATAGGATTTCTACACTGCAGAGGGTCTTTTTCAATAGGAGAAGTGACTTAATCATGTTTTCTGCTTTAGCAATCACAAGTTCTGCATATTAGCTTAAGCTGCTCAGATTATCGGGTGGAGTAAAAAGGGCTGCATTGGGGGGAAAAAGGACAGTAGGAGCATGTGGGAGAATCTCTACTCTTACAATGCAAGTGAACACCACACATGTCCAAACATGCTGCCCTGAACAGCCAAGAGTACAGTATGTGTTCATGAACAGAACTGCCCCTATTCAGTGCTATATTGTATCACACTAAATAAGAAATGATGAACAATGACAAGCATAATTCTATAATTCTTTTTTTTTTCTATTCTAGTGCACACATCATATTGAATTAGCAGAGATAATTCAGCCATTTTCATGCATTCTATTAAAATATATGATAGTAGCATCAGTTCAGACTATTTAGCCCTCTCCGCTTGTTGTTCAGAAGTGTTTCTGCCTGCCAGCACAACAGGAAATCATCACTGATGCTTTGGCCTCAGATAATGCTCAGCCTCTCCACTGTCACCAAGAGAGCCGGGCTATCTCTCTTTCCACTCTTTTCTGGCTTTCTCTCTTTTTCCATCCTAATTGGCTGCCAGTGTGAACAACCAGCTGTCGGACAGAGAGAAAACTCTGATTACAAAGCCCTCTTTCTGGAGATGGGGAGGATGTGCTGTTTGCCAGGCTAAGCTGAGGAAAAGAGGTTTGAGGAAGTATTTCAGTGGATTAGTGGCTGTTTTCTTCCACTCTTTCCTTCTCTCTCTTTCTGTCCTCCTCTCTGTCATACATTCCTCTCTTCTTCTGACATCCCTTTATCCTCATCTTCCTCACTTGTCTGCCAAGGAGATGGATGTAAAGCCTTCCCTTGACAAATTATGAAGTGTAAGTAGCATGAAGAAACTCAAATGTTTGTCACAATGACTTGGCGTGAAAGGTTTTGGGGAAGCATTAGACTCTAACTGAAATCGATTAGTATTAACAGCAGACATCAGTTCAATTCAACTGTGCTGCTACCAACCCAGCTTTACTGTTTAGTACTTTGTGAACTGCTTAAACAACATGTTGCACAAATTGACTTGGTTTGGGGAGACAGTACTGTTTTGACATTTTCAAACATGTCAGTGCACTTTCCTGTAAGTGTGCAATATATCATATAGGGGCTTTGACCTTTTAACACCCAATCTTTTCATGTGACCCATGAGCTAGGCTTAGGATCGAGGATGATGAGGGGTTAGTGTTACGCATTGTCTCGCTCACTGGAAGGGTGGATATTTCCATTTTCGTTGCATCAGAATCTAGCTTTTACGTCTTACATCACTGTGCTGTAAAACTCATTTCTGGGTCCAAACAGTCAACTACCAGTGTGTATCCTCCGTCCTCTAACTTTTTATAAATAAGGCACCAATCAGGATTCTGAACGGACTACATTTATCTATATTTTTTTTTATTAAATGCAGTCGTTCATACAATTTTTCCTTGTTAATGTTTTACCTGTTTAATCTCCTGGTTCATTTACAGCAGTGTCATTTTGTGCTCAGTTGTGTGTTGACTTGAGTCATTTATCTTCTACTGAACTGGACAGCACAAAAAATGGGTTGACCGACATAAAACAAAGTATGAAGATGTGAAACACATCCTAAAAGCTAGGGGCGTGTATTGGCAAGAATCTAGTGATACGATACAAATCACAATACTTGGATCACGATTCAATATATCACGATATATCATGATACTGTAAAAAAAAAAAAAAAAGGAAATTTTTTGTTTTTCTTTTTTTTAAATGATTATTTCCTGGAAGAATTGAATTACACCAGAAATATACACAAATACTAAACACATTTTTATTTGATCACAACAGGACCTAATGCGATATCACAACATTCTCCTGTGTTAAAACTTAAATTATATTTTACAGACATTACAGATTAAAATCCTGCACAAATGTTCATATTCTATTAGTTCATAACTAACATCATAACATTATTTTTGTTTGAATAAATACCTAAAAATATTGATACAGTACTTTTTAATATCGATACAGTATTGTGAAATGAAATATATTATTTTAAAACATTGCAGAACCGGTATTTTCTCACACCCCTACTAAAAGCCTCGTTGTATGTCAGGGTAATCCATAAAGATGCAGTTTGGTGGATGCAGTGGGAACTAACACTGGTTAGCCAACATGCTAATATTAGTCAGGTAACATACTGTTTCTTAGTACCAAACTTAGTTTTTTGTCCTTTGAGTAAGAATTGTAACTTTATTTATTAACTTCATCCACTTCCTGTGCTCTTTATCATCTTGTGTAAAGTGGTAGAATGAAGACTGGATGTGCTTTATGAACTCCAGGCCGCAGTACTGCAGCAATATATAGAAGTTTACCTTTCTCCTTCCTCTATCTGCATGTTTTGACTGAAAACAGTACCTTCCGAGCTACAACTGTACCCTGAAAATGGCAAGTTTTGAAAAAGGCAAATCTTTTTATATTCCATTTTATTTTGTAGGGATTTAGTCATTTTAATATCATGACAAACTTCATGTACCATCAAAACGTGTCATTTGACTCTTGTATGCATGCACTGTCACAGCATTTTGAACTCAACACCACCCAAGAACAAGCCAAAAAGCCCAGATAACTAGTACTTCATTCCAAAATGATAGCAGACAATGACAGCCTTATCCATAGCACTGGCAGAGTGTGGAGATAGGTCTGACTATGTGAGATAGGTTGGGATTAAAACAGAAGAAATGTGAGACCAATATGCACATATTAGATTTCATTTGAAAAGGTATGTTCTCTAGTTTCTGTGCTTAATACATGCCTGAAACACTACATATATTATATCAGTTTAGGACATAACTCAATGTACGTAACTCTAACCATATCCCTACCACCAACACCTAACCTAACCCTAAAATGGGTCACTAGCGATTAAATTCAGTAGATTTTCCCACACAATATATTTTATTACATTATTATATAAAACTGTTACATGAGAGAGCGGGGAAACTCCAGAGATGAAAAATTGGGGCCATCAAAGACGTGTGATTCTCATGGTGCATGTCTTTATCACAAACGTTCAAAGGGGGAAATGTTACTCTTAAATGCTATCATGGCATTTGAATATGTAATTACACATGAGACCAATTACCCCAGATCTCCCTGCCTACGTATAGGCTATCAGAGCAGCAATTAGCCAAGGACTGCATGATGAGGCATTTTGTTTATCTACCTCTGGTGCATATCATTGTCATTTTTAATCAAGCTGCCATCAGCTCTATTTCCTTTAAAGCTTGCTCCTCCTAGACAGTGTAAACACACATATGCCTCTTTACTGTGTAATACAATGCAGACGATTGCAGCCCTGTTTGGTAATTTCATGACTGAAGCTGTGTCAAAGGGAAATGGAGTGTGAAATGTCTCTAACAAGAGAATAACTACTACTTTTGGCAAGCTAAATCATAAATCATGAAAAGCAAACTTGGATGGGTATGTGCTGCAATTACAGCCCCCCGCCCCCCTTAGGAGATTTACAATATTGTGAGCTTGTCCAGTCTTTTGGCAGTCTGTTATACTGATATGAATGTTTTTATTGTGTTAAACTGAGGTGTTAATTTTATTACAACTGTCTATAATGCAAACAACTGCAAGTATCTGTGTGACCCATGTTGGTGCATAAACATTGCAAAAACATAATGTAAAATATTTTGCATTGCAGCAGAAGTAGCAGTGTGAACATTCTCTGGCCTTGTGATTAAATGTTATTCTTGCATCATGATACATCTGTGAATTGAGATATTTCCACACTTATAGTGTTAAGCAAGAAGGTGAAAACAGACCTTCCAGTGCTGACCTGTTGTTAATATTCCCAAACATTCCTCCCCACCAGCAGCTCCTAAGTAGCTGTATGAGTTATGATAGAGGCTGCTTGATGTGTACTAACATCACTCCAGCTCAAACCCCAGAGGTATGTGGCAAATGTTCCACGCTAGCCCAGTCATCTGGTAGACACGCAAACCCAGTGGAATGGAGAACAGTCTTTGTCCTCTTACGCCGTGCCAATGGGGAACGGCCCACTGAGCTGAGAGGAAATTAGCTTGCTAGGCCAGGTAATTAACTGGAAGTTGAGTGGCTGCCATGTACGAGGGCAGGACTGGGCCTGAGGGAACCTCTGTCAGTCCCAAAGTCACCAGCAGTAACCACATTTATGTTGCATTTACTTCAGCTGTAGCTATGTGTCATGCTGAGAGCTGGCAGTCTGAGGGTATCAGGTGATCAGGTGGAAGTGGGAGGAAGAGAAGAAGTCTGAAGAGATGAAGATGTCAATGAGTACATGCAGAGTGTGCAAGCTTTCATTGAGCTGCATATTTCGGGCTTTTAGGCATCTTGTGAGTGCTCTAACATGGAAATTGCAACAGTATCTTACAAAAACATGCTATTTTATGTCACCTGGTCATGCACTGTCAGGTATTGTATAACAAACTGAAGAGAAGCAATAAATTGAGAAAATGTACTGGGTGCTTCACTGTATGACACTGAAAAATGTTAGTGGGGCTCAAGATAGCCAATAATGACGATGTCGGTTCCATATCAACATACTCCAGTTTTTGTCAGGATATTTTCCTTACGTCTACTGAAAATGAGTATTCCACTAATATTTCTGCTCACATGCAGCTGTGCCTACTCATATTAAAAACAGCACATCTCAAACTCTTCCACTGTTGAAAGACATTGTGTAAAAGTCAAAATTTCTCATTCAGTCTTTGAAACACCTTGAAAATGTCAGCTTTTCAATATTTACACATCAATAACCTTGAAATTATTTTCTCTTTTATCTTTAAAAGTATGGAATGTGCACCTCTCTTTACAGCATTGAGGTGTCTTGATCTTGCCTGACTGCAAACATGCATCGGAATTCTGCAGTAAAAACCCACAAATGAGACGCATACATGAATGTGTTGTAAGAAACTTCAAAGAGTCCTCATCAAACCGGAATAAGATCTGGATAAATCATTTTTTAAATCATCAATCATTTAAATCATTTTTTTGCGGAACAGGCCAGTTTAAAAGAAAAGAAAAAAAAAAGATCTAATTCAGACAATTTCAGAAAATCCAAACAGAATGTACTGTTTTTATGATATTTCTAAAATATCAAATTTTGATATGTTCTGAGTAATAGTGGAAGACTTGTGTGCATGTAAATGTACTCAGTGATGCAATGTCAGAGAGAACATAAAATATGCTTCTTCCTTCATATCATAACTTTTCAACTTATTGCAGCTCTGGAGCATCTGAATCATCAGATGCCAGATATGTTGCATGGATATGAAAGAAGATCCTACTGTATAATACCTGAGTACAGTTATCGCAAATATACGTGAAACTGATGCCTAATGCATGTCAGGAAGACATCAGTATTGATGCTGATGAAATCAGCCTTTCACTTGCAATAGGAAGAATGTTTTATTTTTCTTTTAAAATAGTCATAGTTAGGGGCATCAGTTAGTTTGTCTATAGTGTTTGTCTGTCAGATCAAGTAGCAGTGATGAGCTGCTTCACTGCTGCCACTGCCCTAATGGTTTTTACAAACTCACCATCTGTTAAAACAGAGAGTGAGATAACATATCAGGAATATAACATGTCAAAACTGCTGCAGCTGACATCATTATTATTCCTTCCTTTCACATCTCCCAGGATGGATTTATCCATTTCCTGCAGCATAAATGCATCTCCTACCCATATTGTGCATGATGTGCATTTGATGTAATGCTCCTCCTGCAGAAAATGACAGCAAGCACCCATTACTGCGGATGGACCCATCTTACCAACCTGAAATGATTGGCACCACCATCATTATATCTGTATCATTAACTCTTACTAGTTGTCTTTCTGTGGTGTCTTTTGGTCTGTGAGATTTCCTCTTGGAGATATTGAAATCAATTTCATTACCCCCCACTGCTCCAGACTGACTGGCTCATTTCCTTTACTGTTACAGTAAAATGTACATTTAATTACCTCTTTTATCTGCCTTTAGGGAAGCTTTAGTCTCAGGTAAAGTATGGATTTGACAATATTTTTCAGGTGATTTGAACTATTTTCTAACGCTGTATACCTTCACTTAATATAGGATGATGATTTTTTTTTAACCACATGCAAGTCGACTCTTAATCTTAATACACCTTTTTCAACATGGTGTTAAACTCGTATTTTCACTTTTCTAATGTGTGAAGAACTGTGAGAGACATGTTCAGTATTTTAAGAGCAAAAGTATTCTTTCCACCCTTAAATGTGACCCTGAAGACAATGTATGCCATGTATGTCATTTCATCCTTCAGACTTTAAGTCATCAAGTGTTATTCAAATTTTATATTTCATTACATTATGCTGAAAGAAACTGCTTTTTGCAAGTGATGTAATGCACTAAATTATTTCTATAGATTTAATATAAGAGTCTGAGTAACATACTACAACTACAAAAGACATAACCTTGTATTCATTAGCAGGAAAGAGACAAAACAATCCAAGAGAGTGTAAACAAGTTACAGCCTGAGGACAGGGGTCAGGGAGGTCTGGAGTCTTGTGGGAGTTGTGAAGGCAGAAATCATTAAATACAGACCCTGGGTTTAGATGAGGCAGAAAGGAATTGTGGGATACATGAAATTGAACATGCATAACTAGTGAAATGACCAACATTGTTTCTGATCCCCGCAGATCTGAGCCACACACTTGGCCTCTTCTATACGCTATGCCCAGCCTGTTATATTATTCATCAGCGTTGAGGAGTGATGGGTGGTGACATGTTAAAATAGGACAACAGCAGTTTATCTTGCAAATGTCTGCTTTAATATTTAATTGACCTCAGAGAATCATAGCAGGAAGCATACCACACCAATTCAGCTGAGAACACTGGCCCTTGTTTGGAGGATGTGTGATGTGGAGCATAAAAATGAATGACAAAAAACAACAAAAGAAGAGTTAGGGGCTCATGTTGTGACAGCCCTCAGTTCTACTAGTCTGTGAGACACAATTCTGTTTCTTTCACGCTCTGTTGATCTTTTCTCTTTAAATATGAATCTGACAGAATGGGAGTTTTGAACCAACAAAGGTTATAAATTCAGTACCCATCCATCATGATCACACATCAACAAAATACTGAAACACTTGGATATGTCTATTAAGTTTCCAGATAGTTGCATGTATGTGCATTGAAGAAGTGTATGTCTGCCTGTATCCCTGAGATCACAATGACTGCATACAAAAAAAAAAAAAAAAAAAAAGAAAGAAAACACGCAGAGCTCTCACAGGCTTGATCAGCCTACAGGGCACCAATTATCCAGCTCTACTCCAGTGAGTTTCATTCTCCCATCTCTCCACAGTGCACTTCAGCCTCACAGTGAGCCAAGCTGCAGACACCAGAATTTGAAGCCACATCACAGTTCTTACCTACTGCTATCACTCACTCCCGTACAGAGCTTACGCAGTAGTTAACATTCTTTACAACAGCATGATCAATTTCCCATGTATGCTCACGTTCCTGTTGGCTAATGTGTCCAGGAGATGAATATGAAATCTATTAAATTCACATTCAATAAGATGTCCATGGAAATACAGTACTGTGCAGAAGTCCTTTAGCTTTGTTGTTTTTGCAAGGTTGAAATCAAGGTTATAATAGTTTTGGATTTTTCATTATAGTTGAGTTTTATTTAGTTTTGACTTTTTCTCTTATTCAGTTCATTTTAAGTCATTTTTAGAGCAGGTTTGCTAGTTATTATTAGTTTTCATTTTTTTCTAAATTCTTAGTTTTAGTTTAGTTTTAATATTAATTTTAGTTTTGTCAAATCATTTATCTTCCTCGCTGTCAATCCCAGACAGGACTCTGCTTTCTCCCCACATTAGTCTCCTTGTTTCTAGGTAGAGTGGGGATGAGAAGACGACTCTAAACCACAAGTGATGAGAAGTGACGGACCATGAAATATCATATGGTGCCGCTAACTAAAATTGCTAGAGCAAAATAAATCAATTTCATATAAATCCGACATTGACAAAGATGAAAACGAAGGGAATTTTATCCATAATTTTTATCCGTTTTAGTTAGTTTTGTAAGCACACAATACAGTTTCAGTTATGGTTTTTTTCTTTTAATTATGGTTTTTATTTGTTTTAGTCAACGAAAATGTTTTTTCAATTCTAATTTTCATCATTTCGTTCGTTTTCGTTAACGATAATAACCTTGGTTGAAATGAGCATACTTGTTTCTTATTCTTTTTTTTTCAGATACAATAAGAAAATGCATATGTGCACAGGCTTAAAAGACACACAAAAAATACAAACTAAATGTTGTAATCGTGTTCTTCTGTTGGAAGCTCCAGGGATGAGTCTGGGTTCAGCTTGGTCTCAAAGCTGACAAAATTTATTCAGACCACAAATAAGATGGATACTCAGCACTGAGGACTCAAAGAACAATGAGCCCCGAACATAAGATGAATTGCACATTTATTTTCCCTATGGGCGGGCTCACCCATACAAATGGGATGGTCTTTAACTTAGTGTTATCTAACTGGATCAAGCAGAGGTGGGGCCTCAACTCTAAGTAAACTTAGGCCAACAATAAGTTTACTTCTTATCACCTGTGTTTGACAATACTATGTGTGTAAATGTGTGTGTGATTATATGTGTATCTAAAGGAAGAACAGAAGATAATTAACTCCTATGCATGCAGATGTTTCCTATTTTAATAAGCTTAACATACTGACCAACTATTTAAACTAGAACAGGGTAAAACATAAATCTGGTCACAAAGAACTCACCACTAACAGTATTGAAATAAAACAAATTAAACAAATGAATCCTATGTTAAAACACTAATTACTAACTAATAAAACAATGTATCCTAATACTTCAATATCTGAATTAAAATAATATTTCAATGTGTTCTAAAGGTTAAAGTCATCATTTAGTAGAACACCCTGACCCCATGACAAGAAGCAGCACAAATAAGAACATCTGACATGTGTTGAATGAAACCTGGTAGAAAATTAATGCAATTAATCTCATATTGTCTGAACAAAAGTGTTTAAGATATGTTTAGCGCAAAGGGAGGTCACACTAAATACTACCATTTTGGTTTATAGAAGCTGCTTTTCTCCCTCAAACTTTTGTTTTTACTGCTGTGCATACTTCCCATATATCCAGATCTGGTCTTAATACAGAAACTGAGAAATCATCTGAAAATGTAATAAAGAGTAGAACTAGTTTACTCTAATTAGAGACACTGGTGGGTAGAGGCTAATTGTTGTAATACAATTTCTTAAAGGTCCAGTGCAGATGTTGATGGATTTAGGATCTATGACATTCAGAATTATGTTTTCATTAGTTTCTAACACACTAAAATGAGACTGATTGTGTTTTTGATAGAATGAGGCATTTGTTACTATAGAGGGAGTGAGACACTGTTAATAGAGTCTGCTCTGTTGTGTAGCTTAAACAGGCTTCTTCTAATGGTTTTTTGCATTGCATAGCATTTTAAGGTATATTACTGTCAGTTTATTTGAATGTGGATTAGAGTAATTGTTCCTTTAACTAAAAAGCCCAGAATGGACAAGACAAACATATTCTAATGAGGGACTTGTGCTATATGTCACTAATGCCTTTACCATTGTATTACCAGTATCAGCTCAACTCATTCCTACTTGGAATGTTGTTTTTTTGCATTTTCATTATGTGACAGCAGGGACCACCAGGTATTATCAGGTACTATTTTTAGTATCACCTTCACTGAGATTCGAAGTGAGTCAAAGTGATAATAAATGTGAAGTAAAATGCAGATCACACATTGGTTGATTCGGAATGATGTGTGCACGTGTGTTATTGTAAGGAATAAAGTTTAATTCACTTCAACCCACATAGACCCAGTGCCACTTCTGTGGTAGTTCCCAAATTATTTTTTTCTCTATATTTAGCCTTTCTTAAGTGATCTGTCACCGTTTATCATAAAATAATCCTCTGTAGTTTGAATTTTTCCGGTAAAAATCAGGTGTCTTTCAATATTTAATGTACTGATCATGCAGATGTTCATAAAACCTCAGATTAAAGTTGAGGGTTATTATATCAAAAACAGAGAAAACTGAATAACAAAAATGATATTTTCGTCAAAAACTGTCATTAACTGAACATAAACCCAGTGTGTCCATCTACTGTCATTGATCCAACTCCATGGGTTTTACTGGTGAATCAATGTTTTAGTAGATGATGGTGTTTCCATGGTAACTACAGTGCCTCTGAATGTCCAAATGGGTCATATCAGATGACCATGAAAAGATGACAAACTGTTAATAACACCAATTATTTACATGTATTGATAAGATTAGTGGATCAACAGTTATTAAACATTTTAGATCAGTAGATGATTGTGGTCGCTGGTGTCTGTTTGGGTCTTTATTGGTTAATGCCAAGATATTATGGAAGTCTTTGTGTGGAATCAAGTCATTAAATGTATTGAAGTCTGATTTGGACTTGTGAAAAATGAAGCCTTCTTGTAGTTATGTGACCTTTTCCCAGGAAGTGTGGAGGAAATGGCTCCTACTCCAGACTCAACCACAGCACATATTAAACAATTCAAATGTAAACTGATGATTCAGTCATTCAATTATTTTCTGAACTGCATAATCCTAGAGAGAGTCACATGAATGCAAGAGCCTATCCCTGTTACTAACAGGTGAAGGTGGGCTACACCCCAGATATGTCGCCAGTTCATCTCAGAGTTGACGTATAGGTGAACAACAATTCATTCTCATATTTGACAAGATTGAGTGAATGAGTGGACTCACACTGCAAAAAAGGGGTGTCTAAAAACTAAATAAAAAACACGAAATCTGAGGAAAAGGGTACTCAAAACAAGTGAAATATCTGTCCATGCAGCAAGATAATTTCACTTGACAAGAGTTCTAGAATTAAGATTGTTAAATGTAGAAATAATCATGTCTACAGATCTATGAACACTTAAAATAAGGAATTAACAACCAAGAGAAATTATCTAACAATTCTAAATCTAAGTTTTTTTAATCTTGGTAAGAACCAAATAATTTGCAGTGTAAACGCACAACGCTGAAGGGAGTAAAGGTGTTTATTAACATAAAAGCAAACATGAGCAAAGAAACACAAAACCTGGGGATGAAACAGAGTTCATGGGAAGACAGGATCAGGATGGTGAGAGTCTGGGTTATGGCAGTGAGGGACAATATCAGAGCCCAAGTGAGGCTATGGAGAAGTGGTGACAGCAGCAATGATCTGGCACCGCACCTGAGCAGAGGAGCCGCTTATAAAGGCTCCTAATGGAGCTCTGCTCCAGGTGCGGTGCCAGCAGGTGAAACTGATAATGAGTTAGAGGGAGGGGTCTGTGGCAACGCAGGAGTGCACCATGACAGTATTCATACCTATAGGTGATTTAGTTTGACCAATTAACCCAGTGTTTCCCAACCTTTTTTGGCTTGTGACCTCATATTTAACATCGCAAATTTGTGGCAATCCCAGATATTCAAAACTGAGACATTTTTAATGCTAAAATTAATTTGTTTTTGATCATTTAATAGTTTGCTATACTATGTTGCAAATAAACATTAATTTTAGATGACATTTAGTCTATATAATATATATTATTATGGATGGAGGCAGAAAAGCCAGGTGTAGATTACTGCACAAAGTGAGAATTTGATTTTCCTTGGTCAGGATATGTACAGTCAGTCCAGCTTGTATTTACAAAACTGACAATTAATACTGAACAAACAATAACTCAAACTATGAATTATGAAAGAGCTGCAGCATCTTAAACTGACCACATTGAACATTTGACAGATAAACAGTACCACAGTGCTTCAGTTTCAGCTTCACAGTTTGTCATGTCTTTCATGTATTGTGATTGTCTCTCAACTCACCATATAAATTTAGTACATTTTATTTATTTATTTTATCAATTACTAGAAATTTCAGGTGACCCCATTTGAATTCCAGGCAACCCCACTTGGGGTCCCAACCCCAAGGTTGAAAAACACTGAATTTACCTGTTAAGGTGCATGTCTTTGGACTATGGACAGAACAAACGCAGTACATGCAAACTCCACACAGAAAGCCCTAGTGAGTGCTAACCACTCCACCACAGTGCTGTTGTGATGATTCATTTATTAACTGATTTATTTTGTCTGAAAAGAAGCAAAACTTTCTCAGTCCATGACAGCAGACAAATCTACAGCCCCCTTCGTCCATTTATTTTTAGAAGAAGAAAGACAGGCCACTGTAGGTCTGCTGTCCTCAACACTGAATGACAGCTGATCCATAACTGACACCAGTGTCAGTAGATATGACTCACAAGATCAGTCTAGCCACTGGCCGAATGCTGACTTGACTTGGTTCTATAAATATCCTGCATATTGGTGCATGTGTTACGGCCCAAGTATTCTGCATTCAGAACTTCCTCTCATGCTCCAGAGTTGCACATAATAGCACAGACTGCAGCTGCCTCAGGGATGTTAGGCTAAGTGGTTCTCCTGCCAGGCAGCCTCGCTCAACGACTGAGTGACTGACTGTCTTTCTGATTGTCTGACTGACTGCTAGCTAAACGGAAGGTCACTGATCTACCATGCATCTCCACAGGCTTCCCTGCCCAGCCAGCCTGAATAATTTATGTGGCAGATTTTTAGGAGATCTGAGGGAATGGCCATGTGAAATTACCTTGCATTGATCCTGTAAGTTGAGAGAAGAGGAGGGAGAGAAGGAGAAATTGACAGATCAAAGAGGACTGAGAGATGAGCAGCATCGACAAGTGTAGCTTCATGTGTTTACGGGCGTGATTCAGACATCAATAACAACTTGATTACTCATCCTGAGAAATCATACACATACGCCACTCAGTCAGAATTGTATCTAGTGCTGTTTTCTTATTACCTGGATCTATCCCCTTCAAATAATTTCTGAAGTTGTTTCATCAATTTTCATCAAACAAGAGACCTGAGCACCTTTTGAAGATCAGAAACCTGTACTTTTTAGATTATAACTTACATGTATCGTTAATAAATGGTCTTTGGGAAAAGGGTTTCCCTACCCACAGCAGTGATTTATTCAGTGTGGGAGCAGCCTTCCCCAAGCCAATCTAGCAGAGCTCTTTGTGGGGAAATTTAGAGTCTTTCATTGAGCTCTAGTGAACAGAGGGGGAATTTAAGGGAGCTTAGGACCCACATTATTCTGAAATAATCACATTATCTATATACTCTTGTTCTGACCCACACCAATCCCCCTTCCCCCACTGCATCTTTCACATCCCGTTAAATCCAATTTTGGCTTTAATGCCTTGCCCATAACTAAATCAACACAGTTCAAGTGTGCTGTATGTTTTCGCACTCTATAACTCTCCTTGAGGAGGTCACAGATGCTGGTTAGAAGTCAGAAAGTGCAAGTTTCATTAGACACTGATCCAGTTCTCTTTAAAAGGATTCGTCTGGATTTTGGCATATAGCTAGTTTACATAAGCAGGTCCAGTCCATCACAAGACAGCAGTTTGTGATCTTGTGACTGGTGTGTGACTGCTGACCTTGAGACAGAAAATCCATTTAAGCTAATTGCTTGTGCTTGAGCAGTTAAGTCTTAAGACCATGAAGTGAGTGAGGTTGATGTGTTTAACCAAGCTGTATTATCAGCTGTTGCTTCAGCTCTTCCATATAGTTCATTTCTGTGTTACTAAGGGCACACTTCTCTCAGCCTTTGAGTGTTCATTTAAGCTCTGACCTGTATTGTCTGTAATATAAAGACATGTTGTTAGCCACACTAAGTGCATTTCATCAAGCTGTTTAAAATGCATAAAATGTAAAAAAAAAAAAAAAAAAACCCAATTTAATTTATTTTGTATTATTATTGGGGAAAGTGGATACAATAGTGGATTAATGAAAGGAAAATATGTCTGGCGCATGTGTGGAATAAGGACACTGCAATCTTCACTGATTTAAGGAAAATAAATGCTATATCATAAGGGGATGAACGGCTACCATGCATGAAGAGCTGAAGAAAGGTAGAGGCAGAGTTTGATCCAGATCAGAGGTTCAGGTCAGGGGCAAGAGCTAAGCCCAGCTTCAGGTTTTTTGTTTTATCTCAGTCAACATCTCACATATTATCTTATTGTATGAAACATCACAACTGGTTTGAAAGAAGAAGCTATCAGGCTTGTTTGAAAATGATCTGTTCACTCCAGACAAAGTTATGGGTTCAGGACCAGAGGGGCGCCAAGCGTCTTATAACAACATGATGGCAGGGCCCTGCAGACATGTGTTTGTTATGAAAAGTTAACTAGAAGAACACATCTGGAACTGATCACATTGTGGACTGAATACCTGTTTGATGTGTATGTTTTCTTCTAATATATCTAACATAAATATTCATATTTCAAAACATTTGACATTGCTCCAAAACTACATTCAGTATCTAGTGGGATGTCATGATTTGACCACTGTCATCCACTCTCGATCCATCGGAGCTTGTACAGATCAAGTCCTGCTTTCAAATGTACTGTCTAACATAGCTATCAGCTCCACTTCCTGTTGACTTTGTATGTTTGTCTCTGTTAGTAGGAACTGAAATGCATGTGATCGTGAATTTGTCGCTTTGCAGCTCTGCTTTAGCCGTGAAATCAATTCCATTCCACATTCCCTGACCTCCAAAGGAAAATACCCTCCAGCCTACTGCTGCATCCCCCTGATTTTTTAAAGGAGTTTTCATATCTCTTTATGTAGTCTTTCCTCATCTCCCTTCCCCCTGAAGATAAACAGAGTGAGAGAATGGGCAGGGAATGTAGCAAAGGTGGCTACTGAAATCTTTTGCCGAACTCTGCAGTCACAAGAGTGTTATGAATCTTTAATGTGAGACATTCGCACGGCAAGGAGAGGAAATGTGCTGAAAACGTGATTATGGACTCATGGGGAAGAGAATATTGGAGGATGGAGAAAGAGACACAGAAAGATACTGAGCAAGAAAGAGAGGGGGGTGAAAGAATCGTTTTGGAGGGCAAAGGAGGTAAAGAAGGAAAATATTTTTTAAGGTTAGTCCGCTTAAGGTAAAGACATTTTTCCACTGAACTGAAACAAAAAGTTGTAGTTGCACAGCCAGTGAAATATTTGGGCAAATATTTATTGTACTTTAAAACAGCTTTAGATTAATATCCTTTGGCTTGACAGGAGGATTTTTCCTGAGAGGAATAAATAAAGCAGAGATTTGGTCTGTGGTGTAGGATGTCAAGATAGTGTCAAACGTCTGCTCTGCAGATTAAAGTTTTAGAAAGCAACACTCATAGTGTTACTTTAATAAGATCAATTCTTGTCTCCTTGTTTTCTTGTCTGTCCTGTCCACTGTTTAGCCTGTTCTGAAAGTCTAAGATTTCATAGACTTTCTGATTTTAGCCTAGATAATCAGGCTGCCTGAGGTTGTGCATGAATATGTGCATGTGTGTACCTTGACAAATTCACATTTAGTTACACTGCAAAGGTTGTGGCCGCTCTGTTTGCTGCTACAGCTACAAGCAAGATTGAAACAGGAAATGGAAAAATGGGAACAGAGAGGAAAAGCTGCATTGTAAGACATTTTTATACAACTCAATACAAAGTGAAAATAGTCACAATGACTTATAAAAAGTTATCTAAATACTAGAATAGATACTTGCCCATAAAGCTGTAATATTTTTATTTTTGAACACATTCCTCTTCTTCTTATTTACACATCAATAATCACCTTTGACCCAGATTACATACTTAGTCCCAGTTACACTTTATCTAGTATGAATAAATCAAATTGTCACAGTCATTTCATGAGGAGACTTAAAAATATTTTTATTCCAACCTTATGGACAACAGTGTATAATCCAGTTTACTACTTGTGCTTCACAAAGTTCAACATTTCATCAAAGTGTTTTTCTAAAATGTATTTATGAAAAAAAAAAGTTAATATTTTGTCACTAAGAGTAAATGAATAATGGCTGAAAAACACCATGAGCTAGACATAAAGACAAGGCTGGCACCCCAGGACAAAAAAAATTAGAATTACAATTCTTAATTCTGATTTCAGGAAAATTATTTTGAAATGACAATTGACCCCCACAGTTCATTTTTGATTTCCAACAGTAACAGTAATTATCAACAGGAATAGGCCAGAATGCCTCTAGAGCCAGAGGGATAGATGTACAGGCAATCAAAGCACTGATATGTGGGATGTTGATGTAACTGGTCAAATACATTTGGAAAATTTGTCAGTAAAAAAGGAAAAAGTCTTTAGTAGTGGGTGTTTCACTGGGTCAAAAATATAAAATGTAGATATGCATAAAGGAATCAGATACTCAGAATTGGTTCTCTACCAGTCATTTAGTGGAGATGGAGTGATGATTTCAAGCATATTAAATGCACTTGAGTGGGAGCATTTTGGAGAATTTTAAGATCATAACACAGCTGTATATGATGAATCCATCCAGTCACAAAAGGGTTCTACTGCAACTGAAGCTAGCACTCCCAGACCAATTAACTAAAAAGTCACTGAAATAAGACCTGTGATTGGGGTAAGTATGGTCTGAAAATAAGTATAAGTAAGACGAACCGTTCAGAACTAAAGGGTCATGTGATACATGTAAGCTGTTTAACAGACGGTGCATGTTGTTGTACAGGAATAAAGGTTGATCTGAGGCTGCACTGGTGGGTTTTTCTACACAGACAAAGCCAAGAACTTGAAGAATCACTGGAGGCAGCCCATCACATCAGACTACGTCAGACCTGCCACGGAGCAGATAAACGTTTATGATTGTCTCAGCCAGATTGATGCCAAGTGCAGATCGGGCAGATGTGTCTTAAAATCTAGAGAGGGTGGGAAACAGCTATAGCTGAAGTAACAGTGAGTTTCTGTTCAAGTCAGGCTGTTTCCTTCTGCTAACACACTGGAAAAAAATCAAAATCTTACCAAGTGTATTTTTCTCATTTCTAGTCAAAATATCTCATCACACTTAAAATAAGTCATAATCACCTCAAAAGTAACTTTTCAGTGAGATATAAGAACTTATTTTTACCTCCGCCAAGGAGGTTATGTTTTCATCAGGGTTTGTCTGTTTGTTTGTCTGTTTCTTTGTTTGTCTGTTGACAAGGTAACTCAAAAAGTTACGGACAGATTTGGATGAGAATTTCAGGAAATATTGATACTGGCACAAGGAACAAATTATTAAATTTTGGTAGTGATCGGGGGGGGACTGATCTGCCATGGCGGAGGTCTGTGCTCTCCGCTTGCTTTTCTAGGTTTGACTTGTTCCACTGGCAGATTTTTTTTGCTTAATTCAAGATTTTTTTAAGCAAAAAATCTACCAATGGAACAAGTGAAAATTATCTTGGTGAGATTTCTTGAAAGACAGTTTTCAAGATCTGTTGTCTAAAAATAAGTTGTTATATCTCACTGAAAATTTACTCTTTAGGTGATTATGTCTTATTTCAAGGGTGATGACATATTTTGACTAGAAATGAGTAAAATACACTGGGTAAGATTTAGATGTTAATAATAATAGTTTGGATTTATATAACGCTTTTCTAGACACCCAAAGCGCTTTACATTATTGACCCATTATTCATTCACTCACATATTCTCCCTCTGGTGGTGGTAAACTACATCTGTAGCCACAGTTGTCCTGGGGCAGACTGACAGAAGCGTGGCTGCCAATTTGCGCCTACGGCCCCTCCGACCACCACCAAACATTCATACACCAGTGTGAGTGGCACTGGAGGCAAGGAGGGTGAAGTGTTTTGTCCAAGGACACAACGGATTAACTAGGACAGAGCGGGATTCGAATCACCAACCCTTCGGTTATTGGACAACCCGCTCTACCACCTGAGCCATGGCCACATGTTTTCCAGTGCAGGCTTAAGTAGATGCATGAATGGTATCAATCTTGTCATCTAACTGACAACAAGAAAGTGAATGAGCCTATTTCCTATTTATTTCCTCACTGTTTGTTCAGGTTTTAATAAGTGGTGACTATAAGTTTGTTCAAATATCTATATCTAATTTCTCTTGTTTTGTTGATAACAAAAAATAGGCGGAACTACTCCATCATCATGTTTTATTTATGAGGCAGTTGTACTTGTTTTGGCAGCTTAAACAGACAGATGTCAGCTCTAAATCATTAGATTAATGAGCCTCTCCTTCTTGTCAAATCAACACATTTAAAATGCATCTCTCTCTCTCATCTCTCCCTCTTTTTCCTTTTCTCTTCATCACAGCTTTGATATCAGCCGGTTGCTGCACCAACAACTGTAGAAATGTCAAGCTATGGGACAGGTAAGAACTCCTCTCCTCTTTGTTTCTCCTTTGTGTTAGTAAGAGTGTTTGAAGGAAGGCGAACAGCCATTTGAAGGTCATTGTTTGTTCTTTCCACCAGTGGCCCATAATCCTGTAATTAGCTACCATTTTCTCTTTTACCACAGTGTGTGCTTCTTTCAGCTGAAGCTCCAACACGTACAATATTTATATAAACGAGCTGGGTGGGTTTAATTTATATTAAAGAATAAGGATCTCTAAATGAGAAGTAAATAAAATCAGAATGTTTTCATAAAATTTGACTGATATTTATGTTCTCATGGTCCTGCGTCATTGCAGGGTTGTTGTAAGAGTTCTCCCAGAATACCAGCTCTAGATGAGTAATGTGTTTGCATGCGTGGTCTGGCCCAGGTGTAATCACAGTGGGCTTACAGGGGGACTACGGAGTTAGAGGTGACCCTGTCCTGTCCCTGTGTACCATCCTACATCTTCAATCAGGCCCCAGTGGGAGGGCAAGATGACTATGTTAACATTTAATGGCTGAAAGACAAGCCATGCATTCTCCAGGCGGATCTTTGCATTCCTCTGACCACTTCAGTCGCATATATACAAAAATACATATTGTGAGTCATTATTCACACACACTAACTCATGGGCAGTCCTGTGAATGAACATCTCCCTTCTTTATCTGCACATCCCTGTCTTTTCAATTCACTGTCTTTTCAATCATACCAATGCTTTTTCAGCTCCCACTCCCACATACCTCATACAAAAATATCAATGACTCAGGTGAGGAAAAGAAGAAAGTGTACTTTATGTCACTGGATGATTTGTGGGCTTAGAGAAAAGCAACAAGGATATGCTAACAATGCAGACTGAAGTCAGGTCCCTGGGAGACAGACACAGGCAGGTATCTATCTATCTATCTATCTATCTATCTATCTATCTATCTATCTATCTATCTATCTATCTATCTATCTATCTATCTATCTATCTATCTATCTATCTATCTATCTATCTATCTATCTATCTATCTATCTATCTATCTATCTATCTATCTATCTGCCAGTCTGTATTTTTTTTGCTATCATTTTGGATAATCAAACACAAAGCACAAAATTTCAGCTTTAAATCTTCATTAGTTTTGAGATGTTTTACTGTAAAAACAAGATGCTAAGTTCATCTAATCATTAACTATATGATATGATTAACTAAATGATAGTTGAATATTTGCCAAATTATAGCTTGTTGAAATTGTAGAGAAAAAAAAGCGTATCTCCACACTTCAATTCTGATATTTATTTGTCATGCTGTAGCACTAATGTGGTGACGAAGTAATTTTGTAAAAGAAATACAAAGTGAATTAAAAATCATTTCACACCTATATTTCAAATGTACATGGCTCAATCTAGTCTACCGTAAAAACAGTTATATCACTGGAAAAAACATATCTGTATTAATATAAGCACAAAATGTAAAGATGGCGTCTTTAACCAAACAAATTTTTTTGAGTATGAATTGATTCTTTGCCTCTTGTACCTCTCGTCTCTTCTTGTTTTAGTAGGACTGATTACAGTCTGGGTATTTGAGGTGGATTTAACCTGTTATATTGCAGAGTGTAGAAATAATAAGTCCTTAATACTGACATACACTACATTTGTAAACATCATCATCATTTGTGTAGCTCTTTATAGCCAGTGGTGGCTGGTGAAATAATTTTTTGGTGGAACACAGTATCCAAGTCATTTTTCAGCTACACTATAACCACATATCACTACTAGGACACACCAAAGTACTTTCACCACTATTTTCTGTTGAATTTCCCTTGGGATCAATAAAGTATCTATCTATCTATCTATCTATCTATCTATCTATCTATCTATCTATCTATCTATCTATCTATCTATCTATCTATCTATCTATCTATCTATCTATCTATCTATCTATAAAATATTCATTAAAATTAAAATACACAGTATGTGTTTTCAGTCATATATTTTTTATGAATCAAATTTCACCCATCTATCCTTCAAACATGCATATTTTTCTGACTCTATTGTTAAAGTCAGGCATGTCCCTGACAAGTGTCTTTTCCACTGATAATATGGACAATACATTTAGACCAGGGGCAAAGGTAGTATGGGTAGATTGCATGGCGTTAAAAAAAAAGTGAATCAAAGTAAGGGTTAAAACATAATACCTACACCAGGGGTCACCAACCCTGGTCCTCGAGATCTACTATCCTGCATGTTTTAGATGTTTCCTTCTTCAAACGCACCTGGTGATCATTATCAGGCTTCTGCAGAACTTGATGATAGGCGTATCATTTGAATCAGGTGTGTTGGAAGAGGGATACATCTGAAACAGGCAGGATAGTAGATCTGGAGGACCAGGGTTGGTGACCCCTGATCTACACCATTCATACCTGGAATTAGTCCATTTAATTAACCCCTGTGCTATCCAGCTGTTTACTTAGAACACTGTAGTGTTACTGAGGGACCTATTCACTGATTCCATTTCTAAGGAAGGTCTTGATTTTTTTCGGGATGTGATGTTTACTCCTGTGGATGGTGCTTGGGCTCTCCTGTCTCTTGTATTGGAGGGGGTCTACTGCACACAGGCCATTTATAATGACAGTCTATGGAGTTCTCGGGCAGCACCCTAAACAGGAAACATGTGACTTGACTGCTCATTAAACGACCGAAAACAGTTTTAAACTACACTTGAATGCAGATTATACATGATACTCATGCGCTATATCATGTATAGCTTGTTTATTTGAATATTAATGTTTTTGTAAAATTATTTGAAGTAATTCCTATCATCTTCTTCTTCATGTGAGACAGGTGGGGCGGAGCTCTAGGACCCTCTATTGACAAGCCGCCACTAAGTACAGCATAAATAAACCTAGAGATCTACTTAGACAAATTTAAGGAAAAAGGCAGATGTTTTTCAAAATACACACACTCTTTCTGCTTTCTTCACTTTGTCCTGAATGTCTCTGGATATAAAGATAGACATGTGACACTGTTTCATGTCAAAAAGGTGAAGCCAAAATATCCCAGTTTGGGGAGCTGTCATGTACCGTGTTGAATCTGTTCAATATATATTTAAGTTATACATCCTTCCACTCCTTTTCTAATATGCAAATGAAGTCATACTTTGTTTTCATGTATATGTACAGGTTTTTGTTTGTTTGTATTGTTTTCTTATAATCTGTTTCATTTGGAAAGACTAAGTGGGATTACTTGGTTTTGTTGCATATTCGAAATTTATAAATAAACTAAACTAAACTTATTTAGTCTGATGGGCACAGTGAGATAACCATGCAATGAAAAGACCTGTTAGTTCTGTCATGAGGTAGAGTTTCTAAAGCTTGTAAACAGAGCCAAGAGGAGGCGCCAAAGTTTAGCCCCCCTCAAAGACCCCTTGAATTACAGCATGCTGAAAGATTATTATAGAATTTTTGATGATAACAATGAAAAAATATCAACTATTGTCAACTTTAACTTAAGGAATATTTGACATCCTTCTCATATATCATATCTTATATCTTTTGCAGCTTTGATGCCTCCTCTTGACTACAACTTGACCAGCTGGGCTCCTCAAAGAACGGGAGGGTTGCTGTGGTCCAGCCATCCTGCGTCTCTGGCCTTCATAGACAAAAGGTTCCCTGGACGCCACCTTCCACGGCTCCGGGCCTCTTCCATGCCCGCATCCTGAAACACCCTGCCTCCATGTTTTCTTTTTCTACACATTAAGATCTTTTGAGGGGAAGGGGAGTTGAGCAGGAATGCTATTAGTATGGTTGGTAAACCTATGAGGACTGGTACAGCTCCTTGGATTAGACTGGATATCTGTCGCTGCCAACTGTGACACGGCTACCTCCCAGAGAGCACCCAGAAAAAAGAAAGGGATACTGGGGTTTGGTGAGAGGAAATGAAGAGTCTGCACTGTTTGTGCTGCTACCCATTGTTTACAAAAGTAGATAATTGATGGAGAAGCACACAATATAAACTTTCTATATCCTGCTGACCTAACCTTAATTATTTTCCACATTCCTGCTTCACACCCCCCACCCCCTCTCGTTTTCTTCTCTCCCACCCTCCCCTTCTTCATCCTCAGATACCCATCATCCTCAAAGTGTGTAATGAGACTGCTGTAATCTAATATTCTGTCTCTCAATCGCCAAATCCAACATGCATCACAGTATTGCCACCATCCCTTCTCCTTCCCTGATAAATTCTAATGTTTGTAAGCCATTTTAACTGAACTTGCAAGCAAAACAAAAATTGTATTTGTCAAAGATGTTCTAGTTAAAAAAAAAAAAAAAAAGAAACAAAAACCTCTTCCTGTGTCTTAAACCGAGATGGTCAACATTAGCTGCTGACAGATGTTCTAGTTCTATAAGATGCAATGTTCAGGTGTAATTTTCTTTTTGTATTATCTTCATTGCTCCCTCAAAGCGCCTATATTGAAGCTGGGGAGAAAAGTATATGTTTCTCCATGTTGTTTTTTACAAGGAAGTAAAGTAAAAAGTAAAAAGTAGATTATTGGATTAGTTTTCTATATATCTATATATAAATATCATATGATTATTATTTTTGACTTACTGGTATTAGAACTATTATATGAAGATGCATATGATATATATCAAATAATAAACAGACTTCTTTATGTAAATGTGCAACAATTGTTCACGTTTTATTTTGGTGTGGAGGTGGCTGTGTGCTGTTTGACGGACTGTGGTTGAAGGTCACATAGGGCATGTTTTAAAGCAGATAATGAGTTCAGGAGAAAAAAAAAACATCGACACATACAACATGGAAGGATGCCTTTGAGGAGAGTCTGTCATCACATTTGTCACTTAAAAGGATCAGCTGTTGGAGCGCTTGATGAAAAAAGGTATGTGATGACAAGAAATAGAAATACTGTTGATGTTGACTGCCACATGTTAAATATGACACCCTCATATCTTGCCATGTTTCATTGTTCAATAGAAGATAAGGGTTTCTGGCTGTAAGTTAGATTTTCAACAAGTAAGATGAAATACTAAATCTAACAATGCATTAGTCCATGTTTGACTGCATCCTGATTTCCTTAGTCTTCCAGTACCCTCAGATCCACTGGTTTCTGACGGCAGTTGGGTTGTAAATCACTGAAAAAAGGTCATAAGTAAATCACTTTTACAACAATTCCATAGTTTCCTTAATCGCATTAGATTTTATGGGAAGTATATGATGCATTTGCCAGAGACTATTTTCATTTTTTTTTTTTTAATTTCAAATGAATACAGCAGCAGCAGCATTTATGTGGGATTGATTGAAAATGAACTACAGTGCCCAAACTATTGTTAACACATCACCCAGTGCAATGGATTGACACATAGATATGTTTTAAGTGTGTGTTAATACCAAAGGAAATGTACTGCATGGCACACAGTAATGGGATATGTGTGGTTAATCGGTCATTTATTGTGATATATTAGTGTGTGTGTGTGTGTGTGTGTGTGTGTGTGTATATATATATATATATATATATATATATATATATATATATATATATATATATATATATATATATATGTATATATGTATATATATATATATATGTATGTATGTATGTATATATATATATATATATATATATATATATATATATATATATATATATATATATATATGGGAGGTATTGTTACGCCTCTATGAAATAAATGAAAATCAGCACAAGGTCATCACAAATACCACTGTGTCCTTGTGCGTGTGTGTGTAATATGTCATATAAGGTCATCCACTAATGTGAAGTATTACCAGCATGCTCAGTGCAAATGAAGGCGAGCTGAGACGGATCTGGTTTGATCTGATTGCTCAAAGTGATTAGGGTTTACTTGTTTGCCCCAGAAAAATCTACTAAGTGATGGTTCTGCTCTGCTGGGGCTCTTTAAATCAGATGTCTTAGCAGTAGTGTTACATATATTGTCTCCCTATAAGATGCCCTGCTGAGCTGTCAGTGGGATATAGGGACTGAGTGATTCCTTTATCCATACAGCAGAGTGAAGCTGCAGTAAATGACAAAAAAAAAAAAAAAAAAGAAGTAGTTCTCTCGTATGGATATCAGTGGTTAGAGGGGCTGGTTAGATGCAGAGATTTTTGCTGCTGTTGTTAAAAGTGTGCATTATGTTCAGCAGTGTGAGTGAGAGGAAAGAGGGGGAAATGTTTGTATTTACACATCTTAGTGTGTATTATTGTGTACGGAGTGATTGCATATGCTATAGCATAACTGTACTGTATTTCATTTGTGTAGGATTAGATGGACAGAATATGACAAGCTTTTACAGATTTCTGGATATTTAGATTTTTTAATCACTCCTTGGACATCAGTTCCACATATTAATCATTGATATGGTGTCGGTTTTATTTCATGTCGTCTATGGACATGTGTGCAGGAAATTTGTGTGTGAGTCTGTGTGCAAGTCTGTGCTGTTCAATATGCAGAGTCATGTTAGTGATTTGTCTATTTCAGGCCACCAGACACAGCAGGTTGAGACACACTCCTGCTATCCCATGAAGACCAAAAGTGTCTGTGTGTGTTTATATTGATTTGTGTGTATCAGTGTATCTGCTGCAGTTTAATTATACAGTATATATGTTAATGTGTGCCAGTGTGTTGGTGAGCTGCAGTTTATGTGTTTGTATGTGCATGTGGGTCAGAGCATGCAGCGCCACTGATCTCCTCTGCTGCATTGCAGCATGTCCTGCCCATCCCGAGGTCGCCGTCATCCTCCGCCAGGGCATTCTTCCAAGGTCGCAGCAGGTCAATCCTTCCCATCTGCATACCCTGCCACTGCGAGGGTAAATCTATAAACACCACACCAAATCTGTCAGCTGTTAGAGCTATGAGACACCAGTAAGGACCATAGTAACAGATCACCAGATTCAGGCTGGTAACAATAATCTATCTATATGGAGATCAGACATGTAATCTACCCAGATGACAAGTCGATCAACCCATGGAAAACGTATCACCAGAGGATGAACTTAGGCGGACCACACATTTTACATGCAAATACATGCAATTGAAGTCAGATAAAGTGACACTTTGACTTGGGAAGCTGTTAGTCTAGTAGAATTTACAATCCATCTGTGGAAGATGAGGACTTTTATTGGAGCTATCAAAAGGCATGTGGCTTCATAGACCTACAAGATGATCAGAGACTGCAGATGTTTCCTTCTTAGCTCACAAACCCCATGTTCTAACCCCATATTGGGAATACACTAAACAAAAATATATATAACTTCCTTGACCCTTGAAGTATACTCCTAGAAGTGTTGTTTATGAGACTGAGTATGAACATCCATCCCATGGGGTAGATTTAGAAATTATAATATGCACTTTGACATCAGCAAGAAAGTGATCTTGTTAATAGTCAGTGTCATGCAGAAAGTATGTGTTTGTGTGAAATAACTTCATATCCAGGAAAATTAGACAAGTCCCAAAAAGTGTTGAATAAAGTATACAGGTCCATCCTTTTGGAGGTATGAGCTATGACAGAGACCTACCTTGGGTAAAATGTTAAGTGTGCTGTAGAGATACATAAAGACCTGATGGCAAAACCCTTGTGTGGTAAGGGTAATAAAAATATTCTCATTATCAAACGGATATTATTGCTTTATGTGTACTAATGGAGATAACAACCTTGCGTTAATAAAGTAAATATCCTCAAAAGATGTGTTAGAGTTTATGAAATCCAGTTTTTACCACAAACATATACAACTGCTCAGTTCAACTGTTCAGTTTGAGAAGATTTTGCAATAAATCTACCAAGGAGCACCTTGGGAAATGCAGTTTATGGCAGCTGACTGACGTGCTTTCTGACTGTGTCTCTTTTCCAATGTGGCTTCAGGGAGCTGTTTGACAAGGGAGTAGCTTGTACAAATGTACAAATACTCAGCCTCAGCTCATCTAGCAGGATGTTTGGGGTTTTATTACATTCACACAGCAGGGCGATTTCAATGGGGCTATCAATGATTTATCATCTAGAAACAACAGAAACAAACAAATAGATCCCTACATGATTTACTGTAACACTGCACAGTCTCAGATTGTGCTCATATCAGACTGCGTCCCTTATTTATGTAAATAGTGGTGGCATCCCTGTGTGGTGTAAAATGTACAGCAGTGCACCTATACACTACATAGTGTAATACACTCTGCACTGTACACTGTAGACTCTCTGGGGACAAAAAGAAAATGAAGTGTATCCTTAAGCTACACTGATTTGAATAAATGCACTCATGCATTAGATCCCAGCAGGGATTTTACTATATGTGTGACTCACAAAAAGATTGCTTTTTGTCATTCTAAACACTTTTGCAAATTGATAAATGTCTTTGCATTCTGTCTGTACATGAAAAGAGTAACAATGTGCTTCATCTGCATTCTGTAGGTGGTAACACCTTTGTGAAACACATTGCTGTAAACATAGCATCACCACGATCCTGCAGCCTCACAACAAAGCACGTAAACTTCTCACCCCATGTAGGTCACCAGCATAAGCACAAAAAGAATGTCGATGCCACATGCTCCTAAGACTCGTCTGCTAACGACCCATCTCAAGTACAATAGGAGTTAATTACATCCTCTAATGACTTCACTCACTAAGGCTAATGGCAGACTGAGATAACAGATCTCTCATTACCACTCCTACCATATCTAGGACTGAAATGAAGGACTTATTAAGCAAACTGCTTGCACTTTATTGTGGAGACAACTGCCACATTATATGTCTCCTGCTAGACAGGGAGACAAATGTATTTAAATTTGACACACAGTCCTGATGCCATTAAGCATGTTTCAGTACTGAGGTAACAACCCTAAAGAGTCCTGCATTTTTTTATTATGTGCCCAGTACAGCCATGATGTTGCATGGGTGGTTGAGTTATTGTCCTGAAATATCAGCCAACAATATTAAGTCCTATTAGAAGTACTAATCTGTGACACTTATCTGCTTTGGCTTCATGTGCAAGGACGAAGCTCCCCACTAAGTTGTGAATGATCATGTCTTTTAGTGAATTACCTTATGTGAAGCATCATATTTAATCGTTGAAGACCTAAACAAGTGTAATAACTTGAAACACTAATAATATCAATGCATTTAAATAACTCAGGTAACATGCAGTTTATCAGCTTTTCAGAAGCATCAGATGTCTTTTTTTTTTTTTTTTGGCTTTTCCGAGGCACCGTAGTGACTGTGGAAACATTGTCATGCTCTACACCAGGTGTCACCAACCCCGGTCCTCAAGATCTACTATAATGCATGTTTCAGATGTTTCCCTCTTTCAGCACACCTCACAGTTGTTATCAGGTTTCTGCAGAGCTTGATGACAGGTTTATCACTGGAATCAGGTGTGTTGGGAGAGGGATACATATGAGAGTATATACACCCCCTCGTCCCAGTTGATAGTACCACTGGCTCGCTTCCTGATCTCAATAACCTCCCTGATCCAATGTTTGTACTTGTTGCTCTCCGATCCAACAATCCTTGTGCTGTCCCAATCCATGATATGATTGTTTGTACGTATGCATAACGTCATATACGAAATACCATGCAGATCATGCAATAAAACATACATAGGGGAGACAAGGACATTTGGGAACATCAAAAAGAATGCAAAAAGGAAACAACGGGATGCCTCACAAGAAAACAAAAAGAAAAAGCAGAACAAGAAAACTTAAAATCAGCCATATCAGACCACTGCAGGAGAAACAATCATATCATGGGCCCTGCACTTGTCCCCACACCCACACCAAAGTCCGTTGTGTTAACCACTGAGCTATCTAACTCTTTACTCATGGCTCAGTAGTATTACTTACGGACCTGTTCGGTGATTCCATTTCTGTGGAAGGTCTTGAGTCTTTTTGAGATGTGACGTTTGCTCCTGTGGGTGGTGCTTGGGCGCAATGTCTTGCACCCTTAAGCTCTCCTATCTCTTGTATTGAGGGGGGTTCCACTGTAATGAGGGTCTATAGAGTTCTTGGGTGACATCCTTAAAAAAGGAAACACATTACTTGACTGCTCATTAAACGACTGAAAACCTTTTTAAACTACACTTGAATGCAGATTATACACAGTACTAACTGGCTGTATCATGTACAGCTCATTTATTTAAATATGAATGTGTCTGTAAAATTATTTTAGGTGATTCCATTCATCTTCTCCTTCATGTGAGACAGGTTTTGGGGGGGGGGGGGGGGGGGGGGGGCACCATAGCGCCCTCTACTGGTAATGTGCCACTGATGAAATTCGACCAGTGTAGTATACACCTAGAGATCTTGTACTTGTTTATTATATACTACTTGATACTTTTGGCCAGGATCATTATATCATTAATATGGAATAGGTCATGTCAAGCACAGCATCGATCATACAGACTGATGAACAGGTGCACTGACTGACAAAAATGCAAGGACTCGGTGCCAGAAAGCATCCATTCTATTTGTAGTCACAGTTTGTGTGTAATTAGCATCTGATTTACTAAGGCAGCAGATAATTATGCAATCAGTGACTGGTACTGCTTTCTAAGTGCATTCTCCAAGTCAAGGGAAGCTCAAAAGGTGCAGTTCAGCAGTGTCTAATGTGATTTTTTTTTTTTTATGTTCCCTTCCCCATATAGTGTTTTTTTTTTTTTTAATATGTTCACTACTTCTGCTGTCACTGAGATTTCAGTATAAAATGGAAGTTAATAGAATTTTCTCTTTCCCACCAATATACCTGCTCTGAACTAAAAAATAAAAATAAAAAATCTTTGCAAAGCGAGTAAACACAAGTAAAAGTGCAGGTTTCTGGAGCTGTTTTGCAATGCAGACTAAATCATAATATATTCTTTTACCTTAGCATGACTATTTTGTATGAATCTTATCAACTCTTGGTACTTTCTTTAGCACCAGCATTGTTTCTGTATTTTTGCTGTCTTTCTTCTTTCAGCTATTGTTTCTTGGGGTTTTTTTTTTTCTTTTTTTCCTTGTCTCATGAGTGGGTGAGCATAGTCAGGAATGGTGAAGTGATATGTTAGCATTAACACAATGCTGATATGCAGTGACAGCAATGGAGGCAGAGGTAGGAGCTGAACACAAAGAGAGATCCACAGCTGACACAATGAGACAGGGGTTAGAATGAGAGGCCAGACCTTTACACAAAGTTCCCACATCAAACTGCCATGACTCCAGTGACCTCAAATCCACATAATTTCTTTTCTCCAGGAAGTGATGTCTAGTTGTGTTTCTACACTGCCTGAACAAAAAAAAAAAAAAAAAGACACTAACACCATACTTCATCCGACCACATTTAGCTTTGATTACAGGATGCATTCACTGTGCCATCATTTATGACATGCAAGTGCATATGTAATGTCACAATAAATGTCACACAATTGTTTATTTCCATCCAGAGTTTCAGTCATTTTTTTTTTTGCCAAGACCTTGTACTGAAAAGTGAATGTTTGTCTGTATATGTCAGTTCTGGGAGGGAGGGATGGATGGATTTCATTTTACCAACACAGAATGTTGCTGAACCTAGCCTTGACCATCTGTACCAATCCCAGATCATAACAATGCCCCCACAGATCTGTACTCTAGGCACTAGGCATGATAGGTAAACACTTCTTTCACCGCTCTTCTCACCCTAATGCATCCATTACTCTGGAACAGGGTCAATCTGGACTCACCAGACCACATGAACTTTGTCCATTGAGACAGTCCAATTTTTATGCTCTCTATCAAACTGATGGATGTTTGAAAAATGAGAAGCCACTCAATCCATTTGATAGAGTTAAAGAATGTGTTGCAGGTAAAACATATTAATCTTAACAGTAATTATCCAATGGTAGGATCTGAACTATTTGCTCAGGTAAATCCAAGTGGGTTTTTTTTTCTTTATAAAAAGATAAATACTCATTTTTTTATGATACATCTTTTTTGTGGAAGTAGACTGTATACTACATTTAGTGAATCATTCAATAAAGACTTGATGCAAAATTATTTAATGGAACCATTTGCAGCATTTTTGTTACTTCCCAGAAATTTGTGTTGGAATCTGTTGTTCTGGTAGTCAGTCTTTTTGTTGGTGTTAGGACTCCATTTTTAAACTGGAAGTTGGTGTCAAACACAGTTGCTGTTCTAAAGTAGCAAAATGGTCCTCAGCATAGAAATTACAGTGATCACACATCCAAGAGTGGCTCTCAGTAAATTATGCTATCTACAACTGTAGATTTAGATATCACGAGTGTAGTATTGCAAAAAGGCTAAAACGATCTGTTGCAGATAAAACAATTTTGATTCATAATTCAGTCCCTGAGTTAAAGTAATTGACAGAGAAGTAAAAAAAAAGTTGTTTTCTAAGAACTGAGGCCCAAGATGGCTTGAGGTCGTATCCTGTTCATCTGAGGGTAGAAAATAGATTTGTTCACCTCTGTCACATTCATTTTCTGAGCCCGCTTTATCCTCACTAGGGTCACGGAGGTTGCTGGAGCCTATCCCAGCTACTTATGGGTACACCCTGATATGTTGCTAGTTCATCACAGGGTTGACATATAGAAACAAACAATCACTCTCACAATTACACCTATGGGTAATTTAGATTAACCTATCAGTGCATAGCTTTGGATGGTGGGAGGAAGCCAGAGTACCCAGAAAGAACCCACGCAGACACAGGGAGAACATGCAGAGAGGTCCCACCCCCATCGACTGGTGTTGGAATTGAACCCAGGACCTTCTTGCAGTGAGGCACGAGTGTTATCCACTGCACCACCATGTCGCCCACCTTTGTCACAATTAGGGATGGGAATCGAGAACTGGTTCTTTTTGAGAACCGGCTCCCAGTAGCTCGATTCCATGGAATCATTGTCAATGACATCAACGATGTCTTTAGTTTCACTTTCACTGTACGCCCCCCCCCCCGCCCCAAACCGGGCCCGGCGTTATCTGTTATTATTATTTGTACATACTGTATAAGTTATATTTTCTGTGCAGAGATGGAAACATAAAAGACAGTTAAACACATCCATTTGTACTCTTTTATTCCCCCACCCATTGAGAATCGATAAGAGAATCGATAAGGAATCAGAATCGATAAATTTTTATCGATTCCCACCCCTAGTCACAATGGTTTCAAATCTCTATTTCACTTCTTATCTCCCTGTTTGTCAAATGAGCCAGATGTGAAACAAACTTGTCAGACATGACAGACATTATAAAGATGAGAGAGAAAACACCTGCTTAAAAAGAGAAAAAGGCAAACTTCACAAGATTTGGTAGAAAACACTCTTCATAAAGCTAGAGGAGTCAGAGTGAGCCTCAGCTGGATATGAAGTTACTCAAGAATGTGGATTTACTCTTCTGCTGGAAGGCATCTGGTGTATTGGATGCACACACAGCACCTGGTCCAATAACACCTTTGTATTCTCTGATGAGAGGAGGATGCATGGTTGGTAATTTCCTACTAAATAGCTTTCACATCATTTAGATGCTGTAGCAAAAACACATTAGGTTGGCAAATGCTAATTCCTAACATCGGACATTATGACATTCAATCCATCTCTGTCAAAGATCAAATTATTAGAATGACGCCAGCAATAAGCCATTTGTCTCAGTCACACACATGCACACACAATATAATCATCATCTGACCCAGTAACTACAACAAGAACACAGGCCAGCTGAGCTGCAGCTTGTGTCCAGATTTTCACTTCAAAGAGGCAGATGCTTTAGTTTCTGATAATAGTTACTGTCTTACTCTCTTGCTGTCTTTCTCTGCCTCAGTCTCCATCTGACCGCATTCTCCTCAGTTTCATAACCCTTAAGATATGCTTAGTTTTAAGCAATATCTGACAATTTGGGATGCCAGTAATGCAAAACACACCATAATAACTCTTTCATGAGGTGCCCTTCTGTGAGGCTAGCAAAGTTTAGTCTTCTGCAAAACTTTTTTTTTTTTTGTTTTTACAATATGCAAAAACCAATAATGTCATTTCACCTACTCTCCTCACAGTGACCAGGCACAAGGATTTGCTCAAACAAATTCATACACACCCAAAAGATGAGGGCGAGAAATAAAGGCCCATCTCAGATCGTTTCACTATATTAGTTTAGCTACATGGCTTGAACTAAAGGATGAGATGACTCCTTGGGGATAGTTTTGATGACTTTGTCCCCTCCTGTTCTTTACCCCACTGATACTCTGAGCTCTCCTTTTCATTTTTATTATCACTTTAAAAATAGCCAAGCAAAAAGAGCCAGTCTGCAAGAATAAAGGAGATGTATTTGCACTAGCACATAAAGTGATTTAGAAAGGGCTACACATCTGTGTATTGGACGTTTAATTCTTTTTTAATGAGAATCACAATAATAAATAAAGTTGGAAAAATATAATCTTTAGTTCTTAACAGTAGCAGTAACAACAGTTTAAGTGATTATGAAGCGCCTGATTCAAAGCTGAGTCAGTTCTTAAATAGTCTGAAAGTGTTGATGAATAACCCGTCTTTATGCAGCTGGTAGCTCATGCTAATGTGTGCGTCAGCTTTAGGTGAAGGACAAAAGGACAGGCTGAGTTTCCTTCTGGATGAAATAAATAACGTTTAAAAGATGGATTAGAATATACAGATAAATGCGCACTTCCTGTGCACTGCACACACAAATACAATGATCTGTTAATCTGCATGCACATCAATATGCCATTAGTGTCCTTTGAAATGAGAGGGAATAGGTATCATTCCTATTAGACTGTCAAGCCTGGCAAAGGGTTTAGGCTGATTTGTTTGGGCTTATCCCTAGTGTTGATGGAGAGACTCTGAGAAAAGGAGAGAGAGCTGGAGTGAGTCAAAAGATGGGACGAAGGAGTCTTAAACAGGAAGAGTGAACTAGAGTTTAGAGAGAATAAGAGAGTAGGGGAGTAAGACAAATATTTCCACACATTCACATGTAAACCCTGCAGAGGAAGCATGAAAGACCACTAACTTTCCCTTGTTGAACTATGAAGTTTGTTTTCTGGAAATGCCTGGACCAAAACTGAAAATAGAGGCAGTAGTGAACCACTTGTACCTGAACAGCATTCACATTAACTTATTAACATGTAAAAACTTGATTTAAAGATTTACAGCAGTGTTCTTCAACCTTGGGGTCGGGACCTCACTTGGGGTCACCTGAAATTCAAATGGGGTCGCCTGAAATTTCTAGTACCTGATAAAAATAGAAACAAAACTTATTAATTAAAAATATATATATGGTGAGTTGAGAGAGACAATCCCAATACATAAAAGACATGACAAACTGTGAAGCTGAAACTGAAGCACTGTGGTACTGTTTATCTGTCAAATGTTCATTGTGGTCAGTTTCAGATGCTGCAGCTCTTTCATAATTCATAGTTTGAGTTATTGTTTGTTCAGTATTAATTGTCAGCCTTGTAAATCCAAGCTGGACTGACTGCACATATCCTGACCAAGGAAAATAAAATTCTCACTTTATGCAGTAATCTACACCTGGCTTTTCAGCCTCTGTCCATAATAATATATATTACGTAGACTAAATGTTGTCTAAAATTAACATTTATTTGCAACATAGTATAGCAAACTATTACATGATCAAAAACAAATTAATTTTAGCCAAAAAAAAAAAAAAAGTCTCCGTTTTGAAAATCTGGGGTCGCCAGAAATTTGTGATGTTAAAATGGGGTCACGAGCCAAAAAAGGTTGGGAACCACTGCTTTACAGTGTAAGTAACTGCAATAAATAGTGTTGGATAAGGGACTTATCTATTGGCAAAAGGGGTTTAATGATTAACTGATATGAAATGGAAACAAATGTTAACTTGACTGATATGATTGCACTGACACATGGACCAAAATCCCAACCCTCAATGGGTGAGACTGCATAAGTGAAACTCATAATAGCAACAAAGACTCTGTCCAGCTAGGATAAGCAAGATTACATGAGCCAAAGATGCAAGTACGAAATATTTTTATAAGCCAAAACCTTGCCAGAACTCCCATACATACAACATTCATAGAAACTTTAATTACTAAAGACTTAATACCAGAGACTATTCCTAATTAGTGGATAGAGGAACCACAAAGTCATCAGTTGTTTTCTGAACTGATTTTTTGAAGCCAGTAGTTTGCGATTTATCCATTTGGCCAATTTGGGATTAGAGCAAGGGATCATGGGAGTGTGAAGGCTAAATGCTAACTTACTGACACTGTAAGATGGTAGAATTCATCAAATATTGTGTAACAAAGTCATTACCAGTTAACCCTTTTAACCACAACTAGAGTAAAAAAAAAAAAATCTGTTTTATCAATAAACACAAACTCTGAAAGTCCACATCTGCAGGCGAGTGAGCTGTCATACAGACCGGTCAATAATGCCCCAACACAGCAGAAATCACAGTCTCTATTCAAGCTGAGATCTGTTTAAATGATGAAAAATGCAAAGATGGACCATTCAATCACTTATTAGAGTTTCCCAATAAGATAAATGAGAATGAAATGATGCCTGGACAAAAATTATTGACTTTTAGAGATAAGTTCAATGTAACTCTATGGGAGCCAGTGCTTTTTGGAGCACGTCCCAGTGCTTTGGTGGTATTACAACTTTAAAATACTTCTGTATTGGCTGCATTTTTGAGCCAATATCCTTGTACCTGGCTTGCAGCATCGTTGAGAGTGCTGGGTTTTGTGATATGGCAAATACTTAAGGAAGAGATGAACACCAAGTAGACTTACTTTAAATCAAAGTAAGGAAAGTAGTTGAACAATTCAGTTCAATTTTATTTTATTTGTAGAGCCCAATATCATTAGCCTGGCCTGGCCATCTGGTTTTCTCAGTGTATTCAATACTGTGAAAGTAGTTTGGAATTGGCCTATCACTGTGAAATATGCACAATCTATTCTATAACGAACTAACCACAAGTCTGGGGGGCGAGTGTTTCGCTATTCCAAGTCCGCAAATCTCTTTACAACTGTTGTTGGTTGTTTACGTAATTCAAAAATAAGGATTGAATTACAGATTACACCCTGTATTTTTATGTTTCTCTGACAAAAGTATCACATCCATCCTATCTGTGATTGGTTAACTCGGCACCTGTTAGTCCCGTCTTCATGTTTGGATTCAAGCCCTGCGAGTCCAGATGGATTTCTCATTGAAAAAGATGGATGGCTGGCCAGGCTACAATATCACAACAAGGTCGCCTCACAGGGCTTTACAGAATTTGTTGAATTTATAAAAAACTAGTACTGGGCAGTGATTAAAATTTTTAATTGCAATTAATCGCGTGGATTTCTGCGATTAATCGCATAGTTATACTGGGGGGGGTTGCCGACATCAACAACGGGTATTGCCTTTAAATGATATTTCAGACTCGAAGTACTCCAGTGATAAAAAATAATTCCACATTGCTGTGCTTCCAAACAACTTTGGCCTTCTCAACCCCACCATTTGAAGACATTTAAAATGAAAATGTCCATGGAAAAGACCGATACTTTTCTCCATATTCATGTCCCCACCAGTTTATTTCCAGTTGTGAGTGACTGACAGGAGTCTTAAACCCACTAATCACTACTAATACTAATAAGACCGTTAATATGTGATGTTCAGTTGTTCAAAGCAAGCAAAGGGGGCCCTCTAGTGGTCAGAATAAGGTGCACTAACGTATGTTTTGTCTTTTCCGTGTTCCCATAGCCAGTTCTGATATAAGAAGGACTTAACAGACACGTTTCTTTCACTCTGTTTGTGTGGCCTGAAAAATGTTTGCCTGTCAGTATTTTATGTTCAGTTGTTGTAAGAATGAATAGTATAAAATATCTCTGATGTGAACCTTTTGTTACTGGATAAAAAGACGTTGTAAATCTTAAATTAATCTGTAAATGCTAATCGTTAGCGTGTCTATGGATTTTTCCCATTCAAGTTAGCATCGAGCTAGCGGTGTTTTCCCCATTCATTTAAATGTATAATGCCATGTAAATGTACTAAGTGAACATGACTGAGACATATTTTGTATGTATGTTGCAGTTTTACAGTGAGTCTACAGTAAGATTTGGAGAGAAGTTTTGGGCTTTTCTTGTTAAACCTGTTGTCTATCTGCCGAGCTAATCGCTACAGGCACACAAGCAGAGGCAGAAGAATAGGAGTTAGAATTGTACTGTCCTCGCTAAGACGTCTGTAGCTTAAACATGTTAATAACACATTGTAATAAACACATCCAAAATAACGTCATAAACATGTTTCTAACGGCACGTTTGCATGTGAAATTATTAAGCAAACAACAGAATCATTGATACATACTGGCGTTGCTTCTGCAGGAGTTATGCAAAGTTTGATTCAGCATTATGCAGAAAACGTCGCTCACTTTTCTCCTCTCAGCTCCTGCACAGTTCACACAGAGCATCGGCGTGTGGAGCGCCAAAATAAAAGCATGAGTTTCAAAATAAGTGTCCATACGTATAAATGAACTAAGACTTGCTTGAAAGGCAGAACGGCATTAACGGGAGATTCAAAAAATTGTCGGCGTTATTTAATGAATGCGTTAACGCGGTAATAACGCGTTAACTTGCCCAGCCCTATAAAAAAACACAATGAAAATAAGCAAACAGTCATTGATTAGTATGTTAAACAGTGGATGAAGCAAATGGTTTAATGTCCATGGGAACCCATTTCAAATAGGGGGTGCTGTGAGGATCATGCCAACGGTGATGCAAAATCAATTAGCTTTTTCAAGTCATGAAAATACATTGTTTGACTATTAATGCAATATTACTTGTAGAAGATAGATAAATAAATGATTAAAAAAAAACAAAAAAACCACAGGCTACACAAAATATAAGACTAATGAGTGACTGACTCATAGAAAAGCCAGATTTACACAATACTGCAGCAAATACCAACGACTCTAGACAATACTCTGAAGCACAGGCTAACACACAACTGGCAGCTGTGTAGGCTCCTGGCTGCAGAAAGCAAGAGTTACAAAATAGACTACTTTAAGAGCATGGACTACTGATAAAATATATGCAAGGAAAAGAACAGACATTTGTTTCTTCAAACTAAGCTGATAATGAGTAGGCCTAGGCCTAGGCCTATTAATGCTGAGTCTGAGTGCGATTTGGTGTGGGACAGGAAAAGAATTGTCTCCCCTCTCATTAAAAGTCCTTCACCGATTGACAATAGAAACAATATGATTTAAAAAACTTTTTTGTGATGAAAACAGCGATGAAATTAGAACCCACGACAAGTAATAGGAGTGTGAGTGGTGCTATCTGTGGTGCTGAAAGGGTTACTGTTGGTCACATTTTATTATGGTACAACAACGTGTTTCCCACAATTTACAATTTATATGTTTGTTTTTTTCATTAGGTCAAAAGGAGGCTCTTCACACTATAACTAATTACTGTCATTTATTTTCATAAACTTTTCAGAAGCATTTCCACCTTTACGTTTTTCACAAATCACACCCTGGGTTTACTGTTGTAGCAGGTGCACAGACCTTAAGATGATGCTCCAAATGTGTATTTTCGATCCGAGGTAATACTGTTGAAAGTTTTCACCATTTTTTATGTCCAGCTGTTCCATAATGTCTGCATGCACATGCATGAGTGTGAGGTGTGTCAGTCTCTTCTGGGTCATGCTGCTCCTCCACCAGGCTTTAAGGTGTCTAAGTCATGCACATGTAAACTAGGAAATCTTAAATCTACAATGAAAAACCTCAGCCTAAATTAAATTGACATTAGAATACTAACCAACAAACAATAATTAGATCATTGCTCTTTATTGATTTACTTTGGAATGTTTTGTCCTGTGATCCAGAGGGGGGTGCTGCAGCATCCTGTGCATCCCTACTTCCCATGGCCTTGGTCCCAGGTATCCCCCGTCCTTAGACCCTCCTTCTCGGCAAGGAAAATCTCCAACAACCCAGTGGGAAAAAGAGAACCCTCAGGGAGAACCACAGTGAAGGAGTGATCCACTGCCATGGACAGACAGGCTGTAGATGTGACCAGGACTGATGGACATCCATTTGCTGATGTAGTTCCAGTCTGTAAGGATGCAGTAGGCGGGGGTACATGCAGACAGCTGAGGGGGTACATCACCCTCATCTAGTCAGATGAGGGTGAGGAGGTCCACCCAGACAGGTGAGGGTAAGGGAGGAAGTCAGTGGTCACAGGTCAGAACAGGACACAGATGGGTCACCTCAGGTCCCGTCGTCATTGGGCCTCAAGTGGCTACATCTGAAACAGTAGCCACTCCCCCAGAGGGGAGTGGGGAAAAGGGACACAGGGTGAATAGCAATGAACAGACTAAGTAAACCAGATATTGCAAATTATTAGTAGAGACAAAAGTGGTACACAATACCAGAAACAGGCGATAAGATTCAGTGCACTGTCCTTCCCCCAGCATTATTGCTCCTGGGTCAGCTTAGACTGAACTGCAGGGTTAAGTCTGTTGAACAACAACTGTCAAATGCAACACGAGTGGTAATAACAATCGATTGCTGAATTTGTATGACTGATTCCTATGTGACAGTCACAGCTCAACACATCTACGTACCTTAGCTTTTTACTTAGTAAATTTCTTTGAAGCAATGCTTTTTACTAAGAAGTTGATGTTAGCAAGAGCTGGGGTAACCCCTCACCAAAACTAATCCCACTGCATTGAATCACCCTGAAGTGTTCTGTATTAAACTGTATCATTCCTGAGTCGTATTACAGCCCCTGTATCTAAATACATATCGAATCATCTTACAAGGGTGAAATGCATACCCAGTGTCACAATATTAACTTGCAGTAGATTGTAAGCCTGACTCTGATTCCCTTTTGCATTAAGGGTTTTCTGCATTACAACACCTTCCCTCTGACCTAATTTTCTCACCCTAACCAGGTTCTTGATGTCTGAACTTCAAATATGTTTAATTTTGTGGGCATGGCCTGTATTCACTGTGTCTGCAAATAGTCCTCCTTATCCAAAAAAGTAATCTTGCTCACATTGGGAAATTATTAATGCGGAAGGGGATCAGATTCTGCAGGAGGTCAGGAATCTGCACCACACCTGTTGGCAACAAAAAACATGTTTTAGCTTCTTCAAAGGGCATAACAGTTATAATATCACACTAGTACTGAGATGCATAGAACCATGGTAATTCTGCTCATTCTACGATTTAAAGTATGTCATTCTTCTTCAGTTCTATTGTATTTCTTCCAATTGTTCGCTGTCATTTTGAATATTGATGACACATTTCTCTGTAGACCCAAAGCTGGAAGGAAATATCATCAAGTGTAAAATAGTGTGGATGGTGTGAAACCGTGGATAACGTGTGAGGAGCTTTGGGACAAGAATCAGGGAGCCAGAGACAGGCTGGGACAGCCGTACTGCTGCCCCAGCAGGCCTCGGCCTCATTAGAATCAGAAGCAGTTCTGTTGAGTGTGTCTATGCATGTATGTGTGTGAGTTTGTGTGAGAAAGAGTGTGAGTGTTTACTTGCACTAGCTGGGAGGCCCAGTGGGCAGGAGCAGATGCTCCATCCTCACACTCAAACTCCCCCAACAGTGTGTGTATCTGTCTGTGTTGAGACATTCTGCTCACATTTATAGTGTGTTGTGTATATGTTAAAGTGAATATGTGTTAAAGATGAGTGTTTATTTGCTGCTGTGTTCGTGTAGCTTTAATTTCATCCAGTTATTTAATAAATTCTTGTTCTTGTTTTTAAGCTCTTCATCATTTTACATTTATAAATATCAGTGTGCCAAAGCATGTCAAGTCATGTTATCTCCTTTGCATCCTCAAAGCAGAGGGTTATGTGTTGACCCATGATAAATAGGCCTTACTCGCAGGCAATGAAAAACTATGATGATCCTCGCTCCTACACGAGTAATGCTGACATCAGAGTGCACTGATGAACTGAATGGCTTAAAATGTGTGGTCATGCGGGAAAGTGTAGAGAAGATGCCATCTCCAAAAGTTTATTCTCAGTGGTCCTAAATCTTCTGGATGCTGTTTAGACTTCCCATTTCCGCTGCTGACACAAAAGCCATCCCTTTGTTTTTCATTAATTAGTCATATCAAACTTTTAATTTTTCATTTAGGAAATTGAAAAAGACAGTAAAGTTAAAATAGATGCTGCATCTTACAAAGTGTCAGTAATAACAACATGTAGGACAGTGTCAGTAAACCTTAAGCTCCCAACAGATGGTAAGAAAGCCAAAGCATGACCAATGCAATCTCTTTCATATAGAGGAATGACTGGAGTGATGCCTGCATATAGGCTTAGATCACAGCTTCTCTCGGCATGGTGCTTAGCAGATATGCAGATATCTTGTCAACAATGCCCCCAAATGTGCACAAAGTTTGTCAGGCAACATGGTTTAAATTGGCTCCTTCCTGAAAGAAATCTCTATTTATTCCAGTGAGTGGCTGCTGATTGACAGTCAGCAGAGAGTTACATTGATGTTGACGCTGATAACACTGAACTACAAAGCAACTACCCCCCATGAGATAGCAGTAAAACAAGAAGTTTTTGCCAAGTTATTGTGAGAAAATTAATTGTCATACAGTACAGTGAACAAAATGAAAAGAAAAATGGTAGCAAACATTCAGTCAAGCCTGAATTATATGCATGCAAATGTGCACCCTCAACTGTGCAGTATCTACAGAGTGTAAACATTTCCCCAGACCCGTCAAATATGTCCACTGTCTGAGCTGTCTCATCCATGTTTCTGCTAGTCTTCCTCTTTTCTCTTATCTTCAGCAAGAAGCTTTATCATCTCTCTACGCAACAGTGTCAACAATCTGGGCTAAATGGCCTTTTCCAGGACCTATTTGGCGCCACATCGATTAAAGGGCCTGCCACCCTGATGGACGATAGCAGCAGCAGGAGAAGAAAGAGGCTATGTCAGCGAAGGGGCCTGATGATAGAGAGACTCAGCTGAGCAGAAATCTAAAGTCAGGTGTGGTAGATGGAGACGGTAGCAAAAGAATGTCCACTGAACCACGACACCAGTAAATATCGAATGGAGGCTGTTTACTGACTTGTCAGGGAGCAGTATTGATTTTCCCTTGTGTCCAGTCTAAAGAGGTAAACAAGAGAAGAGGACTAACATATGGTGCCGTGGCTTCAAGTCTTTGGGAATCAATGTGTGTGTGTGTGTGTGTGGGGGGGGGGGGGGCAAAGCACATTGTTCTTTCAGCAGGAAATAAATAACAAAGCTGTAACTCATGTGGATTACACTTCTGTCTTCAATGACAGCTGTCTATGTGACTCAAACTCACTGAACATGCATCAGCAGATTAAATCAGCAAGGCCTCAGTTTGGATGACAAATAGAACATAATGTGACCTTTGACACAGCCCTGTGATTAATTTAAGTAAAAATAATGTGACCTTTAGTTTATTTCAAGCACATCTCACAGTACAAAGATTGTTCTCAGGGAACTAGAAAAAAGAACTGTGTTGAAAATCACCCAAACTAACAGAAACAGTCCTGATTTGGGAATTTTTTTTTTCTTGTAAAGCAAGAGCAGCAAAAATATGCAACAATGTGTTGCTATCATAATGGGCTAAACTGAATCCTCAGATTAGATATGGATGTAATGTTTGAATATACGGTTTAGATCTAGAAATAAAAAGAGCACATCTACAGGACGGTGCCTGCCTCCCCTCTGAGAGCCAAGTCTGGAGGGTCTGCAAAAGCAGGCCAAGCTGCTCTTAAAATGGCCACCGGGGTGAGAGATTTATCACACCACCTGCACACTAGTAAAAAGAGACCATTTGCTCCCCTTCCTCCATACATAAACTGCTGTCTCATTCCGGGGGGCATAACATTTATCATGGCATACTTTCTGCCACTTCATCCACACCAGACACAGTGTTGTGTGATAACAGGAGATTTTATTGATGAGTTTTAAGCGACAATACAGATGTCGTGTTGAACAGAATCATAGAGGTCGCTAATCGTATAATGCCAGCTATGGTTACCATCAGATTAGCTTAAATGCACTCAAGTTATATATATTCTGACTTCAAGGCAAAAACAGTGAGGTGAGTGAAAATCTAGCTTTAGTTTAGAAGCTCCAAACACCAAATAATCAAGCAAATGTTCTGTTTTTGAAACAAATAGCACCAGGCAGCTTGTCCTAAAAGAACACATAGAATATCACAACACCAATCCCACAGGTTCAGAAAACCAGCTGTCTGTTCATATTTGTCCATATGTCCCCTTTAGTGTCTATGACACAGGAGTAGACTTTTGTAAATGAGGCCCTCGCCACAATGTTTTGCAGTAATGCTGATATTCAGCAAAGCCTGGGTTGAAGTGTGTCAGCCTTACTTTAACTCACATGCTATCCTGGAGGACTTTGCTCGAGGGTGTAACAATTGCTGTATGGCTGCAGCACAGAAGAGAGCTCTCCAGCTGCAGCAGCACGAGCTGCTGATAGTCCTTTAAATAGAAGTACTTGCAGGGCTGTTTCAGACAAAAGTCTGCCTTGAGTCAGTGCTGTTGAGTGTGAAGACACACAAGCACATACATGCCTTCCCTCCATTTTCAAACTCCCTCAAATCAATAGCGTGATTGAATTTGGTTCTCCTAGTTTTGCTCCCTGCTGGTCCTGTTGATTGGGCTTGGCAAACGTAATGTGGTGTATATGTGTAAAAGACCATACTCTATAAATGGGTGTATCTTTCATTGTACACACAACTATGTGACAACCCTGATCTGCATTTTAAGAGGCTCTTCAACTCGCAGAGCAAATTCAAGCCGAACAACACCACCAATCTTTAGGAATGACATGTCATGTCTACACTGTTCCATGATCCCATGCAGGAGTCAAAGGAAATGGCCTGTTTAATTAATGTTAACACTTCTATGAATCAGTTTATCATATGTAACCTACTCAAATTTTTATGATCTTGGCAAAATTTTCCCTCAACCATATCGTAGTAAACAGGTGATAAAAACATGATATGAAATACCACTTAGCATCCACCTTCCTATGTGGTATATCAGCATACTGAGACAGAGTATTTATACTTCATATAAGATACAATTTGGTGTTAAAGTTAAGTATCTAACATTATATACATCACAAGAAATTTACATGAAATGATTAACAACCATTGTTACTTGATAAATACTCCTGGTTTTGTCTATTGATGACTGAGTAGAATGAAGACAATCAACTTAAATCAGGGGCATTTTTACTCATGTAGAAAATCACTCCCTGCCCTCTGCCTGCAATATGATCTTGTACAAACCACTTTCCTGCATGTGTTGGATTATTGGGACATCATTTACATGACAGCAGCTGCAACAACTCTCAACTGTCTGGACACAGTGCTCTATGTTTTATTACAAATGCTGCCTTCAGGACCCATCACTGTTAACTGTATGCTCTTCTCTCATGTCATGGCTTCACTAAGACTAAAGAGGCAATGACACTGGCTTTAATTTACTAAGGCTGTATGGGGAAAAACACCCCCATAACTGTGTGGCCTCCCGTCTCCAGCCAGGAGTGGGTACAACTCCCGCTCATCACATCAGCACCTCTTCAGAGTCTCCAAAAAAACTCAGAGTCTCAGTATCGGATCCTAAAGGAAATCCATGGTATTGAAAATCACTAGAAACAGAGTTGTATTTATTGGGTTTTTTGCTTTAGTCATATTCATTTTCGCCATGTGAAATAATTGTGTGTTATTCAATGTCCTGTAATGTTGCGTTCTTTTGTATAGTATTGATGGTATAATATTGATATGAAAAGGTTGGTTAAGTCAGGTGGAACACCAATGACGGCCTAAGTGTGAAATGCACAGCCTGTACACTGACAAACATCATGTAAGTACATGAACACACAGATGCCTACTTAGGATGTAGGAATGGGACATGTTCTTATACTTCTGCTTGTTTGTTTTTTTTTTGTTTGTTTTTTTTACCCTTTTTGGTATTTTGTGATTTATTGGAGTGATTAAGTAGAGACAGGAACTTTAGGGAAGGAGAGCAGGGGAGTGAAATGCAGTAAACGGCCTCAGGCTGAATAGAACCCCAGTTGCTACGATAAGGCCAAAGCCTCTGGTCCACGTCCTGCCAGGTGAACCACCAGGGTGCCCCACAGGCTTCTTTTGAGATGAAATTAAGTACTGTATGTGATCAGTCTGCACTTGCATGCCATAATATGCCTAACGCATGAAAGAGTCAGGGCAGTGTATATGCTTACAGCTATTACTTTTTCCGAGTCCCTCTGGCTGTGTAATGTAACAGCTTCAACACCAATGAGAGTGGGGGAAACAAGCAAATGAGTGTAAAACAGAAGAACTGTGTGGCATTCTCTCTCGCCTCTCTATGACTTCGCACTTTTCTCCTTATTAGCGTGGGCGGACCTTCCAGTGTCCTGTTGGGGACAGCAGCAGCAGCAGCAGTAACCCAAAACTGTGGCCAGAATGTCTAATGAGAGGCCTAGAGAGATAATTGATGGCAATTTAAAATTTGCTAGCCATTATACAGGCCTTGAACACTTTGGTTTAATGAGAATTAAAGATTCAAGAGCAATGCATTTTATATCAATCAGGCAAACAACCCATGGGAGAGGAATGGGGGAACAAGTAGAGTGGAAAGAGGAAAAGAAACAACTCTGAGGACGCAGTTGTGGGTCTGAAACCAGCAGGCAGGAAGAAAAACAAGATCAGTCACCACAGATGATAGTCATGAATGCACTGTATGACTTTTTAAATAATGGCATTGCATAAAATGTGATCTTTTATGCAATATTACTGCCAAATCCTACAATGAATTCATTATTCAATAGATTTATTTGCCATACAAATGTCAAATAAAGTGGTATTTAATATTCACTCCATTCACTTATCAGTTGACTACATTGTAATTAGGGTTTTATCAATGATAATTAAGTTGTTTTTCCTGCCAACATGTTTTGTTTTGTATAGCTACAAGCCTGACAGTATTTTTGCCCTCCATTTCATATTGACACTTAATGAATAGAAACTGTACACCAAAAATTCTATTTCAAAATGATATTCTTGTTGCTTTTCATCAGCACTCCTGCACAAAAAAGGAACACAGTGTCCTGCTGACAATCTTCAGGCAGACCAGGAACATCAACATAAACTGTCACTAAGGGGAGTCAGAGACAGAAGAAGGTGATGGGGAGGAAGAGTACAGGGGGAAGAAGACGAGGAAGAAGAAGAGAAGGAAGACGAAGAAGGCAGGATGCCACAACAATCAGCGCCCTGCAGACAGACACATGCAGACGGACTCGGTGGGGGAGTGGTGATGACATCAAAGAAGCAGCAGGGATGGCCCACTGAATCTGAAAGTGCAAGACAGGGTGTCTGCACCCATAGGACACACACTAACTCACCTCTGTGAACTTAAACTTTCTCAATAAAATGTCATTCTACTATAGATATAAATTACAAAATATGCATTATACAAAAAGTTATATTTCTTTTTAAGGAAGCAATGAACAGCAAGGTTAACATCTGAAAAAATGGGAAACAGGAACTTTTACAATTGGACACAGTAGATATTTAGTTTTTTTGACAATATTAATTCAATATATAAATGTCAATCCATTCACATATTGATACAATTGATGTCAGTATTTCTATTAGACAATATTTACTTGTATTAATTGCTTTTTATTATAATTGTGTAAACTAATTTTAATACACTTTAAGAATTTCTCCACTATCTTTCTTTACTATCCACTGGGGTTATGCAAATATTAAGAGCTTCTATCATACAGAAGGGTGAACCTTGGTCTGATTGTGGAGCTCCTTGTGTGTGTCTCAGTTCACTGAAAACTCACAGTCTGAGGGTTTTGCTGATTTTATAAAGGACTAGCTGGTGTGAAACACTTTGGCACAAAACAAGTTTATCAATAGTCAAAACAAGTTTATCAATAGTGCAAAATCTTTTATGAATGGGTCCTTAAAACAAAGGTTGTTGTGAGTGCAATCTATTATTTGCATTTGTATCCAGCCCTAGGTTGAAATGTCTACCTTGAAATTTTGTTATTTCTGTGACAATCCATCCAATCCAACTTTATTCGTAAAGCACTTTAAAACAACCACAGAGGACCAAAGTGCTGTACAGAAAAATAAATAAAAACCATACAAGAGTAGATTAAAAGACATAGAACAACTGTAAAAATAATAATAAAAACAATAAAACCAATAATCCATACAGCCTTTGTTTGGACTGACAATCTGGTCTCTCATAAAAAGCATTCCCATCCAACTTCTTGTGTGAAGAGAAGCCTAAATTACTCTTGTGACCTGCCTTAGCCCTCTTTGATAGATAATTCCCTTTACGTAATCATCTTAACATGATTAATAGAGTGTGAGAGCCATCTAAGAGGTGACTTTTGTTAACCTTTTATGGGTATTTCCCTCTAGAGGATCTATAAGAGGCTTGGCTATTGTCTGCTTCACCATCGCGGCCAACACAGTCTGGCAGAGTTGATATACTTGTGTGACGTATTGCCTCTTTCAGAGGGAGTGGAAAATGAAGTCCATAAACTCAAACATATTTCCCAGTAAGCGCATGAAGAGAGCATGTACGGTTTATGGTCCTCAAGAGGAGGTTGTTGCTACAAGCGGCAGCAGGCAATACATGCCCAAACAAAAGCATAGTCCAAACACACATAACATACTCTACACCTACTAAGGACAATGTTCTACGTGCAAGCAGAGCTGATGCAGATGGTCTAGCTGCAAGGATGTGTGGCTATTCTGTGCTTTTGGCAGAGATCACAAACAGGCACTCAAAACAAAACAAAAAAGCATATTTCTCTGTGTCTAACACAGCAATCATCAATACACAGGCAGGTACACATGCATGCTTATCCCTGCATGCACACACACACAGTGGGCTGTGACAGTAGCAGGTATCCAGTGACAGTGCAGAGATGGAGAGTAACTACTGCAGAGGCCATTTGACACCTCCTCTATGAAGATTCAGACGCAGTGCTCAGCATACTGAAACACCAGCTCAGGCTGCCTGGACAACATATGCCATTTGTCCTCAAAGCTTGGGCTTACATCCCGTTCTCTTTTTTTTTTTTTAAGATGCACAATTTTTCCTCATCTTAAGCTCTGACACAAACATGTATTATCTTTAAAGCAGGTAGCTCTAGATGACGCTCACGGCTCATCAGATGACGTTTGACAAGACATAAGCCCCACTATCACAGGGGCTTATAGTATTACAAAGCTCTGGCATTATGCCAATATAGAGTCTATAATACCATTCAGCATCAGGCAGTCATTTCATATTGTGAGGCATTTCATGAGTAAACTCGAACATTAATTCTCTTCTGTACTAGGCTCAGGTGTCTATGAAACCCCAGGTGGTTCACTCCTTCAGAAACAGTTGACAGGATTGCAAAATGAATTGCATGTAGGCAGAGAGTGACTTCACATTTTGTCACATCAGACACTGGACCAAATATAATGGAGGTGACATTGACAAGCTAGGGACAGTATCTATTAAATTCGATATGGCACCTTTATTTGAAGAATATGTTCTTGAGCAAGAGATACCGCCACATGTGGCATATTGTAGATATCAGTCTAAGTCTAAATGACATATGGGAAACAAATGAAATGGGAAAACCTCATGAGACTGGTCTCTTGCAGTTTGGTGCTGAAAGGGTACAAGGTCTGAGTGACCGGTTTGATGAGTGAAAGGATGTGAATATACAATGGGTGTAACAAACAGCCGTTTGTTGCGGTTAAGTATAAATACAGGCACCTTTTTCACTTGAGCACTTCAACTTGCACAGGGGAAGCTCATTGTTGGCTTACATCAAAACAAAAAAAAACAAAAAAAAAAAAAGTCAAGTTATTTAAACATACATTCGGCCCTCTGTTCTGTTTTAAGAAAATGGTCAGTAACCTTATCGTACCAAGTAGGCATCTTTTCCAGGGACTGGACCAGTGTCCTCTCTGCTTAGATTGCCTTGGCCCATTGTGTTGTGGGTGGAAGACTTCAGCCTTTTTAAATAAGAGATGCTCCTTTCACTCCGACCTAGCCGACAGTATGATTGATTTAACTATCTACAAAACGATATTAAACTCGAACAAGAAATGATTAAATTATGTAACTGAAACAAGAAAACAGTGAAATTATGTTAAATTGAAACAAGGAAGTACAATGAGTGTGTTTTATTTACAGTGCAAGAAATGAACGAGTAATTTCGTAGTGGTTTGTCTCTTGATTTCACAGCAGAATGTGCGACGGTATTAAACTGAACTGTGTCAGTGAAGGAGTAGATCTGAAAACAGCTGTCAATCAAATGGGATTCAGCCTTTCAACTGATCCTCCAATCAGCACGTGGGATTCTGGCGTCCAGCCCGGTCGAACTCCGCCCACAGCTCCATTCACCCCCAGAGACGCCCAGCGTCCGGGGGCGGGACAACATCGTGGCATTTATCCAATTACCGTCCAGTTTTGAGGCAATGAAAAAAATTGTTCCACTCAGTCCCATTGAAGCCCAGAGACGCCCGCAGTCTACGGACAAATGCACTGAGCAGAGATCGAATGAGAAAACAGAGACATGGGAATGGAGGAGAAGTGAACAACATCGCGTCCGTTGATTTGTGATGAAGCTGATTCTGAACAAACTCATCTTTAAGATGAATGTGTTCTAACACATTTATAGTCAATAAAATGTCAACACACCTGAACATATTTAACCATTTAATTTTCGTAATTTTAGGGGAAGCCGGGCCTTCCTTGCAGTCTATGAGAAATTGCCACTGTTGCACATACAAAATAACTGCACATGATTGGTTTTAAAAGTAGTTTATTGATTTTGTCTTTTCTTTTCAGTTTTTACATCTAGTGGCACTAGTATTTTAATTGATGATTGCTTAGCCCTGGGGAAAAAGAGAGACATAAATTAGATCGCAAACAGATGGAGTGCAACATAAATATGCAATATTTAAGTTTAACTTTGTTTAGTGTCTGTGTGTTAGTGGATTTTAACGTGTTTAGTGAATGGTGTTGTAGTGTGTTTGTACTTACCCTGTCCTTGTGTCCAGGTCCCTCAGTGAAAACAGTCCCTGCATGAACAACAGCCCTTAAGAAGGTTCCGGCCCGGACCAAGGCAGGGAAATGTGTGGGGGAGCCAGTGTATTTTATTGGTTTATGGGTTTTATTTATCTTTGGTGTTTGGGTTTAGAGTTTTTAGGTATATGGGTTGGGTTTTATATAGGTTATAGTTGTGGGTTTTAGTTATGGAGGTTTTAGGTTAGTTTTAACAATGTATGTAGATTTGTAAATCTCCTGTGGAGTTGTAGTGGTTTTATCCAGTTGACTAAACACTATAAAAGGTGCCCATTTCCATCAGTTGTGGTTTCTGCTGCTGGAGAAGACACTGCTGCTCTGACCTCCATATGCACTTGCACTTTTTTAGCCTCTGCACTTTTCAGCACTTGCACTTTGTTCAGAAATAAGGAGTATTGAAAATATTAAAAAAAAAACTGTGGACAACGCCATCTCCTGCCTCTGCCTCATCTTCTTCCTCATTTCACTTGTCTCCAACCGCTAAACAGCCAGCCTACGTCACAATGGGCTTCACTTGTGCTGGAATGAGTACCAGTGGATTAGCTGACACTTTCCACTACCTTTGTCAAAACCCCAAATGGGAAACAAATCTTTCGGAAGAGTGGTGCTCATCTATCCAGTAGTGTTCAAAGATGTGTTGAATTAATGCCAAGGAACATCAGAATTGTTCTATTGCACATGGTGACCCAACACCTTACTAAGACACTTTAAAGCTTCGGTGTGTCATTCATAGTAACATCTAGTGGTGAAGCTGCAGACAATCACGTGAATAATTCTCACCCTCCACTACAGTGACACTGACAGTCCCTTGTAATAGCTAGTGTTTGGTTGGCTGTGGGCTTTTTAATTAGACAGATGAGGGATGGGAATTGAGAACCAGTTCTTTCTGAGAACCAGTTCCCAGTAGCTCAATTCCTTGGAATCGTTTGCCTGCCTGCTTAACAATTCTGCTTATTGGTTCATTGCACATGCATGATGACATCACATGCACACTGCATTATTTTGGTTTAGAATGTAGCCAACATGGCATTGAGGCAGAAACACACCAAAGTATGGCTATATTTCATGCAAAAAGATGACACCAGGGCCACTTGTAACACTTGCAAACCTTCCATTTCTTCAAAAGGGGGGAAATACATCCAATATTTGCAAACATTTGTCCACACAGCATGCAATTCATCTGTAGGAATGTCATGTGTTTGATACGCTACTTAGCGACACTTGTGAACCAATGGCACGGCAAAGACCAGGACCTCAAAAAAGTTTCCGAAGGTAGGGAAAATGGAAACAAGGTGCACAACAGCAGGAGACATATAGGAATTAGTAAAGCGTCTTAAGTTTCACTTTCACTTTGTACGGTCATATGGTGTGGGGACCCCCACCCCCCCATAGCCGCTTCTGTCACTGACATGTGCCCTCATAACATTCCTGATTGCCACCTCATATATGACTATCTGGAACTGGGCCCGGTGTCATGTGTTATTATTATTTGTGCATACTGTGTATTTTCCTTTTTTCTGTGCAGAGATGCAAATATAAAAGACAGTTAATGCAAACAAACCTGTTTGTACTCTTTTATTCCCTCACCCAGTGAGAATTGATAAGGAATTGGATCGATTAGCAAAATTGATTATGGAATTATTAAATTCTTATCGGTTCTCATCCCTAACAGGGATATTAACTCACATTCACAATGAGTGTAATAAAACACATTAGCTCTTATTTTAATGTAATTATATTCTATTGAAAATGAATGTGAATATTGTATTCCATTTCTGCAAATAAATCAAACTAAATTTTGCTAAAACTGACACACTGGGCCTTTAATTTTGTTGCATGTCTCTATATTTATTATGCTAAATCCATCATCCAGACAGAGACAAAACAACAAAAAAAGATCTGTTTAATCATGTACAGTATATGTGTGAAATTTCATATATGTATCTTCACCAGTGCCCTCAAACACTATTAGGTGCTAATTTATCATGATACGACATGCACAAAGACTAGACCAGACATAGTGAAACAGTGTTGCCGTCCACATGTCTACGCCTACACATGGAGTACCACAGAGTGAAACAACATGATGCCCCCCTGCTAATCCGACTGGTCATCCTCTGGGGTCAGAGCTGACACATCTTCAGCATTCTGACAGTGATTTCCCTTGTGAGCTGTTGTTCTGCTGCCACATCAGGATTCCCCCACCCCACGACCACATACACACACACAAGCACCAGACAGACAGAATGACAGGTCACCAGACTTAAAGACAGACAGACAGTCTGACACAGCCAAGCCTGCTTCTATATGTGTCTGTGCAGCTTTTCAGTCTGGCTCTGTGGGTGTTCGACTTCCTCAGGTGTTTGGGTAACTGCCTGTCTCAGTATTAAAGCCCTAATTGTCTGGAATTTGTCTGGTTTACGCCTCTGCAGCTTCCTTAGTTATAGCAGCTATGTGTTGACTGAACTTCACTTCAGCTAGCTTAACAATCTTCATTTGCTGATGGTATAACCTGCTGATAAACTCCCCACGAAGCTCAAAGGATAAGCGTCTGGCTCTGCACCTGTTAAGCCTTCCATCTGTACAGGGACCTGGGAAATGCACAACACAGAGCCCTTTAATAAGAATATTCAGACAGCCACCTGCAGGGGAAGCTACTGAGAGCCACCGCAGGGCCGTTGGGATCAGGGGATTACTGGTGGTGATGGGAAACACAAATTCACAGTCATAGAGGGTTTCTCTCAATGTCTCGCAATGTGACTTTAATTTAACAAATATACCCATATTTTAATTTAACAAACTGACTATTTAATTGCTTGAAAAAATGTTGGAAAAAAGTGTAACCCAAAAATAATACATGATTCATGTTTGACGTTTGGCATTAAGTTGCAGCAAACCTTTTTAACCACAGCTTTTGATCACATTATGAAATGATTAGATTGTGCAATCATTTTCTATGTAGGGCCGATATATTATGCCAAAGCTGCCAATGTAATGGATTGTAGAAATATGAGCCAAGAATATTCAGACAGTTGATTTGGCAGAATTACCACTAGACGAAGTAACGAGTCGCTCTGCTGGTCTCCTATGGTGAGGAAAACTAACACCACAGACTCTTTTACAAAAGCATCAAAAAGTGATGAGGTGGGATGAGAACTGTCAAGAAAAAACTTTTAGAGTCAAAGAAAGTTGAAGTGATAAAAGCAAGGAGCACCGTTGTTGTTTCCACCTGTGGACACAGCTCTAAATGAAAAGAATAGAGTGTGATGCAGCGTTTCTTCTACACAGGTGAGTTTAATTATGAAGCTTATGAAGGTATAATGTTATTATGGGAGGCTGTTATCTTTGCTATGTTGGTTGGTTGTTGATCCACGGTTCAGACTGAACTGTGACAGTTCTGACCTTATTTGTTGGATTCCAAACAGATCTTGACAACACAAACCGTACAGAAAACAGACTGGATTTGTGGTTTGACTGTGGCTGTTTTCTGTCTAAAAACAGAGCTAAGCTAACAGAGCTACAATGATCAGCTAACACAGCATGTGAAAATTATGATACAGTGTCATTTTGACTGAATATGCATAGTTTTAGTTCAAAGAAGAAAATCTGATGATACCATAATACAGAGGTGTGTAAACAATGAGCTTTATGTTTTATTCAGTGTGATACAGTCTGTGAATATATAGCACTGATTTGTTGGTGGTTTTGGTAATTTGAAACAATACTACATATAACCCCTTTAGAACTTAAACATTGGAAGGTTAGCAAAAGTTTCAGTGATCAAAGATACAACATGAAACACATTTGAAGAAATGTGCATTAATCACACTTTTATTCCTAATGTGTCCCAGGATTGTAACATTCCTTTAAATATGAGAACCTTCAGCGACTTTGTCAGTTGCCTACTTCCCTGATTACATTCTCTGTCCAGGAGTCAGACTGAAATGAAAGGGTGAAAATTATGCCTCTTGCGAATGCCAAAATGCCTTTGCTCTGTCCTTTTACAGCTGCATCACTATACAGCACTAGCCACTGTTAGTTCAGAACTGAGTCAACAAACACCAAAAAATACACAGCTTCTGGTACAACATGGACTCCAACATCAACTTCATGCAAGCACATTGACATTAAACGTTATCATACCTTGGGACAATGAACAAGACATGTAGGGTATAAGTAGCTCCTGAATGACTCTTATTATGGTTTAATCCATGTTAGACTCTTTTCAGTCTTTCAAACACAATTACAGACCATCACATTCTTTTATTTTAAAGCTTCTTACTTTGCTAATGTAGACAATAAATACAATGGGTGCTATACATATAATAATGATTCGTAATTAAAACATATTCCATTCCTTAAATTAATGTGTAGACAAATTAAATTCTTGCAAAAACAAATCTCATCTTAATTGTCCCCATTTCAGAGGTAATGAAAAACTGATCATGCTGTACACTATATATAGTCTTTGCCAAACATTTTGGCAGCGACACAAATTGACTCTTTTCATGAATATAATTTAATTGCCAACAAATGTATCTGAAACTGCAAAAATGCTTGTTTGTCCATGTACTTTAGAAGCACATGGAAAAAAGATCTAAGAAGCATTTGAATATAAGATTTGTCTCACTGCCAGAACTTTTGGGAATTATTTTAGATTACTGATGATTATTAAAATTACATATAACCCCACCCCCGGAAGGGGAGGCAAAGGGTATTGTTTTTGGTTTGGTTTGTTTGTTTGTTTGTTGACACTCTAGCAACAAAACTACTGGTTGAATTCATACCAGATTGGGTTTAAAGATTGCAAGTGACCCAGAATAGATTTGATTACATTTTGGGAAAAGTAGGTCAAAGTTCAAATGTTTTATGAATTTTTAAAAATCTTTTTTTTTCTTCCCATTTACTTATAATGGCCAAAATTTGTCTATGCTGTTGAAGTCTATGCTGACATCAGCTGGATCGATGCCAAAATAAGCTATAAAACGTGCGAGGGGCGGGGTTTGTTTTGCCTGGCACCACTTGCTATACTCTGTAACCTTGCTTAGTACATAATGCATGCCCTGTTAAGTGGTGCAGCATGTTGTATTGAGAAAGGCTTAATCACTTCAAGATTATTATTTTTCTTGCCATTCCAAGATAATCATACTATATCACTCAGCAGTTACCATATCACTGACATCATGGACATATCATTGTGTACTTTATAATTTTTGTTCCAGACTCTAGGCGGCTGCATGTTGTTTCAGTCCTGCAGTCATATAATTGCAGGCATAGTGTATCCCTCTTTCTTTTGAAACTCTGCAGTCTGCAGTTTCCAGTGCACACGGCTCCTGGTTGATGAGTAGCTTTTTGGTCTGTGATGCCAACTGTACATTATATGGTTTCCCCCTTTTACAGCTAGAAGAGGCATACATCCACCAATCATTTGGGGTGTAGTTTACATCTGTATATATTATACGTAATATGGGTTATTCGGACTGAAAAAGAATAGAATGAAAAAAAAAAGGTGGTGCAGTTGGAACTCTGCACTGGTGGACTGAGTTATGGCCAGCAACACATTTATTAGCTCTACTGATCTTGGCATTTTAACTTTGTCCACAAAATTCAAAAGTTTATCCTTGAGTCAGTGGATGTTTCAGCCAAATCTGAGGATGTTTTCTTTCTAGAGCAGTTTTCTGAAAGATAGCACTCTTTTGATATGATGTGAAATATAGACTAATAACTTAAGTAGAGCAAGGATTAGTTTTTTGTCAGTACGTTAGTAACTGACAAGCAAGGACCACAACCTCTGATAAATGAAACAAGTGTTTATAAAAGGATAGCAATGATGACAACAACAGTTTGGGGAGGGCCTCTTCGGGGTCTGCTAGTTCCTGGGTTCAGCTGATCCCCCCTAGTACCCAGAGGAGAGGAGGACAGACAGAAGAAGGAGAAAGAATGGGACACAAAAGTGAGAACAAATATACCGTATATGTACGGCAGGTAGGCATTTATAAGCATATGACAGGAAGAGAAGTGTTGATGAGTGGTCCTGTGCCTAAACTTCAAATAAAATGAACTCCACTCAGTATGCTCACTACACCCCCTGGAGTGTTGGTTGTGGATTCTGCAAAAAGCCTGCTGGAGCCTTTTTTTAGGGGGGAGGGGGGACTTCCTCATTGATTAACAGTTAGTGTGTAATTTGTTACCCACTTGTTCTTTGTTAATGACTCAAGACTTTGTTTACCTCATAGTAAAGTTTGAACACTTTTTCTTTCGACCTCCATAAACAAACTTCACAGAGAAAAAAAGAGAACATTTTCAGGTCAGTTCCTACTGAATTCAGGAAACAAAAATGCTGCCAAGTACTGTAAATTGTAAGCAGCTCAATACCAACAACAACAGTTTAGTGCTCAGCAATACCATCAGCCCTCGGGTAGTTAGTCACTATTTGGGGTGGGAAATCAATGTCAAACTGCAGAGAACATTTAGGTCCACTTACACAAACACTATTCACTGTTAAGGTCTGGACACTGGTGTACCTTGTAGCTTTTGGAAGTGTTAATGTGTCACTTGGTTTACCTTGCTATTTTAGTGTTTGATTCAGATCCTCAACTCTGACAGAAAAATATACAAATCTTCAAGTGTTTCCGTTTGCAGCTGTTTGGCAGAATTCCATTTTGTGCTTCCAGCCAGTGTGATGACCTGAGTCGAGCGAGTGTCATGCCTCTCTCCTCCACACATCACTATTTATTCACACCCGGTAGGCAATGAGGATGGCCAGTGGGTATTAACACCAAACAAACACACATTCATACACAAATGCACATATACACACAAAGCTCTAAACACACAAAAGGTGAACAGATATTTTTCTCACCACAGGAAATTGTTTAGTTTTATGAAAGTGAAATGAAACCACACACACAGACACACAGAGGCAGGTGATGAGCCAATATTGTCATGACTGGGGGGGGGGAGTTAATAACTTACAGAAAGAATGTTCCCATTGGTAGTGGAAGCTTCTTTCGCAGAGTAAACTGTGGGTGGAGTGATCGATGTCCTAAAGCTTCCACACAAAAGGACAGAAAAAAGAAGACACAGGGATACTGGTACTGATGTGGACAAAGAAATGGAGTAATATGAACCTGAACAGCAGGAATTGTACAGATGGCTTTTTTGTTTTGTTTTTTTATTTGTCTTTGACTTTGTTATCCTATGACCAGAAAAGACCCAAAGAGAATTAAAACTGTCTCTAATAAAAGTCCTAAGACAAATAACAGCAGTTAACAAAGCTATAGTCAATAATTTCCATCCAAATATATTGGTAATATGTACAACATTTTCATAAAATCAGTAAAAGAAAATGCAATATTAAGAGTTGGTTCATTATTGTGGTTTAAAATTTGCCAGTTAGATGTAATATTTGATATTTTAGGAGAAGTGTTTTGTCAACAACAAAAAAAAACAAAACAAACATAAAGCTGTCTCTTATCGCCCCTCATTCATATACAGGTGATGAAATGCATAAAGAAATAAAAGCAGAAGTAAATCAAAAAAGTATTGAGTAAGTAATGTGATTTGGAAATAATAAATGGGGAATCCATGAAAATAGAGAACAAACAAATATAAATTGGTAAATAATAAAATAACTATTAAAATATGTAAATACATGAATAGAAAATATGTACCTGTATTTCCTTTGTGAATCTTTCCATTTCTGTATATTTATTTTTATATTTATATGTGTATTTATTTTGTTCATCTTAACTTTCTATATGGCTACATGTATACAGACACCTAAATCATACAGGTTACAACACAGAATCATAAAGGCAAGGCAGGTTTATTTACATAGCACATTTCATGTACAAGACAGTTCAAAGTGCTTTACATAAAACATTAAAAGCATTACAGCAGGGAAGCAATAAAAAGTATAGGCATGAGGAAAAAAGATATATAGATAAAACAGATGAAAACTTTAAGCTTAAAAGAAACACTGTAGATCTGAACTTCTGAATAAAAACTCTATTCAAATGCAGTTGAGAACAGGTGGGTCTTTTACCTGGATTTAAACTGAGTGAAACTGAGATAAACTGAGATAAAAAAAAATACACATGTAATCTACAAATATTTGTCATTACTTATCTTATTATTGTGAATCAAGCCAAACATCCATTACCTCCAGGTAAGTAAAATCACTTTAAAAGACTCTGAGACCAGTTTCACATTGTTTTCAGAATGTTCCAAGCTTATTTAAAAAGGTCCCATTTTCCCATTCCAGTGACTACCCTTCACATAAAATTTTAATTGTAAGATGCCAGTTGAAGGTACCCATCCAAATCTGAATCTGAAAATATGAAGTCAACACACCTAAAATAGACATAAAGATAAAAACATGACTTCTTTGCCTCCTGCTTATACTGGTCATTAAACACTATGCAGTAAATACACGCTCAGTAGTTAAGAGCATATCTACTCATCATCTCCTGGATCATTTCGACAGTGTCATGACATGTGACCCACAATGTCCCAGTGGATCAAACCAAGCAGGCAAGATATGACAAGTGACACAGAGGAAGCTTCAAAAGTCCTCCTCACCATGACTCATTGCTAACTGCCCCTGAGGTTAGCATGACTGTCACTCAAACTGTTTTCCAATCAATGTGACTTCAGCAGACATACTTGATTATCGCTTTAATGAGAGCCCTCACGATTGATTTCCATTAGTTTATCACAGAGCTGTGTGCCTTTGGGACATGGTTTAATTTTCTTGATATCCATTTTCTTCCAAAGCTGAGCCATAAGCTGCCACTTATTGGTGAATCATTGTTAGGCTCAATGAGTTAGACTGACATGATTACCTCTGGTGATGTTTGTGTTGCTAGGCATTGGAGGATATAATATAATATCATAACACATTAAGAAGCTATGGAGTCCCTTTGGTGACATGTGAGGGAAAAAAACATATTAATACATGGCCACAAGTTAGTAATACATGGCCAAAGCGTAACCCAATGCCTTACTGTAAGTGTTTGAGGTATATCATGGTAGTTAATACCAAGATGAAAATAAAACAAAATCAAATTGAGGTGTTCCATGTTGGTAATTAGCATCAAATCGGTGTGCTACGCTTTACAGCAATCTCGTAGATGAATTGTCTTGTGGCCACACATTAATAGTAACTCATGAACACGAGATAAGTAACTCGCGGCCAAAATCAAGATCAACCCAAACAAAATAAACCCATACATTAAGCCCAAAAGAGATAGAAGGTAATCCACACTGTCACACATTTATTCAATCCTGGTAAAAGGGACCAAACCCCAGTTAAAAATCGGTTGTGTGGGTAAGCAGCTGTCACACCCAGGATGTGGGGACTGATCACCAAAAGCATCTATGTTGCAAATGCACAGCTGTGAAATGTCTTCAAGTCCACAGTTTGACGCCACACTGTGCTAACAATGTAATGGCGTAGACACAGTAGCAGGTGCCGCGGAGACAAACAAGAGAAAAGATGAAGCAGCAGCGGAGACAAAACAGAAGCAGCCCCAATAAGCTGGTTACAGTGGCACCCGACCAAGACAAATACTATTAGTGTTACCAACTACACTAAAAATAATGCAGTGCACAGTACATATACATACCATGTTTGCAGCAACAGACACACACTCACACAAGAGGAGGGAGGGCAAGAGGGCTCCAGGCAGCCACCAGCGTTTACCTGCAACCTCACTAGCATTAGCCACCTGATAGCATCAACCATATTGCAAAGAGAGAGGACACTTACCACAGCCAACGAGTGTAGCAGCACATACAGGGGGCACCAAGTCACACACAAGCAGTCTACAACAATGCCGTAAGCACACTAACAAAACACAACAAGCCAGCAAGGTGAAGCAGCATGCAGCCATAACTGTTGGGCTAAACAACCTCTGACCTGGAAGTGATGCACCGGTGATGACAGGGGCACAAAGGAAAAACTAGTGGGAGGGCTGCCATGTTTATACTGGCCCACCTCATTGACGGCCACCAGTGGCGCTCATTACAAGCAACAGCAAATTACACTGAACAAAAATATAAATGCAACACTTTTGTTTTTGCTCCCAGTTTTTCATGAGCTAACTTAAAGATCTAAGACTTTTTCTATGCACACAAAGGCCTGTTTCTCTCAAATATTGTACACAAGTCTGTCTAAATCTGTGTTACTGAGCACTTCTCCTTTGACCAAGGTAGTCCATCCACTTCACAGGTGTGGCATATCAAAATGCTGATTAGACAGCAGGATTATTGCACAGGTGTGCCTTAGGCTGGCCACAATAAAAGGCCACTCTAAAATGTGCAGTTTTATTACACAGCACAATGACACAGATGCCGCAAGTTTTAAGGCAGAGCTGTTGCCCGTGAACTGAATGTTCATACCATAAGCTGTCTCCGAAGGCGTTTCAGAGAATTTGTTAGTACATCCAACCAGCCTCAGAACTGCAGACCACGTGTAACCACACCAGCCCAGGACCTCCACATCCAGCATCTTCACCTCCAACATCATCCAAGACCCACCGCCCGGACAGCTGCTGCAACAATCGGTTTACATAACCAAAGAATTTCTGCACAAACTGTCAAAACCATTTCAGGGAAGCTCATCTGCATGCTCATCATTCTCACTGAGGTCTTGACTGGACTACAGTTAGTCGTCAAATGGTGACATTCAATGACGTGGATGAATCCCAGTTTCCACTGTCCAGGGCAGATGGCAGACAGCATGTATGACATCATGTGGGTGAGCGGTTTGCTGATGTCAAGTTGTGAATGGAGTGGACCATGGCGGTGGTGGGGTTATGGCATGGACAGGTGTATATTATGGACAACGAACACAGGTGCATTTTATTGATGGCATTTTGAATGCACAGAGGTACCGTGACGACATCCTGAGGCCCATTGTTGTGCCAATCATCCACGACCATCACCTCATGTTGACCATGATAATGCACGGTCCCATGTTGAAGGATCTGGACACAATTCCTGGAAGCTGAAAACATCCTAGTTCTTACGTGGCTTGTATACTCACTGGACATGTCACCCACTGAGCATGTTTGGGATGCTCTGGACAGTGTGTTCCAGGTCCTGCCAATATCCAGCAACTTTGCACAGCCATGGAAGAGGAGCGGACCAACATTCCACAGGCTACAATCAACAACCTGATCAACTTTATGTGAAGGAGATGTGTTGTACTGCATGAGGCAAATGGTTGTCACACCAGATACTGACTGGTTTTCTGACCACCCCAATACACTAAAACTGCACACTTTAGAGGGGCCTTTTATTGTGGCCAACCTAAGGCAGATCTGTGCAGTAATCATGCTGTCTAATCAATATCTTGATAACCTGTGAGGTGGATGGATTATCTCAGTGAAGGAGAAGTGCTCACTAACAGATTTATGAACAATATTTGAAAGAAACAGACCTTTTGTGTACATAGAAAAAATCTTAGATCTTTGAGTTCAGCTCATGAAAAATGGGAACAAAAAAAAGGGTTGTGTGTATTTTTTTGTTCAGTGTACATAGAGGATTAACACATCTATGCTGCCACATTCACTATTGCTTTCCCACACTGCAGACAGCTCTCAGTGTAATGAAGTTCGATGCTGAAGTTGCTGAATGCATTTCTATACAACTAAGATAGCAATATAGTGATAGCTTCTAGTTATATGATATTAGGCAATTGCAGTCATTCAAAATTTATCTTTAATGTGGCTACTGACAACACAAACAATATGGAAAAACATTCCAAAGAGAGGTGATGTATGAATGTGATATAATGTAAACCTAAAAAGACAGCACTGCTATTTTAAGTGGCTTCCTGAATTTTTATTTGAAAAAACTTGATGCTTTTCTCTGATTAATAGGCATAGCATTAATTCTGTGGTGGCAGTGGGTCCTTTCTGGTTCACTACTGCCCCTTGCTGTTGATAGCTGGTGTTATTTTTTGAAACTAAAAACTACAAATAACTTAATCAACATACAGTGTTGTGCAAAAGTCAAAGGAGACCTTTTGCTTTGTTGTTTTTTCAGCCGAAAAAGAGCATGCGTATTTATTTCTTTTTGTCTTTTCTTCAGATGTAAGAAAATACAGGAACTATGTACACAGATTTAAGAGACACACAAAAAACAGAATTAAATTGGTTCTAAAGATTAAAGTCACTGTTTAAATGTGACCCCTGACCCCATGAAAAAAAGCAGTACAAACAGAAACATCTGACGTGTGTTGAATGAAACCTGGTATAAAACAGAAAATTAATGCAATAAATCACATATTGTCTGAACAAAAGGGTTAAAGACATGTTAACTGCAAAGGGATGTCACCCTAAATATTAAAACGATGGTTTATAAAAGCTGATTTTTGCCCTGAAAGTGTCGTTTTTAATGGTGTTCCCTTATATGCAGCATCTATGCATATGGGTCCAATCAAGCAAAAGTGAACATCAATGTGAAAAAGTAAAATTTGCTCACAAAATTTATCAAGTGGGCTCATTTTTTAGTTGAAGATCTCTATTTTATGAAACTGTTATCTTTTTTAAAATACCACTTGTAGAAAAAAAAGTTACAAAACGATTTTATCAATTAGACTTTTTACACCATAGCCATACCTCAGACCTAAACACATAGCTCAAATTTAATGCTAAAAATTATATGTAAAAATTTTAACAATTTTTTCAATCAGTCACATTTAAGAAGACTATCTGTGAACTGTTACCAAGTAATTACTCTTTATTTGTAATTTACCTGTATCAGTATGGACCACCACAAGCTGTAAATAAGACTGTGTTACAATGAAATACATTAAATAAAGCCCTGTGATTATGTATAGAATTTCACACTCCACTGTACCGCTCTAAAAAGAAACCTATGAACAGTCAAAATCTTGTATCATGTGAAAGACTCTCTACAGCTTTTCAAAAGGGAGGCATAGAAATCTTTTTGGAATTGAATTTTGGTGGTAATAATGTCATTTTTGCTCAGTTATATAAAAAAACGAAACAAAGAAACTATTGCCCTCAAATCATGTCTCAGTACTCGCTTTTACATTGGACATATGTGCAAAACTTTACTGATATTTACAAGATGTCGAAAAAACAGAAGTGCTCAATGTTGGTTTTTCCATTAAATCACAAACATGATGATTTGTTTCCGTTATTATCGTGAGATGACACGAGAAGTCATTCCATAAACATGGCGATGAACATAAATATTGTGTTGATTTAGAGATATATTCATTATTACCTCTGCCAGGAGGTAATGTGATCGCTTTGCTTTGTGTGTTTGCGTGTTTGTTTGCGTGTTTGATTGTTAGCAGGATAACTCAAAAAGTTATGGATGGATTTTCATGAAATTTTCAGGAAATGTTGATACTGGCACAAGGAAGAAACGATCAAATTTTGGTGGTGATCGGGGGGGGGGGGGGGGGGGGACGACAGATCTGTCTTAGTGGAGGACTGCGCTCTCAGAGTGCTTTTCTTGTTATTATATATTACCCCTCTATCCCGTTCTAAATTTAAAAATTATTCAGTAACCTGATGTGTCCACACATACCGTGCCATGTTTCTTTTAAAATATCTGTTTTTTTAATCATGTGACTCCAGTTGCAGAAAAAGGTCTTTCTATTCCAGTTTTGCGTGATATACCAATTGCGCTACACCCAAAAAACCACCTCTTGCCAGCGCAAAAACTTTTACTCATAAAACGAGAGTTTTGGCGAAATTGTCATTTTTTCATTAGGTAAATATTTATGCCCGAGTTATATTCACGCAATTTGAGAAAAGCGACTAGTGTCAAGAAAATCAAGACATTTGAGTTGTTTTAGCACATTTGGAATAGACAGGCTGAGTTACAAAACTTATGTTAAGTAAATTTATTTCTGCTGAGTGATGTATTGATGAGCAATGTTTACATTTTTATTTGATAGCACTTCAGAAAATTCATCCTAACACTGCAACAGCTGTTTTCTCACCTCAGTATCCTGAACTCATAAGAACTGGCCTACAGATCATCTCTAGTCACCAAGAAGACTGTGTGTGTTAGTCTTTTAAGGCTCAGTACAGTATAAAAGTGCCATACATAAATATTAAGTGCATGTTGGTGTACTCCATGCGTTGGCTCTCACCTTATTGCTGTGTCTGTATGTTAAGCCTCCTCCACCTCCGCCAAATCTAGTGCAGACAGCCGGTGTGTTAGAGGGCTCACTGACAGACCTCTGAGTGCTCTCTGCCTCCTCCTCTGTATCCATCAAAGCTGTGATAGAGAGCTGTGAATTTGTCTCCTTCACTCAGATTTATTGAAACGATATACACTCACCGTCTGCTCTTGGCACAAATTCTAGACTGCATTTTAAAATAAGAGCACTTTACAGCCTGAAATCCCAGCTACAGAGAAATTACTGGGAAATGTTGCAGAGTCAAATGTTTAAATACTGTGAAAAGAGTGACATGACGTAGAAACGCAATGGTTATTTATATGAATTAAAGTAAAACTTGATAATTACACCCCTGATATAGATGTCTCCTTCACATTAAAAACCCATGAGACACACCTCTCATGAAGATGATGCTTGACCTCATAATGTAGTCATTTACATATAACCTTAAGTTTCACATCCATACGTAGCTCTCTCTAAAGCCACTTTTACACAGAGATATCGGAAAAAGGTGAGATGGTGATCCCACCTTTTTTCCACCACCGACCGATTTCCACAGCCAAGCCAAAGGAATAACAGAAGTGAGACAGGCTGGACTTTTACACTTTTCCGGAATCAAAGGGACAGTGATGCAGTGCAGCGTGTAGTAGTATTACGTATAACTTGCATGTCAGAAATACCCCTAGCATAGCGGTGTTGCCAACCTCTCCAGAGTCGTTCCACAAATGTTAGCATGGATAGAGTCCTCCACCCGAAATGACAACAGCTCGCAGATCTCGACGTTCCCCCAGTTCGACATTTTTCTGGTCACACTGATATGTTTGTTTACTGTACACGACCCACGCCCATTTTTCAATCCCCCTGGCGTAGGGTTCGCACACGCAATACATTATCAAAACGTCACACCTTGGTTGGGGATCGAGAGGTGTTCCTTTTACATAGTGCTCCGGAATCATGACTCCACCTTTATCGCAGCTCTGTTACAACCTCCAGAGGCGTCACAAAGCCGTGATAATGTTAGGACCAAATGACCCCACCATTTCGTTTACACAGATGTTCCGGAATAAAGGCGAAAATTCCCAGAACAGAAATCCTCTGTAAAAGGGGCTCAAGTGAGACAGTCATAGGGGCTTCTTAAACACTCTGGACAGCTTCAGGGGAAAAAAAAAGGTTGAAAATTGAATTAAAATGAGAGTCATCGCACTGCATGAGTAGGAGCAGGTTACAGCCACACCCCCCATCTTCCTTTTTTTTTTCATTTTAGTCTTTTCTATCTGTTTTTGGCAATTCTACTCTATGTAAATATGTATAGAGCCTGTATATTTACTAATATTTTTGTTTGTATTGTCTGTTTTTTGCACTATCTTTATGCGTGCATGTTTTCTTGTACTTTATCTCACTTGTACTTTATCTTTATCTTGTTGCTTTAATCAGTGAGTTTTGCCATTGTGGGATCAATAAAGTTTCATCTGTTTTTTCACCTTCCAACTTACCAACTAATGTCATGGTAAATGAAAATATAATTTCTTAAGTGGTGAGGGCAGTAAGAAAAATAATTTAACTAACAAAAATAGACAAGCTTTCTTTAGAGCTTTTAACCAAATATCTGCCTTCAGATTGGCTTAACTTGCCACAAAGGTTTTATCTTTCCACTGCTACTTACTGTATGTCCTGAAGGCACCACCAATTTAGACCCAAAATAACGTGGCTTATTTTCCTATAAGGCGAACCTCCATCTGTAATGCAATTTTCTCTAATGCATTCCTCTTAGTGTTGACAGCTGTGGTGCTCCAAAAGCATCTATACTAACCTCAGTCGGAACCAGGTCAGACTATGCCTGTGACACTCAGTCATGCCTTCCATGTTCTCAATAGCAGCATATTTTGATGTATCTAAATGATGCCTCATAGATATCAAATGCTAAATTAAGACCATCCTATTTGGTTCTATGGGTAGTATCTGCAGTGCCATACTCTGTCATTTCAATAAATGTATTACATTCTATGACATCTTTTGTTTTCTCTTGCAAATTAGTATTTGTAAAATAAATAAATAAATAAATAAAAACAGTTTGATAAAAAGCAGATTTCTTTTTTATTTTTTTTGCATTTCCAATGAGCCAGCTGTGTTTACACAATACCACTCGTTCAACACAGAGAAAGACCACTCGATAAGTTAGTTATTTACTTGTTTATTTTAAGTTCCTAAACTGGGATGTGTGAACTCTAAAATTCATAGCTGGTCTTTTTCTGGGTCAGCAGGTCCACGTTGGAAAACTGAGCTCTCCAGGTGGACAAAAGGTGACGGAGGATGATATTTGCATATTATGCACTTTAGTGATGAAAATATGAGCCCAAAGTTTGTGTGTTTGTTGACAACATGCACAGAAAACAGAAGCAGATATGAGATATGAGACAGAGTATGTGCTGGTTACATAATGGCCAAGTTGCCCACCTATTATTTCCACCAACCCACCCTAGTACAGCAGGCTAAAAAACACCTAGTCCGCTGTCACTGTGAATGCATTTTTGATACAAGAGCAGTGGTTTAGACTAGTGTTAGATTACAGCCCTCTCATCTGTGGAAAAAAACAGCAGAAAGTGTCTGTTAACTCACAATAGTCAATAGTGTTGTATGGGCCCTTCATCAAAGTCTGCTTAGAGCCCCATAAAGGCTTGGGTTCGAGCCCGGTCAAAGATGACATTTTGAAGAACCATGGGAATGCCATTGCTGATGAAAATCTATTGGACGTTTTATTGAGTCAAACAATAACATTAGTGAAGGGGTTATCATGCAGTGCCATTAAAGAGAATAATGTTATGCTTTTCTCAGAATTTGAACATTAGTGGGACATTTTTTTTATTGTTTGTTCCCTTAACAATATTGATTTTTATTTGCTTTTTACAACTGTTTCTCTCCTTCCCTCCTCAACACTCTAGTTGTAGTTGCTGAAGAGGATGTTTTCCTCTCGGTGACAGTAACAGGACTGACCCGATGTGCAGCTGCCACCAAGCCGGCCCTAACCAGTCACAGAGCATCCTGGGCTTTGATGCACATAGATAACCTGTCTGCTGCAATCAGGGTCCTGACACTTTTCTATAGCAACCTTAACTCTGACCTTGACCCACCCTCCACCACCTGCTGGAGACTGTCCCATCACACTATATTATCTTTTGTACATGACTGAAGTGTAATGTGGGGAATTGAGGAGGGAGGTTATTTTGGTCAGACTGGCTCCATCTCTGTGTTGCTCAAAGTGTTGATACTGGGATAATAAGAATGCCAAAGGGTGGCAGGTGAAAAAGAGATGAAGTCAGCCGAGTAGTCAGATTGGATATATGAAGAGACTGAGTGGTGTTTGCTGATGGCAACTATTTTGGCTCGTAATGAGGGAAGTGGCGTGATTAATGTGCAATGAATAAGGCAAACAGCTTAGTCATTTCTGCATTAATTTTTGTAAACACTGACTTTCAACTATGCCAGAGGTTACAAAAACACTTAATGTAATCACTAATAGTATGGTTGTATAGCATAGCTGAGCATGGATTTAGAATAATAGGACCAATGAAAATGTAATTTGGGCTATAAAATTACAATGCTGGTTAATGTTTTTGCAGTCCTATAGTACACAGTTTCTGTGTTTTATATTTGCAATATATGCAGTTTAATGTATAGAATATTTAGCATATCGTTAGTCACATAGCATAATTGTCTGTCATATTTTTGACCACATCTGCGTAACTTTACTCGCCTAACACTGCTGATTCATTTTATGCAGATATCACAGTTTGGTCAAAAATATGGCAATTATGTTATGAGGCTAACAATATGCATCCAAAAGCTAAAATATACTTGTGCTGTGTGCTATTTTCCTTTTTTTTAAATGAAATGATCAGCATAATTATGACTTAACTTTCATCAAAACATGTTTATTAAGTATGATGTTTTCCAAATATCTTACTCTTTTGTTGAATCTAATAGATGAATTATTCATAAGGTTAAATGATTACTGCAAATACATGATGACATGTTGATAACTTAGATATTTTCACCATTATTTACGCAACTTTAGTGTTCACTATTAAAAAATCCATTACAACCAGTTTCACCTTGTTTTTACAAATGTGGATTTTTGCATTTTGCATAGATATTCTGTGCAGAAATATTTCAAGTCATAGTGATTTTAAAGATATACATCTCTTGTCATTTTGGCGCCAGTGCTTTCTCCTTCCTGCAGTGTTGTATGGCTCAGTTAGACTGAGTCAGTCCTTTGCCCTTTGTGTCTGAGACTCTGTGTCCTGATCTTTCTTCTTCTTATTCTCAGCCCACAGCCAGCTCTCATTACAACACAACACACTCACCACTGGGCTTTACTCTGACAAAGAGGTCATTTTTAATGAGCACATGTTTCATTGGACAATTTATTGTTAAATACTACAGTGCAATCCTTTTTCTTCAGATACTAGGTTGTTAGGTTGATGTATTTATAGGAAATATGTGGTACATCATTAAATTAGTAGATTTGCTTAATGACTATAAAAAGCAATGTGGCCCATGCTGTTTATCTAGTTTTCTGTGAATCTGCCATTTGATATCTTACTGTCCAGTGTTTCTCTACAAAGACAGCTCAAGTGAAAGAACATCACCTTTGCAGGTAATTGGCTGCACAAAAACGTAGGAGATGTGTATCCCTTTTAGCTTTAGTCAACAATGGTAAGTGGTTTTTCTTGTTATGTGATCAGCTGGTTCGTGTGTGTATTACAACAGTTTTGAAGTTGTACAAAGGTTGAGGATAATTTTCTGTAGGGTTAATATCAAGCAAAACTTAACATTTTGACAGAATTGGATTGTTTTCTTTGACACCCTCCATGATCAGTAGGAAAGAAAGAGCCAGAAACAGCCATTTTATGTCCACCCACTGAGCTCGGCTCGGACTGTATTGATTTTTGCTTTGGTGGGCGAGAGTGAACTCCTACAAAATAAATGACCAACAGAAAAGAATATGGTGTTTTGAGGTGGAACGGTGATTAAGGGTAAAAGAGATTGGCCTCAACACAGAAGTGGGGGTGCAGCGCAACTAAAGAACTTTGTCTTGTTCAATTAGAAATTAATCCACAACAGACCACAAAAAATGCATACACCCATTTATACTGACATAGAAAAGGCGATGTCAGCACTGAGCCCTGACAATTTAGCATTACTGGGCTTAATTCTTTTACATCATGTTGCCTTGTCAGTGGTTCCGCCAGTAGAAAGAGACATAAATAGCTACTCAAGTACAAGGTTATTGCAGCCATATGAGCATACAAATGAGTCCTTTTAGTGGAACACGCCAGTCTGATCCAGAAAAATAACATCAGCAGTCACTAGGAAACATCAGAGAGTGACATGTAGGGACATTCTTATACATGCAGGTGAAACTATTCTTCAAAGTAATAACATAAGGCAGTGCTTTCATATGCTTTAAAGAACACATTTCTGATTTCATACCTGTGCTATTCCATGTGGATGAAAAGGCTATGATGAAAAATAGGACATGGCATTCACAAACAACATCCTATGTTGTGGTGCAGCTGGAGGACATGTCAATCACCTTCCTTTGTTTTTGTCCCTCTTTCAGTAAATGTTAACATTTGTCTATATTTTTCTTCTTCTCTGTAGGTGACTAGTCTGTCTGTGTCCCTCCTTTCCATTCCCATTTATCTCTATTCTCCCTTCGTCTCCACCTCCTCCCTTCTTCCAAGCCAAGCCATCCTTGTTAACACTTAAATGGTGGAAACGTTGTGTGTTCTTCTGACTAGTGCTGACACACAAACACAGCCTCCCAGGGCTGGGGGGTGAGGGGTAGCAGTACCCTCCACTCTACCAGCCACTAACCCTGCTCAGATGCAAATTCAAGTGTCAGCTTTCTTTCCCCTCAGAGGCAACGTCAGATTGGTGAATGAGTGGGACCTTAAAATAAGGTAACTGATTTTGGCAGATAGTTGCATTTACTTACTGTACTGACTGAAACTAAGGTGCATACACATGGACAGGTGCTGCTACATGAGTTAAACTAAAATCTGCATAATTTACTGACTTTGTTGAATAAGATTTATTTTTCTGTTGACAAAACACCATTATCTGTTTTTGCGTCTGCCATTAAGGTTCTGAAGTCTCTCCTGTCCCTCCCTTCATTTTTCATGAAACTTGGTGGAATGGTAGGGCATGGGTGGGCCATGAAAAAAAAAAACACTTACATTTTGGAACATGTGAATAAAAACAGAGCAGATGCTTGAATTGTTTTTGACTTCCTTTAAAATCAGAGAAGTTCAGTATGTCAAACTTAAATAGCAACAGTAATATTAATCAATGACAGCAAGGGACACATGTTAAGACATTTGTTACCATAATAACCAGTATCACTACTATACTAAATAAAATGTAATATATGTCTTGTTTTAATATTATTTGTATCTGCATTTGATAGTGATAAAACTGACAAAATGTCTCATTAAGTAAATGCTTACGTAGCTTTTGTTTTTATGGATGACGGCAATGAAACAGAAGATCTACTGCATTCATTCATTCATTATCTGAACCCGCTTTATCCTCATTAGGGTCACGGGGGTCGCTTGGAGCCTATCCCAGCTACATAGGGGCGAAGGCGGGGTTCACCCTGGACAAATCACCAGTTCATCGCAGGGCTGACACATAGAGACAAACAATCACTCTCACTTTCACACCCATGGGTAATTTAGATTAATCAATTAACCTATCAGTGCATGTCTTTGGATGGTGGGAGGAAGCTGGAGTACCCAGAGAGAACCCACGCAGACACGGGGAGAACATACAAACTCCACACAGAAAGGTCCCACCCCCCGTCGACTGGTGTTGGAATCGAACCCAGGACCTTCTTGCTGTGAGGCACGAGTGCTAACCACTGCACCACCATGTTGCCCAGATCTACTACATGTTCTTTATTATTTATATGTACATGTTACATATATATTTAAAGCAGCATATGACTTTCAACATAATTTTTTTTTTTCAAATTTGAAAAACCCGAGTGATAACCTAATTATCACTAATCCATTAGTCTTTCTGTGCTTACACACTTGAATCACTTCCCTCACAGTGAACAACTTTGAAGATGACTCCATCATAAACACAGTCCACTTGTTTACATAACAAACCAAAACATCACTTGGGCCTTTTCGGGAATGTTGTATCTTAGTGCATTGTGGGAGTAAGAATTCCATGTAGCAACCAAGCAAAAGCAGTTTCTCACAGATTCAGCAAGAAAATGAGCCAGATCACTACAATGTAAAATTCTACAGTCCACCAGGGTTGTTTTAAAGAATGAGTATAGTCAGTGGATGGACTTAAAGGTGACATTTGGGTTCATCACTCATGTAGAGACAGCAAAATTGCTGCTGCGTGGAATTATCATTCCCACAATGCACTTCACGACTCTTATTTTTCTAAACCTAATCACATTTGGTTCCGAAAATGAATATTATATTTGCACTATTACATACATTTCCACTGAATTATACTGTAGTAAATTATATACTATTGCCTTATATAAAACAAACAACACTTGCATCTTTTTATACCACATGGATAAATGCACACACATGCACACACATTGAACAGTGTTAATATCCCTCTAACAGTATCAAAAGGCCACCACAGTTAAGCACAATTTGCTTCCATCTCACTAATAAACGGGGTTAATATCATTTTTCTCTCACAACCATGCTCCCCTTGTCATATCAAACCATATATCACCTCATCAATTTATCTCCCCTGGCACTGCAGCAGACAGGTGATGAAGTTTGGGCACACTCATAATCTTATTATTGCTGCACTTCGCTGCACTGGACCAAGGCCAAAACACATATTACACAAATAAAACAAGAGATAGACAGACCGGGGAGAGCAAGGTGCCTGCTCCAACCTCCATCTCCCTCCTCTCACCTCAGTCTGGTGTCACTGAATGCCACTGCCTGGGCTGAGAGACACTTTGACATTTACATCCATATCCAGAAAAATGAACATCATATGCTCATAACATATTTCACAGATGTGGTTGAGATCTGGTTGAGCTTGCGGTTAAATTTAATCTAATGTGGAAACACTTAAGATTCCAAGAAATGAGGAAAAAAAACAAGTCAGCAGCAACCTGATAACTGACATAAAGCAAAAAAGTAGTTCCTGAATAGGAAAGATTGGACAGCTGCTGTTTAGGAGGTCGTATTTTACAGATTTAGATTATGTGAGAGTCTACAGATGTTTAAACATATGCCTTTTCTGTCTACGGTGACCACAAAAGTGCATTATTACTGTAATCATGTAAATGTTCTCAGCACTTTGACAGCCTGTAAGTGCTGATTCCAGTTGCTTGGCTTACACTGACTGAAAGATCATTTCTAAGCAGCAGCAGTGATATAAGCAAAGACACACAATGCTGGCTGCAGCTTTACTTGGTAAATCTGTACAAAGGGAAATGACTAGCCTATTGTACAGCAAATAGCTTACATTATGTTTTGTAATGCATCGTTGGGGGGGCAGGGGGTGAGGTCTATTACAACAGGGAATAAGCATAAATAGAGTTTAGCAGTTGCTGCGCTGGTTGATAATTATAGAGCAATGTATGAGCAATGTGGACACATGAGAGGGAACCTGACCTTGGGTATCATGTGCCAATGGGAAAGGAAAGATGGGGGAAAGAGGAAGAAAAGGTAGAATATAATAAAATTAAATGCAACCTTCTGCATCAGCACCTGAGAGGCAGAGGAAATGAGTGGAGCTCAAACAGGGCCACTCCCTGCAGGCTAAGGCTATGTTTTGGTCTGTGTATACTTAAATGGAGACAGACGCACTAATCCATACAGACACTGTTAAAAACAGCAATAATGGAGCAGGTGCACACTGACAGATAAAGATGAGTATAAAAACAGAGCAAAAAAAAACAAAGGGCAGGGAATTAATCAAGACAATGTGGGTGGGGTGGCACTTAACCTGTGAACTTACACTGGTGTTTCCATGTCACCTGCCCAGGTTAGAGTTGCGTCTCTGGCAGCAGTGGTCTAGCGGGGTGATTACAACTCAGTCAGCCCAGGCTCCAGCCCAGTGTCACTGCCAGGGTCCAACCATTCGTTATGGCGCTGCTGATGGATATTTCAGCCACATGGTGGCTGTAAATTACCATTACCCCACCCTTTCCTCTTTCTTCATCTCTCTGTGTCTCTTTCTTTCTTTATTCCTGCTCTCTTCATTCTTTGAACTGTCTCAGTAAGTAGTTTTATGCCCTTTGTTTTTGGTTTTTCATTGTAAGCACTTCTTCTCTTTTTCTACAATACTTACCACTTTCAGGCTGTGGTTATCATCTGCTTGCCTCTGAGTCTCCCTCTGTCTTCATGTGCAGCAACACTGGATTCATACATCCCATGAGGGGAAAAAGTGGATGTCAAAGCATTCGGATGGAAAGTCATTGTCTTCATGGGCCTCTCCTGAGATTTCTCCATGCAGTCAATATGTTATAACTGGCCTTTAAGTACTGAGGAGCAAAGAGCAGGGATTTTAAAGTCTGCCTCTGAAAGCGGGTCCATGTACAGGTAAATCACATGAGCTCATCACTCCAGGGAGAACTATACTGTGTGCTCATCACAAAAGAATAAAGCCATATCCCTGCCTAACTGTTTCACTGTGGGACTTTCAGTCTCTGCACATACATTTGTATGTGTCAGTGCAGCATGCACGTGATTGCATTACTTTTTTCCCCTTATTTTGAAAACCAAAGAGATAAAAACTGTGACATATGCAAATCTTTCATTCATTTTCTGAACCCGCTTTATCCTCACTAGGGTCGCGGGGGTCGCTTGGAGCCTATCCCAGCTACATAGGGGCGAAGGCGGGGTACACCCTGGACATTTCGCCAGTTCATCGCAGGGCCGAACATATAGAGACAAACAATCACTCTCACATTCACACCTATGGGCAATTTAGATTAACCAATTAACCTATTAGTGCATGTTTTTGGATGGTGGGAGGAAGCCGGAGTACCCGGAGAGAACCCACGCAGACACGGGGAGAACATGCAAACTCCACACAGAAAGCAAATCTATGCAAATATGCAAATCTATAACACAAATATGTGCATACACAATCAGAAACACACACACAATCTGGGCTCTGCAGGCTTCAGCCCTTAGGACAGTTCTGCTCTGTTGCATGTAGGTCCTTAACCCAGCAGAGTGTGAATCATAGTCCAACAGTCAGGTCAGTTAACCCTCTGTGAGGCTTGCAGGACATCCATTCAGACAGACACACAACGGGCTGCATCTCTGCCCTCTATATATAACTGCTTTATGGCCTGGAGGATTTCAGGGGAGGCAGGTGAGAAGTGTCATCCTTTAATTTGAAAATATGTTTATTAATGCATGATTTTGCTGCCACGACAGACTGAAAAACATTGTTTTAAGGTGGAAATTAAATCTACATTTTTTAAAAACCTTCCACATTAAAATTGATAAGGCCAACTTTATTGTTTATTTATTGTTTTATAAGATATTTCTAATAATGGTTAGATTCAGAGCAGTTATTCACTATTATGGCTTGTTACATTTGTTTACCTTTCCGTGCCCTCATATTCCCTTTACTATGCTAATGTTTATTCCTAAACTATGGTAATGTTTAATGTGACTCTTCTATTAGAATAAAATAACATAATTCAAATATGGATGGATCAGTAAATAAATATAATGTGAATAAAAATTGATTTTAAAACATGATTTCAACTTAAGCAATCTCAAACAAAAGAAAAAGTAAAGAAAAATATAAGAAAAAAGAAGAGTATTATAATAAATGGTGATAAATCACTAAGGAAATCACTTTAAGCTTTTAAGTCAAGGTTTTATGCAGAGATACATGGTGCAGTAGAGTGATATCCAGGTCACATCTGATACAAACTGATCAGCAATTGTTTATCACAGTTACCTCTCATGTATATAACCCTCCTACCATTCTGAAAACAGCTGTAACAAGTAGTGCCAAACACAACAAACCCTGCCCCTTGCACATATTTCACCCATTATAATTAAATAGGAAGATTTTAAAAATTCATAAAAAATTTGAACTTTGAAAAACTTTTCCAAAAATGTAATCAGATCTATTTTGGGTCACTGGCAATATATAAACCCAATTTGGTATGAATTCAACCATTAGTTTTACTGCTAGACTTTTAACAAACAAACCAAATCAATACCCCTTGCCTCCCCTTTGGGGGGGGGATCTAGGGTAATTAGCTGAAATCTACATCACGGAGTAGGTTTTCAACAGTACAGGCAAGGAGTAGTTCAGTAGTCTACTCTTGTCTCAACTGTCAGGCAGTGCAGCTTTATTTTACCTGCATATTCAGTCAGCTAAAGCAAATATAGAACTCACCTGTGAATCTTATGTGTACATCGAGGGAATTATTGCACATACTGGGGTCTTGCTGAAACTGAATGCCAGTCAGGTTGACAGAGGCATTCACATTCACATGCAGGACAGCAGGCACCCATACACAGCGCTGAGTCACGGTTACATGCCCCTGAAGAGGTATTGTTCATCCTGTCTAGTTGGAAAACATCTCTCCAGGGATGTGACCTTAGCTGCTGACAAACAATCTGACCTTTGCATCATATTGTCTGTTAACACATCACACATTCCTTGGTTGTACAGCACTGTAGCAATAAAGGCAGACACTTTTACTAAATACCATCCTTCTCAAGTCTATCACTGTGATCTTTAACTTCACAACACACTTTAAATAGAAGTCTATCACCGACATATTTTTGTCTCACTGTTTACCTAACATATGACCTCAGTGCAAAACAGAAGATTTTCTTTTGTTATCCTCTGAAAGGAGCATTTTTAATTTAACCAGTTTAACATAATCTCCTTACAGAAAAAAACAGAACATCAGTATAGGATGTCAGAGCAATATATCAGAGTAGAAAATGAACAATTTCAACAAAAAGAAAAGCAAATCGGTAGGTTTTCAGTCGATACAGTATCCACTCTAGTATAATACTAGTATTTTAACCAGTCGACTCCCAGCAGAGTTAGCTAATCCATGATGTGTGGTTTGTTGTCTTCACATGTGTTTGGCATGTTAAACAAGGGCAGAGTTAATCCCATAATAAATGACTTTGAAATGTCAGAACAGTGATAAGTGCAATTATTTTCCTTTATAAGCAACATCACAGACCTGGTTGTCTTCATTAGTGTCCAACTCTAATCCTAAAGAAGGATTAATATATTAGCTGCATATCAGTGAAGAGAACATGGAGGGAAATTTTAAGCACATTCATGATTTAAAGATTTCAGGTTTATCTCCATCTGATTTCATAATCCTAGATGTAGATGCTCTTACCTGTACTGTATCAATACAGCTTTAATTTCTAAATCAGAGGTGGCTCAGGAGGTAGAGCGGGTTGTCCAACAACAGAAAGGGTTGGCAGTTTGAATCCCACTCTGTCCTAGTCATGTGCCTTGGGCAAGACACTTCACCCTTCTTGCCTTCATTGCTGTTATTCACACTGGGAAATGGCAGCCACGCTTCCGTCAGCCTACAGGGTACCTATGTAGTTTACCACCACCAGAGTGAGAATGTGTGAGTGAATGAATAATGGATCCACTGTACACGCTTTGAGTATGCGTTCATACAAAAGCGCTATTGAGGACTTGCAGCTGACGTCACTGGTCATGTGATTGTTGGTTACACCGCCATATTGGTAGGTATGCTATCTGGATCCAGAAAGTCAGAACTGTTGTTTTGTATCGTGTTTTTCTTTGGACTCGTGTTTGTGTGTTTTGTTATTTGCGAGTATGTCTGCTTGTGATAAAGGCACCATAGATGAGTTTCAATGTTTACTAACAATAGTGACGCACGGGCAACTCGGAGGCAAAAACACACGTACCAGTTACCAGCCGGCTCACATCAGCTGCGTACACCTCCAGGCTCTGCACCGGAACTCGTGAACGAGCCGATATGTTAGCTCTAAAACGGTCCATTAACTGTCTGTCCAAAAGCCGACCCCATCTTCTCTTTCACGGCTGCATAATTCGACTTGACCGCATGGGGAAGGCTGTCCCATAGTAGAAAAGCAGACTTGCACAGACGGGTGGGGAGTATTGTCACCAGCTCCCCGCTGAACTCACCGGTGTCGCCTGCCGTAGCTCCGACTGCCACTTCCAGCTGAGGAAACTCTGGCTGCCATCGCCGGCAAAGGGAGCAGGTAGATCCACAATCACTCTCTCTCTATAGGGTGATAGGCCAGGGGAAACCCTCCTGGAGGGGTTAAAGGGGTCTTCATCACCGTACCGCATGATGACAATTCTTTTTTTCCACGCCACTTAGCACAACAGGCATGCAGGCTAACTATACTGAGAAGCTACGCTAACCGCGGTAATAACTATAAACAGTGGTCGGCAGAACAGAATCACCACTGACACCAATGGAACCGAGCGGTCTGTATGCCTAACTTATACTTGGTGAAAGCCAAGTAATAAACGGCACAGAGGAGTTTAGCAGGTCCATCATTTAACACGTTGTACGATCCAAGGAAAGCTTGCCTACCAATATGGCGTCGTAAACAGACAACCACGTGATCATGTGACATATGTGCAAAACCTCAATATAAATCTAATCCATAATTATTATTAAATCAAAAGCTGCAACCTTCCACTAAACTGAACTAATTTCAGCAGCATACCGTTTACAACAATGCAAGTGTATTTACAAGTGGAGTTTTGTTTTAAGACTACACAGTACAGAAGCAGGCATGCTCCTGCTAATGTTTGCCCATTACCATATATCTGCTTGCTGTCTCCTGATTGCAAATGTAATGCCCTTCAAGTGACAAGCGTACATGCTGGTATAAATCAGGAACTCCACACTGCAAGAGAAATCGTTATTCAGTGCTCACCGCGAGAGTGACACCTCTCTCTCTCTTTCTCTCTCTCTCTCTCACTTCATCACCATAGGAACAATGGTTTATGGGAGTGACGGGGCAGACAGGTACACAGGGGCCTGTCCCGTGTGCCCTGTGATTGATTGTCAGCTCGGAGTGCACCTGTGCAGCCTCCAGAGATCTCCATGGATAAGCATATTCTGGGATGCCTGTCTTGACCTTTGCTCAGTAATTAAGCAGCCAGGCTTCCTGAAAAGAGCTGAGTGCTCAAGTGCTGCACGACGCTGTACTGGACCTCAGTGAGTTGTCCACCTCGTAGTCAGAGAAATCCGACTCTGGAATCCAGTGTACGAACTCCATTTACAAAAAAGATTAGACATTTTCTAAAATGCAATATGAAGTAAAATGCATGTTAATTCACTTGAACCTTTAATAAATGAGATATATTTTCACAGTTTTCACTTAACAAATTCATTGGATATTTGTAATATAGATAATACATTTATTCATTTATTTGTTTAGGCTTTGATGCATCAAATAAGTTACCACTGTGCTACACGGCCTTTGCTTTTTCTTGCACTCATTTATTTGGGAAATGACAGGCAAGGACCAACTGAAAATGTCAATGAAGCCAATATGAAGTATATTAAGGTTGTGATACCAGTGACAGCTGCTGACTCGCATGGACTTACACTGGACCTCTGCCTCTGTTTAATTTGTAAATTTTGATAAATGTTATGATGGTCCATCTTCAAGTTTTTTGCTTCATTAATCAGATCGTCAGATCTCAATAAATCAGATGTAAAGCATTAATATCTGCTGTGTCTGTCTTTGATTTACAAGTTTATATGACAGACTGCTTATCTGCAGACTTCATGAATTTTGCTTCAATAAAAACTAATAGATTATAGATACAATAGGTTTTAATTAATAGGTTATAGTAACAAGGCTGTAAAATGGTTTCATTTCACAGTACTTGTTTGAGTTGACCACTTTACAGTCAGTAAGCTAGTGCTTAGCTTTAGCTGACCTGTGACCCCTAGAGGTCCCATACCTCTGCCCCTTTTATCCAAATACAGTCACCTCTGGCCCCAACTAACCAACATGGAGACAACCAAATTTGAAACTACTGGCTTCATAACTACATTCCAGAAATGAGATGGAGCACATTGGTCACACCACAGTTCATTATCCATGAGTAAATGGTGTCTATGCTTCTTTACAAGACTTGACCTGCTCAACAGTCCATGGTAGAATATGTGGCATTTATTTTAAATACAAGGCATACATAGACTAGAGGAAGGCCAGTTAAATCAGTATTAAAATGTAAAAAAAAAAAAAAAAAAAAAAATCACAGACTTTAGTTTTTATACTGTTTGTCATTGTAGTTTATATACACATGTAATGTAAGCAAAAATATAGACTGCCATAAACATAAACGCTATAAATAGATCTATTGTTGTGGTCTTTGAATTAAGCTCCAGGCAAAACACATTGGAAGGTACACAACTGACAGCAAATACAACCATCATTATGTAAATAACACACTAGTATGTCATTCCTTAAACTAAATCAAAGAAGAGGGAGAAATGTGATTATTTTCCTTCTCTCAGACAAGAGCTGTTTGAAAGAGACAAAGACCGTTGCAGTGAAATCTCTTCTGTGCCTCGGCGGTGACAGCTGTGACCTCTCCACTGCTGCATGAGCTTAATCAGTGTGTTTAACACTCACTCACTCTCTTCCTCTGACCTTCTGTGAGTAATTTCTGATGAACCAAATGGCAAAATTAGACTCTTAATTTGGAATTTACTTTTTTGAGAGAGAACTTAAATGGCACTAATACAGCTCACTAAAACCTACAACAGTAAAATGTTAAACACATCTCTTCCCCTGTCATTTCCTTGTACGTCCTACTTTGATTATTTCAGTTTGTTCAGTGAGCTATTGACTGACATACAGTATATCCCAGGGACATGAGCCACAAACATCACAGCATTGTGATTGAACAGTTATATGGCATGGAACATTTGTTATGGGAGGAAATAGGCTTCAAGAATCTATTTCTGTCTGCAAATAAGAAGAGATAATATTTCAAAATCCCCCTCTGAACGTGAACATGTTCACATAGTTTCCTAATTCATCAGGTTCTGCAGTCACACTGTTATGTCCATATATATATATATATATATATATATATATATATATATATATATACACACACACACCTGGGATAGGCTCAGGACCACAGATACACACAGGTTCATCCACTGATGAGGCTCAAGTGTTTATTTAATATTTCATAGTTCAAAGTTGAAGAGTTATTCTGAGTTTCTTCATTATCCTTTTGAATATTTTCAGTTAATGTCATCACAGTTCATATAAATACAGGCAAGATTTCAAAAAATGGGCAAGATGAAAAGGCATGGCAAAAAGATAAGGCAGCATGCCAAATTCTGGCCACAGGCTCATGGCGATGCCCATGTACAAAATTAATGTTAGTTTTAGGCTTGACGACTGAGATGTTTTAGCGGAAAACTGAACAATTTTACATCTACGGTTGCCAACTCCCTGATAAAAAAATAATGTACACCTTGTTGGCAGGGCCGACTGACCCAATTGCCTCTACCCCTCCCAGGGTGGTGAATTTTTTTTTTTCCTTTTTTGTGTTTGTGAAAAAGTGCATCCCTTTTCAGCTCAATACAGAATGTTTCTGTTTTGTGTGTTGTAAGTTTTGTTTCTAAATTCCTTTTTTCAAGGGACGGTTGGCAACCCTATTTACAATCTAGCCTGTCAGGACACACAATCTGTGCAGTCAGTAGGCCACACCATGCAGTCGAACCAGTCCACACACACACACACACACACACACGTCTTGGGGGACGACACAAATGAGGCTGTTGGCTGCTTCAGCTGAACCAAACCTCCGCTCGGCACACAGTAGAGTGCTACTGACAGCGATGCCACGGGGCTCTGCCACACCACGCCACCGGCACTGGGGAAGTAGGACATGCAGGACACCAGGCGGAAGTAAGCAGGTGCAGAGTAGTGATGGGCGATTCATGAACGAATCATTCAAAAGAATCAATTCATTTCAGTGAAGGACTTGAATCAATTTGCGAACGCAACTGAATTAATTCAGCAGCACTTTCCTAATATTTTGTTTATTATCACATAAACTAGTCAGAATCACTCATTAAGTCGGAGGTGGAAGTGCTGTGTGATGCACTGTGCAGCAGGTAGTCTCCAACGTAACATCTCTGATTGTATCGCCAGAGCACTTGCCGGCGACAGAGGGATCAACCTGAGGTAGCGAACCACTGAATGAAAGAGCGGACGAGTAGGGCTGAGTAGAGCCAAGTCACTGAATAAGTTCTGAATCATTCAGGAATCGATGACTCGCTGAACGGCTTTGTGAATCACTAGTCTGTTGTCACTAGTCATGAGTCTATTGTACCGCTGAATGAGACTAGATACCCCTACCATACGAGGACAGAACAGAAGCCATATTAGCTCATGAACAAACAAGGTGAATGTAGCGATCTGAAGTCACCTGCTTTTGTAATGTTTAAAATGTTAAAGTTTAATTGCAAGAAACACCACTAATAACATTAAATTAAACACATGGAGGATAAAGTCGTTTTAAGCAACATAAAGTAGCTAGCTAGCTAGCTAGCTAGCTAGATTGTGACCAATGCCCACTACATGTTTTTTTTTTTTTTAAATTGGTGGAACACATGAATTGATTCATACTAATTTGCAGCAGATAAACAAACCGAAAGAATCGAGTTAGTCAAAGGAATCAGACTTCCCATCACTAGAGAGAAGGAACAACAGTAGGGGTACTTTTATACTGTGCGCCTCCTACCTACCTCCTACTCCATCCTGCTACACAACCTTTAATCTCTCTGACCCTCTGTTTTACTTAAACCTCACTCCAGCTAATTTCTTGTTTGACCTTAAACCGACCTTAAGTAATTACTGAAGTAATTATAAAGTGGTGCTTTCTCTCTTTGTCTTTTAAGAGTCTTGCAAAGTGTCCCTCTGAGTGCCTGAACAAGTGGACTGCTGAGTTAATTGCCCTGAAAAATCGTCAGGTTAGACAAAGTGAATAATTTAAAGGAAAAAAAAGGAAACTGTTTAACTGCCAAGCTGAATAATATCACATTGGTACCATTTTGATCTAAACTAAATCTGTGACTCTGAATAACACAATACAGAGGTAACTCAACAGTACTTACTTACTGTGATGCAACCTGAGCCAAGACACTTCTCTGCTTTAAAATATCATCCTGCATTCATTGATTAGTGCTGCTCCTGCATGAAGACTTATGAGAAAACATTTTATGAATACAGTGTATTGCATCTGTCCTTTTGGTTGCAATTTATGTTACACCTATGTTTCCTCAAAGGTGTAACACAGCTTACTTTAAGTTTGCGCTCAATAAAAGAAAGTAATGCATAAAGAAAAAATAGGAAACAAATATTTCTGATAGTCTCAGTAGCTACAGGCTCCTGCCAGTTCCCTCTACGTATTAGTATCCAAGGTACCAATCATCTTGATATTATCACAAAGCTGTCAAAAGCGTTTCCTATTAGATAAAGAGATGTGTAGAATTTTTAGGCAAAAGATGAATGTGTTATCATTTTATTTGACAAAATTTAAAAATCCAATTCACACTGTGAGACATAAAATAGGCAGATTCACATGATAAAATGGACTGTATTTTTTTTTTTAGTAAATACACCAGTTAATAGAGTCAGAATCCAATAGAACCCCTGGATTTACAGCCCAGTTTAAGACAAGGCATTCAACATCCAACACTGAAGTGATCTAAGGTGGAATGAATATTGTTGTGGGCATTTTCTTTCCATGTCTGTTGTTTGTCTACATCTGTGTGACTGGGTGGGAAGCTGAACGTGATAGCCAGCCAGCCGGGTTGTTGACCTTGGAGGACTACCTTCTGGCAACAGATCTGCTTCCTGCATTGATTTTATTTTCATGGCTGGGTTATTTGGGTTTCTGCCCTCAAGTCGCAGCTAGGCTGCCACCAAGGTCAGCTGGGGAGACAAGGAATCTGTTTTTGTCTCCATCAGTTTCACTCTGTAAGTAGATATGGATGTGTTGACTGAATCTTTTATCTGTCTACTCTATCTGCCGCTAAATCCACATGATTTTTTCTGCCATTCTTTCATTTTTACACTGGAGCAAAAGTGTGTAAAATGTGTATTCATAATATGTTTCCATATATTTAGCTCTGTGTAGTTATATTCAATGTTTAAAAATTAATATATCACAGAGCTGTCACTCTATTAAGTGATATTCAAAATACTGACTTTGCACCCTATAAAAGAACTGGTACATAGCTATAGATAAAATGTAAATTACACACTGGGAAAAAAAATGCTGGATTGGTTTAATAATCAGATGTTGGTTTCACGGCTACTGGGTCATGGGTAGGTTTGACCGAATACTTGGTTAAAATAATGACCTGGCACATTGGGTTACAGATGAAGCTTGAAATTGAAGCCGATCATTCCTTGCATTTTTATACAATGCATCTGGACCTGGAATTTCAACTGTTTCAGAATCTAACAGGAATCAGAAGAGTAAGACAAAAAAAACTGTTCAAAAATAACACTATCCCAACTTAATATAATCACAAAATTCATATTTTCTTAGTTCATATTAACTTATAGTGTTAGTCATTTTCTTCAATAGCTTATGGTCATAGTCCCTACTCCCTTCCATAGGGGTTAGGTTTTGGCAAAATTTACAACTAAAATGTCCTTACAAGCAGGTCTTATCAATAGTTGTGTGTTGATTTGTTTGTGGGAGGTGTTCTGATTTGTATAATGTTGTATGTTATTGAGTTATAGTTTCACACATAAACATTCATATTCTTTTCTTGGTGCAGCCATGAGTGGGTCACACTGACTATATCAGCCAGGTTTCAGAAGCTCCTGGTGGTAAACAGAGTAACTTGCTGTGTTAGAGATGTACTGGTGCATTTTTGCTAAAGCCAATTTAACCACTAGGCCTTGCTGCAGCCATGTTGTTTTTCCCATTTGTTGTTTCTATTCATTGTCACTTACCTATTTTTGATGATGCACATAATTGTAATATTTTACTGCGGCCCAAACCCTATTCACCCCTTACCCCTATCCCTTGGCCCTTGCACTTGACACTACCCCTTGAAACAGAACTGAAATGGTAAGGAGATGAAACATTCTCCTATGAAATAGGACAACCCTTCGCAACCTGTTACGTCATCAGCAGTCATCGATGCCGCTATAAACAGATGTGAAAACTTTGTTTCCGAAAGTATTCATCACGCCGTCAGCAACTGTAACCATCTCTGTTGCATGGGATTTGGTTGTCTTTTTGCAGTTATCAACCATAAAGCGCAGAAATGCGATCTATAACACATTGAAACGGCATGAAACGGTCAATCAAATGATTAAGTTGTTTCATCACACTGCTGCACTTTTTGGGTCTGTTTATCTCCATCTTGCCAATGATTCGAACAGAATTATAGGAAATTTCTCCTACCCCTCCGTTCATAGTGCGGTCCTGGAAAATCTCTGTTTCGAGAGCTATGCAGTCCTCCACCTTAGCCCTTCCTTTCCGTCTAATTGAGAATCGGGACAACACTACCCATTCACGTGTACACGCAAAACGGAGGGGTAGGGGTAATGGCGAGGGCCAAGGGGTGAATTGGGATTCAGCCTGTGACTTGGAATCTTCATCTGTTTCACTTTCACATTTAACTCAAGAAATTGCACCTGGAACAGAAGTCCTGCTCTTCATGTTCTTCTTCCAAACGTGGGATAGGCCCACTCTTACAGCAAGATAATGCATAAAATTCATGTGGTGCAACCTTGTCATATATTACACATGTCAGGGTGTGTCAGTATTATTCTATTCTTTCTGTACATTTTAATTATCTACACCAGCTGACTAGATTCAGTGCTAATTTTATCAACTGCTGCAAACAAGCTAGATAGCTAATTGATTCACTACTAATATACTGTAATGCAAAGTATGTGAGTTGCTACAAGCGGAGGGTACCAATAAATTATTTTTCTTTCACTTTTTTTTTTTTTATCTCACTCCATTTTAACCCATAAAGACCCAAACACCCACTGGTGACCACAAGCATCTACTGATCTAAAATGCTTAATATCTTCTGAACCACTGAACCTATCAATAGATGTAAATAATTTAGGTAAAATGCAGTTTATCATCTTTCCATGGTCATCAGATACGACCCATTTGGATGTTCAGAGGCTCTGTAGTGAATGTGAAAACACTGTCATCTTCTACAACATTAAGTCACCAGTAAATACCCATGTAGTCTGATAAATGATAGTGGATGGACACACTTGTTTTACATTCAGTTGTTGATATATTGGCTGAAAAAGTCCCTTTTTCTTCAGTTTTCTTTGTTTTTGATATAATAATCCTCAACTTTAATCTGGGGTTTAATGAACATCTGCATGATCAGTAAATTAAACATAAGAAAATGCATGATTTTCACTGAAAACAAAGCAAAATACAGAAGATAATATTATAATAAATGGTGATAAATCACTTAAGAAAGGTGAAATCTACAGAAAAATTAATGTGGGGACTGCCACAAAAGTAGCACTGGGTCTTTATTTAAGGGGAAGTCCAACATGCTGGTTCATTACATCCTATGGCTGGGATCCACCATATTTGATCCAGATTGTCATTTATTTTTAGTCTGTTTTTCAGTTGTCTGTATTTTAGGGGAAAGGAATTAAATATACAAACTCTTCTTCAAGCAATTTAGGCTTGGAAATAGATTATGTGTAGGAGACAGAGGATTATCAGGAATGTAAACAACCAGATCTGATTTCAAGGCCTGGGGCAAGGTATGCTGATCAATACAATGGATTCAGTCAAAAAGTTTTCCCCTCATTTCCAAAGGACTGCAGGAGTGTTGTTGTGAAGAGAGAATAAAAGCCATAAAGATATTAAAACTCAGGAGAACTTTGCAGGGTTTTGTGTAATTCATAACTACTTTCATGATAGCAGATAATAAAAAAGAAAACCTTCCTCTAATGTTAAACCATGAAAAGCCTGTCTTATGTTAGTTTTTCTAAGGACTCCCTTTACACACACACAGACACAAACCATCCCTGTGTTCTAAGACATTATATTAAAGCCTTTTGATTTATAACATACAGCTCTCTGTCAAGATGGGAATTAGCTTCAGTGGGTGAAGAGCCACAGTATACAAGTGATGGATGAGGAAACTATGGGACAACATATGATCTGATCCAGCAGCAGGCACTATGACTGAACAGTCTGTCTGAGGCTAAATGTATACATCTTGTGTATCCAATCAAATCCCAAGGATGATGAACTGACCTCCTCCTTGCCATATCTCACGAGTAGTGATCATAACTCTTAATAATGCTTGCTGAATGGACACATCTCTCACTTAAGATGCTGACCTACCTTTGACCTACTTCCACCAAGAATCACCAACATCATCCTGAAGAGGCAAAGACGCCCCCCATCCCCCATGCTGTTCCCTTCCATTGTGCACTGTCCAGTTAGGTCTAACCTCCATTTTCCACCTGAATAAAAGCCGCCTGGGGCCTGGTGAACTGGGCTAAGAAAAGATCAAAGAACATGCTGCACCAGCATGCATAGATCGACCAAGAGAAAAAGACACTGAAAATGATTTTATCGTTGTCAGGTTTTTTCACACACCTCAGGCTACTGGAGAAGGGATATTTACAGTGAAAGCAGAATGGCTGTATATCATCTGTAAGAAAAATATAAAATACATGAAAAAAAAAAAAATTAATGTCATAAATCGAGTCCAATTCTCCCTTGACACTCTTATTGTAATCTATCTGTATGTTGAGCTACTAAAATGACTTACTGATGTTCTGTTTTGTCTCAGAATGAGTCAAAACACAGAGGACATAATCAATAGTTTCCACACAATGTCTATTGTAAGCTTAAGTAATTCATTGACCCACAATTGACCTTTTAACAATAATTAATGAAACAACTATAGAACCAGTTCATCCTTTTTCACATTACACATGTCTGGAACATATCCTAAATGATCCATTTGTCAAACTATTGAACATTTGTTAGGACTGATGTGTGAGTGTGTGTGTGTGTGTGTGTGTGTGTGTGTGTGTGTGTGTGTGTGTGTGCGTGTGTGTGTGTGTGTGCATGTGTGTGTGTGTGTGTGTGCGTGTGCGTGTGTAAAACGACACATTGCTGAGCACAGCACAAAACCAAATACTGTTGCTTTAATAATTAACAAGTGCTTAAACCTACAGTCTGTCCACACAAGAATCTTTTTAATGTGTTCTCCCAAATGTCACGCAGTACTTTTGTCTGCCAGTTTCCTCTTATTCATTTTAGTCCTTTATTTTCTTCCATATAGAAAATAGTACAAACATTATACCAGGTACATCGATCTATCTGCATCATAAGCATTTAAGTGTGTTTATAGATGAGCACAGAAGAAATAGTACTCAGAAACACTCCTGTTTTCTGTTATTATCGGGCAACTTTTCTTATTTTCTGTTAAAGCAGAGGCTAAAATTAAACAAAAGATATTACCACAATTTATCAGGTTAAACTTTTTCAAGTTTAACCAGGCTCCTGACACTATGCTATTGGCAGCATGTCTGTGCTAAACAAACATGCTGCCATCTAGTGGACAGAAAACGGCAAGCACAGCTACTTTTTTCAAGCTACAATAAACACACAGTCAGATGTGAATAGAATTTAACAATCCCATCGTTCACAAATGAAGCACCTCTATGGGTACTGTTTTGAATGGTAAAGAGACTGCATTGATTTAGCATTTTATATGTTACTGGTTCACAAAAAGTGGTATAACTTTCATTTACCAATTTAATGTTCAGTTCATTTTACCATTTTACATTTTACACATTTTACCTGCTGGGTAGACAAACTTGCTTTTCTTTGGCATCAGGGTGTTCTCAACTGTTCTTCATCTGGCCCTTTGCCTAGGACTAATCTGCCATGGGAGACCCTACCAGGGGCAAAATGCCCCTGACAACATAGCTCCTAGGGTCATTAGGGCTCTCAAACTCCTCCACCATGGTAAGGTGACAGTTCAAGGAGGAGTTCTTTTTCCAGAACTTTTGCTTAATGTCTGTCTTTATACACAGTATGTATGTACATAGGTCTAAACATGCACTTAGACTTGAAGGGTTTACACAGGTATACCTCAGTCCTCTTGAAAGATCTACTTTTTTTCTTTTATTTTGGTATTTATCCCCCCCCCCCAAAAAAAAAAAAAAAAACTAGGAAAAGCAGTGATTGCTCTAACAAAAATATACTACATATACTACATGACATCATCAATCAGCATGATCTACATAGTCATGCCGTAGTGTTGCTTTATAATATGATTAAATAATACAGATTTTACACCACTGGTTTGACTACCTGAAGTACACAATGAATTTTAAAGGCCATGATCTTGATTGATAACACATACTGCATGTTTTTTCTACTATTTTTACAGCATGGTGGAATTACTCCAAATGATGGATTTGATCTAAGGAGCAAGGGTCTGCAGTATCTGTCTTATTTTCAACTGCTATCAAATTTCTGTTATCGGCTTTAAATGTCAATGTAATACAGGAATTCACCAACAGAGGGCACTACAACAACACAATCTATTAAATAAGTCTATGATCATGCATCAGACTCCATACATCATATATACCACAATTCATCCTCGTGGCAAGATTGAAGCTTAAAACAATGCTGAAGTATTATATTTTCAAAATAGCTCACATGCACTACTATGATGTACTACTCACATGTTTATATGTGAAGACAGAAGACAGTGAATCAAAATCTAGTAACAATCTAATAGAGCTTTATTTTGAGTTACGAATAGCGTGTATTTTGTCTACTTTAAACCATCTGTTCAGGCTAATTTTCAACAGTGATATAGATTATGTCTATATGTTCGTGTTTATTGTCTATATTGTAAATTATTTCTCCATTTATGACTTTAAATTTTCAGCCGTGCCCATGTAGACTTTAGGGATTACATTTACTGTAATAATAATACTACTAATAAAAAAGTCTTACTGAATAACCATGCCATTTCCTAACATATTCTTGTAGATACTTATACTAACAGAATGCTGGTGTCAACCTTACTAAAGCAGAAAATAGCAGCACTTAAATTTATATACTTTATGCTTTAAAAAATAATAAGCAAAATATATATGTGAAGATTTAAAGATGTGCACACAAAACCTAACACTGACCCCAATGACACTGAAAAGGTCTGTATGTTCGAGCTTTCATAATGGTTAATGCACTACATCATACAGCAGAGGGCAGTACAGCACTATTTATAGTCCAACACCAGACCAGATACCCACCAACCCCAATAATGGTAAATTTATTATTATTAGTATTATTATTATTATTATTATTATTATTATTATTATTATTATTTAGTACATTTTCAAATTTCAAATATTGGTTAGGTGCACTTGTGTGAAGCAATGCTTTCCACAAAATGACACTGTTTAGTCATACTCATCATTTTGCCGTACATCAGTTAAAATACTCCACACTACATCTCCATCAGACCCACAAAAAAAAGCTTACTAAGCAAGCACCATACTACACAACAGCAGAAAATTAGCGTAATCTATTTCATTTACCACATAACCTCTATTCATTCACATTAAAATTAGTCTATTGACTCATATTAATCCACCACAATGAAAAAAAAAAAATCATCAGGAATGTATTGTGTTACACAGATACATACATATAGCCTCCATGATGCCAGAACACACACATTCACACGTATACACACACAAATAAAAATGTAAATGCACACATAACAGTGTCATGCGTGCTGACACTGGCACACGCAAACAGAAAAATCTTGGCAAAGCTAATGGAGTATAAGGCAACCAGCCCTCCCAGTGATGTCAGCAGGCCAATACACACATAGACTTCTTTTTCTCTCACTCCTTCAGTTGGGAATGACTTTTTACTTCATTGAATGTCATTTTTCCTTTCACACTTTCCTGCCATAAGAGAGGTGAATTGACCATACAGTAATACTTAAGAGTGCGTCCCAATCAGAAAAAGCTCCCTTACAGATATTACCAAGCCACTGTGATTAAAAAGTGATTGCATTTACTGACTGCAAAAACAGAAACAGGAAATTACATCATCACCGGTTGTGCAAATTGATGGTCTATGATGCTCAAGCGGAAAGGGGCTGCAGAGGCAGAGTGGGAATGATGTGTTTGAGTGTGAGTAAGTAAGTAAGTGTGTGTGTGTATGTGTAGGGTTGGGAAGGGGAAGGGAAGGGAAGGGAGGGCACCACGGTCACAGGTGACTGTCATGTTTAATAATGATTATCACCACGCACCTGCGCCCCCACGCTAATTAACTGGACGCATATGCAAATGAGTCCAGGGATTAAAAAAAAAAGGAGAAAAAATAACAGCTTGTGGAGTGGCAGTGAGCGGTTGTTCAGCTGCTGGATTTGATTAGGGTAATGAACGGTCAGTGATGGAGGCACCAGTGGTGGTAAAAGGAGGAGCGATAAAGGAAAGAGGAAGGATATTAAGGTGAGAGGGGAGGAAGGAAGGAGTATTAAAAAGAGAGGGAGGAACACAAGTGAGAGAGATATCACCGAGGTAACATAATGGGAACAGGTGGACGAGTGGCCTGTTGACTGGGGGAATAAGAGGAGGGGTGGAGGTGGGGAGAAGTGTTGTGTTTGTGTGTTTTACTGCAATCAGTCCTGGGTTGCAAAATGGATCTACATATAAAAGGAAGCAAAAGGTTTGAAGCATGCACTTACAGTTCCCTGTCTAAGATTTATGGGAATTTAGGGGTATATATTTGCAAAAATAGAACATACAGAATTGTGTTTTCCTGAGCAGATAATCTGCAAAAATAAAAAGCATTGTGTTTTTTCTACTTTAAATGAACCCTTTATATTTGCAAACAGAGCAGGTCAGTATTCACGGTAGTGGACATCTAGGTGGCATCTAGTGGTGAAGTCTCTCCCCTTCTGACTGTGTCTCATGGGGCCTTATTTTGAAAAATAAAGGATTTTACAGTCAATTGAGGGGAAAAATGTCATTTTTTTGAATCTGACTGAATTATGTTATCACTTAGACATATGATGTTTGTTAGGTTTTAAAACAGACTCAGACTGTGACAATATGAAAGTGAAAGAGTATGCATGCATAATAGTTACATAAATTACATCTCAGGTGACCTTTTTTCCGTTACAGTCTGTTTAAAGTCACTGAAAATATCTCTGCAGCTTCAACATGACCAGACTTGTACTGATTTATACATTTTAGAATACTTTTTGGCCTCATTCTTAAAGGTTGAGAATAAATGTGTTGAGGTCATTTTGGTGCATGTTAGACAAAAGTCCACTGGCCCATTTTACATAAAACTAGTTCTTAAATTTCTACAAAATCGTTACTATTTTTATGACAAATTTTATGACTATCTTGAGAAGCGTCATATGTGTCATCAATGGTACAATTAAAATGGGGTCAAAATTGCTCACTTTTGACCACTATTCAGTTTTTTTGTTTTTTTTTCTAAAATTAATTCCTCTAGGGTTCTGCAGAATGAATGTGACTTCACCTATCTTACCTTCTTTGCTGGAGTGTGGAAGAGAGTTAAAATCTTTTAACTTTCACCAGCAAACCTTGTTTTGGTAAGAGTTATGGTTATGTTTGAGCCATGTTTCAGGTAATCAATATGGGCGTGTATGTATGTGTATGTGAGGATGATAAGTGAGGTTAATTACTTACAAAAGATCTAAGGGACTTGACTTTTTGTATATTCTGCTGATAGGAAGCTAAAGGATAGACTGTTGTGTGGAGAAGGGGCGGGGTTAAATAAATTCTACTTACTCCCACTCCTTTTCGAATGTGCAAATGAAGTCATGTATATGTATAACTTTAATTTTGTTCTGTTTTGTTTTCTTCCATGACTTCTTGCTACCTGTTTTTTTAAGGACTAAGTAAGATTACTTTGTCTCGTTGCATATTCGAAATAAACTAAACTAAAAAAAATTTTTAAAAATGTAGTTTATATAGTGTTTCAGCCACATATTAAGCATAGAAACTAACTGCAACCTTCAAATTAATTCTCATACATGCACTTTACACTCACACCCACACACCTATTAAAAGCCCAATCCCAATGAAAAAGTTAAATCCTGAAATTAAAAAGTTAATGTCTGCTTGCCAAAAACCCCTGAATGGACAAATGAAACACTGGCTCTAGCTATAGGGGTGTTTTTTTTGTGTGTTTTTAACATTGTTGTTGTTTCAGTGGTCAGTGTATGCAAGGGTCAGTAAGTGGTGTTTAGTTCAAATCAGTGATCATATCCTAGATACCACTGAATATTACACGGTGAACCTAAATCAGCACAGATTACACTTATGAACACTAATGCATTGAACATTTTGTTTGAGACTGCAGCTGTCATTTGTATTTACATTTTCTGATGTGTTTTTTTTCTCTCATGTTGCATTGTAACTCACAGTCTCTTCTACAGTCTTGCTCAGATGGAGGCAACTGAAAAGATGGAGAGAAAAAGAAGAACCTCTTTCGTTCATTTCAATGCATTCCAAACACGCATTCTATATCTCCATACTGTGATCCGGGCCATGCATGCATATACAGCTACCTCTAACAAAGCAAATTGCGGTTCATCCAACTCGATGGCCCCAATCTCAGTCGGGGGAGGCAGGCTCGTCACTCACACAGATAAGGGTGAATTAGGGTCTCGCTCCGGGTTTTACATTTCAATTTAGCCTCCGGCTTCAGAGCCATTAGGGGCCTAATCTAAAGCTTGGTCCGCAGGGTTCTCTTTCCCTACCAATCGCAATATTGTTTTATTAACTTTCCAGTATGCTGGAATGAAACTCCAACCGATTCATTACTTCACATTAAGTTCATATTAGGGTTATTTGTGATAGGAAGACCTCTTATTTGAGAATGTGCCAGTAGTCAATGTGTTTGTAATTCTGTGTTGCTGTTTCACCAGCTGGTTCATTTGAGCAAGTAGAACAGAGAGTGTAAATGTAATTGCAAGTTGATAATGTGCCTGGGCATGCAGAATGACCAAGGCGGCTCTTGGCAACAAAGCATCGAAGGGGGTGGGAGGGGGACTGTGCAGGTGCAAAGTCAAAAGGGGACTGTAACTCTCTTAAAATAACTCTTTGAAGATCAGACAGCATCGGAGATTGCGCACAGTACCTAGATTAACTTTTAAAAGCATTCATTGTGATTTCATGTATCGATAGGAATGGGAGGCATTTGATGGTTTTGTTTGAAATTCTTTAATAAAATGAAAGAAGGGATTTGTGAGAGGAGTTGGAGTAGGGATCTGGTAAATGATGTGTTATATATTGCCCAGATGAACGCTAGATGGCAGTTCACAGTATTACCCATGACCCTGCTCTTCTGCAGATGTTGGATTGTGAGGTAGGTAAAACTCCTTTGCTGGGAACTAAATATAATCAGCCTTTTCTCCTCTCCTCTCCTCTCCTCTCCTCTCCTCTCCTCTCCTCTCCTCTCCTCTCCTCTCCTCTCCTCTCCTCTCCTCTCCTCTCCTCTCCTCTCCTCTCCTCTCCTCTCCTCTCCTCTCCTCTCCTCTCCTCTCCTCTCCTCTCCTCTCCTCTCCTCTCCTCTCCTCTCCTCACAAATCCCCCCCCACCCCTTACACCTTTTTCTCACACAGGTTGGGTCAGTTTACCTCACTCTGGGGTTTTTGGTGTGGCCTGTGTTCCTGAGTGCAACCAGCAATGGTGGCGGTGGGGGATACTTGCCAACAACAGAAAGTGTGTGTGTGTGTGCATGCGTGTGCGTGTGTGTGTGTGTGTGTGTGTGTGTGCGTGTGTGTGTAAAAGAGAGAAAGAAAGAGAGAGAGAGAGGAGAACATGTGGTAGTAATCTGGTTGTTTTACTGTCTGGCTCTGGTGGTGAAAGTGTTGGGCAGGGGCTACAAGCGGTCTGGATCGTGTCAGAAGCCGCCGGAGTCAGGTTACCCTGACAGACCAGGCTGGGAGAGACTACATACAGTGGGGGAGAAAGAGAGGTGGGGGGGGTGATGAGGGGGTAAACAAGTGAGTGAAGGATGGGACTGGAAAATAAGAGTTAGGTGGCGGACTTACTTGAGCCAACCTCCTGACTTATTCTGTCCTCCCGCAGGACGTTTTTATTAATCTCTACGTATGTGCTCGAGTGAAGTGCATTTACGTGTGTCTGCGTCTGTGCATGTGTGTGAACCCGGGCCAGAGGGCTCCACAAGACGACCACTTGAACTAGCCCCAGCTGAGAAAACAAATGGCCTTGACTCTGTCTCTCCCTTCTCTTCTTCTCCCCTCATCCAATTTTCATCTTTTTTCCTCCACGATGGGCATTTAATCAAGTAGGGGAGCTAATCAAAGCCAGAGAAAGGCTCCTGAACCCTCAGCTATCTCCTCCCTAATCCTAAAGCTCTGCTTCTCATTTGCCATTGACCTGGAGGACCAGACTTGTCCACTGAACCCTGCCATGGGGACATGGGGGGAGTTGGATTGTTGGAGAGTTTAGCGGTGAGTGAAAGGTTATGTGTTCATGTGTGTATGAGTATAAATCCATATTCTAAGGCACAGTAAAATGAAATGTCAACAAACCTCTTCAACTGTAGTGTATAAAACATGCAGAAGATGAGATGAATAGGGTTCAGGAATGAGGGAGTGGAAGGAGAAGTGAGGAGGAGAGAGAGGGAGAGGGGTAAGGAGGATGTAGGAGGCACAAGGGGTCACAGAGGTTGAGGTGATAAGTCGCCTGCTGGGGAATTAATAGGGAGCAGATGGTGCTACCTTTACTTAATGTAGGGGTGTGGATACAAGAGGAGAGATTTATCAGTCTGTATGAGAATGGAGTCTGCCGATGGCTGGCGGTCTGACTCCCCCACCTGAGGGGGATTTAGCACATTCCTGCTTTACTGTGAATGGGGAGGTGTCAGTGGAATGTCAGAAAGTTGGATTTAAAATGCAAAAATGTTTTCTTCATAGCTTGATGAAATATGAAGAGCATTCTGAAGGTGAAGACTGTTGCCGTTGTCACTTGAAATGCCCAACGTTTTCTTATTATTGTACTTAAAGTCCACAGACACCACTTCTCATTGAAATAATGCTTTCAAGTCCACACTGTTACAAGTTCAGTTCCAGGTAGTAAGATTTTTCTTTTTGCTTCATTAAATTTCAATTGCCTTGCATCTGATTATCTCCCAGTCTGATATAGATACATCATTAAATTCTGAGGGATTATGATGCTTTTATCCCTCTCTGGAAACTAATAATTTGCTCAGCAGGAGTAGCAAGTACAATGCTGTCTAAATAAGTAAGGTTTTAATGTTAGAGAATTGAGGTGTTTAAATTGTGATATTGAATGTATACATAAGTATATAATAAGAATAAGTGTATAATAAGAAGATAAACAATGTCCTAAAGAAACTATTCTGAAACTTAAGGTCGGGACCAAAAACTAGTCACAGAACTTTTTTTTTGTGTCTTGGGTTTCCAACTGTCAGGGTAATCTATATTTATACACCATATGGTTTGTGAATTATTTTTCTTTAATTTGAGAAGATAGAAGAAGAGTGTTCTCATGATGACTTTATAAATGTTGATGCCATCCAAGCCCCTGCCTCAGTCAAATCAATGTAACAAAATGAAAATGATATAAAAGATGCAACAAAATGAAAGCAATGAAAAAACATTAGACCAAAACCAAGGAATTACACTGAGGTAAATTATGCAACATGACAAAAACAATGTGAAATGTTTGGTAAAACTGGGTCCTAAGGTGACACAACACTTATCTTTTTGGTCTTGAGCTGAAAAAGTTTGGCAACGACTGTTCAAAAGACAAGTAACGAATGATCTGAGGAATATATGCCCTTCCTAATTACTGCATTTCCAAAGTTAAATGGTGATTTTTGGACATAAAAGGATCCATTTTATGGGCGATAGAGCTGACTATGTAATGTTTTCCACAACTTGACCCAGTCCCAGTTATTTCTATGGATACAGTAAAAGAACCAGAGGGAGCTGAGTGGGCCTATCACTCTTATCACTTTAGTGATAATGGCCGTCACATAAAAGATGACCTGGTGAACTCCACAAATGCCAGAGTGGCCCAATTAGCCACTATGCATTTCATACAATTTGCAAAGGGCAAATGTTCCCAAGCTCTAATTATGTACTCACATTGCCCACCTTGGATGACCTGCCAACCAGTCTTGACGTTCGTCCGTTGTAGGGGTCACCATGACAGCGCTGGCAAAAATACAGAGAAAAATGAGCTGCGGGGTCTATCATTGTGTCTGTAATTGGTCAAGTTGTGCTTGTTACCTAGTAGCGAATACATAATGGATAGTGCTGATTGCACTTTGAGATGGATGAGGAAATGTCACGGTGGGGGATAGATATGGCACTGCGTGGGATGTTATTGGATGTGTCTACAGTTTAACAGAGCTGCTTCTTTAAGCAGCATTGATAAGTGATAAAACAGCACATAATGTGTTCCTTTATCATCAGCTATGTTTAAGATGATTAATTTTACCTGCACCTGGATGCATAGGTCCATCGTACCAACCACCAACCACTCCTCATCAGATGGATGATGAGATGTAATGCACACTTGAGAGTCCCCATTACTGTGTTCTTGCAAACAGCCTTTTAAGAAATAATGGGTAAGCTTCCTTTCTCATGACACTTTTTGAAGAGATAGAACCAGAACATGTAATCAGGCTCAAAAGCACTCTGCAATAAAGGACTTGGAGCAAGCAGAAGAAATTAAATTATTTTATCTAAAACCATGACATAAAAGAGCTTTTAAGTTGCAAAACCTGTGTAGATTTTATTATATATCTTTATCTTATCATATCTTATCTTTATCTTGCAGCTTCAATGTTCAATATGAATTATCTCATCTAATTTATCGTATATTATTTTTCCTGGTCCTTTATAGGCCCTTTATAATTGTCAGTACATTTAATGATTCAGTGAAATGACCTGTCGTAGCCTGTCTCAGGTTCTCCTGATGCGGAGGTCCAGCAGTCTTCAGAAGATGCTGCTGTGAGGCAGGCCCTCCCTAATGTCTCCATTGCCTGCACCTGACCCCACTAGCCAGCAGTGGCCAAATTTAGTTTGGAAATGTGCCACCATGGGAGAGCCGACAGGCCCATTAATCAGCAGGAGTCTCCCCCCTACTCATCCTGCAGGTCAGAGAGGGAGCAGCACACACACACACACTTGCACAAACACATGGACAGACATGAACTACCTTCATGTACAAACATACTACACACAGGCACACATTAGCTCACACCACACACTGACTAAACAAATGATTGCTAAAACTTTAAAAGAAGTCTGACAGCAACCTCTCTCTTCCCCCCTCCACTACCTATCCTAAATCCTCCATCACCTCCTTACACACACATGCACACAGACACACACCTGGTCATGGCCCTCCATCACTCCCAGTCTGATCCAGTCTCGTATCCCAGCTCCTCTTTCTCTGCCTAAGCCAGGTTTTCTGTCAGCCTGAAGCCCCAGTCATAGAGGTTATCCACACACCGCTACCCTTGGCTCACACTCCATGAGCGGAATGAGGGGAACACACAGGAACTGACACACACACACACACACACGCACACACACACACACACACACACACACACACACACACACACACACACCTACACACCTACACACCTACACACACACACACACACACACACACATACACACACATACACATACACAAACACTCATTGTGACCCTCAGGAGCATGAACACACATTTAGACAAACATAAAGATGAAAAACGCTCAGAACATCTGCAAAGCATGATGTATCGATGTGTTGGATGCAAACTGAAGAATCCATAGTTTTGAAAGAACAGGATGGATGAGAACTTGAGAAAAAAGGCTGAATATATGTGGTGCAAGTCCAGGGTGAATGTGACGTTTATTATCATGTCTGAGATGAACTCAAAGTGCTCTCACCTTTGGGAATATGCACAGAAATCTGTAAAGATGACTGACTTAGTCTGCACAATTTCTTACATCACCTGTTTTTGCAATGTGAAACTGCAGCAGCGTGTTTAAAGCTGCAGTTAATTGACTTGTAATCAGTGTTTACTATCTTGCAATTAACACTCGCAGACAATGAGATCGGAGGATGTGGCACCGGCAGAAGGCATTTATTGGGCAATATCCCTGAGGTGTGTGAAGATGCCAGAAAGTAGCCGGAGAGAGTGTGTCTGATAACTGGTAAGCATTTATATGCAGTGTCACTGGTGCACTTATCCTTTCTAATGTGAAACTCTGCGGGGAGATGAATAGTGGGATTGGGCTAGATTAATGAAGGTTACCAAAGTCCCCAGATGTTTCAGTGGTAATTAGAGCCCTTTGTTTATCAGGAAAACAAGTCACATCAAGAGCAAAGCATTCATTATAGTTTTTCATAATCTTAATAATTCAAGTGTAGCTGCTTCATTTTGTTCCCAATTTATCATGCTAATGATATGAATAAATCTACATAATTTTAACAATGCCTGTTGGACCAGCAAGCAGACATGTTTAAAGGAACTTTGAAAAAGCAAAATATAGAATTTTGTGTTTTACATGATTTTATTAAGTAGACATTGAACAAATAAAAAGCCAAATAACTTTACTATGTTAACTGCACAACTTTTTGTAATATAATGATAATAATAATAATAATAATAATAATAATAATAATAATAATAATAATAATAATAATAATAATAATAATAATAATGTCTTTAAGCTCAAATCATCATTTTGGTCTTCGCTTGACTAAACATAACCAGGACCCTTTTCCACAAAAACACTTGTAAACACTATAAGCTCAGAAGAAGCTAATGGCTAAGTCCTGCTTAATTCATTTTTGGTTAAAAATAGGTGACTGCTCTAAATTCCCCCAGGTATGTTAAACCCTGTATTTTATCAGTGTGGGGATTCACGCCTCTATAGCTGGACAGTTCCGGTTGCATTTTGTCTCGCCCCAATTGTCTTGTCAGAAATCAATTGGAGATCACAACGTGGTTTTGCTGCAGGAGGTCAGTCCTCACTACAGCGTAAATATTTCATCCCAGACTCACGTCAAGGGGCTTTTAAAGATGTGTGCTGGACCATGCTCCCCTCTCGCTGCCCTCTGAAAGTGACAGGGCTTGCGTTTTAGCCCATTTCAGGACCAGGTTAAATCAATTAAAATCTATTATTCATATGGCAGCACGGTGACCTCACTGAAAGCCCCCTATAATTTCAGAATAGAAAGAAGAAAAGGAACAGGCAGCCAACTTCAGCTTCTCAAGTTTTCAAGCGAATACAGGGAAAGAGTGACCTTGTTTTAAAACTCAGGCCTTGGAAAAAAAATTCCTGCATGGAATGTGGTTTGCCAGGACAGCTACTGCACCTAGGAGTAGTCATTATTATTATTAGAAGTAGTAGTAGTAGTAGTAGTAGTAGTAGTATATTAACTTTAAATAACTGTACCATTACATAGCATGGGCTTGGATGATTTGGATTTCATGTGCATGTGCAGCAGATATCACAACCTTATTTAACAGAAAATTGTTGCTGGATCACAAATACCTAACCATAAATAAGGCTGGAACACATCATCTTTACCACCAGGCTTACAACTGACCCCCAAAAAGTCAGTAGTTGCACTGCAGTTGTGCTCTTAAGGCTTGTATTCACTGTGTGGCAAAGTACAAACCTTTTTCTTTTAGTAAGGAAGATTTTCAGTGGTATAGCCTTCATAGATGGCAGCAGGCTGTTTGGTTGGATAATAAGCGGAGAGGAGTCAGAGTAGAGAAGTCATTAAGGCTTTCTCACATATAACCATTCCAAAGCCATCTCCATCTTTCTATCTGTATTTTTTTTTCTCACGTCTCTTCTTTTCGCCCTCCTTCTCTCTCCCAGATGAAAGGGCCTTCTCGGGGCTGCATGGCGAATGAAAATGATGGAGAGGCTGATAAAAAAGAAAGAAGGGAAAAGATGAAAAGTGGTTTTGAAGTGGTTCACCACATTAGTCTGCTTCCCCCTACTGACCTTCCAATTTGGGCAAACAATACGTTTACTCGGAGACGCGCCAAGCTTGGGTATTCATGAAGATGAGAGTGCAGCTCTCAGAAAATAGGTAAAAATGAGATGGGTGGACAAAAGCAGCTGTACATTGGTGAAGAGATGGTTAGCAAAAGGCTGCAGCACTCCTTTACAGATGAAATTACATTTGTACTAGTGAGATCTTTTGTTTTGTTTGTTTATTTTTAGAGGTTTAGGACGCCTTGCATCACGTGTTACTCTGGATAAAAAAAAAACAGAATCTTTCAGAAATGTAACCTAGAGCCCTTTAGTTTTAGTATCAGAAACAGATGCAGTAGTTGTCTTTACGCTACATGCACTGCACCTTTAAATATGCCTGGTTCAGGTTTGTCTTTGTGGCTCCTCCAGAGCAGCACCAGTAGGCAACTGCTGTAAATGGACTCTCACTATCATTTAACATGGTGAAAACACATCAGCCAATAACATGATCCCGTCCCCGTCGCACCCCATGGCCTCAGCTGGTACCAAGGCATTATCACAGGCACATCGCACCCATACACGCTTACAGTACTACATACACGCATGCACCACCTCCCTCATATAGCTCCAGGGCCATTCCAGTGTGTCAAAGATGTTTCACCCTTTGTATCTCTCTTCTTTCACCAACAGTGAATGATGGTTGCCTGCTTGGTTTGAGATTGCCGTGGCCCAGAAACCCATTCTGAGTGACTAAAATGTAATAAGGCCATCCACCCTCTGAGGGCAGAATATGAAGTCAGCGCAAAATTGTGGTAAAATCCAACAATGATAGTTGCCACCACTGGTGAGTGAATCTCAAGTTGGTCTGAACAAGCGGCAAGACATTGTCACAAAAAAGAGGCACGCTGGCTGGGAAATTCTCAGCCTCACAGCCTCATTTAATTTCTGCTCGAACCTGATATTGCTAGGCTTGTTCTACTTAAAAGGTACTATCCACTTACTCCAGTAGAGCAAGCATATTGTTTCTATCTAATTGACACTAAGCTCATGGCTATTACCATGTCAACACTGGATTACTGCTGCCTTTGAGCCTGTGGAGTGGTTGACTTGGCCCACATTCAGGCCTTGTTTTCCTTTCCACTCCGTCGTCCGCTGCTCACACACATATAGCCGGACGAGCTCACATGCTCGTAGTGCCACATGTGCACACACACAGACACACAGGAGCACTGTCTCTCCCATTCGCACTCACACATGTCTTTCTTTCCATCCCTCTCTGACTCTCTCTCTCACACACACACACACACACACACACACACATACACATGCTCACCATGTTCTGGCGTAAGAAAAGTATTCCGAGGCGAATTTCTAAAAGTCCCTCTCTCCCAGAAGCCCCTTGGTTCAGAGGGTAGACTGGCTAGCGATTGGCCGGTCAGAGGTTAGTCTGGTTGGTGATTGGCCAGCTTAGGCCCCTGGTGCATGGTGACAGTAATTAGCACACGCCAACCATTAACAAACACAGATTAGGCATGAACCCGTATGGCACACTGCCATCACCAGCGTGTGTGGATGTATGTGTGTGAATAATGCTATTCCCCTGTGAGTGTCTGAGTGGGTCTTATTTTTGTGGTTTGTGTTTGTATTCCAGACTTGGCATGTGCAAATGTGTTTGTTGCTGGTGCTTGCATATGTGTATGCCTTTTTTCCTGTCGTGCATTTATCCAACCTGCATGTATTCACAAGTGTACGTGCACGCACATGGCTGTTGTGTTGGTGTATGTGTTTATTTGTGTTCAGCCTCATTTCCTCTGTGCCTTCTGGTCAATTTTGGCATTTGGAAAGAAAGATGCTGTGCATTCCCCATGGCTCTTTCACTTCCAGCACTGAATTAGAGATGGGGCTATGATATGTGGAAATGATTTCTTAAACGCCACCAATCTCCGTTGCCCTCCCTCTTTTCCTTTCACTCTCTCGCTTTCTCTCACAGCCTCCCCCCTCCTGGGCTGGTGAATCCGCCCTGCTGTGTGCGCTTAATGAAAGATAAGAAGGGTCCTCCACCACTGACACTGAGCCACGGACCCTCTGAGGACTGCACTAATCTGCTTGGCTCCTAATGGGGGCCACTTTGTGTCTGCAGAGGATCATTTCATATCAAACAAATTGTGTCCTGTGAAACCCATTACATTTTGGGCCCTTTGGAGATGCTTCGCCCTTAGCTGACATATAGAGGACATCTTCGGCCCGACTTTTGATGCTGTAAATATTTCTTAAGATGGTCTTACATTGTGAAGTCAAATATGGGCTTTGTGCATCTTTAAAACCTGTCCACTCTTTCATTATAGGGAGATAGAGACAGTGTGGGTTCAAAAGACAAATTAGAGAGCCAGCCGCAAGAAAAAGAGAGGGATAAGAATGTGGGAAATGGAGGAGAGAGGGATAACAGAGACAGCGATGAAGGGTTAATGAACTCCAATTCTCATCTTACATGTATTCAGTTCTGTAATTGTCTCCGTCTATGCACTCTCGCAAAATATGCCAACGGAGATTTGTTCAGAAATTCATGTAATGTTGGACATACGTTATCTTTATTTACATGCGATGATTGCCTACTGAATATGTTATGAAACGGTACAGAAGACATAGAGCTCACGAATCAGAGACTGCAGCTTCAATGTTCAAAATGAGTTGTTTATTTTAGGTGGAAAATGCGGGTAAAGGTGATATAAAATTGCCAACGTGAGGGGGTGTGAACACAACCATCACAGACAGCATGTTTCTAATACATCTCCACTCACCCTGCAAAGCACAACTGCCACGGTAAGCAGCAGCAGCTGCGACACATGTATAGTAAATTTCTATTTGTATTGACAATAGTGTAATCTGCTGGGACAGTGTCGCCCCTTGTGCAGGTCATCACTCTTAATGTTTACGTTTTGTGCCTCCCTGTATGTAAGCATGTGTGTGTCTATTTGTGTGTACGTGTGTTTTGGTTTTGTGCACATTGCCCAGTGTGTGTTACTATTTGTGCTTGTGTTTCTATGTGTATGTGTCTGCCATCAGTTCTGCAAGGGAGAAAATGGGGAGGGGGGAGTAGAAAATGATCCGGGGCCGATACATATGAAACAGGAGGGCTCATACATAAACATAGCTCCAAGGCCCCGGGGCCAGGCAATCTACGAGGCAAATTGCTCACCAGTCAGCCATGGAGGCCGCACTGTTTACTATGCATGAGGTCTTGTGACATGCTTTAAAGCCGCCCCTAAAACAGGATGACTGGACCAGTGGTAGAGAAGTTGGCGTTTTCTATTGCTATGGTATTCTTTCTTGCAAAAAAATATGTAGTGGAAGGAGAATGGATCATCGTTCTACTCTATGGAGCTGTAGTGTACTGTTTGGTAAATGCCATATGAGAGGCAAACTATGGGTGTTATGGTGTGCGTGCATATCAGCATGTTCATGTGTGATAGAGTCTGCATGTGTGGGGTGTAAAATGCCATTAAAGCTACAGAACAGGTTAGAAGCATTTTTTTTTTTTACCATTTTTTTGATAACATTTTGGCCTTATAAAAGGCTACATGGTCTGACATGGTGAGGGGGGGATATAGCTCTTGAATAGCTTTCATCATAAACACTAGTCTTTCAAGACTCATTCAACTGCATCCACTAATGATTATTAGAGCATTATGTGATTGTCAAATGATAAATGAAATGACAAACATTTTATAGAATGTAATATACAGTACGGAAAAACTTCAAAACAATCGTCAGTGTTTAAAAAAAAAAAAAGATACACACAAAATTTGTCACCAAAACCATACACTCTAATAGGATTTAGCTTTAAGCAAATGCTGTGTTTTTGTAAGAATTCTTTGGAATCAAACTCAATGAACACATAAAAGGAAAACTTGTTGAGGCTCAACTTAAATAGCCTTTCATTACAGCTGAAGATGAATGAATACAAGTGAACGGGATACAATAACATAGCTGAATGGGAGGAGATGTTAACATGTAAACAAGCCGCCTAGACCACAGATGCTGCTGCCTGCATTTACCGGCCCAGTATTCCAGGGGGAGCCCTCCTCAATTCAATTTCAATCTGTTCGACCCCCAGGGTCCAAGTTCAAGTTCAAAGTCAGGCAACCATGGCACAAACAGTAGAATTGCCCACCCACGAGTCCAATCGCAGAGTGAACTATTCCAACTATAGATGAGATCAGGACAAATCCAATACGAGATCTATTCAAGTGTCCTTTACAAGAATGCATTTCCGTGAGAGTGCATGTGTGTGTGGAGGGGTGGGGTGGGGGGCACTGTCACATTACAAACACCTTTGCTGCCTCTCTCTCTCCTTTGCTGTCTATCTGTCTTTTTCCCCCTCGCTCACTCTCAGGCTATAATTATGCTAATAGTATGTATATAGCTGTGGCCCTGGAGGCTTGGGGCGTATTGAAGGCTCCCAGGTCTTTCTCTCCTGTAACAGTATTAGGGTGCTATTGAAAAGCGAATGGTGGGTGAAAAGGGGGGCAGGATAGAGAGATAGCGCGGGGTGGCAAATGGGACATGACCACCGTGCTCTCTGTCACGACGCCGCCCATTGTCTGGCTGAAGAAAAGGGCCTCCGCCGCCAGTGGGACAATAATAAAGGAGCAAGAATGGACTGTGCATATTAAACAACACAACGGACTGCAAGGACCAACCTGCATGGGTACGATGAAGGGGGAAGAGGAGGAAAACAGAATGGGAGAAAAAGGCAGGCGTAAAAGGAGTGGGAGGGAGTGAGGGAGTGGTAAAGGGTGGATGTACAAAAAAAGGCCACAAAAAGAAACGAAGGCCTGCAAATAACTGTAAAAACAGAAATGTTTTTGTTTTTTAAAAGATGACACATGTTCTGCAACAATGAGAACTGAAATCCAAATGGGAATTCCAAACGGGGCTTGATCCTGTTTCACTAGATTTTTTTAAAAACCTACAATCATATTTATGTATCTATCTAAAATTCATCTAATATACTCCTGGGTTCACAAATTTTTAATATTTTTTCTCAGTTATGTTTACAAGGTCAAGAAACCTTTTCCTTTCTGTTGGTTTTGAAATTAACCATGCATATTTTAAGACACATGAATATGGATTGCACAATTAAACAGTGATAAACTGGCTGGCTAAAAAATCTCTGTCCCACTCAGCAGAGATTTTTTGTAGTACTTCGCGTTATTATAAATGTCAGTGTTGTCTTTAGTGAGGCATTTTTATTGTCAGCAGATGCCAAACATCAAATTCTACAACACGTCATTGTACCAGTATGCAGTGTAATCCAGAGTTCTGACAAAGTGCTCCCCCTTCCCCTGCCCTTCTCTCACTCTGTCTGAGTATGTTGAGAGGTGTCAACAGTAGAGGCGTGGGTGTGGGAGGCTCTACCATGCTTCACGGCTATCGCATGTGCCTCGCTGGCTATGCAGCGTAGCTACCATCTGTCCGTATGTCACCCAGTGTGCTGCTCTCTAATTTTCTCCCTCTTTGCTTTCTCTGTGCATTTCTTTTGCCTTTCTCCTATTCAACCACCCCTTAATTCCTAATCTTACTTCCTTTACTATTTTCATTCTTTCTCATCTTCTGCATACAGTGCATAGCCACTGCAGCAACGTGAGGTTAACACTTCATAGCTTAGAAACCAAGACAAGCAGAACCTTAACCTTGGAGGACAAGGCCCTGAAATGTTCATCAAAGAAAGTCTTTAGACATATTTAAAGGTTTTTCTCTTGAATAAGTAATTTGTGATTTATTGAAAATCTAACCATGACATTGCTGATGAATTTCTAGTTGGTTTGTTTCTTTTTCTTTTATTTATTTTTTGATAGTTTGATGTTGACAACAATGGAGGACAGACAGATTGGTGTGAAGCATAGATTCAGTGAGTAAAATATAAAGGACAGGAGGAGGTAAGGCAGCAGCGCTCACAGACCAGTGAGTGGCAGTGTGCCACAGTTAGACCAGACCTTCTTCAAGTATTATGCTCTACACTGTATATAGTGTGCATGCATACAGTACATATATACAGGGACTTGAATGGTTGTATCTTTTTTAAAGTGTGCCTGTGTGTACATGAAGGGACTTGCACAGCTTTTTGTGTGTGTCTTTGCATGCATATGTGTTTGCGTGTGTGTGCTGTTCTGTGGTCCTCAGACACACAGACAGGCAGACAGAGTGAAAGCAGTAGCCAACTAACCATAATATTGTCATTAAGGAATTCAGCAGATTAATAGCCTTAAATACCTGGAAATGTCCTAAGATCTAGTGTCTTTTGCTTGTAATTTCCTCTCTGGGTCCTAAGCACTAAACCCGGTGTGTTGTTCTTGGCATTCCTCAGTCGGACCAGAGAACATCGCACGGACACTGATACCTTCCTTTGGGATCCATTCTCCTTTCCATTTGATGGAAACCAAAAAAGGGCCTTTGGCCAGACAGGTCCCATTATGTCTCAATGACAGAGCCTATGGGTGAAAAACACTCTGTTCTTTCCTCAGCGCACCTTTGGGTCTCAACAAGAAATGACATATGCCCCGATGAACGAACAAGAAGGTGATTTGCCTGCCAAATCCAGGTCAGTTGGTTTCTTACTTGCTCAAACTTTGTTGAAGTTCAAAGTATTCTTCTGAGCTTGGTTGAATGGAGTTGGGCTTTTTCTTCCAAACAAAAATAAGAGTGGACAATCCTTACATATGGTCAAAATGTTAACATAATAATAATAATAATAATAATAATAATAATAATAATAATAATAATAATAATAATAATAATGCTACTTTTACTATTTAGCCTCACAATAGCTGCAGGCATTAATGATCCTTGGTCCGGAGCCCCCTTTGCTCCCTGTCACATTCCCACCTCATGACCTCATGACTGGATGTATGCATTAAACAGATGTGGTTGGCTATGAGGGGCCTGAAACAGGATAGGACAGCCATATAGCCTCTAGCCTGGTCTTCTCTGGCCTTGAAGCCAGGGGCCTCCGGGTCCAGAGGACAGGATAAACAGGATAGATGTGAGTGTGTGTGTGTGTGTGTGTGTGTGTGTAGGTGTGTGTGTGTGTGTGTGTGTGTGTGTGTGTGTGTGTGTGTGTGTGTGTGTGTGTGTGTGAGAGAGAGAGAGAGAGAGAGGCCGAGAGAAAGAGAACCCTTTCACACATGAAACCCATAAATGTTCAGGCAGTTTTCCATGTCAGTGTTATGTGAGAGCAGTTGATTTTCACTGGAAGATGCCCTGGCAATTTGCTGGCTCAGGGCTAAAAAACATGATGCAATACAACTGGGTAACCACTGTAAAACTTAGTGCTGTGTGACATTAGCTTTTATGGTGAACAAAAAGATATTTAGCCTATTTATTAAAGCAGTGCAAGAATTTTTTGTCTCTGCATACATTTTCTAGCCGAGTAACACAGATTTGGTGCACATTCGAATGTGCTTTACAAATCCAATTATTATTGTTGACTGTGCTGAAGGGTCCAAAACCAGCAAAATTATGCTAGTGGGATGCCAATTCTGACAGTATTAAAATATAAAAATAGAACCTTTTTCATTAGTGTCATTTCCAAATAGGAATACAAAATGTACGATTGGGCCGAGCCTAATCAGCTAAAGAAATATGACGCATGTAAATAGCTAATCATCTGTAGTGAATGGCTTCAGTCTTAATGCAGTGATAATGACAACCTATTTTACCTGAATAACTTAGCACAGTATTTCAGAGAGGTTAAAATGTGTGAAAGTGGCAAGTGAGTGTAAAAACCAGTAAGATGGAGGGGGAGAGAGAAAGAGAGAGAGAAACAATATAAAAGATGTCGATCTGACAAAAAGATATTACATTTAATGACAACAGATTGAAGCTACAATATTAAAAGCCAAGAAATCTTCCGTGGCACAGTGATGGATTTTGTTTGTGATAGCTGGTCCCCTGGAGAGCAGGCCAATGTGGTGCATCGCTCCTGAATCTGCAGAAAGCTTTACCCACTTGCAGTCATTGTCCTTTGTGCCTCTTTTAATAGACACATTGTCCCACTGAGTCAAATAAAAGCATTAAACGTAATCAGCACAGAAGATGGATAATGTCCCACAATGAGTGCATGTAGAACAGCCACACACTGAGCCCTGCTGCAGTAAGTTCTGTTAGCAAGGAGAGCCGCCATTAGTGAGACTGTCACCGACCCAGGAGGTACACTCTAACTAGCCCACAGCTTCAGACCCATCTATTCTCAATATGCCATGCTTTTATTCATTTTTTTCCAAAAACCTGACACGGAAATCTGATGATGAACCAGCCCCATTATTTTTTGTACGCTAGCAAGAAGAGATAGATCCCCGAACGTTGTGCCTTCATAGAACCAACATTATCCCTCTATGTCAGAGGTGGGTAATATCTTGGCGGTCTGGGAGTCCAGAGGTGCATACAGAATGATGTCATTAATCCTCCAGGGCAATCTCTCTCACTCTGTCTCTACCTCTCTCTACAACTGGCAATGCTGAAAACAGAGCCACATTTGCATGCTGCATATGTTGCCAGGTGGCTCTGTGGGCTGTGGGTACAAATTAGATTTCCTGACAACAAGGTGTAGAGAGGGAAGAGTAGTGGGAGCTAGCAGCTTGGTTTCAGTCTTTCTTTCTACCTTTCTTTCTTTTGTTCCTTCTTCTTCAATTACTGATGTGACTAAACAGCATTATTGTTGCAAATATTTGTCAAAACAGCCAAAAATGCTGATTAGTTACTAAAAAGTTGGTATTTTTCTTAAACTGAACCACCATATAAATGTACATGGTGGATAGAGGTTTTAACACTGGAAACCCAAGCTTAGTCTCTTTTCATGCAGCAGTTTACTCGTTTTTTGTTGGTCCCATTAATACGTTGTTTTAAGGTGTGAGGACTTTTTAAATAACACAATCTTGATAGGCGAAAAAACTACACAGGTCTCATTTTTGCTAAATGTTGACCTTTTGATCTGATACATGTGATAAATATAGCTATCAGAAATAATTCCTGGCCACACATGCAGACTATCCACAGCCTTCACCTTGATGCTGAACTGTGGGGGAAAAGGAAAGAAATTGTTTCAGTCTAGAGTTGCAGGCTGAAGGATATGCACATTTCTTGTCTGTTTCTACCCCCTACCTAGAGGGATAACAGTCAAAGCTGTGTTTCAATATAATTGTTAAGCATATGTGGAGTGAATGAAATATGATGTAAACATTCATTAGTTGCGTTTAGAGTAAATAACCTAGGCTGTGTTGTGTCTTTAGACTGTGGCGTATACTATGCATTATATAGTAGGTCTTTAATATTCAAAATAGAAAAAGCAGAGTATTCCTGTGTGGGTTTCCTTGTTAAATAGGTTTCTGATGCTGGTGATGATGTTTTTTCATGAACCAGAGTGAGGAACAATTTGGCCTTGTGATAAATTCACACAACCTGTTGCTACTACCATCCCTGTTTAGGACTTTATAGAAAAAATACGGAAAACTACTGATCAGTCATGTGAGTTAAATGTTTGTCTTATTAGAACTTATTTGGAAAAAGGGGTGTTGAATCTGTGTTGTTCTCAGCATGATAATGATTTAAAGAGGACAGAACAGAGGTATTAAGCACTCAGACCAGGGACTGAAAACTCAACCAGAGTCCTCTACATAGAAATCAGTGCACAGCTTGTTATTGTGAATGCAGGCAAGCAAAACATCATCTATTAACATGAACACATGGCTAATTTGCATAGGTTGTGCGAGATTACAAGCACTGCTTTTCATGACCCAAACAGATGTACTGGCCGTACAATCAGCAGCAGCGTAGAGGTGTCTAAGTAGAGTATTTAGAATATAAACATGGTTACCGGTTACAAACAAGCACATGAATATACAGAGTTAGCTAACATACCAGTGCATCCCCTTAGTTGGTGAAGCACCCCATTTATTTTCTTTTTCCTGCCATCTTCATTGATTCAGCTGCATCCTCTCTTTACTGCAGCTGCCAACGTGATATCATGACTCACATAAATATACACGCCACTTGTAATTGGCGTGTCATCTGTACGCATTATCAGCTTGCCGTGTGTATGTTCACATCATTATTAGCCCCCTGTCCAACCTGGATTGATGGGTCAAATACCACACACTGCTCTGCAAAAAATCAAACTTGTAAGTAACAGTAATTTCAGCTGGTGAAACTTGAAAATATAAATTATTGACTTTTAAGGCAATAATGTGAGCGAGCACAACAAAGCAAGCCAGTTGTGTGCTCCAAAATAATTTGGTGAGTTATTAATACTTGTAATACTACTATCTTTAAGGGACAGCAAGGGACAACAATTCTACTAACTCTTATTTCTTTGTTATGAAATGCAGAAAAGCCAACTTTCTGAGCTGGCACTTTTCACTTGAGGTCTCATTGTGGCTGTGCTGCCTCGAGCTGGAGTCCACAAAGGTAAGTTTTAACCAAGCTTTAATTAAATTAAGTTAAAATGACACAGAAATTTTATTCTAAGGCCTGCAATAGCCCCAATACAGAATCTGAGGTGGCCAGGTCATCAGCAAATCAAATGGAATGACACTGCGGCAGGCTGTGGGGATGTTTTCACATTGCTCTGTGGGTGTTTGACATTCTGTGTTCTGTTCTATGTTCTGTGTTATGTGTGGGGGTTCATGGGGTTATTGTGTTTATGGGAGTTTAGGTGAGTGTGTGGGCATGGCAATAATTCACCTGGCATATTATGTTTATGTTTGTTTTTCTCAAGTGGCACCATGACTGTAAGTTGTAGGCAGAACAGTGCCTTTACATGTTCTGACCACTCTTCAGGTTTGCCAGGCCGCGACTTGTCAAAATAAAAGCGTTATTTGTAAGAGCGTACACATTACAAACAACTTCCTGGTCTCACTGCTACAACGCTATTAATTTATGTAGGCCCCCTTGTAACCTGTAGGCCTTGGGGCCCTAAGCAACCACTTAGTTCCCTAATAAGATGGGCCAGCTCGGACAGAAGTAAGGATTAAAAGTTATTACATTGTAAAATTATAAGTTAGTACAACTTACAATTGCGTCGACAAAAATCAGAATTCAGAGTTGAGCAAACTCAAAAGCAAAACTTAAAATATTTAGTTTAATTGCCCAAGTTGAAATTTTATCAAAGTTTGTTGCCTTGAAATTTTGCATTCACCTAACTTCTTTTTTTTTGTAGTTTGAGAGCTAGGGTTAGGGGTTAGGATTATGTGAGCCGGAGATCTTGGTGTAAATTGACATGCAGTCAAATGGCATTGAATAACATGCGAAAGGTTGAAAACGGTATAGCACGCCAAATGCCATAAGAACTGGCGTGACATACAACGGCATTTATTGAGATCAGTCTGCAGCTGCTACACATCAAACTTCTCCTTCGACTTTTCTGTGCAGCTCTATCACAGGCATCTATTTATGTAACCCAGTGAGGGAAATAATACAGAAAGGAACTGTGGTTATAAATGTTAAAATAATTTAGAAGATATTTCATGTTCCATGTTTCATGTGCGATGATGACAGATTTGTATTTTCTTATTTTCCACATTGTTGGGAAGTTATTTTTTAATTTCTGTATGTGGCATAAAAGAAAACGTTATGTTAACAATTACAAGAATGTACAGTTTTATCGTTAAATTTGTACCTGAGTTGTGTAGTGAAGTGACCAGCAGGGGGTGCTGATGGGGGAGAGGTGTTGGAAACGAGCGGAGAGGAGGAGAAAGAGAGACGGCAGACGGAGGTGAACGAACACAGCAGGAGAGAGGAGCAGATAATTCTGAAGTTAGAAGTCCATGTTTTCATGTTTTACGGAGCAGACTTTGAATGTGTGTTGGAGCAGTGCTGCGCCGTCAGCCTGACGGACGGACAGTAGCTTTTTTTAGCGGTTAGCCTAGCTAGCTCGGCATGGCGTTCCAAAGCTAAAGATTTGAGCAGCCATTCACCTTTCTTACCTGGCCCACGGGAGGAGAGACGGGTGCGACGCTGGTTGAGTTCTGCCTTCGCTTCCCTGTGCAAGAAGAGGACATCTCTGTTTCGCCGTCTGGACTTTTCGCCACAGGGAGTTTTTCTTTTTTCACGCAGCCCTGAACTTCACTGAGGTACTATCCGCCATTTTCGATGGGTTTGGCACTAAGGAGCCACGGGGTGGGGACCACTAACACATTCAGGCCTGAAACTTAATTTCTTTTCATATATATATACAGGGTGGGGAAGCAAAATTTACAATATTTTGAGGCAGGGATTGAAAGACAGTGTATGACCAGTTAGTTTATTGAAAGTCATGAGAATTTATCTGCCACAAGAAAATTTACATAATAGAAAATGTTTTTATTCTATGTGTCCTCCTTCTTTCTCAATAACTGCCTTCACACGCTTCCTGAAACTTGCGCAAGTGTTCCTCAAATATTCGGGTGACAACTTCTCCCATTCTTCTTTAATAGTATCTTCCAGACTTGCTCGTAATAGTTTTGCTCATAGTCATTCTCTTCTTTCCATTATAAACAGTCTTTATGGACACTCCAACTATTTTTGAAATCTCCTTTGGTGTGACGAGTGTATTCAGCAAATCACACACTCTTTGACGTTTGCTTCCCTGATTACTAATATGAGCAAAAGTTTCTGAAAAGGTATGGCTAATAGTGTTAGGTATGATTATGACATCAGTATATGTTTGGTTTAAAAAAAAACTGACGTAATTCCTGCTGAGAAAAAACAACTAAATGTTCATTGTAAATTTTGCTTCCCCACCCTGTACACACACATATATATATATATATATATGTATATAAATATATATTAGGCCTGTAACGGTACACATACCAAACCATTTCGGTACGCACCTGTTCGGTTCAGTAAACAACTGTATGGACACGGCACAGTATGTTGAGAAAAAGAAAAAGGAACGAAAGACGTCGTTCGATGCAGAACTTTAAATCTGCGCAAGTTCCACACGGACATATTGAAGGAGCGCACATTGAACTGAAATATGAAATAGCAGCTGCTACAAGGTAAAAAAAAATATATATATATGACGTCAGCCTGTAAGGAAGAGACAGAAGACCCTCCTCCATCATTACAGTCCCATTTGGGATCACATCAGGTCCCGGTGAAAGACAACAACGAGGAAAGAGACATTAATAAGATGGACGTTGTTTGCCGCCTATTAACTATAGTAGTTCTCAAACACTTACACTAGCTCTGTTTGTCTGTCTTACTCTCTCCCTCTATCACACACGCTGTATAATCAAGGAATAGAACCTGGGAGTTGGACATTGAATGTATGTAAAGTTTCACTTTCGTTTCATGCCAGCATTAGTTAAGTTAGTTATGGACCGCACCCCTAGGTACATAACTGCCCTGCCCCCCCCAAAAAAAAAACCCCCAAAACATCCCCCTTCTCTGTGTTTTTGACAAATCGCACCCTGCACACACACACACAAGTACACAAAGTGACCTACACAGTTTGTTAGCTGTCCTAAAATAAATAATTTGTTTAATTTTGTTGTCAATGTTGCTCTTCAGTTTGTTAAAAGACAATACGAGTTTGCCCTCTTTTTAATGTTGCACTTCATGTGGAATTTTTTTTGTTATTTTCATGCAGAATGTGAACTGACAGAAGTGTGATTTGATTTTGTTGTTTGTTCAAAACTACCTTTCAGGGAAAAGTGCAATACTAATGTTTAAAATAAATTTAGTAATATTTTATTTATTTTGTTTTCTATTTGATTTATAACAGCAGAATTATATTATTCCTGTTTTTCTATATTCTATTTTCTCCAAAAATTGGGGGGGGGGGGGGGGGGGGGGGGTTTTTAAAAATTCATAAATGCAATAAAGACATTTTGAGGCGTTTTCTTTCTTCCCGTACCGAACCAAAAAAACGAACTGTGGCTTTCAAAACCAAAATGTACCGAACTGAAAATTTTGTGTACCATTACAGGCCTTTTATTTATTTATTTATTCATTCATTTATTTATTTTTATTTTATTTTATTTTATTTTATTTTATTTTATTTTATTTTATTTTATTTTTATTTATTTATTTATTTATGTGGATCCGCATTTGTTGTTTGTCAAATTGAAAAGTGTCTGACTCGTTGATTGTTGGCTCATTTGGTTAATCTTTTTTCCAAATCAGTTTGATATAAATGTTTTATATTTTAATTCTTTGACTAATGAGTATTTTATCATAGACTGAATAAGATAATATCTGGTTTGATTACTAATTTTGGGATTACATAGAAACACAATTATTTACTTGATAACACAGTTGACCAATAAGTATTAGCATTTACATTTAAGGGACTCAGGGCCTTGCTCTTCATTAGAAGTCAGGGAGCAAGAGCGCTACATTTATCTTCACATAAACACTAATAACAAGACGGAATGTGATCAAATAGTATCTGATCAGTTCTGTACCAGATCTAATCAGCTCTGTCATATCAATCAAGAGGAAAATATGTGATAAGTAATATAGTTTTCGTTGTCATATTATGAGCATGTTAAGAGTTGTAACCTACAGCCATCTCAATAATCATGTGTTTACTTCAGTAACTTCTACTGGTAAATAAGAAAACAGCAGAGATGAACCCACTGATGTCATCACAGTGACAAAGTGAAATGCAAGTTCTAGTTTTCTGATAAATCCAGGAAATAGCAAGTTTTATTGCAGTGCCATGTCTTGCCTAAAGTACAAATAAAATACAACAAAACCACAGTAATACTCTTCCTTTTTTCATGTCAACTTTAACACCACCACCTGTGTGTAAACACCTATCAGGCACCAAAACCTCCACAACATGTAGTTGATTTTCTAAAGCCACACAAAGGGGTAATCTTGTTTCCTCCCAATCCAGTAGAATTACAATATTCTGAGAGGTATTTTTGCACAAAGATGTCAAAATGTGCTTCTATCAAGTGCCGGAGCTTTGACTTCACTTTCACCTTATATGAGTGTAAAAAAACTTTTGGTGACATTGAAGAACCTTTTGTCAAATGTTACCTTTTCCTTCAGTGTTTTTGAATATAATACTTAAAAATGCACACATAAAAATACATTGAAATACAGCAGCTGCCTCTTTCTGTCACCCCCAAACTAGCATGGAAGCTTCAGCATGGCTTTACTCACATATTTGTTACCATCACTACCTCCTGAACAGAGAACAAGACGGATCATCCAGACTAAGGATGACATTAGCATTCATTATCGGTCTTTGGCTAAGGCCTTGATCTCACAGGAGACAATGAGATGGGAGGCATTCAAAGCATCTACTTTGTTGATTTGAGCGTCAACACATTCATGCTTATGTGGTTGGTTTTATGTCCACAAAATTCAAGAAGCAGAGACTGAACGTATTGTCACCTCTTCCCTCGTTTCCTCCCAAATCCAACATTCCACCGTCATTGATCCACCCCTTCAATTACCGGCCAGGTTTGTCCCCAATCAATTCCTATCTCACCTTCTCTCCTCCCTTTTTCTGTCTGTCTCCCTCTTTCTCTGCACTCCCTTTATTCATTTTTCACATTAGCCCCTTGTTTTCCCTGTTGTCCCCTCCCTCGCATGTCCATACCTCACACCCTAAGGTCTTGGGGGTCACTCCCTCCAAGGTGATTCGTAAACACCAGCTTGCAGAGAAATCAATACTTTATCAACAAGCCACAAGGGGCTTTTGCATTTATCCTATATGATCTTTGTGGTAAAGGCCTTCAAGCATCCATCTACTCCTCTGGTGTGCTCCCTAAGCTCTGTTGCTAAGACAATCAGAAGAAAAGAGAAAGGGATGAAGAGAGGGAGGAGGGGGCAAAGGAGGGATGGAGAGAGGCAAAGGAGAGGGGATTGTGCGGGGTCTAGAGGCTCGCTGTTAGAGGAGGGATTTGCTGCTCCGTTGCTTTTAGCTTGATCTGCATCTGATTAAGGAGAGAGGGCAGAGTGTTGTCCTTCACCCCCATGCTCCCCTGTCCCACCATTATGTACCCTGGCACTGAGATCCATCATCCACCTACCACAGGCCTGGCTGCCATAGCCTGGGGACTTATTAGACCGACCCTACTCTATTCAACGCAGCCCCACTCTGCATACCATGGAGGGTAAAAAGCCTCCACTACTAACATACTGTATATTTACCATGCATCCCAATGACCCTGTAGTGAAAAGAATACACACAAGTGCATAGGTGTATTTCTTTGTACTAGAGTATGTAGTAAATACAAAAAGGTTCAGTGTCCGTTTGTGCAGAATGAAATACAGCTGTACCATATGACTTGATCATATCCTTCAGCCACATAGATTCATAAAAGTTAAATGGTTAATTTAGATTTTAAAAGAAATAATAATGGTTTTGGCACCAACATAAAAGAGAAAAAGTGTAAGGGTGGGGGTTTGGTGTTCCCTCCCAAATCAATTTAACGCCACAACTCAACAGTTTTTTTCAGTCATCAAAATGATGATGAGTTAGGGTTTGATTCAGCTCTAAATCACAAGGCTTAGGGGAATAGTCTCTTTTTTCTGTGCCGCCTTGCTCCCAGTGGATCTTATCCAATAAGCTTGCATCAAACCCGTCAGACTGGGAGTAAAAAGTGGAGGAGCCCGGCATGTGCAAACATCAATCCTAAATTTCCAGCCTCAATACCATCATGACCTTGGTTTGGAATGACATCTATTTGCTGGCTGGCTGCACACATCTCTTTGCAAATTGTATGGGCCAGGCTAATTTGTTTTTATGCACGTTTAGTCAAGAATGTGATGCCACGTTAGCTTTTGGGAGCACTGCCAATATGGTGTAGGGTTTGGAGTGACAGACAGAAAAAGGGTGATTGAAGATGATTGTTCTGCTGGTTGTGTTGATATATGAAAAGAAAGGCCCAGTAAACGCATCCTGGAATGAGTTCATGGCAGCTAGAAGTCCTTCTGGGACCACCTAAAGCTGAATACCATCATCTGTGCACGGAAATAAACAATGACCTTTAAAGCTCAAACCTTAGAGTGAAAGCAGGTGCTGGGTGGTATCTTAACAAACCTTAAAGACGAGGACACTCTACAGTGCCAAAACATCATTAAACATCATTCTGTCCGGAGAACATTTACGGACAAAACAAAAAAAGAAAAAGGGGAAAATATGCGAAAGAGAAACTTGTCAAGCCTGTATGCTCCCTTGATCTGGCAGCAAAACAATCGCTGTGCCCTCACTAAACTGAAATGTAAACATGGTTCATGCAGGAAAATATTTGCCTTCCTCGTAGCTGAAATGACCTCTCAGCTCCACACAGTCAACCTCAAGCTGTTGTTTCATTACCCCTTCAGCATGGAGCACATAATTGAGTCTCAGGTTCTGCTACATTCATACATCCTGCTTCCATTATCATTATCAGTTCTTCAAAAGCAGCGCCTACAAGTAATGAACACAATAACTTTTCACTCACTGAAAACATAGTGAACCTTTATACATGATGTGACTTTTACACCAAATTGCTAACATTTACAGGACATTCATTTCAACTAAACACATATAAGTCTCTCTCCTCGTGTCCTCCTATGACCATGGGCCCATTTCACCAGCCTGACAAGGAACTGTCTTCATATTACGTGACAGAAATAGTCTCTGTGGCTGTCACATATACTGTTCATGGTGCAGGGACGTGCATTCAAGTAAATACCACCCATAATCACAAGATGTGCTCTTTCGTACATGCCCTACATACACACACATTGGGCAACACAGACAGGTGAAGAGGGTCATACACAGATATGGAGCTAAGCGCACAAACACCCACTGAGATAAATGCATACATACATACAGTAGTGTAGGTACCTCCACAAACACCCAACACACACCACTGCTTTACTGTACACTGAAGATCGTGTCAACGTGGCTGCAAAGGTTACATTCCACAGACATAGTTCACATGCGTCTTAATGATATATATGACTGGAGAATGTTGAATGCTCAACATGCTTCACACTGTAGTTACAGATTGGAAGGAAAAAGACTGACCAGAGGGCAATGAGTTTATTCACCACTGGGAAAACGCTCTAGATTCTCTGTTTTGCGAAAGCATATAGTACTGCTATGGAAAAAAAAAAAAACATGCCGATTCATTTCTCGATATCAAGCTATGCAAGTTGTTGAAACATATTAAGACACTTGTACAATTCAAATGTGCAGATGAATTGAGCTTTTTTCTGACACAACAATGCATGTTATAGGGAAATGTGCATGAAATGGATGAACATTCAACAGCTAGATCCCTTAACAGCTGTTGCTGTCTTTTTTGCTTGTCCTGTATTTTATCAACTATATTTCCTAATGGGCAATTGTACTATAAAACCTCTAACATCTGTTTTAGATTTGCCTGAAAAATAAATTCTGATCTCCAAACAGGCTCCAAAGTTTTAGTTGCAGAATTGGTTGGGTGATATCAAATTTGTTGGTTACTAAATGACAGTAGTTGGAGAAATACAGCCTTGACTAGTCAAACAACTGCAAAAATACCTTTCTTATCGCTTGTGTTATGTTTACCCTTTATGTTTGATGTGACACACCAGCATCCAAGAGTTTCACATTTCTGTCTCATTGTTACAGAAACTGCTTTGAAACCTCTTAGTATGAGAAAAAATGTTTTAACTTGGCTTTGCGGATTGTATGTTGTTGCATGTAGTGCCTTTAGCAATATGCACACAGCACATACAAGTAAGTTTGTGCAGTCCGATGCTTTGATTCTGCCTTTTTACTCCACTTTAATTTACATTTACATTGCTGAAACTACAACTTTGATCTCATAACTGTAAGCCTTATGAAATGGTTTTACGGCCTGAGCATCGACTAGTGCACTTGAACAAGTCCCAACTTGTATCCTTTTGTCCTTGTGTATGAGAATTTAACATAGTCTCAGGTCCACAGATAATAGATGTCCTTTCATGCACAGGAGGCCTGATAGCCACACACTGGCCTCATACCCTTTGGCTGCCCAAGGCTACTCCTCGCCCACATCAAGAGAAATGTTCAACCAACATTTGATTGAAAGTGGAATGAAGAGATACAAGAGCATATGATATGGCTTCGGGGATGGAGTGCAGTTTCAACACAATCTCACAGACGCACTGATATCAGAAATATCAGGTATGCTTGTATAGCCAGAGGTTATTCCATAGGATTAGAAACCGGCATTATCTCTCTGCCGCTTGAATGTTAAAATTGACCACACTGGGTTTAAGTGTGTGTCAGTCAAAGCACATCGAACCATTCCATCCTGCATAAGGTTATCAAAGACATCATTTGGTATTCCAAGGTAAACTCTGTAAAGGTAAAGATACTGTAAATATTCAACATATGAATTGCTGCTTTGCCTCAATAAACTGATAATAAAACTGATGAATTCAAATACAGAGGAGGATGATTAAGGTGACAGACACACTTTAGGAAGATAAAATAAAATACTTTTGCTCTATTAAATAGCAAGTGAACTTGACTAAAAAGCTGTTTCTTGACCAGGAATGAAGAGCATGAATCCAGGGATGTGGCTCAAAATTCTTTGCTTTGTTGTAGACTGCACAAAAGAAGTACACCCATTGGTTCTCGGACTGCTGTTTTAAAGGCAGGAATTTGCATTTTGGCCATTGTCATATTGGCTTTTTGAAAGAAGGGATCATATTTAGACAAAAGAATGGAGATGGGAAAGTGCAAGGGCTGATGGGTGCACTGCAATAATAAATTCTTCATTTGGCAGTCTTAGTGGAAGTCATTAGTCACAACTACACATTCAGTGGCAAAAATAATTTCATAAATTTAATAGAGGCTCAGAAAACACAATTTGGCATGTGAGCAAGCTGTCAGCCTAATACACAAGACACCAGAGCCTTCGATTCATCCTAAAATCTTTATTAATGGAATGATGATTTAAAAAAAAAAAAAAAACATCAGTAAACTTATTAAAGGAGCCAAATAAAGCTAATGAGACTAGAATGAGCCCTGGAGAGAAATTTGTGATTTAGTATGTATAAAGAGAAGTTTAAAAGAAGTCTAGGAAAGTGAGGTTTTTTTCTAGTATCATCAACACCTTGTGGCCATCAATGGTATTACACTTCTTCTGAACTACTTTTGCATTAGCTTCATTTCTAAACCATTTGTTGGCTCTTGGGTCCTGCACATAACCAGTCTTTGTGGAGCTCTACCTGTCTTTGTTTTCTGTCTTTTCACAATAAAATGGGACACATTGTAGATGGACAAGGGTTTCAGAGCTTTACTTAAAAAAAACAAAATCAAATCAATCAAGAAAGTTATTTAATGTAAAAAAAAAAAAAAAAGACACAACTTTTACTTTCCTGGGTTTCAGGAGGTTAAGGTAGTTCCTGATGGACACCAGACAAGTAGCAATAATCTGTGATAAGGTTATAAAATATACAAGTTAGGTGAAAAGTAACTAGGCTTTAGAAACTGTCATGTCGAAAGGATTTTTTTTAAACAGACATCACTAATGGGGATTTTCTTATTCTGAAGGACTTGGAGACACAGATTCAGGAGGTTCTCAGTGACATCCCAGATGACGTCCTTCATTCCATCCCTGATCGGTGTTCATGTTTAAACATGAGGATTTACTTTCATTTTCGCATGCAATAAAGAATATGTATCATTTGTTTAAATAAATTTGTAATAGGAATGTGGATTTTATTACCATTATTTAATGCCTAGTTTCTTTGCCCCCACTCTTCATGCTTAAGACTTTCTTATTCTCAAGGTATACAGCAAAAACAAAACAAACAAAAAAAAATCAGTCAATCAATTAATCAATAAAGGCCATTTTGTGCTTTTCAAAAGGGGTGGGAGGAGACATATTTTTCAAATGTATTTCACTGTTTATTTCTTTTGTAAATTTGACACTAGTCAGTCAGTCATCTTCTGAACATCTTTATCCTCAAAAGGGTCATGTGGGTGTTGAAGCCTATCCCAGCTACCTATGGGCAAAGACGGGGTACACCCTGGCCAGTTCATCGCAGGGCCAACATACACAGCAACTAATCACTCTCACATTCACACCTATGGGCAATTTTAGCATGACCAGTTAACTATTAGTGCATGTCTTTGGATGGTGGAAGGAGGCCAGAGTACCTGGAGAGAATCCACACAAACACAGGGAGAAAGTGTAATGACACTAATTTATTGGACATGAAAAAAACTGCAAATGAGCAAACTTCATTCCAGGCATTTCAATGGCCCTTCCCACGCAGAGGCCCTGCAAAGTCAGTCATACTTCTTCTCCCTCTATGATGTTCCTCCATGAATACAAGGTTACCTACACCTGTGAAGTACGGTCATACAGACAGGATAAATTGAGTCTCCATGTTTACCTGGCTGAGGCTGCCTCCTCTGTGAGGCTGCGTCAGGTTAAAAGTCATTTCTGCATGCAAAATCAGCAGCAATAATTACCCCTCTCACCGCTTCTCATTTCTCCCCTCTCTCTCGTGTGCCATAGTCTCCTCTCTTTGTCTATTTCTCTTGCTCTCTGTCCCCTAATTCTACCTTCCTTCTTGACATCTTTCTGCCTGTCACTGATTCACTCCCTCATGCGACCCACAGCTCCTTCGTCCGTCCATCCGTCACTCTGCTGTCCCGAGGCGAGCCGGCAGGAGCCAGGCTGACTGTACAAGAGGTCTTGAAGGGGTGACCACTCCCTGCTGTCTGCTCAGCTCGTGTGCGTTTGATGACATGACTGTCCATTTAAAAGGCAAATTGGTTCCGTTTGTGCAACAGTCTGTTATTTCATAGAGGTAGCATATTGTTTGTAATCATCCTACGCTTTAATCATCATGAGACATGAGTTAATAATCTAAACATACTGTACCAGTGCAGTTAGTTAGGCAAGATATGAAATCTATAGTTTCTGCTGGTTCCTCTTTCACAAATTTTCAAGATGGTCGAATAAAACAAGATTATAGGATTTTCCCCCTTGTTAAATCTGATGTAGAGGTACCATATAACTCATTTCTGGGTCCAATCTGTCAATAACAGTGAAGCCTGTACGCTTGTTTGCTTTAACTTCTTTCTTATATGAGGCTCCAGTTAGGGTTCAGAAGGAACTAATCAAATTTATTTATATCAAATACAGGTTTTAGTTCAGTTTAATATTGTTAGTGTTTTACCTGTAGTACATGTAATTTTAAGTGTCTTAAATAATGTTGGAGATTCTGGCCCGTTTACACCAGAGCCTTGTTTTACTTAATGCTCATCTGTTTCTTCATTTACATTCTCCTGAAACAGCTCCAATAAAGGGCTGACAGAAAATACAAGTGTAAAGATGTTACACACCACATAAAGCTTACTCTATATCAACGGGATCAATATAGATCTGGTTTGGCCGATGCAGTGCGAACTAATGTGGTAATATAAGCTGTTGTCAAACCTATTTTACGTATAAACTTCTTCATCTCCTCTGCTCTTTATCATCAGAAGGAAAGTGACAGAATGACAACTAGATGTGTTTTACAGACAAAACTGCAGCAGACTGAAAACACAGAATTGAACTGGAAGTAGGAAGTGACCTCACAGCCTGACAAACGGATAGGAGCTTTTCTGCAAAATAAGGCTAGAACTGTGAATTGTTTTAGACATTTATGCATCTTCATCTTTGGAAATTACAATAAGACTTTTGAGAGAGTTTTGTGAGCTTAATGTGATCACTGCACTATACACTGTAAATAAACTCTAAATTAGTCTTGCATTACGAATTGACCCAAATGGTTTTCAGGTTGTCTCATCAGCCTAATGCCTGACTAACAGAAACATATGCTGAAGCTAAAAGTAAACTCCTGTTTTACCATAAAAATGATGTGAACCAACAAGTTGATGCTAATAGAAAAATTCTGAATTGTTAGTCTGACACAATTATAGGTGTGCTATCATCGTGTTAGCGTGTACAGCTAAAATACAATGCAGTGGATCTGTCATTTACTGGGTGTGGGGATAGTGAAATATTATCCTGATATTATGGTCCAGACAGACAGACAGACAGACAGACAGACAGACAGACAGACAGACAGACAGACAGACAGACAGACAGACAGACAGACAGACAGACAGACAGACAGACAGACAGACAGACAGACAGACAGACAGACAGACAGACAGACAGACAGACAGACAGACAGACAGACAGACAGACAGACAGACAGACAGACAGACAGACAGACAGACAGACAGACAGACAGACAGACAGACAGACAGACAGACAGACAGACAGACAGACAGACAGACAGACAGACAGACAGACAGACAGACAGACAGACAGACAGACAGACAGACAGACAGACAGACAGACAGACAGACAGACAGACAGACAGACAGACAGACAGACAGACAGACAGACAGACAGACAGACAGACAGACAGACAGACAGACAGACAGACAGACAGACAGACAGACAGACGACAGACAGACAGACAGACAGACAGACAGACAGACAGACAGACAGACAGACAGACAGACAGACAGACAGACAGACAGACAGACAGACAGACAGACAGACAGACAGACAGACAGACAGACAGACAGACAGACAGACAGACAGACAGACAGACAGACAGACAGACAGACAGACAGACAGACAGACAGACAGACAGACAGACAGACAGACAGACAGACAGACAGACAGACAGACAGACAGACAGACAGACAGACAGACAGACAGACAGACAGACAGACAGACAGACAGACAGACAGACAGACAGACAGACAGACAGACAGACAGACAGACAGACGACAGACAGACAGACAGACAGACAGACAGACAGACAGACAGACAGACAGACAGACGACAGACAGACAGACAGACAGACAGACAGACAGACAGACAGACAGACAGACAGACAGACAGACAGACAGACAGACAGACAGACAGACAGACAGACAGACAGACAGACAGACAGACAGACAGACAGACAGACAGACAGACAGACAGACAGACAGACAGACAGACAGACAGACAGACAGACAGACAGACAGACAGACAGACAGACAGACAGACAGACAGACAGACAGACAGACGACAGACAGACAGACAGACAGACAGACAGACAGACAGACAGACAGACAGACAGACAGACAGACAGACAGACAGACAGACAGACAGACAGACAGACAGACAGACAGACAGACAGACAGACAGACAGACAGACAGACAGACAGACAGACAGACAGACAGACAGACAGACAGACAGACAGACAGACAGACAGACAGACAGACAGACAGACAGACAGACAGACAGACAGACAGACAGACAGACAGACAGACAGACAGACAGACAGACAGACAGACAGACAGACAGACAGACAGACAGACAGACAGACAGACAGACAGACAGACAGACAGACAGACAGACAGACAGACAGACAGACAGACAGACAGACAGACAGACAGACAGACAGACAGACAGACAGACAGACAGACAGACAGACAGACAGACAGACAGACAGACAGACAGACAGACAGACAGATAATTTATTAATCCTGAGGGAAATTCAAATATTCAGCAGCTTTGCATACAGCACAAGAAGACAAAAAACAGACAGACCAAAACAAGTGGGTTAGTAAACAGGTTGACATTAAGGTTAGTATATATACTCTAAAAAACTTGCTAAAGAACTTACTCTAAAAAAAAAAAAAAAAAAAAAAGAAAACTTCCTTTACAATACTGTAAACAAAGACTTCTGATTGTATTTAAACATTTCAGGGCACAGTCATTTAAAGCCAGCATTTAAATGTAAAAGTTCAAAAGGTTAATGTTTTGGTTACATCTGTAAAATCCTGTTATGCTCCAAAACAGTAATAACATCAGTGCTAAACTCACTGCAAACCAACATAAATCATACTTTAATAGTTGCCACTATGTTGATTATTTAATTGAAGACAAATACTTGTGTATGTTAGGGATTTCTTTTGTCAGATATACCCTTAAAAGATGCAAAGAAATAGTTAAACGGGCTCCAAAGATATGATTAATGTTTCATTAGTGTTGTAATATGCAAGATGTCCATTTGTATTTTAACCACTACTGGACACAGCCATGCGTGGACTTGAAGTCATCGCTCTTTTCTCCATCTACCACAGTCACATATTCACACATCTACACACACACAACACACACACATATCTAGGTCAAGGCAGCCAGGGGTAATGGGAAAAGCCTGAGGCATATCTGCCAGGCAAATGATCTTATGAAATGATTAAAGACTGGTTTCTCTCACCAAGGGTGCGGATAAAACAAGACTAGTGGTGCATACGCAGCTTTATGTATATGTGTCCGTGTGCTCGTGTTTGTGCGTGCAAGCAGGGCTAATCCAGGCTCAATGGTATCCACCCAAACGTTCCCTGGGAAGAAGCAGTAAAGAGGCATGGTGGTGCAGTGGTGGGAGAGGTCTTTCAACTGAAAAACATGTGCCGGGTGTACTGAAGTGCCTTCGAGCAGGACAACCTTCCTGCCTCCACGGGCGCCTGCAGTGAAAGTGCTGAGGTGTGACAACTGGAAGTGAAAGATATTCTAATGTCTGCAAAAGAGGTAAATAGTTCAATGCTTTATTTAACTTTTTATGAAAATTAACCTGCAAGCAAAAACCAAATATTTACATTCAGTATATATATTATTCAAAGAACAACAAACACATGACGTTTCTTTCATAAGATATAGTGTTTAAATCCTTTTTCTGTAGTAGGTTCCACCTACCTTCATAGATGGTTTGTAAAAAAAAAAAAAAAAAAAAGTCGCAAAACATGTAAATAAAACAGATTTTGAATTGAAAATTAAGAATTGTTTTTTTTTAGTATGAAAAAAATGAAAGTGGACACAAACAGCCTTCATTAATCCAAAGTTTCAGGTTTTTGAGGCTCAAAGTCATGCACGCAATCTTTTAATTTGATAAAAACAAAAAACAAAAAAAAGTATCAGTTCAGCCACCGTCTACTGTTTGCTAAAGGCTTCAGCTCCATTGCAAAGTGCTGACAGATATGCAAACAACCCAAATACGTGTTAATGACTGGTAGCTTAGTGTGTGAATAGTAAGGTGTTGATTAGCACTGTTGCAAGCTTCTGTAGCCAAGACGAGTCTGGCCCACCATGGTGAGTTACAACATACGCCCTCAGCCAACAATAGCGAACTCCTGTCTGCAGCAACAGCTCTCATCGTCACAACTGCTCTCGTCCTGACAGAGGCGATGCTGTCTTATTGCAGAGCTAAAGTTTACCCTCTGGCCATGTGGGGAAAAGAGGGGGAGGATAAATGAGACCCTTTTGGACAGCAGTGAAGTGACCCATATGTTTTCTCTGGTCATCCTTCCATCTCCTCTCTTGTCCTATCTCATTTTGTTCTATTTCCCTACTGGCCGTCTCAGTTTTTCTTTCCTCTTCTGCCGTGGCACTAATACCAACATCCCACACCATTAGTGTTACCGGCATGACAGCAGACTGTTTAGTGCCACTTTCACATGCAAGAAGTGCAGGACAGGAAGTTGAGTCCACACATGCACAGTTACAAACGCATATACCGCGTGCACGGCACGATGACAGCTCCATCAGACACTTTGTGGTTTTCTCAAAGCATTTCACGTAAATTCCTCTCACAATGACACACACAAACACACATTTCTGTTTCAGGTGCCCACATCAGAAAGTGGCTGTGTAGATTCTTGTGTCACAGGATCACCCTCACCACAGATGACAAACAGATATAATCAGCTCTCCAGAGACCAGTCCTGCTGCTGCAACATTCATTACAGCTGGACTAATACAAACATCAAACAATCATGGGGCACCGTCCACTACACTATACAAACACAGATCACACACTGATACCAACACACACATCCATGCACACACAGTTATAGACATGTAATTGCATGCACTGTCATCGCTCATTGTCATCACATCAACAGATATCTCATATCAAAGGAGTTGTCCCTGTGACCCTCTATGGCACATAGACCAGAATAATCGCATAATCTCCAAACTAAGGGTCCATATACATATCCAAATGACTGCCTGGGCCATCCTGTCATTCCATCAGTAGGGATTTGCATATGTGTGATGTATTTAATACTTTCTCAAGCTTGATCCAGCAAACCACACTGATACAGCATGTGAATCAAGCTGAGGCAGACCTGGAGTTGATTTATCATCTTACCATGGCTAAAGGCTCTGTCTGGGCTGTTTGAAGTGATGCGAGGATGTCAGTGTGTATGAATGGATGCATATAGATATAGATATAGGTGGTTATGCATGTGTCTGTGTGGGTGGGTGAAGGCATTATGTGTGTGTGTGTGTGTGCGTGTCTAGGGATTCACCCGTCTGATGCATGTCGTCTAGACAACATTTGTGCCCTGCGTCCGAAAAAGGGGTGATTGTCTTATGCAAATGAGGCCACGCTAGCTGTGACATCCCGTCCAGCATGTGGGTCATGTGATGCAAGGGAGCAAGGCAAAGCAGTGACAGTTGATAGCCTGCTTTTTTTATTTATTAGCATGGCCATTGTTCACCATCACCTCTTCAGGCAGTGAAGACATAGGGTGGTATTCAGGCCACGAGAAAGAATACAATGTGTGATTTGTCACAACCTTTATGCTGGTAATACGAGCTCAACATACAAAACCTTTCTAATTACCTAGATGAGAATGAAAATGAATCATGTGACAAAGATTGGTTTTCTTATGGGTCAGTCCAGTGAAAATGTCACTTATTTTACAGTAGGAGGAATATTTTTTGTCTTTCTCTGATTTTTTTTTCTGACAAATCTTATTTTTCTGATGATTGGAATTCTTTTACATCATGAAAATTTCATCAAAACTAATAAGCAGCGATGTAACCATTAATATAATGTCACTGTCATTAGTTATGGGGCTATATTTCATTAAAACAACTTCTAATTAAACATTAATACAGAATGTTGTATTCATATTGACAAACGTATGTGTAATACTGCATTTTTCATTGCTGTAAACATTATAAACCTTTTACACATTTTAACTCCTTTAAGTTAAATAAAAATACAATATAGTTGTCACTGTAATTTTAAGTGAAGACTCCCTTTTAAAAATTTTCTTCAACAATTTGAATGGATTTTTTGACATGTAAAGCTCAAAGCTAATCCCAGCATGTACTGACCATGCATTTCATAATGTCAGTGTTAATGTTCAGCACTGTGGGATGCAACTCTGCATCCCATCATGCTCTCTTGGCCCTTTTCAACAAATGTGCCAGCCATTTTCTTGTTGCTCCCAGTCAAAATGCCCTCTTTAATTATCAAAAGCCAGAGAAGGGCTGCGGTGAAGGAGGAAAACACTGTCAGGACTGGGATATGGAGGGGGCTCTGGGACGGAGGGGAGCAGTATGGACTTGACAACCCAGGGCATGAATCGTGTAAATGGATTTCAAAACAGATGACCTGCATGCTGATCTCATGATCTGTGCCTTCCAGTCTTTCTTAGACGCAAGCTTTTTACTTCTCATCTCCCTCTCATCATTCTGCCTGTTTTTCTCTCTTTCTCATTTACGCACATCACACCCCCTCTCACATGACATAGCCCAGGGTATTATCATAGGATATGTCCAGAGGTCCACACCGACCTTTAACCCCAGTCTCTGGGATAGAAGGGGGCCCCGTTCGCTGCTGGAGCACAAAGAGTGGCGGGGCCAGCGGCGGTATTGTTGGAGGAGGCTGCTGACTGACAGGTCATTTTTCACCCATTGTTTTTTTTTTAAACAACAATTTTATCTTGCAAAGTAACGCCTTGGCAACCATGAAAAGTGTAGCTTCAATGCGCTCCTTCATGAGCGAGGAACTCAAATATGTGCAAACGGTGTTTATTGATTGTGAAAATGGGAGAAGAGGCACATAGATAAAAAGGTTGGAGCCGGCCCAGAGGCTGTGGTTTGGGGAAGGCTTCAGTGAGGATCTGCTGCAGGTACTGTTGCTCAACAGATCCACCTGGTACCTATGATGGTGTAATGGGTATCTGGTGGAGAAGAGGGAGGCACAAAAAACAATAAATGCATGTGTCAGGCAGGTTTAGACATACAACAGGAAGTGCAGAGTTTGAGATGTGGTCAGAAAAAAAGCTTTTAAAAGAAAGAAAGAGAAGAAAAACAATAAAAACAGCTGTGAAATATTTCCAGGTCTTTGCGTTGTACTGTGCAACCAAAACAGAAAATAAACCGAGTAGCTACAACATAACATGTTTTTCATGTGTTTGTTTACTTGGGGTACTTGTGTGTTTACAACCACTGACACACCAAAATGGGCTGGTCTCAGCAGCCGTGGCTCTCCGGCTACTCTCGGTATCTGGCGCTGTATCAAAGCAGGGCGAGGAGAAGCGCTCCAAGTTTTAAATTGAATTTCATGCTGGATTAGTAGCACTCCTCTGAAATGCATGTGAGCCTCTCCTAATGACGCGCTCATCTTCACACCCTAGAGAGACAGTGTATGTGTGCGCATGTTTGTATGTGTTTTCCTCATCAATTAGCACAAGCAGCCTAGTGACACATAACAGACGTGTTTGCCGTATCAGCGGAAGTAATTGCCTTGTTCGGCTCTAATACATTACGCTGTATCATATTATAACTGTTAAGGAATGTTTTTTATATACAGTATATGTATGAAATGTATTCATATGGAATACATCAGATTCGTCAAAATCACCGTTCAGATCAGTCAAAATTGTCTAAGTTCAAACTTATTAGCCACACATTGACTGTTCCATCTCATCTGCTTCCTTGTCTTTTCCCTCCCTCTGTTCATAGTCAGGTCTGACGGGGTCCCGGCTGCCTTGGGTCTATCTGTCCTTTGCCATGCATCCTTTTTTGCACTGACCCATGCTTGAGGAGCAGGGACTGGGGCCTGGGGGCTGAGGTGGTAAAGGAGGGAATGAGAGTTTGCATGTGTATGTGTGTGAGGGGTGGCCTCTGCTAGAGGCAATGGGTGAGCAGAGGGCAACAGTGTGGGGGTTGAATGTAAGCCATGCAAGCCTCTCCTTCCCTCCTATCCACCCCTCCACCCCTCCCTCGTGATCCTGGCCTGAATGACATGGATGAATAACAGAGATGTGCAGCGGTACAGGCTGCCCTGCCGCTGACCCTGGCTGCTCTGACCAGGCCACGCATGGTCTGTAAGTGTGTGTATGTGTGTGTGTGTGTGTGTGTGTGTGTGTGTGCTTATTACCATGTTTACATGTGCATGCATGTATATAGAAATGCTAAGTTCATTGATGTGTACATCAAAAAGCATGCTGACTTTCTGCATATATAATGACTAATAAAGATCTATATGTGTGACTGTATGAACATATGACTGTATGTCCATGCTTACATACATGTGTGTGTGTGTGTGTGTGTGTGTGTGTGTGTGTGTGTGTGTAGGTGTGTGTGTGCGTGTGTGTGTGTGTGTGTGTGTGGCCAGCAGGGGAAAATAAACAATGTGCTCTCCTTGTCAAAGACAAGGCCCCAGGGCTGTGGAATATCTCGGACACAGCTCACACAGGGAAGGAAATAAGGCAAGGATGAAGAGGCAAAAAATGACTTTAGTCCATATGGCACATTGCTGAAACATGTCACTGTTATGTGCACATGTCTGCCACAACAGTACGTTACAGTGTTTGTTTCATGTGTGACTGATCTCATACTGGTCAGTGCCTGCACATTATGGGATTGATTTGATTCATTGAAAAATATTTTTCTCTTATGTCAAAATGCACACCCTTAAACACACACTCTCATTTTACATATGCAGACTTCTTGTTCTCTACTGTAACTGCCTAGTAAAACTTTCAGCCAGTTACAATACTGAAAGGTATGATGTGAGTGTTCTACAGTCATGATTTACAGATATCATGGTGGTTCATTAAGTCTTGTACAATGTAGCAGAGAAAGAAAGAGAAAAAAAAAAAGAAAAGGCTGTCAAATATCCTGACATACAGAGCCTGAGAAGAAGACTTAATAAGTGTGAAAGAAGGTGAGGAAGTTAAACTAATATACGAACACTTCACATCATTATTATCAGATCACACCTAAAGACAGGCGAAGTTGAATGAAAGATTGTCCTTATTTGCTTAATTTAAGTCAGTGGTTCCCAACCTTTTTTGGCTCATGACCCCATTTTAACATCACAAATTTCTGGCGACCCACAACATTCAAAATGGAGAATTTTTTTTTGTTAAAATTAATTTGTTTTTGATCATGTAATAGTTTGCTATAGCTACTATGTTGCAAATAAACTTTAATTTTAGACAACATTTAGGCAATAGCCTATAATGTATATTATTATGGATGGAGGCAGAAAAGCCAGGTGTAGATTACTGCACAAAGTGAAAATTTTATTTTCCTTGGTCAGGATATGTACAGTCAGTACAGCTTGTATTTACAAGGCTGCAAATTAATGTTGAACAAACAATAACTTAAACTATGAATTATGAAAGAGCTGCAACATCTTAAACCGGCCGCAGTGATCATTTGAAAGATAAACAGTACCACAATGCTTCAGTTTCAGCTTCACAGTTTGTCATGTCTTTTATGGATTGTGATTTTCCCTCTCAACTCACTATTTATTTATTTATTTATGTATTTATTTATTTATCAATTACTTGAAATTTCAGGCAACCCCATTTGAATTCCAGGTAACCCCACATGGGGTCCTGACCCCAAAGTTGAAAAACACTGATTTAAGTACTAATATCACACCAAATGCTTTACTCAATTACATTTCCCTCGTATTAAAAGCTGTTATTATTGCTTTATATTTTGTGTGCATTTTCAGCAGTTAAAGATGGAGCTGACAAACAGTAGACCACTGGTAAGAAGTTTAATGAATCCAATACATGTTAATGTTAGATGTTCTGTATTACCATTCACTATGTTGAATATTTTCATTACATCAGAGTAAACTTACTGTGTGGTCTTGTGATTAATGGTTCAATAAAGACAGACATTTCCGACAACTGCGGTGACACATGTGACAGTAACGATGCTATGCAAATTCATGGCTATCAATCTTGGCACAGAAGTGGTTAAGTTTCAGAGGGAGGTAGAACAAAAAGCCAGCCATATTGGCGGTGCAGTGTGCCAAGTGGTAGTCATGGCCCCTGCCCAGCCCTCCTATTACGAGGCTGGCAATAAGTTGGCCTGCCCGCTGGGGAAAACAGGGAGCTGACACCAGGAACATATGCAGCAACACCTGATTGCTTTGCCACCGCCATGGACCTGACTGCCAGGGAGCAAAAACATGGCACATGTAGATTCTACACACACACACACATAAACACACACACACACGCCTAAACACACACATCTGAATCTGTACAAACTTATATATGCATGTAGAAATATACATATGCACATATATCAATGAAATGTCTGCAGTATGTATTAAAATGACACAATCACACAATATGCATGAATGTCATGTAGAATATGCAAAACACAGTGACATTTTTACTTATCATCATTCATGCTGTACGAGTATTGTGTCAAATCAAGCACAAGCATGCACAAACACACATTCTGACTTACAGAGCAAACCCACTGGGGATTAATTTCCTTATTCAGAGAGTGTGTATGCCAGGCTTGGCTGGTGTGCCAGTTGCCCGCGGTGCACCACACGCTGCCATGCTGTGCCAGCAAACAGCACTGATGCCCTCCATTTGCAGTGTCACATATATCAAATGCATGCTGCTATCACTTAGCCCTCAGTAGCCTGAACCCTGCCTGCCTGACATACTGTGTGTGTGTTGTGTGCGTGTGTGTGTGTGTGTTTGTGTGTGTGTGTGTGCGTGTGTGTGTGTGTGTGTGTGTGTGTGCGTGCGTGAGTGCGTGTGTGTATGTGTTAGCATCTGGTTTCATCCACTGCTATGTACTCCATTGGATTTTTGATTGACGACAGTCCAGTATAATGCCATGATTGATTGTGTGAAAATCAGAATGAATGAAAGTGTTTTCGGGATTATCTGTGACCAGACAGTCACCCTGCTCTGCCTCAACACAAACTGACATTTTTTGGGATTTTATTTCCAGCCATTTTAGAGAACTTTATAGCGATTTGCAAACCCATGACCTTCTCCACACATGCAAACACACACAAAAAATGATGCACAGGCACACATAAATGGACATATCTGCACATGCACATTTGAAATTACACACATATTTCCTACATCTTGGCCAGTAAACGGCATTAAGTGCATCATTATAGAGCCATGTGTGGTAGTCTGAAAAAAAAGCTTCGGAGAGGAGGAGGTGGAGTTGTTAGAGACTAGGCCTGCATTGTCTGCTCCCTCTCAAAAGGTTTTAGTGTTGTTCATGGTCACGTTCTGAACTGGATGCGACCCTACAGGTGTCCCTGCTCTCTAAATGTGCTCTCCAGAGCCTTCACCAGCCCCCCTCAAGCCGTCCGCCTGTGACCCCTGACCCTACAGACCCCGGGAAGTATGGGTAATGGTAGTCCTGTCAATAAAGTCTAAGGTCGCTAATAGAATAGCTTTGTTCTGTGGCGTCAGCTTCAAAATAGGAAAAGAAGAAGGGGAGGAAAAAATGTCCTTCTAACCCACCTTTCTCATAACATATCTGAGTCTATTCAAATTAAAATGGGTGCGTTTGATTGTAAGCCCACAACCAGGCTCCTTTAGCCCCCCCTCTCCTGCCTGCCTGCCCGCCCGCCTCCCCTCATCTTCCTCCATCTCGTTGCTTGGCTCTCCTCGTCTTTAACTCCAAAGAGGTGCTTTTGCGTTGGGCTAAAAGGTCTTAATGTGTCTGCATTCATGGAGCCAGACCATAGAAGGCTGTTTTTAACCCTGTTTACGGCCTTGCATCCATTTGGCCAGGAGTCCTTCACTTCGTGTCCCTCCCCCTCTCCATATCTCTCTCCATTTTTCAACCTCCTTCACTCTCTCTTGCTCTCTCTCCCTTCCACCCACATCCCAATCCTTTTGTGATAGGATATGAATGCACTTTGCTAGTTGATAATTACACTCTCCTTCTCTGCCCTCCTCTCTCTTTCTGACAGTGGGATCCACAGGCAGTCCTTATTCAGCCAGTAATTTGCCTGTCCTCCTCATTCATTGAGAAGGTACAAATTATCCCTCACACGGGCACTGGCTATTCTCCCGCTCAGCCAGTGTGATGAGGACTGCACTAAAGAGAAAATAGCCAAGAATATGCACTTTGTATCTGCTCTAAGTGTAACCTAAAAGAAGAGATTTGTGTTTGATTCAAAAAGTGCAAATTTTTTGTTAATGTGCTAGGCAAATGGAAAGACGTAATAATGAACTCCCTTAATTGTGGGACATTTCAGAGTACAAATCAGATTATGATAATACAGGCATCTTAGTGGAACTAGCTTCAAACAATTTGTTTTTAATGCTTTGACTGTATCAAATACAAGATGTTTAGCTTGACTACAGTAATTACAGCAAACACCATAGTCAGCTATCTTGAGATAATTCACCGCAATGATTCCTGGCATTACACTGTCCAGGCTTGGGCACATTTGAACATTTGCTCCTCTTTGCCTTCTCATCAAAACCCATAGCTGAGGTCTCACCACTGACCCAACTGTGTTTAAGCCTCGTCCAAAATAGGCAGAGTGACAAACAGATAGTTAGCAAATGAAAGGATTCTACAACAAATTACTTACAGGACTCTGGTTTCTTGTGAGCATATGTGTCTGCAGCCATTTATATCGCCTTTATGAGTGTATAGTTTTGTCAGGATTTATGGTTGGATATGAATTGCATACAGTATAACACCCTTTCAGGCTGGAGTGTTTTGAATCTGCAGACAGGGTGGGTTTTGCTTCAGCATATCTGTGTGAATTTAATTACAAGTGCTTTGCTCAGTTAAGAAGTATGACAGCACCACGGGGCCATTTTGGTCATTTATTTATGGGCTGTGTTGGCAGGGCAGAGGAACCTCATTGGCTGAGAGTAAGGTTCAAGCAGCCGGTGGCGATTACAGGGCAAACATGACCACTGGACAGACAACGACTGGCCTAGGAAGTCAACAGGAAATGCTTTTTTAAAGACCATAATCGTGTTTTGTCAAGTAATTACAGAACAAGGGGGGAAAAAATACAAGGTCCAAAAACATGGTGATAATGAGGTGATGCATTGATCGTAACCGTAGAGAGCGATGCATGATGGTCAGGCAGGGACAATGGAGTACAGACGCATCCATTGTCCCTTGACTCAATGAACTATGCAGCTCGTTAGGTGGAGCTTCCCCAGATTAAAGAGATGGATATGAGCAGAGGAGTCAAGGCCTGAGGTTAGAACTGGGGGCGAAAATCGACACTCTGCCACAGCAGAGATGATCCAGCTCCTGAGCCCCTGACCCCACAGCGGGCTGCAGCCTTTGATTCCTCTCCTCCTTTCTTCATTCCCACATCAAGAACACACATCGTTTCATCTCTTTGCATATTATCAGGCTCCACCCCATCCTCCACATCTCTAATAAGGAATGTCCATCATTTTCTTCCTCTGTTTCCTTCCATTTTCTTGGTCTTTTACAACTGTTGCCGTCTTACTCTCTGTAAGGGGTCTGTAATTGATGGATTTCATTAAAACATATAGGTGTTGTATGTATATCTGCCAAATGCACTACGGCATTGATATTCTCCCCCAGGCAAAGGAAGAGAGAGGGAGAGAGACAGAGAGGGAAAGAGGTGACCCTGCTAGCTGAGTGGCAGTGGCCGTCATGCATAGCATCTCTAAAATGGAGGGAGAGGGGGTGGAGGGAGGGTGAATGTCACTTTCAAGTGTCTCCTCGGCACTCTCCCTTAATGAGAGATGGGTTCTGCTCCACAGACAGCCAAGGGGACCAAGAAAGGGCCCTCCCAGCCTCCTCCTCATTCTTCCCCTCCACCCCTCAGATCTCCAATCCTCCAAGGAGCTGACAGCTCAAAGATCCGTGAGCCTGTGTCTCCTCCACCTGCACAACCTCATTTCCTCATCATAACAACAACAATAAAGTGCATTTCTGTTTACTGACATTCTCCCTGTTTTCAGAAAATGCACATCCCTCATACTGCTACATTTTACTTCATCACTCTTGATCAAATGACCCCTTCTTATATTTTTTTCATAGTGTTGGCTCATATCGCAGCTTCCTATCTCACTCTTTCCTTAAGTGAGGGACGCACACTAATGCTATTTAGCTAGCCTGGCTAGTGATTCATCCATTCCAGCTGAAGGGAAAGGTGAGAGGAGAGATCTCCCAGGACTCCTTGCAGCCCCCATCTGTCAGACGCACCCGGCCCACTGATTTACATTTACCGCAAGGATTTATGGGATGCCCGCCACAAAACGAGTCGAAGCAGCAAGAATCATGGGGCGAGAGACAGAGCGGGGAAATTATTCAAAGCAGTGATTATTTTGGGACGGCCATTACGCATGCACACCTGATCAGGGGGTGTCACCCGTGACTCCCCCCATCCACCATGATGGAGAGGGGCCTCATCCGTGCTGCGCTCTTATTTTACCTGGCTTGCATAAAGGAGAATTCTCTTAGGCACCAAGAGAGCCTACTAAGGCTAAATTAGGCCCCCGGACAGGCAGAGGAGAAGGGAGAGAAGAGCAGATGAGGCAGTTATGTATGCACAGGGGATTGAGATGAGGGATACTGGTCAAATTCACGATCAATCTTAAACCCAACGTATTGTGGCTATATATTCACAAATGCATATTTGCTGCTTCCTGTGTAGTTATTCCTGTATGAGGAATACTAGGCCACATACGCCAGCTTCAACAAATATCACCATATTTAAATTCAAACATACAACCTTACGGTGCTGCAAATCAGAAAGAAAAAAATAAATAAATAAATGCAAATGGTTGTAAATGTGTGTGTTTCAGTATATTTAGCAGATGACAGTTACTAGTCCACCTGTGCTCTGTGCAATTCAGAAGCCCAGAAAATGTCACAATGACAGCCCTCCTTTCAGTGCTGCTGTTAAAGCTCTGTTCACTTAACACTTTCAGTGAGGATCATCACTTATAGTCATTACTTACAGCACTTTACAGTCGTTAGCTGAAAAAGGTTAGTGTAGCCAAGTTTGAGCACATGCTCTTCTGCTGTAGCGTTACAACCGAGGTCAGCTTAACTGAAACTCTCGGCCCTCCTCCCTTCTCTTCCTCTCTGCTCCCTATCTCCTCGCCAAGTTCATTACCAGTGGCCCCCAGGAACGACCTGATTTCAATTCAGACGCACTTTGTTCAATTGCCCTACATGGAAGAACTTGCCGGAATGGGGCCACTTGATTATCCTCTATTACCACTATGCTTATTTTATTTAATGCCCAAAACAGTGGATAATTTTAAAAATGTAGGGCAACTAATCAAGAGATTATTTTTATTCATTCATTTGGTACCTTATTCATCCATTTCTTCTCCTTGTGTTTTTTAACACTCTAAACATGATGAAAATGTTTATGGTACACTTGTGTACCATGTGTCAGAGTGGTGTCAAAGAGCAGTTGAGAATTGGTGATTAGCTGTTAGCAATTGGCTGACCCCAAGATGAAAGGAAATCTTAGCTGTAGTGATGAGGTCAACGTCACTGACCTCTAGTGTAGGCTTTGACCTCTAGATGATGAAGAAATGGCTTCAAACCTAAACTGACTGATAAGCAGCAGGACTAAACTGTAAGTTAGCGGGCGTTAGAGAAGGACTGTTCCTGAATTTGCCACAGGCACTTTCCTTTTCCTTTCATGTCCTCTCAGCACAGGCAGCTTGGTCTCATGAAATTTTGTGAGTCTGATGGCTGAAATGACAGTTCCAGGTTGACCGACTTACATATTTGTTCCATCCTTTAATGTGCTCTAAATGTTGAACATTTTAAAAGAGTTTGGCATGATTGAATTAGAATCCAGAGGCCACAGACAGAAAAAATCTAAATTAAAAAAAAAGTAAGCAATGCTCATGTTTTTACCTGGTTTATCAATCTTAAACAAATATCATACAACTGACTTAGAATTTTTGTTGTTATTTGTTGTTGTTTATTTGCTGAAAGAAAGCGCGTGAATTTTGTCATTTCACCTTTAGTGATTATTCTTTTTTTTAATTTATTTATTGGTTTGTTATTTGTTCACTTGTTTGTTAGCAGGATTACACAAAAATTACACAGATTTTCATGAGACTTCATATGAAAAATATATGAATAGTTTTATAGACCTTTGGTGCTGTAGTTTTTGCATAACCCTGCTGAGAGATAACCCAACAAACAGATCTGTGTGATTACATAACCTCCATGTATGTAACATCAGATAACGAGCAGATGCTGCTAAAACTGTCTTTTTAAGTTGTCAGCACATTTACAGTCATTCCACGTAGTTACATTATTTTAACCATTGCCAAAACCTTACCCTCTAACCTCAACTGAATGTAATATAAATTTTATATATCATACCATTATATATAATATAATGTAATATAAAATTCCCTGAATGTTTTGTTCTCACCTGATTTTAACTTGTGCTAAAATAACTTTAGGCTTCTTTCTGTAACTTCACTCTCAGCTCAATGTCTTTAACTACAGTATTCTTCTAAAACATTTTGAGTAAGAGGGGAAAAAGCCCTTACTGTGTCAGAGGAACTGGAGTGTTTTATTGTGGCTCTTTGGCCAAGGCTGTGATCCCCTTACCTATGAGACACATTTACAGGCATTACAGAACTGGACAAAGTTCAACACCAAGCAGAGCAATATTTCTGTTTTACTACACAGTCTTTCCCCTCCTCATCCACTGCCTGACTGCTATATAAGGGTCTTTATGGAGATGAAAAGCAGACTGAGAGTCACTTTTTGAATCCGATTCAAAGAGTCTTATTCGTTCTATGATAGTCTTTTTCCTGGCAGTGAAAGATCAGCTCGCTAAAAATGGCCTGCTCTTTGTGCCAGCTGATCCTAGGATGATGAGTCGTTTTCACGAGTCCAAAGGAAAGTTGATTTGCCCCCAAAATACAGAATCCTTGTTTTGTCTATTTGAAAATGGAGCACAGAGCAGCTGACTGTAGTCCATTTGTACCACACTAAATCTTACAGAAAAAGAGGTGTGAGCAAAGCCTGCTGCTGCAGGGCTTTAAAAAAGAAGAAGAAGAGGAAAAGCAGCTTGGACAGGAGCGCTGGACTAGGTGGGCAGATTAGTATCGCAAGGATCCTTCTGAGGGATGAATTGATGTTGGAAGATCTTGCTCTGGATTATGTCCAAATGTCACTGCGTATTTAAAGCAAAATTCATAAAAGAGACAAATTAAAATAACATAGAACTTTAACCCTCAATGAGAAATCTTGAAGCTAAGTTAAAACTGCTTAGGACTCTTCTCTAGCATAATTTAACAAATTAACAATAAGCACTGTAATGGTTATCATAATTAGCATGTCCCCAAGCACCCAGCCTCTCAAACCATTGTCTTTGCATTCATAAATGGATATGGTGATATGGCGGAGGGGGATAAATGGCATAACATATGTGGGAAATATTCTGAAGCTTTTGTAGCCTGAATGAGGAACCACCTAATCTCTGGGATTGCTTTGGCTCAGATAGCAGGTCTGAAAGGCTGTAAAGCGTAAACAGGACAAAGGAACTCTTAATTTCCAATACGGCTTCATCGGTTGTCAACCCAATTAACATATCGGGAGGGATCATTCTGTGACAACTGTCAGAGCACAACCTCAAGACAAAACCACCATTGTGACTGAAGGAAACCCACATACTCTGGTTAGATACACGGGTGGGAAGTAGGTAAGGCCAAAAACGGGGTGAAGGGTGAGCAAATGTGAGTGTAAGTGCACACATGCATGTTTGTCTGTCTTTTATCCTGTGTCCTTGCTCATATTTGTATACGTGTGTGTGTGTGTGTGTGAGTAAAAACAAATCTTCTCACACTCATTTATCGCCACAGCAGTATACACACACTGTGAGGCTAAGTGTGCCAGCCATTCTGACGGTATTTCTTGCGGGTTCACGGCAACATTGAGGCTAAGCGCTGGTGACAAAGAGAGATGCCTGGAGGACTCCTCAAACGTCCATCCTCACACGACATGAAGCGGACAAGTCCCGCAGCGGTTCTGAGATAGGATGCCAGTCTAAACATATGTTACAACAGGGACAAAGCATGAGGGAGAAACAAGGGGGCAAGATGGAGACGAGGGAAGCAAAGGGATTAATGAAAAGCACGATAAGAAAGATTAACGGACAGGCCTGCAGACAGACAGACAGACAGTAGGAGTGTAAGTGAGAGAAATAAAAAACAGAGAGTTGGGGGTGGGAGGGGGGAGTGGATGTTGAGAGGTTGTGTGTTAAAGGAAGGAGGGAATAAGGGGTGGGGGTTGTCAAGGGAGGGGGCAGGAATGGATGAGGGGAAAGAGAGGGGGAAGTTTGAAGTAAAACTGTTGGGACATGTGTGACATTAGGACATTGGGGCCCTGGCAGGAGTTGTGTCATTGGTCCATATGACTTGCGTGGAGCTTGGGTGAAGTAACGCGTTTTAACAGTGGTGGAATGGTCACTGTATGTCACTGCCCTTTCCGTCAGATGCCCTGTAATGACATGTCAAAACATTTAGTGGGCCGGTGCTTTGAAATGTTGCTGATGACTAAATGTCCCTCGGCTGACAGAAAGTGCCATTTTGGTTAAACATTTATTCCATATCTTAAATAATAAAGTTCTGAAAAAGAAGAAAAGTGCGTGAAATCCAAGCATGGTTTCTCCTCTTAAAAAATGGAACAAGAATTCTTGTCTCTGTGGGACCTTTGATGGAGGCGTTCAGTTGCTGAGGGCTGATGAGACTGAGCAGAGTCCTTCGGCCATATAAACAAAACCCCTCAGAAGTGAAAATGCCAGGGTGCCCCCGACCCCCCCTAACAAGAAATCTAACTTGACATGAAACAGACGCAGGTTCAAGCCTTGGCCTCCAGGCCCTACTACATTCTTCACCATTCCACAAAACATCAAGTGGTGCTCTTCTTGCACAGTTCCCTGTATTGCAACATAAATTGGTTAAACAAATGAAAAAGCAAATAATCCTGTCTTAAAGTAGTCACATGATGTTGCAGAACTAAGACACAGACTTGATCGGCTTGCAGGAAAAGTATTATATTAATAACATTTTACTATTATTACAATGTTATGTGTGTATTGATATTGAACATTCTGACCTGATCTGATGAAGTCTACCGTGAGACAAAGGATGATTTATGTAAACCTCTAAAACAGAAAGCACATTTAATGGTGAAAGATGCATTGTGTGTCATACAGACATGTTTTTCTTTGAGGTGAATGTTATCATTTAACCTTGGCCAAATGCTTTCCTATCTATAATCTTTAGCAGAGGTGGCAAAAGGTGACACTTTGTCAAACCCAGTAGATAAAAAAGACCCTCTACTGACAACTTATTTATTGCAGGGAAAAAGTACAGGTTCTGAATTGTTCACAAAGTATAAAAGTAATTGTCACACTAACTGAACTTCATATAATTATAACCATTTGTAAAACAATGATAAACAGCAAATAATGAACATTAACATCACTCCAATATTCAAATGAATTTCCAATGTCAACAACAGAAATATTACATGACATTTTCTCTCTGTGGTCCAATCTCCCTTTCATGCTTGTTTACATCTTCTATGTTGTTTTTATCTCATTTCATTTTTTTTAAAAAAAAATATATCATTTGTGTTGTTTTCAATTGTGATGTGCACTGACAGATACACCAAGGGACCATCTTTCAGTTTGCTGTAAAAAAAAAAAAAAAAAAAAAGAAAAAGTGATGCTTTCATTTAGGTTGAAATCAGTCTTGATGTTGTGAAGATGAAACATTGCAGAATAAAATCTATTCAAACCTATTAAATTGAAGTTATAAGTGACAAGTTTGCAATGTAAGTAGTAAAAGAAAGTACAGGTGTAGGGAGTGAACATTCAAAGTTGTTGGAAAAATAAATATAAATACATGAAAACTCCACTTAATTTATATGTATACTTTTAGTTATATTCATACTTCTGTATAACTATGTGTCAACTTCTCTTCTCTTCTGACAAAATATTTGTAACCTTGTACAATCTATCTTTACACATGATTTAAAAAACTAAGAAGCAACATTTTTCCGAATAAATATAATATTGTGTTTGGCTTGATATGTTGTCATATCAGCAAGTCCCTAAAAAGTCTTTCCGTATATCTCATGTTCATGGTCATCTCAGAGGGACAGTGAACAGAAGGATGTGTGTTCAGAAGCGTTTTTGTTTAAGATAAGATCTCAGTAAACTGCAAAACCTTTTTAATACTCTGGTTTTAACTATTATTTCTATGTCTGAGCTGAGATTGTGGATGCTGAAAGGCATTCTGAGTATAAGGTTAATGTAAAAAAGTAGTGTTAACCAGCAGTCAAAGGCCAGTAAAATCAGTTGTTTAATATTCAATAACTTTTTTTTTCTTTTTCCTAGTGTGAAATTAAGAAAAACATGGCAAAAAAAATGAAAGGTTGAAATATTGTGGGTGGACAATGAGCAAAGCAGCTGCCAAGACACTGAAGGGTTAGACAATGACTTTATTAAAATGATAAATGCCTTGCTGTTAACAAATACTGATAACAATAAATATCTCTTGCCCTGTTTTGTAAGATGACTTTGTTTCCAGAGCTGGATGATGGTTTGATAGTACATGAAAATGATACACTACTGTCTTATGGGTTTCTTCTTAGAAATTCCATCAAAAGCTGAGCAGCCTTCACCATACATTGTTCACAAACCAGCGGCAGCTAATTACGCACACTGACCGACCCTGTGTCAGAAAAAACAGGGCTTTGGCTATGAATTGTAAATCAGCCTTGGGTCATGCAGTCAGCTGGGTATTCATCTCTCAGGGTTAAATATGAAGCAAAAAAACCAGCTTGGAGAAGTGAGTGAAACACAGATAAAAGAAGACACCGCAAACTAATAACTTAAGAGCACACTCACTGTGGGCCTTCATGAGGATTAACTCTTTGTTCTCCGAATACTTGCGATCAATAACAAACAGTGCCAGACATCTTTATTCGCAGACAGCTCAAACGGACGAAAAGGAACAGAGCTCCTATTCTGCTCTCTTTGCATGTTTTCAAGGCGTAGTGATATTCCTGTCTCCCCTCCTTAATCTCGCCTGCATTCAACTCGTCCTTCTTTATGTGTAGCATTTATGTGCATGTGTGTGTGTGTGTGTGTGTGTGTGTGTGTGTGTGTGTGTGTGTGTGTGGGTGTATGTAGTTTTATATGAACATATGCCTGATCAGGCGAGTTGAGATCATGACACTAAATGGATTGGAAGCCATAATTATTCTACTGTTTTAAAAGACACACAAGAATAAAGTAAAGCTAAACTATAGGCTCCCTTTAAAAAAAATTCTTCATAGAAACACATTTTTATCAAACATAAAGAAGAAAAGATTCAAATAAAATTAACAACCTGGGGTGAAAGGAGCATTTGGAAATTGCAGATAAGAGATGAGAATAACAATACTGGAGTGCATTAAACACTGTTTGCCTCCATAATCCTTAGGCTTCACTCCCACATCTAGGCTTCTTAAGGCTAATCCAACTATAAACAAACAACAATCTTAATAACACATCTAATTATCAGAAAGATAACTGAATGAAGTGCGCAAGGAGGAAAAAAAAAAAACAAAACAGTTTCATCTTAAATCATGTGTCCTCATTCCTGCCTCCCGATGGTGGACTCCCACAGTCCTTGGGCCTTTGTGTCTGTCTCCCCTTTATGAATAGAGGCTTAACCATGGCCTGAAGCAATGTGTCTTCTGCTCCCTCATTGATAGCCAATGCATTATTCATTTATTTTCATCATATCATCAAATGTGCATAAGCATCACCCAGTTATTTTTGGGGAGTGGCATTTGCTATTATTTTTTTTTTTCCTCTATTACTTCTTAGGGTCTCACACAACACATTGGAGCTTTTCAGTCATTCATGGCCTCTCAACTTTATCAAGACCCCGACCAAGATCAAAGGTAGTCTTTATTATTGATTATTAGACGGATTAGCTCCTAGTGAAAGTTAAGGTTAGTCCCCCAGTGCTATTTGTCAATGGATGGGAGCCAGTCCTTTTTGTCAGGAGAGTGTCACTGCACGCTACCCTCTTATGTGCAGAGTAGAACCTTTGTGTATTTGCAAAGACAGGAGAAAATAATGTTCAAATCATACATGCATTCTTAACAGTCTTTTTTTCCCCTCCAGTTCATTCATTCATTCTTGGGGTTTATAAATCCCAGGCAAGCGACAAAAAGCTTCTTTCCATTTTTTCTGCAGACAAAGCCTGAGCAGGCCAATAGATAAGATGAGGAACAAAGACTTTGAAACTCTGTGTCCTGTTGTCCACAGTCCTGTGTGTAAGTCAGCGCCCTGGACCAATTAGCCATAGCTCATTCCCCTTACCTTTTTTTTTTTTTTTACCTTGAATGACAGACAAACAAAACCCCAAAAGCAGCTGGCTTACCCAGTGCTTGTGCATGAAAGCGCAGCCTCAGTCTCGTCCTCATCCAGTGCCCACAAGTCTACAGTCTTGACCATACATTGTCTTTCAGGCTTCGTGCTCTTCTTCCTCCTCTCCGTTTTCCCTCTTCTCCCCTTTTCTCTACCTCTCCAGGAATAAAGCGCTCCTAATGACCGTGGGCTCTCAAGGGCCTGCTGGTGCCCGGGTACTCTAAAGTGCGGCGCAGTGGAAAAGGGGGGCACCTCCTCCTTCTTTTCCTCCTCTTTTATCACAGGTGAGAATAGAGGGTCAAGAGGGGTTAATGTGCTGCTGTTGCACAGAGGTTTGGGCTATCACCATGGCAGCAAGCATGTTGAAATCCAAGGTGCATTTCCTTCCTCTTAAAAGAGAGGTTTGTTTGTGACTTGTTTTTTTGGCCTTTGGGTTCAACTTCATTTTCAAATTGTAGGTTGAAAAGGTTCAGCTCTGACACTTTCAAGAAAGTTGAGGGTGAAAAGATAATGTTTTAGTAAATGCTGTTGAGCCAGTATTAATGCAACCTTGCCCATGTCCAATAACCCAGCAGAGAGCACTAAATTATCCCTCTCGTTCCTGTTTAAACACCAGCACATTTGTTCTTCCTGCTGTTGTACAAAGCCTGCAGCACATGAACAAAAGGTCACAGGGTCAAGGGCTGAGGTCACCGGATGGGTTCAAGGGAAGATAACAACTGGTCAGTTGCTGGGAGGTTCAGTGGTGCAGGAGTAATGAACGCACACATACTGTACATGGAGGAAAACACGCTTGCCTTGACACGTGTGGCACAGATAGACTCGGCTTTAATCGTGGGAAGCAGAGAAATTGTTTTGCGTGGCACAGACCTGAGAAAATTAATCATTAAAACCCTGCAAGGCTCCATGTGCTAATTTAAATTCCACTTCTACAATGAATTAGTTTGCTCCTTTATTCTTTTCCCCTAAAACTTGAAACAAATGCGGGCAAATCTAAAATAATTAATTTCAAAGGGTGTGAACTAAGGAGAAATTCTATCTAACCATTCCGATGTAATTTGCTTTTTGATTTCTGCGATTTCTGCACTATTTTTTATTTTGCTCCCTCACGCTCTTTCCTCTCAAGGTTCGTGCTTTAATATCAGTGCGGATCAAAAGCCTTTCATTAACGTTTTCTGCTCTCCTTCCAGCATTGTTTGGCTCCTAGGATAACAACAAAGTACTTTCCCCTACTCCAGGGCCAGGTTAGCAAAGAAGAAAGGAACGGTTATTCCTGGGCTAAGTTCACATCAAACACAAGGGGCTCCGAGTGAGAGAAGATGAAAGCGCCAGGCCTGACCCGGAAGATTAGACCAACACTGCTGCCAGCTCTGTAGCACCCAGGGGCCATTCTCACTCCGGGATTCTACCCCTCCTCTTCATACAGTACAATGGACTTTAGCACCGAACAAGCCTAGAAGAAGAAGAGAGTATAATATGAGGAAGATGAGGAAGCAGACAGAGGAAACAAAGGAACAGAGAGAGGCAGACAAAGGAGAGAGGGAAAATGGATGAGCAGAAAATAAAAAAGAAAGAAAAATGTAATATAATTTCAAGAGTGCAAAACTGCAGACTATTCCAACCTACTTTTCTCGCCTCTGCTGCTGCCTCCTCTGACAGATAGCGGTGAGGCTAGGAATAATGCCGATTATCATAATTGCTTAAAGTGTGTGTGAATATTCATGGTTTTTCCAGCCTTATTATAGCAACAAATCCACACCACAATTAATGTAAATTCATTGTGATTATTTAACATAGCGCAATGCCCCCAATCCTTCCCCTCCTGCATCAGTGCGTGTGTATGTGGACTGCAGCTGCGGATGTCAAGGTTGGGTGCTATCTCTAACTGGCCCTCATCAGCTGCTCCATCCTTTCCAATACATCATGTACAGAGGACAGAAAGATCTTCATGTGAAGGAAATGGAGTTCTGCAGGTGTATTAAAAGTAACATAGATGACTGATGAAGAGAGAGTTGGAAAAAACCTTCTCTATAGAAAGTGTGTCTACATCCTGAGTAACTTTTTGTGTCACTGAGATATGTCGTTCCAATCTGAATTATCACCACAGGCGCAACTTTTTGAGTTGCAGTGTCTTTATGCAAAGTACTAAAGATCAGAATCAGCTTTATATAGGGTGTGGAGTGTTTTGAGACGTACCTGATAGAACATTGGAAGAGTTTTCTAGAAAACAAAGACAGTTGTGAGTGATCAAAATGATAAATGTATAGCAAACAAACAAAAAGTGTTTGGAGTGAACCTGCACAGGAAGTAGGGTGCAGGTTCATAAAGATGGGCACGTGGGGTTGATTAAAATGGGCAAAAAAAAAAAAGGACCAAAAATGAAAGAAAACATGATTTTGATGTGCTGAAGTACAACTACAAAGAAAGGAGGGTTGGGCTTAGGGAGCATACAAGGTACATAACAACGCAATACCAAGATGCTGCTCTAATACACGCACATGCTTTCATGCACGGACCTCCTCCTGCTCCCGTGCCCATGCTACTGAGGTGCCAGATGGCACAGGACAAACCCTCCTGAGGGGAAACAGCATGCTGACCCCTCCCGTTCTCACCCATACTTTCTCACACATTGAAGACACATGGAAAGAGAGGTTGGTGTTGGGGGGGTTGGTGGTTGAGGTTATCAGCGATGCCCATCAAGGCATACATACACACACAAACTATGCACTGACTCCAGAGATGCAGCGATATCAAAGCATGCCTTGACATATTCTGAGGCAGGCAAGAATTTGAATGGCCCTTCAAAAAATTTGGCTGGCCTGTGGGCTTCTGCACCGCCTCAAGGAGAAAGCCCTGCATCAAACATTAGCTCCTTTCACTTTGTCTGCCATCCGTGTACTGCTACCTGAAGATACTATCTCATCTCCGCCTGCATTGAAATCATGACCCACCCCCAGACCTCTGCCATGCAGCAGCAGGACCCATGAATCCTGTTCAAAACCTTTCATAAAGCCTGGCAGCGGTTCTGGGTGAGAGACAAAGAAAGAGACGGAGGCGATAAGAAGTTCAGGAATGAATGTGGGTGAAATCAGATGAGCTCAAGCAGACTGCTGATCCTAGTGGTGACCATATTAATCAAAGCACCATCATGACATATGACATTTACTGTATGTTGTAAGTAACGGCCAGTATTGAGAAGGTTACTTTTAAAATATCATGGGTTACAGATTACTTCTAAAAGATCTATGTTATTTACTAAAGCAAATACAAACTATAGCAAACTTAACTAATCTCATTTTTTAACTGAGTAATTAATTTTATTTATTTATTTATTTATTTATTTATTTATTAGGATCCCCATTAGCCAATGCAAGACATCAGCTACTCTTTCTGGGGTCCTTCCATCCCCAACAGACATACAGTATCCATTTACAAGCATAAAAACACTGTGATTCACCCTTATATTACCTTCTTAAGTACACTCAACAGTCAAACAAATTGGAGTTGGTAAACTACAGAAACAATCCTCAAAGTCTGAGCATATACCGCCAAATCACCAGGGCCCATGTAAACAAAGTGACGACACAGGTCCTTATAATCCACCATATGCTTAATGGTTTCTTCCAATGGCTTTGTTCACCTGTGTTGTTAAGACATGTTCTAAAAGAAGGCATTTCCACACACAGAAAAAGCACAAAACAATACAGTAACATTATATATGGATAATTATATTACTAAAATTTGTGATTACCAACATTTTCATTACTAACTTTTTATTTTATTTTATTACTGAAAATGGTTGTGTAAAAGCTGCTTAATTTGCCAAGCTATTAAAAACACAGTAATGCTGGTCAGTATAATCTTACACTCACAAGTAGCATTTTGATATGAGACAACATTGGAATAAACTGGAATGAATCCAGAATGAAAATGCAAATATCACAAATGATTGATGAAAAAAAATATTTTGCAACAGTTAGTACCTGAAAAGTACTTCTCTTTGACTATGGTGTATTTGATTTCCTTTAACTCTTCTCATTGTGTGCATGCTTGAAAGGAGAGACTGCAGTGGGAGGACAGGCCATGCCTTCCCAACGGGCTCCACCACTTATCACCAGCCTTCTGAGATTCCACCAAGATTCACCCCCATATGAATAATCTCACCCACAGGCACAGTGGTGCGTTGGAAGGGGGAAAGAAGAAACAGATTACATAGAATGACAGGGGGAAGGTAGAGGATTGTTTTAATGGGAACGAGAGAGAAAAGAGAATTAGAGACAGAGGAACGGGGGGAAACTAGAAATATATAGAGAAGTCAGGAGAGAGAGAGAGAGAGAGAGAGAGATAGAGAGAGAAGGGGACATGGGGATGGAGAGAAGAAAGGCATGGGGACAGGGGAGAGTGGGAGGGGATGAAGAGTAAAGAGAAAGCGAGAGGCAAGAGGAAGCCTTTTGATGTGTTTCCCTATCCAGAGTAGAGGCATCGGGTGGATGGTGGATCCGAAGCTGGCCTCGCTGCTTGAAGGGACTGACTAGTTTATTAAACGCTCCCGCCGCCCCCATGCCTCCGAGCATGATGGGATTAATGCTGGCATAACCCTTTACTTAATTCATTACAGGAGGACGCTGGCTAATTTGATTTGATATTATTTTAATAAAGTTCTGTGATGATTTGGAAGATTGTTTCAGGCTATCAGAAATAATTTTCCAGTTATTACCGCCGTTCAGGCAAGTCCTTTGATAGCAGCAGTCAGTCTTGGTGTGTGCTGAATACATTAGCCGTAAGTGCAAGTACTTTAGCTACAAAGCTACTGAAGAAATACTAATAATGAGACCACTCTGAATTGCTGAGTGTTGTGAAATGATGTCTAAATGTGCTGTGGGCAGACGCCATGTAAGACAAACATGACAGGAAAAAGGGAGAAAGAGGGGGGAAAACAGAGCAGAGGAGAGATATTTTGTATGCATCGAGCCTACACATGTCACCATTGTTAAATCTCCTAGGGATACATGGTTGCCTTTCAGAGTAGCACCAGTGCTTTGTGTTGTTCATGTGCTTATTGAAGAGTCTACTGCTGGCGTGGGTGTCTCAGAACAAAAAGATGGACCATTTTCTTTTTTCATGGTTGTGGGTTTTGTTTGTCAGTGTGCAAATGATGAGACATAAAGCATGTGGAATGACATGACACAGCATTATCCTCTGAAAACTATGATGTAACTTGTATTTAACACCAAATAGCACCTGATAAAAATGAGTGTATTTTTTGTACTTGCTTAGTTTGTACTACAATTAGGCTGGATCTGTCTCTGTTATACATTGGCCTCTCTGTGTTAGAATAATCCTGTTTTCCACTGAGCCTTTTGTCCACTTTATGTCATGAGCCGTTGCCAGTTGCAAATAATCCCCTCACTGTCTCTTCACCTATTTACATATTCCTCAAGATAATTGGAGACACTGTAGATGTCTCACACTATTTCCTTAAGCCTGCATCCAGACCCTGGAAGTTTTGGAAAAGAAGGGAAAGAAGTGAAGGAGGGTGAGGGGCAGGGGTGAGGGGGGGGGTTGAACTGTATGGTAGTGACAATGTTTTTGTTTTGCTTTTTCCTTAAACCCCAAATGACACACATTTCCCTCTGAAAAGATAAGCTCTCAGTCAAAGACCACGGGACATGTCTGGGACCCTGTGAAAGAAGTGGGGGAATTACCTACCAGGGGTCTGGCATGAAGAGAGGTGGGGGTGAGGACGGAGAAAGAGGTGGTGGTGGTGGGGGCGGCAGGGTTACCCTTATTCATTAGTCCGTCTGGGGTCCAAGGCGGGGTCATACAATGTGACGGTTGTTCTCCAGACCCCCAGACCCCAGCAGACACGTTTAATGGCCACCGTTTCCTCTCCAGACAGAGAGAGACTGGGAGGGGGACGGAGGTTGGAGCGAAGGTGACAGAGGGGGATGGACTTTGAGGGACTAAAGAGGAAAAGGATGAAGAGAGAGGTAAAGACAGAGACACTATAGAATGAGAAAAGGGGGAAAAAGATTCCGAAAAGGGAAATGAACGAAGGGGATTTAAGTGGACATGCACTTGGAACATGAGCTGCATTTTTGGGGCGTTGAGGTTCTCTCCCAGAGCCTGTTAGTACCTGCCCTGGGAAAGAAATGGCATTCCACCTCTGGATGTCTTCTTCTCTGTTTTTTCATGAGCTTAAAAGTTCACAGGTCACAATTTAGAACAATTATTGGGGTCAGAGGTCATGGTTATTGTGGGTAAGTGGAATCACACAAATGTGGAATTTCATGGCTCACAACAAATGTTTCTCCAAAAGAAAGTTCCTAGTAAGTGGATGGTTTCCACTTTACATAAATACTTCAACAGCACTCGGTGTAGATGGCTGTGAAATCCAGTTACAAACTTTGACGTTATCATTAAGACCGACACCTGCAAACCAGAGCAGATGATGTGCAACTTCCGATCACTTATGGAAATGCCCTGCAAATCACATGTATATTATGCTGTATTCTAGTTTCATATGTACGTTCTTACTGAGGCATTTGATAATGTCAAAATGTCAGAGGTTTCAGTAATAGCTAGCTTTCTTTAAGTTCATTATATCCACTGAGATACGCCGATCCAGGTCCACTCGTATGGCCCCGGGCAGAAATCAATGTCCGCAAAAAGGTTTTTGATACCAAAGCAAGTAATCAGGGTTATAGAAAAGGGCACGCATTAACACAATTTCATTGAAATATGCAGAGTTCATGTGCATATGTTCTGAGATTAAATCAAAACCTCAAATGTCAAGTGTAAATGCATGCAGATGCCAGCAAATACACCAGCCCTGCTGATACTGATACCATGACTGGAAGGCTTAGCGAGGTATGTGAATTTAGTTAATGATCAGTCAGTGAATACATATCAAAAATGACTAATGCTTAATACATGTGCTGTTAACAAAGCACCAAGGATAATGGCAAATTATTTTTATCTAATAACCAGTTTTTTGTACCATTTACAATAGAGTTTAAGATGGAATTAAAAGATATGACATTAACTACCTGGGTATCCTTTCCTACATCCATCTCTAGAGGTTCCCTCTTAGTCCCTTGTGTGAAAGGTAGTAATTTGTCACTTTACGCCAGCACCAATTAGATTAATTGCATTAGACAGGCTAGTTTAGTGAAACCCCCTCCTCTGGAGCTAAGAGACATGGGTTTTCTGTCTTCTTTTCTTCTCTCTGTCCTTTATGCGCCGTTTCTATCCCCTTAGGTTTTAGTCTTGATCTTGAAGGATTTTGGTATCCACTGTTGATTCACACAAAGTAAATAGATGCGGGGGATTCAGTTATTTTAAGAAAATTATTTGTGTCTGAGATAAAATATGTGTTTCCAAGTGTAGTTAAATATGCAGCATCCTAATATTTTTGCCTGAAATAAATTATTTTGTTGTTCTCTTTTGTTTATTTGTTTCTTTTTTCCAGTGATAAACCATGGAAAGATACTTGACCCACCTACATGTCTCAGCCGTAACAATGCAAATAGGAACTTGTTCCCCTATAAAACTCCTCCTTGTCTGCACCTTCCTCTTAAACGGCGGGTGTCCAAAACACATGTTGGTGCTGCCAAAGTGTTAGTTAGCACCGTTCAACGCGCTGACTAGAGCAAGAAGATTAGGGGTCATGTCAGCCACAGATTATTGGAGGATTTTACATTTATAAACCTGTGCTGGGTCTAATTTAACTGCACCTTCAGGGACCTTAAAGCGCGGCTGGAATGAGAGAAACAGATGTGGGCCGCTGTTAATGGGGAAGCAGCAGGGAGGGGAAAAAAAAGCAGCGGACACAAAGACAAGGCCAAGGCAGGCTGGGTTGAGCTTCAATCTCCCGTCTTTCCTGTCTTTTCCTCCTCAATCATCCCTCTTGTCTCTTGCCACTTCCTCTCCCCTCATCTCGTCTTCTCAGGTGCATCTTTGCTAAATCTGGCTGGATTTCATGCCATGTAGTATTGAATGGGTTCTCTGCCAAACGCTCAGCATCCGGGGATACTCAGCCTGGCACTGGCTCGCTGGCCGGGGCCCAAGCCTCCGTAGCTTGTGCTCTGGTCAGTTGGCAGAGCAGCTGAAAGTTAAACACCTTGGACTGTGAAATCAAAGGCATTGCAGTGATTTGACTCGTAAGATCTTCGCTGAATATTATGTCACAGAGCCCTGAGGGGAAGACGAAGGAAAAGAAGGAGATTATGGGATGGGAGATACTGTATCCTATTCCTGCAGTGGGTTTCTGAGGGGAAGAGGAGTTTAGCCACCAGATAAGATAACTACAGGGCATTTTAACTGACCCTAAAGAAAGACAGAGCTGAGTGAAGCCACAGTTTTTCTTTGAGGTGTGTGTGGGTCTGCCTAACTGGCCTGTTTCTGTGAATACTGATCAACTCATCTCTCAGCTTCGGTCCCTCTGAATGTCGGTCTCCTTTGGACTTTTTTTTTTTATTTTGAAGTGGGTCAGAGTTGAAAGGATCTGCTTCCCATTTCAGTGCCCTAAGCCCTCACTGAGCCTAATGACAGAGTGCCACTACATTGCCTTCTGCCTCAGACTGAGAGAAATCTTCATGAATGGATGGGCCATCAAAGAGAGGGCTCCGCGACAGCAGACTGCAGGTTTGAAGAGGTGCGTTTGCTATCCATGCAATAAAATGAATAGTATGTTATGAAATGCTGATAAAGCTACTCTGTGAAAATACTATAAATTAGGGATGCACCGATACCACTGTTTTCCAGACCGAGTACGAGTACAAGTGTAACAGGGTCAACTATTTAGCAGCAGTGTGGGTATGTATATTAGGTTGTGTATTGTTATAATTACACAAAATCAGTTCATTTTATTTCAGTTTCTTTTTTGTTGCTACCTGACATTGTGGGCCTCCGGATCAGTGTGTGTGGAACTTTTGGTTTTGGTATGTTCCCCAGCGAACGGTTTACAGTGTGACGCTGTGCACTATAACTTGAGTTTTCGCGCCCTTGCCTCCTCCCTTTTGTTCCGGGTTTCTGTGGGAGAGGTAAGCAGCCGTGTAGTTCATAGAAATTTTTGGTTTAACCTTTGTTAATTTAATTTTTTTTACATGAACCAGCTAGTTTAGGCTGTATTAGGCGCTTATAATGTATTTAAACATATTTCTTTATCATTTGGTTTGTGCAGGAGTGTGTTTTGTGGGGATTGCTGACCGGAGGTCTTTATGTTTTATCATTTTGTCAGAATAATAAACGGAGACTGTCTCCAAGGATATACGTGCGGGTCTCGTCATTAAAAGAAAAAGAACACAACGCAGAGTCCGACACCACCGGTTACACAAGTACTTACATTGAGTACTTGCCGATACCAAGTACGAATATGAGTACTTAATAATACCTTTACAGTTCTTAGTTACTTTTGAAAATGTGCTTTATTGTCATTGTTATTAGTCTGACTAGAAAAAAAGTGCTGCTGCTGACATTTAATGCGTTGGAATGAGCATTCCTCAATCAATCCACCAGAGGGCACCACTCTTAATTAACCATACCGGCCAAATACCACGAAGAAAAGTAAAGTTTTTCAAGAAGAAGAAGAAAGTCAGTAATAAAAAACATACAGAGGAGGTAATGCTAATGTGGATACTAATGTTGATATTGATGAGGGTAGTTGTCATAAATATGTCAGTAGTTTTTCACTAACTCACACCGTCACTCTTTGAGAAGATCTTCTACTTCCATGGTTCCTGGTGGTGTTCTCCGTCTGGGTACGCATCCGCAAGCACCTGGAAAACGATGGAAAGTACGCAGAGGACAGACAGAACACTCCGTCCGTATCAGTCTGTGTCTTTAACATTACTTTTTTCACCGTCATTTATTTTGAAAAATTTCCACACTGCTGACATTACTCCTCCGCTGCGTACCTGCTGCACTTAACTGCGAATGTCACGCTGTGGTAAGTGGTATCGGTGCAGTTATATCAGAGTACTTTTAGGAGTATGAGTTTGAGTACATGCGCTGGGTATAGGTGGATCCCTACTACAAATAAACACTCATTGCCAATAGAAGGTTACTCTTGCATTGTTGTCTTATTGCTCCATGCTCTTTGGTCAGCTCAACTGCAAAAATCACAAATGCTAAGCTGATCCATAAAGGAAAGTATTGGTATAAAATGCACAAGGGTAGGGGTTAGCAACAATCTATTTTATGTCTACTGGGACACAAATTTGCAAAAATACAGCAGGACTCAATGTAATGATAACATTTTTACTGATTCTACCATTATCCAAATAGGGATGTAACGATATGAAAATTTCATATCGCGGTCATTGTGACCAAAATTATCACGGTATTGTTGAAATTGTGCTCAAAATGTTCAAAAAGTATTAATACACACACACACTGAAATAATTTAATCTAGTTGTATTTTGAAAAATAAATAAATAAATAAATAAAATTAAGTAATAGCCACAATCTACTTTCTGTTGGCAGAAACATTAAAATATTAACATGTAAACAATCAAATATACAAATGTGCATTAAAAATGGCACCTTATGGACACTGTTTGACCATTTTCCATATAAAGTTTGAGTTGTTCGAGTTTCTTTTTCATAGATAGATAGATAGATAGCGCCTGGAGTGCTGCGGCTTCAACAGGAAATGAGCAGTACCATGAGTTTTCAAAGTGCGGTAATCAAACACGGTTATCATGATAATTAGAATTTAAACGGTAATACTAACCGTTGGGAATTTTACCGCGATTTATCGTTATACCAGTAATCGTTACATCCTTATATCCAAACAATGTTGAAATATGCCATGTCCACACTGATATGATTATGAGAGAGGTGGCCATGGCTCAGGAGGTAGAGCAGGTCGTCCAATAACCAAAGGCTTGGTGGTTCGAATCCCGCTTTGTACTAGTCATGTTGTGCTTTGGGCAAGACACTTTACCCTCCATGCCTCCAGTGTATGAATGTGTATGCGTATGGATGTTCGGTGGTGGTAGGTGGGAATTGGCGACCACGCTTCCGTCAGCCTGCCCCAGGGCAGCTGTGGATACATATGTAGTTTACCACCACCAATGTGTGAGTGAATGAATAATGGATCCACTGTACACGCTTTGAGTATGCGTTCATAGAAAAGCGCTATATAAATCTAATCCGTTATTATTATTATTTTTCTTCCTCCACCATTTTTCCAAAAATTCAGTTCACTACACCACACCACACTACACCCAAAATACTACAAACCAGTACAAATGCTCATGACAAACCATTGTTTCCAGTGGACTACAGACTGTGGACACAACAAACACAGGCTTTAATCTATCGTAAAGGGGAGCAGTAATGACAAGTTGACCGATCTATAAAGTGTTGGTTCAGGGTGTCAAAGTTTATGCTTCATTTTATGTAGACTTTGCCACAACACCAGTACAATGTCTGTACTGATGTATATACGATCTGTGTTTAATGTTTCAGGTACATGTTCATTGCACAAAGCAACAATTGAGCGTGTGCAAATTGTGGTGTGTTGATGTTTTCTGATCTCGTTGCGGTCTCTGTCCACATGGATACATACAAACAAGAACAACAACAACAACAAAAGTAATCTACAAAACTCCACAAATGTCTCCTCAGTGTTTTGTAAAACCTTTTATATGTGGATGAGACGCCCAAATGTGTACTGTGCTAGAGTGTCAGTATATCAATCACGGATAGTAAGACAATGCCAACAACTATAACACTGACAAGTAATTTTAGCTAGGCAGCAAAACACAGACACCAACTAACAGGCACATGTAAGAACTCAAACGCTAGCATAGACCTACACTGACTCATGACTGTCTGACTCTTCTGCTACTGTAACACCATCTGAAACCCTGTCTGTTTTGTTTTTCTTTTTGATGTTTTCCTCTAGTTGTCATTTTCTTGTTGCTGTCAATGTTGTTCTATTTCAATGTGCAAACCAAATCCACATATGGCGTTGTACTTACATATTTTACATTGGCAAATAAATCCTGTCCACAAAAATGTTATTTGCAACAAGAACTCCTGTTAACACAAGCTGTACTCACCTGGGTCTGCTGGCCACATCTGCAAGTCTGGAATCTGTTGTGTATGGATTTTAGGAAACTGTAAACAGGTGGTGCAGGTGTATCACAAGTTCCTAACCTGATGAAAGTGAAATGAAGAAATGTAAGGTTCCTGGAGCCATCAGGAAACAAGATGCATGATCTTGACAGCACTGCTGAAGCAGAACTGAACAGTTTCTATAGAAACAAATGCAATCACAGAGGTATTTTACCCAAATGACAGGTGGTTTAGCAGAAAACGAAAGGAAACTGAAAAGAAAACTCAAAGAGATATTGTCTGACCACTGAACATGGCAGCTACTTTAACATCAACAGAGTCACAAAACTGTAAGTGTTAAAGGTGAGTGATACTGCTAACACTACCATTAAAATGGGCTTTTGTTACAACACAATTATGCTGCTAATAACATCCTATTATGATTTGTCACCACTTTAAATTCCTCACATGCAGGATTTACCCTAGAGGACAAGAATCTGTCACATCTTTAATACCACGTATAAATGGGATCTTGGTGATGCAATAAAAACAGCTCCTCGACACATTTAGGTCCCAACAATATTCTTACGAAAAGCAGCCCTACAGATTTGATGAAGAAATGTGAGTAGTACAACAGGATCAGAGTTATGGAGTATGAGTATTAAAATCTTACATTCAAGCGTTTTATACAATATTAAAGAAAATCCTGTAGACAAACTAGTAAAATTAGAGCAGGCTCAGAAAACTGTGTTGTGCAAAGCTGTGTATTCTTTGTTTTTATTACTAGTCATTATGTGTCACTGAGTCCATCCGGCTGAGAAAGCGTCATATCATGTGTGACTGTTTGTACGAAGTTGATAATTATAAGCTGTCCCTTTAGATCAACTTACCCAACATGCTTTTGGCTAGTGCTCTCATCCCAGAACCGCAAAACTGAATCATCCTCTTCCACATAAAATTACTGACATAATTTGCACCATCACACACACACACACACACACACACACACACATACATGTGCAGGCATTGACAGTGACTTGGTGTGAGAGGGGCAAAGCGGTGCCTCTATCAGCGGCCAATCAGTGGTTCTGTTCCATATGGCACAGATCGGGAGGCATCACATGCTCGCCGGCTTCCCAGCCTTACTGCCAGACAGGCCTGTTAATTGGGGGACAAGATCAGAGGCAATATTACAAGCCAATTAAAGCGATCGGGACAGATTGCCAAGTGATGAGCTCCACTGCGTAATTGAGAGTGTGAAGTGCTTGTCGCCTCTCCCTCTTTCTCTCTCTATATCTGTCTCTGCCTCTCCCTGGGTCCATCTGAATAAGTGATGAAACTGTAGAGGACTGAAACTAGTTAGCACATTAGTGATGTCACTTGAGGCCCCTTCATCATTACTCTTAGAGCAGGACACAATGGATTTAGGTTAGAGGATTTGCTGCACTGCCTCACTTTAGTCATTACTGTGGTGAGTGGGCCCGTGGTGCTGATGTACCAACATCAGAACAGACGGCAGACATTATACAATGAGACGAAGACTCTCTTCGGACCCATCCATTCAAGTTGGAGGGATTTGTTGTTTTGTGAATCTCCGCTTGTTTGATTTCTGGGATTTGTGATTAGCTGTGTGATTAGATTTTTAGGGGGCTGGTTTTGTCGTTTTCTCCCCGCTCTGTGTTTTTGTGGGATTGTAGTATACATAAATACTATTTGCAGTGTATATATAAATGTGTATATGTATATAAAGTGTACTGTGTATATGTGTGTTTGTGTGAGAGAAAACGAGAGAAAGGGAGAGAGAGAGAAACACACACACACACACACACAGACTGATTCATACGACAGCTACTTTAATTTGTTCTGGGAATATTGTTGTACTGGTGCAGTCCACTGGGTAGCACCTGCATGCCAAGTTTGCTTAATCATGCAAAAAGAACAGAAAAATGCATTACAGATGTCAGACTGAGTCCCGGCAGAGACAGAGATTTGACAAACACCTTGAACCCTGAGAGAACAGCAGTGCAAAATTCATTTTTGTAGCGTTCAGGTAGATCTCGCTGTCACCAGGATGAGAAATCTGCCCCTGATATTTAGTGCACTAGCCATGCACAGTGTAATTAACAATAATTATAATACTTATACTAGAACTAATACTAGAACAAAAAACAAAACAAACTTCATCTGTGTTACTGTAGGTATGTAAGGAAAACAACTCTACATAAAGACAATGCAGTAAAAATACATAAAAGCACTGATTGGACAGTCCACTTGTGGAAAAAGCCGGGCTTTTCAGCTCCACAGCTCCCATTTATGATGCATTTCTATCAGAAGCATAACATCTGAAATCAAATCTAAGATTCCTATTAGGGATGTAACGATTACCGGTATAATGATAAACCGCAGTAAAATTCCCGACGGTTAGTATTACCGTTTAAATACTAATTATCATGATAACCTTGTTTGATTACCGCACTTTGAAAACTCATGGTGCTGCTCATTTCCTGGAGAAGCAGCAGCACTTCAGGTGCTATCTATCTATCTATCTATCTATCTATCTATCTATCTATCTATCTATCTATGAAAAAGAAACTCAAACAACTTAAACTTGATTTGAAAAATAGTCAAACAGTGGCCAAAAGGTGACATCTTTAATGCACATTTGTATATTTGATTGTTTACATGTTAATATTTTAATGTTTCTGCAAACAGAAAGTAGATTGTGGCTATTATTTCATTTTATGTGTTTATTTATTTATGTATTTTTCAAAATACAACTTGGTTAAATTATTTCAGTGTGTGCATAAGTAGTTTTTGAACACTTTGAGCATAATTTCAACAATATTGCGATAATAATGATAACCGTGATAATTTTGGTCAGAATAACCGTGATACAAAATTTTCATATCGTTACATCCCTAATTCCTATGTTTTGGTTTTTTAATATTTTAATTTACCAACTGTACATCTAAAATGAACAACCACTACAAAGGGGCTCATTTCACCCATTTCACATTGTTTTGTTGCCGATGTCCAATTAACATGGACAGAAGGTTCAGGCGCTGAACACTTGGCTTTAGCAGCTCCTTAGGGTTACAATATTCCTAAAAAAAAAACATCTGTGGGACACCGAGGGCTCAACGTCAACCAGGAAAGATCCCTAAAAACTTCTAACAGAATAAAACAGTAGATTCCATTGAGCTCAATGCAAACTCCAAACCTTGGTCTTAGCTTGAAACCCATGAAAAATGTCTTGAACTTAGGAAAAATTACAGCTTTGTCAATGCATTGAGCTGTTGGAGACCACCCGAGACTCCTAATTTAAAAACAGCTGATGAAACACAGTAATACTCAGATTTTGCTTTCATAAACCGATGGCACCAGAGCACATTTAAGCTCTGTGTGATTATGTTATGACAGCTACGACACTGAAGACTTATCTTTGGCGATAGCTTCATGTCATATGTGGTTTGGAGGTAGCTGGTATTTAGCGTAGCTGAAAACCAAAGTCTGTGCCCTTTGCTCTCTGTCTCTCTCTTCCTCTGTTTCTCTATATATCTCTCCCTGTATCTGTGTCTCTCTCAGCCTTTCCCACATCTCTCCATAATACCACGGTAGCCCTTTAATATCCAACGGCTGTGATTATCCAGTCAAGTCAGAGATTTTCTCAAATATTTTCCATCTGATTTTTAAGACTAATGGGGTGTTGGTGCATGTTCTGTGTACGATACACTTTTTAAAGGATTGTAGGGGCTCCTTCTTAGGGCTCGGAGCCATTGCAAATAGCGGCTAATGCTAGACTCAACTGACTTTGTTTGTTTTAAAGAGGGTAGAGTGACATTTAGTGGCTAACCGAGGGGCGAGGGAGAGAACATGAAAGTGAAAGTTTAGTTTTTAAAAAGAAAATGCCAGCCTTAGCTTTCTGTTACAGGCAGGTTGTCATAGTATGGGCTACACACACACACACACACACACACACACACACACACACACACCCTCGCTAACTGCACTTGTATGCACACATCCATGCAAAAATACATACATATGATGATTTAAGTTCCAAACAAAACTATTTCATTTCCTGTTGTGCACATCAGTCTAAGCGTCCTGCAAGGTGCATCCTCGTCACATGTAAGCACACTTCTCTTTAAACGGGCCATAACTTTAAAGGGAGTTGACACCAACTTCCCATTACAAAACAGTTACAACTTTCACAACCTTTTTTATGAGCTTTATTGACAAGTCTCCCTGCGACGTTGAACAGCAGCAGTTCAATAGTTGAATTGTCCCTCTCTCCCCTTTTCCCTCTGCTCGTACTGCTGATGTTGTTCTAGTGCTACTCTGGGAATAAGAGACCTCACACTATGGGGACTTGTAAAACCACTGTCATGTTGATGGGGAGACTCAGCAGTGTGTGTGTGTGTGTGTGTGTGTATGTGTGTGTGTGTGCGCCTTTGGATGAGGGTATGAGCACACTGCAGAGACCAGTAAAATGCTGTCTGAATGAAGTCCCAGTGCAGCAGTGGTGAGTAGTGTTTGATGGCCATGTGATTTGTTTGTTCAGCCCCAATGGCCTTTTCTCCTGGCTAAGGGAGAGAGAGAGCGAGAGAGGGAGGGAGGGCTGATCGCTTCACACCTTCTCCTCTCCTAGCCCCACCAATGAGCCATTTAATCCTCCTTCCTACAGCTAAATCAACACCTCTCACACACTCTGAGCTGGTTCAGACCACCACTGCCGATAGCCTGCTTAGCCATTGGACTGTGTCGTAGTGCTTTTTATATACATACCTATATATATATATATATATATATATATATATATATATATATATATATATATATATATATATATATATATATATATATCACGCCTGGATTTGCGAAACAGTAATGGCCACATTACAAACCACATACAAGAGCAACAGTAAACGGTCAACAGCTTCCATTTCAGCATCTTTCCAAGAAAATGGGAGCTCTCGTCTCATTCCTTCAAGTGTTGAGATGAGAAAAAAAGAGCATGGAAAAAAAAAAGAAAGGAGGAGTCGTAAGGAATGGAAAAAGGCCAAGCAGCCAAGAGTGTGAATGAGATGTACTAATAATGGAGAGAGAAAGAGTGGAGCATCAGAGGAAATGAGAGTTGGAAAGGGTACGGAAGGCCTTTGATGGGCACTGTATCTTGTGGGCGGCACATTTAGCCCGGTGTGGTAATTGTGTCTCTAGGGTGAGATCTTTGGACCTTATTCTGGATAAGATGAGAGAGTGAGGCAGATCACTACAAAGCACAAGAAGAAAGAGAAGGAAGTACAGAAAGACAGAGGGATGAAGATGAGGAAAGTATGCCGACATTCATACATTATGTAAGTTGATGTCATCGTAAGAGTCAGTGAATTAAGGCCATTTTTTTACATTAATAGGCTTTAGACATCTCGGTAGCATAGGTTTGGAGGCAAAAAACTTATTACAACTTCCAACTGATGCAAAATATTGATTACTCGTAACCCTAAATAATATGTCCCTTTTTTGTTTTTTTACAACTTCTTTCTTATTTTTACTGATTTTGGTATCATTATTTTAGACAAAGTTGACTGTTAAATTTAAGAAGCAACAAAGTTTTTTTTAAATTTTATTTTGCATTTTCTGGGTGTAACCACAGTTCTTGTGTAAAATGAAAAATTTGTTAAATCTTCCAAGTGCAGGTTTTCTTACTAAAAAAAAATATCCAACCAAAATAGCTGCCAGAACTGTAAAAACATGAAATAAGATGCCACGAATCCAATTCAACCTTTTGCTGTAACACTTGAGAGGTTTTAAATTACAGTATTTTTATAAGAAAGCTGTTAAATTACATTAGACATCAAGCATGCAAAAAGCAGAAAATTTCCCAAACAGATTACCTGTGATAGTAAAGTCTGAAGTAAACAATAGTAATTGCATTTTAGCGCATCTTCACATTTTTATTGCCCATGTCCTGCTCAGCTAATGTGTGAAAAGCTGGTCTTGGCTATTTTGTTGTGAGCCAATGTACAGAGAGGCCACTACTTTGCTCCCTGCTGAAAGACCAACATACACTTGTGTGAAACACCTCCTTATCTCCCTCTCCCAGAATGACCAGGTTTGTTTCCCTGCAGGCCCACCAGCACGCGCACATGCACGCACACACACACATACACACACACACACACACTGACACCACCCAGGGAGGTAGCATGACTGTTCACAGGCACATGCTGATGCACACATAAAAATGTGTATGCTGTTGGACAAATTCAGACACACACATACTGTTCATGGGCTCTCTCTTCATCTCTCTCTCTCTCTCTCTCTCTCTCTCTGTCTCTCTCTCTATCTGGTGACAGCAAGAGAGCAAGGGGAAACGTGAGCGTTGGCGGTCCAAGTGCCTTGGTGTCGACTGACAGATATAATTACAGGAGCGGTCTCTAAAACCTCACCCCTCCTCTCCTTCATCTCCCCCTCTTTCCTCTCCCCTGCACCCTCCCTATTACTCCTTTTTCCTCTTGCTACCCCCCACCACTAGCCTCACCCTCCTCCCCCGCCACCTCCTGCACCAACGCCACTCTTACCCCCTCGGCCCTAACCATTATTTATTTTAGCAACTCCAGCCCGCTTCAGAGGGCTCAGCAGCACTCACAGGGCCCCTGCCAAAAAGTGGCTTTCTGACTGAAAGCTTTCCAAACAAGCTCCGCTGGTCCATTTGGCTGAGATCCAACGCTGTGCGGTCTCCTTACTACTGCTCCCTCTCCCTCTCTCTCTCTCTCCAAGGAAAGAGGGAGAGAGAGAGAGTCTGGTTTGCATTAGGATGAATATGTGTATATGTGTGTGCAGCCACATGTGTGCCCATACTTTGGAGTTTGTGTATGTGTGTTTCTGTCTGTCTGACCTGGACCCAGAGTGATGGTCCCTGGAACCTGAAGCCACACCGTGCTGTATAAACAATGAGTGGTGTATTTACACAGAGCTAAGAGAGCAGGAGACTGCGGCTCCTCCGGTGCATCACAGTAAAGCCACAACTTTCTGATACTACGCAGACAACCTGTTTATGGCCTTGATGTGTGTGTGTGTGAGTGAGTGTGTGTCTGTATTAGAGAAAGGGGGGAGGGAGAGAGACCTTGCCTGGACCCCTCTCTGGTCTCCCTCCCTCTCAGGTATCTTATCACTGTCAGTGAAGATAGTAGTATATGGAGAAGCTGCTATAATGGCCGCTTAGATAAGTCTGTGTACAGGAGAGCGAGGGGGGGCAGATAACACTTGATTAGACTGAAAATGGTTGTCAGACACCGGAATATAATAAGTTCCATACTGATGCTGGTCAACACTCGGTACTCTTCTATATATTGGGTTTTTTTTTTTTTTTTTTTTTGCATCTACAGCTGAGGCCTAAATGTCTGTACAAATACTGCCCTTTACAGCCATACACTTATCCAAAGAAACATGAATATGTATTTCTGTTTGTAAAATATGAATTCCTGCTCTATGCATTTGACAAGAAAGACCGGAAAGTTTTAAAATTAGAAACCCACTGAAAATGAATAATTTTGCAGTGTGCAGTGAGAGAACTGTGAGTGAATGGAAAAAGATAAGTATGCATGAGCTCTGTTTGTGTTTTGCTGTGGCATTTGTGTGAGATGTTGCAGCTGTCCACTCTTCCAGGAATCAGGAACCAGACCCAATCTCACCTGACCTCCTGTGAGTGCTGGAGTGTGACCGAAAACATTCACATACACACATGCACGAGTACACACAAACCCCTAGAGGAACAGAGCAACAGGACATACACTCTTCCCCAGGCCAGCAGAGAGGAAGGAAGTAAGGGCTGGTGGTCACACAGCACGCCAACAGCAAACCTGCCTGTCACACATCTCCACGTACCAGCAGAACCTCCAAAATTAATAGATGTAGTGATGAAATATGTGGAATTATAGCCCTGACCCCCGAAGGGGAGGCCAGAGGTATTGTTTTTTATTCGGTTTGTTTGTTTGTTTGTTAATACTCTATCAGCAAAACTATTAGCTAAATTCATACCAAATTGGGCTTATAGATTGCCAGTGACCCAGAATAGATCTCATTACATTTTGGGAAAAGCAGGTCAAAGTTCCAATTTTTTATGAATGTTTAAAATCTATTTTTTTCCCCCCATTTAATTATAATTGGTGAAATTTCAAATGTCTGTAGCAGCAAAACTACTGGTTGAATTCATACCAAATTGGGTTTATAGATTGCCAGTGACCCAGAATAGATGTGGTTACATTTTGGGAAAAGTAGGTCAAAGTTCAAATGTTTTATAAATTTTTTAATGGGCGAAATTTCAAGTGTCTCTAAAAACATCAATTTTGTTTCAATTTACTTCAGACTTGGCACATATATAGAGGCAATCGAAATGCTAACATCACCACAGGCATAGACATGATGACAACTTCTGGATCGATGCCAAAATAAGATACAATACATGCTGGGGTGGGGTTTGTTGTGCCTGGCACCACTTGTTCATTTTTTGTTCCATAATCCAACAGCTAGGCTACTAGTTTTATGACTGTGACAAAATATATTCATGCCATTTAGCTTGGCTTTAGACATTTGACATGGAAACTTTTAATATCTTAAAAACTATTCACTGGGTTGAAAGTCGTGTGTTGTATATATTTTTTGCTTCATAAAACACTTTTTTGAAAAGTGTTGATTGAATTGAGCATACTCTAAATACATTACAAAATTCAGGGCAAAATATGTTTTTTTGAGACCTTTACTTGGGGAGCATGAAAAAAAAAAGATTTTTAATTATTTTCAGTCACTGCAATGTTGTTCTGTGATTGGCCCTAAAAAGTGATTCAAGAGTTGATTTGAATATCTAGAATATGTATGTGTTCTGGGTGGGATTATTTTTTATCAGATAATTTCAGGAGTCTGAAGATTCTCAAAATGCTCAAAAATGCTTCAGGATTAGATACATTTTGGCACCATTGTCTAGCATTACATTTTTTGGTCAACTAGACTGATATTTGCATGGGAGAGATGAATGAGGCACAAACATAGACTGTGTATCTTGCAAGTATACTACAAATACTTCATTGTTGTACTTTACCTTTAATTTTCTGAGAACTCCTTCCTACATTTTAACACAAATATCTGTACTTTCTATTTCTTACATTTTCAAATAGGCTTGTTATTTGTCTTAGAAAACAAGTAAACAATCAGTTACTTTTATTTGGCAGCATTGTACACCTCCCTAAGGTCATAACACAAAATGAAATGATCTCTTGGTGTGTCTATCACTAAGGGTTTATAGCTCACACAACAAATTAAACAAGACCAACACGGGGAAAAAATATGACTCAACAAAACAAAACATAATGTGCATGCACTTGAAAACCCTGAGCCTTCAGTCCATGCCAACGTTTTTGCACATACATACTGACAGACGGATGATGTGCCGGACGCTCACCTCCCCCACCCACCTCATCTGTACAAGCAACGTGACAGACCCTAATACTGGAATTGGTTTGTGCAATAGACATATAAAGAAATCCAAGATTTATGTAAAACAGTACATACAGTCCTGCGATGAACTGGCGACATGTCCAGGGTGTACCCCGCCTTCGCTCATAAGTAGCTGGGATAGGCTCCTAGCGACCCCCGTGACCCTAGTGAAGATAAAGCGGGTTCAGAAAATGAATGAATGAATGAGTACATACAGTGATAAAGAATTAATGTAAATGAACGATAAGTAAAAGAGAAGTAAGTCTAAGAGAAACAAGAAAAGCACTCAGAGGGCAGACCTCCGCCAAGACAGATCTGCCCCCCCCCCACCACCACCACCACCACCAAAATTTAACAATTTCTTCCTTGTGCCAGTATCAACATTTCCTGAAAATTTCATGCAAATCCATCCATAACTTTTTGAGTTATCTTGCTAACAAACAAACAAACACGCACGCACACACACACACAAAGCAAAGTGATCACAATACCTCCTGGTGGAGGTAATAAATACACAATGAGAAATAATTACCTCTGCCAAGGAGGTTATGTTTTTGCCGGCGTTGGTCTGTCTGTCTGTCTGTGTGCAAGATAACTCAAAAAGTTATGGATGGATTTGCATGAAAATTTCAGGAAATGTTGATACTGGCAGAAGGAACAAATGATTAAATTTTGGTGGAGATGGAGGGGGGGCACTGATCTGCCTTGGTGGAGGTCTGTGCTCTCCGAGTGCTTTTCTAGTTTAAACTGTTTAGATACTTAGCATGGTTCAAAGATCATGTGAGTTGGTGTCATGGCTTTAATGGTGAATAAGAAATAAATGCGAATGACATAATCCACAAAGTGGGATAAGTGTAAGAAAGATTTGTCATATTGAGGCTTGATTATGATTTATTTAAGAGAAAACATGTCAAGGAAGTGTAAAGGGTGCATTTCAAGTTCAATATACAGATATTGTAATTTATGATGTATTTATTTTATTTTATTTAGTTCTTTTGTCTGTAATTTGGAACCCCCTCCAGCAGATGGCGCCCTAGTCAGCCGCCTGTGTCGCCTTTACTGAGAGCCAGGCCGGACTCTAACATTGCATTATTAACATTCGGGTATTAACATTAGGGTCATTCTCACAGGCTTCCATAAAACACTGGTGAAAGTTATTGTTTAGTTCCATTTCTCTCACCCATTCCTCTGCACTATCGTCAAGCCGCAGTGAAGCTGGACCGGAAGTAGAGACTTCAGTTCGTTTTTCCAAATGATGGTTCACAGAGGCGTTTTCATTCATCCCTCTGTTTTTTTCTTAGCCATGCTGAGCACTGTCATGTCCGATTTGGGTCCACACTGAGTGGAATCCGAGCATGGGAGAACATGCAGATATCCAAGGAGTGTAATCTGTCGAATTCGGCCAAAATCTGTGGGGGTCTGCGCATGGTCTGCCCCTAGTGGCCTGACTGATCAGTGCATGGCAAAGTTTTATGGACAGACAGACAGACAGACGACCAACTGATGACGATACCCTGCAACCAGTGTGGCCAAAGGTAAAAATGACAGAAATGATGTAGAAATATGAAACAGACAGTGAAATGAGAAGGAGTACGGAGAAAATGTGACTTCACTGTAAAGCTTTGTGCTCTGTTGTGATAGTAAAAACTCAACATGGTATCATGAATTGCATACAGATAACACGTCACTTTTAACTGCCATGTTATAAGCCTTCAGCGTGTATATTTACACCACATAAAATAGCATGCCATTAGCACGATTAGCAGCTAGCACGATTAGCTGCTAGCGATTACTAACTAGCCATTGACATACCATTAAATGACGTTAAATAACACGCGAAAGGATGAAAATGTGTACGTATAGCACACCAAATGTAATAAACTGCTGTCACATACAATGCAATTTCATGAAATCAGTCTGGAAAAACTGAACAGCTGTAACAAATCTGGAAAAATGTCCACACTGTAATTTTTTTAGTCTTTATATTAAAATTAGAAGTTATATCAATATGGCTTGAAGATACAGTGAAGAGCATTGCTAAAAATAGTGATATTGATAATATTAGTAATTATAATGACAACAACAATGTGGATTTTTGCCCCTTATGATTTTTTGAAGACAAGTGTCAGCAGTGAAGCAAATGGAAAAGTGAGTGAATAAGTGACCCTCATTTTCCACAGCTATAAAAACCTACACAGAGGTGAAAACCTTTATAATTTGCTATATTTACCATGACATAAAGTGGGAGGTTACTGAGCTATACATAGTGATTCAGTGATGTTTTAACCCATTAAGGCTCAGTGCTACTTTTGTGGCAGTTTCCAAAGGAAGTTTTCTCTTCATTTAACAATTTTTATGTGATTTATCACCATTTATCATTATATTGTGCTCTATATTTTTGTGTTTTTCAGTGAAAATCAGGTATTTTCCTATATTTAATTCACTGATCATGTAGATGTTCATAAAAGCTCAGGTTAAAGTTGAGGATTGTTATATCAGAAACAGAGCGAACTGAAGAAAAATTGCCTTTTTCAGCAAAGATATCAATAACTGAACATAAACCAAGTGTCTCCATCCACTGTTATTTGTCAAACTCCACAGGTTTTCCTGGTGAATTAATGTTGTAGAAGATGACAGTGTTTCCATGGATAACTACAGAGCAAGGTTATTATCGTTGACGAAAACGAACGAAATGACGAAAACTAAAATTGAAAAAACATTTTCGTTAACTGAAATTAATAAAAACTCTAATTAAAAGAAAAAAACGATAACTAACTGAAACTGTATCGTGAGCTTACAAAACTAACTAAAACGTATAAAAATTATGGATACAATTCCCTTAGTTTTCGTCTTTGTCAATGTCAGATTGATATGAAATTAATTTATTTCGCTCCAGCAGTTTGAGCTGGTGACACCATACGACACTTCACAGTCTGTCATGTCTGGTCACTGGTGGTTTCCAGTCGTCTTCTGGTCCCCACTCTACCTGGAACATACAGACTAAAGCTGGGACACAGCAGCACAGTCCTGTCTGGGGTTTACTGCAGTGATGAGTGGGGTCTTTTTTTTTTTTTTTTTGGTGTACCGTGTGTGTGCGCGTGAGTGACAGAGACAGAGCAGAGCTAAGTAACAGTCAGACAGGACTAGCATCCAGGTTAAAACTGGAGAGTTTATCACCATGAAAAGGCCTTCCAAGCCCTGAACTGCACAGTTTAGAAGAGGAGAAAAGAGGAGGATGAAAACTAATCCAATTACAGAGGTATGGAACCTGTTATAATGTTAAAAAACGTTTGATGTTACTAGCTACAGCTAGCTGAACTGAACTGAAGCAAAGTTGGCTAATAATGGAACTGGAGATGATTAAGATATGAGAGATCTGCTAAGGTGTGTGTTTACTGCTGATGAACTGGGTTATTTATGTTTATAAGTGGTTTATATATGTTTCTGTCTGCTTTAACTGCTGGTTAGCTGGTTTATAATAGGCTCCTGTCTGCTTTAACTGCTGGTTAGCTGGTTACCTCCGCCAAGGAGGTTATGTTTTTGCCAGGGTTTGTTTGTTTGTCTGTCTGTCTGTTTGTTTGTTTGTTTGTCTGTCCGTTAGTGTGCAACATAACTCAAAAAGTTATGGACAGATTTGGATGAAATTTTCAGGGTTTGTTGGAAATGGGATAAGGAAGAAATGATTAAATTTTGGTGGTGATCGGGGGTGGGGGGGCCCACGGGGGGGGGGCCACTGATCAGCCTTGGCGGAGGTCTGTGCTCTCCGAGTGCTTCTAGTTTATATATGTTCCTATCTGCTTTAACTGCTGGTTAGCTGGTTTATATATGTTCCTATCTGGTTTAACTGCTGGTTAGCTGGTTTATATATGTTTCTATCTGCTTTAACTGCTGGTTTATATATGTTCCTATCTGGTTTAACTGCTGGTTAGCTGGTTTATATATGTTTCTATCTGCTTTAACTGCTGGCTGCTTTGTGCATCTCCTCTCATGCTTTGCACATCTTCGCATTGTTTCACGTAAGTGACGTTGTGTATGGATTGCAACCCCCCTCAACCTGCTATAGGGAATTTATACATTGTACGGTACATTGTGTCTCTGCTCAGTCCATGAGCCGCCCTAACCCGACCCCCAAATAGAGTGTCCAGGGTAACACATATCCGCGCCTCACTAATTTCTTTGAATAGGATGATGAGGAAGATAAAATATATGAAATAACTAAAACTAATACTAAAACTAAACTAAACTAAACTAAACTAAACTAAACTAAACATTCAGAAAAAAACGATAACTAATAAAAACTAACAAACCTGCTCTAAAAACTAATTAAAACTAACTGAATAAGAGAAAAAAAAAGTCAAAACTAATTAAAACTAAACTATAATTAAAAATCCAAAACTATTATAACCTTGCTATAGAGCCTCTGAATATTCAAATGGGTCTTATTTGACGACCATATAAAGATGACAAACTGCATTTTACACCAATTATTTACATGTATTGATAGGATTAGTGGATCAGCAGGTATTAAACATTTTAGATCAGTAGATGCTTTTGGTCACTGGTGACGGTTTGGGTCTTTATGTGTTAAAGTAATCTTCCTGCTATAAATTAATTTATATATTAAACTGATTCACCTCTAATATAGTTGAATTAGTGAAAATAGTGACAGAAATGGCAAGTTCAGATCCTGGTGGGACTGTCCAATGCTATTATCAGTCACATATGAAACAACAGGTCTAATAATTCGATAATAAAGCCATGTCAAATTGTCCAGTATAATATTCATTAGCCACAGTTATTTACTCACAAATAGTCATATTATAGTCATATAATATTAGATTAATTGTTTAGACGCTATAGTGAACTTTGTATGACATTTGTAATTTGTATAGATTTCCTCACATGTACAAAAGTACACATTCAGTATAAGTAGAAGTACAGATACTTGTATACAAAAATATGGTAAAAGTTGAAGTACTGATTAAAGTTCTTTACTGAGTATGATATATGTAAAAAAGAAAATAAATAAATAAAATAAAAAATAGTGCTGGCTCTAATGTACTCCAAGCATAAAATCAAATATATCCCTCTGAAGGACATTTCTATTGCCTGTTTCTGTGCAAAGGTAAAAGAACCTCACATCATATCGTACCAAGAACAACATTAATTAATATCAATTCATCTATTTAATGTCAGGTACTGAGAATGTGTTAGTTTAATTCATCATATCTATAATAAAAGTGATATAGTCCCTTACAAGGTGACTCGATTAAGTAGTAGAAGATGTCTGGAATTGACACTTCAGGCCACTGAGTCGAATCATTTGCCCAGTCTTTTAAAACGTATGGACAACAATCCAACTCCAGTGGATTTAATGTTTTAATATTTGATCCTTGTCAGAATGGCGACACAAAGTACATCATAACAACTTGTTAGTGTTAGCAAAACAAGTTGAAACTCCGTGTTTTTACATTATAGCGGACAGGGGGAAGGGATTATTTTCCCCCTCGGGTTTCCCTGCCTCCGGCTGTGACGTTGTTGCTGATTGCATCCATGGGGTTTGTATGTTTTATGTATGTTCTGTTGATAGTCATGGAAAGCAAACAATAGCAGCCTTTTGAATTACTTACAAGTTCTATGGCACCAACCAAAAAAAAAAAAAAAAAACATGCTTAGAAGTGTAATATCTGGTTTAGTGTATGAATTCATGTTAATAACCAGACTTTAAAGGCAGACTGAAGGAGCGATGTTGCAGCACAGAGAAGTGATTGTTCAGCTAGTTTGCAGTTGCTGTTTATCAGAGGGGTCAAGGCTGACGGTTATTGTCTGAGTGCAGCCACTGGTCCTCTGCTGCACGTACATGACTGTAATGAGCAAAAGTTCCCCTCACTGATAACTGTCACCGAACCACAGTGTCACTGCTTACATCAATCATTCCTCCGGCTGCTCAATTCACCCCTTTGTATCCGTTCTTTCTTCCTCTCCTACCTCCGTTTTCTTTCTTTTTTTTTTTTTCTCTCAATCTTTTTATTACCATGCAATTATAGCTTATCTGCAGTGGTAAACTTGGCCCCTTCACTTCCTTATCTCCGCGACTGGGCAGAGCAAGGGTCTCTTGAGTAAGAAGACTGGGAGGATAGAAAGACGAGGAAGAAAGAGAGAGTTAAAAAAAAAAAAAAGTGGGGGAGAATCAAGCATAGAAGAAGGAGACTCAAGAAAATGAATGACAAGTTGCTGAAAAGAAGAAGCTTCTACTTGGACTTCCTCCTCTGTAACAGCTAACACAATGCTTTCATTTTATTTTTTACCCTTTTCAATCTGTGAGGCTGTTAAAGAAAAGTAACTGGATTATATGGCTTAATTCAAATTCACCAAACAATGAACTGGATAAGTTCAGGGTTAGGGAAGTTTTTTAGTTCACTCATAGTTATGGCAAAGATGTTCTTTATGAACTAATCTGCCAATTTACTACATATTTGCATACTCAAATATTAACTTGCGTTTTTACCATTAACTCTCTGCCTGTATTCAAACCCATTCCTTTATCCTTTAACCCTCCCCCCATGAACTCCACCTCATGCACCCCCTCCTCCTTGGTGACCCTTTAACCGTTTTCTCTGGTCAGTGGGTTTGCATAGATGTATGTGTGTGTGTGTGTGTGTGTGTGTGTGTGTGTGTGTGTGTGTGTGTGTGAAGGGCCACTGGGGTTAGAGAGTAGACCATGGCCTTGTGGTCTGACCCCGGAGCAGAGACTGGTGTCTGGGTCTGAATGCCCTGTCTGACCTTGCTGTCACAGCTTGTGTGTGTGTGTAAGTGTGTGTCCATTTGACAGGGTGCTTTGTGTGTGTTTTCTGTCACTGCCTGCGTATATTGTCAAGCGTTCACCTTGTTATGGTTTGTATATGTGTGCATGTTTGTGGGGAATCTATATTTTTATCATTTGCACACATGCATGAGCATATCCAAGCTCGTCTGTGTGTCATGTTTGTGTGCGTCGTCAAACCAAACCCTCCCACCGTGTACGGGGGGTGGGGGGTGGGAGCAGGGGAGCAAGGCTCTAGACAGACGAGACAGAAGTGACAGGTATTGATCATCGTTGTTCCAGTCAAGCAAAGACCCTCTCAAGCCTGTGTGCTTTAGGGAGAGTCCTGTCTGCACCCAGGGAAAGAGAGGGAGAGAGGAACAACCACAATCAATGTTTGATCCTCCTCTCAGAGCGGCAGGGTCAGTCTGGATTTACCTCTGTTTTTTTTTCATGAGTGACAGTCATAAAATAAGATATGTCAGAAAATAAACATCCAAATAACAAAAACACCAAGATGTCAATATACATGTTTTTCCCATGTGTCGTCAGTTCAAAAAAAGAAAAGAAAAGGCCTTAAAAAGCAGCAGAAATGGTCAGATTGCTCAAAATATAATGTCATAGGGTCACAGCTGTCTGTCCTAATTGGCTTTCTTAAGAGGCTCCTCATTTCTAACAAATAACGCAAAGAAGAAGAAGAAGACTCTGACATTGTTTGCAGTTGCATGCCTTTCAGCGAGTCGTCTTCAGTCCTCCACAGTCCTCCCAAACCCATCTCCTTGCCCTCACCCCTTCCACAGACAAATTGATTTGCAAGGGTCCAGACTTGGTGAGCCCTCAGAGCATCACCTTTTCTTTTTTTATTTTTACATACAGAGCACTCCAGGGATAGTGCAATGACTCAGCCCAACAAAAGACAAGAGGAGAGAAGGATGAGGAGAAAAGAGAGGGAAAGAGAAAGGAGAGAGAAAGGCGATGTGTAGGGTTGGTGGGGGTTTTTTGGGTGGGGGGTTTGGTCGCATCAGGCCAAACGTAGCAGGAAACAGCAAACTGGCTGGTTCAGGGGTCCACAATATGAGCTAACACACACATGCATGCATACACTCAGACTTGCATATACACACACACTCCAGTGCCCTCATGCCCTCAGCCCTCCCTCCTTGTCCCTTTATCCCTGTCTGGCTGGAAAGGTCAGTGCATGTCTGGGAAAGGGGGTCCCAGGATCCCCAAACCCCACTATTACACTCACAGGCACACACATATGCGATGGTGACAAATGAACACACGTGTACCATTTTGTCCATTCTTTTTTTTTTTTGCCAAAATTTCCCATAGTTGAGAAATATTATACATAGTCAAACAGAAGTACTCAGTGTGTTTGTAGAGTTGCTTTGATGGAGATTTGGGGGTGGGGGATTTATGTGTGCTGGTCAGCATCAGCTGAGGGCCCCCCTTCTCAGACAATGTACTCCCCCCATAACACCAACCCAATCTCCCTCCAACCTCAGTGAAAGAAGAGTGTGAACACATTCAAATGGAAAACATAGTCTATTGTGACCAGTGTTTTGTCTACTCGTGATGTAAATAGCTACATTGGCCCACAAACAGCAAAGCGAAATTGTAGCCACGATACATAAAAGGCAGATTTTCACCTGCCATATGACTGATGATATTTTAATTACAATCTCAGTATTATTTTACTCCAAAGAAGAACAAAATAGTTATACATCTACCTAGAAATTTCTGGTCTGTGGCCAGTATTAAAACATAAACAAACTATATGATGGTTGATATTATACTAAACAAAATGAATATCGGAAGCTGTGGACAGTTAATGGTCTGTTGGATGTTTGGGTATGTAGCAGGATGATCTGCTGTCTGGTTCTCTTCCTTTTTTACTACCCATCCACACACAGACTAACACACTTACACACACAGTCTACGATGGAGAGGGAAACCCACTATATCCTTCATGAACCTCCTGACCTGGAGCCCAGTACAGCCTTCCAGGACAGGGGAGGATAGAGGCGAGGATAGGAAGGCTGAGAGAAGGGGGAGAGACTGTGGCCCAGCTGGGGTGGGGGAAAGAGAATAAGACCCCCCCTATCCCCCCCTTTCTCCCCCACCTCACCCTCTGCACTCTGACCTGCTGCAAAGAGGAGGACTAGCCATGTCTGGTCCACTAAAAGGCTGTCCACCAGCAGGCTGTAGAGAAACCATTACTCTGAATACAGATGGGAAAACAACTTCTCAAAGTTTTCTTTTTTCCTTATTCTGCTTTAATTGTATGATTTGTCATATCATAAAAAGGGGTGACTTGTTATGTAGTATTTAAGATGCATTTTAAGCTAAGGGAAACTAGACAGACTGATGGAAACTGAACAGAAATTCAATGTCTCAACTATTAAAAGATTAGATTTTGGCCATAATAAAACATAAAACATTGCATAAAACTATAGACCTTCATTTTTTTTAATTGTTCTCAAGCTACTATGATAATTTACCACCTCCAGAACTTGGCTGGTTATTTTTAATTTGATGGTGACATTGTCATCCATATTTATTTTGGTCTTTTGTATTACTCGTGTGTTAGAAGTGAGCCCTTTCCTGTTAATGTGTTCTAAGCAATAGATTGATCAGCATCACAGTTACTTTAACTACAGATAAACAGTTTTAACCACTGATATAAATACTTGCACTTAATAATTACTTTAAAATTGTGAATGCCAATAAAAAACTCTTATTTTTTTTGTAATATATTTGCAGTGCAAAATCACCTGTAAAAATAAATTACTTAACAGGAAAAGATCCAATATGCCTAAGATAAAGCAGCCTGGCCAGCCATCCGTCTTTCTCAGTGAGAAATCAACAGTCGTGACGCTTTTTTCAGAGAAACTTAAGAATACAGGCTGTTATCTGTAATTCAATCCTTATTTTTGAATCAACTGACAACAGTTGTAAAGAGATTTGCAGATTTGACACTGACTTTGACTCGCGACAAAAGAAGTCGGTGTGTATGACGCATTACGAAACCCCCCCCCCCCCCCCCCCCCCAGAGAAAACCGGATGGCTGGCCAGGCTAAAGATAAAGTTCATCAGTTAACGCCAACCAAGAAAAAGAAATTCAGTGTGCCTTACCCTTTAAAGAAAAAAAAAATAATGAAAAATCATTTGAAGAACTTCACAAGTGAGTCAGGTAACTTTAGTTTCAAGGTAACACACTTGTACTGAATGAGACTCTGCTACCACATTTCCATAAAGCATCACAGTAACCTCTCATTCACTTATATTGTCAATGTATCTGGCAGTGTACTTTTAAGCAAGATGGGCACCTCTTGCTTCCTTTTCCTTAGGAATATAAAAGCTGTTTTTGTACAAAAACTCCCAGGAGAAAGTGTCATGGCTATTGCTAGACAGAAAAAAACACCTTTTGTGCATAAATGCCTGTCCTAAGTTAACAAAATGAGAATGTTGTAGAGATGTGTGTGCTTGCAGAGTAAAGGTTGCTAGTTGTTGACTTCAGTTTGTGAAGATCTTTTTCCTATTTTTCACTGTGATCTCCGCTCTCAGAACAGCTGCCTGGAGAGACTAAACAGTGAAACGGAGCCTTACGTCTAAGGACAAATATAAAGATAAGTCACACTGAAGAAAATAAAGCTGAGAGAGGGGACATGAAGGCTATATTGTGTCTGAATATGTTTGTCCATGACACTGATGAAGTGCCATCCTTTTGTCTGTATGTGTGTTGTTGTGCATGTGTCATTTCTCTTTAGGGAGTACTGAATTTGTGAAAGCTTGTTTACTTTCACATATTGCATTTCAGCATTAAGCACACTCAATGAAAAGAACAAGGGTCATCATTTAGTTGGCCCTTGAAACATTAGGTGTTTCAGGCACACACACGTATAAATGCACACACCATCAGAGTTTGTGTTGGTCCTGCCCCTGATCTGGGTCAGGCAAGGCTCCATTCAGGTCCATTCCATCCCCCAGAACCCCCTGCTGTTTCTGCGCTCCATCCCCATCCCAGCAGCCTCTCAGTCCTCCATGCCAGGGATTGTTTCCAAAGATTAGACTTAATATGAATATCCATAAACAGAATGGGACTCCCAGACTGTGAAAGCTATCAAAGACATATTTGCATCTAATCCTCAAAGAACCCCCCTCCCACCCCTTATAGAGAGCTCTCTACCCCCTTTCGGCCCCGCAAAAAGATCCCACTAAACCTCCCCCGAAAAACCCCTCAAACCTGCCATTCTCCAGCCCCAGAAACCCTCCCCTCTTGCCCCGGGACCATCCCATCCATTCCCTAACCGTTGGGCCAGACAAGACCAGACCAATTCTGTTGGGGATTATTTGGCTTAGTGATGAATAATGGATGACCATCTCCCCTCTGGCTCTCTACCACAGCAGCACCTCTCAATTGGCCTTGGCATCGAGCCATTCACCGGCCTGTCTGGATGGCTGCTTGGCCGACCGGCTGGCTATCCAACCCACGAGATCTACATGGTGATTGCAATATTGGGAAAGTATAGACAGAATAAAAGTTATGAATAGAAAAACAAGTGGTGATCTGTCTGATCTGTATCATGTTGTTTCAGCTGGTAATATCAGGTGTGGAGTCACATATTAACATTTTCATGTACTTATTTTTGTTTTAAAAATTTTACTTATCAAAAAATAAGGGTTTGATTAGTAACATAAAACCATGTTTCAGTCGTAACATTAAGCATATTTGTAAACGTTTTCCTTCAAAAAACATTAAATCCAGAATCTTCACATTAATCATACAATAACTAAGTGCTTTTGAACAAATTAAACAAACTGATGTTCTTAGACACTAACGCAGACCATGGGGGCAGAGAGAGTGTTGTACAGAGCGTGGGAGAAAGGTCTGAACATTGTCCTTGCCCTGAAAAGCAAGGAAGCCACTCTTCTTTTATACCTCCTCTCATCCTTGTTTTGCACTTTATCTCTTTTCACTCGCTCTGCTCTCCGTCTTATTTTCAATGGAGCACTTGGGGCCAAAGAGATGTCATTGCTGCGGATGCACACACATGTACACACATACACACACAAGGACACACCTGGGCATAAGAGGGCCAGCTGAAAGCACAAGTTCATCCAAAGGGCCTGGCTAACAGTAACACAGGAGGGGCCAAGTCCCTTTGTGCCCCTGGTCCGCTCAGAAGCTTCTTACCCCTCAGTCTTCCTGAAGACAGGCTCCCAAGGTACAATTCGACAAGATGGTTTTTGTACACTCATTATTTGTGACCCTTTTTTGTCTTTCATTTTCTTGTTTTACGGCTTTGTTTGTTTGTTTCTTTCAGGCGAGGGAAGAGTAGCCTTGGGTCTTTTGACGACAGCTGTGCTGCCGAGTGCTGCATAGAAACAACGCAAGTTCAACACAATGACTGACAAGCGCTTTGTAGGACAGGAGGCCCACAATGTGCCCCACTAAAGACCACCGGTTGGCCCCATAAAGACCACACTATTACTGGCGTCTAGGTCCGACTGCACTCCTGCGATCCTCTGTAGTGGTGTGGACAACAGTAAGATCAATCATGTAGAATGGCAATAAATGGTATCAAAAATGAGTTTGTAAAGTATCAGCTAGAGGCCAGTGAGGGAAAAAACGTGAGGATAATTGTGAGGTGTAGTTATTTTTAAGTTTGACAAGTGGGTATGTCTTAAAGAATTAAATGATAGCTATTAGCTAAATGATACACATAGATAACTGTCACTCTGTCTTTGGAGCAACATCAAATACACATTTTCAGAAATGAAAGAAAAATATACTAACAAAACATACTGCAGGAAAAAGGAAGTATGTGCAGGGTGTAATAAGGTCAATATGGCAGGTTAAGCATGTGGCCGCGGTCTTGCAGGATCTCTCCCCCTCTCCTTCCCTGCTCCACTTCCCCCTCAGCCCTGCTCTCTTTGACCCCTGGGCCTCAGGAATGAACCTGGAATGAACCAGGAGTGGCGCGGCAGTTCTCAGAAACTTCCAGAAACTTCCAGAGCCCTCTCACCCTTTAGCCTCTGCTGGTCTTAGCCTCTGTCACCCCAGAAGCAGCTGGAGTCGCTCAGAAAGTTTTGCCGACCCCACAGGCTGGGTCAGTGTTCACCTTTAAAATACACAGACATATAGAAGGACACGCAATGGAGAATACATGTAAAGTCAAATATCAACACAAAAAACTAAAGGTGCACATAAAACAAACGGAGGGGCTCTTTTAACACTGATGTCTAACTCTTTTAGGAGATAGGAACATCAATACGGAGCACTAGAATCATTTTAAGAATCTCTGCAAAAGGGAAGTGGTGATCTCTATTGGAGTACTGGACTATGGGGTTAAGAACGGTAAAAACACTTTGACACTCGTTTGAGGGAAAGGAAAATAATCCAGTTACCTGCTGATTCATCATGCCCACCTCCAAACAAGGTCATTCATAGAGAACATTCTCTAATGACATCCTCCCCTTTCCTTCTAGTTTTATATTTCTTTATATATATATATATATATATATATATATATATATATATATGCCCAGTGCAAATATATTATCTTAGGTGATGGTTCTGAGACGGTTTCAAAGCCATTTCCACTGTCAGGAAATAAATAATCGACAGCTGAATCCTATTTTGATTTATTAACAAAATGGTTGTAGAGGAGCAGTCAGAGAGCTCAAACCTCCACCCTTTTTCATGTATTGCGATATTATTAAACCTCAAATAATACCACAAATTATGAGCTCCTCCTTCATATTAATTTCTGACAGTGGTTTACACCAATCCGAGTTCTAAATTAGTCATCAGTGCAAAAATGAAACAAAAGCAGTTGTAGATTTTTTTTATGAATCTGCACCAACATGCTGGGGTTTTGTCCTCAGCCTGTGCACTAATCTATATTTGTGTAATTCTGAGCACAGATGAACAGAAAAACCAGGTGTGATCATGTAACCTCCTTCGTGGAAGTAAATATGTGATTTAAAGCCACTGAAAAAAACCTCTCTACACCTTGACCTTAATGTCAAAGCTATATTCAGTCCTGGATACAATGACAGGTAAAGTATGGCAAGAGTTTCAGACAAGGGACAGTTCCATATATTTAAGAGAAATATCAGCCAAAATCAATCATTCTCAAAATCCCAACTGTTACAGATGACATAGTTTACAAGCTATAAATCACATATTTGCTGAGTTATTATCTAGCCTTAACTGACACTGAAATATAGTGGCATAAAGCGACCAGAGGATGAACTTTGCCTCTTTATTCACAGGACAGTAAACAGGCGCCCTACTGTCTCCCCCTGCACACACTGTGTAGAGCATGCACACATAGACACACATGCAGGTGCACTGAAAAGCAGATACAAGTCAGAGGGTACTGACAATATGACCCTGTTTTACTGGTCGTATAAATTCTACCAGCAGTGTTGCACCTGGAGAGCACACCTCCACACAAACATGAGCATAAGCATACAGTAGACCAACCCTATTTCAACATATGCATGACCATGTGACCCTTGTGTGTAGGTTTATCCGTGCACATGTAACAAACCCTGACACCCACACATGGACATTTGACTGCAGTGGCCGGGCGCTGAGGCTGTTACAGCGCGGTGCCACTCTCAGCTTCACGCCCCACAGTTCAAGGTCAGATCAGTCCGTCTCTGGAATCTACTGCCCCTGCCCTGCTCCACCTACCTCAACCCCTTACCCTCCCCTCAGCCACCCATGCTCTGGAATGAGCCACCCCTGCAGTGTGCCAAAGGAAACCCCTTCAGCGATAGACCAACCACACACTGATACTGTACAGTGCAGCTTTCACTGAATAGTGCTGACCTATACAAGCCTGGTCCTTATGTATTAGTGTGCACACACACAGCACAAACACACATGGCACTGGATGTAAGTAATATGCAGCAGAGTTATTAGAAATGTCAGGTGTCCAAAAGGTTAGTGATAATGGCAAAACCTTAAGGCTTATGACTGAATCTACTCAATTATGATCGACACAGTATTTTAACATTCCTCCCCCATCACCTCTTAGCCTCTGTCCTTTTTCACTCAGGGGTCAGAGTTTTCACCTTATCTGGAAACCATCAGCAATACCAATTCCACCTCTGTGACTCTTTTAGTTGAGACTGTTGCACATCGTTAAAATACTTCTCCCTAGGTTTTAGAAGTAGAAAACACACACACACACACACACACACACACATACACACAGACATTTAAAGCAATACTTCACAAGCGAGGTAATCCGGGTCTCTGCCAAGATTTTCACTGCCAGTTACTGCACACATTGTCTAGCGGGCAGACTACTACTCAGATGTTGTGAAGGGGGTGGAGGAGGAGGAAGGGGAGGGGGGATTCTGCTGTGATCCAGTTTACTATTTTGGCTGGTGCTTTCTTCTTGCTGTGTGGTCATGGGGGAGATCAGCGCAGCCAGCAGGCACTAAGGACACTGGCTGGCCACAACCCCACACAGAAGCCACATGGCCAGAGAAAGAAAAGGGAAGGAGATGGAGTAAGGAAAAGCGAGAGGTGTAAGGAGAAAAGTGAGCAGAGTCATAGGAGGAAGAATGCAAGTGAGGTTATTCTGGTTTGCTCTTTCATGTTCTTACATTTTCTCACTCTTAGCCCCAGTTTGTCTTATCTGGATTGTTTGCTTCCAATCACTTTTCTTTTTATTCTTGCACTTCAACTTCAGTCGTCTGAACCTGAACAAACTTCAACTTCAGCTGTGTCCTACTATCCATCGCCCTGTCCCTCTTTTCTCCCTTCCCCCTCTCTCTCTTTCCTCAGACAGACACAGCTACCCTCCTGGACGTTTCCTTTTTGCTGGCCTGCCCCAACAAAGGTGCTCAGTCATGTGAAACCTAATCTCCAGTCCCCCAAAACCTGACCCTTGACCCCTTCAGTCTTCACAGAGCCAGAGGGGGAGGGGAGCTGGGGCAGGAAAGGGAGGCTTTTGGGAAAAGGTCACATTCCCGAAGACACTTTTGTGTACACACGTGTGTGTGTGTGTGTGTGTGTGTGTGTGTGTGTTTGAGTGTGCATGCACCCAGTCCATTATGTGGTTTGTGCTCCAGCATTAGCATGTGTGTTTGATTCTGTCTGTCTACAAATGTGCATGAGGGAAGGTTTGCCTGTGTGCTTAACTGCTTTTTAAGTTTTGGCAGTCATGTGTGCATGCATGTGTGTTTTACAGTAGGTAAGAGCATGTGCGTGCATAGATGTACTGTATGTGGGGATGTGCATGTTTGTGAGAGAGCACTTTCAGCCCTGAAGCGTTGCTGCCCATAGACAAAACACAGACTTTGTTTTCCAGCCAGGCCAGACCTGTAAGTCTTGTCTGGGCAGAGCTCCTCTCCTTCCACCCTATACAAGCAATCCTCAGATCTTTGTGAGTGTGTGTGTGTGTGTGTGCGCGTGTGTGTGTGTAGCACAGTGTGTATATGTGTGAGGCACTGGGTGTCAGCTGTCCTGGGTGATTAGTGCTTTTATATTGTTCCAAAGAGCCCGGACGAGGCCCCCTCTTCACTGTATCACAGCACAGCTGCAGTCTGCCTCTCCAACTCTGCTCTTCAGCCTTCTTCTACTCACTGACGCTCGTGAAAGTTGCATGGGCAAAAGAAAAAAAAAATCTGAAACAGAAGCAAGAAGGAAAGGAAATGGACAAACAGAGTCTGGCCAGTGAACATAAAATAGGGAATGAAAATAGGAAAGATAGAAGAGACAAAGAGAGATGATCCACTGACAGTTGGTGTGAGGAGAAAGAAAATGAAGGAGAAAAGGAGGAAAGAAGTGAAATTGAGGGAGCACAGCAGACAGGGAGAAGGGGTATATTAGCAGGATTAGAGAGTCAATTCAACGCGGCGACTCTCTCCTGGACAGGATTTCCCCAGCTATGCCTGGGAGGCCTCCCCTGCTTTAAACACCCGGACAAGTCAGGACAGAGAGAGAGGTGAAAAAGGGGAGGAAGGGAACGCAAAAGAAGGAGGGGGAATCTTTATCTTTCCAAGTGTGTTTGAGAACTAGTTTCGATTAGCATAATGAAGTAATAAATTCTTGCCCTTCAACTGAGGATCTGTGTATCCCCCTAAGACAAACCAGAAATTAGGGTAACAAAAATAACACTTTTTCTCCTACGTCTTGTTTTACAAAAGGAGAAAAACACAAGGATAACTACTCCGGCAACATTTTGAACATTTCAGGAATTATTCAACACATGACAACCTTGTGTAAAGACTCTCTATTCAGTCAAAGAGCTGTGACTGTTGCCTTTATGAGTTAAGGACATATGTCTACACAAGAAAGAGGAGGAAGGGGGCAGGGGACGGTAGGCAAGGGCCAACGGTCTGCTATGGGAAAAGTATGTCTGCTATGCATGGGTTGTTTGGTGGCGGGATTTGTGGGCAGGCATTGTTGCTCTCTTGACATTGAACTTGGGAGATCGGAGATGGGGGGGGGGGTAACCACCCTCTTGAACATTATAAGTGTGTATATGTGCAAGAACACACACGCTAACAATTCCTCTTTCCCAACACCCACCCAACCACCGCCACTTCCTTGCGACTCTGCTTTATCTTAACTGTCAACACCTGGCCTAAGCAGGAACCTCTCTCTATCTGTGAACTTTAATCTGGCCCTGCTAGGCAAACAGCGCCAGGCTCGGACAAGGAGAGCGATTAGTCTGTCACGTTGCCCTCCAGTGCTTCGGCAAAGAGACGAGGAAACAGGGGAGGGAGAGGTCGGAAAAAAAGAGAGAGATCTGAACACGGGAGAATATTGAGAAACACACAATTGAAGACATAAAACAAATAAAATGGGAAAGGACAGTCAAAGAAAAAAAGGAGAGACAGGAAGACATGGGAGGGTCCATGTAGATATAATAAAGATTCCTAGCTGACCTGAGAAGCCCTGAGGAATGTGGTGGTAAACCTCTATTCCATCAGTTGGTGACTCACTCTCAGAAAAGCAAATACACCTGGGCATCATACATCTAAACACATACACCAGCTGTGTATGTGTCAACAAAAAGAAAAGCATCACTTCCAGATATGTATGTAATACTTTTTATTTTTTTTCAAGACAAAATGGCTGAGTGAAGAGAATAATGCAGACAACAGCTGAAAATAGAGTGGCATTTCCATAACTGAAAAATAACAGCAATAAAATCTGTAAGTCGAGCAACAACTAATAACTCTTGGTCAATGACCTTTGGTCATCACACAAAAAATTAAGCCATCAGAATTTAACAGGAGGGAGTGGATGAACTGATCTGTTTAGCCGTGACTCTGTTCAGAACAGAGCAAGTGTGTATATTCATAATAAATAATGTTGACCAATGCTCAAGTCAACTTCAAGTTGAATTCAGAACAAATAGCTTGATAGTAAAAACAAAACAGCATGAAATCAGGCTGAAAATTTAACTGTACCTCAATACTATCAACAATGATAACATGTACCAAATGTGTGTTGTTGTTTTTTTTTCTTTTTATGATTTCAGCTATATTTAGAATATGCCTTGCATATGAGATGTACCATATTTAAATTAGAAAGCACCATGGTTCTTTTGGCAATGAAAAAACAAAAGGTAAATAAAAAAAAAAAACTGTAGCAAAATAACATGCTTTTCAGATTGATGTTGGATTGATTGCATATGACAAAAGGTCAAAACGGCTGGAATGTTTTCAGGTGGTACATGTTAAAGGACAGTAAAAAGTTGGCTACCAAGAAAACCCAACAATAGCTTGTATTACTGCATATAAAATGGCAGGACAGAAAAATATATAAAACAAACTAAAAAGATATGTACAACCACCTGTTTTTACCTCATTGTGGTCACTCCAGCGGGACTGCCTGAAAAGGCCATTACATGACCTCTCACCCTTGAGGAACACCACAACTTTTTATTTTTCAAAAACATACTTATTTTCAAGCATACAAATTATTCACACTATATTATCCTGCCAAATTAAGAAAATATACGGTGGCAGCTTGTTGGGATTTTTTTTTTTTCACTACAGAAAAAAGGGTACATTGAAACCTTTAAAGAGTACAGGCAAAACAGTTAAAAAATACAGGCTCCAACATAAATACTATAAGTGCCTACACTAAGTGAACATTAATTTCAAATACCATTCTAAATACAGGAAAAAAGTAGACCATAAATGTGTTTTGAACATAGGAACTTACATGAGTGTGCATTTTCCTATGTGTTTAAGTTCTCTCTATATATTTATATATCATAAATCTCTCCCAAATGCAATGCAAATTTTTGTTCAACCTGAAGACTTGTGTATAGTAAAGGCAAAAAAGATGAGAGACATGTTCATTACAATTCATTACATAGTGATCAAGTCTCGGATTTCACCAAGACAGGAAAGAGAAACACCAATAAACAATAAAAAAAAAAAAAAAAAAAAAAACAAATTTAAATAAGGTTCTCCCCCTAAAGATACTGAAGTGTTACTTAAAAAATCAACAACACAATTTACTTATCTTTTTAAAGTCAAATTTGTAGATTTTTTTTAATCTTTCTGTTCTGAGCAGTATATTTCTATAGTTGGTATGAAGCAGGATATTTCTATGGCTGTTCCTGCATTGATACCCTCATGAGCCAAACCGATGTTTAGTTCTCAGGAGGAGACATGGCTGGCAACAGTTTGAACTCTCTTTTTTCCTTTTTTTTTTTTTTCTTTTGTTTTTTTAATGCAAAAGCAATGACACCACACTAATCTGTCAGCATAAGAGCAAGTTTTCCCTTGAGTGTCCAACTGTAAACTGGGAAAATTGAACAGTGCACGTATTAAGTACCAGATCTGAAATCTGGTCCATTTTATACTCAACCAACTGTACCTCCGATTAGAGAGACAGATACAGAATCCAAGGCAGAGTGACAAGTGCTATATCATCAACAATGATGGGGATGGAGATAAAAAAAAAATCTGCTATCACAATGAGGTCTAGAATAGTGTAACTCAAAAGAACAGTGTTCTCAAAAGAACACAAAATGTGATATTATTGTTAAAACGCTGCATCAAAGGGACCATTCTTGACATTTCATTTGGACTTCTGTTTAAGAGCTTTTCCAATATGAGTTAATTAAAAGGTTTCAGGTTACTTAAGGTTTCTAATATCTAACGCAGTAAAGACAATAAGCGCTATATGGGCATAAACACTTGAATTGTAGAGACACCTGGTCAACCCACTCAACAACCCCCACTCTGACCCACAACCATCTACACCCTCCCAGCCCACACCCCAACCTTTCACCATCCCCCACTCAAACAAAATCTGCCTGCAAATGAAACCCACTCTGTGATCTTCAAGTGACTGCTGGCTACACTGCCGGACTGGTTGACACAAAACTGACATAACTGTGCTACTTACAAAACAAAACCTGCAAATTTTTAATTTCCAAAAAAAAAAAAAAAAAAAAAAAACCACTCCAGAAAAGTAAGAGCTTCAGGTTGGTTAAAACGACTGTTCAGAGTACCCTCTAAGAATGGTACATGAGTACCAGAGAAATAAAATCCCTAAACCAAAAATCTACAAATCAAACTCCTACTCCTTTTTAGCATGTAACATGCCAGCAAACAGAATCTGGAGAATAACAATACACATGAATCAGGCAGATAAATGATTTACCAGAGACACAAATAATTTTCTGTTTTAGTTTCACCTGGTTCCTTACGCTCTGCTAAGTCACAATGTGACAGGGTCTTACAGGTGCTTGATGCAAGGACCTGCTCATTTCACATGTGCACAAAAATGTCCTGTAACCTTCTATAGCAGAAACTCAGAGCTTATAGCAAAAAGGGATGAACTAATTCCGTTAAAATATCCAAGGCACTCTTTGTTGTCATTTCACACCATATTGTTAATTTCATTGCTGTTTTTTAAAAGAAATATTTCATGGCGCCAGTGCCTAGCATTTCATAGGCAGCCCAATTTAATATATATAGGTATATATCTCTTCTCTCAATCTTGCATGGAAAATCTTTCACAAAGACCATGTGTTTAGTGTGACCCTGCTTGTCTTGATGTTTTGATAATATGACACTGTCCACTATGCTGGAACACAAAACTGTACATGATATGTAAAACAGTATGCACTGTATGCAGCATGGGTTCTCATAACTAACTTTTTTGTTGAAGAAATCAAAGTATCAACAGCAACACTACAACAACCAAACCCACCAGCCAAGGACAATTTTCTCTCTAAGTAGCCAAAACACACCGAGCATGCTGTCCAGTTACAAAAAATACAAAACATGTAAATTATTGCACAATAGAAAGGCTCAAAAAGTTTGCGTTTGATGCAATAGTATTGCCCCATTGATGGATCATGCATTCAGCTTTTCCAAACGGGGATAACAGGGATGTACTGTGTACTGGTGTTTAACCCTGTTGTCCTTTCCCCTCACTTATTGGCTAGTTAGCAAGGGTCACTTTTTAGCCAGGGGAGGTGAGAGAGAGCTGCCAGCATGCTACTCTTTGCCTACTCAGACTTAATGTCATTAGCCAGAGGGCGGTCACTGTGCCACTTCTTCATGTGTTTCTCCAGAGTGCTGTATACACTGAAAGGCATGTGGCAGATTTCACATTTGTACACGTCCTTGCCCATCTGTCCATGGGTCTTCATGTGGCGGGTGAGCTTAGAGCTCTGAGCACAGGCATAGCTGCACAGCTCACACTTATAGGGCCGCTCTCCAGTGTGACTGCGTCTGTGCACTGTCAAGTTGCTGCAGTTCTTAAACACCTTGCCACAAAACTCACAAGTGTCACTGCGGCGGCCGTCCTTAGAACTTGGCCTGCCATTTCCACTTCCACCGTGGGGAGTGCTGGCCCCACTGCCGGTGCCACTACGTCCCGAAGGCGCACGTTCCCCATCCAGCTCACCAGGTGGAGTAGAGAACCGCAAGCTGCCGTTCTCCGATGAGTGCTCAGATGAAGAGGCAAAGGGCGATTGTCTGGAGTCCCCACCTGAAAAGTTTAGGAAAGGGTCTTTGAGTTGTCGTGAGGCAGCGTAGCCAGCTAGCCACTGAGAGTAGACGTTTTCTGTGTTTGGGATGGTGGGTGTGGGAGGGTCGAGGTCCTTCTCCACCTTGATACGCTTTGACAAAGGACTGAGGGAGCCAGGGCTCACTCCTCCACCCAACAGTTTCCTTGACATATTGTCAGTGGAGAGAGGTCCCAGTCCATTCATGGTAGTTGTGGTCCCATCGTCTGCCCGGTCTGATTCCATGGCTGAATCCTCATCACCAGGATCCCGGGATGAGTTGCGGCGGTGTGGGTGTAGGGCCTCGCTGTTCTGGTGGTGCCGGGCCCCTTCTAGTCGCAGGCTGAAACGATAGTCATTCATTCCATCTTCTTCTCCAACTCCAGGCTTACTCTCCATTTCCTCCTCCTCTCCCATCTCCTCCTCCTCTTCCTCTTCTTCTTCCTCCTCCTCTTCATCATCATCTTCCTCCTCCTCCTCATCTTCCTCCTCTTCCTCTCCATTCTCAGGCATAAGACCATTATTCTCACTCTTGAACTTTGCTACCACAGACTTGAGAGCATCTGTAGCACTGTTCATCAGCTCACTGGTGCCAGGCTCGGGTGAGCTTGCAGTTGAGAGGCCGTCATCTGACTTTGCATTAAGCACTAACGACTTGTTCTGACAGTGTGTCTTCATGTGCCGTTTCAGTTTGCTGGCTTGGGTGCAGGCATGGTTACACAGGTGACACTTGAATGGTTTTTCCCCTGTGTGGCTACGTCGGTGAACAATTAGGTTACTCTGGAATTTGAAAGTCTTCCCGCAGAACTCACAAGACTTAGCCTTGAGAGGTGTGCCTGGTTGAACAGCGTTGGATGCAGGATTAGGGGTGGAGTGTGAGCCAGAAGGAGACTGAGAGGTGGATAGAGGGGACGTAGCTGAAAATGGAGGCTTAGAACCTGGTTGGAATGGCTGCATCAGCCGTTGCATAGGGTTGGGCCTATTAGGGGAGAGAGGCGGGGATGCTCCAGTGGCATTCCCAGCCAGCTCACGTAGACGTCTGGAGAAGTCCATGCTGGATGGGGGGTCAAGTGGCACTGAGTTAAGTCTCATGACTCTGTCAAAGGCGCTGGGATGATGGGTTGCTAGTGCCAAGTCATCAGGACTGAGATGATGCCGTGGTGGTGGGCTGAACAGAGGTGGCGTTCTGGGATAGCGCCCTTCACGAGGTGTAGACGCTGAATCCCGACCAGACCCAGAACCGGGCATCCTCAAGAGGCTGTAAGGACTGCCATCAGCTAAGTGAACAGCATGCATTGGAGGTTGGGATGAGGCACAGTCACCCCCCATTCCAGGAGCTGTAGCCACTCGGGGGGTAAGGGGGCTGCCAGGCTCACTCTCCAGGTAGATGCGGAAACCATGGGTGTTCTGGGCATGCTGAAGCAGGAACCAGGCACTGGTGAAGGGCTGCTTGCATGTGGTACAGGTGTAACTGCTGGGCTCATCTTTATCTGATAAAAAAAGAACACACACACAAAAATAACTGTGAGTTGATTTGGACATTAAACACTTTAAACACTTTAATATCAACTTAAGAAAAATCTATTTAAACTCGAAGTTATGTAACCAAAAATATCTTTTATTTTTTTAATTTTGTAAAACTGACCAGAAACCCATTTAATTTTTAAACTTGAGTGCAGTGCCATTTTCCTTTCTTTTCTAACTCCTTTCTTGCTCTGAGTTTATTGCATTGATAGTAATTTGACTTAGGTAAAGTTTAGAAAGTATCGTTCTAATTTTCAAATTGCATTATTAATTTTGATGAAAACAATTTCTAATGCAGTAAAACACAGCTAATTTTAAAGTCTAAGATCCTGAAATATCACATGTACAAAAGACTCAATGTGCATTTAACCGGCTTTTACAAACCAGTAACCACTTCTAGTCGGGGTGCGCTTAACAAAAGAATGAATAAAAAATGATAATAAGAGAAATCTCACGAGGCAAATACACAATTTAGACAGTGGTGAAGGCATAGGAATATTTCAAATAATAATTGACTTTCAATAGCTCTTACACAGTGACCCGAGATTTGCCTGACAATGCACGCCTAATCTCATTAAACACACTCATCGCCCCTCCAATGCCTTGTTTACAGAATTAGCAAGGCTAAAGTGGGACATGTATCTGATGCTGCATATTAACGCTGAATACAAATAAGAGGTCACATGTTAATAAATGGTACCAGCATTTATCACAAAAAAACACATTAACAGCAAGCAAAACGGAAAATTGTCTGTGTTTTTGTGTGTGGGTGGGGTGTGTCCTATAAAAATGCATTTCATGCATTACTTTTCTATTTCTGATATTTCATGCCTTATGGATTTATTTAAATCCTCTCAGGTGAATAGAAAAGGAGAAGAAGGGGAAAGCAGAAGTGAGAGATATGCAAAATAAGAAGCATCCGCCACTTGCAAATGTGCTCCCTCTTTCATCTTCTGGCTTTCTTATCCTTTCTTCTCTTTTTTTCTTTTTTAACTGGAGGGCATTTTTCTGAAGACATCTGTAGACACCGAACCCAGAACTATGGCAGTACAGCGCTGGAGAGGGAGAACCACGGAGGAAGTAAAGAGAGGAAGATAGGCCGGTTGTGTGTGATTGCCAGAATGAACAATCCCTAAGATGGTGGATGGACAGCCTTGCATGTTTTAAGCTTGCTGTGGCTAAGAGACAAAGGGGTGAAAAGGGGGCAGAAAGAGAAGACGTCTGCAGAAAGAAAGGAAAGATGCTGTGGATGAGCACTGTGGAAAAGTCCTGTGTTTTCTGGTTTTCCTGTCTATCTTGTGTCTATGGCCATCGCGGCCCCCTCTGAACAATCTTACTTAAAGACCAGAACAAGGCATAAAATGTGCACCCAATCAAACCTCCACGCAAACCTTTTTCTCTTGACTGAAAAGAGTTGGAAGGGGGGTATACTGGTAAATTATGGATCATTACAATCTGCAAAAATTACAGTTAATTGCTGCCACCTGCAAGGGGCTTTGACCCACTATGGAATTTTTCCATCATAAAAAAGCCATTTGCCCATACACGTTTTTGCTCTCCCTTTCTCTCTCATAAGCACAAATAAAATGTGCCCATTACATTGGCTTTAGCTCTATGTATGTTTCCTGATTATGTATGTGTTTTTATAGCTTTAAATAGAGACTCCCATATTACTCGTAAAACAATTGCAATAACCTGGCCTCTCCTGTTCATTTTGCTTAGATTTGCAGCCTGTACACACTTCCTCAACCTTGTCTTATTTTGCAAAAATAGAGTGTGTATGCATGAGGTGCAAAAGAGATGAATATTCTCCTGTTGTGAAGGACAAGCGAGAGATTGGTGGGGTGGGGGGGTTGGCTCGAATGTCGTCTTCTCCTCTGAGACACAGCCATGTCCATCAGAGGAAAGAAAGCACTGAGGGATTATGAGAGAAAAGGAAAGAGGCAGGGAAAAATGGAAGGGAACGAAGAAGTGAAAGAAGTGTGGCGTGAAGGGGACATTTCCTAATGACAACCTACCACATATTTGAAGGACACAAGAGCCACAAAACAACACTTCAAAGCCAGTAGTCAATTCATTTTCTTATGTATCAAAAACATCATGTCTCGTTCTATACAATCAGTTCTTCTATGGGTATATGACTAACTGTGCTCATGCCACAAGCAGCAGAGATAATTGTTACTCCAATCCAGACAGTGGACACATTGATGGGCATCTACAAACCAGTCCAAAGCATGCCCAGATTTACAACAATGGCAGAGAAGATATCTAAATAAACCCGCTGTTGTCCATAATAGCTGTCCTCAAGGGGATGGAAAGACAGTTTTTCAAAAGGCAAGAAGACATTCTGACAAGCTGTTTGATGGCCTTGAGGGTTTTTTTTTTCTATAGAAGAGCACAGACATGTGCAAGGGAAAAGGGATGATCTTATAAACGAGTCTGTCCTCTAATGGAATAACGGAGAATTCTCCCTTGCTTTCTTCATCTGTTTCTCTCCTTTCAGTTCCTCTAAGTCTGTGGTGAGTTAGGATTGGAGAGGAGGAGAGCTGGGGCTAATGCTGGATCTTCAGGTCCCTTTGAAATAGGATCAGGAGAGAGGAGAAACCACACTGACAACCCCTTAGCTGCCATTTCATGGCAAGGGCTGAAAGAGGGGACTTTGGGGGAGAGAAAGTCAGAGGTAAGAAGAAAAAGAGAGAGAGAGAGATTTGGGGGATTCTTCTTCAAGAGAGGAAGAGAATAAAGATGATAATAAGAAAAAACAAGGAGGTAGAACTTAGAGGACAAATATAAGGAAGAAAAATAATGGGTTAGTAATTCCTTCAAAGCCATTTCAGCTTACTGCAACACAAAGCAAAGGGAGGCTATTATGGTGTCTAACGCACACAGTGCACTGCTATCAGAGAGTGAAAATGATCTAGGGCACATGCAAAAAGCACAAGGCCAACTGAAGCGAGGGCAGAAGGGAAATAATGGTGCCTTAAACAACAAACACTGTCATCTGTGACCACCGACACCATATTCATCGTCCTATGCAACAGCTGTGACCAGATGAACGAATACACACAGAAAATCTACGAATTTGAGCCATCATCATGTACAATTTGCTCATACAAATTGCCAACCTCCGAAACCCAGTGTTACACCCACACAGAGTAACCACACCACCCTCTTCCCTCCTCATCCCATCAGTCCCAACACCACCACAAATAAACAAAACAACAAACACCACATTGCCATCTGTTTCTTCCTCCCCTCATCTCACAATTGAACATACCATAAATCTACCACACCTAAAACTTCTTCCACATATCTAAAAGTTAGCCGACTCGGCTTGACCTCCAATTTTGTTGCTTTGTCCTTGACCAACTGGAATCAGACTGTCCTGGTGTGACCATGCAGCTCTCACTGATATTGGTCATTTAGCTAATGGAGGAACAAGCTAACAGGATTAGCTTGCAGGCCTTCCAAAAGGAGAAGGCGGAGGAGGAAGGCACAGAGGCAGAGACACAGGGGACACAGCAAGTCACCGTCATTTCACAAAGTTATCAGTTGCCTTGGCTTTGGGAGCACTCACACACACACACCTGAAAAGTGATTATGCTAATAGCAGGTCTTTGCCAATATTCATAAGTGTTTATTGGTGTTGGAGTGAGTGCCTTGGGAAGATGGAGGATTGTCAATACAGTGCCTCTTAAGAATGCCTCAGCCGTAACTGCCGTTAATGTGATTACCACTCTGTTTATATCATTAGGGTATTCATAGTCAGGGAATGGGCAGGGGTGAAGGGTGAAACAGGAAAGCAGAGGTTGGAGAAGGTATGGAGGTAGATGAGTCTCATGGAATGTCTATTTTAAATATTCCAAACTTCTTTTTAACTTAATGTTGATTATCAAGCTGATCTATCAGTTCCAACATATATGTTTTTCAAATATCTTAAAGAGCAGCTGGCTGGCCTTGACCTTCCTCCTTATTCCTTTATCTATCTGTTTGTCTTTTTTTTTTTTTTCTTTCTGCCACGATCACACAAACCCAGGCTCATACACTCCCTTCTTTGTCCTGGGCAGACTCGTTGTGGTGTGCTAAGCCACTGGCCACAGACAAAAGGTTTGTTTGACCAACACTTGTTCTTGAGACAAAGCCGGATGCAGGAAATACGGTTTACTAAACAGAGAGCCAGCCAGCAAATAGAGCAGGCCTAAATCCCAGCCCTCTGCCAGTCTGAAGTGGCCCAGGGCCTGTAAGCGCAGCGTTGGGAGTCACACATTACACAATTGGTAGAAGTTGAAGCTGACCGCTAACCACTACACCATTTGGAGAGAGAGAAAAAAAATAGTGAGGGAGGCATAGAAAGAGGCAGTGAGAAAAGAGGGGAAAGAGGGAGGTAGACTGGGAGAAGAAAACCCAGCTGGCATGAACAAGTTGGGGTAGGTGGGGGTGGGGGGCAGATCTCCAGATAAAGATGTATGGTCGTCTTTGAGGGTCTGTGCCCAGTATAAAGTAATCTGCTGGCTGTGGCTTTGTCTCCAATCAGACTTTCACACTTCTTACCTTTCCTTTCCCCTTCTCCTTCTCCTGAAAGTTGATAAGAGCAACAGTGGAACTGAGGCGTCTTTCTGAGCCACTAAGAAACCATTATGGACAGATGGCACTCACACAGGAGCTAATGAATGCACGCACCATACACAATAGACAAGCAATGTTTGTGTGTGTAGAGGGGAATGTAATGTATTCTTGATATGCATGTGCTTCTGCATGTGTGTGTTGAGTGTGATCTCTAATGGGCAGGCAAGCATTTTGTCAGCAAGTCTGACCATGTGACTGCATCCTTCTCTGCATGGATTTGTGACTCTGTCTGTGAACATTTGTACATAATACGCTTAAAATCATTTTTAAATTAGCATTGTACTAACCTCTCTCTCCATGTGTAATCTTACTGCTGTTTGATCTTTTCTCAGTTGAACTGTTTTTGAACTGACCATTCACCCACCCATCCATCCATCCATCTATCAATCTTTCTGTCTCTCTCTCAGTATGCCTCTGTCTATCCATCCATTCATCCATTCCAACTAAACCCAGCTGGACAGCTTCGTGCTTGGGTGCGGCTCTGTCCGGCAGACCTTATAATAAGCTGGGCCAGGCGTGTCTCAGATGCAGATCATTATTTGCTCTCTGCTTACCAGCAACAGTGGGGAGGCCGCACACTGTTGTTTCTCATCCTAACTCTAATGGTACAGTGAAAAGACCTCTGGGCATCTATGCTTAACCAGTCTAATTAAATGGACCATCGCTTATGTAAGCATCCGCAGAGATTATTTATTGAGTTGGGATCCACTTCACAGGATCAAACCACAGTCAACAAATGCTAATACTCAGTGAAGTAGGTATTAAATAAAGGAGTGGAATCAAAGAAGCTGCAAACTGCCAAGTGTCAGTTTAAGCACACATATCCAGGTACATAAGAAGACTTAATCAAGCAGGAGTATTTTTGGACTCGGGCAATATCCCAGATGGGCAAGGAGTCTCTTAGCACTTCAGAGGGGAAATGTGAAAAGTGTTCCGTCAAAGAAAAGACACATCTCTATAAACTACAGCTTAGGGATGGAACCGTGGAATAAAATATGTTAACATAGAATACAACAGAGGAGAACAATATTCAATACAGCACAGTAGAGTTGAATGTAAGAGATTACAAGGACAGGCTGCAACATTCAGATGAGTACAGCTGCTGTCTTTCCTTGCAAGCATCATTCCTGTTTGAAGTGCACAGACAAGATAGCCTCCATGAGACATGAGGCCAGCAGCCTGAGCTTCACTATCTCTGCATAGCTCAGCTTATGACAGCCTGGCGTCCCTGCAGAAAGGATGGAGAGGGACCAGGGAGGTCGACTAGCTGCGCATTTCTGCATAAATCTCCAGATAGATAGTATCAGGAGAGGAGAAACGGGAGGGAGGCAAGCAAGCAGCAGAGGATGATAAGGCCCCCAGGGCAAGGCATTCGACACTGTCAAAACTGTTTCGTCTCTGGCTATTGGACGAGTCGAGCGCGTTATGAGCCTGCATACCATTTGCCAGGACAAGATTCGGCTTCACCAGAGCATACAGGGCCCTGTGTGTGACCTCCATGCTTCCTCCCTCTTCAGTCTTCACAGACAAGCAGGGAAATGGGCAAACCAGCACAGTATGCATCAGAAAAAGGCTATGAAGATTTGAAGTTTGCATTTCAATCACTTCTGAGGCACAGCTTGTGAAAAACCCCTTTACTGGTGAATATTCTGAGCTACTGTACATCAGACACTAACAAAAATATGTATTTGCATTAAACAATATCTATTAGAGCTTTCAAGTTTAGGAGGTGTAACATTTAGGAAAAACAGAGCAGGAATTACAAATGTAAGTCCATCAATAGGACTGAAATGAAAGACAATAATGATGTAAAAATGACCACAGAATTGTATCTTCACCTTCATAACTAAGATTTAAAATGTGTTAACATACTGTATGTCTGCCTTGCTCTTTGTCACATGTACTTTACAATATCTAAAATAAACACAGGAGGAGCATTTGCTTTTTTCCTACAGTGAATTGTTTACAGAATTCCTTGTAAAACTTCAAGAAGGATAAACACATAGATTTCTGCACAAAGGCTGGAATATAGAAGTAGAATGGGTGGATTTCCCTTGAATCAAGCACAAATTAACTGTCTTGCTTACTGACACTTGAGAAGGAGTGGCCACCCTCTCTTTTCTTGTAAACATGATTAAAGTTTTATGCAATACGCTGGACAGGAAAAAGCTGCATGTTGGTAAAATTTTGGAAAGTGATACCAAATATTGTTATTTAGTTCATTCATTGTGTCTTCAATCACATATTGGGGGAACAAATGAATAAAATTTAGATGCACTGGAGACAAATTATACAGAGCACATGACAGCATGTGTGTAACGATGCACACTGTCATACATGCAAATAATACATGTTTTATAACATCCACTAGGTTAATGGTGATCCATTTTAGGGTCAGGGCTATATTTGAGCCACGGTTAAACTGGGTTGTGTTTCAGCACATGTTCAACACAGAAACTAGAAGATGTTCCTAACATTTATTTGGGTGTTACACTTCTTTTGTTATAAGTCTAATCCTAGCTCTGGGTTAGGGTTCAATAAAAAAGTGGACTTTAAAAGATTAAATGTAGGAGCCGAAACAAGAAATAGACTAAGTACAAGTTAGGAGGCACTAGTGAGCCTACTGAGACGCTGCTGAGAGAGAGAAAAGTTAGAGCACACTGAAGAGAGAGAGAGAGAGAGAGAGAGAGAGATGAAGAAAAGATTAAAAGAAAGAAATGGGCAGTGAGGGTTTGACGTTGCCTGATCTACAGGCAGAGACCTGCAGCCGGGGTATCTCTGAGTAAATCGAAGTCCGGACACACACCCAGAACCATACACACACACACACACACACACAATCTGTCTGGACTGAGTAAACACTTCAGTCTGTCTGGAGGATAGAGTCATCCCCCCTCTGTCCCTCCCGCAGCCTGCATACTCCTTCGTTACTCCTCCTTCCATCAGCCTATTTCCTTAACACGCTCTGATGACAGCACTGAGAGAGGTTAAAGTGAGCCTGTCTTTCACAATCACATGCACATGGCTCTTTCTCAGCCTGTTCTTTAACCTCTAAAGTACTGTACCCTTGGCCTTTAACACACACAGTGATGTAACACACATGCCTGCATCACAACACATCTCTCGTCATCACATACACATTCATTAAGAGACAGTGACATCTACAAATCCATTCATCTGTCCTGTGTCTGCAAGTGTAGATACTCTGAGGCTTTCTGATGTTGGACATGAGACACATGAAAACAGGAAGGGAGAAACTGATATTCAACAATATCAGAGTTGCTAAAAGTAGTGAACAGGTGCTATTTTGTGCCTAAGTAATGGTTTGAAAGATCCAAATCCTCTATGATTACATTTTCTTTTGTTTTGCTTTGTTTTGAGGCATAAGTAGGGAACTGATAGGAAACATGTTGCTACTTATATTGACCTCAGTTGTTTGTTTCTGAACACTCTTGCAGTAGTCCCAGAACCTCTTAAGCTTGCTGCATCATTTAGATATCAGTGAACAAGGGTTGTTTTAAACATGCAGTTATTTTTCACCCTGTCCTACCACCTCGGGGTTAGAGGACCGGGGCATGTGAGCTTGGGCCAACCATAGCAGCTCGTTATGCATACGAGCCTCAAGGCATTGTGGAGGGACATGGCACTTTAAAACAAGAGGGCCAGTGTGTTAGAGTGTCCCGTGGCCTGAAGCTGTGGAGGCTGAGGGTTGAGCACGCGTCCCATCTGTTGTGTGTGACTGTGCACAGGGTTCTCGAGTGGTTAAGGAAGCATCAATAGCCGGACTCTTTGGATTGAGGGGTATCTTAGGGTCAGATGTAGCTAGAAAATCCATCTTCCTTAGCAGTGGAGAAGTTAAAAGTCAATCGAGTTATGTTGGGGACATGTGATTTCCACACAACCCCACACAATTGGGGTTTGGGTTTTAGATGAAAAAACTCCACTGACATTTTTTAATAGTTAACACATCATCACTTAAGCACATGAAATTGTCATAACTGGTAAGAGTTTTGGCAGGAAGTGCACTAATCTTGTGATAAGACCACAGCTGCTAACAGTGGGACCTTAGTGCCCCAACCCACCACCTTCTATTCATTCTACCCTGCATTCCCAGTTCCATTATTAATTCATCGAGGAGAAAACAGTACTGGGACACTTTTCAACCCAGACGCTTTCCAAATCCTGATTAAAATTGCAAAATGGCCTCCTGTTCAGCCCTAATTCAGCCTTTTCAAGACAATCTGACAGAAGCAGGAAGAAAGGAGGTGCTCACATATCCAAAGCAGCCTATGAATGTTTCCTTCACTATTCTTTTTCTCAGTGCAATAACTTCACATGAATACTGTGAGAAATATAGCCTAAAGGCTTGACACCAAAAGGGGCACGCCTTTATGATGTGTTCTTTTGGATAAATGCCCTAAATACAAATGGTTAGAAAATCAACTGATTCAAGGTTGGATTATTCATTGGAGGATAAAATTTTTATTCCTACTATTTACAATGACATGACTCTGTGCTGTGGTGGCCAGTAAGAAGACTGTAGGGTTAAAACAGGGTGAAGGCAGCCAGTTAATACCAACATGAAACATTTACCATCAATAACAGTACATAAGATGAATAGGCCATATGCTTGGCAATGGCAGGCCACGCTCCACACAATCCTTCATCTCCGAGGCTCACCATACCAGATTCCTGCCGACTAATTGAAGACATGTGGTCAGTAGAGCAACCTGACGGCTGAGTTAAATAGTGGACAATAGAACCTACTAGGTTCCAGAAAGTTTACACCCACTGGCGTTTTACTCTGAAAGGAAATTCAGCATTTTTATCTGATACATTTAACTTTCCTGCAGTGTAAATTCTTATAGGAATCATTGGGACTAAGTTAATGTTTAGTACAGCTACCAGTGTCTATTCAGTTTTGTCCTGCACATACCCATGCTGTCACTGGCCTGTTAAAAATACACCATGTGGACCCTTCCGCTTATTCTCTCCGGAGGTGTGTCAGGAACATGCATAGGTCCAAGCAATAGCGAGTGTGATATTAATTAAGGTAGCCAACCTGTAGGTTCCTTTGTGCCCAGCTGTAGAGCATAAATCAGGCTTTTAACGAGGCTAGGGCCCTAAGATCTCAAACCGTGCTGGAATGCTACCTGCACAGCCATGCCAAAAATCTGTCTGGGTCTAGGGCTCCTATAGATCACTATGTTTATAAGGGGGGGCCATAGCCACCTACCCTGGGGATGGAAAGAGGGAGGGAGAAGAAAAGGAGGGTGGCAAAAGGAGAGCAAGTGCTATTTCTATTAGGTCACTGGGTTTAAGTAAACACGTGTGTTGTTGGTATGTAAGTGGACATGTATTGTGTGTGTTGCATGAGTATGTATTTTACCCAAGCAATCTGTTTCGACAACAGCATGCAAAAAAGACATGAGACAAAAAAGAGAGGTGGAGCCACAAGAGAGATACAGGAAGGACAAGAGGTGTCAGTAACAGGAGCAGATGACTCCAGTGAATCAGCAACTCCTGAGGAATCCTAAACAAAAGCAACAAAACATCTTTTTCTTCCCCATAGGAGGAAATCTAAAATAGCCTCAGACCTGTAAGGTACAGCTGGGAAAGAGTTGATGAGCAAGTTATGTGAAAAAAGTCTGTGTGCCTTTGGTGACAGAAGGATTTATTCACAGACAGCTGCAGAACAGGACACACACATGCACACACTGATTGACTGACTGGTTGTACAGCCTGCCGAGTCCACCTCCAAGCCATCGTTTCAGCTCAGAAAAGGTCCATGAACTCAGACATTCCACAACAGGCACTAGCCTGTCCTTAATTAAATAGTACAGCAGTATAGCTTTCCAATTCACAAGCTAAACTCCTGGACAGCTTACTGGCTAACCAACTGTAAATGAGCCAGTGTGGAAGTGTGGAAATTTGGATTAATGGCTGATCAGGGATGGGTAGAGCTGGTTTCTCAAGCTGCACTCTGCAGCACCACCTGAGATTTATGGGCCAGATGTTTGTGCCATTGCATCTCAGACAACAAGACAGACTATAAAATTTAATTTACAGAAGGCAACAGTAGAGGTTTCATGTCAAGCCTCCACAACATGCTGACATTTTGCTGCATCAAATTTTAACTGTGAAGAAAAATAAAAATAAAAATTAAAAAATCCCACAAAGTGTAATTAATAAACAACTTTCATGACATGTAAATATATGTTCCAGCAGAATTTGCCCCCTTTTCTCACTTTCTCATGTCACATGTACAATGACAACCCTGACAGGAATGTAACTCCACTCCCTGCCAACACGGGCTCAGGTTCTGAAGATCCTCCCTGTCATTTTGAGAGGGGCTGACAACCCCAGAGTGACGCAGAGGTCATGGGGGCAACAACCCCAGTGGACTGCTTGTGTTGCATTCCGAGAACTGAACTTTGTGGGTTTGCACAAGGTCAAACTGTAAAGATCCTATAGGCTCATTCCATACATGTCCAGCTGATATGGTGTTGGCCTACAGAAAATATCCTAGTGGGTGAAAGTGCCCAAGAAAGCTTTGGAGGCGACCCGGTGGCTATCTCATGTACCTTTGACTCTACCGTGTAGACATATAAAGACATAAAAAGATATGTTTGCTCTTAAAACACATGGCCTTTATTACTCTCGTCCGGTTTCATCACCTTTTCCAGCACACACAGGGGTAGCTGATGAAAAGAGGAATTAAGGGCACCGAGAGAACAAGGATATTATCTGAAGAGGAAGTGGTGTAGTTGAAGGGTGTCAAGAATGGTGTAAAAAGCTGTGGAGAGGAGAAGAAGGGAAAAACAAAAGAGTGGTGGACAGCTTTACACTGCAGCACCCCATTCTAGATTACATTAGTGGCAGCTGCTTCCTTTGTGTGGTTTTATGGCCTGGCCCCAAGAAAAAGCTGCTAAAATTTCATTTAATCTGCTGTAGAAACTCAAGTGTCTGTCAGCCACTCAAACAAGTAGGCCTAAAAGCACTATGCTCTCAGATAACTAAGGCAAAATAACGCTAATAATATCTCTCTTCGTGGCCATACAGGCAGACATTTTGTGTAACCAAAGAGGGCTCGCCTGCACTGCCAGTGCATGGGAAACTGGCCTGTTCTCCCTGTCCAGGCGCAGGCCCTTAATGGCGGGTGAGGAAGCCAGACAACGTCCCCCTTCTTCCCTCCCTCTCTTCCCCTTTATCTCCACCTCCTGTTCATCCTTCCAAGTCATTAGCTTATGTTACTCACTAAAACTATGAAGAGTGACCCTCAATTTCATTTAGTATGCCAGTGTACTTAACACCAGATGACAACACAGCTGCCACAGTTGATTTATTAATGTAAAATAATTGCATGAAAAAGCATATATTTGGCGCTAATTCATAATAGTTGCCTAATCTTTCAGATGCTTTGTGCATTGAATGATTGAAAATACCATTTGCATTTCATTTGTTAAAAACATTGCCAAAATAGTAAAAACCCATTTCCATCAAATTCAATAAACTTTCATTTGTTTCTGCAAATATACTTTGTAAAAAGAATCACTAAGGACTAAGGTTTGAAATTATGTTTCACAAGATGAATTCAGCAAAAACAAAAACATTAGTCAGTGAAATAGCATAAAGTTGAATAGGATGTGTTATAAACTGTAATTAAACAATGACAAAAAGTTAGCCAGAATTATCCTTAAAAAAACAAAAAAAAAAAACAAATGCTAGAATTGAACTGCCTTCTCGATATCCTGCCTCTACAGACTTAGATACCCCAAAGTAAACACAGAAAAGCCCACAACATTTTGCTGGCAGTGTTAGCCTGACACAAGCATGGAAGTTTGACAGCAGTGGTAACTGACAGAAAGCAGCAGCACAGGCAGTGGTTAGGGGCAGCTTCCTTCCTGGGCTTAAGGTTCACAGAGAGACAAGTCCATCCACACACATCCATTTTACTCAGATAAACTGAGGGGGAAGAGGCTACTTTGCCATGTGATGCCACTGCTGTAGCTTACGGCAAGAAGCAGAGATGGGAATAAATGCACGAGGCTCCTTTCCTTCAAGCCCTCTTGGATAATAAGATGGCAGGAGTGGAGGCAATGAAGGAGGAAGTGGGAAGTGAGAGAAGCAAAAATGAGAAAAAAAAATGAAAAAAGAGTGCACTAAGTAGAGATACAGAGACAGTTGGAAGTGAAACAGGTCCAAACCAGAAACTCATTCACTTAGACAAAAGTATGTTAGCGAGTTTCTGTCCCATTGGAACAAATCTCACTTGCAAACCACATCCATTAAAATCTAACGTATAATTTAAAAACAGGAAAAACACAACATTAATAAACAATAATCATCCACCTTTCTCCTAGTCTGTAGTAAAAGGCCATGAAAGGTTTATCTTAATTCCCAAATCCACACTATTCCTCTAAAACAGTGTAATGCATTTTCTGCCACTTGTTGAACAACCTGAGCTTCTGAAAACCCTTTCAGAAGCAGTGCATTGTTTTTCTACATTACATTAGTTCTATTTTCACAAACAAACTGAATGGCATCGCATAACAGTTATTCCTCGACTAGGAATGGTTGGTTTAGTTAAAGTCAGAAGCCAGTTTTAATACAAACTGTGCAGCACACTGAAGCAACCGTGTCCTAAATTTACATCCATTATCCTCTTTATTGTACTATAATGGTTTTAAAAATGCAACTGTCTCAATGAGGACAGAAAAGAGATTTGAGAGGTAAAGGAAAACTAACAGTGAGATACAAATTAGTGCTAATGAAGACATAGCAAACTGTTATGGGGGAGGGGTGGGCGAGGGCAAATTAACCTTTTTAATTGGAGAGTGGTAGCCCTCATTGGACCTTGCAGTTGGATCCAGAGTGCTGACAGATGATGAGAGGGAAATGGCAGGCCTATTACAGGCAATCTGGCCCTGCAACTTGGCAGACCACAGCAGTACCAGAGCCTGGGGAGAACAGGGCATGTCCAGCATGGAAAGCACTCCCTGCCAGACCGCTCACTGGCAGAGAAGGGCTTGCCTCAATAAAGGTATAAATAGCGAGTGGTTATCTTGGCACTTTGAACTATGGGGTAAAGGGTTGTCATAAGGGAGTCTGGTTTCTTGTCTGATAACAAAATACTACCTGGTCAAGAAAAAGGAGAAGGGCTTTGCTTTAATGAAAGAGAGAGAGAACCAGTCTGACAGGTATGAGAGCGGAGAAGAGGCCAGGGAGGGAGGTGTGGAGGTGCACAAAGGTACACACACCATTTGGCATGACTTGGTACTCATGCACACACACATGTGAGCGTGTTTTTAAACTCAATACATCTTCCCGGTTTTCACCAAGAAGTCAAATGCAAGAGAGAGACATCAGAGAGGCTAACTTCCTGTACGTCTGTCTGGATGCAAGAGCCATGTTTATGTCTGGGGATACAAGGAAAACAAACATCAAGGTCAGAGAATCTGGAATCTGTCCAAGCGATAGATAACCCCTTTCTTAACATACAGCCCCAGGGGGACACGAGGATTTAGGCCGAGCCCTTAGGCAGAATTTTACATTGACTAGCAGGACCTGTAACACGCTTCGAAGTATTTCCCAAGCTGGATACTTTAAACCTGACATCTGAAAGACATTTGTAAATAAACAACACAAACAAGAAAGATGAAGGTTGTTCATTGTTTTTCTTTTTTTGTATTTGGGTTGTGTTTTGTTTTTCTCAACTGAAATGCTGTTCCCTTAGTGCACACATACAGTCAAACTTAGTTTCATCCCATAGTCTCTACACTATAAACAATACCTCGTCCATTCTTCACGTACTGTCCAGTCGACAGCTGACGTAACCATAATCCTGACGTCTGGTCCTGAACACTGACCCCATTAGCCAGATGTTCATGGACATCTCTAGGTCATCAGCATTAAGACAAAGAACGATCAGTCCTCACCTCCATCCCACTCCAACCTCCCCTTACCCCCTTGTCTTTCTATCAGTTCATGTTTCACTTCACAGCATCATTTCTTCTGGGTACCTCTCACTTTGTCCATTTCAATAAATGCATCATGAGACACAGACAACATGCCATATTTCACTGACATTTTTGCTTTTAGCCACATCATGCAAAACTGTCCACAAAATTTGACACTTTTCACAAAGTTAATGCCTGTGAACACTCATGCTTGGACTGCATTAGCATCCTCTCCCTGCATCTTTCTCCTTCACTTTCGCCGTCTTTGTATCTGTCTCTGTCCATAAATACACGCACACATCCACAACCAGACACATGGCCGAAGAGAGCAGACTACCATCTGGGAGTAGTGGCCGGCTTTGTCTGGGGGGTGAAAGCGCAAATACGACCCCCCCCCCCCCCTTTTTGACACACACACACACACACATATAAACTATACACACAACCCTTGCATCGGCCCCCATTGCCCTCCCTATCCAACTGCTCTAAGTGTGAGAGCTCTTCTCATACAATCTGCACATATACATATGCAAATTCGTAGGGGGGTATTATAAAACAGGCATCATCACACACACACACACACACACACACACACATACAAGCAATATATTTAGTTGGCTTTGGCACCAAAGAAGCCATGCAAGAGTTTTGGAAAAGAAAACATGTTTCTGAGAAATAGAGCAAGAGCTGGAGGGCTGGAAGAAAAGACCAAAGAAGAGGGAAGATGAAAAGAAGAACCTTCTTTATAAATAACAAATTAATGTGAGCATGTGTGAAATACATGCAAAGCAAATGCAAATGGGATTGCATGCATTTACATGGACACACATATAAACACATGCACACAGACACGCAAAGATTCATTATCCATGTTTGCCCCCCAGCATGCATATGATAAACTAAAAAAAAACCTCACTCTATCAACCAGTGACGACTCTTGACACAAGATGCATTACAACTGTCCTTAAATTAAACTTCATATGAAACAGGAGGCCCTCTATGATATTAACAATGACACGCCACATATCACTTAATGATATGAAGTGGACACGTATAAGACTAGAGATGTACAGATTGATGAGTGGCGCATACATGGTGATTATTTGAACATTTCTGTTTCACAAAACAGGCCTCATGGCCTATTGAAATGTGATTAGAAAGGTTTCCCGAAGTAGATCAGGGAACTTGACAAAGGAAAGACAGAAAAAGAGAAAGAGAGAGCACCTGTATGGTGAGCTGAAAAGGGGACACCTTATCTCCTCCTATTCTTGGATAAACCTCCACATAGCACACATTTTCACACAAATATAGTACTCTACAAATCACTTTTCTCAGCACTTTTGTTCTTTTTCACTTTTACATTTAGGCATCTTCAGTGTTGTGCAATTTTTTTCATCGAAGCAGAGATTTTGATTTTACATCTTTCCATAAGCATGTCAGCCTGAGCCTCAGTTTAATGGTCTAGCAAGAACTCAAATGAAGAAATTCTACAATCCTACGGTGATGAACTCCTCTTCCCTGATTCCTCAGATGTTCGTGATGTGACAGAGCTTTTCTGATGTGCCATCTCGAAGCAGGGTGTGTGCGAGCTGAAAGCATTTGAAGTGGGATAGTGAACAGCCTGCTCTCAAAACCCAAGGGACACATGTGAGTCGTAATTTGGAGAGATGTGTCTATATTTCATAGCGTACACAGACACAAACACATTCACAGACACGACTGCCATTACTGCCACACGTGTACATAGGTGATATATGCATCAACGGATATACTCATGCAAATAAAGCTGTCACAGTTAGAAGGCTGCTCGCCCACACAACACAACAGTCCATTATGTACATCTTCCATATCAAATTCTCTCCCCCAGTTTTCACAACTCTCATGTTTGCTGTAATGTTTTCAGTACACAATAGCGGCAGCGGTGTTAAGCTCATGTTGCCCCATCAAGAGAAGAGCACCAACAACAACCAAACACTTTTCCCTCCTCTTCCCACCCTGTTTACGACCGGATCCATTCGTCTCTCACTTTGTTCCCACGCTCCCTCACTTCTTTTTTCTCTCCTCTACATTGTCCTGTGCCCTCAGGTTAGAGGTTCTCTCTGTTTCCTCCGCTAAAGCCTGAAAAACAGAGGAGGGCAAGAAGAGGCAAGCTGGAGAGAAGCGAGAGGAGGGCTGGTCGAAACGAGGCCTGTCCGACTGCCTCCTTCGGCCTGGCTGGCTAACCGGTCTGAACTGGTTCTGACATAGGTGAACCGGAGACGTGTCCTTTTCTGCCTCTGGACAAAAAAGAACCATGGTGGCATTCCATCGGCAGTCAGCAGGTACCAGAGAGGAGTGCATCAATGTGTATGTGCGTGCACATGTGCGAGTGCCTGTCTCCCAAGACCTTTGAGGCCTGGACCATTGCCAAGTTCATCTGTTAATGGACAGCTATGAGGAGAGCTGCCCCATCCCCCTCTTTCTCTCCTCTCTGTCTCTCCAGCAGCCGTGCCTGCTCACGACCCCCCCTTAACCTCCCCAACCCCCAGCCAGGCCTGCCCAGATACAGACCCTCACTCTCCCTCTCCCTCCTCCCCCACTCCCTTTCTTTCCCTTCCCCTGAAAGCTATATCATTCCCTTTCTCCCTCTCCTCCTCCTCCTCCTCACTGCCCCCCAACACTCTGTGCTTCTCCTATTCAAGATAAACAGAGTGCTTCAAGTTCAGGGGACACCCTGGGACCCTTTAACAAAGCCATCTATCATGCTGTCTGCCTGAGACTCCTTTGGCCATAGTCGGCTATGCTGCTGCTGCTGCTACGTCTCTCTCTCAATCTGTATGTGTGTGAGTGTGAACACACACAGGGTGGACATGGACCAGCCAGCCAGCTTTGCTAACTTGGACTAGCTACTTGCCTGAGCTGGACAATTTCCCCATTGTGTCAGGTCCCTCCAAGACCAGAGCAAAGACAGATCCTCAGTCCACCTCTTTGCTCAAAGAAGACAAATTCATGACATGAAGGAATGCCACGGAGCAGAGAATAGCATGGACACACAGACGTATGCTGCCGCTTTCTCTCCACACCTCTGAGACAAACTCTGCTGACCCCTCTCGGATTCCCCGAAGTCATACTGGGGGACGATTAACCAAACTGTCAACAGCTTAATAGTGTGGGAATAAGAGACTGACAGTAGGCCTACGAGCTGTGTGTAAACACTATGGAGATTATGAATGGTGCATGAGACAAATAGACAGTACGAGAAAACACACTGTTAGTACGAGATTCCTGCAATATCTCAGGTTGTTTTTTTAAATGGGAAAATTTTTTTAATCATTCATAAATATAATAACTGTTACAACTTTTGCATCTGGCAAAATATTACTTTTATTTGTTGTTTTTGAAACTATGAAAAAAAGGAAGCACTGAAAAAGACTGATTTAATTTGCCAGAAAGGCTGCAGAATAGTGGACTTAAAAAACTTCCTCCCAATTAGATATAACTACTTCAAACTAATGGAACTGATGTTAGTGGTACTGTCATCACAACATTACACTGAAAGCTGTCTCACATATTGTGATCACTTATCTGATTTCATGTAGTGGCCTCTGCTTTTGGGTCACTATACCTAGCTCACTATACCTTTCCAAAAACTGTCCTTGCTTCTGAGCAGGCTGTTTAAAAGTGTTTTACATGGAAAAATGACTCCAGCTCATGGAATATTACTGGGATATTAACAAGTAAAGGTGCATATACTTATAGGGCCTGAGAGAGACTTTTTCTGGCAAACAATTGTGACAAGAGCTGGCTAATCACCTCTTCACGCCACCAGCACACTACAGCTTTGGGAGAGGGAGTAGCAGTCACGCCATGGTCACACAAACACTCAAACACATTTCACTCTCTCTTGCTCCCCATCCCACTCCCTCGTCCTCTTCTCTCTGCTTGTCCTCATGGCTCTCTCTCTCTGACACACACGGCCACGGCAGCGGCCCCAAAAGCCCAGCAGCTGTCCTCACTAGCCTGCTAGAGAGGGGACTGGCCTGCTGGTTTTAGAGCTCTAAATTATCCATTAGATGTTATCTAGTTGTAGCAGGGCGATGCCATTCTGCTAGGAGCCATCAATCTTTCATAAGTCCCAGGCACAGCATACATTGGGATGCACTGGCAGAACCTCCTAGCACACCGCCTGCCCCAGCCAACACACGCAATGGCACGCAAACTTGGACAAGCACACACAGTCAGGGAAGACATCCATGCTCACAGTCAACAAATACACATGTATGCCGACAGGTACATAGTCTTCTGCGCTCAAGCTCAGCAGAAACAAACTGGACGTAGTTTGCTCAGGGAACAACCAGTTCTACATTTCTTGCTTTGTGTCTATCTTCCCCCCCTCAAGCACCCCTAACCTTCCTCCCTAAACAAATCATTTTGAGCCAAGCGCTGAAATTTTCACTGCCTAAACCATGTTTCACTATACCTTGCACTCTCCTGTTTTCTCTCCTCTTCCTCTCTCCCTCCCTCTACCCACTTTTTACCATGGCCTGGCAGGCAGGCAGGGCAGACATGTTCAGAATGCACTCCAGTAATGGGCTAATCAAAAATGCAAAACAATTGGCAATTACCGCGCGGGGCCCTAATGGTCATTAGAATTTACAACAAGGTAATGAACTGAGAGTCAGCTCAGTCCATGCATATTCATAAAGCAATCAGGCCTTTGAAGATTAAAGAAGCGCTTCAAATTTAAATGAGGGCGCCAGCATGTTATCAGTGAGATTCAGCCTGCAAAAGTAAAGGGTGCCTGGGACAGGAGTGTGCATTTATGAGCGTGTGTCTGTGTGCACTGAAGGTTGGGGGTCAGTTTGGTGTGGGGGAGTGAGTGGAGGTGTAAGTATGTGTGTGTGCATGCATGAATGCACAAGTGATTGTGATGTGTGTGCCGCTCTTAGTGGTGAGCCAGCTTGTGCCTGCATGCTTTTCATACAAGAATGAAAGCAAACTACTCTACACCAATACCCTCATATAGCCTCAAGTCATTCTAATACCCAAATTAAGAGTCTCTGAAAAATGAATGAACGCCCTATCTTAAGATCATCATTTAAAAGACATGGGATTTAAATCTAAGATCAAATGTTCAGTTAACTTGAGCTATTACGAGGCAATGAGCTTTTGAACACAAAACCCCCTGAGGAATACAGTAACCTATTAGTATACATTTATGAATAAGTGCAGCAGTAGACATGCTTTGCATACACATGTACGTGTTAAAGCACTCCAAGCCTATCTCCCACTCACATACAAACATAAGGCTGTGAGTTTTCACAAGTGTAACGTCAGACACAGGGGCCCTCTCTGTCTCGTATCTCTGTAGTAGAGATAAGGCTGGCGAGACACAGCTGTAGACGACCACCCACCCACATACAAAAGGTACAAATAGACACACAGACACACATTTATGCATTATCATACACGCCTGCACCCACACACACATACTGACAGGCCAAACCCAGTGCTGAGACCTGTAGTGGGACAGATAGTGGAGGAAGAACACTAGAGAGACAGATAGTGACCAGGATCAGTGGGTTCAGACTAACATGACGCCCTTGTCTCTGTGGCTCTCCCATGGCCTTAGCATTATCACCATGAGTATGAGGAAGACAAAGCAATGGTCCTTCAGCCCCACAGCTATAAACATTACAGTCACAATAGGAGCAGCATAGGTTGACATGACATAGTAATTACTGATAAAAGATTTTAAAAACACCCTGAGAGAGAGAAACAAAATCAATCTATGAGTAAGGACCTGCAGCATTGTGGCATAATAAATAATTATCTGCAACATGAATTATGTTGTATGCACGCTAACCCCAAACTAAACTCCCTAATTCCTAAAATACCTCTTCTCTCCTTTTTGTTCACATTTGCCACCTCCTGAGCTACAGCTGTATCAAAGATGCTTTTTCTTCCCTCTTTCTTTTCTGTCTAAAAATAAAGTCATTAACCTGCAGGTGGTGAAGCCGGCGGCTGGCGTGACAGGCCCTGACGCTGTCAGATGACCCCTGACCCTGTGATGTGACTGTCTGCCACACTATTGACAGGACGACGGCAGGACACACTTACTTCTGAGAGTACTTTTTCATCCTTTGTGACGTGGCTGTGGACAAACAAGGTTGTTTCTGTTGTATGGTTTGATTTGACAGTAGGTAGAGGGGATTGAAAACGGCTGTGTGTGCGCATTTGTGTTGTGTGTGTCATCTGGCTTGTTCTGCAGCCAATTCTTAGAGAGGGAGAATGAGCTCGAGTGGATGTTGGAAGTCTTTGAGAGGTGTAGACACTCTAATGTAGCCAAAACTTTGCGTTTCGACTCCCCCGAGACAAACTACTGCTTTGAGGGAGTGCACGACAGACGAGGACAGCAAGGCAGAGAGAGAGAGAGAGAGAGAGAGAGACAGAGGGGAACGAGACAAAGAACAGGAGGGGAGGGGGTCGAAATAAGGATCATATGTTTCTGACAGATCTCATCAAGTCACAACACTTCATGGGACCACTGCCACAACACATTTAATACAGACATAACACAGGTTCACAGGAGGGGGTTTACACTGTACATCTGTGTTTGTGTGCATGTGCATCTGGGGGGCACATTGTTGTGTACATAGAACAGGTGTGTGTCTGTGCATGTTTGTGGGTTGGTTAAGTGGGTGGATGCATTAGTGTGTATGTGTGTGCCTTTGTTGTCTACATGTTTGTGTGTTTCTATGTGTGTGCATACTTCAACTAGCCTCCACCTGAATGGCCTGAGGCTGTGGTACCAGGGTTGTTAGAAGACAAACAGAGACACAGGAAGCACAAGCCAGGAGCCCTGAGGACAGTGCAGACACACACACACACACACACACACACACACACACACACTACTGCATACCTACCCTTAGGTACACTCCCGCTGTCTGTCAGACACAAACCCGCCACCTCACCATAAGTTCTGCTTCCTAAACCCACAAAACATCACTTTAAGACACAGATACACCTCCTCTACCTCCGTGTTACACAAACACACACACACACACACATTTATGCCCTGTCTGTCCCTCAGGCCCAGTGCTCTGTGCCAAGTCTGGCCTGGCATGGTCCACAGAGGGGTGTCCTCAGGCAAGCGTTGCCAAGTCAAAGACCCTTTCATGTTCAGCCTGCACGCCCAGGGTAGTAAAGCTTTAACAAACACCTCGATACACACTTTTTCTGCCTCTCACACACACACACAAACTAAAAGCTATAAACAGTTTAAGTGGTCAAAACCGCATTCAAACACACATGCACATACAGTTTCACCCAGCATGCACACTCTGGATGTAAACATCAGCTACACTTTTCAGCACTTTTAATACAGCCAGAGTAGCTAACACTCTGTTTAACACCAAAAAAAGGGGTTGTTTCTGCCGACAACATTTGTGGGTGTTTAGAGCTTGGCTTGAGAAAACAAGAATGTCCTCTATGAAAAATTCATCCTAAAAACCAGTACTGTTCACCTTCATTAAAACTTAGCAGAGCCCACAGCCAAAAATAGAACCGATTTTATCAGAGCCCAGAGCAACTGTAGGATCAAATTAGAGTCAGTTTTAGCAGACAATGGAGTGCTTATGTTGAAAATATTAGCCGGTGTCCAATAATTACAATAGCATGCATCTGTGCCTTTTCAGTATCAATTAAAGTGATCACAGAAAGGCACACACCGCATGTGAACTTGCACCCCGACCCATATGCACACGCACACAGACCGACACTGGCCACAGAAAAAAGATATCACTACCAAGGAGCCTCACCCCCCTCTGCTCACACACTCGCCAGGCACTGCCCAGCCCCCCAGTTCTGCCTGACAGATATCCTGTGTGTATATGTGTGTGCTTATGAAGGAGAGATGGAATGGGGGGGGAGGCTGGTGGTTTGGAGAAAGGTGGCACGGTGCCAATATGGAGCTTGCTAAATACCTTTGTCTCCACAACACACAGGGACGAGCAGGACAGGCAAGCTGCTGCAGGAAGACACACTACAGACATCGCCAGAGAGAGGTGTTGCAAGAAATATTGCTCTGCTGTTTGAATGTTTTCCTCCTCATAGAGAAAAGAAGGGGAAAGGTGGTTGCCATAATTAACTCAGTATTGATTCAGAACCCAGGTTACAATGGAGGCAGAGTGGTGGAAAGAGGCAGAAGTGTGAGATGGTGGTCGATTTGAGCAGCTACAATGGCCTCATTAACACACATGACTACACTGGCAAGAATGCAAGAGGTGTTAATGCTGGGATGGATAAATACACACCACTGTAATGTAGCAATACCAGGACAACATTTACTCATAGTGCAACAGTTAAAAAAATCCAGTGAAGACAAATGATTTGTAAAAATATGGTATGTAGGACATGATAAGGCCTATACACAGTAGTGTAGTTCTTCAATGGTCCTAATCCTAAATTATAACAATGAAAAGCATCTTGCTCCAATTACTTAGTGCAGGAAGACCAAACGATCACTTATCCCACTGATAACAATCCCATTTATCCTGTTCACAGAATAATGAATGTGAATGTAAATACAAACCATGAATCTACTTCACTGGTATACCTCTTTAATTGTGATTATATCCTGTGAAATAAATCCAGTTTTTACAGTACGCTCCAGTTTGTGTGTGAAACCGTCATCTGGTCTTTTTCTGGGCCATCCATAATCTGGAGACAAGCTATGGTGTCCCTATGCATATCTTAAATTGTTTATCATGCAAATGACGGCACACAGGCTGTTCTGCCCTCTTCTAACGGCCCAGGGCTCCAGACTGCAGACCCCAGCCCCAGCTGCAGCCAGAAGACTCCCAGACAGTCTAAGCTGCCCCGTAGAAGAAAACCAAGAGCTTCATCTCTCGTTTTTTAGTGTACTGCAGAGAACACCCTACCCCATCCCACCCCACTACCCCCACCTTCAGGTTCAACCATTCTGGGCATCAGTTCTTCCCTAAATGTAACTAAAACTCTTTTCTACTTAAATCTGTCATCAATGGAGGGAAAGGACGAATCACATTTACCAGCTTAGAGAACATTTTTAAAGATACAGCTTGTGAGAAATGTAATAGATGAATTGGACATGAATCCAGGATGGCAGAGATGCAGCGCAGTGGGAGAATGTGTATTGAGATGCCTCATCTCAGTGTCATCTTCTAACTGAGTGGGGTGAAAGAACATGGCAGCTAGCATATGGGGTATGGGGTGGCGCACTGGCACTGCCAGTCTGGATCCATCAATCTTGGGTATGGAAAACAGAGGTGGGGGAGGCTGACTTCTATGCATATGTGACTGATGTGGAGTCTGATCTGCATCGTGGCTGTATCTCCTGCAACTTCCCTTGCGGGTTTACCTTTTCCTTATCTGTAATCTTGACCTTATACATTGGTCTCTGCTATCACACTGACACGAAAAGGAGTATAGATGAACACAAAGAGCAGGTAAGAGAGGGTTATCGCAGTGAAAGGAAGGATCACAATGCAGATTCTCTCAAAGTGAATGTATTCATTATCAATCCAAGCCATCTTTGATTGTTACATAACATTCAAATACATAAGGCCTAAAAATAAAACCCTGCTCAAAATGCTGACCTTACGATATCATGTGAACTCCAGTGCATGATGATCTAAATGAGCAAAGAAAAACATGTTCGAACAGCTGACAAGGCCAAAAGGCATGTCAGATGTGTGTGTGTGTGTGTGTGTGTGTGTGTGTGTGTGTGATTATGTGTCGTGTGCATGTATGTGCGCTCACACACAGGGAAGACTCAGCAAACCGCACACTAATGAACAGTGGTCATTCTGTATGGCGGAGGCCTAAACACTTAACGAAAGCTGTACTTGCTTTAAAATGTGATCTGAAAAGCTGCAGCCCTTACTAATACAGTACAGCAGTGTGTATTGTTGAGTGCTGTTCTTCATGCATTTATCTTAAATTAAATCCCAACTGCCAGACTATGAATGCAATCTGGCCTACGATATCGGATGTGTTAAAGGAAATTAATACATATTCAGATAAGCTGGTTAAAATCAAACCTCACTCAGTAAGACTAGTCATAAAGGACTCATGCTTGTTTGCACAGCGACTCATGTTTTCACTCCAGCCTCATTTAGCCCCAGTGGACAACCAACAAACCGACCAGCCGTCTTAAGAAGTCCTTAATTACTCAAATCAAGAAAAACACTGACAATTAGTGGCTCTTGGGTTCCTCAAATAAATGCTTCTTCCTTGACAGTTCAGCATAATTACATTCTTTTCTATCTCTTTTTAATTTTAGCATCAGAGTGAGCCTTTGCAGGCGCATATTTGAGGGAACTAGAGATATGGCAGTGTAATAAGCCAGGGAGGGATAGAGACACTGCTCTCACCACCACATGAGAGAAAATGTGGAGGCCACAGGATCTGAGCACATCTGTGATGCAGCATCACACCAAAAAAAAAAACCTTTTTTGTTCTCTTTTATAATTTCTTTCTTTGTCTGTCTCTGTGTGTCTTTTTCACTGTCTGCAAATGTTTCCTTTTCTCACAATCATTTTCAGGATGGCTGGTCTTCATGTGGGTTCATGGCTCAGCTGAGGGAGATTCACTGGTCCTAAATTTGGTCCTAAATGCAGCAGCAGTTTGTTTCTTGCACTCTATTTATGCAGATGGGATACATTCACACTACCAGAAGCAAAACCACACAAATCAGATAATTTCATTCGCTTTACCCCTCTATGAACCTCTTCAGAGTGTGACACACCACATAATCCATTTTCACATTTTTTATTCAGTCATTTACTCCTACAGTGCAGTTGATACAATGCTGTATGTTTACCTGTAATGTTCTCCTGCTTGGGGATTATTCCTGACAAGGGTGCAGATAAACAATCCTCATCTTGTGGCGACACCTGAACAGCCACCTCCACGGGGTGACACACCCTCCGTGGGTGTTGATGGGTCCGCGAGTGTGAGGAGGATGTGGAGAGGGGCGAGGCAAGAGGGGAGGATGGTGGCCTGTCCAAACTTTTGTCCGTACAGAGGCTCCCATGGCACTGCCTCCGTTTATGTTCAATGAACAGCAGGATGTCAGCCAGGGGGAAACGAGAGTGGCACTGGCCGCAGGTCAGCAGGTCCTGGTCCCCTTTTAGGGGCTCACCCTGAGCCACTCCCAGCCTGGGGGAGTCCTGAGAGTCTTCTTCTGGTAAAACACCTGACAGTGGCTCAGCTGGATGAACAGACAAGGAAAAACATGTGAGACACAGAACAGAGAGGCTGTGGTTCTGTGCAGCTTGTAAACATGTACATCAGTTATATAGCACAGTACAGCTGAAATAGACCAACATCTACAGTAATAAGGTCATGTTGTAAGATGTGTATAAAAAACTTTTAGAAAGAAAGAAAGAAAGAGCACAGAGACTACTTCGATAAGGACTGACATGTTCAGCTTGCAGGCAGCAGCCAAACGATTAAGTTGCTTGACCCTCTTTATTGTGCTGCCAATCTCGCTTTTTTAATGAACCTAACACCTCTGAGAATCAAAAAATAGATTCTAATTTGAGTTCAAGATGATTGGACCCCATTTCGTTAAAAGTGCTGGGATCTCGTGAACCAAGGTTAGACATTGAGGGGTTGGATGTGGAGTAGGTCCCTGAAGTACCGACAGAGAGAGAGAGGGAGAGAGAGAAGAGAGAATGTGAGAGAGCATTTTAAAGAAGTAATCTAGCCACACGGTAAACGACATTGGGTGCCCCGACTGGGATGTTGAGATAAGATTTGATGAATTCTTGCAGCCGGTGCAACCTTTAATTCTGTGTCGGGTCAGATGAGAGGGTGGTGAGGGACTATGCAAGATAGACCCTGTTACCTGTATGTTGAACTGCATTAAAGATGAGGGAATTTGCTCCTATTTTACTGGAGCTTATCTTAACCAGCTTATGTCATGGACATTGGAAAAGATGTGTGAAGCTGGGTTAGGTGGAAAGATTTTCTTCACACCAAATAATCTAATTTTGATGCCAGGCAAGAGTGATGTGAATAAGTTTGAAAACTAAAATGCAATTTGTTTTTTTAGACATCTGACTACACCAGAATTTAAAATAGTTTAGGCCAGTGTTTCCCTGTGGGCTCCAGGAGTAGACCTGTTTTACTCCCATACAAGTCGTTAGGACTCTTTCCCTCATTGGTAATTTAAGTAGTTTACACTTGCATCAACTCAGTCCCTGTAATCACAAAAATAAATAATTTCTCATTTTATACATTATGGAAGTTTTTTTTAAGTTTGGTTTTATAAACACTGTCTTTATGAGTCAGCCCTCACTTTGCTTTATAACAGCTCACCTTAAAATTAAAAAAAAAAAAAGAAAAAAAAAAACAATTATGGATCAAAATCATTTTGCTGCAAACTATATCATTTTACAATGAATTAAAACGATATTGTTTGCTTAAATGTTACAGCCTCTGTTGCGTCTACATCTGCATGTTTTAAATAACTCTTTAAAATTTCTACATATTTTCCTTTCCCACATAAATAACACATGAGGATGACAAGGAACATTAAATATAAAATTGCTGTTTCTCCTAAAACGATCTTGCTTGCGCTTGGTCAAGCAGCACAGGGATAAAGTGGATCAAGTTCAAGTTCATAAGTGGCCTACATAGACTACAATCATATTGCGCCCCCCACTGGTAAAACCTTTTGCAATTATTCTACAAATGAACACATATATGTTGCGAAACCATAACTGGTTAAAAAAGAGGAAAGCGGAGACCGATGACGAAGAAAACATATAAAAACGAAAGACATGCATGTGCTCCTTCTGTTCACCATGATCTCAAATGAGGACAGTATGTGTTTCATATCCTTTTCGCATCCACTGAGCGCACATGACCGTATGAATATGCAGTTCCTTCTATCATCACATCAAACCTGAAGAATAATTTCAGCACAAATACAGCTGTGCCATCATACTATGAACATCTCATCATGCACTTTTTATTAAAAGCATGCAGTTTATCACAGCACACGCGTAAAACGACTTGCCTCCGTTTCACTCCATGTTCGTAAAATAAAGAGTATCGCGCAGGGAGATATCTGTGGATTTATGCAAATGCTCTATATTAATGACATCGCATGACCTCGTACACATTTAAAACATTGTGTAATAGTGCAGTTTGGCGGAGGTGAACGGTGGGGCATAAACTGTGCCTTATAGGTAACGCACACGAGGTCTCTGCGCTGTGGACAAGTGGATATGTAAACACCACTTCCCCTTGTCCAAAGCAGTCAAAACCTTTGTAAATACAACCTTTACAGGAAAAAGAAAATAAAACATCAGAAGAATGCGGGTTGTTGGAGTGGAAGTGCTTTACGCACAACACCTCCGTTTGCGCCTGATGAAAACTTATGGACGGACCGCAGCGGCACACAGGCTCCGGCTGCTTTCATATAGGCAAAGGTCTCTGGCCATAAAGGTTGTGCATGTCCATAATGGCGAAAGGAACCTTGAAGGGTGCGTTACACAACACATGAACTACGGCAAGTTTACGCTCTCTGTCACATTTCCTCCAAACTTTCACAGTCAGATTCCATGTTCATTTAAAGAACCTGTAGTCCTGGTCATGTGTTTGCGGTCTGTTATTTCACTGAGGACAGCAGTGGTTCCGTACGTGGCCTGATCGAACCTATTAAACATTTCCCAAGGAAGTTGCCCTTAAATGAAAAAAAACACACAGACAAGAGGCAGGTCGCGTGGATGGGAAGAAAGCAGCAAAATTCATCTCCACTTACGCGAAAACTCCCGTTTGCTCAAGTGCTGGGGTTTGCCTTGCTTGCGGCGAGACATGTTTGTTTAGTGGCGGCTTTTCAGCTGAGTTCACATTGGGAAATCCGTTCCTACAAGGTAGACTCCAAGTGAAATATCTTCATTGATGCATCTGACATCCAAAAGGGGAAAAAAAGAAAAAAGAAAAGAACTGCAGATCATACAGCGGGTGAGGCGCGCGTCTCTGGCTGTGCGGAGCTCTTCATGACTTTTTTCGCAAAGAGAGAGAGAGAGAGAGAGAAAGAGGGAGAGGGTGATGGGGGTACGAAGAAACCCCCCTGAGCTGCAAGTTCAAGTGCGGACGTGACGTTCCTGCGAACTTGAACGTCAGGAGATGGACGGACTGAGACATACAAAACATGGGCAGGGCGAAAGCAGCCGATGGGAGGGGGACAAGCAGTAATAAAAGCAATGGACACTCATTATGGACTACCTATGGAAGGAGGGAAAAAAGGGAAGAGAGACCCCGAAGACACCAATGGACAGAGGGGATCAAGGGGGCTGGGCTAAAAGAGAGAGAGAGAGAGGGAGAGAGAGAGAGAGAGAGACTTGAGTTGTCCTGAAAGCAGCACAGAGCGCGTGAACCAAGGAGTGTAAAACAACTGATCCACGCAGCGCGCATTCATTCATGTTTATTAGAGATGTTTGGATATGCAGCGATTATATACAATTATAGATTAAAGGGCCATTGGAGGCCATTGGATTCTAAACGTGATTATTCAGATGCATTTTAGTGGAAAGACAGTGTTTACTTGCCTGACCGTGAAGCACTGAAAATAAGCAAGTTATCAAACAATAAATCCTATGACTTGAAAGAAAGAAAGAAAGAAAGAAAGAAAGAAAGAAAGAAAGAAAGAAAGAAAGAAAGAAAGAAAGCCATTAAGATTAAATAAGCTGCATTATATCATTACTGTAATAATAATAATTCATAGAGGAGGAAGGGGAAGGTCGCCAAACCTGCTTTATAACAACTAAATAAATAAGACCTCTAAGACACTATACTGACACATTGATTTAACAGTATAATTCAATTTAATATCACATTACCTCAACATGTAAATGTATTATACCCTGAATGTTAACCGTTCATAGAAAATAATCAAATAAAAGTGCAATTCTGTCTTTTTTGTGCTTATAGGACAGAGCATAAACTGGAGAATAGGCCTACAACAGGTAGCCTATTAAAAGCTAGAAGGTGGTTAAAAAGAATAAATTCAGGCATTTGTGGCCAGTGTAAAAGCTGTAACATTCTTTATTTGTGTAGTATATAGAGCGAGAGATGGGACCTATTGACTTGATTTAGGATGTATAGCTGCAGAATCTGTTGATATAGTTATAACAAGCTGTTTAACTGTTTTATTTTGTCTGAAACTACAACACATAATGCAGGGTCACAACACATAGAAGACACTGATTCATGCTTTTTCGTATGCAATAAATGTAAATGTAATAAAGAGCAAAATTAACCCAAACAAAAACCATGAATGACGTTGCATTACTTCTGGATAAAATTCACCAAATTAGACATTTTTTTTTAACACCTCACAGTGAGAGAAATCTGCATTGAAATGTTGTTATTCTGAACAAACAGGTTTAGTTTGCAGAGTTGGTTCCCGTAGAAGTGTCAGTGTTTGTCTTCTGAAGCCTCACAGTAAAGGATCAGGTTGAACTACAGAGCATTCCTCATGTGTCATCTCAATACTTTGGCTCCATCTAGTGTCTAAACATAGGAACATTAAACACAGGGTCACAGCAAATACTCACCTATAGTATGTTGTTACATAGAAGTACCATGGAGCACCTTGATAGTGTGTTCACTGTTGTTGTTTTTTGTTCTTGTTCTTGTTCTTCTTCTTCTTGTTCTTCTTGTTGTTGTTGTTGTTGTTGTTCTTCTTCTTCTTCTTCTTCTTCTCCTTCTTCTTCTTCTTTCTAATAATAATAGTATTATTATTACAGTTCAGATGCTAACATGATTAAATAGATTTAAAGTTGTAACACATTAATTTAGATGTTCTAAAATAATGAAATGCAACTTAAATCATTCAAATAGCCAACTTCATTTCACAGTAAAAGAATATAATGTGTTAAATATTAGTTGAAAATTTTGTTACATTTACAGGCTGTTTTCAGTAACTTACATTCTAAATGCAGTTACATTAACTAAACTTAAGATCATTGCAGTTGTTATTTTATCATCAATAATATAGTTTAAATTGTTCATTATAAAAGAATACAATGCATGAACACATAAGTATCGTCAAACCTTTTTTGATTATTAAGTATTATTTTTTCAAAACCTTCAAAATCAGGTGGAAATTCTAAATGACTAATACAGTACTGAACAGAAGTCTGAGGCCACCTTCAGCTTTGTTATTTTTGCAGGATTTAAATGAACACACATATTTATTCCTTGTTCTCCTTTCTTCACAAAACACAGGAAATATTTTCACACCCTTAAATGACACAAAAAATAAAATTAAACAAGTGGTTCCAGGCACAACAAACCCCACCTCTCGCATGTATTGTAGTTTATTTTGGCATCGATCCAGCTGATATCATCATGTCTATGCATATGCTGATGTCAGCATCTCAGTTGCCTCTATATATGTGCCAAGTTTAAAATAAGTTGAACCAAAATCGGTGTTTTTATAGACATTTGCAATTTCCCCCATTATAAGTATATGGGGAAAAATATTTTAAAAATTCATAAAAAATTTTTTTAACTTTTACCTACATTTCCCAAAATGTAACCACATCCATTCTGGGTCACTGGCAATCTATAAACCCAATTTAGTATGAATTTAACCAATAGTTTTGCTGCTTGAGTGTTAACAAACAAAGAAACAAACAAACCAAACCAAAAACAATACCCCTTGCCTCCCCTTTGGGGGACGGGGTAAAAATAAACTAAATTTGTTCTAAAGGTTAAAGTCTCTATTTAGTGTGACCCCTGACCTCATGAGAAGAAGCAGCACAAACAGTTAGAAACATCTGACATGTGTTGCATGAAACCTGGTATAAAACACCAGAACAATTATGTCATAAATCTATTATTGTCCGAACAAAAAGCTTAAAGACATGTTAAGTGCAAAGAGAGGTCACACTAAATATTACCACTTTGGTTTATAGAAGCTGTTTTTTCCCTGAAACTTTTGTTTTTAATTCTGTAATAATAGCTCAATAACCTATAAACAGTGATGATTATGTATTTAAAATGTACTTATTTTTCTTAATAAATTTCAGGTTGTTCAGGATATTCACATTTTTTTGTGACAGAATAGTGTGTAAATTTGAACGTTTTCATTATTTAATTTGACATTTTTCCACTAAAACAAAAAGCAATACTTTTGTTACATTAATATTCTGTCTTGTCTGATTGTGTTTGTTCCTTGTTTTTTGTGTGCTTGTTGATTGTTATGTTTTGTTTGATTGCTGTTGTTGTTTACCTTGTCTTATTGTTTACTTTATTGCGTATTCATTTGTGTTGCCTTTAATGAGTTATGTATATATGTGTGTACTTATTTATTTATTTACTTTTCTGGTATGTCAGTATGGGTGTGTGTGTATGTATGTGTATGTGAGGATGGTAAGTGAGGTTAATTACTAACAAAATCTAAGATCTAAGGGACTTGACTTTTCATATATTTTGCTAATAGGAAGCTAAAGGATAGACTGTTGTGTGGAGAAGGGGCGGGATTAAGTAAGTTCTACTTCCTCCAACTCCTTTTTGAAAGTGCAAATGAAGTCATGTATAGTATAAGTTTTGTTTTTTGTTTTCTTCCATGACTTCTTACTACCTGTTTTATTTCTAAGGACTAAGTAAGATACTTCATCTTGTTGCATATTCAAAATAAACTAAACTAAAAAAAAGAAAGAAAGAAAGAAAACTTGGACTTATCATTATTTAAAGATTATTATGCTGTTATTTTACTGGTTTGAGATGGAGAGGCTAACCTGCTTTGTCACTGCTTGTGTATTTATCATCATTTTCCACAAATCCACAGCTCGCCCTTTTTAAGATGCTGTTCCAGGCCGCTCACAGTTTGCTGTCTTCAGGCCTCTACTATTACATAACCTTCCGTTCTGTTCCTTCTTGAGGACATAGCGCCACCGTGAGGCCCAGACAGGCCAGTGTTGGAGGAGCAGGGCTGGGCAGCGGGTATGCAGGAGCAGCAGCAGGACCACCGCTTCTCCCAAACCCTCCACATATCGGATGCTGATTGTTTGCACACGGATCAGCTGGTGAGTGACATTTGTGCTCCTCCGTTTGTTTGGCTTTACCGATGCTTCCTCCGGTCCTCGACGGTGAGGATGGACGCGCTAAAATGAACATCGCTGTGTTTGTGCGACAAAACCTATAGGCTATGTCGCCCGGAACCAGAAAAGAGAGCCTGATCTGCACATCACTATCCTAAACCTTAACCCGATTCAGTCTGCGTTCAAACACGTGATTATTGGTATTATGTGTTTGTAAATTAGCCTGCGTTTGGTGGAGAAGCGTGCGTAAATCCACGGGGATATCCTAGTCGTGGATAAATAGGCTGCTTCCATATGACAAGTCGGTAATTAACACACTGGGACAGGCCTACGTGGATTTCCACCATAAAACGCGTGATATTTACTAAAAATCATCTTATTTTAAGTGAATCGTCCACCCTGGAGTGATGTTAAACCGCTCCGTGGTAAACGCTGGACTGAGACATGGCCTAACCGGGCTAATTTTCTGCCTGTCATTGACCGACTATGAGCCGTGGGTTGCCTTTGCTTCCACGCAGGGTTGATGTATGATAATTTGCAGAGTGGATTTATATCCGCCAGTGGATGGGGACCCGTGTGCGGCCAGGCGTAAACACCGAAATGTGGGCCACTGAAGCCAGTCTGATAGAAGGGTTAACCCGTCCATCCATAGAGAGGAAGAGAGAGAGAGAGTGAAGGAGGAGATGTCACGGCCCATTCGGATGGAGTTAATGCACACACACCATGTATAGGCCTACACACACACACACACACACCTACACAGAACACACACACATACATACACAGGAAGCGCAAATTTGACCTAGTGTGCGTAATTGAAGCCCGTTCATTCACCTATGGGTCCCACAGAGCGTGAGTCAGCAAGGCCTGCCTGCTGATGATGGTGAGGATGATGATGATGATGATGATGCTCCCACAGCAGAACCGGCCGCTTGTTTCTGTGAACAGAGCTGTTGTGTTTGTTGTTGTGCTGTTTTATGTGCATGGAAATCATATGAGAGCATCATGGGGACAAGGGATGGATTTTCACAGGAGATGATGATTGCTCTCTTTCTTATCTCTGCTGGGTACTTTTTCTGGGTTTTGTTGGAAATATGTGATGTTGTCCTGTGGTTGATCGATTAAATTAGCTGTTGTGTTCTGCTTTTTTTTTTTTTTTTTTTTTTAAATAATTTCCCCAAAGATATCCATCCTCACTTGTTTCCTCAGTATCTGCTTCCTCTCCCCCCCCCCCCCTGCAGTGACATGGATCTGGATTTTTATGGGTGATTCTGCTGAGTAATTCAATTTGGGAGTTTTGCAAGATGCCTGCACCTCTGTAAGTATACAGCAGCAATTTTTCCCCCCATGTTGTCAGTTGCTCTACAGCAGAGCTAAGTATGTTACTGTCTTCGGGTGATACCTGAAATAGCAACTGTACATCTAACACCCTCTCACCCACATGCTCGTCATTTGCTTGTAATTGCATAAAACAGGATGCCTCTTTGACTCCTGTGAAGCCCTGGAAGAAGTTTTTATCCATCAAAGCATGACTCACAAGATGAATTTAGAAAGATTCAGACACAGAGAGATAGGTAGATACACAGTGGATATTGATGTTTGCTTGTTTGTTTACTTCGAATATAACATTAAAATCAAACAACAAAAAAGATTTGTATTAGAAAAGAAAACATTCAAAACGGAGCGGGATGATTTTTAACTTATATACTATATACACTCCCTTATCCCATCCTTCTACCTACCCTAAATTCCCATGTCAGATCCCATAAATAACTTAAAAATCCTACACATCAGATTAAATTCTGACTAAGCACAAAACACAAAATGCTAAATATATTACAGATGTACTTTGTCCATTTCACAACAGCATTTCACATCAAAATAACTTCTAACAGTAATATACATATCAAAAACAATGTTTGTGTTCTCAGCAGGATGCTTTAAGGGTGAAAGGTGAACCAAGGCAGAGATGAGTCTGACTTCCTGGTTCCTGGTGAGTGGCGGCGGGACACGTCACCGTCTCCCCAGAGAGATGATCTTCGTGGGGAGGGACGACTGTGAGCTCATGCTGCAGGTAAAGCAACTCCAGTGGATACAATCTCTGAGCTGTCATTTCTTCAGACTGCTGTGTCTGATGCATTGAGATTAGCACAGATTACACTGATGGAGTGGATTTTGTGTGATTCAGTCCCGCAGTGTGGACAAACAGCACGCCGTCATCAACTACGAGCCAAATACAGATGAACATAAAGTTAAAGACTTGGGCAGCTTAAATGGGGTGAGTGTGTTATTTATTTGCTGTCAAAACCTCTCCATTTGATGCTTTAAAGAGTTTTATATCATACATCATAGTTTTACAACATATGCTAAAGCTTCAACATTAATTCTAGTGCAATTATCCATATGTAAATCATGATTAATTCTAACACTGAATGGTTTTATCTTTAAATCGCTGCTGAAGTTCAAGAAATCGGTTTGATTTAAAGAATTTACTCCTGTGTATTATTATTATTTTCACTACTACATTCTTTAAAATACATTCAAAGTGTCAGATATGGTATTTTAGTTTAATATCAGTCATAAAATCACATTTGAAGGGGTATAAACTTTTTTTTATTCTATAAAATTCACTTCTATTTTACAAAATTAGCTCCTTTTTTGTTATTTACTGCAGCTACAAACCTTTGGCTAAATGCAGTGTAAATATTTAGACCAATCACAAAATTTGATTGTTTGCATTCAAATACCAGAGACACACATCAGTTTTTACTCTTAACTACACTCACATTCGATGGTCTCATCCCTATAATATTATCATTAAACACAATTTCTTTCTGTTTGTAGACATTCGTCAATGACGTCAGAATACAGGAGCAGATCTATGTCACGCTGAAAATTGATGACAAATTGAGGTTTGGATATGATATCCTTTAAATATGGTCTTGTTTTATGTTTCCGGTGGCAGTGACACACAGCCTTCGGACATGGACTGCTCTGTAACTTTATCTGTTGTTGAATAGCTTTGAATGCTCATTGTACTCTGCCTTGTGCATAATAGATAAGGCGATCAGTGCATGGTTGTCGTTGTTGTTTTTACCTTAACCTGCCTCACATACCAACCTGTTCACTGTGGTTCGAGGAGAGCTACATATTCCCGAGGAGGCCCTGAAGGTTAGCCAGCACACTGTGCATGTAATGAGAAACTGATTGCTGTTATTGAAAGCTCATGTGTTCACGTCAGCATACGGAGTAAATATGCTTGCTCAAAAACATGGCAGCCAGCTTGTGTTTTTTCATCAGTTTATAGAAAGTACCTGAGATGTAGATTTCAGTCAGGGACAGCAAAGAATTCTGCTGAATGTGGGGAAAACAGTACTTTGTCAGAGTGATGAATCTGCTTTTTCATCACAGTAAACTGCACTGGTAGAAATAAAAAGGCAAGGTAGATGCATAATCGAATTCAGAAGTAGAAGGAATATATCTTCGTGACATAGAGTGTTTCATAAAGTTTAGTTTCTTTATAGTTACTAGTTTTACAGTCCTGTTTAATCTTTATCACTCTAAATTCTTTCTGTTGTCATCCCATCTTTCATGAGAAGCATGAGAAGCTCAGCAGCCAGCTGCAACTCAATCAGAAAAAGCCTATGGAGGCGGAGACTGCAAAGTCAGAGGTGAAACCATCAGAGGCAGCAGCAGCTCCAGTGTGTGAGGGGGCTGCCGCTAAGCCCCCCGAGGCCAGCAGAGTGGAGGACAAGACAACAGGTGGGAGTATCAGGGAAAACAGGTCTATTACTCTATCAGCATGGCAAATTTAGGCCTTTAACACAGGTTTACTGAAGATGTAGGTTAGCATATCAGTGGTTGAAAGTTTGAAAAGGAGCTAAATGTACTTACAGATAAACAGTAGTAAATAAACATAGATCCTAGCTGCTTAAATGTGAAGATTAGTGGCTTTTGTCCGTTTTATACCTGTGTAAACAACATACACAAGTATGTATCTTAGAATGACCAGGTGACTGTGCAGTATTTTTGTCCCATGTCCTCACATCCCACACAGTGTCCTATTTAGATTAAAACGGTTAAAGACAATACATAAATTCAAGCGGAGTAAGGTTCACTCATATTACACATTTTCAGCAGATGTTTAGGAAATGTGCAAAAACAGCGGAAAAAGTAAATATCCGCCTCCAAGTTATTTCCTAGACAGAGGGGTCATTGCTCTACCAAAATATTCACTTTGTTGCTTTTTGTTCATTTTATTCATTACTCACTCATAATGGGGTGGCTGTGGCTCTGGAGGTACAGCAGATCATCCAATAACAACAGTGTTGGTGGTTCAAATCCCATTTTATCCCAGTCATGTGCTGCTGTGTCCTTGGGCAAGATACTTCATCCACCTTCCCTCCGGTGTTACTCATCCTGGTGGATGAATCCAAATGACTGTGTGGTGGTGGTGGTGGTGGTCAGTCTGCCCCGGGGCACCTATGGCTCCAGATGTAGTTTACCCCCACCACTGTGACTGTGGAGTCAGTGAATAATGGATTCAGTGTAAAGCACCACATAAACTCACTGCATTATTATTCATTTTGTGCTTTGTTTGTTCATTTGCTATCCTTATCTGCCTTATTTCATTTACTTTTGTACATTTTGTTGTTCATTTACTTGATTTTAGTGTTTTTTTTATGTTCATTATTGTTTGACTAAATCAGAATGAACTCTTTGAACTTTAAACATTCTTTTTACTTTCAGCAGCAGTAGGAGATAATATCAAGTAGTATAAAGTAGAGAGTCAGAATCAGACTGTACTAATGTTTGTGATCAAATACCCCTTAAACTAGATAATACGGCCAATAACCATGTCAGCTATAGACAGAGTGATCCACTATTTTGCTTCACTGTAGTGTTTTCCTCTAGAGTTTTTTCAGAAGTTTTTATTTGTAGCTAATGTAGACATGTCATTTCCATTAAAGACTTAAAAACTAATGCATTGTTTTTCCAGTGGATGTAGCAGTGTTGCACAGGGGCACACCGCTCTATGGTCAGCCTGCCTGGTGGGGAGACGGAGACACTGATGAGCAACAGTCAGGGAGGCCAGAGGAAAAGAGTTCAGATAGGAAGCGAGAAAAAGCTGAAACAGGTATTTAAATATGAAATCATTTTTAAGTTGATAGCAAATTAGCTTTCAGTCAATAAATATATTACATGGTCTTTATACTTTCAGACACCAGGAAAAATGAGACCCCAAAATCTGCCCTGCAAACAATGTCCAATCAGGAGCCGAGCTACTTTGAGATTCCGACCAAGGACACGCCTTCGGGAGGTAAAGCGGATAGCGAGGCCCCCTCTCGAGAGCCAGATGCTTCCTCTGCTGCGGAGCCTGTTCATGGCCACGCTTCCTTCACCATTGAGTTTGACCCCGGGGCATCAGGTAAAGTAACTGTAAAGGATCGAGTGGCCAAGGTGGGACCAGAGACCAGGCCCCGTCCTAAAAGAGCCGTGGGGGAGGAACTTAGCCCACTTCAGACGGCAATGGTGGCAGCAGAGGTTAAAGTTGCAGACTGGCTGGCCCAGAATGAGCTGCCATTGGCTCTCAAAGAGACGGCTGCAGAGGAGGATGGGGAAAGCGTGAAGAGTGATGTCCCAGTGCACCTGAGGAGTCTTAAAGGTGTGCGTGTGTGTGTGTGTGTGTGTGTGTGCATGCAGCCATTTATACAACATGCATGAGTGCATAATTGTACTGTATTGAAAGACAACAGGCAGAGCAGGTGATTACAAAGCTGAAGATGTTGAGATTTTCTTTGGGAGTGACAAGGACTGACAGGATTAGGAAGGAGCGCATCAGAGGGACAGCTCAGGTTGGTTTTGGGGGACAAGACCAGATTGAGATTGTCTGGACATGTGCAGAGGAGGGAAAATGAATATACTGGTAGGAGGATGAGGAAGATGGAGCAATCAGGCAGGAGGCAAAGAGGAAGACCAAAGAGGAGATTTATGGATGTGGTGAAGGAGGACGTGCAGGTCAATGGTGTGAAAGGAGGGGGGGGGTAGTGGCAGCAGGGGACAGGGTCAGACAAAAGCATGTGATTTGCTTCAACCCCTAAAGAGAATAACCTAAAGTAGTAGTAAGATGAGTGGACTGAATTTATCCTGAAATGTGTGAACTCCATTAGGTTCGGTTTCATTCATGCTTCTCTCTTTACATTCTGACCCAGGAAGTAAACACGAGGATGGCACTCAGAGTGACTCGGAGAACGCACTCGGAGACCAGCGTAGGGCTGCGGTTCTGGAGGAGCGTTCATGGGGGCTATGGGGCGGACCAGGGATGAAGATCCGAGAGGGCCGTGCTAATGTACCAGAGGGTCTCTTTGCAGAGGAGGACAGTCCTGCACGACGTCGCAAGACTTCAAATTCTAAAGCTGCAAGTGGGTTAGTGGAGAGGCGGCGGGGTTCGGCACCTCATCAGCAAAGTGGACGTGACGAGTGCTGTCATCACGGGGATGACTTTAGTGACAGAGGGACCTATACCATTGAGCTGGAGAATGGAGACCATGAAGAGGAAGAGGCGAGAAAAATGATTGATAAAGTGCGGAAATAGAAAGTTGTGAAAGTTATAAATGTTTTCCATGTCAGTCAGTATTTCAGTATAAGAGTACCTGTTTGCATGTGTGTCTTTGTGTGGTTCAGGTGTTTGGTGTGGATGAGCAGGAGCCAGTCTGTGTGTCCAGGTTGGGTGTTGGTGAACAAAGAGAGAGGATCACATCCCAGAGGTCTGGAGCAGGAGAAAGAGGAAAGCCCGGGCGCATGGAGACAGAGGTGCAAAAAGAAAAGCATTCTGCTCAAACACTTACAATCTGATCCCAGCTCTAGTCCTGTGCTTCTTTTATGTTGGTGATTTTTAGGCTTCTTTAGACTAAGGTTTTACTTATTTGTCATACTGTCCTCATCCAGGTCCTGCCTGAGGAACTAATGGTTGGCGGTCCTCGCTGGGTCTCACAGTGGGCAACACTAGCTGCCAGTCACATTCGGACGGACCCAGAGGGATCAGGAGGCGAGACTCACATCATGGTCACAGAGGACAGAGGTAGCTATGAATTCCTGTCTGAACCAAGTTGTATATGCTTTGGTTGATCAGTTTAAGTGATTTGCAGAGATATATATAGTGTAAGATTTGGTATTTTATTAGAATTCTCATTACTGCCAAAAAAAAAAGGCCAAAAAAAGTTCCCAAAATTCCAAAAGTTTCTATTTCTTAACATAGGGCAAGTTTTTAAATTAATAGCTTCAGTAAAAACTCATCTGATTTCATTGTGTTTTACTCTATAAATGTATAGTGTCACAATCTAGTGGAGAACTTTGCCCCCTCTGAATGCTTTCTATTTGAGACTGGACAGACCTGCAAAAGAGTCACCAGTCAGAAACAGTGGATGTCTTTGGACGGGGGGGAGGAAGCTGGAGTACCTGAAGAGCACCCACACAGATATTGGGACAACATGCAAACACCACTCACAAAGGCCCACAATAACAGTCAATAATAAAGCTTTAACATTTTAAAATTCACTCTCCTCATGGAGTGGATGTTTTAATGGATGTGAATATAATGCATGTATTAGATGTAATCTGAAAGGGAACGTCTAGTGTCTGTGTTTCGTTTTGTGGCTGAAACACAACCTAGACTACATTGGTCTGAACATGGCTCAGATGTCACCCTTAAGTGGTTAGAGTTGGATCACTCACTTGAGGACAATTTATAGGTAATTCCATTAAAAGGTTGATAGTACCTGAAATCACTTTTTCCAACATCAATGCACACATGAATGATATCTAAGGTTAAGTCTACTTTTATTACCCCGCCCCATGAAGGGGAGGCAAGGGTTATTGTTTTTGGTTTGGTTTGTTTGTTTGTTACCACTCTAGCAGAAAAACTATTGGTTGAATTCATACCAAACTGGGTTTATAGACTGCCAGTGACCCAAAATAGATCTGATTACATTTTGGAACAGTAGGTCAAAGTTCAAATTTTTTATGAATTTTAAAAAACTTTTTTTCACCCATTTACTTAAAATGGGAGAAATTTCAAATGTCTGTAGCAGCAAAACTATCGGTTGAATTCATACCAAATTGACCATCAATTTCATTTCTATTTACTTCAAACATGGCACATATATAGAGGGAATTGATATGCTGACATCAACACACGTATAGACATGATGTCATCAGCTGGATCGATGCCAAAATAAGCTACGATATGTGCGAGGGGCGGGGTTTGTTGTGCCTGGCACCACTTGTTTACTTTTACATAGTTTATGCTTCCCCTTTCCAAGTTGTGCCAAGGTGCATCCAGTGGCATGTCCATAAATGCACTCATACGCATGTAGTGTTGACGGGCATACACATTCACACAGCATTTAACAGTCACTTATTACATTTTTGTCTCACATGCCTGTTATGAATTTTTCAGTTTGTATTTTCTTACATTTTTTTGTCCTTTTGTTTGTACTTGTTTGAGTGAGATCATTTAATTGGTTTTGTTCTCACCAGTATTCTTTGTGTTTGACTTTTTTTTATTGCATTTTTGTACTGAGTAAAAAAAAAAAGGAAATAATTATTGTTTTTGTGCTGTAGTTTGTAGATGTGAGTAGAGCAGTAGAGCTTCATAAATGAGTAACATGAAAGGGCTATTTCTTCTTTGACTGTCAGGAAATCCATCCAATCGTGTGATACAGAGAGCACTGATGAGTCTACGGTTGTCTTTTGCAATAAAGCATAATGCACATCATCATATAATGGATTTACTGGAGTGTTGATTGAATATGAGACTTGAATAAATGTCTACTGTCAAGCACAGTTTGCGAGGACTGATATGACTCAGCAAGAGTGATGTAGGTGCCATTTTAAGTTTTAACGGCAGGGTAGTCTGAATCACTGGTGGAGGTGGCAAATACCTCATAGTTACATAGAAGTACATAGTTACACGATTGAGGACTATTATTAGATATTATTGACTGTCAAAAATTATTTATGTGTAATGAAAATGTGGTGTTATATCATACAGAGAAAAAACCTTTTACTTTAAGATGAAAAGTGAAGTTAACTGAACATGACTTAAATTTTTATTTCACAAACTTGTTAAAACATTGCTTTTTAGGTTCATTTTCCAGTTACTGCACCACATTATCTACTACTATCTACTTCACTAAGAGCAATTGTTTTCTGTATTTGCAGCTGAAATTAGTGAGTCCAGAGATTCAACCTCTTTTGCATCATCTGGATACACAGAGCGTAAGAGGAGAACTCTACCACAGCTGCCTGGTGAGGAGGTTGGTCTGGGAAGGAGGACGCCAGGGTCTGGCCTGCGCATGGATATGGGTGAAAAACAGGACACAGAGCTGCAGGAAAAAGAGAGCCAAGAGGAGAAATTGACCAGGGGTAAGAATCGACCTGGTTACAGCAGTGGAGGTGTAGGCAGTCACAGCGGCAGCCCCAGTCGATCCTCACCAGCAAAGTCACAGGACAGCGGTGGTGGCAGATCGAGTCAGTCAGGTGTTCTGGCCAAGCTGCCCCCTCGTCCGCTGACTAGTGGGGAGAAGAGAATGGAAGAAGCACGCAGGAGGAAAAAAGAAGATGAGAAGGCAAAGGAGAGTGGTGGGAAACCATTGCTGAGGCAGGAGAGTTTTACTGTGGAGAAACCCAGCGCAAATGTGCCCATTGAGCTCATCCCACGCATAGATGGGTACACAGGTAGCAGAACTCAGAGTAAGGAGACTGGTATTGACAGCTCTACACTGCAGAAAGACTCTGAAGCTGTGGCAGCCTTTTTAGAGACCACTGTATCAGACCAAGGAGACCCACCAAGTCAGTCCATCGAAGGCTCCATGTCTCCAGAGTCAGACGTGGACACAACCAGCACAGTAAGTCAAGCTGATGGAGCGAGGAGAGTTGTCCAGAAGCGGCGTACACTTACAGGACAACAGAAGGAGAAAACAATTGTGTGTTCTTCCAGCAAAGGCCCTGCAGGCAGCCAAGAGTCCCAGGAGAGGAGGGTCAAGACCAGAGCAGCTGGTCCTCAACAACCCAACCGCCCCTGGACTTCCTTAGACCTCACAGACGATGATGTCAATTCCAACTCCCTTCTGTCCGACTCCCAGCCCGCCTCCACACAGGGGTCCAGAGGTTCACATGCCAGAGCTCAGACAGGAAGCACCACAGTAGGAGCCAGCACCAGGTCCAGTCGAGCAAAGAGCGTCCAGGCCCCCACCTCTGCTGCCACAAAAAGCAGCAGTGTCCCCAAGCCCAGGCCCACCAGAGCATCTCTGCTGAGACGAGCCAGACTAGGGGACTCATCTGACACTGAAGCAGCTGATATGGACCGGATGTCCGTTGCCTCTGAGGCATCCACCGCCAGTTCCACATCTCGAACAGGGATGGCCAGAAGGGGAATGTCGAGAATAGAAGCTTTGGCTCAACCCAGGAGGCCACGGGTGGGATCACCATCTGCTCAGAGTGACTCAGAGGCTACTGTAACCAGGAGTCGGGGTGTTGGGGCCCGCAGTGCAGCAGGTGATTATGCTCTCAGACAAGGACTAAGGGCATCCAATGTGACACAAGTGTCTGGACCCAGAGCAAGGGCTAACAGCGCCTCCAAGCTTCCTGACAAGAGTAAAGGCAGTTCTTCATACGGACATGCCACACCTGCATGTGAGTGTTCTTTTTTTTTTAGAAAACAATTCACTCTAAACCGTATGAATTCTGTTCCTATCCTGCTGTTTAATGGTTTTTATGCAAGGGATGATGTAGGTCAAGCTTTTGGGGTGATAAAGAAGTCCTGTATCATCCTGTCAGGGTTTATTTCACAATAATGACCACTTGCTGTGCAATATCCAACTCATTACACAAAATCAATAATTTGAGCAAAGTCAATTAAAAACAAGAGGCAAAGCCCTCAGCTTCAAAATGAAGCTAATGTGGAAGTATCTATAAGTTGTAATACCACTGACAGCTACTCGGGTTGACTCCAAAAAGCCCTGGCTCCCTTAGATACATATACTTAGATTTTTATCAGGATTCTGGTCTCATCTGTTTTATTTGGCTCCTTTTTTTAATAAGTGATCTGTTGGCCCATCTTTAATCAGATCTCAGCCAATCAGAAGGCTGAAGGCTGTCTGTCTTGTCAGGCTTTGATACACAGGTCTGTATGGTAGCTCACTCGTCTGCAGGGTCAGATGTTTTGGTTTATTCATTAAAAAACTTTTTTTCTGGATGGACAGCTTCATTATAGTTCAGTCATGACCACTTTCATCAAAATAAAGAACACATTATATTTGGCGGTATGGCTTTGTTCTGGGAGCTCTCTGCCCCTCCATGTGCAGACATCAAAAACCGAAGCAGGAAGTGCACATGTTCAAGAGCAGAGCAGGTATCAGTAGTCGCTTTTCCATTGACCCTCAAATTGTGCGAATGTGACTTGCACATAAAAATTTGCCTAATGGAAAAACGACAATTTCACCAAACTCTTGTTTTATTTGAAAAGTTTTTTCAGTGACAAGAGGTGGTTTTTATATGTTTGGATAGTGAAATTGGTATATCATGCAAAACTGCAATGGAAAGACCTTTTTCCACAACTAGTCACGTGAAAAAAAAAAAAAAAAATGGACATTGATGGATGTTACAACAAGTGAAGAAGAAGAGTTTTAAAACAAACATGGTATGGTATGTGTGAACACAAGAGGAAACTGAATTTTGAATTTAGTACAGGGTAGAGGGGTAACAAGCATTCTGGATTCAAAACAACAGATATTTATGTTTGCCACCATGTTTATGGAATGACTTCTCATGACATCTTGCGGTAATACATAAACAAATCATTCCATTTGTGATTTAATGAAAAAAATGACATTATGCACTTCTGTTTTTTCGACATTTAGTAAATATTGGTGAAGTTGTATGCTTATGTCCAGTGGAAAAGTGATTAGTGACAGCAAATGAGATTCAGTAAGTCAGAAACACAATGAAAAAGTGGAGCATGGGTGGAGGTGGGTTGTGAAAAAGAGCAACAAAGACAACAGGTTGTAGCAGAAGTGATAGCGTAGCATCTACATGAGATTAGCCAATAGGATGTGCACAATAGAATCCGCTGATGTGGGCTGGTATTGAGATCAGCTGCTGTCAATCATCCACCAATATGTGGGCTGAACTTGGTTTGACTGAACTAATGTTAATGTTTCATTTATGGTTAATAGTTCCCTCTAAAAACATTGTAAAATGACTTTGTCACATAATGCTTAATGAAGTTTACTGTTTGAGTTTGAGTCAGTAAGCTAAACTAGCACTTCTAACATATCAAAACTGAACACTACTGGCCTCAAAACAGCACTTCAGAAACCAGTGGATGACATGATGGTTCCTCTTTCCATTTATTTTATAGAGTCTCTGGTTAAAAGGCTGTTCTTCTAAGTGTGTATAGTGGTCTGTTATTCATAGCTGCTTCAATCTGCTACACAGAAATAAAAGAAAAAAAGTAATAAAAAAAAAAAAAAAAAAGACTGTAGAATGCCATTACAGAACATTCTTAATCAAATCTTCAACAAAGACATATCATAAATTGTTACTGTTGATATAGTTATTGTGATAGCTTCTAATTTGTTTTCATTACATATGTTTTTTTAATATTAGCTGGGACAAGATGGCGCCGCATACCTGTGGAGTACGCCTCGACCTCAGAGGATGAGTACGGCTCAAATCGCCACATATCCAAACAGAGCCATACTCAGCCGTTTGCCTCCACACGGGTAGCCCAGCTGGGAGGTTCAGCACCACCCACTCCGAATCCTACCGGCCTGTCTGCCCTGAAGCAGCACTCCAGGGAACAGGATGAGTACATGAGAGACTGGACGGCCCACAGTGAGGAGATAGCCAGGTAGGTGGTAGATGTCACATGAATAAAACATGTTTCTCCTGCCGTTGTAGCATATTGAGAACTTATTTACTGATGTTTTGTTTTCATTTCATATTTGTTCAAAAGGATTAGCCAAGACCTAGCCAAAGATCTAGCCATGCTTGCCAGAGAGATCCATGATGTGGCAGGAGAGATTGACTCAGTCAGTCCTGCAGCCAATGACCCTGGAGCTCTGGTATAATCACTATAAAATTTTACCCCATAAAGACCCAGGCATCCACCAACGACCAAAATCATCTACTGATAGAAACTGTATAATCCCGTTGATTCACTTATCCTATCAGTCCATGTAAATAATTGGTGTAAAATGCAGTTTGTCGTCTTTTCATGGTCATCAGATATGACCCATTTGGACATTCAGAGGTTCTGTAGTGAATGTGGAAACACCGTCATCTTCTACAACATTGATCACCAGTAAAACCCATGGAGTTGGATCAATGACAGTGGATGGACACACTTGGTTTATGTTCAGTTAATGATATATTTTACTGCAAATGTCAATTTTCTTAAATTTTCTCTGTTTTTGATAATGATAGCCCTCAACTTTAATCCAAGCTTTTATGGACATCTACGTGATTAGTAAATTAAATGTTGGAGAATACCTGATTATCCCTGAAAAAAACACAAAATACAGAAGATAATATTGCAATAAATGGTGATAAACCACTTAAGGACGGTTAAATATAGGGAAAAATTCATTTGGGAACTGACACACTGGGTCCTTATGGGTTAGTGATAAAGCAGCTGCTAATAGAGTCATGTGATCAAACAGGACACATGTAAGTCTCATATATGTCTCATATATTTTTTTGAAGTTGGAGGAGCGTGTATTTGATGACAGCTTGGAGCTGGGTGGTCCCTCTGCAGAGCACAGTGGCACTGGGGGAACCAACGGTCGTTCTGTAGAGCTCCGCCCCAGAGGCACTAGTGGGTCCCGTTCTATCCGTCGTCAGACATGGAACAGAGATGATGTGAGTTGCGGCTTTACCAGCTTGGATTAGTATAGGTTGTATAGCTCATTGGTTTACACAACAGGCATCAATGCAAGATGCCAGTGGCTCAATTCCCGCCATGAGTAGAATTTCCCTTACATTGATTTTCTATTTTTTTTAATGCCTTGCATGCGATCTACCTGCACTACCATCACTCCTGGTCTAAATGCACTGTCCATACTATCAGTGGAAAATACATTTGTCAGGGACATGCCTGACTTTAACAATTTGGTTATGGTGCAGCTGAAAACTGACTTGGATACTGTGCCCCTCAAAAAAATAATTTCACCAGCCTCCACTGACAGGCACTAATAAGGTAAAAGCTCTGTTGCACATTGCATCACGTTATTAATAAAACAGAAATCCCGGTTCACAATTCCCCCTCAGTCATACAATGTTAGCCTGGATTCTTACAAATTAATATAAATTAGATTAGGTAAGTGTTGCCCCCAAACACTGACTCTTAGAAAGTCACCATGGGATTGCCTGGAATGTTAATAATTATCATGTTAAACACAGATACCATTATTATTCCACTGGGCTTGTTTCATATTCCCTCTCAGTTATTTTAGATAGAGTTTTTAGATAATATAAAAAGTCTGTCGCTGGAGTTTGACATACCAGACTTTTCCATCTTGTGTCACAAGAGGGAGCCAAAGACATGCTGAATAATTAAACTGTGCTTATTGAGGGGAAACAGAGCTCCTGGTTACTCTGATATTAATGAAAATATTTGTAAATACTAAATTACTTGGTTTGCATCTTTAATTTTCACTCCCCGTTTCCACTTCTGTTCCTCAGATTTACAGTTTATCACTGTTGAATATATGATGAGATATTATTAATTTTATTTATCCCTTAGGGAAACTTTATTTAGGTTGACATTGATGCACTTCTGTTTATTATCCTTCAGGCTGCGCTGGACAGTTTACTACTCGCATCTGTGACTCAACTCTCGACTAGAATACGTCAGTCTGTGGATAAGACAACCTGCAAAATCAGGTACCATCACATTTAATTAAGTCTTATATTATAATTTGGTGCAACTATAATACATAACATGGTTAGAAATGATAACACTGAGTAGAACTGCCACAACAGGAACATATTTAATACTCTGTTGAGATTCCTGTCAATGTTTTACGCTTAAAATGAGGCCAACCTGTGCTTTTTGAGCGACACATCACAAAGATTCACTGACACCCAGTCACAAACCTTACGCATTATCACACATAGGATGGCAAGGACAGTTTTTTTTCCTTGCAATACGCTTGACACATGAATACGATCACTCTCACGCTCACTTGAATATTCTATTAAGAGCTATAATAAACATATTTTCACGTGTTGTCATTTAATCTATTTCTGTAATAGGATCCTCTTCAAAGATAAAGAGCTAAAATGGGAAGAGATCGAGAGCAAACTGCAAGCGGAGCATGACTCCTTACTCCTCAAGAGCTCCAACAAGGTGATTAACAAGTCCAATTCGCACATTTCACCTTTTTTAACTGCTCCGGGCTTCGAAAGTAGAAAAGTTAAAAATGTCTTACACAGCGCAATCGATGAACATTTTGCTAAAAGCCAAAAATGTCAAGTGTTGGAAACTACCTCTCACTCACAAGTTTTGTAAGTGTAACATTGTTTGGTTTATCGATAACAGGGAAGCATTTTAATTATAAGTGATCAGTTACAGGAATGTCAGGAAAAATTAATCATCATAATGTTTATTTTTTAGCTTTACGCTGCTATAATTTAATATAAACCCACATAAAAGTAAACTGATATGGCAACTGTAATGAATGTTGAAGAATTAATTTATGTGAGTAATCCATTAGCTGTACACAAAATAGGACTGATGCCACACAGTCTCAATTCCAATCTTTCCCCTTTTTCTGCAGATGTGCAAAACAACAAAATATCTGATCATACACTAAAGTCATTATAGTGAGTGCTGACATTATTACAGCTGTCAGAGAAACTCAAAGATACTTTAGACTTGTCATTATGAGAAATGTGCAAATTAGTATTTTACTGAGATGCTCCCTTTAGTATTAAGATACGCCCCAAATGTAGCATACACTAACCTGTTTTACAATGATTTCCACATTATCAAAAGTGTTTGTACTTTTTTCTTTTTTGTTTTTTATCTTTTACTTGGCCTCACACTCAATATAATTAAGTATAAAGACTTATGAGCTGTTGTTGCCAATGCAAAAAGTTCCATAAAGCTTTGATCAAACTGTGGCCTCTGCCAGGGGCAGAGTTATAAATGTTGCTTTTAACCCAGCGTGGCCTCAAGTAACCCTTGAAGAGATTTGTCAATCCACCATGCAGTCACAGGGCTCATAAAATATTACTACGTGTACACGGCTCTGATCCAAACTTACTCCTGCAGCAATAGTAAGAAGAAATGAGTTGATTTATCCGGTGGTTGAACTTTCACTTACTTAATCATCATCCTCGACCGGTCTTAATGTTTTATTTATGTTCTTCTACCAGGAAATTTCAACCATCATTCAAGACCTAAGGAGAGTAGAGAGACAGCTGCTTGGTATGGATCTGATGTTTCTCTTGAGAGTTTTTGAGACTGTATGTATGAACATTTGATCTGCATTTTAAACATTTCTAACTGGAAATGTTCACTCTTCCCATTCTGGTAGTCATCGACATGATGGTGGACCCAGATGGTACCCTGGATGCCCTGACCACCCTGGGCTTGACCAGCCCTCTGTCTGACCAGAAGATCAGCCCCAGAGCTCAGCTAGGGGCATCAGGGCTGCTGCAACCTGGACCAGAAACTTCCAGTGTAGTTACTACAGCCTCAAGACCTGAAGGACCTGAACCTTGTGGACCCTCAGAGCAGGCAGAGGTTTGAGAGCAAGAACAAGGGCGCTACAGAGCTCTAGATCCTACAACTGAGGACATATTTCAGTATGCATCCTTTATGTCGGGACATATCCTGAAGCTTTTGAGAGTAGTGTTTGAAGTATTTGGACAAATATGATGCCTATTCAATGAGAAAGCCTGGCAACCCACCACTCAGACTGGAGCGGTATCCTGGAATGGTCTTTGGAAAGCCAGAAATATAAATGAAACCTTTTTTTTTTTTCTGGCTTATGAAGAAGCTATGACATAATATACAATAAGCCTTTTGTGTCTTTGTGTTGCAGCTCGTTCTTGGGATCCGTTATCCTTAAAAAGCATTCTTAAAAAGAACAAATATAAAGGATAATAGGGTATCATGTTAATGGTACATTTTCTTAACACTTTGTATTATTTTACTGTGTTTTACTATTCAATCAGACCATCTCTGACAACTGTTACAAGAAGGGGAACTCTGTCTTTTCATAATATTACAAAAACCTTTGTGTCCAAATGACAAGCCTGTCAATCAGCTGACCAGGGCCAATGCAGAAAGGAAAACCCAAAGGTGCAATGGTGTCAAAAATAATTCAGCACAGTGTGTGCGTGTGTGTGTGTGAAAAGTGTTCTTCTGTCCTGCCATAAAGTTATTTATAAAGAAAAAATAAATATAATATATTATTGCCCTATTGCATTTGCAATTCCCTGTCTCAGTAATGATTTTCCATCAGAAAAGGCTCTGTTGCTTATTTGGTGGGAAAAGAACTGGGTATGTACAGTATATATACCTGTGTAAACAGTTATTATAGTTTAAGTGACAGTTCCCATCCATGCCTTTTTTCTTGTCCCGGTGTTGTTTAAAACCAATATATCAAAGAAAGACTTGTATGTTCATATTAACTATGACTCAAATGTAGCTCCCAGAAATGAGATGTTCCTCCTCCAAATGTATTTTGTCACAAGTGCCCAGAGTCAAACAATCATCGAGATATAGGCTAGTGATGCTTCAGTATATGGGAAAAACCCAGAGGACTTAAAGTTGTTTCTTTGCACATTTCAAACCTGAACTATGTTAGTGTTCGTTCCTGAGAGACTAGGACATGACCTGCCCCATTGACTCTCCTCTGTCATGACTACTTTGATGTCCTCGACCAAAAACCAAGCAGGGTTGAAAGCCAGCTGCCTGTGGAGGAATCGTTTGTCAAAATGATATTCTGATTACAAACGGAATGCTGTGTCCGAACCAGCATCGACAGGGACTACCTCCGAGTCCTGCAGCTGCATTTTACTGTTAGTGATGCAATCGAAAGAAGAACACTGTAATGACTGTAGGTTTTCCAATGTCTTGCCTCATACCAATGTTTACACATGAATGTAACCTGATCAGAACTGTTGCAACATTTTAGCCAAAACAACTTTAATAAAGATTAATAACTGCATTTTGTGCGCAGCAGCTACTGTATTTTGTCTTTGATTATGTTCGAGCATTCAGATTTTTTGTTTGGATGTTTTGTATGAAGTTTTTTTCTTTTTTCTTTGTAATGATGTTAAGTTAGATGTTGACCTTGCAATACCTGTGTATTGTTTGTCTCATTTCCAATAAAATGCATGATATTCATGAAATTTTGTGTTGATTTTATGGATAAAATAGTGATACGAAATATATTCTTGACACTTCAGAATTTAGTATATCTTGTTGACTACTGTATTATATTTAGAGGGACTTGCATTTACATTTTTACCAATCATACTTAATATCTAACACTTTCCTACAGATAAACTGCAACAGATCACATAATAAGACAAATGAGTAAATAAATAAAACAATGATAAAAAAAAAAAAAAATCTGTTAAATGCCAAATTACAAACATGGGCCTTCAGTTTGTTTGCAGAAAATACTAGATGCTGCCCTCAGTTTGTCAGAAAGGTTGAATCATAGACAGTTTTAAGAGGATACTGACTGCACTGCACATGTTTTTGTACTGACATTATTCATAATTAAAAAGTCATTTCCAGAAGACCTGACAGTTCTGGAGAAGGTTTGTAGGCTAAAGTGTATGTGTTACCTGACCACTATGAGCCTCATAAATCAATAAAAGAACCAATTCTGGGGCAGAGTGGCAGTCAGTGAAGAGATCTAAAAAAAAAAAAAAAACTTATTTGATGTGTAGCAACACACATAGAATGAACTATAGTTGATTTATAGTTTTTTTTAGCAAGACATGACAGCAGAGTATTGAAATGGTCAATTATACTGGTAATAAAAGGAAAAAAAAGTGTCATGGAGTTGGTTTTAGAAAGCGGTGATCAAACTTTGACAATGTTTTCATGGTAATATGACAGACAATCTTGGATGTGCTTCTACAGTTTTTTACTTGTCAGCGTGTCTTTACTGCCAGTGCTTGCAGTTTTGTATAGACTTTGATTTTCAAAGCCTCCTCACCAGTGAGCAAGACTTCAGTTTTTATCAGAGATGAGCTGTAAATAAGATGACAGTCCAGAAATATTTATGTTGATCCTTTGTCATCATGAGCCATGACACCTGCTTTTCCCAAACTTCAGGTTGGGACCAAAAATGAGACATAGAGCTTTTTTTTATTGGGTTGTCACAATTGACACTAAATATGTGAATTCATTTTCATAATTATAATACAGTAGAAGAGGAGTGTTCTCTGGAGGAATTTATCAATGTTGACTTCATTAAAGCAATGTGAAATGTAGAAGAGAGGCCTCAGATGTAAAACACAAGCAAGAAAAAGATGAAAAAGACAAAAATGATGTAAAAGACACAAGATGAAAACAGCATCTACTGTTACAGAAATAGATTTACAGATATAGTGTTTTGTAACAGGAAAGTGAGTCGTGCTTTCTCGTGTATGATACCATTTTAGTGTTGTTTCACATATTTGTTAGTTGCTGCTGATGGCCAATATTAATGTCAGTATTAGACACAATTATTGACCTGATCTTTACATGTGATATTCTGACATTCCAGGAAAGAACATTTAGCTCAACACTTTTTATGAAGTCAAAGGGATGGAAAAAAATGTCACCATTAAGCGCTTCATGATTTATCTTTGTAAAATTCTGCCCTGAGGAAAAAGAATTTGAGAACCACAGTTTCAGGGGATTATATTGTTATTATTATCACTGACTTGTTAAGTTGTAGATTAAAATTCTACACACAATGATGAGCTCACTGTATACATAATAACCCAGCAGTGAGTTTGTACTTCTGTAATAAGCACAATGCAGTTTAACAGTTCCAACACAGAGCATGAACTTTACAGATTATAACAAAGAGTATCATATACAGATAAACAATAACAGATGGAGTATGAGACACAACTAATTCCTACAGCCCTGGTAAAAAAAAAAAAAAAAAAAAAAAAAAAAGATAAGTCAAGTTAGATTCTATTTCTACTCTTAAAATGTCCAATATCCAAACCTACAACCTCCCAGGTCCTCCCACTAATTATTGCTCACAGTCTTCCTCCTGTCAGGCCTCTCTCACTCTTAGCAGACGGATGCGCACGTGATAAATTAGGTTTTAAGACCACGAAGCCAGAGCCAGTGAACTACTAATTGTATGTCTCCAGTTATTCTGCTCCACTTCCCTAATCCTTAAAGCTGTGTCAGGGTTTTTTTCCCTTGTGCATAACATTCATCGTGACTGCCGGTGTACATCAGCGCTTCTGCAGGTGTTCACCTCAATGGGAACAGTTTGATTCAATTGTTGCCACTAAGTTTAGGTTCCCTACAGACTTCATTACTGCATTCATAATGCTTGCATTTATTGCATGAGAATGAAATATTCATTCTGTGCTTCTGGTTAGTTCTGAAGTGTCGGTGTGGAACTCACTGAAATAAAAAATGATGTGTTCATTTGCTCCTGTAAGTGCATTAAAAATTAATGTGAGGAGAAAAAAATAATTTGCCAGGTGATGCACAGCATGTGCCCTATGCACTCTTCAGCACTATTTGAGCTGCCATTGATGATTTAGCACTTTAGTGGTCTCAGAGTGAATAAGATGTATGATGCAACTGTGTCTGTTCAGGATACTGGGAGCATTTACATATTCTGCACCTCCTCATTGATGGACTATCACTGCTTATGGGCATTGGGGAGAACAGGAACAGACTGAACACGCTTTGTCAGCAGAATCTGCTGAAAGGGGGTGCAAAATTAGTGCATGAGCAGAAGTTTGGGTAGATTGTTCAATCAAAAGTAATCACGGACTGATCGTTTTCTGCGGTGAAATTACAAGATTAGTCACCTGAGGATGAAAAATCAGATAAAACTGTTCAAATACTGGCAAGTGTAATGGCTTTGGTTTAAAATCAAAGATTATAAATTAATCACAAAGACATCTTTACTGTAATTGACAATAATAGAGTCTCATAGGGATTTGATCACTGCAAAGTCAATTTTTCTTACTTTGGGATAATTTTTGTATCTGTTTCCTAAATTGTGCTGGACTTAAAATTCTGTAACTGTGTGTGCTTCATTTACAGCAAACATATGGTGTCTTTCTAAACTGGTGCAAAAGGTTTCTTAAGGTGAAGTCTGTAGAGGACATCCTATCTCTGCCCATCTGTATTCAGTGTGTGAGCTGCAAATGGTAACAATTTGATTTATACAGTTGAGTGTAAGAAAGTGTGTATGTGTCTTCTTGTCTGACAGCCTCCTCACACTTTTCACAATCAGATTATGCTCCTTCACTTCCTGCTGCTGTCTGTCTTGACCACTGCAGCATCTCCAGTGTAAAAGCCCACAAAACCCCACTGCAGGCGCCTCCTACTCACACACTGACACACACATACACCCTACCCAAGTGTGTGCATGTGTGTGAGGAAGCACTGGTGCTGTGTCCACAAACAGAACAACTGAGTCTCTGGCGGCATGGAGTTATAAGGCCAGTCACTGATAGTGGCTGATTCAGCTGTTTAAAAGAAAGGAAAAGAGGGACGATAGAGTAGGAGTGACATCATCTGTGTGTGTGCAGCTGTGACTTTGTGTGTCTTCATCAAACTGTGTCCACACCCCAACAGTCAGCAGTGCACTGGCCATCAATGGAAATGTCAGATGATCCAAGGTCGAGGGGGCAGGAGGAGGCTCCCCCTGTTCTTATGCCATGTGTGTCCCAAGTGAAAAGCAACAGCTACAGTGCTGTCCAGCAGCAGGGCTACTCTGCATCCATCTTCCTCAGACGCAAAGACAAGCTGGAACAGGTGAGAAAACTAATAAGTATCTCTCCAGCATCCTGACAGTGTGATTTATTTACCTGTACATGGACATTTTTTAAAGTGAGGAGGTGACTGGTCTTCATTGATCCTCCAAATCTCATTACTTGTAATTTAGAGACAGAAAATGGGTTTACAATTAATCATATTCAGCAAGAGATTAAATTACTAAAAATCACAAGTACAACACCAGACACACTGTCGCGTATGCGGTTTCACCCTGTTGAAACTCATTCATTGTGGATGCTTGTGGTGCAGCAGCCTCAGCATTGGTGCAACTGAGCTCCGTACCCCCACAATGAAAATTAATGACTTCTATCGTCACTTATGCCACACACACACGCATACCTAGATTCATGCTACATATTTAGAGATCTTACTATATCACCCTCAGAATAATTTAATATTCTTAAAACATCCCAGTGTGTTTTATCCCTAGCAAATGCTTCCTTTCCCTTACAAAGTACACAGAATTACATGTTATATGCATGTGTTGAGATCTGATTTGGATTTTTTAAAAACAAAATAACGATGTAAGTGTTGTCAAACTACAAATACTATTGATTTTTTTTTTTTTTTTTTTTTAATGTAGTCAGTTTATGGTGTGTGATTCCACATGCCCCAGGGCTCTCCCAGCATGATACCAAAGGCTATTTCCATCCTTTAAGAAATATGCTCAGTGTAACAAAATAAAATCAATGTGTTGGCTTTAAATATATTTTATGAATGATTTTCATAAGTAATGTCGACTCTTAGTTATTGTCAGCTGCAGAGTTATTGCCTCCCATAAAGGCAGAGGCCTATGTCTGGTTTGTGGTGAGTGCTATTATTCTTTTGAAGCTTCATTATGTCAAAGCAGGTTAATAAGGTCATAAGGGCTTAGAAAAATACAGTGAAACTACTGGTGAATGCATTTATTGATTTTCATGAAAATCATCTATGACTAATTAAATGTTCGTTTCTAAATCCACCATCTGTTTGGATTGTATGTATTATATCTTTTTCAGTAAATTTTACCTTTGCTTCAGTAGCTTATTTATTATAATGAGGTTATATTATCTCTGTTTATGTTTATAATAATAAGCTGTCCACACTCTGAGAAAATGACAGTGAAATCATCGGCGTTGCCTTAGCCTTGGTTATGTAAGCAGCAGAATGTGAAAAAATCTCCACTTTACACTCCACTGCTCTTGTTTCTAATTCAGTCAATGTTAAACTAATTTATGAGCGAGACTGTCTAACATATTTTAACGGCTGGATTCCTATCTGTGACCTATCCACAGTCACTTTGGCATGTGACCCAGTTGTCTCCCATAATGTTGTGCCCAGTCAGCCGCCACTCAGCGCATATCACACTGACTGTGACATTAAGGGGGTAAAAAAAACTTTTTGCATGCATGGAAACCTGCTGCTGAGCTTTTGGTGTGAAGGTGAAACCCCTACATCGTGACGTCCTTTATGGGAACTCACAGTGGTGTGTTTAGACAGGTAGGTTGTCAGCACAATTCATGTGTATATACAATGAAAATAGATAATGCTGAATAATCATAAATGTATGTAACTGGGTGCTTCTATGAAACTGGGTATATTTTGGTGCCTGGCACTTTGCCAGCTTTTTCGACTCAATAACAAAAGAGACATTTAGACATATTTCCCCTAAAATGTACCTACTGATGACCTCAGATAAATGCAAAAAAATTATACTCTTGCTCTGAGCCATCCCAAAATTAATGAATTTTTAATAAAATATTGGGGCCAAAAATAGGACCGAAATTGGTTCATGAAAGACTACCTAGGTGTCAGTGCATTTGATCTTGAAAACATTGCTGTAAATGGTCTTATATACCGCTATAAATAAAGACGCTGTGTTAAATTTGACAATCCTGGTGGTTTTTCTAATCCAAACATGCAGGTTTTTCATGAATCAGCAGTCTCATTCCAGGCTTTGTATGTAACCCATCGTGTCCACTTGTGTTACATGCCGAACCTGCCCAGTTAAACACAAATAAATCGCAAATGATTTTGTAACATGGGTAATTTTTGTGAAACACTCTGCCTTGCATAATTAGTTCAATTCCCAAAATGTACCTATGAGAGAATAAAGAGATATTAAAAAAATAGTAGCTCATAATTTTCGTGTCCTTTTGAATATGTTACAAACAGATTTTTGTATTAAATATAACAGAAAATAATATGAAAATGTATTTTATCTGAAATATTGTTTCTCTTTTATCTCACTACATATTTATTTTCTAAAATAGACCCAAAATGCTCCCAAACTTGCTTCATAACATTATTTTACATCTGGTTCGAATTTTTAGTCCCCATTCCCTGTTTTTAGGGACCAGTTTCACAGAAGCACCCAACTACAAAAAAAGACCAATATTTCATTGTTAAAGATAGGATTCGAAGGTATAATAGCTGTGTATGTCAGCTGGGTTTTGTAGCATTATTAATAGCGTCAAAATATGAAGCAGGTTCCAAATCAAAGGCTGTACATAAATAGTAGGATCTGGTGGAATTAGATGAACTGCCACTGGTTTCTGAACTCCTGTTTTGAGGACAGCAGATTGCAGTTTGGCTGTTGTCATGTTGTTTTTTTTGCAGCCAGATGTGATATTTGGACAAATGTCTAGAACTGCAGGAGCCTGAGAGGTCAGAGGTGAACTAAAGTGCTAGTTTACCGATCCAGGTAAAACCATAAACTTCATCAACCACTGCATAACAAAGTAATTTTACAGTCTAGTTGGTGAAATCTATTCATCACAATGCAGTCTATATATATAGGCCTATGTCAGGAAAAATGCTGTTTTATCAAATAACATGAAACTCTGAAAGCCTGTTCCAGTAGAAGCTTCTTATTTGCCGTGAGATTTGATAAACAAAGCAATAATTTAAGCGATTCCAAATCAGATAGATGAACCCTGAATAAGCCCTGGAAAAAAATAATTTAGTATTTTGTGATAGAGGTCCCTTGTAAGTCCATAGGAGCCAGAGCTTTTTGGAGCCACCCTCAGCAGCCTTCAGCTGTATTACAACTGTTGCATTGGCTTCCTTTTGCAGCCCAGGTGGTTGCCCCTTGGCTCAAGTACACACTGAGATGTGATAATTGAAGCACTTAAAGCTCCCAGGGACAGCAATGAGAGGACCCACAGCCAAAATCAGAACAAACATATGGTCCACAGAACTCTATCTCCTGTGTTTCATCTGAATATGCCCAGACAGTTTTTAATTGGGCAATTGTGATGAGGAATGTTGCTGTACACCATCAAACAGATCTCAGAGAGAATCAAGAGGAAATAGGAATGAACTAAAGGTTGCTGTGACCTCTGAATCCTCCTCCTGCAGATAAAGTGCACAGATCGAACACAGCTCCAACATCTGGTCAACAAAAAGGAAAAGGAAATGCACTCTGAGAAATTCCATATATCAGTGTTTGGTTGCATTCACATATTGACATGAGAGTGACTGTGCATTTGTTAAATTGATTACGTAAACAGTTTCTTGGCATGACCGTCGTTGACCGTCGGCTGGACATATCATAGCATGTACTGCTCAGCAAAAACAACTGTACTGTAGTTCTGTGTCTGTTGAAGCCAGCTGTGATCACAACTGTCAGAAAAAACTATCTGCAAAAATTCAATTGGTTCAGTGTTGCTTTCTGTTTTAAAGTGTGTTCATTGTTTTGGCAGCGTTCACCTCTCCTGGGAAGAGACTCAAATATTTCTGTCCCCTCTGTCTCTCTCTATATCTCTTTTGTTTCTCGGGGTGACGTGTAGAGGTCACACGACCCAGACAGACACAGCAGGTTTCACTGCTGTGACTTTGTTCAACTCAAACCAATTACTCTGTGGCGTCTCATGCAGGTCACAATGTATAATTAAAACTGAACTAATACTTACTGTATAGTGGCTGCAATTCTCCATAGTCCTTAATATAATGTACTGCTGTGTCAAAATAACAGTTCTGTTAGATCAGACTCTTAGTTGAAGTTTTAATACATGGAGGAAGGAACAAAGTCAAAGAGAAAATCTTCCACCCATCCTCTCAGTATACCTCTCTCCCTCTCTTCTATTTTTTTCATATCTCATTAGTTTCTCCCTTTACTCCCTATACAGTGCTGGACTCATAAAACAGAGCACCAGCTTGCCTGCAGTCAGCAGCATATGTTGTTTTCTGCTATTGGGCAATGCTATATTCATTGGTGTAAATGGGGCTAGGGCAAATAAAAGAGTGGATGACAGTGTTATAAATTGTGTATTTCCTCACTAAGGCCCACTTTTGTGCTATAGGAGAAAGAGCTTTAGATGTGAAGCTATATTAAATGAATAAAGTGAATGTATGGCCTAGAATCTGGTCTGTTACTGAAAACCACAAGTGATTTAGACACAAGGGGATTAATACAGACAATACTGCTGACTTACAGCTATGTTACGAGTTGAAGTTGCAAAATTAATTTAATAGTAGGCGCAGAACTGTTTTATGCTTCTTTTCTTCTGTGGGCAGAATTGTGCACATATATATTCAACCTAATAAATTCAGAATTTGGAAATTTTGCAGCTGCACTGTCACACACGATGGATCACCACTCGCATGTTTCAGCAGCGAGCCCTCGAACACCAAACCCAACTGCTTTCTGACGGAGGGATTTGTTCACAAGGCAGATAAAAGAGGAAGATAGGAGAAGATGAGAAAGAGGGGAGGGGTGTGCTTAGGATTGGAGCTCCAGCTCTGTATTGGCCATTTGAACAAGAGGGGTTGGTCTTTCTCCATCTCTCTCACTGCCTCGACAGTGTCAGTACAGAGAGGGAGTGTGAGCAGCACATACACAGTTCATGGCTCTAGGCAGCATGTCAGGACATGGGACGGACCTGGAGACGAGGTGCACACACAAGCCTTTCAGGACAGTGAGCGGCACAGGCTGTAGGCAGTAGAGATGAAGGCAGAGGTAGAGTGGGAGAAGACTGGACTGGGGGACAAGGACAAATACACAGACAAAGAAATGTGACTGAGCTACTGTTTTATACCTGTCACAAAAGTTCGAAGGAGTGCTGCTCTCATGGCTGGACAGACTTCCCAGGAGCCCTTGAAGGTGACGTTTACAGCTCTGAACTGCACTGCATGCTCTTCTATGAGACGTTTTCCTCAGTTTGTCTGCTGAAAGCTTTAAAGAACCTGTCTGACATAATTACTTGTTTGAATAATTCCTTTAACTTAAGCCTTATGTTCCTCAATTATCCTACATACACCACATGTATAATTAACTGAATCCAAGCTGGGTAATGTTTTTGCATGATAACAACTCAACAGCTGGAACTCTGTATCCAGTGTGTGTTTATGTTTGTGTAGTGAGGACAGTTGTGTTTCTTACTGCATCAGCAGCTCATGTACTGTAAGATGACTAGCCTGTCATATGCTTGCCAGTCCTCTTTTAGGCCTTTTTTCCTTGTTGCTGGGTGCAAATTCATCAAAAAGTCTCTGATTAAAGCTTACAGATGCTTTGGCATTAAATGTGTTTGAATAAACCACATTCAATAATATTTTGAAATTCCAAACAAACTCTAAGAGTACATTTATGGCTGCTGTGGCAGCCACTAAAGATAGAACTAACTGAATTTAGTGGCGTGTATGATTATTTCATGAATGCGCAAATATGTTTCCAAACAATGAACTCCACTGGTAACAAAGAGTTCTGTTAGTACATGACCATAAAGAACTTTATGAGCAGCAGAGCAGAGTAGAAGACACTGTTGTTGATAAAAACACACAATGTTTCTAAACAACAACTCACATAAAGGTAAAGTAAAGGTTCTAGTCCCAATGCATTAGAATACACACACACACACACACACACACACACACACACACTCAAAAATAGAGATAAATTTGCTACAGTAGACCAAATTGTAATAACACTGGACAAAAACCTTTTCTTTTGCTACTGTAGAAAAATACATATGATATATATTAAATCAGTCATGCTCATTCCAAATCTGAAATCAGAAATACTCCAGCATGTCAAGAGTTTGGGTTATGTGAGCATGTTAAAGAAACTAGAGTTTCCCAATCTTGTACCAACGCCATCCATTGTGTATTCACAATTTGAAGATAATATGTGATAAATTGGTCAAATTTACTTATAGATATGAATCCAATGAAGAGCAAACCTAAGCAGTCGAGCCATCAGCTTGGCTCAAAATGTTTCAAAAATGTTTCAGACACTTTTTCACCAATGGAAACCAACAGTAAACACCATCACTTTTGGGTTGAAGTGTCTTTGGTATCTAGTTTCCATTTGAGAAATATCTTAATGCATCATGCAAGTGGAGGAATTTTGATTGACATTCTGCAACCAATCTGTTCATATGCTTTGAACATGTCTTTAAGTAGATGATTGTAACTTGAAGCTCTGTGGGTGCCCAGAAAATTCTGCACCACTTGCACAAATGAATCCCAAGCTGTTCATTTCAAAGGGCTGAGAGAGGAATATGGCAAAAAGGAATGAGTTCTCCATTCTGGAATCCAATGCAAATTCCAGCCTTCAGCTCTGCATCACTTTGGACTGCAGCAGTTTTTTTTTTCACTGGTATGATACGCCCTTAGTGGCTATGTATTGACTTCAACCTAATTAAAAATGATGGAATTTCATATTTGGGAACACCTTTACCCAGGGGTGTCCAGTCCTGCTTCTTGAGTGCTGGTATCCTTCATGTTTTACATGTATCCCTCTTCCAACACACCTGATTCTAATGATAAGCCTATCATCAAGCTCTGCAGAAGCCTGATAATGACTGTCAGCTGTGCTGGAAGAGCGAAACATCTAAAACATGCAGGATACCAGCCCCCGAGGACCAAGAGTGGACACCCCTGCCTTAACCAATTTACGTAAAATCAGCTGCAAAATTATTATTGACCACTTTGATTACTAATTTTTCTCTCCTATATAAAATTATAATACTCAAAAAGTAATCAAATACATATTTTAAACACATCTAATCTCTGGTTGCATAAATGTGCACATCCACATGTTAGGTAGAGCTTTTGTCTGTGGTAAATGAGATGTAGAGCTCAGGGGTCTCAGTGGATGACAGAGGGTGTGGGTTACATCTGGTTGGCACCAGCCTGTCAGCCTCACTGACTGACACACAGTGTACAGATGGGGTTAACAAACACACTCCATCCCTTGTCTTTTGTAAAGACAGCACAATTTGGTAATGTTAGATTCATAAAACCCATAGTTCTGTGTAAAACTTCAAACATATCAGCAAGATGCAAATTGTTTGACTGATCGAACACCACCAAAAGAGAATATGTAATGCAATGTTGACAGCTCATGTAACCCACAATGCCAAATTAGGCTGGGAATGAGATGGTGAAAATCTGTACACGTAAGCAAAACAGAAGTGCTAAACTGCACTTTTAAACTGTGAAATCAAGGCTCTTCAGCCTGGATCAGGACAATAAGGCTGCTGCATAAAAGCCACTGACCATAAACAAGCACCCTGCCCTTATTACAACCAGTATGTGACACATACTGTGCAAACATACATGCACATCCATACAGACTTCAGTATTGCCTGTCCTGTATGTCACTTTGGCTCTAACCACCCTGGCACAGAGGTCATAAAATCTTGTTCAAATGGAATTTGCATCACCAACAAAGTAACAGAATATAGCAGGGTATAAACCAAAGGCCTTCCAATATTCCTTATAGTGTTTATCAATTTGCCTTCACTTGGAGAGTGTTCCACTTGACTTACCTTATGCTCACTGCATCAAGTGGGATTTAACAATGTAAGGGATTTTTGCTCCAGACACTTGACTTGCTCAGCAGCCTGGCTGTCAAACCAAAGGTCTCTAATAGTCGAAAGGAGGCAGGTTTATTTGTTGTTGTTCTATTGATCACAGACCTTAACCTCACATCAATAATATTGACTAAGAACCTTAGCATTAAAGACCTGATAATTTTCCTGTTGTACCCCATCTATATGAAGTCTCACATCAGTGTCTGTCCATAGGTTTTCTGTCTCTCCACTTTAAGCTGCAAACCTACTGTGAAGTAGAAAGTATTACAATTACCACTTCTACTAATTACTGTGATTCTTTGTATGTTTCCTGAACTCTAATGCAGAACAAAAGCTCTGACAACAGAAAGTATCTCTAATTGTAGTAGTTGTATGCCGTTTGAGACTGGAATAAGTAGTACTTAGAAATGAAAAAGCAATATTTAATGAATAAAATAAGGTAAATGCTCTTTTACAAATGAAAAGAAATTTTGTAAAAACGTCATTCCAATAGAAAAATCTGATAAACAATGTCATGGAAAATGAAAAAAAAAGAGAATTTTATTCAGTGAGTCACTCAGTTCAATGATTTTGAATGTGTACTCAATTCAATGATACTTTCTTTGCACTATACTAAAAAGTTGTGTTTTTTATTTTTGGAAAAATAACCTCAGATATGTAAATTTACTTAAGTAATTTGTCCAGATTATTTTGTATAAATAGAGCTATATGGGAATTTGGTCAATCTAAATACACCTGTGTGAAATATTTAGCAATTGTAACATTGTGTAACATGTTTTTTTATTAATACTTTAGAATTAAATGTAAAAAAAAAAATTACTCATATTAGATGTTATTTGTTGCCATAATGTTTTAAGTAACCAGTGATCTTATTTTTTACGGAACGGTTTGATCTTTCAGACACAACAGAAGTGCATTGCCATCTTTGCCCTGGTCTGCTGCTCTGCAGTCCTGCTGGCCCTAATTTTCTCCTCCGTAGACATTTGGGGGGATAGTGAGGATGGAATCACAGAGGAGAACTGCAGCAGAGACTGTCGGTGAGTGTGACGCAACAAGGGGACGAAAAAAATGTTTGCACTGGTGTTGTGTAATATTTAGAAAAGCATATTTATTATTTTTAGCATCGTTCTTGTGGAGAATATTCCAAACAACCTCTTTCTCCCCACGGATGGCAAACCCAACCTGCCCCTCTCCGCTGGCTTTCACACACTGTTGGACCAGGCAAAGCACTCAATTGAGCTGGTGTCACCTGTCTGGGACTTAAACTCCTGGGACGTGGAAACAACACCAGGCATTGCTAAACAGGTACAAAGTCATGGCCGACAGTCTGTGTACATCCCCTTATCCTCCTGCAGAAGCTGAACCAGCTGTGTATCTTATGAGTTTTCTAAGATAGAATGCAATTATATTTCAGTACAGATGTAAAGTACATCATGTTTTAATGAGATTAGTCCTGCAGAGATATAAGAATTGCCCTTTGAAGTGACATCATGGTTGTTCTGTTCATATGCTGGACTCCAGTAATGCAGAACATTACACTCTTCCTCAGGGTCAGCTTTTGTTCCAGAGTCTGCTCAGCCTGAAATCTCGAGGGGTTAAACTGAAGATTGCAAGCAGTCTGATTAACTCTGCTGAACTGAAGACCTTGGCAGCACATGGTGAGTGACTGTCATTTTTATATTTTCTAAAAGCTATTTATGATACTAGTGTTGGATTTAGTACAAAACCAAAAGGAAGATTTATATCACACTGGTCAGTTTTTTCCCTCTTCAAGAAATAAAAGGTCCTTTACCACACCACAACACTACATTGACTGTACCTATTATAGCAGCCAGTGGTGGAATGGAAGAACCATAATTCTTGTACACATCTGAAGTACAAATTTGTACTATAATATATCTGAAATATTTCACTTTTCACGCACATAGAGTCTGTCTACAGCTTTATTTAAACCCTTCTAGTTCAGTCCAAGCTATGCATTTCCAAGGTATGATTTTCTGTGTTGCATGATAAAGTGAAGGGGAAAATGTTTATGTGTTGTCAAAATTCCTAAACTCCCAATAAATTAAAACTCCGTAAGCGACAACACTTATGTTGAGCATATCCTAGAATATGGTACATCTCTGTAGATAAACTTACTCAATGGTGGATTTACTTTTTTTCTGTAACTCATAAGTTAGTTGTGAAGACATCAGAAGGTTTTTTTTTTATTTAAATATGATTTATTTTCTGTCAGAGGTTGAATATGACAGATGTGCTAAAGAACATTATACAGCTGTTTCAGATAAATAAAACAGGTACATATATTTAAAACTAAACTAAAAGTCTGAGCAGCAGGTAAAAGCTTTCAAGTTTTAAAAGAGAACACAAACAAAACAGATCATCTTCACGAAACAATACTGGGGGTATATACATGGGGGTGCGTATTCCTTAACTGCTGTAACTGGCATGAAACCGAAAGGGAAACTTAAGCAAAGGCAAGCATTTGCATTCGTCACATAGGCTACATTGTTTGATACACCACATATTGTACTGACATGGTGACATGTATGACATGGTTCGCACCCTACTTTTCAGTCAGCCCATCCCCTGAGTTCTCGGTCAAATTTTCACTAACCCTTACACCGCCACTGTGTGCGTCAACCTAACTTGACATTGGTTCAGTGCGGCGCTACGTAATCATGATTGGCTGTTCTTATGTCTGTCAAAACATAGACAAAAGAATTGTATCAAAATTGTAAAAGTGGTCCAAAGATGGCCACATTAGTGAAGTTAAATTGTATTAATTTTATTATGATAATAAAAGGTACAGTTTTAAGCTCCGCCCCTGGACCTCAGCATTTTTTCCGGATCCACCACTGCTTAGTTGATAATGAAGTAGTTCAAATGAGCTCAACCTTATTATGTACAGTAATAAAACTCAAAATGGACATCAATGCAGCAGTAAAACACATAAAAAGCAGCATGGCATCATCTTTAACAGTAAAACATTGACTGGACAAATTTTGCTGCACAATGGACATTTCAACTTTTCACACTTAAGAATATTTATTGATTTGTTTAATTGAGTTTTTAATGCCTATCTTCTACTTTCAGTGGAATAATTTCACACAGTATGATTAGTGCTTAAGTAAATGATGTGAATACTTCTTCCACCCCTGGTAGCTGCACTATACTGAACATATTGCAAACACCATGCAAGTATCCATCCAGCAGCTCCACTGCAAGAGTTATACCACCTTCATGTCTGCCAAATTTCACAATCAAGGTCAAAACATCATGAATGTGCAAATGTGTGTATTCACCAGTATCCTGTCAGAGCTTTTCCCTCTCCGGCTGCATGCTTGTTTTCCTACTTGTCCATCTGACAGGCCAAGGCCAACCTGGCAAGTTTCCAGTTCTCTGCCCCTCTCATTCTCTCAGACTTTTCACACTCTGACCAGCCTGTGGCGGTTCTGTCTCTTTCTGTCCAGATGCAGAGGTTCATTTTGTTAATATGACAGTTTTTACCAGAGGAGGACTGCATTCCTCATTTTGGATCGTAGATCGGAAGCACATTTACATTGGGAGCGCTGATATGGACTGGAGGTCACTTGTCAAGGTAACGACAAGCATCAACAATCTTATATCATAAAAGACAAGTGGACTGTGTGTGTGTGTGCGTGTGTGTGTGTGTGTGTGTGTGTGTGTGTGTGTGTGTGTGTGTGTGTGTGAGGGTGTGTGTGTGTGTGTGTGTGTTTCGAGCATCACACAAAATCTGGAAGGAGCTGACAGCTGCAGTTTGGCATTTGGTGGAGGAAGAGACTTGTAAAAACGGCAAGTTGATAGGCCCCATATTTTGGAAGATATTAGTAATTTTGGAATACAATAGCCTTACAATCATGTTGCTAAGCCCAGAATCACATTGCCTACACTTAGAACAATGGGATAACATTACTAGGGTGTCACATGACCTTCTTTGAGTGACATCTTTTTCCAGAAGTCAGCTGTCCCCAGCATATAAACTACCATTTCTACAACCCGCAGTTCCCCACAGGTCAACACACTAGTGTGAACATTAAACATAATATCAGTACAGGAACAATGGGCCTCTGCTCTCAAGAGTCTTTTCTGGGATGAATCATGGCTTTCATCTCAGAAAAAAAAAAGTGTGAATATGACTAAATGTAAGCCTATGCACACCTATAAGAACCCAAAAACAGCACAGAGCCTTGACGTCAGTGTGCTATTATTTCCACTGTACACCTGTACTTATGCAGTCGCACCAGCAACTCCAAATGAGCATCAAGGATGATTTAAGATTGCTGTCTGTGGTTGGGCCCAAAAGACAAGTAGCATTTCACTTTGCATTAAGTATATAATTCACAATTGGGGGGGGTTAGCATACTGTAACTTGAAGTGATTACCTGGCGCTTTTCATGCCTCAGTGCCAGCTGGAGGTAGAGCTACTGTTGAGTGTAATTAACTAAAGAGCCAGAAGGAAGGACTGGACACATAGAAGTGTGTAGTAGTGGCACATGCTTCAAACACATGCAGAGCTCATGACAGACACGCAGGCATGAAAAAAAGAAGGCAAGAGTGGGGAGGGAGGGGATATATTCACTACGCTACATGGTATAACAGTAGATTGTACTTCATTTGGGGTCAAACATAAAAATAGAACAAATGCAAAAAGACATTTCTGCTGTGTAGTTTAGAATGGTGTAATATAAAGGCATTAATCCTTGCTGGGTAGTTACTGTATCTCTGTTTTCTCTTGTTTATCTGCCTGTAAAAACTATTCCACAGGATTGATTCATTTCCTTTTTTATGTTTACCTCATTATATCCTCTCTCAAACGTATTCCTCTGTAACCCCTACAGAGAAAAGAACTGGGGGTGATGGTGTATAACTGCAGTTGCCTAGCGCTGGACCTCCACAGAGTCTTTTCATTTTACTGGCAGCTCCATCAGCGGGACTACATCCCCTCCATCTGGTCAAAGAGAGTTACAGCTCTGTACAGCAGACATGAAGCCCTGGAGCTCCAACTCAACTCTACCCAGGCCTCTGCTTATGTTTCTGTGAGGAGACAGTGCCTTATGCATGTTCACTTTTAAACTGACCACACAGACAATGTCAAAATTGCACTGATTATGTGTCTGTAATCAAGTCTTTCATTGCTTTATATTTTTCTTAACCCTTTGTAGGGCACTCATAGAAATACTCAAAATTTCAAACTTAGTGTGTTATTGAAGGACATATCAAGACTGTATTACTTTTGTGACATGTTTTAATTTTTTTATTGTCATGTAGAAAATCAATAATAATGAAGTTACCATATTTGTAATAATAATAATAATAATAATAATAATAATAATAATAATAATAATAATACAAGAAAAATACATTTAATGTGAAAGGAACATGTATTTTAGACCACATTGGACCTGAGATTGTTGACTCACTGTCCTCACTTTAACTGTTGCTTTTACTGTCCTGTATTGTATGTGGAAATTACCAAAAATAGTCACTTGTTCGATAAAGGATTAAGGAACCAATTGGCTGACTTTGGCTACTATATGTATAAAACTTTCATTACCAGCTAATGGCAAGACACACATAGGGGGTTATTAATCATGTTAGCATCATGCTGAGGAGTATCTTGAGTTTGAATATCTCAGCACCTCAGTGTAATTTGACAGTAATGAATCTTGTTACCCTCTAAGCGACAAGATTTCTACCAGTTACATTTAGAGCATTTATCATCCTGCAGGAACTAATGGAGCCATGCTGTCACAGGCTGGTAACTCCATGCAGCTCCTGTGTGGCACTTTCTCTAAAAATGACACATTGTTGTGGAAATGTGACTTGTTGTTTTTCTGGGCCTTTAAGAAATCGAACGTAGATGCTGCATTCAGTTCTTTTCATATAATTTAACCACAGATTCCTACTATGTTGTTATTACCAGTGTAACCACACTTGTTGTGTGTGGGCGTGCATGCGTGCGTGCGTGCGTATGTGTGTGTGTGTGTGTCTTGCAGAAAACCCTAGCCACATTTGAAAGTTGCTTAGATTTTTGTGTATCTGATTAAATGAACACTGCAAACTTGTCTAAATGATATATCCTTTCTGCAGACCTCTCCCGAACTCTTCTGCCCTAAAGATCGAACCAGAGATATAGACGCCATATATCAAGTCATCCAAAGTGCAAAGACATTTATCTTCATATCTGTGACCGACTACCTCCCTTTGGTGAGCAGGAGATACAGAGGAACCTCAGTCACAAGGTACAGATGCTGACAGAACACCATAGCATGACCAGCCGTGACACCCAAACATGTTTGATATGTTTTGTCTAACAGCACAAGTTCTTTTATTAGGTATTGGTCACCTATTGATGAGGTGATCAGAGAGGCTGTGGTTCTGAGAAGAGTCACAGTTCGGCTGCTCGTAAGCTTCTGGAAGAAGACTCATCCCCTCACCTTTAACTTTGTGACCTCCCTCAAGTCTCTGTGCATTCACCTTCACAACTGTTCACTGGAGGTGGTACGTAAAACACTCAAAACACTCACACACATCAACACTTTATTTACTTCGGCCAAAGGAATGAAATTCTGATTAGTAATGCACTATCAATTATTGTGCAATATAGTTTATTGTATCCAGTCTACAATGTGTCATTGCCAATTGATTTTTCTCATTGTTTATTATTATTATTTACATACTTATGTTACTTATATATCATTGTCATGACTACTAATACCGTTATCGCTTATACACATATTGTGCATATTATAATATTATAACAGAAGATAATAGTTTTTATTATTATTTTTTTTTATCATTGCTACTACTTCATTATCCCTATTTTGTTATTTGTTGTTTTTGCTAGTACTTACCAATGTGCAGCTGCCTGTTTTTTCACAACTATTTTTTTTTTTTATAGCTTTTGCATTACTATTTTCTTATGATATTTCTTACATTGTACATTCAGTGTTGTGCTGCTATTGAATCCTCAATTTCCTGAGGGCTCTGCCCAAAGGATCAGTAAAGTTCTATCTAATCTAATCTAATCTAATCTAATCTAATCTAATCTAATCTAATCTAATCTAATCTAATCTAATCTAATCTAATCTAATCTAATCTAATCTAATCCAATCTACATATTAAACTGAGGATCAGACCAGTGTCTCCATCTATTTTTTGCAGAGGTTTTTTAGTCACAAGGACCAAAAGGATGACATGCAGTATTTTCTCAACCACAACAAGTATGTGGTGACTGACAACGCCTTATACATTGGTAAGACATTCTTTATTTTGTATACTCTGCACGAAGGTTCAGTGTGTAAGATCAGAGATTTACACATCCACTATTTTTTACAAAACAGGGTTAGAGTTAGGGTTAGTCTTAAAATAAACAAGAGTAAGGCCAGTATGTATGTAGTAAAGTTCATTTGAGAAGGAAAATATTGAGGTTTCTGTGTTTAATATGTTGCTGGAACACAATCTAGACCTAGTGATTTTAATTATAGCTGAAATCATCACTAAAATGGGTAGTTGGTGACCTAATGGATGACAATGAGAGAAATGATGAGTTTCAGAGAAAATATAAATCATTGCATTTTCATCATCTCAGAATGGGTCATTTGTATCTCCAGATGATGTGGTTTACCATTCAGAGTCTGTCATGTTTGTGCAGGTGCTGAGAATGCTCTTTTCTTTTATCCATTTTACAACAGGTGGCATCTAGCATTCAGATGCACTGTTGCCACCTAGTATGCTTGAGTGTGAACCACCATTAATAGTCCTTGAATTGAAGGAGTGGAAGTCACTTTTTAAGGTCCTACTCAAGGTGAAGGTCAGAATGAGGGCAGTGTAGTGCAATGTGCAACTTAGCCACTAGATGTCATTGAATTTTACACACTGAACCTTAAGTAGAATGGGTATATCGTGTGTTGTGCTGTAGAATTTACATATTTTCAGTGTGGTCTTTTTTTTTACTGGGGCGATAATTTCCCTCTACATATATGAGCTTTGTGTGTTAAATGCTAACCCACTTCTTAAGAGCTTGAATGTGTCTTACATGGCTTCTGTTTGTCCACAGGCAACCATGACTGGGTGGGCAGTGACTTTGCCATAAACGCTGGAGTTGGACTGGTTATACAGATGAAAAATAGTCTTAAAAACAGTGGTGTGACGATCCTGGAGCAAGTCAAAGCTGCATTTGAAAGAGACTGGAGGTCACGTTATGCAAAGAACCTACAAGGAGGAAAAGATCAGGACGGCAAATACAGACACCTGAGAAAGACAAAAAAAGTAATGGAAACTAAGGAAGAGAATGAGTGGAACTATCCTTTATCTCTTTAAGCACTGAATGTCTTCTTATATCCAACAGAGTCATAACCCTGAAACTTGCACGTGCTTTAAAATGTACACCTACGACAATTAGAAGTAAGGTTGTTTTAAAGACAGTGCTGACATAATATTCTGACCAATACAAATAATATTAATTCTATTGCACTACTTAATAGTTATATGAGCATGTGCTAGAGCATGAATATTGAAAGAAAGAAATATTCATATTCAATTAGAAGAAATGATACAGTATATGATAATATGTGAAATTAATATGCTCTATGTGAAACCTATTTAGATCCATAAATCCACATCAGACTCAACAAAATAAAGCACATTTGATGTATTTAGCCTGCAATTTGAACATATGTTTTAGAACATTCTTAACATATTGGATTTACATAACAAGTCCAGCCTATGTTGCTTACAATTGTACTAAATGCAGTTTTAACGATATCCAGACACAGTCTAATGCAGTAGTTTTACAGATACAACAGCTGTGCAACATCTCATTGTAATTTTTCATGTCTTTATAAAATCTTCCTTTTTTCTTAGGTGTTTTTGTGATTATTTCAGTGTTATGTGTGAAGCATGACGTGGTCGACATTTACACAGAATCCAACTAAAAGGGTCAATCTGGTTTTATAGATAATGAGACCCCAGTGGTTCACACCCACTTGATGAATTTATTTACAGCACCACTAAATGAATGTTCTGCAAAAAAAAAAAGCATGCACCCACAAAGTTTCATTCAACACATGTCAAATGGTTCTTATTGTTTGGGTCACTTTTTTATCACAGGAACAGAGATCACACTAAATGTTGACTTTCTCCTGTTGATACAATTTGTATTTACCCCATCCCTCGAAGGGGAGGCAAGGGATATTGTTTTTGGTTCGTTTTTTTGTTTCTTTGTTTGTTAACACTTTAGCAGCAAAACTATTGGTTCAGTTCATACCAAATTGGGTTTATAGATTGCCAGTGACCCAGAATAGATATCATTGCATTTTGGGAAAGGTAGATCAAAGTTTAAAAAATGTTATGATTTTTTTTTTTTTTTTTAATCTTCCCTTCTACTTAGAATGGGTGAAATACATGCAAGCGGTGGGGTTTGCTGTGCCTGGCAACACTTGTTTTTCCTATTTATTTTACTATTAGCTATTCGTACAATGTCATAATTTTAAAACATCAAACAGAAATATTTAAAGGAACATTGCAGCACTTCAGGGCGTCACGGTGGTGCAGTGGATAGCACTCGTGCCTCACAGTAAGAAGGTCCTGGGTCCAACACCAGTCGACAGGGGGTGGGACCTTTCTGTGTGGAGTTTGCATATTCTCTGGGTTCTCTCCGGGTACTCCAGCTTCCTCCCACAATCCACAAACAAGCACTGTTAGGTTAAATGGTTAATCTAAATTGCCCATAGGTGTGAATGTGAGAGTGATTGTTTGTCTCTATATGTCAGCCCTGCGATGAACTGGCAAAATGTCCAGGGTGTACCCCGCCTTTGCCTGTAAATAGCTGGGATAGGCTCCAAACGACCCCCATGACCCTAGTGAGGATAAAGTGGGTTTAGAGAATGAATGAATGCAGTACTTCATAATTGTGATATCACTATCATATTTTTAAAAACTGCATAATTTGTGGGTTTATGTGTAAATCATAGACACCCCTCTCAGCCTCTGTTTGCTAAAGCGGGTGTGCTTAGTGTTTACCAAGTTAATCATTTCCAAATTAAGCAATTTATTTATGCCTCCATCAAAAAGCTCTTGCCTCAACATTTCAATAATATTTTTTCCTTTAACACTAAAAACCACAAGTATTCAACTTGTAGTAGCAGTCTTATTAGAGCATCCTTTGCTCGTACCAGTCAGACTCAGTTCAGTGTTCTATACAGGAGACCAAAAATATAGAAGAATCTGCCATCTTCCGGAGCTTTTTTAAAAAGCTGTGAAAACTCTGTTCCTGAGTGACTGTAATTTTCCACATGGGATACATTTATAAGCTTGGTATATCGTGGAATTTTATTTGTTGAAAATGCACTTTTGTGCAGCTTGCAAATATTTCTTTTATATTTTTAATTGCAGTTGCAAATAATCTTTGAAAGCTGGAGGTTGCTGCTTGTTAAGCCTCTTGAGGGTTTTTGGTAACCATCCATCACAATTTTTAACCAACATGTATTATATATGTTTTTTTACTATGTGAATATTAAATGAATAAATAGAAAATAAATTAATAAATAAATTCAGAATAGTGATCTTTTCAGCATCACCGATCCGTTCTCTGATTGACAGCAGAAGAACCAGTAAAAAAGAAGATGATGTAGAACACAGGTGTCAAACACGCGGCCTGGGGGTCAAATACGGCCTACCAAAGGGTTTAGTCCGGCCCTCTGGATGAATGTGTGAACAACAAAAATTACACCAAGATATTAACAATCATTTTAGTTCAGTTTCCACATTCAGACCAATGTGATTTAAAGTGGGTCGGATCAGTAAAATACTATGGTAATAACCAATAAATACTCACAACTCCAATTTTTTTCTCTTTGTAAATCTAAACATTTTCATGTATTTACACTAAAAGTATAATTTCACAAAAACTGTGAATAAGCTGAACAAATATGAACCACCTGAAATGTCTTAAGAGAAGTAAGTGCAATTTTAACAATATAATGTCTATAAATGATAAACTGAAGCATAATATAGTTAAAATTGCACTTATCTATTCAGTTTGTTCATGTTATTCACATGGTTTTGAAGGATAGCTTGTAGATGTAAAAATTTTCATATGTAATCTTACGTTTTTCACACTAAAGCACAGAGGAAAGTTTGGAGTTGACATTATTTGTATATTAATATGTTGTTATTTTACTGGTCCGGCCCACTTCAGATCAAATTTAGCTAAATGTGGCCCCTGAATTATAATGAGTTTGACACCACTGATGTAGAATTTCTCTTGGGTTCCTGGGCTGTAAAAGTTTGTGAACCTCTACACTGAGGTATTTAATTTAGATTATTATACATTCATGTCAGAGCCGTCTGAAACACAGGGTGGCGCTGTTGCACTATTACAGATGAATGGCAGCCAGAGTAGGAGCTGGGATGGTTTGTATTCATACAACAGATCCTCATCAGCTGTGTAATGTTTATAAATGTGTTCCTGTGGTGAACTGTGGTTTATTAGGAACAGCATAAAGTCTGACACATTCAACAGGCTTTATTTCATTAGTTTTCCAAAAGTTGACTTGATACAAGGTCCTGGAGGTTTTATTTCTGTTGTCATCCTTCTAAGTTTCTAGGACAAAGTTTGCTCTGTAGCTGAAGGTGAAGTGGATGTGTATATGTAACAAGCGACGTCCCTTTTGTCGTGGCGTGAAAAGAGGCTGCTGCGGACGGGGAGGGGAGGGGAAGGGAGGGGTGGGGGCGCCGTTGTCATGGTGACAGATTAAAAGAGAAGATATTTCAGATCGGTCTGTTGGCTTTGGAGAGGAGACATCTCACTTTATATGTGTTAATAACGGGTATATTGGGAGAAATTATTACTTTTAGTTGGAATATCAGTGATTACTGCCAACTCTGTCTGTGTGAGTCTGACGGGTATCTGAGGAAGAGGAGGAGGAGGAGGAGGGTTTGGGGAGAGGGGGTCTGACGGCGGATGCCTTTGCAGCGGAGGACCAAGGAGGATGTTATGTTGCGGGACGAAAAAATGCGGACAAAAACTGCCTTATCGACGCTGAAACTGCCAGATTTGATGGATCTCAAAGGAGAAAGGAGTGAAAACCTTCTACCATCCGATATGCAAGCAGCCAAATAGCTTCTTCAGATAGTGTAAATGAGATGGATGGGTCACTTATGAAGACTGAAGAGCATGTAGTCATAATGTGGCTCTGAAAACACCCTGGATATTCTGTTGAGATTCATCACTGCAAACCGTGCTAAAGATGGAAAGCGGAGTTTTAATGCCTTGTCTGGATCAGTTCATGCTGAGTCCACTTGTCACTTGGGTAGGTGATGCAGACTACATCTTTTTTTCCCACTGAATGCACAATGATAACCTCAATAACACCTTTTTTTGGTATTTTAGTTGAAGACATTTGTGCCAAATGATGGAGGCATGCACCTGGACTTCTCTGAGCTGTTGGATGGAGTATTTCTGAATGACATCATGATCCAAATGTAAGTTGTGCTTTTGGTTTTAATGTGTCACTTCCCATCAACTATCCTTCCACTGTCTGTGTTTCTGCCATCCCATTTAGAATCTAGGTTATGAGCTGTGTCCTGATGGGTGTTCAGATGAGCAGCCATGGACCTTGATTATATCTTTCGTTATTACTTGTTTTACTGCAAAGTAGGGATTTTACAGAAATATAAGAAATATGTGAGAAAACTTCATCCAGAATGGAATACATCTCTTCCCTCATACCATCTGAAACATTTGACATACTTATCCCTGGCACCAGCAACAGTACTAGCTTTGTCACTCTACAGTAATAAAGGGGATCTTTGTGGTCTGCAGCAGTTTTTTTAATGTGACTTCCTCATGATTTACAGGTTAAGGCTGATTTAAAAAAAAAAAAAAAAAGAAAGAAAACAAAATAGAATTAGCATGAAAATTATAGACATGCACCGTTTGTGTCAGAGGGATGTCAGTTTGAAGAACAAATCTGCCAAGCCAAGAGGGACATCATACACACTGTCAAGATGCTACTTAAGGGCTTATGATTTGGGTCCCTTATGGTCTCAAGGAATTACCCTCATCCACAACAAACATTAACTAAGTTAAGTGGTCCTGTGACAGTTGAATTGTGATAAAGGGTGCTTTCACACCTGTCTCATTTGGGTTCAGACTATTGGATATTTCAATACATAACTGCGATCTGAAATCAAAATTAAATGGATCATGCATTATCGCTAAAATATTAACCTTGGTTTGTACTAGAAATGGACATTAATCAGTTCTGGTGACGAAAGACCACCAATAAGATACAAACTATTGGGACTGGAATTAGAGAAATTTAAAAGAAGATTATGGCTGCAAAAAAAAAAAAAAAAAGGTTCAATCAAGAGTTTTACACATATTTTAATATTCATTTCCAGGTTGATTATTATGAAGGTGTTCACTTAAATAGTTACACATGTTCCGTTGAGGTCAGAGACAAAAATTTTAGATGGATTAATCAGCCAATTAATCTGTTATCGGCTTTGTCCTGCTCAAACCAATTGTTATTATACAGGGGTTGGACAAAATAATGGAAACACCTTAAAACATCAACAAAATATAATTTAATATGGTGTAGGTCCGCCTTTTGCGGCAATTACAGCCTCAATTCTCCAAGGTATTGATTCATACAACTTGTGAATTGTTTCCAAAGGAATTTTAAGCCATTCTTCAGTTAGAATACCCTCCAACTCTTTTAGAGACGATGGCGGTGGAAATCGACGTCTTACTTGAATCTCTAAAACTGACCATAAATGCTCAATAATGTTGAGGTCTGGGGACTGTGCCGGCCATACGAGATGCTCAACTTCATTAAAATGTTCCTCATGCCATTCTTTAATAATTCTAGCTGAATGGATTGGGGCATTATCATCTTGAGGTGAAGGTGTTTCCATTATTTTGTCCAACCCCTATATCAGTCTTTTAAAATCTACCATCTCAAAGCTTGTAGTGGGACGATAGAGTAGGTAATTAAAAATGTCTTGAACCTCCCTGGTAAGATAAATGCACTGACCCAGATGAACACAGCGATTAAATTCTTCAAATTCTCCAAATACTTATGGCCAAATGCTGACTGGAAGTATATATCCTTAAAAAAGGAATAGAAAGACCAAAACTGATGACCCAGTGGACTTGTGGATAATGCTGTCTAGTCTAGCCAAACCAAGTCGACAATAGCCATTCATCCTGCTTATCTCCAATGGTCACAATAACCTGCTCTAATTGCAAAACAACGTTGTGCTGAGAGGAGGGGAAGAGGCGGGATAATCTCCTGGATTGGGAGACCCTCTGGGATTAGGGCCTGGTTGCTGCTGTTTAGTGGTGCAGATGGGAGGGAGAGGGGGAGGCAGAAGCAGGACAAACTGCACAGACACTCAACCAGACAGACTGTTGGATGCACCAGCATGTTTTTCATCTCTGTCTGTCTCCCTCTGCTTGTTGTAAAATTAGTGTTTGTCATCAGCATATGTTTGTAGTTCATAATTCTTTTTTTTATGGTAGTCCATCTCAGATAAAACTATCAGCTGCCACTATCCAGTCTTTTATTTCATAAATAGTAGGTCTTCTTCTTCTCTGAGCAACAAGGTGAACCCTCAAAGATCTGAACATCCACTTGTGACCAGAAGCATCTAAAATGTATAACTGTTGAGAGACTAATCCTACCAATGCATGTAAATAACATGCAAAATACAGTTTCTCAGCTTTTCATGATCATCAGTTATGACCCATTTGGACATTCAGAGGCTCCGCAGTTAACATGAAAACACCACCATCTTCTGTAACATTGATTCACCACTAAAACCCATGGGGTTTGACAAATCACCGTGGATGGAGACACTTGTTTTTATGTTCAGTTAATGATCTATTTTGTTGAAAAAGTCACCTCTTTCTTTTCTTCAGTTTTCTCTGCTCCAGTATAATAATCTTTGAATTTACCTTGAGCTTTTTTGAACATCTACACAATCAGTGAATAAAATATAGGAAAATACATGATTTTCACTGTGAGGATAATATTATAATACATAGGAGTAAATCACATAGGAATGGTTACACATGTGGAGAAAATCCAATTGGAAGCTTCTACAAAAATAGTTCCAGATCTGTAAGGGTTAAATCTCACTGAGCACCATAAGTAATACAACTTCAGCCAAAGTCTGTGACATTTAAGCCCCTCTCTACAGTAGACCCTCACTACTAGCCTAGGAATCTAGCTAAAGGATTTCTTTGGGATAAAAAGTCGAATGCCACTCAATTTGGCTCCAAACCAGTCTTGTTTGCTGGCTGAAAGGAGTGAAGTCATACAGGCTAAAGTTAGGACTGAATAGATTTCGCATCCATGTTTTCATGGTGATCCTTGTGCCAAGTCTTTAACCAGGCTGCAGCTTCCTCTCATCCCCTTTCCACTGACAAGCATTTGTTTGTTGGTGAATGAGTGGCATGTCTAGAAAAAAATGTTGTAGTGTAGGTTTGTCTTAGTCTGGTGTTAGTCTGGCATTTTTATTATTATTATTATTATTATTATTATTATTATTATTATTATTATTATTAATAATAATAATAATAATAATAATAATAATAATAATAATAGTAATAATAATAATAAAATGCATTTATAAAGCAATTTTCATTCAGCAAAATCTCAAAGTGCCACAGAGAGAAGACAGTCCAGTAGAAAATAGAATAGAGTGATTTATCTTCTCTCACCGGGTGGTCTCGGTAGTTAAAAAGTTAAAAAATTAAAAAGTTTTTGCTTTGGTTAGGAGAAGCAGTGAACAGACAATGCCAGCGTCCTCTTCCACCATTGTCACGACATCAGCCTGTTGTTTAGCGCCATCTACAGTCCCTAGCATTTTTTACTTGGTTTGTTTGGTTTTTGGACAAAGACGATATAGGGTTTCATTTCAAGATCGGTCATGCAGGGATATCACTGCATTCCCAGTGCATTTATTGACTTATTACCAGCCCCTGAAGAGGAGGCAAGGGGTATTGTTTTTGGTTTGTTTGTTTGTTTGTTTGCTTGCTTGCTTGCTGGCTTGTTAACACTTTAGCAGCAAAACTATCAGTTGAATTCATACCAAATTGGGTTTATAGATTGCCAGTGACCCAGAATAGATGTCATTACATTTTGGGAAAAATTGGTCAAAGTTCAAATTTTTCATGAATTTTTAAAATCTTTCTTTATCCCATTTACTTGTAATGGGCAAAATTTCAAATGTCTATCAAAACATCAATTTTGTTTCCATTTACTTCAAACTTGGCACACATAGAAGCAATTGTTATACATCAATCTGAGATAAAGCTAAGTCATATGTATTTTTTCACATTCTGGGGACATTTTTTTCAATGTTTTTTTCCACCATTTATCTAATATTGTGGTACTCCACCATTATAAAGGAGAGGGAAATCAATCCAATCCAGTCCAAATTTATTTGTGAAGCACTTTAAAACAACCACAGTGGACCAAAGTGCTGTAGAGAAAAATAATTAAAAAACAAAATAACAGAGTAAGACACAAGAATAGATGAAAAGACATAGAACAACTGTAAAAAATAAAAAATATAAATAAATAAAAATACAGAAGAATAGATAAAACCTAAATAAAAGAATAAAATACAATACAAAATTAGTAAAAAAATAAATAAATAAATAAAAAATTTGTCATTTCTAATTAACTCATTCTGAAAAAAAAAAAAAAAAACTTGTTTTAATAAAAGAATGCCATTGATTAACTGATTAAACTTGCTGTGGGTTAACTCGTTGTGACCTTGAAATAATATCAAGTAAATAATATCAAAACAGAAAAAAACTCCTGAAAACATATTGTGCATTTATTTTTTCAACTTCATGAGCATTATCACAATACAAAGGTGTATGGTAAGCTACAATACGTGCGAGGGGCAGGATTTGTTGCCCGGCACCACTTGTTTGTTAACATTAGCCATCCATTCCATTACAAACTGCCTCACAGCAATGAATCAATGGATGTGCAGGAACTTTCTGAAATTGAATGAGGAAAAAACTGAAATCCTGCTTGTTGGCCCAAAAGCAAAAAGGGAAATGCTGATGAATAGGATGGGCAAACTCACTTCCTGGATCAAACCAGAAGTGACAAGTCTGGGAGTCATTATAGACTCAGACTTAAACTTGAAGTCCCACATAAAGAAAGTCACTAAAACATCATTCTTCCACCTCAGAAACATAGCCAAAGTAATGCCGGTTATAAATCGAAAGGATGCTGAAAAACTGGTCCATGCTTTTATCTCCAGCAGACTGGACTACTGTAATGCACTCCTTACAGGTCTCCCAAAAAGCACCACAGACAGACTTCAGCTGATTCAGAACTCTGCAGCTAGGTTATTAACCAAAACCAAGAAGAGAGAGCACATTACTCCAGTGTTGGTTTCCCTGCACTGGCTACCGGTAACCTACAGAATTGATTTTAAGATACTACTCCTCATGTATAAAGCTTTAAATGGAACCGGACCAAGTTACATTGCAAACTCACTGATCAATTATGTACAAACTAGAACACTGAGGTCATCAAACGCAGGGTTACTAGCGACTCCCAGAAATATTACAAAGAAAATGGGGGACGCAGCCTTTACTAACTATGCACCAAAGTTATGGAATACAATTCCAAAAGACATTAGAGAAGCCAGTTCACTGAATATATTTAAAACCAAATTAAAAAAAATTTTATTCTCATTAGCCTTTGAAAGGAGATAAAAATGGGGTCACAATTCAGGAACCAGGAATGTGCGCTATTTTTATTTTATTTTATTGTATTTCTGTTTTTATTTTTTATTTTATTGTATTTCAAATTTCATCTTATTTCTTGCACTTCAAAAATTCTATGCATAATCTAATATTTTAATGTGCGCTGTTTTTATTTTTATTTAATTGTATTTCTCTCAAATTTCATTTTATTTCTTGATGTATAATCAAATCTTAATGTATTTTAATATTGTATTTTTTCAATCAGTGTGAAGCACTTTGGGCTACAATTTCTGTATGAAAGGTGCTATACAAATAAAGTTTATTATTATTATTATTATTATTATTATTATTATTATTATTATTATTATTATTATTATTATTTTTAGGTGTAAAATTTTTTTGCCAATTCTTGAATTGGTTTTCCACAAGATTCCTCATTCTGTTACTCACTGTCACCAAGAATTATCTGATCCCTCGTACCACATCAATGTATAATACTTGAAAAACTTGCCCCTGTTGTGCATCTAGTCTGGTCTTGGCATCGATTATGACTGGACTTGACTTCAACCCTTCAAACTCTTGGTCTTGTCCCAGTCTTGATAACATCCTGTCATGATTTCTCAGTTTACATGGTTTTAGCTACAGTAGTTAACTAGTTTTAACTAGTAGTGCTGCACTGAGCAAACATTTTACACCATAAGTAGGTTTGTTGGTTTAGCAAGAGGCAAATGATATGTCTGTACGCATCTCTCAGTTTCTATAACAAGATACAACTGGAAAATAGAACAGCATTAAAAACAAGATTTTCAGAGGGAAAAAGACCAGACAGAAGTATCCAGTATTTGGTGTGACCTTCCCTTGTACTTAATGTGTCTTGAACTCTTCTGCACAGATATTATGAGATTTACTGAACTAATCTCCTCTAGTTTTACACCAGGTTTCATTCAACACATGTTCAATGGTTCTTATTGTTTGGGTCACTTTTTTGTCATAGGAACAGAGATCACACTAAATATTGACTTTCTCCTGTTGATGTAATTTATATTTACCTCAAAGGGGAGGCAAGGGGTATGTTTTTGATTAGGTTTGTTTGTTTGTTTGTTTGTTTGTTTGTTTACCACTCTAGCAGCAAAACTATTGGTTCAATTCATACCAAATTGGGTTTATAGATTGCCAGTGACCCAGAATAGATCAGATTACATTTTGGGAACAGTAGGTCAAAGTTAACATTTTAATGAATTTTTAAAATCTTTATTTTCCAATTTATTTATAATGGGTGAAATTTCACATCTGTAGCAGCAAAACTATTGGTTCAATTCATACCAAATTGGATTTATAGATTGCCAGGGGCCCAGAATAGATGTGATTACATTTTGGAAAAATAGGTCAAAGTTTAAATTTTGTATACATTTTTTACCTCCCATTTACTTGTAATGAGCAAAATTTCAAAGGTCTATAAAAACATCAGTTTTGTTTCAATTTACTTCAAACTTGACAGATATATAGAGGCAATTGATATGCTGACATCAGCACATGCATAGACACGATGACATCAGCTGGATCCATGCCAAAGCTAGAAAACTAGACAACTCAGAGAGCACAGACCACTGCCAAGGCAGATCCTTCCATAACTTTTTGAGTTATCTTGCTAACAGACAGATAAACAAACAAACCCCCCCCCCCCCGATCACCACCAAAATGTAATCATTTGTTCCTTGTGCCAATATCAGCATTTCCTGAAAATGTTGATGTCCATACCTTTTTGAGTTATCTTGCTAACAGACAAACAGACAGACAAACCTCAATGAAAACATAACCTCCTTGGCAGAGGTAATAAGCGACAATACGTGTGTGTGTGTGTGTGTGTGTGTGGGGGGGGGGGGCGCCTGGCACGACTTGTTTTTGTGAGTTTTTAATGCTATGTGTAATATTTACCTCTATTTTTGTTTTAATTTAATGAAGAGACTGAGAAATAGATATTACGCTCTTTATAACCATTACAACATAGCTAAGGGTGGCCTAAGACTGTACAGTATGTGGTAATGTACGCTGTGTTTTTATCATCTACAGAAATCCTTCAGCTACACCACCACTGGGGGAACTGAGCAAAATGAGTCGCATCCAGAGTCTGAACTTTCTAGTCCAGCAGATCAAGACATATTATCTGGTGAGTTCTTTTCTCATACGTACAATATTTTATATAATACAGTATATCCATGCTACAGGCTGCTAATCTCTCCATCTCTTCCTACATCGGCTTATAATATCTCAACATGTAATTTTTTGATTCCAACTCGAAATTTACATCACGCAGTCACGCACACATCAACTCAAATGTGCAAAACCAGAGAGTCGGTGGCACTTGTGTCCCTGTGGATCATCTAGTTCTTCTTAAGATGCATGTCCTAAATATCAGTTATGTACACAGCTGTGTAATGAGAACAGAAGTGAGGTTAGAGCACAGCAGCAAGACACAGTAAAAGCTGAGATCAGAGCCACAGACAGGTTTAGAGTCAGACAGAATCAATCACTGCCGTTGAGTTTTAGATTTTCTTTCTATGTTAGAGTAATTAAGATCACAAGTAATTTCACATAGTCTTGACCCATCTGTATCTTCAGACTTCTAATTATATTTTTTTGCCATACTTGCTCCAAACCAGAATAATTATTTCATTAATGACAACAGTTCAGTCCTACTCAAACCTTCATTAGGTCTGAAGCTTTGGTGAAAGGAAAATACACCTTTATTTATACGGTACATTATGTGAACGAATTGGCTGACAGTTCTATGATTTCACATGAGGATAACCCTCCAGTGATGAATCATAGAAGCTATTAATTAAGTCAGTACAATCACACAGAAGAGAATACATGGAGAAAACACAAGGAATTCAAAAGTCACACTTCAGAATGTCCAAATGTAGATCAAATGTATAAAAATCACAGGATCAGACTCATCATCCCATTTATCTGAGTATTTTTTTACATTTATCATAATATACTGTTGTGTTTAAAGTTGGAATAAAATATTTTTAGCTCTTCTTATGAAATGATTGGGACAATGTGATTTATTTTTGATAGATAAAGTGTAACTGGGACTCAGTATATAATCATTGCACCTGGTCAAAGGTGATCACTGATGTGTATAAATAGGAATAAAAAGAGGAACTGACTGAAAACAAAATTATTTCAACTTTATACGTCATAGTGTATATAAAAAACTATGACAGCTTTTAAAGAAAAGGTTTACTCTCATACTGCTGGTTTAGACTTCCAGATGAGAGAGTCTGGAGAGTTAACATGTTAAGTTATGTTCCTCTTTCGAGGATGAAGAGTTTATTTGTCACCTCCTCTTCTTCAAGGTTTTATATCAATATATCTAAGCGTGCTAGTCGGTTTTTTGTCGGTCCTAGTTTCATGTACAGTTCCTGAAACTGTGATCCCCAGTGGCAGTTAAGTAGGTCTGCTACAGAGCAGTATCTTTGAGTTGAGTTGTCACATAAAAGCCTCATTTAATCCAATCCAGTTAAAGCAGGTTTATTTTTTGCCTCATAAAAAAATTTCCGGAGTGTGTTCTTTCTAGCAATTGTCTTCAACTTCAGGTCTTCACTCACTTTATTTGCTGTTAAATAAACATTTAGGACAAAGAATGATTTCAATGACAGAAAAAAATACTGTATTGTAAGGTAGATGACAACAGACAATTGTATCTCCTCTCTCTTCTCTTAAGTAAAGTGTGTCGATGATAGGCCAGTGTACAAGACACAGTCATACACAACAACATAGCAAGAGTTCACAAGATTTAGTTTATTACCCCGCCCCCCGACGGGGAGGCAAGGGGTATTGTTTTTGGTTCGGTTTATTTGTTTGTTTGTTTGTTTGATTGTTACTCTAGCAGCAGAACTATTGGTTGAATTCACACCAAATTGAGTTTATGTATTGCCAGTGACCCAGAATATATGTGATTACATTTTGGGAAAAGTAGGTCAGAGTTCAAATTTTTTATGAATTTTTAAAATCTTATTTTTCCCATTTACTTGTAATGGGTGAAATTTCACATGTCTGTAGCACCAAAGCTATTGTTTGAATTCATACCAAATTGGGTTTATAGATTGCTAGTGACCCAGAATAGATGTGATTACATTTTGGGAAAAGTAGGTCAAAGTTTAAATTTTTTTTATGAATTTTTAACTTTTTTTTTCTCCCATTTACTTATAATGGGCAAAATTTCACATGTCTATAAAAACATAGATTTTGTTTCAATTTACTTCAAACTTGGCACATATATAGAGGCAATTGATATGCTGACATCAGCACACGCATAGACATGATGACATCAGCCGGATCGATGCCAAAATAAGCTACAATACGTGTGAGGGGCAGGGTTTGTTGTGCCTGGCACCACTTGTTCTGGCAGCATTACAGCAGACATGTCTTCACTGATGCAGACAGGTGGATGTTTGTTCTCATCTACACCAAAATAAGTTGGGGTTTTTTTTTTTGTCATATGAATTGATTTCCACCCATGCACTTTCAGGAAATAGCCAAGCCCAATTTATAAAAACAGATCTAGTCATGATTACCTCCGCCAAGGAGGTTATGTTTTTGCCAGGGTTTGTTTGTTTGTTTGTCTGTCTGTCTGTCTGTTTGTTTGTTTGTCTGTCCGTTAGTGTGCAACATAACTCAAAAAGTTATGGACAGATTTGGATGAAATTTTCAGGGTTTGTTGGAAATGGGATGAGGAAGAAATGAGTAAATTTTGGTGGTGATCGGGGGGGGGGGGGGGGGGGCACTGATCTGCCTTGGCGGAGGTCTGCGCTCTCCGAGTGCTTCTAGTTTTATTATAGTATTGTCACATTTTATGTCCAGTCAGTGGAAGTCAAAATGCAATGTGTTTGGTTAGTTCTTCTTTATCTAAGGCAGTACAGACAAAATAATACAGTTCAGTGGTAGGGTCTCCTTTCGCATCAGAATAATATGTCATTTTTTAAATATTAGAGGGTGTGTGTTTGTCATTGTAACTCATTCACATATTAAACTTCACACACCGGCACAAACAAGAGCCATTGAAAGCCTGAAACAGAGCTGCATCAAACTGCTCTAAAGAACCTCATCACTGCACCAAGGAGACTGGCTCTGCCGTTCACATATTTAGAACACTCCTCGGTTGTTGGCTGTATTTCTATACATGTGTTTAAGAAGCTGCTATGTGCTGTACATACATACGCTCTGTCCTTTCAACCACTTTGGCCAGACTACAAGAAGTGTGTTTTTTCTATCCTTGTTTCACTATGGCAGAAATGTGCTTATTTTCTCTTTTCTCTACTCATCTTCCTCTCTATTTTTCTTTGTTTTTGCAGGATAATCTCAGACAATTGATCATGATTCCCTTGCCAAATGTGTTGCTGCTTGGCAGGACTCCTTACTGTGGTATGCTCTTTTGAAGAAAACCCTTAAGTATTCCTCAGCTCTCCTTTCTATTTGAGCTACTCAGCTGTAGTTGAAACCCAATTTATTGATGTTTACTATAACTCAAATAGAGGCATTCTACTAAAATGAATCGTATAATTATTTTTTATACTTTAATGACAATACTGAATACCGAGATTTTTTAAGAGTACACGGAAATGATTTTTTTCAGATATGTCAAGCTTTCTGTCTGTCTGTCTGTCTGTCTGTCTGTCTGTCATGGCTCTCTGACTGGTTTTAATTCAATTGCACACTATCAGTCTGATAACCACACTGCCATGTGATGGTTAAAGCTTTGACTACTGCTGACCCAAATTTTATCAGTCAGCAAACTTAACTCCCTGCAAGCAGTTATCAGTACTTTAATCGGGTAAGTTTGATTTGAGGTGATTAACTTGGTGTTGCTTTATACAGAACAAAGTCTGGAGGAAATGAAGAAGCTTTTGCTGTTACTACTGGGATGTGCAGTCCAGGTAAATACTGGCTTTCAGAAAATGAACTCAATCATTCATGTGTGTAGACATTTATAGTAAGATTTTGGTTGCAAATAACTATTCATCTATTTTGCTTGTCAGTGTGAGAAGAAAGAAGAGTACATTGAGAGAATTCAGACACTTGACTTTGAAACTAAAGCTGCCATAGCTGCACATATTCAGGAGGTATCTGACATGACATCCATTTTTAACAACAACAGCTTTGAGATACTACAGCTTTGTAGTATTGTAGATCAGTACCAGTAAGACAATTATTTTGTACATGTATTTTAATAGGTTCTCTGTTTGAGTAATCCATGATTTTAAACTTGTGCATTTTTATATTGTGCTGCATTTAATATTTGTTTTGTCCTTTTTCTGTTCTGAGTTTTTTTTCTACAAATTTTCTACCATTTTTAGCACAAGACTGTTGTTTACAATTTGTATCATCTGCCCGTCTTTTTCCTGTTACCATAACTGTTTCTGTTGTCATTACCAGCTGACCCACAGTCAGGAGAATGTGGTGGATCTTCATTGGCTGGAGTTTAATGAGGTGCAGCCAGATGAGCTGGAGACTGTCGCGAGGAGCATGGCCCTGCATCTCCGAAGCCTGCTGGATCAGAGGGATACCCATCTGGAGGTACGGAACTAATGACTTGTGCGTTCAATTGAATCTGTTGCTTGCTGCAGTTCCCTTTAAACGTTATGTTCTTTTCTGCAGACCATAGCAGAGCTGATGCAGGAAAGGGAAGGCATGGGTAGTTTACTGAGTAGCCCCTCTAGTCCACACTCAGCCAGTTACTCTCCCACCACCCAGCAGCAGCAGACAGGAACCCAGCAGCATCTGTCTGTGGAGCTGGCCGACTCCAAAGCCAAGATCAGAAGACTTAGACAAGAGCTGTAAGTACCAAGAGGACAGTTTCATATACACACAATAATAAACAATCTGCAAGACAACATACTAACAAATACACTGAATATGATTAATGTTGAAAATATTCATTTAACTCAGTGTATCTATGAAGGAAGAATGCCTTAAAATAAATCATACACTAATATATAATAATATGATATAAATATGTACTATAATGATACTTCTGATTAACCCGTAAAGACCCAAACATCCATCGTTGACCAAAACTATCTACAGATCTAAACTGTTTAATACCTGTTGATCCACTAATCCTATCAATACATGTAAATAATTGGTGTAAAATACAGTTTGTCATCATTTCATGGTCATCAGATATGACCCATTTGGACATTCAGAGGCTATGTAGTGAACGTGGAAACACCGTTATCTTCAACAACATTGCTTCACCAGTAAAACCCGAGGAGTTGGATCAATGACAGTGGATGGAGACACTTGTTTTTCCATTCAGTCTTTGATGTCTTTGCTGAAAAAGTCACTTTTTCTTCAGTTTTTTCTGGTTTTGACATCATAACTCTCAACTTTAGTCGGCGCTTTTATGAACATGTACATTATCATTGATTTAAATATAGGAAAATACATGATTTACACTGAAAAAACACAGAAAACAGAGGATAATATTATGATAAATGGTGATAAATCACTTAAGAAAAGTCAAATATTGAGGAAAATACTATTTTGGAAGTGCCACAAAAGTAGCACTGGGTCTTTATGGATTAATGGAAGCACAGATTAGTTCTGGTTCTGTTCAGAATTCTCGGATCCCTGATGCTATCTGATGCACCAGCAGAGCAATCACAATCCAGGATGCTTTCAACAAAGCAAAGCACTTACTAACATGAGATATTAACTTGCCTTTTGGGATTTTGACTGTTCTTTTTCAATTTCATAAGCATTCTCTAGTTTAGTTTAGTTTGTGTATTATGTCCTTGCATTCAGGTGAAACCAGCCTTGAGCACCTCCTTGACTAGTTATTCCATTTAATACTACTTTCAGGCTTTTTATGAAACCTCACAATGACCAAAAATGCCACCAAGTGCTGGATTTCATTGCCAAACCAAAGCATATTGTTTTTCTGCCAGTTTCTCTTGCTGTCGTCTTTTCCAGCCTTAAGAATATGAGGCACCCACATCATTTCGCACACAGGTCAAAGATAAGCCTCGTATTTTTTGGTCTCAGCTGGGGATTATCCTTTCAGGGTCCCAAATCATTTGGGGTGAAAAGCCTTAAATGGTTCAAACTTAGGTTTATTAAACCAGAAAATTTCAGCAGAAACATTTGTATGTGCCTGCTTCTTGTGCTTGATTCTCCTCTATATCACAGCACCTCTCTCATAGGTGGATAGTTTCACTCAGACATGCAGGTTCCAATGCAGTTAACAGTGACTCCATTTTGACTTAGTGTAGTCATCAAACAGCAGTTTCTCAGTCACAGGCATAACTCATATCTCCAACGTCTTTTCACCGTAGAGGAGAGGTAACTCGGCATGCCAGGTGCGTAAAATGCAGAGACCAAATTTCCCTACAGGGATAATAAAACAGGTTAACATTTAACCTTTAAGAAGGTGTTGATATATATTTTTATTTAGGGTTAGTGGTAATTGTGGGAAAGACAGATTTATAAAAACTCTCTGTATTTTAGCATAATTGATTTTCTCTGATTTATTATTGAGTTTAATGGAACAGTTAGATGGTACTGCTATCACTTTGAGACTGATTGGTCAAATTCTTTAAGATACTGATTTTGGTAATTCCATTGTCTGGAAGTGCATGAATGTTGTCTTGTTTAAAGTAACTATGGTGTACATGTTATAACTGGCCTCAGAGTAACAGCAGGTTTAAATAAAAAGTTTTAAATATTTCCAAGAATCCTTCTGCCAACATATTTAGTTTTCAATCATTTGTCTACATTTAAGCATGACAAAGAAGATGTGGGTTTTGCCAATTTCATAGTGTTCTGTAAGTTTTGTTGCCGTGGAAAAAGTCACAACATACTAATCTTAAATTTGTCATACGTTGTGATATGTGATGTGCATGTGTTCTTAAAGCTGCAGGGTGGCAACATTCACAGTGGTTGTTAGGGTCTCTCAGTAAACTATATGGTGGTGAGGAGGCTGAGGTAGCCTCTCCTCTGGGGCACTGCCAACAGAGAGCGAGAGAGTGAGAGAGAGGGATACTACAGGATAACAGATGCCCTGGGGAGATTGGCCCACATTACTGCCTGCTTGGCAAGTTCCATAGCTGTGCACTACCACTGACCCATATTGGCTCTGCATTTCTTCAGATTCTGCATGCTCACACATAGACACCACACACTCTAACCCTGATCCAATCAAGATCTCATCCACATCCTCTTCACTGCATTGTCCACGGTTGCTCAGATTCTATCTAATACTATTGCCCCTGAGCAAACAGGGTATGGCTTGACTTTTGTACTTTAGAATGGCTTTTCAGATTCTTTTCTCCATATCTACATCTATAACATGCATCAATTCTCATTCCTTATCAATAAAGTTATACGATTTCAGTGTCTTTACACAGACATGTCATGTTAGAAAATTATCTAAGATACTTTTGAAAATGAAAGTGTAGAGGGCTTAATTATCATGCTGAATTGGATTTCAGCATTTTAAATCCATTATATGAAAGGGGAAATAGGTATTTGGGCTGTTTAATATGAGTATAAAAGCAGTACAGGAAAAAGTAAGTAGTGCATGCTAACTAATCCATATTCTTCTCCTTCTGCACTGCACACTGGACCTCACCAGGGAGGAGAAAAGTGAGCAGATGCTGGACTGCAGACATGAACTGGAGAGCATGGAGGCAGAGCTGAAGAGGATCCAGCAGGAGGTCTGAAATCTAAGGAGACAAAGAACTAATTGCAGCTTCTTCCTCTGAGAATGACATGCAGTAACCTTATGACCCGCCTGCAGATTATACAGATTAATGCACACCATACTTTGTGCAGAGCAGTGCTTAATGACAGAAATACAACCAAGACTTATATGGATTTGAACAGTAGATCTTGATTTGTATTCTCTGTTAAATTCAGATGGCTGCCACAGTTAACATAGTTCATGTGCTTGTAAGGGTTGTAAGGACTTATGGGAAGTGTGAAAAGTACAACAAAGTGATACTGAGTGCTTTGAAACCTCTGTAGAAAATGCAGTTTCATAAATTTTAAGGGTGACTGACATCTACTTTATGTAGGATTTTAGGTATAAATGATGACTACTGATGATACATGGTATGTGACCCTTTACCAGAACTCCCAGCTGCTTGTGGACGCTCGTGCAGCTCGTACTTACCGTGACGAGCTGGACGCCCTGAGAGAGAGAGCCATCAAGGCGGACAAACTGGAGAGTGAAGTTGGACGCTACAGGGATCAGCTGCACAAGATGGAGTTCTACAAGGCCAAAGCGGAGGTCAGTGCAAGCAGTAATAGTTTGAAATTTATTTCTAAAGGGTTCATCCATACCACTAAATAATGTGTTTGCAGCTCAGATGAGAAAGAAGAACAAGATATGATTAGATATGGACATGAAAAGTAAAAGCTGGGGGTGAATATGATGAAATTATGTAAAAACTCTGCCAATGTTTGAAGATTTTAACATTTCTTTTCATGTTTATTCAAATTGAACTTTTTCATTGCAGAAAAATATAAGTACAGTAGTGGAAAAAGTTTTTGGACACCCCATGCATTTGTGATATATTGCATTAAGAATCATTCTTAAGTCACCGGAAGCGGCCGAGAATTGTTCCATTCTCCAAACCCACATGCTCCCTTCTACATATGTTCTTTTCCATTGAGGTCTAAACTGGAGGTTTCAGTAAGATAATGAAACACATCCAGGCCATGACATGTTGAAACTGTCAAAAATGTAGTTATGTTATTTTTTCTTCTTAACAATAAACAAAAAAATAAGGCAATGGCTACTGCCACAGTACTGTGGCATGAAATATTAATTTGTCTAATGCCACAGAGCCAATCAAATGTTAGCATTTGTACCAGAGCCAATCATAGATACTGTTCCATGACCTCATTAGCCTCCTGTTGCCACAGTACTGTGGTGATGTATGGTGTATACTTCAGTGCATTCTTTTGTGTATTTTGCGACCACAGTACTGTGGCAATTGATGGAAGAAACAACAAATTAGTGATAGTATATCATATAGGATGGGAATTATTGTTCTAAATACTCATAATATATGTTGTTTTATGGTGTTCTTTGGTCTGTGCAGTCAGTGAGGCTGGACAAGGTGGGTGGAGCTACATGTTAGATGCAACAGTGTGCCGTGTGACTTCTCAGTTCTGTGTCAGTTCAGTGTATTGAATCCTGTGCTCCACATTCTGCACTGTGAATGTTGTCCCAGTGGCTGATTTATATAAATGTTGGATTTGCCCCCCGCCCCCCCATTTGAACATCTTCAGAAAAAAAAACAAACTGCTATACCAACTAGGAATTGAACTTGAGTCTTCCACATTACAGTCCAGTACACTACTGAGTGAGCTAAGTCTTCACTGGATCCCTGTGAGACCTATTTGCTATCTGATTGTCTTGGTACTTTTTGAAATATAACAAGTTACCAGTCTAGACATGATATAACAAGGGTGCTGACTGGCTCTGTGGTAATAGACAAACCGATATTTTGTGCCACAGTACTGTGTCAGTAGCCACTTTGAAAAAAATAATTTGCATTTGTTTGTGTCTATCTGATGTAGCCACACAAAAAAGATTTTTCCATGAATATTTTATGATAATACTTGTAGAAATATTTGTAAATTTTAAGGGTGTCCGAAAAAATTTTTTCCCCACTGTTGTAAGTGTGACAAGCATTTATTTGGTGTTCCTTTATTGCCTCTCAGGAGCTTAAGGAGGATAATAGGGTGCTACAAGAGACCAAAGAGGTGCTGGAGGATCAGTTAGCGGGCTGGAGGGCACGATCAGATAAAATCCACCAGCTGGAGAAGCAAAACCTTCTGCTGAAAGCCCGGGTTCATGACATGGAACAGGTTGGACATCAGCAGACATTTTACTCTATAAACCAAAACCAGATAGCCCAGCTGGAAATAATGTTCTGTTAAAAGCATTGAGACAGAATTTGTGCTTATATTTATGTCTTCATTTCAGGAGAGGGAGGCAGATCAGAGGCGTATGGAGGAGCTACAGGAAGAGAACCTCGCTCTGTGTTTGGCACAGAGGAGGAGTATGGAGGAATCCCAACACCTAGGGTGGGAGCTAGAACAGCTTTCCAAGACGACAGAAAGTTACCAAGGTAAGCACTTGTTATGGTAGAAGTAACAGTTACAATAGTAAAGTAAATTATGTAGATACAGTACTGTACACAAGTCTAAGGCGGCAACCAAGTGCTGGGTTGTAATGGGCATGTGTCTTTAATTTTAACAAGAAATATGCTGGAAATATCAGAACTAAACATCTTGTGCAGGTAAAGTCAGCATTTATTGTGACCTCCATTTGGATTCAGTTAATGTTAAACTCTCTTGGGTCAACTGTCTGGATGTTTTCTTAAATAATCTTATATTAAACACCTTCAGAACATCCCAGAAACTTTCATGGTTTTCTGTACTTTTCTCTGTCCAGATGATTCCATGTTGCTTTTATAGTACTCACATTTTTTTTTATTGAAATGCATTTTTCATTTTTAATACTTTACATATTTGCTGTATATTCCAGTTGTACATATATTACTACAAAGACTGAAAAATGCATATGTGTGGTCATGCATTTCAGAAAAAAATATGAAGATAAAAGAAAGAAAAAATGGAGGAAATAAAGAAACATAAAAAAAACATCCAGTTTTGTGTTAAACACTTCAATGGACACATGGCACCAGCATGTGGCACATTTTCCATCAATCTTCAAGAGTTACTTATAAAAGTATGAAAATAGGGGAAAATCATTACAAGTGTGATCATGTCTCTGCACACCTTGTGGAGAAAAAAAAAATCACTGACGTCACCTCTGGAACCTCTCGGGTGTGTAGTTTTTTTTACATAAGTATTTTCACTGTCTGATAGTTCAACAGTTTTACAAGAAAATCTAACTTTCTTGATTTGTAAAATTACGTATCATTTGTGTATATTATGTCATATGTCAAACAGGATCCAAAAGTCACCGGTCTCTTGCCATTGACTGTAATGTAATTTTTTTTCCAAAGTAAGGTCCCATGGTGCACAGCTGGACAGGACAGGGCATTTGGCTCAGTACCTTTTCTACCTAAATGCAATTCTGTAGATAGATAGATAGATAGATAGATAGATAGATAGATAGATAGATAGATAGATAGATAGATAGGTAGGTAGGTAGGTAGGTAGGTAGGTAGGTAGGTAGGTAGGTAGGTAGGTAGGTAGGTACTTTATTGATCCCTCGGGAAAATCAAGTATTCAGCAGCTTAGCATACAGCACAAGACAAAAAACAGACAGACCAACACAAAACAAAATGAAAAACAGTGGGTTAGTTACCAGGTTGACATTAAGGTTAGTATATATACTCTAAAATACACTTGCTTAAGAATTTCCTCTAAAAGAGCTTCCTGTACAGTATTGTAAATAAAGACTTTTGATTATATTTACACATTTCAGGGCAGTGATATAAAGTGAAACAGTGATTTGAGTGATCTACAGGGGTATGAAGAGTAGGTGTAGTCCAACTGCATGAGGTGCTTTGATGTTTTACAGTCTCTTCGTGTCAGTCCTAATGTGGTTCTGACTGAGATAGAGATAGAGACCCCCCCGACCACTCAGTGATGAGTTGGACTGTACTAAGTTACTCTCAATTTACATTCTTAAACCAGACCTTTACAATTTACAATGATTCTTTTATTCCTTCAGACATTAGGTTAATTTGTGTGATCTGTTTGTCTAAAGGCCTGCAGACTCTGAGTGAGGAGGTCAGTGAGAGAACCTGTAGTCGGATGCTAAAGCTGGAGAAGGAGAATCAAAGCCTCCTGAGGACCATAGAGGAACTCAGAGCCGCCTTCAACAGTGTACAGCTGAATTGCAGCAACCAAGAATTTCAACATGTCCACCACGTGACCAACAACTACACCTCATCAACAGAAGAACCCGCAGGATTACAAACTCCAAGCATGAATTCAGAAAACCATGCAATTGGTGAAGTAGCACAACAGATGTGGAACAGAGATTTGAAACGCCACCAGCAACCTGACACAGAACATTTGGAGGGAGTCCAGAGTGACATTCACCTCACAGAAAATCCAGATCTTCATTTTCAGGAAAAAGGACAGCTGGGTGACAAAGATGGAGAACATTTTAAAGAACTGATGTCTGATGTCGAGGTGCTAGAAAACAATCACAACAGGTTTCATTGTTTGGTTGGAGGCGATCAGTCCCCTGGATCAAAGAGTGGAAGCCCCTGCCACAACAGCATCTTCTCAGGTCTGCCAACACGTTCCTCCTCTTATGCCAGCAAACACACACAGCGGCTGGAGGCCAAGTGTAGGGCTCTGGACACAGTCAATCAACATCTACAGACCTCCCTTGATAACACTGGTAAGTTCAATATGTCCATATAAAGCTCTAACCCCTATACACACATGTTGAATTTCTAAACCTGAAATACGAATGTGTAAAGCATGTATGCATTCAAGGTTGTATTATTTTTGCTTTTTAAATTGGGGGTGGGATTATAAAGTATGATTTTTATAGGAAAAAAACCTGTTCTGTAATGTAAGGCTGTTTCCCTATCAAAGCATACATGTCTGCTTTAGGTATAGCCTTGGTTTTAGCAAGTTTTGTATGAATATTTTTTTTAAGTATCAGACAAAACCTTATACATTTGAAACATCAATTACCAGCAAATGTAAAGTCTGTTATGTGCAATTATTTACACATGAGGTGGTCAAATTTTTTCTTATGTCTTAATAGAACGAAAAGTTCAGCGTCTGGAGGCTGAGGTTCAGGAGCTGGAGGCAGAAAACCAGAGCCTACAGGCCACCTTGGAAGAACTGCGCATCTCTGCACGACGACTGGAACAACTGGAAACAGAAAAGCAGAGTCTGGAGCAAGAAACCACAGTCTTGGAAAGGGAAAAGAGACAGCTGGAAAAAGAGAATCGACGACTCCGCCAACAGGTGGGTAGTTTGGTAGGCTTAGATTGAAGGTGCAGAATAGTGTAATATCAATGACTCACATTGATTATAAAATGTTCTGTTTTTCAGGCCGAAATCCAGGATGCAAATTTAGATAGCACTAATGTAAGTATGACTAGTCTGGAGAGGGAGATGCGCTTTCTGGTGAAGGAAGTGGAGGGATTAAGGGAGACTGCTGAAAGAGTCAAAGGCCTGGAGAAAGACAACAGAGAACTGACCAAGCAAAGTGCTATCGACCAGAGAACCCTGGCCACGCTCCGAGAGGTGAGCAAGGAAGTGTGTGCTGTCATGATTATGCTGAGTGAATAAATAACCCACCCTGACATAGCCTTCTTCCCACAGGAAAGCAGTATGCTGCATGTAATTTACTGTGTTTTTGTGTTTTGTTTAGGTTTGTTGTTGAATTCTTAGTATTTTCACCCTCTAAAAGTAGTCTTTTATTGAACCAATCCTTACACACCCATATGAAAAATATTTCTATTTACTTTAACCATTAAAGACCCACAACTATTTTTGTCACAACTTCCAAATTATTCTTTTTTTTGTCTTTCCCAAGTCATTTATTATCATTTATTATATTATCCTATGCTTTTTGCATTTTTGGGGGGTGAAAATCAGGTATTGTCCTATATTTTATTTATTAATCATATAGATGTTCATAAAAGCTCAGAGTAATTTCAAAGGTTATTATATCAGAACACAAAAAATGAGGAAAAAATGAGGAAAAAAATGATTTTTTCAACAAAGTATGTAATAAAATGACCATAAAACAAGCATCTCTATTCACTGCCATTTGTCAAACTACATGACTTTTACTGGTGTTTCAATGTTGTCATCAATGGGTCATACCTGATGACCATGAAAAGATGACAAACTGCAATTTACCCGTATTATTTACATGTATTGATAGGATTAGTGGGTCAGCAGTTATTAAACATCTTAGATCAATAGATGCTTTTAGTCGGTGGTGGGTGTTTGGATGTTTATGGATTAAACACTGAAAATTAAATGAAGTGAAGACTACATCCATTAATATTTAACATTTAAGGAGCTGGTGAATGAGAAGCTAAAGACTCAGCAAAAAGACAGTGAACTGGAGCGGCTCACCCATGAAATGGAAACGAAGGCCCTTAACCCAGACAGTTCACAGGAAGCGCTGGGAGAAGCACCAGACAACAGGTACACACATACCTGGAGCAGAGTGAAGATGTATAGACTTTAATATACAATGAAGAATACACTGATGTAACAGCTGCAACTGAAGTTCTTGAAGAAAGCTTCAGGATTCAGGATTCAAAAAATGTATTGTCATATACACAGCAGAAACACATTTAGAAGGAAATTCTTACTCTGCGAGTTCCCTTCACACGACTGAAATAACAATTAAACTACACTAAATAAAGGAATAAACTTAACTCCAACCATAGGAAATAAAGAAAATACCATATACAAAAGGGTAGAGTGCAATCAACAATATATGTGCAATGTCTGTGGTGAGACATTTAGAATGTACAAATATTGTTTATATTATATGAACATGTAAAGGATATGTGCAAATGTCTTTCCTGCAGTAGATTTAAGATGTTGGAGTCAGAACTGGAGTCATCTCTAAAGAAGTCTCTGCAGATTAAAGAAGAAAAAATTGCTGCTCTAGAGGCACGACTGCAGGAATCCTCCACCTTTAACCTGCAGCTGCGCCAGGAACTAAAAACTGTAAGCCATGTTCAAAAGTTCAGGTTTGCTTCATATTTTTTGTTCTTTTTATAAAGTGTGGTTTGTTACACATAGACAGAACCATTTCATTACACAGGTGAAACTAAGCTATGAGGCTCTGCAACAGAGGCAGGAGGAAGAGTGGACGGCACCGAGCTCCACACCTCAGAGAGAGACCAGCAAAGCGATGAGCGAATGGTTGCGTGAAAACCAAGAGGCTACGAAGGAGCTGTTAAAGCTCAAAGACCGACTCATTGAAGTGGAGAGGAATGTAAGTAGAAAGCCATCATTTAATTAGATGAAAGATGGGGTAACTTGAAAAGATTTAGAAGGGTTAGAACTGTTAGCCACAACTTACAGTGACAGCAACTGAAGATGAGTGTGCTGTACCACTGAATCAGAACTATCCTGCAACAGGCTTTAATTCCTTCACTGGAAAAATGCCCCTCTAAAAGCAAGTTTTAAAAAATTTATACAAGATATTTTTGCTTGAATTAAGCAAAAAAATCTACCAATGGAACAAGTGAAAATCATCTTGGTAAGATTTCTTGAAATACATTTTTCAAGATCTATTGTCTAAAAATACGTTTTTATATCTCACTGAAAAATTACTCCTTAGGTGATTATGTCTTATTTTAAGTGTGATGAGATATTTTGACTAAAAATGAGACAAATACACTTGGTAAGATTTTGATTCTTTTTCCAGGGTTTAATTTCCTCTTTTTTTCCTCTTAGCCTTTATACATTCATACTTTCCACCTTGAATTAATAAGAAGTGATAACTAAATGGCTCCATAACAACATCAGTGCATAGCATTAGCATTGTCAAAAAAATACAGAAGCTTCACATCATTGCTACTTTGCTTCGGTTTTTCAGCATTTTATCTTCTGCTGATTCATTGTTCACAAAGCCCTCACACTGTCCTGAGGTGGTTTTTGTGCACACTCTGTCCTTCGTCCTTTCTCCTCCAGTTCAGCAACAGACCTGTGTCTCTGCTCTCTCATGTACAGAATGCAACACTGGAGGCAGAGCGCCAAGCTATGCAGACCCATCTGAAGCAGCTGGAGACTCAGTCTGACAGCCAGCAGGCTCAGATCCTGGCCCTGCAGAGGCAGGCTGCCACACTGCAGGAGAACAACACAGCCCTGCAGACACACAATGCTAACCTGCAGGTACTATTACAATACACAGTATTTCCTGGACCAAATGTAACATAAAAGCCACATTAACACCCGGTCAACTCGGCCTCCTTCTCTAGGTGGAGAAGTCCACACTGAACTCCCAGAGTGCCTCCCTCCTGGCCCAGAATGCTCAGCTACAGCAGCAGCAGTCAGGGACAGAAAGTGAGCGGGACAGCGCAATGCGAGAACGTGAAGAGCTGCGAGTTGTCCACGAGCAGCTATTACGAGATCATGAGCGACTGGCTGCGCTACATGAGCGGCAGGCGATGGAATATGAGGCCCTGATGGGTAAACATGGCTGTCTGAAAAATGCCCATCGCACTCTGGAACTGGAACATCGCACACTGCAGGACAGGTGGGGGAAAGAAGAGACAGGGACAATGATAGCTGACAACATGAGACAACATGAGAAGATTTTAACATGTTATTTGTACTAAATTCACTATATTATTGAAGTGAGACTTCATCAGAATATGGTCAATGCATTGTTTTGTTCTACTTTTACTCCCATTAGTAATGTACTGCATATTGTAAAGTAATATATGCAAAAATATTCCAAAAGTATGCACATGTACAATTTTCAAGTCCTGTGCATTTAATGTGTTTGTGTGTGTGTGTGTATCTGGGGTATATGTAGGTACAACACTCTCTTGCAGCAGCGGACTAAACTTGAAGACCTGGAGAAAGCCCTGAAGGAAGAGCAGGTGAAGATGGCTCTGGAGAAAGAGCAGCACAGGACGACTGCTGCGGAGTGTTGTAGGCTCCGTGATGAGAAGGACTGGTGAGGATTCACACACAGATACACAGCAGCGCAAACCCACTAATAAACACCTCTACTAACGCACAGATGTCAGTGTATACAAGAACACAAACATACCCTCTGTTACTTTCACCCTCGTCAAAGCAAATGTTCAAATGTTGTCATGAATGTACTGTTCAAAGGCTGAACCAGACATACCGCCAGCTCCTGAATGACAACGAGTTACTGACAGCAGATCACAAGCAGCTCAAGGGTCAGCTGAATGAAGCCAAACTGGAGCACACCTGGCTGCAGGCTGACTTCTCCAAACTCAAGAAGGAGTTTCAGCAGATGGATATCACCTCCACAAAACTCACCAACCAGTGTGAGGTACAGACAGGCTGCCTATTGTTCCAATGTTCTGAACTTAAAGCTGAGACTATTAATATAGAATTAAAAGGTGCCTGGAACCCAAAAAAACTGTGAATAAAACAAATGTCTACCAGCAAAAATCAAAGCTAATCTTAATTATACACAAAAAACGTATAGCTTCTATACTTTATATTATGAGCAGCTGCTAGTGAGTCCTAGCACTTTTTTCCCAAACCTGATAAAAAAAAACAAATGTGTATGGTTCAAATAACATAAAGTTACAAACATAACAACATTACCATTGGTGTCATTCCACAAGTATTTTATGTTAGTTGTCAGTATATTGGTAGTACACTAATAGCTAACATTACACAGTCCTTCATATCAGTAGAAGTACATACTTCATGCACACCCACAGTAGAAATACAGAATAATAGAATTGTATTTATTATCAAATAACATAAAACTGTCTGTGTCTGCATGTCATTGTGATACAGTTGTTGAGCCAACTGAAAGGGAATTTAGAGGAAGAGAACCGCCATCTGCTTACCCAGATCGAGACCCTAATGCTGCAGAACCGAACCTTGTTGGAGCAAACTATGGAAAGCAAGGATCTGTTTCATGTTGAAGAGCGACAGTATATGTAAGCAGATCATAGTGTTTATGCCATGCTATTATGTTAATTTGTGTTTGAAGCTTAAAAATGCTAGTTTTACGGAGGAGGAAGACTGGTGTGAGCATGGTGTGATAACACTCAGCAGCAGGATAAAAAACAGAACTGATGATTTATCTCATGTTTCACTCACCTCAGTGACAAACTAAATGATTTGAGGAGGCAGAAGGAAAAGCTGGAGGAAAAGATTATGGACCAGTACAAGTTCTATGAGCCCTCACCTGCTCGCAGGTAAAATGCCTCTACCTGTTGCATTTTATTCCTACAATGAAATGACACATTTCTAGATTTTTACTCATTCACAATGTGATATTTGTTTAGCAGACTCTGTTTTCTGTCTATGAATGATGTAAATGACCTTACTGCAGAGGATGTGGTTGGTGCATGTGTCAGTGTCTGTGATGAGTGATGATATGATGTGTGTAAGGATTGTGTTTGGATTTAAGCAGTGCAGTGTTAATGTTAAAATGGTTGGTGGATGTGGTTCAGCCAGAGCTGATTAGATGCTTCAGTGCAGGTGGAAACAGATTTTTTATTTAGCATTCATGCCACCAGTTCAGTTGGAATCTATAATGACAATGATTTGACTCGGTTTGAAGAAGTATTGTCCATGTAACCACAGCTATTGTTTCTCATTGCTCTTGTTCGTTGTCTGTTTCATAGACGTGGGAACTGGTTAACCCTAAAACTAAGGAAGTTGATGAAATCCAGTAGCCGTGAGCAAGTAACTGAACGCCCACCCACACCCACACACTCAGCGACTACTGAGCAGCATCTCACCTGTCATGACAACAACTCCTTCATCAGCTCAGATGGCTCTGGAGGCTCTGCCTCCACCTTGGCAGGTGATGTCATCTCACCCAAACGCAGCAGCAGTGAGTATGAGCTTCTTCAATCCACCTAATCATCAGCTATTGGCTTGTCAAAACCAGAGTCATCAAAGTACCAAGTCACATGAGTCATCATCTGAAGGACATATACAGCTGATAAAACTAGCCCCACCACCTCAGCATTTTTAAGGAAGATGTAAAAAGTCTAATAAATTTTTATTCATATAAAACTGTTTGAGCAGAGTAATGCACTTTTTTTGTATCCATCAAACACAACGCAATATTTCAGGTCTCAGTCTCAGCTTTAATGTAATTTCAGAATATGTTGTTTGTGTTGTGTCCAGTGAGCCATTCTTCCTGATGCATGATGTGTGTGAACTTTCCTCGATATGTCGTTCCTGTGTCTATCTTAAGTGTTAATGTATTTCTTCACTGCTTCCACCTGTCCTGGCCTCCTCCTACCCCTTGTCTTTCCCTCCCTTTCCAACCTGCCTCCTCCTTTATTCCTCTTACCCTCTGCTTGCTTCTGACCTCCGCTCACCCCCTCATGATCTCTGTCTGTTCTGCATTTGGTTGGGTTTTCTGTTAAATAGCCACACTCAAAATGTTTCCCCGTATGAGGAACAGACTGAAGGACAGAGACAAAGTCAAGTCCCTCTTCCGTCGTTCCATGTGTAAGAAACACTGTGGTCCAGTCTCTATGTTAGCTTTGTATTTATCATTTTATGTCACTGCTAACTCAATAACAGCTTTATTGTTATTTCTTCATCATGTCACACTGCTAATATAGCCTTAATTTGTGCAGAACTTACTATGCTGTGCAAACTCTCAGACACCATACTGTTATTAATGTGTACATCTACACAGGCCTCATTCATCCCATATTACAAATAGCTTTTTTTTTGCACAGTGTCTGCTTTTTAGGACTATCTAGGGTATTTTATCAGAACATTAGAGGTCAATAAAAAACTGCATTGCAGAAGAACGCTGCTGCTGCAGTAGTTCTGCTTAGAAGAGACAGCTGTGATAGCTCTTTATTATTGGATGGTCTGTGAGAGAAGCAAGCTATTATATAATCTCCACGACTAGTTCACCTCTTTATCCCCTTCCTCATTCACTCCCCACTCCTTCTAATTCCTTGATCCACCAATGCAGCCCTGAGCAGTCTGGCATACCCTTCACCCCCGTCCAAGGAGGAGTGGTGGGCGCTCAGCTCACAGCAGCTGGAAGGGTGTGAGGCTAATGTGGAGCCAAACAGAGACGACACATTGACCTCATCCCTCACCACATCCATCTTGTCCATTCTCCACCTTCATCCCACCAATGTGCCATCAAACAATCATCACACCTCGATTCAAACCACTGAAACTGGTCCAGATGTGTCTGAGCTGTGGGTGACAGGTAGAAGAACTTCATGAGACACTGTTTTGTTCTTTGTTTTACATCATTTCCATTTGACTCATATTGTAATGTAGAGAAGAGTAGAGCAAACTCAACACACTGTGATTTTCTTGTTTTTTGTATAACAAGGTGAAATTGAGATCTTTTATTTACCTATAACCATTAAGTGATTTTTCATTGTATATCCATTTATGCTGTTTGCTCCACAGACAAAGACTCAAATGATAGTGCCGTGCCGTCTGGATTTGAGGACAACGATGAGCCTCAGAACGATGGTAAAGCCCTGCCAATACTCGCTTAGAGGGTTCCACCATCATACAGATGTATTACCAGCTCAGGAATTAGAGTAATTCCATCAAATTGCAATCATGACCTTGTTTATGTTAATCTCTATGCTGATCACACGACCATCAGCTGTGTAGAAAACTTACTTTTGCTGCCCTCTGTTGGCCATAAACAAACCTACATACACGTTATCAAGTGCTCAGATGTTACCATCAGGCATGTAGGTCTTAGTTGCTTCATTAGTATATTCATATGTTGGCATTATTGATGAGGAACTAGCTATATGCAAGGGCATTAAGTAATTAAATTAGAAAGCAAATGCAAATACAGTCTTTTCCAGAAAAAGTCATTTAGGTATAGTTACTAACCAAAAAGTTAAAATCAAAATCTGAATATACTCTTTTCGAGAAATGGTCTTATATGACAATTATACCTGTGATATGTTTTTAAGATCAAAATATTCTAATCTTAATTCAAGTTGTGTTAATCTTTTAATGAAAGTTTGATAGTATACAGTGTTGAGTCATGTTGTGGGGTTATATTTATGCTTTTTTGTATGTATAAGCGTAAATGTAACATTTATTAGCACAGTACAATATAAGTTACATCAGTTAAAATAATAGCATTAGATTTTAACACAGTATCTAGTAATCTATAATCCATTACATTTCACAAGTAACCACAAGACTGTGATCTGTTTCTAGGGGTGAATGGCAGTCAAAGTCGAGCCCAAAGTGAGAGCAGTGGCGAGTTCAGCCTGAGCCTAGAAAATGAGCCTTGGTCAAATGGCAGTAGCCCTGTCCAGCAGCCCCCATCCCGCCGCTTGTCATCCTCCTTCCAGCCACCCAGCGACACCTCCACCCCACAACATAAACAGCAGCAGAAGCCATCCACTGCTGCACACAAGGAGAAAGGTTCTACTTTACCCACACAGAAGGAGCCTGGATCCACTCAGGACTTCTGGCTCACAAGGGGTACAAAGAGCATCAGGAGGGGCCCAAGAAGCAAAGCTTTACGTCGATCATCAGATACAGGAGGCAAAATGACTCAGGGCCTCAATGGGATGAACACAAAGTCAGCCTCTAGCAATGTCGAAACTACCCGAGCTGTAGCTTGTTCTCCGATCACAGTTCTGTATGTTCAGGGTAAATCATCTTCAATGTCCGGCTGCCTCAACTGTTTCTCTACCCCGATAAGCAAAGATGGACGACAGAAAGGGAATAGGTCCCCCAAAAGTCTCCCTCGTGCCAGCAGTGTAATTTCCACAGCAGAGGGCTCATCTAGACGTTCTAGTGTCAACAGTGATTGTAGGGTAGCGGGAAAGGCTGATCCTCCACCTGTCCAGGTTTCAGTGGAAATCAGTAATCCAGAGCAGCAGGATATAGTAAGTCCAAAACAACAAGCAGACCCAGAAACCATTAACAATGAGCCTGAGCCCATTGCCCCAGTCAAACCTCCTAGAGACCCAGCAGCCGTGGTTGCCACCGACCGCTCAAACTCTCCAGTGCAGGAGTCACTTTTTGGCTCCTCGTTCACTTTCAACTCTGTTTTCTCCAACACAATATTTAGTGATTCTGTGATTCGTACTACAACTAGTTTGGATGCACTTCAAAATAACGAGACCCTCAAACGTCTACATCCACCTTTAGTGCAAAATGGTCAAAGCCTGGAGTCTGTCTGTGACACGCCACAAACACAGCTCAATGTAGAGGATGAGCAGAGTCAGAATGCACACCATGGAGCTGGACTGAAGGAGAAGGACAAGACACTTGCTGTTGCATGAAAACAGCTGCTGCATTGTTGAATGTTTGGTCAGTTTGATGATGCAGGTTTGCCTGTAAGGTCAGTTTTCATCAATGTAGCACAATAACATACTTTAAAGTCAGTGCACTCCAATATATTTTGCATTTTATTCCACTGACCACAGTCATCTCAAAGGTGCAATTTTTGTTCAAGTTGTTTTGTTTTTTTGTTTACACTGTGGTCAGTAAGTACATTACCAGCTTTTACTTTATATGCAGTAGCTCTAGAAAACAAATGTTCCAGCAACTCTGATAATTATGTTTGTGCTCAGGTTCTCCATAATGTACTAAATATTAGATGTCTTCCTTTTCCCCTTATGACTAGAGGTAGTCTGCAGCATTTGTTGTGGCACAAGCCTGCTTAATTTCACAATCTCTATGACAATCCTGTTATGTACATTTGTGTTTGCCAAAACATTTTGCCCATTTTTTGCCTATTTATGCTCAGATTGTATGTTTAAGTTATTTTATATGGATTTCTGCCTCTTTAATATTGAGCCATAGAGAAGGTGATGTTTATGTGAGAATGAGTGTGTTTACATGTGCACTAGTTTTACTGGTTCACCTGACTGGAGAAGACCTAACCTGGTTATATGTTACACTCGTAAAGCTCTTGTCCTAAGATGGTGAGATATCGAAACATACAAGTACAGAGAAGACAGAATCTTGGATACTGCCAGAATCATGGAAAAAGGAGGATGATATTTGAAATAGGACTGTGCTGCATTTGGTAATGTTTTTTAATCTTTCATGCCAATAAAGCCCACAATTCTCATATTTCTTGTGACTTATGAAAGGCCCTAAGACTGGACTCCAGTATACCGGTGTGCATCTAAATACATTCAATGTGTACATATCTTGTAAAAAAAAAAAAAGAAAAAAAATAAGAAAATTATACCTGAGTGCTATTTTCCCTTAAATAAAGACACCCACTATGCAAAGTCCATCGGATGCGTTGTCATTCTTTTATAACGATGCAGAGACGTTGCGGCCTGACTGTGCTTTCATTGGGTGACAAATCAGTCACGTGACTGCATGCGGAAGTGTTTTTTTTTTTTTTTTTTTTTTTTTTCTATCAGAAAAACAAAACATTCGTAGGAGGTTTTCAGTTGGAGTGACCCACTGGAGTTGCTTCGGAAGCTTCGTCGTTTAACCGGACGGTTTTATCCGAGCTTGTTTGGGACTATGCTCAACGCGGCCGCAGCGGAGAGGAACAAGGAGCCCATCCTGGCGGTGCTCCAGGACAGCGTGAACACCGGGAGACCCCTGCAGGCGCTGGAGATCTCCTCCGGTACCGGGCAGCACGTCACACACTTTGCTCAGGCCCTGCGGAATATAACCTGGCAGCCTTCAGAGTATGACCGTCAGTCTCTAGCCAGGTGAAGGTTTTTACATACCGCTATTCTGTTATTACATGCAATGAACGAGTAATAGGCTGCAGCTGAAGCACGACATTGGTTATATAACTGAGGTGTAAGACTGTGGCTATTATAACTGCATTTTGTAGGAGGTTTGGTTGGATAACATTACCAACTGCATAAGCATCATAAATAGTGGTGATGTGCCAGGCGTTGTGTGCTGGTATTTTGTGTGTTTTGTTCTAAAGTGCCTGCATTAACAATCCTTTGTTTTGATTCCATTCCCAGTATAGAAGCATACAGAGCACACTACAGGCTGAATAATGTGAAGCCTGTTATCCACCTGGATGCTTCTCTGCCCTATGAGTACTGGGGAGGCATCCAAGCCGAGAGCCTCGACCTGGTCGTCAACATCAACATGATCCACATTTCTCCAATAGCTTGCACAGAGGTAGAACAGATGATTTTTAGATGATTATATGAACAATGTGCTGTGTTTGGTCTCATTTGACCCAGGAGCATTATCCTAGCTGAGACTAAATTAAGAGCTGGTAACCAGGGCAACTGCCTCAGCTCTTCACATTCTCAAAAACCTTTCAAACATCCAACACTGCATTCAGACTGCAGAGCAAAGTGGCCTAGGTCTTATGTTTTTGATGATCCATGACTCAGATCTTTTTCTTCCATAATGTTAACATCAGTCATTGAATCAGGTCTTAACAAATTTCATCTTCTATATATGAGTCACTTCTGTGTGGTCCTGAATCAGATAAAGATGTGACCTTTTTAAATGTAGTGTCAGTCTGCACAGTCACATCAAAATAATGTCATTCTACATTAATGGGAAGAGGTTCTCTGACACCCTTCAAATTATGCAGTCTCAAATATTATCAGGAAATATTTGTGGAAAAATCTTATTTGTGTTTTAAAAGCTGTGGCTGCATCAGATACACACAAACAAATGAAAATGATTTTTTTTTTTTTTTGTTTATTGTTAACAAGAAAAAAATAACAAAAACTAAATTCTTGATCATTTCAACATGTCTTACCCTGGATGTGTTTCATTGTCTTGCTGAAACATCCAATTTGGACCTCAATGGAACAATACAGTTGCAGATGGCAGCGTGATTTTGGAGAATGGCACAATACTTGGCAGAGTTAAGAGTGATTCTTAATGCACTGTATCAAAAATTCATGGGGTTGATTTTGAATGCACAGCCCTTACTTTGCCACTTCTAAAAACTATGAACACTAAAGAGTCAAACAAAGAACTCTGAGCCAAGCAATACATCTCAAATGAGCACTGCAGTGTGAATGTAGCCCATGTTCACTAGATTTCACTCAGTAAAGGTAGTAAAATTGCAACTTTGTTGAGTAATGTGTATAAGAGCAAAGCACAATCTTTCTGAAATTGTTCAGATCTGTTCTTCATGTGACACACTGTTATCCCCTCATATTGAGGGATGTCTAAACAAGGTTTCTGCAGGTCTTTACAAAGTCTTAATAGCAATAATGTGAATTTTAGGCCTAAAAATGTCATAAATGTGATTTTGACAGGTCGTAAATATTGATTAGATTTTAGGTTTGTTTGAAACTTGGTGAAAATGAATGCAGAACTTGGAGCTGGTTCCTTGAAGCTCCTTTGAATTAGGAACATTTATAAAGACCTTAGACTCATATAGGAAGAGAAAGACATAGAGCTGCCTCAAAAAATAACCAAAAAAACAAACAAAAGCACATTCTGTCATCACCCAATATTACTCTGTGTTCACACTGAAGGCAACACCAAAGCTTAGTAAAATGTCTCATATTGTGTTTATTATGGTCATAAAAACTTCTTAAAATCATAGCATGACTTGTTGAAACTTGCAGAAACCCTGTGTAGAATAGGAAATGAAATAACTGTTTTGGTTCATCTTACCCTTAAATGTCTCTATATAAAAAGGTCAATATAAAATAACTAATTTGTTCACAATAATTGGAGGATGAGAACAAAACGTTGAATATTTACTGATTGCCAGGCCCTTCTTTTCAGTTTCCATCAAGTCAACACTATTGCATCATGCACCACTTTACAATGTCTGCCTCAGGACTTTAGATCTAGATAAAAAAAAAAGAGACTATGAACAAATAAGGCTGTAGTAGTTGCATCTCTCACCACTCAACTCCCACTGATGTTAGCGCCTTAAGACATCACGTTTTTTTTTTTCTTCAAGGGTTTATTCAAAGGAGCTGGAGCAGTGCTAAAGCCACAAGGTCTTCTGCTGACATATGGCGTGAGTGAAAAACCATTTATTTCAAGACATAAACATGCTTTTACCATACGCATCATGAAAGTGTTATAGTATATGCTACATAATGTCTTTTCTTACCATCTGCAGCCCTACGCAGTGAATGGTCACATCACCCCACAAAGCAATGTTGACTTTGACTACAGCCTACGGCAAAGGTCGGTGATCCATCTTACGTGAATTTGATGTTGTTCAGGATTTAATTCAGTTATTAGATTATTTGTGACTGATACTGAGTTGTCAGTCTTTTGTGTTAAAATCCATTAATCCATCTAATAAGATCAGACCTATGGTGGCATAAAACCAGAACTTTACACAGATAATGAGAGTAGTGTTGTCATAAAAAAAGGATGCCGTGATTGTAAGAATTGTTGTTTTATCTCATAGAAACCCAGAGTGGGGCCTCCGGGATATCTCCTTCCTCAGGTCTATAGCAGAAAGAAATGGTTTATTCCTGGAGAAAATGGTATGTAGCACACTATCTTTGACATGTGGTGAAAGATAAGATTATGGGAATACGGGGTTAAAATGTGCACTGCTGAAATATTTTTCTTTGTTAGGTGGACATGCCGGCAAACAACAAGTGTCTTCTGTTCAGGAAGGAGAGTTTGGTGTGAAGTGTCCTGTCATTCCCTATTCTGGATTCAGGACTGGAGCAGGATTACCAAACGCCTTAACTTCAAGTGGAAGTATTGCCAAATTTTCTAGGACTGTTAATGCACCATGTTTCCCCATATTCTAAAATACAGTGTGTTATCAAAATGAAACAACTTGATCTGAATGTAACATGAGCTACACTCTTCTGTGCTCTACACGAACGTTAAATCATAGAGTTCAGTTTTTTGTTCCCTGTGCATAAGTCCATGCAGATCCAGCCACCTACTCTTTTTTTCCCTTATTCATTTTTTAGAGGCTGTCAGAAAACTAACGTGGGAGAAGTGCTTTGGAGAGGAAGATATTGAACATAGAATGCACTGGAAATTTCACTTTGAAAGCACACAAACTGTAACAATAAAAACAATGGAATGCCAGTGTAAATGGTGGTGTGAAGAATTTAAATAGTCCAGTGTACAATAAACACAACGTACTACAACAAAAACATAATAAAAAACAATAATATAAACAAAGGTGTCTTTCTTTAGTATCACAAGTTATGCAGTATACAAGCTCACCCACTTGTATGGCTCCTATTATAACAACTACTATTTTTCAGAATAAAAACATTGAAAATACATTAAAAAATACATATTTGGGGTTGTTCCTTTTACATAAAAAAAGCACTGTATCAGGAGTGATATGTTTAAGAATTCATAGTGACCAAGCTCAGTGACTAAGAAAAACTACATTTAAAAAAAATAATAATAATGTGCATTCCATGAAATTCTAGTACAACTTTTACCCCTAATGGAATCTAGAGGTGTCCAACTTTGGCTAACTTACCCATAGAATTATGAGTTATTACCATTTACCCAGGGTACCTCCTATATAACTTTTAGAACAATGTCAAATTTATATCTTTAGTAAGTTACCAGTGAGCAAAACACATGCAGGAGTGACAACTGAAGTTTACTTTCTTACATAATTACACTGCTGAATTCCTGCAGCAAAAAATCACCTACTTTCAGCAAATTCTGAATAGTATCATATAAATGAATACAATAAACTTCAACGTTTAAATATAAATAAAAAGGAGTGTAACGTAATAGGAAAGTGTGTTCAATGTCAGCTAACTCTGTTCAAGTAAGAAGACCTCAATATAATATGAAAAATTAGTTATGACTGTGTGATGCATTTTATAGAAAATATGAATCAGTAAATCATATGGACAGAAGTCACTGTATAACAGGAAAGACCACTTTACAACAAAAAAGTTCATTTTAGCATTTAGATTAACGCTCAGGATATATCTGGAATGTAGAAAAACCTGTGTTGTACTGAACATACAAAATGTTCCTTGTAACATTTAACATTGAATTAAAAAAGAATAATTAAATATCTGATTCTGCTCTAACAAGTCTTAAAGTCTTGGGAGTTTTACGATGTATCACAGCCCTTTTTGCCCACAATCTCACGCAGCCTCTTGAGTCTACGCTCAGTTATGGCTCTGACGTAGCTGTCCGGCTGGATGATTGCCATCCCATCCTGCACTACACCCATTACCAGCAAAGGGTTTTCCTCCACAGTGATGTTGGGGCAGGGACAGCTCCAGTCTATCTTGGCAATAGTCACCTCTAGGTGCTTGGTGTTGAAGAAAGTCAAACCCATCTTTTCATCTCTGAGGACTTCTTCCAGGCTGAAGCGGGCTAACCCAGAGTCCAGATCCTCAACCAGCTCGGTCAGCCGCCCCACAATGGCAAAGTCACTTCGACACAAGCTGGGCACCATTTTCCCCTTTACCCGGCAAGTCTTACAAGGCCTCTTTTTTGGTTGTGGACAGTTGGCCTCACACTCCTTTTTGGTCTGGAAGCTGTTGGCATTCCCATGGCAGCCACCGTAGGCAAAGGCTTGGCATTGTTTCATGATGGAATTCCATGCCCACCGAGCCTCCCAGGCTTTGCAAGGACCTTGAACAGCAGGTAGGGAACATATTCCCATCCCCTCTCGCTGGCAGGATGCCTTGCACTCCTCAAAAGTCTCGAAACGATTGCGGCTGTCATCACACCCACCATTGCTGAAGGCCAGACAGGAGGCCACTTTGCTGTCATAGTACCAGTCCACATGGCGCTCTCCACTGCATGTTCTCAGGTCCACCTCTGCCAGACAGTCAGCTGGAGAGAACGGCCGCCCCATTGGCATCTCAGGGTCTTCAGAGAAATCATCATCGGCCCTGCGGATGACAGACAACGGGTAGTCTGCACGAAGAACCCCTGCTGAATTCCTTGCAATACAGGTGTAGATACCTGTATCCCACACCTGAGCGTTGTAAATAACCAGTTGTCCTATGTTGGTTATAACCACATTGCCATACATCTGGTCAGGTCTCATGACCAGCCGCTCACGCCGTTCACTCTGTTTCTCCCATGTTACATCAGGTCTGGGGACTCCAATAACGTCACAGTGGAAGTTGACTGTGCCTCCAACATAGATGGACTGGTGGTGAGGGTTGGAGTACAGAGTGGGGGGCATTGGGTCCTCTTGGGATGATGTAGGGGTGGGGTGAGCTGTAGTGTCCTGAGGCAATGGACTGGTGTGGGGCCCAGCAAGGTAAAAGCGGCAGGCGACCACAGTTAGAGTGACCCCCCGGATGCAGGCCTCTGCATCCATGTAGCAGCGGTTGAAATAGGTGAGGCCATCTGAGGCACAGGTGAAGTTGGGCTCTTTCTCACAGCGGTCCTGACACTTGCAGATGGGTTGGCCGTCCCAGATGTCACAAGTCGCTCCCTGCTGGCTGCAGATAAATCCATCGCATGTAGCTGTGGAGCTCGGGTCAGCGTCTGCCTTCCCTCCACCTGGCTGGGCTGAGGTGCCATCAGAGAAACGTGCAGCCACACAGCTGTTGAGGCCACACACGTTGGTGCAGCATTTCTCAAAGTCAGCACAGTCCTACATACACAAAATGCACAAAGCAGCATTTGGATGATAAATTAAAATGCACAGAAATCAACAGTGAATGTTTAATCACTCTCTAATTTCCAAAAGTAGTGATAACAAAAACAACATCACCTCATCGACGGAACATTCTCTCTCGCAGGTGCTTTGCGCATCAACCCAGAGATTGGAATTCAGTTTATTAGGACAAAGTCCTTCGTGTTCAACTTTGGTTCCTGCCACACTTGCACTCCGGGAAGGACCAGGTGTTTTGCAAACCAAGATGATGAAAAAATATGCTCGTATCCATCCTAATCGTCTATTTGATTTGGGTGCATTTTGCAAAGGTTTATCCTTTATATCCTCCAGGAATTTATACATTGTTGCTGTTCTGCATGAGCCACCCTATTATAAATTCCATAACTCATCCAGCTCTGCACATTTGGAAGAAAACTGTCGATATTATAAGTGGTCGTCCGTTTTGCGCGTAAACGTTATGGAAACAAGCGTCAGTGTGCTGTACGCAGAGAGGAGAGCTGCAGCATTCCCAACAATCAAGACGGATTCCCATACGCCGGCCATCTACCAAAAAAGTATGTTCCTGAAATTAAGTTATTTTTAAAAAAAAAAAATTATCCAACTTCTCGGCTGCACGAAATACTTGCTTTGATCTTCAAAACAAACAGAGAAACAAACATAAAGCAAAAGCTCATTTAGGTCGTTTTTTTCCCCGAACAGCGACAGAAGCGAACGAAACTGCACAATGAGAGTTGACGACGCAACATCAGCCTTTCAGAGTGTGAATGGAGGTGGAAAGGGCAGCCCCCCTGACCGCCCCCACGCTCGTCCAGAGTCTGAAACTTTTATGAAGCAACACCATGCGCTCAGCAACTGGACAAACACTGTAAAAACATCAAAGAAAACGTGGGCCAGTAGTAGCAAGCTGTCCCAACAACTTTGCGCACGGACGTACACATTCCGGTGAGAAATACAAGGTTAAATGTGTCCAGACTGAATATACAGAGGTGTCATTCATTTTAAAGAGGTCATAAGCCGTATTCTCTTTTTTTTTTTTTTTAAGGGAAAAGAGAGAAAAGAAAAGGCTTGAGTATGTAATTCTTCCGCAGGCATTTCCATCCATTTGGAGATCTTTCATTTTTTTCAACATAAGCAGATCCTAGTTTTCTTTCCCAAATCAAAGCATGTTGTTTAGAGTCGTTTAGTGGGAGGCTGAAAGCATGAAAGCCAAACACGGGGCGTGTCGCATCATGTCTTGCAAAACATGTTGTTTACGCCCTCCTTGTCTAGACGTCGCTCAATTTACCACCGTCCCTCATTCACACGGAGCTCAGAGATGCCACGGTCAGGTGGGAAGACATAAAGCGCCACATTTTCTATAGTGTGCGACTCATCTTTGTCCCGGCACCGCTCCGAGGCTCTGAGAAGCTGCTCCCCTCATCTTTTCATTGCAAGTGACCTCCCAACCTTTGGGTGACTTTTGACCGAGCTGCATTCATGCGCCCCGGCGATATCCCGGTTATCCAAAAGTGGCCAGTACCGACAAAGAGACTAATCAATTCAGCACCCCCACCGAGTTTATGGCACTGACACACCGACGGCCCCGCACTGGACAAAGGGAACAAAACAAATCCCACTATTCCCACGACGACCTTGACAAATGTGAAATGAAAAATATAATATAGCACACACACTGATAAAATACAATAAACTGTTGGAATTTACTTTTATTTTCAGGGGTGGCTTCAATATCCGTGTCAGATACAAAATTGTAATCCATCTGGTGTCCAGTCCATTTTATGACAACAGCTCTGAAGCTACATTCAAACGTCCACTCGAGTTGTGTAAAACCGTTGTACTGGTCTCAATACACAACCACATGCACCCACTTATCCATCTGGTCTTATTACTGACAGCCATGAACCTGGGAATGTTTGAGTGGAAATGCAGCAGATGTTCAACAGGAGTGGAAAGATGACTGAAAATTCAATATTGGTTTTCTGAAAAAGGTAGGTACATTTCTTTTTAACAATCATTGGTTAGTGATTTTAACCAAAAGTTGAAATTGTGCATTTCCAAAACAAACTTTATGAGGCACGACATTGTTTCTGGTGATATTTTCAATGTTGAAAAAAAAAAAACCTGACAAATTGAACATAATTTGTCTTTCATCAAATGTTCTCCTTTTGTAAATGCATTTCTAAGAAATCTTAGAAAATCACATTAACCAAATAAGCAGCAATAAAGTATAAATGCAAAAACATAAAAAAAGCAGCAACATTCAGTAAAATATACAGTAGCAGATGGCTTTTCACCTCTGATTATGTTAATCCCATGTATAACCACACAGCCACAGAAAATGAATACCAGATGAATATTGTTGTACATTCATAAATACAGAGCATATACATAAACACATTGAAAATTAATATACACAAAATTAAAAAACTTTCATCACTTTTCTGAGAGTTCAACCTGTCCATTACACAAAGCTAAAAAGACTCCTTTAACAAACCATGCCTCTGAAGGCCAAAACACTGACAGGGTATTCAGTATGTACATCTGCATTTGTTTCCTCATCAGCACCAACCAATCTTTGAATAGCCCACAGAATTAACATATGAAAAGTGATCATGCTGTTTACATAAACAATCAGTTTCAGCAATGATTAAATCAAGGATATGCAATTTAGAGGCATACAAGGTCTGCGCTGTCCAAACCAGTGACTGATGGAGATTAAGGAGGAGTGGACAGGACTATAAATCAGCACATCTTTTCAATAAAACAACTTTACTTGCCTTTGCCGGATCGTCTCACAATCTGGCATTAACCATTTCTGACCTAAACATTTTTTCTATGGACATCTTTACCAAGCTTTAGTCCAGCACTAGCCTGTCATGCAACCAGTCGTGCATGTATGTCTTTCTCAAAACTAATCTGAGTTTTGAATAATGTTCAGGTCGTAAAAAAAGGTTTTTAACTCCTGACAAAGGCTATAAGTCCCACAGATAAGTTATGAATCAATGCAGGTTTCCCACAACACTCAAGACAAAACAAGCACAAAGGGCTCATCTCCAGAACAATCACCAAATACACATCACAAGTAACACGCACAATACTTGTATGTACAACTTCAAGTTCAGTTTTAAATGCCACTTTCCAAGCAAAAGCTAGCTAGTGTCCCTCCGCGCATTCGTAGTGTCATCAGGTGAGCGATAATCCTTGATTCACATCTGTTGGTCCCAGAGACTTTCTGTCATATTTGATCACAGTGAGCCTCTGTAGTTAAGAGTACAAGTAAACAGACATCCACAAGATGGCACCAGCAAGCCCAAGGACAACAGAGACAATCCAACCATCCATGTCATTTTGCAAAGTTCACAGTAAAATCCATCTCTGCTGGTAGCTCGCCATACTCCTCTCTGGTCTTGTGGCCTCTTAGGAGCAGCAGTTCCTTTAATATTGGCCCTATGGAGGCAACATCCTCCACTTCCTCACTATGATATCTTACAGTTCCCCTTGGACGACGTTGAGTTCTTTGGAGGACTCTGCGGAGGCCTGAAGGACTTTGAACGCTTCAGACTGTTGCCTTTGCTTCCACTACCACTACCACCAGAGGCTGCACTGTTGGCCACAGAGTAAGAACGTCCATGCATCATGACTGCATTCATGCCATTGGCCATGGAAAAGGACTTGAGGTGGGACTTGATGGCCACAGGAAGGGGCAACTTATCGATGAGGTGCACCGGTGTGCATGAAACAATTGAACGGCAGCACAGATCTTGGAGGCTAAAGACTGCATGACAGGATGACAAAAAAAAGAAATATAGGATGTTAAAAACTGCAAATGAGTTTACCTACATTGGTCTTCAACAGATTTTAGACCTGAAAAACATTTTACGTACACTGAATGGGTTCTATGGACTTGTGTTATAAATCATTGGGTGTCTTCAAGTATCACTGTAACATGCCCTAAAATTTAACAATCACAACATTGGTGTACAGAATCGGTTGAAAAAAACTGCTGATATTTAACAATTTGTCTGTCTTGCAGTATATATCACTGTAATGGTCATTTCTAATGGGGGGCAAATCTGGAAAACTCAAGAGTAATATAAGTTCTCAAAGTAAAACAGGCCTCACTGAACAGCTTTCACTAAAATAAACTGTTAAAACTGTTCTTCAAAACTTGATAGATTTGATTATTTCACTCAAAATTATTTCTACCACAGACCTTCTAATTTCAATTTAAAAAAGCAATCGTGATCTGACTCAGAAGGCAAATGTGTTGAAACAACTCACCTCTATTGGGTCTCCAGAATTTCTCCATGCCATGTCTCATCAGAACAATGCGTGAAAGTTCTGTGAAGGACTCAATGACATTGAAGTTGCACAGCGGACTGACCTCAAAGAAAGTCATGCTGTTCTTCTCTGCATAAGCTCTTGCTTGCTCTGTTGGAACCTGCCGCTTGAAAGCCAGGTGCAGGCGGTTGCCTACTAGAATCCTTGGCACACCTGGGGCATGCTGAAGTGAAAATAAATGATGTATTATAAGAGTACTGTTACTGAAATATTTTAAACAGAGGACCCTCATAATCCTAAACATGGAGATTACAATCCTTTAAACGTATGTTCAATATTTCTTAAGCAAAACAGATCAAACATATACTGGTATACCTCGTCAATTTCCCGGATCCAGCGGTCAATGCCATCAAATGACCAGCCATTGGTTATGTCATATACAAGCAGGATGCCCTGTACAATTGAATTCAAGAATGTAAAAAAAAAGTTTACATGAAATTGAAAATTACACACATTAATAGTTTGATGGATCCCAACCTGTGCCCCCCGGGAGTAAGATCTGAAGATGGTGCAGAATCTGCCTTGCCCTGATGTATCCCTGTAAGGACATACACCCAAAATAAAATAGTCCAACATGTTACAGATACAGTTATTACTGCTGCAACCAATACAATCATCTTACCATAATTCTAATTTCACTCTTCTCCCATCCAGCAGAATTGTAGTGGTTTTGTAATCAATGCCTGGAATTGTATACATAAATAACGTCGGTTAATGTGGAGTTTCTATGTAATTTACCAAAAAAAAATGGACAACCTCACAGCCACTCACCACTACTGTAGGCATAGGGAGATTCCACTGATCCATCTTGCAAACTTTCTAAGATCTCTCCCTTCCCAACGTCGCTGTCTCCCACCAAAAGAAACTTCAGCAGATAGTCATAACTCTTGACAGGACTGCTCTGAGTTCCCATCATCCCACGCATTGGATCCGATTCACAGAGAGCTATATAAGCTCGCCAGACCACTGTTTGGGGAAAAGGGCAAACCAAACGGTCCCCAACAATGGTCGCTAGACAAAGCCGTTTGACGTTAGCCTCACAGCCAACTAGCTGGAGCACAACCAGTAATTTATATTAACTATATTTATCTACGCGTTTTCTTCTGCGGGGTGATTATTTAGCGATTCGACCAAATCTGACATTTATCGAAAAATTGTTTTAACAATACTACAGAGCGTGCAACAAACAATGACAATATTATGTTTGCGTAAATATAAATAATCAAAACAACCTTAGCTACTAGCTGGTTGTTAGCTCCCCAGCTAATCCAAACGACATTAACACACTGTCGCAAATACAATGGTAACAAAGCCGAAACGATATTGGCTAGTACAACATAAAACGACACTCAGTTTAATCTAACGCGACTTTTTACTTCGCTCAGGAAAAACAATTCCTAAGATGAAACATATCCATCCATGTTCAGGTATCGACCACAACCTCCTACCAACGGACAATTTAACTTCCTGGTTGTGACATCACAACTACGCAATATCCGGTGTTCGCTCAAATCCTACCGGAAAGTACAACAAATGAATAATTTTCCCCCACTCTTGTCTTATTATATTGCTGCTAAATTTTACTATCATAAACTTAATTTAAAGAAGTGTAAAATAATTTTTAAAAAAATTACAAGATTGTGCCCCAGTTTTAACATTTTCATTTAATCTTTTATTTATGCGTTTATTTATTAACCCTTTGTTTTTTACATTTCCCTTTATTACTTTACCTTTTTTTCCCTTCCTCACCTCCATTTTACTATTTGACAGTGTACTTTGATAAACTGCACTCATACTGTACTAGATGTCTCTCTATTAACCAAAATCAATTCTAGTAAATTATTTTAAGTTAATTACTAGTGCATACTAAGTTTTTAGTTTGTTTATTTATTTAATCAGTTTTGTTTCAATGATACATTTTCTGTTTATAAATTTAGATTAAATCTGTCTGATATCAAATGATGTTGATTCTTAGAGTGTATTATTTCAGATTTTTTTCTTAAGCACATTATTAACACATTCTCACAGCATCTTTTAAATATTCAGACATGCATTATTAATGTTATTTACCCATTTGGCCAAACTGTCATGGTCTTAAAAATATAGTAAATGAATGACAGAACAGAATGAAATGTAGATCATGTATTGATTGTTGATTTAATTTAAAGTTTATTTGTCATATTACATTGTTGGTTGGTAAGAGTAGATAGCATGTTAAATAAGGATGGTATAAGGATGAATATTATTGGTCTGCTCCCAGTGGTTGTTTTTGCAGCAGCTGTGGAAATCACCCCTTGATTGCAGACTACAAAGCCAGGTGAAGCTCTCCTGTTCTGCTTAGCTTGTTTACCTGAGGACTGTTGTCAGAGGGGCCAGCTGGTAATGGAAATGGGGTTAAAACATACTAGTCTTTTAGTAGTGCTGTGTTTTGTCAATGTTTCTCAATCAAGGAGTTCATCTCAGTATGGCCCTCTTAGCTCCAATCCTGAGCAAGAGTGGAATAAATTGGCACTTGACGATGAGAGAGCACTTGCTCATGGGCCCAGGAGTAAGTCAAGCAGTAGGTCATCTGTGGCTCAAGAAAGAAAGGTTCCTACATATCTCACTGTCTCTGCTGACATGGTTCAGAAGAAATTTTTCAAGCCAGAGAAGGGATTCAGATCCCTTCCTAGTTCAGTTGTGGAAATATTGCGTGCAACTCCTTCTCCTGCTTCTCCGTCAACACCAGCAAACTCTAAGAAGAACATTGAAGTGTTGTGCCATATTGACAGAATGTATGTGAGAATCAAGAAGGAGCTTTTTAACAATAGATATGCATACAGACTGTTGAAACTGGGAACCTGTCCTGTCAATAAAGATGACAAAGACTATTACTACTTCCTCCACCTCCTAAAAACAGATTGTGGCTTCAAAACAGAGGTTGGTGATTGTTTTGTTTTTGTTTTTTTTTAGTCCTAATTTGTTTTATTTTGACAAACTACCCACTAACTGGTGTTACTTACTGGTGTTTTCCAGACTACTGCAGATACTATGAACATTAAAATTACTCTGCACTACAAACCACCCCAATCAAAAAACCGCTGGATTCGTCTGAGGGAAATGCCGTTCAGCATTTCCTTGCAGTGTAAATATCACAGGTACATACACTACACACTGTGTATAGTTTGAATTCAGTGTTTTGTTATGACAAACTAGGTGGTGAAATATGGCAGCGGTTTGACACACAAACTATATCTAACATGTAATTCAAGGTATTCCGGTCAGTCTTCAGTGGGCTGGAGACATGCTGTCTACATAGGCTGTTTTGTCTCCAAAAAGTAACTGATGCAATTGCATTTGTAATAACTTTGAGTCTTTTGCAGATGGTTTAATTCTTACATGATTGGTTTCCATCCCAAGCTGATGGGGGGAACAGTTTTTAAGCAACTCACACAGAAGAGCAATTTTCTCCTCATCGCTCAAGATGGTATGTATCTCTAAATATTGAGTAATTCCTATATTCATATGTTGCTTTTTTTGTTTTTGGAAAGCAAAGCTGGTGACCAGTTTCCACATGCTGAATGAATCAGTGATGTATGACCTAAGTAAGCATGGCATTTGTAAACTTTAAATAAACTGCATTAATTTAATGCATAAAATAGTAAGCCTGAAGAGATATTTAGATCTAAAAGTTGCAACTGCCTCTTAAATATGACACTATTTGCCTGGAAAAGCATTTTGAAGGTAGATATTGAACAGGGAGTTACCAGAAAGACTGACTTGGTGCACCAAATACAGGTTTTGAGTATTTGATATAAAATATACTTTTTTTTTCCTGGAGAAATTCAATACAAATTATTCAAATGCCAGTTTTGATATTTTGCTCTTTTGTCGTTCAGAATCAGCAGTTTATATTACTTCTTGATAAAAATGGGATTTTGTTAATTTAATAGTTAATTTTAAATTTGTAAAGCAAATAATGTGTTTTGCCATATTTTTGCCTCACATTTGAACACATGACAACACTGACAGCTTTACAAGTCACTTTAATAACATGTCACATATAATGTTATGAGGTAAGTAATTTTCAGGAGAGGGACATCTAGTTTTTTTGCGGCAGGAATTCAGTGTAAGGGTGAAGTATCTATAAAGCTCTTCAGGAGAATGCAAATGCCAGTTTAAAAAAAAAGGGCAATTAAGAAGAGTGAGGTTTGAGAAACACTGTGCACAAACTTTTATTGCTGTTTCTTTCTTCCTCTAAATGGTGAGGTCTGCCAAGACATTTTACCAAGCACATGAGAAAGCACTCATACAGCAAAAAATACAGTATATATGCAACACATTCGGGTATTTCCTGTCTGCAGAGCAACTGCATGTTTCTGATGCAAACTTCAGCTGGAATATGTCAGAATATGTCAAAAACATGTCTTATAGTAACCATTTTTGAATTAGCATCAGGTGATAAACTCACTGGATCCAAAGTCTACACCTTGGGACAGACCATGTACTTTGCGGCCAGAAGAGCTGACAGCATTGCAGTTTCTGATGATGAGAGGATTTACATCAACAAGTGTTCTGTGACAACATCCCAAGACCCCAACTCAAGTCCTAAAGTAATAGTTATTGACCAACAAGGGTAAGGTTGTTTCTTTTCAAAATAATGATGCTTGACTTGAACAGAGGTAGTGAACCCGTGTATTGTCTCCATTTGTAGCTGTATGACAGATGGCAAGCTGACAAGACGGTCACGTTTCCTCCCTTGTGCCTCAAAGAAGATTCAGAGGTTCAGCTTGGGTACCTTTGTTTTTCAGGACAAGATTTCTGGTTCAACATCACAGGTCTGTCAATATGAGCTGGTACAGAGCTATGTACTCCCATGTAGAAATGTATCATGTGTGACAAGGCTTAAATGTCTTTTTTTGTTTTTTTGTTTTTTTTTTAGCAATTCTTCATTCACTGTGACATCTCTGTGGGTAAACTTAAACCGACCCAGACTTCAAAGGCTTGTAATTATGATTTACAAACCAAAAAGTGAGTGATTTTTGGACGCAAGACTTTGGGCTGTTGTATCTACTTGGTTTTAAGTCTGTTCCGTCAACCTTATGTCTGTGGTTTAGGTGGAAGGAGCTATATGGTGATGATGCAGTGTGCGCCTGCTGTGAAAAATCCACCTGCTCAGCACAGATTAGGGGTAAAATGTTTCTTTTTTTTTTTTTTTTTTTTTACAGCTTTTCCATTAAGGGAAAAGGGAAAACTGTAGAAAGTTGAAAGATGACTTGATATTAGTGTCATGGTTATTGATGTTTTTTTCTGTCTTTTTTTTTTGTATCCTATTTACAGCTTCCAAGAATACAGACACCAGCATGTATACTTGGAAAGTTGACTTTAAGGATGGAAAAGTAAGACCCTTGGACACTGAAATATCCAGTGGCCAGGACACCGTTGGGGAAGACCCCACAAACTTTGAGAACTACTGGGAAGATGAATATTAAATGAAATGTAAACTGAAGTAAAATGGCTTGGTTCTTAACTTTATCCTTGACTTATTGCGTAATTGATCTTGGAGTAAAGTCACTTTCTTAAGATTAAAAACTTGAATTTATTACATTTTCTCTAATGGAAACTCTGGCACGGTCAGTTCATTGAACATAATCATGTATCAGCATATTGGCATTTCTAAGCATCTCCTGGAAATGCATTAGAGCGTTTCTGTAGATACACTTGTGTGCCACAAGGGGATGGAAGAGATTCACTGGCTTACCCTGAACAAATTCAGCTGGGAGTTGAATGATACCTTGTGTTAAAGGGTTTCCTATCAAAACATGGTACAGCTGCTTTGTCTCAAGGCTATGTCCCATGAAGGCCAGCAAATCCTGTAGCCTATAAGCTACAAAGTGAGCTTTCCACACAGAGGGGTCTTTGGTCAAAAGAAGATGCATTAGCGCAATTTTGAAATGAAAATCCTTCAGCGTGCTACTTCCTGATAGCACTGTCTGTCTCTTGTGAAGGAAATGTGCAATTTCTAGAACCTGAATGTGGCACGAGTTGTCAGGTAGGCGTTGAGAAATGTGCTCTAAGAAACAATCTTCATATGAGATCAGGGAAAGTGTCCAGAAAGTATCCAGTTTGACAGGAGAATACGGTGTAATAAAGTAATGAGCATCTGTGTTGAATGTAACCACAGGATTCATACAGAAATGTATTTTCTTCCCAGATCTGAATCGAACTACCAGAGACCCTGCAGCATCAGTTTTACAAATGTCAAGCTCAAACTCATACTTATGTGAGATGAGTGACCATGCTTGTATTATGGTGCTCTGAAACCACCTGGAAACCTGTAACTTTGAGAGGAAAGGGGAGTTCTTTTGGCAAAGCAGTCCATCGTACGCATCTGTTATTTCTGTCTCTATCTTTTGACTGTCACAGTGAAGCAGGCAAACCATATCCTCTGCACCAGCAGTCTGACAGTGGCAGCTAATTTGGGTTGTTTTATTTTCCACCAGTTTTATTTGACCACAAATTTGCATATTGAGCAGTATGTCACATATCTGGCTGTTCCAAGGAAGACACTTGAAAGAGTACGGCTCTGGTGGGCTCAAAGGAACACAGATATTATAAGCATCTACAATCTGAACATCCTCAATCGTCATATCACAATTTTTCTCACATATTGTTCTCATGGCTTCCAGTAGGTCATTTGTAAATCCATCCAAAAACTCGGCCTCTATCTCCTTCTTAGTGGATGTGACTTGAACACATTTAGAATGAAAACGCTGCAGAGTGTTGCTGTCTGGTAGAGACACGTCATCAGCGCTGTAAGTCACCAACAAAGGACTCCCTTTATTGTGTCTCATTTGGGAGTTTTTCCCCATGTATTTCCAAAAAAAGCGGATTAGTGAGACAACAGATAACGTGTTCCATATGTACCAGAGGTAATCTTTCTCCTCCTCCTCAACAAGAGCCTTTTTTGAAGTTTGGTTTTCTGACGTCTTGGTGCGCTGGTGAGGCACTTCTTTTGCCTCTGTACTTTCTTGTTGCCACTGGGATGTGCCCAGGTCTCTTAAGTGACCATCACTTTGAATGTCTTCTCTCTGATTCCGGAGCGTGTCCAGCTGCAAATTCCTGTTTACCATTTGATCATCATCATGGTCTATCTGTGAAGTCTCAGGGTACATTTTGGATTTATGTGGCAGATCCACGTCATCTATCAAATGTTCATCTAGTAATTTGTGATCATTACCAACATTGACTTCTAAGAGTGGTGCAGCATCATTTTCAGTAACATGTTGGTCTGATTCTTTTATTTGAGCGTCATTTAGCTCATCATACACATTTTTTGCAGCATTTTCTGTTCCTTTATCATCAGTGTGCATCTCTGTCTGACTTCCAGAAGCCATTTCCTGGTCCAGTTTCTCTCCTTCTCTGAGTAGCCTCTCCTCATGTGTTTGCATCTCTCCTGTTGTGATAGTATCCCATTCCTCAAGCCCAGGGTCATTTTTTGGACTCATTAGGAGACCCAGAGCCACTACGAACACTCGCAGGAAAGTATCTTGCATTGTCACAGCCTGTGAAAAATTGTTACAAATCATGTCAGTGCTTACGAGGAACGTATAAGGGCCTGGCCAAGCTAAAGTGAGCATAAGGGTCAATTTCTTTTTTCTCTAAAACAATATTTTTGATTACTCAGCATGTATATCTCTAGTTTCTAAAACTGTGCTTATTTAATTTGTACCTGAATTACAACTGGATGTATAAGAAAATATATGAGAATACAGTGTAAATTAAGAACAGTAAAGGTTGTAAATTAATGTATACAGCATCAATTCAGAATGTAAATAACTATGTTCAAAATTTATACCTGTGTCTAATCATATATTTCATTATAATCAAATGCTTCAGTGATTTTGAATGTTATTTATTATTAAAAAAAAAAAACAGCAGAAAGATGTGTATTAAATATAGTAATGAAACCTATGTCACCAAAGACTGATAATTTTATCAGTATCTTAATAAAACCTTTGATTATCATTACGGTGCATCACACTGAACAAACACCTCACTCCTTTACCATGAATTAATGTCTTTTAAAACTAAAATAAAAATATCAGTTTCATTTTTGGATATAATGTACTTTCATTTATTAAGAAAAGCGTGGTATGTTAATTATTTGCTCTTTTCTTGAGGAACAGCACTTTTTGGTATTTTTTCCAAACCTTGAATAACTGCAATATATTTTTCCTCACTCCGTTACTTTGTCAATAATGATAAATTCATGTTTTCATTAAGTATTTGGTTATTGTTCCTTAATGGCATGTTAGTACTTGCTTAGATGTACAATTTGAGCTATTATGGTTGCTGCTAAATTAATTTTTAAAAACAGATATGGAATGATTAGTATTGCTGCACAGTGCTTCCTTACTCCGTTACTTGCTTGGCCAGGCCCAGAAATGAAAGAGATTATGTACATTACAACATTGTAAGAAATGTCCCTGCAGGTATATTTGACAACTTACATTATTCAAGTGGGAAAGAAACTTTTTCCTCAACATTAGCTCAAAATGTCGAATTTCTACAATCACATTTTTTATCAAAGACAATTTATTACTGCATATACAATCAAAAGAACAGAACGAAGTATACGCACCTGAAAGAACGAGCAGTTATCTCAATACGGCAGTGTTCTGGTGATCTGTGAGCTGTGTAGGTACGAAGGAGGAAGCTAGGCACTAACCTTGTACAGCCACAGCTCAGTGGTTTTCTTCCTATTTTAGATGTAGTGTACGATGTCTTTCGTCACGTATTTCCTGCACATGCTTTGCTATGACACTTTCATCAGTAACACACGTTGAAAAACTTCCTGTAAGTTTATGCACATACTCATAGAGCTCAAAAATGAACAATTCACGTTGTTCCTCTGATTTAATCAAAAACAGGATAAATGACTGCGCTCTGGCTTGAACAATAATATGAAAGACATTAGTTTCGTACAAACAAAAGCTTGTTGGGAATGGTTTTCTGTCTGTGAATAGAATAGTAAGCCCCTGCCTTTTATCCTCTCGTGGGCTTCTAACTGGTTTGTCCAGCTTTACTCCATTCAGTGAGTCCAGTGGACTTTAAAGGCCTATGTGAGAAAAAACATTAGTAATGCCAGAATTGTATTTTGCATGAAACATTATCTCTTGATTTATTTGGTTCTAAAAAGAAGGCCAGTCTTCACCCGAACAACAACCAAATTTTCCGACCAAAGGCACACACATTTGAATGGCCTGAAAGTGTTTTTGCATGTCTGGAGTGGTTAAACTACAGCTGAACACACTACATCTGAGGACACATCTACACAGTAAATTTAGAAGTTATTAAAAAGGGTGTGAATTGTTGAATTAAAAACAGTGTAAGCATTTTCTAAACTTTGCTTTAAATTCACTTTTGTAAAAGTGTGAGTTGAAAATCTTTTGTCACATCACATTGCACAAAGGTGTCTGTGAAGGGAGGGGCCTGATGACAGATGATGCGAAGGCTTTAAACATCACAGAGAGTTCGAGAAACACCTTTGAGCCAGTCACACGTACAATATTTAGTTACATGAAGAACCACTAGATACGTGCAATGGATATTGTCATTTCTTAATTTTTTTCATCACTACTTTATTCATCTACAAATAGGTGAGTGTATGTTTTTCTGTTACTTCTACCATAATTTAAACCATTAAATTGATCTATTTCCTGATATGTTTTGCTTTATTTTCTAAAACTTTCATATACAAAAAATTTTTTACAAATTTTTTATTTGTTTCTATTGTTTATCACATTTTCATCTATCTGAAACCAATGATTGACAATCCATTGTACATTATGTTAGCTGAAATGGTTTTATCTGCACTATTCTAATACAATATTTAATATTCCATTTAAAAATTTAAATTTCATTTACTATTTTAACCCATTAGGCACCAGTTTTTTGTTTGTTTGTTTTGTTTAAATAATCAATTTCAATATCAAGATTTCCAAAAGCTGTGTGTTTCATTTGGTTATTTTGCTTGTCACAGTATAGCAACTTTGGTGCTTAAAGGGTTCATCTTTATTCTAGCCTATGTATTTAATTTTTGTAAAGCATTTTGATTTACTCTGTGTATAAATTGTGCTATACTTGCCTTACAGACTTATTCACATTGTAACTAAGGATTCAAGAAATCTCTCAAGATGGATAAGTTTCGTATGATGTTCCAATTCCTGCAGTCCAACCAGGAGTCTTTTATGAATGGGATCTGTGGTATTATGGCACTGGCTAGTGCTCAGATGTACTCTGCCTTTGAGTTCAACTGCCCCTGTATGCCAGAGTACAATTATACCTATGGAATCGGGCTGCTTATTATTCCACCCATATGGTTCTTTTGTTGGGTTTTGTGCTGAACAATAATGTGTCCGTGCTTGCAGAAGAGTGGAAAAGGCCAACAGGAAGCCGGAGCAAAGATCCAACAATCCTTCGCTACATGTTCTGTTCGATCACACAGAGATCTTTGATAGCACCTGCAGTGTGGGTGTCCGTCACCCTCATGGATGGAAAGAGTTTCATCTGTGCATTCAGTGTCAACCTGGATATTGATAGGTTTGGGAATTTCAGCATCATGAGGGGATTGTCAGAGGTGGAGAGGATCAAACAACTGGCAAAGATTCCCTGTAAAGATTTAGTGGAGAATCAGGAAATGCGAGTGGCAGCATCACGATACATCAAGTGTATATCACAGGTAGCCTATTCTATGTTTTCATTCTCTGTTCACTAACTCATTCACTCATGTGAGGTAGTTCTCTGACAGTTTTTAGATGGCAGTGCTGAAAATAAATTACAGCATTTAGAGAAAGTACAGAGTTCCTAATGGCAAACATGAACAACACAGGAGAAAATGGAAATCAATAAATAACACTGACCTAAATAGAAATAACCATTTTTGATGGTTTCTGAATGTAATTACCCATCTTCTTTTTATCATCAGAGCTTTAGCTACAGTCAAGGGTAATTTAAAGTTGTACTCTAGGCCAGGGTGTGATTTGTCAAAAAACCAGAGGGGGGGGGGGGGGGCGGGGCATACATACATACTTTCAACGTCCAACTCCCGGGTTCTATTCTTCTATTATACAGTGGATCTTACATGAAATTTTCACAACTTCTAACCTGTATCCACTGGACACATAAATGCTGGGCCCCATGAATTTGTAACGTTTGCTATCCCCCCCCACCCCCTTTACATCATCCCAGTGTATGGGGATGTTCACGAATTCTGAGACTGCTGACAGTTCGGTTCAGGTGAACATTAGTGCCAGTAATGTTGGATATAGGTGTAAGAAAACTCAGTCACAACCTGCCTGTTTTTTTAATTGGTTTGTTGCCCCCCGGCACGAATTAAATTCATTGAGCAGAAGTTGGGATGTAAACGCCAGACAAAGTGCACCCTGCTCGAGGCAGTGGATTACACAGACTTCCCTCTCCTAATTTACATCTAATATATGCATCTTTAAAATGTTCTGTGTTAATTAATATAACACATTGGAACACTTTATTAAAATAACTGTGCTGGATCAAAAAGGACAAACTAAACCATGGATGGTTGTGCACCAGCATGTTGGATCATGTTCATTCCAGAACCACTTAGTCCTCGTGAAGGTTGTGGGAATACACCCTGAACATGTCAACAGTTCACTGCAGGGCTGACATGTAGAGACAAACAACCATTTGCTAACACAGGCAATTTAGCTTGACCAATTCACCTTTTGGTGCATGTCTTTGGAAGCCGGCATACCTGGAGAGACCCCAGGCAGAGGCAACAGTGTCCCACCCACTTATGTTAATCTCTACCCCAAATCTGGTCAGATGGATAATCTATGTAAGATCATCTGTGTAATGTAGGCAAAGGTCACAAACAAAAAGAAACTTTTACACAATATCTTGCACTAGTTGGCAGATGCTAACAGTTAACAGCCTAACATTAGCTAATGTGAGCTAGTTTATTGTCTAGTCTGAACCAGGCAAAAATGAATCTTATTATATTACATTGGCATAATGTTATGTTAATAAAGTCCTACTGTCTTTGAATTTCCTGTTTGATTTTGGAGTAAAAATGGTTGAATGTTACATGTAGATGAGTTGCAGAAAAATGAGCTTCATTTTCTTTAGAACCCCTAATCCAGTGATCCATTAGGTCATTATTTTAAACCAGTTTTAGGTCAATCCCACCCAAAATATGACCCAGCAGCCATGAATATAAAATTTGAGTTATTAAGACAGTGGACTGAGGTTGGAACCATTTTCTTTTTTCTTTTTTTCCAACATTTTATTTTTCAACTTGATAAGCAAATTTAATTGATTAGCTTAATATAAAATAGAAGTTTAATCCTTTTTTTCTGCCAACCTCCGGCTCCCTTTGCCCTTTGTGTTCAACAAGGCTTTCCTCCTCTCTTGTTAAGGGTATAAGTAAGTTACTAAATACATTATTCATTAAAATGGCAGCCTTATTCCAGTCCATCCAAAACACTGTTATTTAAGTCTTTGATCAGCAGACGGGCAATTACACAGGCTTAAAAGTCATGCATCTGAAAAATCTATTGATGTAAAGATTGTGTTAATGAGTGCTGAAGATGTCAAGAAACTGTTGCAAGTGCAGTTGGAACACATTAACAGTGGTGATGTGAAGTTTTTTTCAGATGCTGAGGGTTTAAACCAAAGCCTGTCTCTATATCATATGTACATATTTTCATATTTTGTCTGGTCAGTTTTTCTTTAAGGCTCAAACTATGCCACAGCATTTACAAATGTCTATATTTCACAGGCATGCGGCTGGATGTTTTTGCTCATGATGACCTTTACAGCCTTCATGATCCGGGCTATTCGGCCGTGCTTTACCCAGGCTGCCTTCCTCAAAACCAAGTACTGGTCTCATTACATTGACATTGAGCGCAAGATGTTTGATGAGACCTGTAAGGAGCATGCCAAGAGCTTTGCCAAGGTTTGCATCCATCAATACTTTGAAAACATCAGTGGAGAGATGCGTAGGATTCACCATCACCACAGGAATGACAGTGATGACGAAGACGAAGAAAAGAAGATGAGCGATGAAGAGAAACTTCTCGGCATCAGGGCTCAGGATGATATGAATAAAGTTTTGTGGAACTGGCACACCTGTAAACCAGCTCTAGCTCTCAGGAAGGACCAAATAAATGGTGAAACTAAGGGCTTACTGAATGGACATGTCAATGGCATAGCAAATGGGTTTGTACAGGGACACACCCATGACGTGGAGAAAAAGGAATGGGCAGTGTATTACAGTAAGGTCTGAGTTCAAATGAAAGACAAAGAAAAGCGCCGGTGGGTTCTTTATCTTTCAGACAATCAGATTGTTTCAGAGTTTGACAAAGGATTGTTCACTAAGTTAGTAAGTTCTACTTTTGTGCACTCATACAAGTAATAATATTCAAAGTGCATGAAACTGTGCTTGTCAAAAGATTTGTGGTTGATTTTACTTGGAAGAAGCAGTGGTGTCCTGGGTGTAGTGCAAAATGTGTTGTTTTTAGAGTCACAAAAATGTTTGACCTATTAGTCATGAATTTCTGTAGAAAACACTAAACTATTGGTTTCTAAGGAATAGCAGTTGGAAAAAATGGTTTATTCTTTAAAGTGTATGCTGCAGGAAAGAACTCCCATAACTGGCTAATAGTGACACATTACTACATTACTCTAACATGCTAATAAATATTTGTATTGCTCTTAAGTGTGAGGCAGTGTAAATATTGCACAGCTTAACTGGCCAAAAGAAAATAACTACTTGTACTTCATGCCCCCGCTCTTACTTGGCACATTTATGATATAGCAAATATTTGACGTGCCATTGTCTAAAGACTTTGATCTGGAATTGTGGAATCTAAGATCATTAGAACTTGATTATTCAAACAATAGAATATAGGAGTTACATTTTTTCTTCTCAAATCATGTCCTCAATCGACACTTCACCAGTGCTTCTGTATTTTCAATTGGGTAAATCTATGATGTATGCAAAAACTAAATGTTGGGATAGCCACAACAATTTACATGTCGCAAAGAAAACAAGGTCAACATTTGCATCTCTCTCCCTCTCTCTTATTTTCATGCTTACTCCCTACTTTCATCAGTAGCTCCTGTAAAATCCTGTTCACTCTGGCTCTGAGGAATTAACATTAACGGTTTAAAAAGCTTTTAACAGTGGGATTATTTTATAGGATGTTCATAACAGTAAATATTTATGACTGGTGAACATTTTCACATAACAATGGTTTTCTCACTATATTTCACAAGAGGGCGTGCTGGTACCGAAACCAATATCCTCCCCATGCCAACAACGACAAAAAAAACCCATAACTCTGTCATCTCTTGAGTTTGAAACCTGTAAACATCCAACTTAAGCGTGTAGTGTATTAAGGACTGTATTTATACTCGTGCATCTGTGCAGTCAATCCAGCTGTTCCTCAGTATTCAGCAGTAATGTCATTACTAGAAGAGGGGAGGGTGAATGAAAATGGCATGGATCCCATTGAAGCCTCTCCCTCCCTCTGGGGATTAGTGGAGCAGCACTCCCTTTGACCGTCTCACAGCTCGCCTAGTAGCCCAGCAGCTGCTGCTCTCTCCCTCAGCGAATTGGCAGCCAGGCCTGCTGGTGTGGGGGTGGATGTGCGACTTTGCGTCTTTGTCCAGGCTTTTATTTTACCTCCTTTTCCCTTGATATTCCCTTCTCTTCTCTTCCTGTCTCTGCCCACAGAGGTACCTCCTCCCTTCATCGAGGCTGTTCCTGCCTTGTCCCTCCGTTGCCAAAGAATGACATGATGTTTTTACAGAGAAAACACAAAGCAAATTCGAGAAATAATCAGAGCTTGCTCTTGCTTTGGAAATACTATGTTCAGAGGAGGGCAAATGAGGTTGCTGACCTCCACTTCATACAAATGGCTTTGTTTTTGGGTGTCAGGACATCAGCCATGAACATTAGTGACCAGGGCCTCCCTCGACTTTGCTGCAAGTGTCTCTCTTGTCTCCCTCTCACATATACATGCACAGGGGTGTGCGCATACAGTCACATACACATCAACATGCTTGCAGGCGCCCTATTCGTCAGTGTCTGGCTCATTCTGCCTTCCTTCTGCCTACAGATTGGAGGACAGAGGTAGCGAGGGAGGGCTGAGGGAGAGGAGAGTTGCGAGGCAAAACGGCTGGTCACATGAGCAGAGATCTGTTTACAAACCCAAGGCAGAGCAGAACAGAGCAAGGGGAGGAAAGGAAGGCGAACTGCAGGCTCTCTGAGCACCATTATGGATTGAAAGAGGAAGAGGTGAAGCCTGCCATGACAAAGCCAGCTGGAGGTTGGAGAGGCTGAACACAACACGCGCAGACACACTCATGAACACACTCTGCCTTTGTCTCTGATTTTTTTTTTCTCAATTGAAGGAGCAGATGGTTAGAGGGAGAGTAGGATCCCCCCTACGCACACATACACACACACACTCTGACTGACACACAAACAGACATACACCAGCAAAATACCAAACCCTGCTTGAGGACTGTTGTTGACTGCATGGAGCTGTCCTCACTTTGTTTGGGCTTTGAGGGAAGCACATCTTTGGCCTCTATACCGAGGAGGAATAACCCCTGCAACATTAGAGGATTGAAGAAGGAGGAGACAACAGAGGAGAGGAGAGGGGGATGAGAGTCGTGAAAATCCTCTGTTAAAAAGCAGCTTGGAGGGGAAGACAAAGCAGAGACTAATGCCAGATAATTACCTTCATTGTACAAGGAGTGTCATTTTGAACTGTGGATGTTATTGATCGTGAGGGAACATTTACTGCAGGAGCACAGTGAAATCAGGCCCCTTTTCTACTGGAAATGTAAGTATTTTCTGTTACTAAGGAGCTTGTGTTGCTATGACATTGCGACTGAGGGAGATTCAGCTGTTAACAATAACAACTCCTGAATGACACATGCTACGAGGCAACTGAAAACAACCATTCCCACTCAACAAGATTTCTTTGTCTCTTCTTCTCCTCTCCTTTTGTGATGACATCATTCTCACTAGGATCCAGGAGCACATGAGGTCTCCAATACTGGTCCAAACCCCCTCCCCAGTCCCAAATCTCCCAATCTTAACACGGAGTGGTTAATCCTAGATTTGGGAATGCTGGGTTAGCAAAAGATTGCTGAGCCAACAAAACCGCACCTCTTAAGGATTTGTGGAATCTGAGCAAATCTGAAAATCCTGATGGTTGTTTTTGAAGGAAGCTAACAACTTAACAAAAGAGTCATCCAGCTCAGGGTGACTGATTCCAGGCTCCAAACAGATTCAGTGTCCGGAGCTCCTGCCCACGAGCTTGGCTCTCATCCAGGGCTCAGCCTTCTCCTGACAGAGCCCGAATTTACTGCTGTTGCCCTGGGAGTCAAATTTCATGCAACCATTCCAATGGTGTAACGGTAAGTAAGTGGATTTCTCTTCTGTCTGCCAAATACACAGGGGTGGTAGCACATGTGTGGTATTTACTTGTACCTCATAGCTCAGTTACTTAGTTGCTGGCTGCTGGCTAATGGGATCTACATAATGGATGTGTTTGTGAAATGGTATTGACAGTGGAGGCCTCGGTTTGTGTTTTGAAGAAGCTGACAGGGCACTTAAAATAAGTCACATTCAAGGTCATGTTTGTTTTTGTGCTATGGCTAGTGTATGAATGTACAACTAAACAAATGTTTGTGTCTTAACTCATCATTTTGTCTCTGTGTGGTGATTCTGCCTTGCATCCATCTTCATCAACCCCACTCCTCATTATACTCCACTAGGTCTTTCCTCCCTTGTAAACCCCCACCCCCACCCCTCAGCCATGTCAAATTATACTACCCATACCCCCCACAGTCTGCAAGCTGGACCCATTCATTCACTCTAAAGAGAGACACATGGACATTTAGAGGCTGGCAAAGAGCATCCTCGCAAATTAATAGGAACACGTGTGGCCTGTGGAAGTGGGGCTTCCTCTGCTATTGTTTTACCAAATGGCCCTTATGTCCCCAGAGCTCATGCTGTTTATTATGCCCCCCCTACCCTGCCACCTGCAACACACACACACATTTCAGCATTACCAACAGAACCCCCCTCACACACACACCCCACTGCCACTTACTTCCATCCCCCCAGTGCTTACACTCACACACACTCTTTACCCATCACCCCTATAGGGTCTGTGTAACAGATGGTGGTGTGACAAAAGTTCCGTCTCTCCTCCATGTTTGTCTTGTTCACAGCCAATTAACATCCAGCCCTATGAGAGCCTCTGTTGCCACCACAGTGCGAGTCACAGCTCCTTGGGCACATCCAAACACCAGCTATTATGCTTAGAACTCCTTAAGAAATACTTTACAACCTGTGAATAAGCCACAGACACTCTGACACTTTTAGACATATAAGGGAAAACACACCAGGTAGTGTAAATAATGTCTGGCTCTTACTTTGTACAAGATATTAGACAGTAAAAAATATTATAATACAAAACAAATTCCTTAGCTTCTTACTAAACTCACAAAAGTGAACTTGTCAAAGGTGAACTGTCAATACTAACTACTTCACGCGTTACATTGTATACTGTAGGTCTTCTGGGAAAGTAAACACTGATGATTCAGAAGTTGCAAAGCAGGCAAAGCAAATAGCTTGCTATTTTGAAAGAAATGCTTAAAATGACTAAGGCTCTGAACAAACATATCAGCTGTAAATAATGTCATGGGACTCTCACACAAACACACTTACTCTGTGAAAAAGAAAAACACAAGTGGTGGTGTATGTACGTGAATGTACCGTTTTGTAAAGTCGACTTGGCATTTAAGTTTGTAATCTCTATCTGCATGTGGCAGGATGCCTGTGTGGTTTGGGTTCTCAGCGCTCTGAACAGTACTGCAGCATGGCGTCTGACATCTACCACCTTCCGCTCAATGTGTACGTCATTGTGCTGGGCATCGGCCTCTTTGTCTTCATGCTCAGCCTCATCTTCTGCTGCTACCTTTTCAGGTAGGTAGAGGCTGTGTCAAAGGGAGACATGCTGGGTGACATCTGGAGAGGAAGTGAGATAGGCACAGAGGAAATGTGGGGGAAGAAGCACAAAATAGAAGAAGAGACATGACCCCAGACTAAGAGGGCAAAACAGGCAGAAGAGGAAGCATTTTAGTGTGCAACAAGAATTAAACTGTATTCATAACTACCTTAAACCATTACAACTCAGAGCTACTGTTGTGGCAGTCCCCGAGTGATGTTTTTCTCTATTTTTAACTTTTCTTAAGTGATTTATCACCATTTATTCCAATATTATGCTCAGCATTTTGCATTCTTGAGTGAAAATCAGGTATTTCCTATATTTAATTTACAGATCACGATTAATGTCCATAAAAGCTCAAATTAAAGTTGAATGTTATATCAAAAACAAAGAGAATGGAGAAAAAAGTGACTTTTTCTGTAAAATATATCAATAACTGAACATAAAAACAAGTGTGTCCATCCACTGTCACTGATCCAATTCCATGGGTTTTACTGGTGAATCAATGTTGTAGAAGATGACGGTGTTTCTGTGTTCACTAAGGAGCCTCTAAACGTCCAAATGGGTCATATCTGATGACCACGAAAAAATGGCAAACTGCATTTTACACCAGTTATGTACATGAATTGATAAGAATAATGGATCAACAGTAATGTAACCTTTTATATCAGTAAATTATTTTGGTCGGCAGTAGATGTTTGGGTCTTTATAGGTTAAGAAAAAAATCCTAATTTGTGTTCATACCAGCAAACAGAACTGGTAACATTTTAAATACTGGAAAAGACAAATTGAAAAATGTCTTTTGTTTGCACACATGTGCCACTGCTGCAGGACTATTGAAAAGAAGAGCCAAACAGCTGATGAGTCAAATCTATCAGATGTATAAATATCTCTAACTTCAAAAATGCAGTACCAGTCACATACATAAACACATTTTTAGCATTTTAGAAATGTCTGAGGAATAATTTGTAAAACTAGCCTCTAAACCTGCATATTGGTGATGTGCATTGACAAAGCACAGAATATACTGCAAAAAGATAAAATTATATTGTTGTCATGGATTTTAGCTGTAACATTTAAAGGTCCAGGGTGTAAGAATTTGGGGGATAGTGGGGGGACAGTGCATGTGCAGAAATTAAGTATAATATTCATGTATGAGTGTATGAGATGAAACTATGATCTGTGTTTTTATAACCTTAGAATGAGCTATTTGTGTGTGGATTCACAGAATAAACTTTATAGCACGAAACACCTGACTTTAAGGTATTTTATTGTCACCTACTACATCTGAGCAGTTAATATCATTTAAAAAGAAGACAACAAACAGAACAAACTCTGGCTCTAATTGAGAGTTAGGGGAGGTGTATTCAGATGGTTGCATTCTGTAACTTCACTGCTAGATATCACTAAATATCAAAAACTATCAGTCTTCCATGCTGTTGTGGCTGGTAATTAAATAGAGGAGTTAAAAACTCCATGTGTACTGAAGAGTTGGATGTTGTGGAACATGTCTGTTGAGGCCTAAGTGTAAAGGATGTTTTTCCTCCCCACTGTCACACTTGGAGGTTTTGTAGGGTTTCTTCTCTATATAGTGATTTTAAGGTTTTGAATTGAACTAAGATCGACTTGATTTTTAATTAACTAAATTTGCTGTATTTACCACACACGTTCTGTCCTGTTCTTAAATATACAGTATATTATTTTTTGTTGATCATATGTAGAGGATTTATTTATTGCTGAGTAAGCTGCGTGGTTTAAGTTACAGTTGCTACTGCGGTGGATTCTACCATACAGATGTTGTCATCTCTCTCTCTGTGTCTTTCAGGTTGAAACAACAAGGAACCAGAGAGCAGTTCAGCTACAACGAGGTACGTCCAGTATCTGCGGTATCTTTCACCATGCCTGCACATGTAGCACCCACTTCTGAGGCTGGTTATAAATAATACTTACTATACTATGTCACGCTGTTGTTGTCAGCTGTGAAACTTAACACTACTCTTTATAGACGACCTTGACTTCATCCATGTGTCATTACCTACACTCTGTTAATCCAGTTCCAGTGGGAAAAGGTCTAATTCGGTACACAGGTAGTGACAGGGTGGCGTTATAGGTGTGGTCACAATTCTAACATTATTTTTAGAAATGGTTCAAAACATTGCTCTCCAGATGGAGCAGCCTTTGTTTGTCATTAGAATTTGATTTTTTTTTTTTTTTTTTTTTTTTACATCACACACACAAGAGTAAACAGCCCTCTTGCTGATATTTTTTAAGTCAGTGACTCTAGGACATTGAACCCATCTGAAGTGTTTGTTATACAGCATAGATTTCCTGCCAACATAATATTGCTGACACATCATTCACATGATCCAACGTGTCATCCCTTTCCCTTTTCTTGCTGTAGGTGGTGCTAAAGGGAGCAAGCAAGAAACTGAGCCTGCTTGGAGTAAGTCAGTGGTTCTACGTTTTCACATGTCTCTTCCAAGAAGCTGAAATGTTAGAAACTAGGAGTGGTACACATTTCACATGTTCCCTCCTGGCTGAGATGATCTGCTATGACCAAAAAGAGCAGGGTTTGCTTTGGTCACTCAATCAATTCCTCCCTGTAGATGTAATTAACACGCTGTATGCACAAACTGGGTGGAAATGTCCGGAAAATATCTTGTATCTCCAATGTAGCCATTAACTAAAAAAAAAAAAAAAAAGCGAGAGAAATACGTCTAAGTGACTGCTTGGCTTTGTGCTTCTGGATGAACTCTGGGCACCAGGAATAGCTGCACTCATTCAAAATGCATTATGAGATCCTTTCCCTGTCTCTTGTGATTCTTAAAATTGCTCTTTGAGGTTTTTACTTTTCTATCAAAGCTGCAGAGATAGTTTGAGCATAAGTTTGCTTTTCAGCTAAATTTCCAATCCGTTTCTGTTCAAAGTTAGGTTAAAATAGTCTTGCGATTTGAAAACAGCATTTCAAGAGACAGATTTATACTTAAGTTATGCTCCAAATGTTGCTGAAAGTAATCCAACTGACCACTTAGATGCACAAAGGCAGTGTTCTTGGCTGTGGTGAGATGCAGGCCGTCTGTTCAGTATACAGTAAACAAGAGCAGGAAATTAAAAATCACACAACTTTGACTCACTTGGGTTTTTTTTTTTTTGCTTGTTCTTGCAGCAAACTTGTGCAGTGTGTCTGGAGGAATTCAGGACCAGGGATGAACTGGGAGTGTGTCCGTGCTCACATGCATTTCACAAGAAGTAAGTGACTCACACAGAGTGAAATATTCCTGTTTCAGAGATGTGCGAGAATGCATCGACCAGGATCTGTACAGATAAAATATTAAAATACGAGCCAAAAATAATTACATTGCAATTTGTTTTACTACTGTATGAAACAGCTAAAATAAAAGAATTAAAGTCATGAACAGTGATGTGTTTTGGGTATGAGATTTGAAGTTATGAGGTTTTCTGTTGCATAATTTCATTACAAAACTAAATATGCAAATGCAAACATATCCTAAAAAACTAAACTGATACTTTTACTGTATTTTGGACTGACTAAGTATAATGTGTTGTTAGTTTTTTGCCTTTTTTTTTATGTTGTGGCCAAAAGAACTAACCATGTGGCTTAGGCAATGATCAAGATGCTCTTCAGACTGCTAGACAATAATAATAATAATAATAATAATGATAATGATAATGATAATGATAATAATAATAATAATAATAATAATAATAATAATGATATCCTTTTATGCCATAAAATTATATAATTTTTGTTCTGACAAATTTCCCTCTAAATCAGTGGCTACGATTAGCATAATAAAATGATCTGTAATGCCATTGTAATATATTTGTTGTTTATGCAAGGCTGTAATTAGGATATTTTGATGTTTACAAGTTACAATTATAATTGTTATGCATGTTCTACTACTAGATTTCTGAAATGTTCCGATTTCTTCATCTTCCACTCTGGACCAAAAATTCTGCCTTTAAATGTTATAGAAATAATGATTTGACATTTATTGGGGTACTTACAATTACACTGGGTTACAAAAAAATGTTTTTTGCAAGTTGTCGAGGTTTTTTCAACTGAATTAGGACAATTTTGCACCGCTAAATCCAAAAATGACATCTGTTTTTCTCAATCGGGTCAGGTTTTTTTGCTAATTTGATTTTGAAAAATTTGATCTTCTCACAAAATTGATTACATTTTGTGACTTTATCAGTTGATTTTTTATATAGTTCACACCCAAAATAGGTTTTAAGAGAAAAAAAATCATTTTCTAACAGGATTCTTGTTAGGTACAATGGTGTATTCACCGCAGATGTAGCAGAATACGTCAGGCTTATTTTTGCAAGATCTTCTAGTCGAAGCCATTTCATTCACCTGTAATATTAAAAAAAAACAATCATAAATTGGCAAAAGTAAAATCTTCAGAACTCGTTTATTGCAAGAAATATGAAAGAATTTTGTATCATATGATGTGAAAAAGCCCATAAATGTAAGCAAAAGTGTTAAAAAGCCAATATGTAGCATAGTTCAGAAAGTTGACCTGATTGAGCAAAATTAATGTGAGTTTTGGACTCAGCACACCAAAATTATCCTAAATCAGCTCAAAAAACTTAAACAATAAATTTGTTGTTGGCCAGTGTTATTGACCAATATGTAAATTTTTTATCATGGCTGCTATTTCTGGCCATAATCACTCCGTATACACTAAACTCACTAAAGTTTTGTTTTTGTATTTGCATCTCATCAGGTGCCTGCTTAAGTGGCTGGAGATCCGCAGTGTGTGCCCCATGTGTAACAAGCCCATCCTCCGGCTCCACACAGACGCTCCCCAGGGTGCTGAGGGCCCTATGGACCCAGAGGAGGTGTGAGGGACATGAGGAAGAGGAGGGGGGAGAGAACAAACCTGACTCCCTCAATGGAAAATACACACATTAAAAACAAACAAACAAACAAACACTAATGGATGATGGACAGCGGTCATTGTAAAGACATCTCACAGGATATGTTGATAATGATCCCAAGTGGCCACACCTCGCTGCTGACCTTTGAGCAATACGCCTTGGTGGGTAGTGGATAGCGGCGGTGCCAAAATGATTCGGTCAGATCGGTCAGGGAGAGGGTAGATGAATAGGATCTTTTCATAAAAATGCTCCTAGTTCTACTTCCATATTGCACTGTTCACCAAAAAAAGAAACATGACAGGAAAGGAGCCACATTAGAAAGCAGGAGTTTCATTGCCACTGTCACTGGACAACTAGTGCAGCACTGCCAGAGACAAGAAAAAAAAAAAAAAAAAGACAACTACAGGCATTGAGAGGGACATCAGAATACAGGACGAGTATGGATACCTCTAATATCTCAGGGGTGTTACCAATACAGCCAGCACAAACCATGTCCGTCACCCTATAACGCTGTGCCACACATGCATATTCAGTACTGCCAATGTAGGTGAAATGCTCTATCGCAGTCAGGGTCAGCCACCACCTCTGACTCAAACCAAGACCAGCGGGATGACAACTATGACAATTTAACTCGACTATATTGTTACCGATTGTGTCCCAGGCCCTTTCCTTTGAAGAAGAGACTGATAGAAAACTAGTCTTGCCTGTATGTATTGTATGTAAACGTGTCCCTATATATTGTTATTTTGTATTTGTTGCTTTTAAATAAAACGTCACGTAATGTATTGTAATGGTGTTGGATTTATTGAAACCAGACAATCACATTATAACTCCTTTTTAAAAATGCAGCAACAAACAGTTTTCCCGTTTGAAAATCACTCGAGAGCTCATTTTAAATTTCATACAAAACTGACTAAAGCTGAAATGGTAAAAAACTACATTAACAGATGTTTACGGCACACTTTAGAATAGTGTAATCTGCAGTGTTGAGTTCAGACGTTCAGTTTCAACAGTCCCCAGTCCACAATGATAAAATGTACAACCTTCAAAAGGTGAATATTTTAAGGAGAAATCTTATTTTGTACATTTCCGTCCATCCACACTCTCAAGTCTGTATGACTGTGTGTATTGGGTCCTTAGCTTGCAGCCTCCGTGCCTTTAGCCTCCACAAACTCCATGGCCTTCTCCTTCACAGCCTGGATGCTCTGATGGGTGCCATGCTTCTTCTCATAGTCCAGGTAGCGCTTAAAGAAGAACTTGATCTTCTTCACTGAAACACTCAGGTGGATCACACGATCAAAGAGCGCCCTGCAGGAGACGGGAAGCTCGGATATTTAATAAAGCACTCTTTATGGTGGTCATAAAACTGGTCTAGGGTTAAATGTTTCCATATGTGACCTAAGGGCCTCAGAATTTGTGACTGAAAAGCTACAAGAGGGGAACAAAACACTGCCAAAGAACTTGTTCTCACCTGACATCGTTCTGTGATCCGTGTTTGACCATGAGGTCGATGAAGACAGACCAGAGGTCAGTGCGTTTTGGATAGCTGGTCAGGACTTTGTCAAACATGGTGCGACCTTTCTCTGCATCGCCGTAACGGAACTCCAGCTGAGCAAACTTGGCAATCATATCTACACCTGAAACGGAGAATGATAACACCTAAAGGTTAAAACCTGTGGAGATACACAGCCGGGTCAGGGAAACACGATCCCAAAGCTTGTACACACAATAGTTACATAGAGAGTTTACATAGAGATTAATACCAAATAATAAATCTCCTTAATCTCCTTCCAAGAACTAGAAGCAGTTATTTTGGACAAAATAAATCAAATTCATATAAAATCAATGTCAGAAGAATGAAGAATTATTAAAATAACCTAGATTAAATAGTTGCACTTCGTCCCTTTTCTTTTCCAACTTTTTAGCTTCTTGGATGTGATTACCATCTCCTCTAGCTTGTATTTTTTGTTTACACATGCAGAAATAGTAATTGTCCACAATCATGTGATTATTTTATACATTTTACTGAACAAATCAAAATTGTCTTACGAAAGAACCCCCAAAATCATCTGGTGTGCATAATATTTCCACAAACTTAGCAAAATGCTGCACATTTACAAAAAATAAATAAATCCACTCGTTCGCTTATTTAACCCATAGAGACCCAGAGCTACTTTTGTTTCAGTTCCCAAATAATTTTTCTCTATATTTAACCTTTCGTAAGTGATTTATCACCATTTATTGTAATATTATCTTCTTGATTTTGCATTTGTTCAGTGAAAATCAGGTATTTTCCTATATTTAATTTACTGATCATGTAGATGTTCATAAAAACTCAGATTAAAGTTGAGGGTTATTATATTAGAGAGAGAGAAAACTAAAAAAAAAGTGACTTTTTCAGCAAAGTTATCAATAATGGAATGTAAAAACAAGTGTGTCCATCCACTGTCATTGATCCAGTTCCATGGGTTTTACTGGTGAAACAATGTTGTAGAAGATGAAGGTGTTTCCACGTTCACTACGGAGCCTCTGAACGTCCAAATGGGTCATATCTGATGACCATGAAAAGATGACAAACGGTATTTTACACCAATTATTTACATGGATTGACAGGCTTAATGGATCAACAGGTTTTAAACATTTTAGATCAGTAGATAATTTTGGTGGGTGTTTGGGTCTTTATGGGTTAACCAATGACCTCAGTCGTTAATGCTTTTAAAAGTTCTCCAAAACTATTGAAGAGACAAGAAATTTACAATTCTTTCTAAATTCTTTTGTTCCACTGTGTTTACGCTTGTGGTCCCATCTTACTCTCTTTGGAAGGCAGACTCTTCAGTGCCCTCTGCAGGAGAGCGCTGGCAGCATCACTCTGACCCTGCTGGAGCAGGAAGGTCCCGTAACTGAGCCACACCGCCTTATTCTGACGGAAACGCTTCACCATCGTCTTATACAGACCCTCCGCCTCCTGGATGCAAACACGTGAGAAAAACAAGAAATATTCTAATGTTACAGAGGATACAGAACATTACTAGAGTTAATGTAAAGGCTGTAGAGCAGGGGTGTCAAACTTATTTAGTTCAGGGGCCATATGTAGCTCAATATGATAAAATAATAATACAGTACAATAATAGCTTTGTTTTAGTGTGAAAAAAGTAAAATTACATTATGAAAATGTGATTGACCTGAACACCCATATACAAACTGAAATTTCTTAAGAAAAATAAATAAAACGTAAACAATATTACGTCTCATCCTACTATGAACACAACTTACAGACCACAGGGGATCTATTACATTAAGACAATTGAGGCTGTGGATATTCATTCAGGATATTCACATTTTATTGTGAAAGAATAGTTTGTAAATGTAAATATTTTCATGCATACATATTTCATATACATATTCCAATATGTATAATGTATTTTTACTTTTTACACACTAAACCAAGGAGAAAAATTAGAGTCGTCATTATTTATAGGCTATTACACTGTTATTTTACTGGTCCAATCACATTAGGCTATATGTGCCCCCTGACCAAAAATGAGTTCGACACCCTTGACTGTTAACATCTTCAGTGTAATATTTGTATTTTGCAAGTACATCCCACAGGCTGGACTGGAACCTTTGGTGGGTCAGTTTTCGTCCGTGCACCTGCTATGATATAATAACAAAAGTTCAGGTGAACCTTGATCTTATCTGACTTGGCGTAGATGTCAGCCAGCTGCTGGTACACGGGCATGGGTTCGCAGAACTGCAGCGCTCGCTCAAACACTTTCTTTAGGCTCTCCTCTGTGCCGTACATGTTCTCCAGGTTGAGCAGGGCCACCCACACATTCAGCTTCTCCTGCTCCTCCCTGAGAAAAGTAGGGTGAGAGTTCAGAAACAGGTCAAGTACTTCCATAATTTGTCAAAACCTCCCTTCAAGTCAATGCCAGCAAGCACAGACAGGCTTACACACATCACCACTCTATGGCCAAGGACTGGACTGGAATATGACAGGAGAAAATAAACTTTAAGGCACAAATTCTCCTGATTAATGGTTCTCTTTTCTTACCCCAAATATATAAACAGTGTTATAATTTTAGATAATACTTCCCTAAACTAAAGTACACCCCCTCCAGCTGTGAATTCTTCAGTAGAATGTATTACATTTGGCTCAAAAAGCATAGGAAAAAAATTAAGTTTAACTTACACGGAGGCTTTTTACCTTCAGGGTTTAACTGCTGTTTAAAAATGTGTAATATTTTGACTCTTGTGCACTTTTTTTCTTCCGGTGAAACTCAGTACTTGTTTTTTTTATTTTTGTACCACTTTCCATTGAAAAATGGAAATAAGAGAATGAATCCTGGTACAATGTTTCTTTTCTCTTATAGGAAGAACGGGCCTCTTACAGGCTCTTACCATAGATTCTGATATTCTCCAGCATTCTCTTACTTAGGATTTATTCTTGATTAAGGTTAGAAGCATGATAACTCAGAGACAGGAGATGAAACCACTGGGCCCAGATCTGTGTTTCAATGCTCAGTGAATAATAGACTCAAGGATGGCGTGTTGTGAATAATAGCTATGAATCACTCATTTAGCTGTAAACCTGTCCTCCTCAAGTGGTTAGTGTCAGCAATAAGTGACTGACAATATTTTTTACAGATATTTAACTTCCATGTTGCATTTTCTAGATGGTGTGTGAATGAGTAACAGTGTCCCATGTATCTGTTTTTTGTACATTACATCCACTAGTGAATATGAACATCTATGCACCCCTCACTTCGTGTAGCATCACTATCTCAACTACTAAAGTTGTTTTTTTTTTAAAAAATATGTAGCATCTTGGCCTTCTTTGTCTTTCATTTTCTGTGAGCAGACAATTCTGTAGTCACGGTTGTTTAATGGCAGAGTGTTTCACTTTGCTACTTGCCTTCTTTTTAACAAAACAAAGGGGATTCATTACTAGACATACTAGACATTACAAGAACACAGAAGCCACTCTGCAATTTAAGAGTCCAGCACAAATTAAATAAGAAGTTATAAGTTATATCTCTCCCTTTTCTGCACAGAACTCACATACAAACATATTTTGCCTCTACAACATTTCTGTAGATGTGTGGGAGTGTTCATTTGTTTTAGAATATAACCGCTGTACAGGAAAAAATCATTTCATTCTTTTTTCATTCTGTTCACAGCTTTTTTGTTGCTACGTTGCCAAGTTTGAACAGTTCTTTTTACAAATACAAGTGACATATTTTGTCAATATCAGAATAACATAAACCCTACCAAACTAATGAGATCAACTGATTTGAATGCTTTTATAATTCAACATTCACCTGAAGGAGATGGTCTTGAGGGCCCTCTCGGCTACAGCTCGGGCCTGTTCGATCTGGGTTGCCTGCAGATGGTGTGCCATGTACTGTAGCCAAAGCAGCGAGCTGTTTGGAGAGGCCAGAAGCAGCCGCTCAAAGGCAGCTGCATCTTGAGGCTTCAGGTTTGGATCCATCAGCTCAGCCTCCCGCTGGACCAGAGCCTTCTCTGCCGCTTTTTTCTCCTGCTCCAGCTCATGGCGAGACTTCTTCTGGGGCTGACAGAGGACAGCAGTAACAAAAAGACATGAGCATTCCAAGGACAAGAAAGAACAACAAGAGGATGTACTCTGATGAAGCAACCCTGAGCTATGATTGTGAAAATAATCCAATTTTAGTTGAAAGTACATGATGTGTCTCCCCAAATACAATTCTGCCTCTTTTAGTCACAAAGTTATTACTGTAAAGCCCACTTCAAATTACCAAAACAGACCATTTTTAATGACCCAGTTTGAAATCAATTCAACCAATAGTAATCTGATATGTTTTCTGACTGGGTCCTTATACACACTGTTCTTTGGGGTTTTTGAAAAGTTTTTACAATGTAATAGTTTAAAGAAACATCACAGTGATCGCTGATGTAAAAAAAAAAAAAACTGTCCATATATCAGTGTTGAGATGTTGAGAGTTGTTTGCATAGAAAGTATAGTGTCAATAAAAGATGAGGTTACTGAAGTGTCTGCCTTTGAAAAGAAGGGACAGAAATGGCTGTGTTGTTTTTGTATTCCTGATTAAAAATGTGTCACAGTAATGCCCTTACTTCCTCCCTGTGTGTCTGAAAATGTCTGAAACTGGCCAAAAAAGTGAACACAGAATAGCTTTTCAAAATTAATACTGAAATTACATCCTTGCTTGATATAAATGCAAAAAAGTGAGTTTTGCTATAACTTACGAAGGGGGCTGAAAAGTTCATAGCCTGACTAAGAAGGAGTTATTGCACAGCAGTGAAACTTGGCAAATATTAAATTCAACCTCTCCTGATACTAATTGTACGGTTTTCTTCCAGACTGGAAGACCACACTGGATAAAAAATTTAGGACTTTGAAAAGTAGTACCAGAGACATTTCGTGAACCATCCGTGGCACCGTGGTCTTACCAAATGTCTGTAGAAAAAGGGGTTAGCCCCCAAGGACATTCATGCTGACATGGTTGCTATAGGGGATGATGCTCCAGCTTTATCAACTGTGCAAAACTGGGAAGCTAAATTCAAGAGGGGTAGGGAGAACGAGGGAGGGGTGAAAAGCAAGCATTTTCATTAAATGTCTGTAGTACTACTTTTCAAAGTCCTAAATTACTTATCCAATGCGAGTTTATCTGGAAGGAAACCATGCAGGTAGTATCAGGGAAGGTTGAATTTAATGTATGCCAAGTTTCATTGCTGTGCATTAACTCCTTCTTAGTCAGGCTATGAACTTTTCGGCCCCCCTTCGTATATTGTGAATCCCCACATATGAACACTAAGCAGAGATAATCTTGAAGCTATAGTAAATAAAGCTACACTCCATTAAAGGTATATTATGCAGGATTTTCTTAGAAGTGAGTGAGGACATTATGAAACCATAGCAACCAGGTTACATCAGTGTCTCCGACTCTGTCCTCTGGTGTGTGGTGGTGATGGATGTGTGAACAGCTTCAGATTCGTGGTTCTACTTGACTGAGGGGCCTTTGTACACAATCCACCAATGTAGAACATAGGCATGTTTATTTGTGATCTACACTGTAACCACAGTTAAACAATGGTACAATAATTCCAGACAGACAAATCCTGCATGATGTGCCTTTGACAAGTGAAAAAGTAAGCAGAACTTACTAATACTCCTAACCAGTCTATTATTAAAATATCCTAGCTACACAGGGATTAATTCTGAGTCTTAATTTTAAATCTTTAAAAAAAAAAAAAAACTTTTAAAAAATTTTTAAAAAAAAAAAAAAAAAATTTGAGAGAAAGGCGCATGTGAAGAACATGTGTGTGAAATTTGAAAAGAATTGGGTGAATAATGTCCGAGAAATCAGTTTGACTAATTTTCTGAGTTGAAATTTTCAAAAATTTGTAAGAATAAATAATTAAATTGAAAATTTTAATTTAGCCATCACACAGTACACTGCACCTCTTCTAGTGGTAAAGAAGATCTGTGTAAATTTGAAAAGTATCGAGTGCATAGAAATGGGATGGAACAAAAATCACGGACAGACGGCCTTCCTGGTATATCTATCTACCCCCGGCCTCTGGGGCAGGTGTGGGCATAATAACCCAAAGCTCATATATTCTTTTAACAGGTCAGCTCACCTTGTTGCTCACTTCTTGTTCCTCTACATCACTAGAACCCCCATCCTGCACTGCAGAAGCAGGTTTGAGTGAACTCAACCCCACGTCCCAGGAGAAACCTCCCGCCACCTGCAATCTGGATGGTGCTGCTGAGCTGGGTGTGACCTGCTGAAAGAGATGAACAGATTTTATTAATTCTGGACCTAAAGCTATAAAGACATGCCGAAATGGGCAAAACACTAAGCATCACTGTTTACCTTTACAGGAGCAAGTTTTGGCTCTTCATCATCTTCCTCTTCTCTGAAGTACACCTCCACTCCACTATCATTGCCATCAGACTTTGCTTTCTTTGTTTTCTTCTTCTTCTTCAGGACCTGCAACTCTGCCTCTTTCTAGCAAATAAATGTGAGTGAAGACATCTGTCAAAGACTAAATAAACCCCAACACGTACCTAAGTGCTTCAGTGAATCAGCTGATGTGTTTAATGTGTGAAGGGTCCGAGATCAATGCAACATTTATTACTGCCACACTGGAAGATAATGAATGAGTGATAAACTGAGATGGCACTGATCTGTGTTTAAGGAACTGCTGACTTCCTGGAGACCTGCAAATGTTAAAAGCCTGTGTGGTGACTCAACTACAACTGGGATTACTATTCAATGGGGAAATGGACAGGAAGAAGGTAGTATTTGGTGTGAGACTTGTGGGAAATTGCCAAGCATCGTCTGTTACCTGTTGGCTCTCAGAGGGCTTGCGCTTTTTCTTTTCAGCATCATGTTTCTTCTTCTCCTCTCCTGTTAGACGCAGTGGCAGGTTGAGAGATTCAGGAAGGACGTCTGACTTCCCAGTGTCCTCTGGGAGCAGGGAGAGGTCGACTAACTGCTCCGTGGTGTCAATACTGCAGATAAGAACAGACAGAGCTGCGGACTAAAAATTTCTAAAATGACAAGACTGTCAAGATTTTATATTGAGACAAATTATCAGCAGCCCTTACACATTCTTCCTTTTGGTAAAAATGACTTATGTCTGATTGTTACTGAAAGGATTTGGTCCCATATTTGGTAATTAGAACAGATCAAAGTGTCACCTGAGGCCGTGGTCAGACTAAACAGTTTTTCTGCCATTACATTAGATTAGGTGATTGTGAGGTCATAAATTCTTGCAGTGTTGATGCTGAGGGACATGACAGATAACAGACTGCCTGGTTAATGTTTTAATGTTACTGCACTGAGGAAGGAGATTCTGTAAAAACTGGAAAAAATACATTATACAAATTCATAATCCTCTGACTTCAGTCATGCAGTGTACTGTACATCTCTAGGTTTACTGTTACAGGTATGACTATAAATGGTGGATTTCAGATGCATTTTCATAAGAATAGGCACACTTCATAATCCTCGGGTACACAAACACTGGTGTAAAAACAGCGTACTGACAAAGAACTTAAAATGACTACATTTACATACACATGCTTTTCTGCTTTTTCCGTTATTGCAAAAAAACGATTTCCACTAAGCTGTTTACACAGCTAATGAAAATCAATCGCCCATTAATTCCCCTGTATATGTGCAACCATGCATGCTCTGATTAAAAACCCTTTTCCCACTGGTGGCAGATATTTGCATGTGAGAACTGAGCCTCCGTCTTTTGTTCCTTCAAACGCATTTTTGAAAAGGTCAGTTTTTTGATATTTGCTCGTGTCCAAAACCCTGCTAATAACCTCTTTCATCAAAGGAGATAGGTTTCATCTTCCAACCAAGAATATAAACTTTTCTCTGGACAACTCATCTCTCTACCAGAGTCATAAAACCTGAAATGAGACACATATTCCAAATGCAATCCAAACAAATCGCCAAAGAAATCTAAATAAAATTGGCATATCCAACATGTCTCAACTGAAAGAGTCCATTTAGAAAAAAAAAAAGGCCAAAATGGAAACCAAATGGAATATGTGGTTTGCATGACAACTACCAAAATCACAATACCACCATGTTTTGAATAATGGTGAAATATTATAAATACATTGGTTGCATCGCCTGTCACAGAGTTATCATGTTTCTATCCTGATTAAAGAATAAATCCTGAAGTTTTCAATGGTGCTTTTCTGATATTCTATAAAGGGAAAACCCAAACACCCTTACAGTTGTGCAGAACTTCTTTCCAAGTGTCTAAACCCACTCAAACATGCAAGGCTTTTCTGTCATCCACTATGTGACATAGTGGGTGTCATCCACTATGTGACACTACACAAAAAAGTGATTGTGATGCCTGACACCCTCAAACCAAAGCCCTACATCAGCCTGATTTGACTTGTACTGCATTGTGAGTCAAATTGTATTGTATGATTATTTAGGTCACAGGCAACATAAGGGAAATATGGGTCATGCCGTATATGTTGAAATGTTTTCTAGACCTGAGGATCTTGGTGGTGAGCAGGGTGTTGGGAGGCAGGTGCTCCACCAGGACTTTGTGGTTTGCTACGAAGTACTTGGAGGACTTCTGAAGCTGGGCTCTTCCTGTGATTGTCCGAGATAATCTGGAATTAAAAAAAGGAGATATGAAAAAGCTCATTGTCAGTGACTGGAGTGAGACATTTTATCTGCACCTTTTTCAAAAAAGCTTAATTTCCCATCTCTTCCCTAAAGAGCTGGATTAATTCATGGCTTACCTAATGAAGACCCCCTGTTCGCTCACAGACTTGACATAGCCCCTTACGGTCTGACCAGCCTTCAGATTTTCAACCGACAAAACTTCTTCGTCCTTCGCTGGCTTGGCCTGCTGTGGGTTAAGCCTGTGGGACAGGACGTACAATCCATCACACAAAAAATACAACACTGCCAAATGATACACAATCCCCAGAAAAATAAAAATCATGACTTCACAGTTCTCTTACCTTGATGGACGTAGGGACAAGTGCCATTTTCCATTTTCATTCCCCAGGAGGCAACACCTGAAGTAATGAGAAAGGAAACTACTTTTAAAGTAACCAAAATGGGTTCTGAAGGTTGACAAAGAACCAGTTTGTCAGGACTCTCAATCATCCATACCTGTACTTCAGGCAGAAACAGTTTTAGACTCATACAGATAAAAGGTTCAGGTTCTCAAAGTTGTATTTTGTTAAAAGCATGCTATACAGGATATTCTTAGGGGTTCAGTGTGTGATGTTAGATGATACGTAGCAATGAATACTGAGGCCACGAAAACACACACGTCTCCATAAAGTGAGTGTTTGGTTTGTCTGCCTGTTTGAGCTTTTTTGATACAGGGATATTAACTCGACTCCACACTCAAACAAAGTGAGTCACAGAGATGCCCCCTTACAGTGGAAGCCTGCTCTAAGCTAGGGAGTCTACAAGTATCATACAGTTATATTCAATGTTTTTTTGGAAAAATCATGTCATATTTAAGCGCTGCAGTCATGTTAAGCATGTACATATATACATATATACACAGCCTGGTCAAACTAAAAAAGTTCCACAATCTAAGCTTATAGAATGTTATAACATTCATTTCCATCACTTTATAGATGGAACTAAATCTCGCACCAGACATTTAAAGTAGAAGTTAGTGAGTTTACAGCTTAAAATATAACATCAGAAGGCAAACTGATCACTGCCTCTGTTACACAGTAAACAGGACAGCCATTTACATACCTGAGCAGCTGATCCTTACTGTATGGCCCCAGAGGGTTTGGCTTGTACGCATCAGCCAAGTCAGTGACAGCAACAGTCCCTGTACCACCAAAAGGAAGTTTGACATGTAGACCGACTTGTGGCTGAACACTCGTCACCATCCCCAAAGTCACACTGCCTGTCTCCAGTTTACAGGTATCTGGAAAGAAGAGTAAACCCTCGAATGAAACAAACTAATGGCTGCTTTGAAGTATAATATTAGACAGTATGAGCTCATCCTACCTGTGAGCGACAGTATAAATCGATGAGGTTTAGTGCTCACTTCAACCACTTTGGCACGGATGGCTTGGCCCAGTTTATACATTTTCTCAGGGTGAGTGGCATCCTGATAGATTAAGCACAATATAAATAAGAATCCCTTTTGGAAAAGACTTCAACTAATGACTTTTCCCTTAAACTTCAAGTTACAAGTCAAGAATTTTTAGCCCAAATGACAGCATAAGAATCAATCACACACTCTCAAAGCAAGTCATTTACTTTAGGGTCTGTGATCATGGCGAGAAGTTCAACCGTCCCAGTGACACCAGGATCTGTGGTGACCTCCAAAGACTTCCTGTCTGAATGAAACTGGGGACAGAAACAAAAACACATGGCCCTTTTAGACTACAGACATCTCAGTCTATCGGTTGTATTAACTTTTATTTATTTACTTTTTCTCGAGGTTTATTAGGCATTTTTTAAATCAAACAAGTTTTTACAACTTTATTGACAACTGAGAAGAAAGAAAAAAAAATCTAAGGTGAGCAAGTGAAATCTCATGAACTTACCTTGGACACGAAACAGGTAATTTCTTCCCCAGCCTCATAGCGCCTAAGTTTTTCTTTTGCAGAAACTGATTTTAAATCAGCACTTTGGTCCAGTTTGCTACAAGAAGAGAGTACATAAAATATTACATGTACTGCTATTACTAGGACGGAGATGAAAATGGTGAGAATACCATATTATATACTAACAGATGCACCCAATAATACACATTCGACTACTGATATCTCAAGATGGTGCTTTTAATAGACTGAAAATTAATTATATATTAACACAATAACAAATCTGGTCCTAACATTGTAGAATGAATGTAGCTTAGTGATTAACTGCAGAAAGCATTTACCTTGGTATAAGTGTGAGCTCAGGTAGAGTGTATGTAAACTTGGGATGGGAAAATGGCAAAAATCTGAAAATAGACAAATGGTTATTTTAAGTTGTAAACAGATCCACACAAAGAATGAGTGCAGTCTTTACAGTCAACAACACAGCAGTATTTGTTTACCTGTGACTGGAGGCTTCTCGTCCGCCGATGACCCTGGCTGTGACCACGCTGCCAACTTTTACAGACGATGTGGGGAACGATCCGGGGTGCACGTCTGCGAGCTCGAGCACCTCGGATACGTGCACGCTGCCCATGCCCCCAGCATCTAGCACCACCTGAATGCATGTGGGCTTCACTGATCGCACTTTACCGTGCACAATTTCACCAAAGCAGCTGCCTTTAGAGCCCAATTGGTTTTCTGAGGTCATACGCTGTCGTTTTGGTGCAGTTCGCTCCCATGACACCAGGGGGAGCCCTTGAAGTTCCTCACAACTGGTTTCTATAACCTCTGCAGTCAAACACTTGCCTGTCTTCATCTTCTCAGAATCTGACAGGAACACATCATTCATGTGGCTGCGGGTCTGAATCAGAGTCAGCTGAGCAGTGTCCTCCAATGAAATGACAGCGAAGTCTTCGTCTAAGTGCTGCACTGTTGCTGTGTACTTTGAGCCTTCATTTAACTGAAAAGTAAATAAATGAAAATGGTATATGGAAAATGATTATAATCTTCAAACATGTGACTGCCTTGAAATAAAAGAAAAATAAGCAGAGATGAGAAAGAAAGAAATACACTTCAAAAGGTGAAACATGATCCCAGTTGTAAAAAGAAAAAAAATCATGACGGGCATCAAAACTCACTGATTTCTTCTTTGCCACCAGCTTGGGAAGGATGGACACATGGACCCATGTGGACTGGATGTCAACATGGAGGATAACTGCTGTGACTTTTTGTCCACCCATCAAGTTAGTACCTGAAAATGAAATAGCTTAGATTGTTAACAACCCACAGGAAGAATAACCAGGGGCCTCATGTATAAAGCGTGTGTACGCACAAAAACCTGGCGTACACCCTTTTCCACGCTCACGTTCAGATGTATAAAAAGTGAAGTGACCGTGGAAATGTGCGGTCCTCCACGCCAAGTCCATAGCTGGCGTACGCACGTTTCTAGTGCTTTGGAACCTTTGGCGACACTTAGAGGTGACACTGAGAAACTGTTAATAATGTGAAAAAGGTCATTCCTCCGATTGATGTGCACATCGGAGATACACAGAAGAAGAATGAACACACCGGCATGTCATCCTACTGTCAGAGCAGCACATCCACCACCAGAACCAGAACCAGAACCAATTAGACCCTGTATCCATCAATGCCAATCCTGCCCGGATGGACATTCAGCAACAGCAAAGAGACAAGGACATAAAATTCATTGGTTGACAAATATAGTGTTCATGTCTGTGAGAACATTTATTAGTCGGTCCAGTCGCTCATTGACTCCGCCGATTGTCCTCACGATGTCCTAATGTGACTCGGGTCAGTACAGACCCATGCCGGTCAGACGGGCATCAGCAGTGGGCTGTGGCGGACCGGAGGACCGGCTAACGCTGGGGAGGCAACAGGAAACCTCTGTGACAGGAAGATGATACTGCGTCTGACTGTCTTCTGTCTCATTGTTGGAAAATAATAAATTGAGTGATTAAACATGAGTCAAAGTCATTGATTTCCTCTTTGATATCCTGACATGATCACACATGAACCTTTATCCTGTTTGGCTGTGATCAGACTGCTGTATGACCCGTAGAAGGAACTAATGTGTGAGATACACAAATACTAAATATATATTTATCTTGGGGGTGATCCGCATCAGCCCTGTAAGAAAAGTGTCACAATATCGGCGACTCTTTCCTCAAATGGTCTCAGTTCGTCTCTTTTCTCCTTCCGCCTGTTTTGGCCTCCGCTTCGCGTCCACCTTGACGTCATCGTCTGATCACGCAGACAGGGGAATCCCAGAGGGAATCCCACCTGCAGACCCCGTTTATGTTGATTTGCATATTTAAATGTGGGCGTGGAGAGGGAGGAGTCAGGTAGTCCAACATATGCGCTCAATTCCACCCTGATTGAGATGTATAAAGGAAATGTACTTGGATTCGGGCGTACGCACAGTTTTATACATCTGGATTTTTTTGTGCGTTCAGACTTTTCTGGATTTGGGCGTACACCAGGTTTCAGTATGAAATCCACACAAGTCTTTGTACATGAGGCCCCAGATCCTCACTTTCCATCTCTTAACAGAACTGATAGTAAAGGTAGAGCTGTCATCTCTGTAAGAAGTGTGATACATGTGGGTTTTAGGCGACACATGCGCCAATATGTTGTCATTTTAAAATGTTGTGTTAACATGACCCAAGTTCATCTGCATACTAGTGTTTCAGTCAAGTTCCATAAAAAATAAAACAACACTTTTTGACATGGGAATTATCACAATTTCTCAAATAACAGTGCAACTCTTGTGAATGTACTCAGTATCATGATACAATGCAGAACTAAACTGCAAAACAGCTAATAATGGAAATGACAAGGACAAAAATTAGCTATCCATATTGAACTAACTGCTTTTGGTCCAAGATGATGCCCCGTATTCTTACATAAATATCACTACTTTGTTCCTGTTACAGTCAAACAGTCCAGTAGCAGTATGAAGTATGTATGTACAAACAAAACAAAGAGTTGCAATAAGTATCATTTGGATAATTACAAATGTTTGTGTTTGTTATATTTTGCTGAGATTTTCTTTGGGTGAGGCAAGAATGTACAAGACTCGGAATGAGCACATCAGAAGGACAGCTCATGTTGGACGTTTTGGGGGCAAAGTGAGAAAGGCCAGATTGAGATGGTTTGCACATGTGCAGATGAGGGATAGTGAATATATTGGTAGAAGGATGGTGAAGATGGAGCTACCAGGCAGGAGGCAAAGAGGAAGAAAAGAAGAGATTTATGGATGTGGTGAAGGAGGGCATGCAGGTAGAAGATGCTGGGTCAGATGGAAGCAGATGATTTGCTGGATCAACCCCTAAAATGGGAGCAGCCCAACGTAGTAGCAGTAGTAATGTGATTGTTATATTTACCTGTGATATGTTGTTTGTTGGCCAGAATGGTAGCACCAACCAAATCATCCGATTTAAAGGTGGCACCGTTGTCCACAGTATCCACAGTCAACTTCAGCTTCTGGCCAACACACAGAGCAAACAACTGCCTACGGAGATCGCTGTCATCTAAGTCAAAACACATGGAATGAGCGGTCACACAATGAATCAAATAAGCAAAATTATGCATTTCATTTAGGATGTTCATAAAATGGTTCAGAACTCTTCAAATCCAGGTGTAAATTGCTTCAGCAGAAAGAAAAATGGTGAAAATGCATACCTCGCATTGATAACATTTTAGTCACAGCCCTTCTCTCCTGCAGACCATTAATGAGCCTGGTCTGAACATCCCCAACAGGGGATATGACCTCAGAAATCTTCAGTGTAACCAGGAACCGCCGCTTCTCCTCATCCAGGTTGGTAACCTTGGCCATCACCGTCTGGCCCAGCTGGAAGGCTACCGTTGGATCAGTGATGAACTTGTCTGTCATAGCCTGGAGAGGAGAGCAGAGGAAGGCTTTCAGAAGGAAAACAGACACCAACTTCCCATTTTTTAGGTTAAAAACTTACTAAAAGATAAATGAAACAGCTTCAAGTCATGGCCTTTTACTCACAGATTTGGGAGCAAGTCCGACAAGGCCATAGGGGAACTCGACAAAGACACCGTAGGACATGATGTTCCTGATCCAGCCAATCAGCTGCATTCCAACTGTGATCTCAGAGAAATCCTTGGCGACCACACCTTCCTCCAGTGACCATCTCACTGTTGGTTTCTTGGTCAGATTCTTTGAAAAATGAACAGCTAAGGAAAAACAGGGACAACTTTCCTACTTTTTCGATTTAGTAAACTTCTAAGCTGGACCCTTACTCACAAAAAACAATGCTAGAAGTAGTCAAAAATCTCAGTAAAAACATGTATGATGACAACAGGTCATGAATAAATCATGTGGATCTTTATAGAAAAAAAAAAAAAAAAAACAAATACGGAGGCAACAAATTCATTTGTAGGATACAATATTCTGTTTGTTATTGTTGAAGCACACAAGGTTTGAGATGTTGTCTCCCACTTGCAGGTTCTCCCACAGCAGAGGGCAATTGGAGAGGTGGTCAGAGAGGTGCATCGTGGGTAAAACGGCACGGGTCTCATCAGGGAGAATGGCCACTTCGAGACCAGTGACTACCTTTTTCAGCACCCTGGCCTCTACTTTCTACATCACATACAGACCATGCAGATGATATAGATTGAATATAACTTATCATAAGGAAAAGCCAAACAAAAAAGAATAAAAGGTTTGAAAGTGTTAGACATCTTTGACTTACCTCTCCAACCTCACACTCAGACTGAGGCCTGGGAGGTTTCTCTGAATCCCCTTCCAATGCAGCCTTAAATGACAGAAGCAGCTTCTCCCTCTCTGGGTCACACTGAAGAACCTTCACCTTTAACACCTTGAACATCAACAAAACTAACTTGTTATCAAAATATCAGTCAAATACTGCACTTGATTGCACACAAAAGGAAGACCTGACAGTATCTGCATCCATAGAGCTTGAATTCCACACCTGCCCAATGTAGAAGACATCCTCAGGACTAACGATCGGCTCAAAGCTAAGCTCGCCAAGCGACACCAGGCCCTTGACGTTGTTGTAAAAACGGACAATGCAGCCAAAGCTTTTGATGCAGACGATGTAGCCGTGAGACACGCGTCCAGGACGGGCATCTAAGTAGCTGAAGAACAACGGCAGGGAGCTCTCGACCATGGCCTTCTTTCTTGTCAGACACAGCTTCTTATTCTCTGCATCTACAGACAACACCTGGAAAAAAATCAATTATGAGAGGATGAAATGTCTGTTATGTCATGTATTTTTAAATTTGCTTTAAGTCCCAAAATATAACATCTATTTTAAAAATGTCCTCTGATTTTTGAGTGGCTTAAAAAAAAATAAAAAACACACACACAGCATGGCATAGAAGTAAAAGGAACTAAGGTCTGCACTACTAACCCGGCATTTAACCTTCATGCCCTCCATATACTTCTTCTCTGGGTTCTTAAGGACAATGTCAGACAGGTGGGTCCGAGGCACCAGGCCTTTAATGTGGTCAGAGATGTGCACCACCATCCCATGGTCCAGCAGGACTGACACCTTCCCCTTAAAGAGAGAGACCCCAAGGAGAAAGACAACATGACATGACAACAGAGGCAAACTGTTCTGTGCTTTGACAGATGGATAAGAGGTGAGGTTTTATTCTTACCTCTACAACTTGACCTGCTCGGATGTCCTGGTATCTAAAAAAAGGCTTCTCAATCACGCTGCTAAAAAATTCAAAGAGGACAATCTTGTCAGTGGCTCAAAGTGTAATTAGGAGCTGTACCCTCAGTATGAAACAAAACAGATAAATGAACTTCTATACCTCCGTAAAGTAGCAAAATGAATTTGGTCTATGAGGCTAAAGTCCACAATCCTGCAGGTGTGCTCCAGCTTGGCCAGCACTTTATTCTCATTAGCTGCCACAGAAGGCTCCTTCAAGTTGTTCCTCTGTGCGAAAAAGCAAAATCAAAATATACTGAAGTGCAGCTGAATCAAAGTCTAATCAAATGTTCATCAAGTATGAGGCTGACTTACATGAACAAAAGCTGCAGTCTTGTCAGGCAGTTCTAAGACGGCTCCAGACATGTGGTGGAGAGATGTCATCTTGCAGCCTTTGACCACCTCGCCAATGCGGTCCACAGGAGGCAGGTCAACTCTGCTCCCGGGGGTGAGGAGGTGGCTGCGTAAGCTCATCCCCACCAGACGAGTTGTTGGATCAACGTACAGCACGGAGGCTCGCATCTGAGTGAAGACAAACAAGAGAGGTAATACCAACAACAGTCACTATGTTTACTTACAGAAAATGCTCCAGTTTTGCCCTTATGGTGAAAAGGATGAATATTCCAGTATTATTCCTGAACGCATACAGCTGTATCTAGTCAAATCCATAAACCTCTGTGCTCTGCCATATTATTTAAAAGTAAATGTGTTTCTTCTTCCAAAGAAAAATAAGGACGTTCCTTTTTTCTATCGAAGAGGATCTTTGTCTCTACTCCAACTGACTGGAACAGTCACAACTTAAAATAAACACTACCAATAACACTCTAAACGTAGTGATGACATATCCAAAGACTCCTCAAAAAACTGAATAATATCAACATAATCTACATGTCTCTGTTCCAAAGTTCTCCATTTGGAAAAGCTCTAATTCATAATATCCAAACACTGTTGTTTACATGAAACTTGTAAAAGCAATTCAGAAAACTGTCATTTTCTGAATAAGAGTTGAATTTTGTTGTTTATGTAAAGAAAATCATCAATATACTAACATTCAACAATTTCAACTTGGCTCAGTCTTATAAAATACATTTCAGTCTAGAACACCACACAACGAGCTAACCGACTGCCCCTGTGATCTGTCACTCAGTTTACCTCGTCTCCTTCTGAGTAGCTGGATGCCTGTTCCGGCTCCATGTGGAGACAGTCCACCTGACCACTGAACCCTGACAAGAAGTCCAGCAGGAGGCCATGTTTGGTCACCTGAAATAGACACGCACATTTCAGCCGACAGTAACTGACTACACAAAAGAACTGTTCGTAGTATCCTCCAGGACTTGTCCCAGACCCAGACACAGTTTATTGAAGTGCTGCCTTTGGGCAGAGATTTCCAGGCAATAAAACCTGTAACAGACTTAAAAAGAGCTGTGATCCAAAAGCAGTTACAGTCCTAAATGCTGTAAAGATATTGTCACATATAGCAAGACTTCATATTGTGCAACATTAGAATCATGCAATCCCAATTTTTTTTCCATCTTCCTACTGACAATGCGCGCGTTTGCCCTGTTATTTTATATGTATTTTTACTTTATTGTTTGGGTTCCGGCATTTTTTTTTTTACTAAACATATTTGTAAACATTTATGTAAAATATATACTTTTTGAAAACTATATTGCAGCTTAAAGATGACTGCATTTTTAAATGTATTGTACAATGAACAATAACAATACAGAGTTCATTCTATATACTTAAATATACTGTATGCATTTTTATTTATCAATGAAAACAGAAATATACTGTAACTAAGTATGAATATAACTTGGATAAACTAAGTCTGCTCCTTAAGGCCTACTCTTTATTCCCTTGCTTTTTCTAGCTCTTAATTTCTAGTTATTACACACACACACACACACACACACACATATACACACACAGGACGCTTTTAAATATTCATTTCCTGTTTTTATTTTGGTCAGATGACCAAAGTAAAGTGTCACATATGTATATTAATCTGCAGCTCCAGAATTTGTCATCTACTTTTTTTTTATATTTTCCCTAAAATTGTGACATTTTGGAATAGATCCAAAAACAGGAGACAGTGATTCACATTTACGCAGCTCCTCCATCATACATAGCATGATGTTTGATTAGAATTCAGTTTTGTTTTAATGTATTTTCATCAAGGTTCTTCCAACAAACTTCATGACTCTTAGGCATTCAATTGTTCAAACTTGTTTATTTTTCGTAGGATTTCCAGAGTTTTAAAATCCCTTCTACCTTATTTCTATTTCAAAATTGTTTTTATATCCTTTTTATATTTATCATGCACATTATAGGCTGATTGTGTAGATATATGCACATTTTTATAGAAGTCTTATAAAATCATGCTTACTGTTAAACATCTATACAAACAAAATAAAATGAAATACATGCAAAAATGCTGCCTTTACCTTTTTGATAGTAGCTTTCATCAGAAGACCAGGTAGAAGGTTACTGAGGGTCCAGCCCTGCTTGGATTCAGCCAAGGCCTGGGCGATCGTCTGGGCGCCAATAGACAGACGCACCACACGCCCATTATTTTTCACTTCTTCCACATATGAGATGACATACTGACCAACTTTCAGCTCTAGATACACATGAACAAAGACAGAGTTACCTGGATGATATTGACACTTCATATAAGCAATTATTTTCCCTTTTGAGACCAAAGACTACAAGTGGGTACTCAAGGATACTAATGCTCTATATTTTTTCTGTCTCAAGAATTTAAAAATTTTACATGTCATACCGCCAGGATTGTTGGGTTTGTCTTTTACAGCTGTTTTGGGGAGGAAAGCCTTAGTTTCTGTGACACCAATGTCAATGATGTAGCCATAATCCTCCACACTCTCCACACATCCAGTCAAAACCTGAGTAAACACAAACAACAGGAGCCTTTCAGTTGTGAAGTGTGATGAAACATGGTAACATTTGTTTCACTGAAGATGCTCCGTAGTGACTCACCATGCCAGTTTTTAGAGCATTGGGGGAAAGACCCTTGTTGACCATCTTGGGATTGACTGACAGCTTTAAACTAAGAGACCCTCCTTTGGTTACATCCAGTTTGGCCACCACACATCTGAGCACCATGCCAGGGTAGAAGAGATGTGGCAAAGAGCAAAACTCCTGTGATGAAAAAATATATAAATCCCAGATGTAAGAAAAACATATCACAGCATCTGCAATTAAACAACCCATAAATTTGCTACATCCTTACCTCTGTATCATCTGATTCCAGTTGCTCACTGAGCAGCTTGGTGTATGAATCACTGATATTTTTGATGCTGAGAAAACCTTGAAGGCCACATGGCAGACTGACAGTCACCTCGAAGTCTGTTACCTCTTTCACGCAACCCAGCATTAGCATACCCTCTTTCACATTCTGATAAGAGAAAGACATTTATCAAAGCCTGCAAATTCTAAAAAAAAAACAACAAAACACACATTTAATTGTTTAAATAAACCATATTACCTTGATGTGAAGAATTTCCACACATTTGGCATCTGCATTAAGTGTCAGACCATCTTCTTTTTCTTTGCCAGTTTTTGGCTTCTTCAGTTTCTTGCCATCATCGTTACCTGCCCCCTTCCTTTTCTTTGTCTCAATTTGCTCATTTGACTGTAACAAATAAAATTGCATCATACTGTCAAGCACACAAGGCAATTTACTTCCATCCTTAAATCTAATGTAACATAGTCTGAGATTTTCTACAATATACTGATAGCAGAGGCATACACTGAGATAAATAAAGCTAATATGAAAGAATGGCCTCCACTTCAGCCTGATGAAATGCAATATAATGAAAAAGACACAAAATAAGAGAGAAAAGTAGAGTTCAAATGTACCTCAAATAGGTTGTCCACCTCTGTCCGCTGCACCACTATTTTACTCTCAGTGGGTTTTTTGGCTGTTCCTCCTCGAGGGAAGTCCTCCTCCACTGATGCCATTTTGATGTTTGTTGTTTCTCTTCCTTCTTCGCTGTTAATAATGATAAACAAGTCGGCTGAAATATCGAATAAACCAAAATAGTAGGACTCACATCAGCTGAAGGGTTTCACTTTGTTGATTTTATTTCAGACCAAGCACATATCCCCCTTCGATACAGCTCAAAAATAGCTTTAACATTTGAAAATTCTGCACACTTTCTACAAAAATCACAACATCATAAATGCTACTATGTTTTCACGAGAGACTAAGAGTAGTTTTTTAAGCAAATAAAAACCTAATAGGACTCATTCGTTCACAAATAGTCTAACTAAACTGAACCTCTCAATGCTGAAATTCTGCAACTTAGCTAGCGTACCTGTAAGACATTCGGAATTACAGTAGCTACTTTTCTACAGTATATAAGCTGACAATTGAGACAAATATATAGAAAGTTTTTATTTTGCTATACATTAAAAATAGCAGGTACGAACGGTTACTTACATTAAATCTCCGAGCTGAACTAGTCCTAACTCACATGTTGTTCAGCAACACGCCATCATGAACTCGGAAAGAAAATGTAGGTGGGCGGTTCATCTTTTGGCCAATCACAAGCAAAAATTATACAATGGACAGTTTGACTAGCCATTCGACGTACGCTTTCTTCACAAAACCCCACCTTCAGTATGATTGACCTTATATTGTACCAATAATTAAATAATTTATAGTAGGCGGGATTTCCTCCTTTACTTTAGCATTGCGGCCTCTGTTGAAGGGCACCTGTCTGAATTGGTTTGCACAAGGGGTCGTGTGTTAAAGGTAAGGCTTAACGTACTAATTTATATTCAGGTGTATGATTGTGCTAACTTATGATCAAATAATACAAAATTTCATCTCAACTGTTATTTTACGCAAGAGGCAATGCAATACGCCATAAAAATAAACCGTAAAGAAACTAGCTAGGAGCTAACCTAGCAAGCTATCGTCAGCTCGTATTAATGTGCTAGCTCCTGGCTAACATGATAGCTATTACTGAACAGCGAAAGTTAGTCTGTGTAAAATATCTGCTGCTATTAGGTTTCTCAGGATCAGTATTGATGAACTGAATAAACCGTTTCAGTATAAATGTTAATAATTAATCGTGGGAACTTCAAAGTGATTGAATCTGACTGAATGACATTAGCGTGCCAAGTTAGCTAACCTTCTCCTAAGTTGCACTCTTAAGTTGTGTAGTAACAGAATGGAAGGGCAATTATTTGTCCTTGTACCAAAAGTAATATAATATGTTTTCTTATTTTGGCAGCAGACAGCAATGTGCATTAGTACAGTGTATGATTTTAATAAATCTCACAGTTGAAATGTCTGCGTGATGCTAGAGGTTGAGTTTTAGAGTAAGCTACTTTAATTTCCAGTAAGTATTGCTACTGCTATTGTGTCTCATTTTTGTCTTTTAACTATTGACAGGCATGAATGGGGTGAAGTGAAAGTTGTCATGGATATGTCTTAGGGTTGGACTAGATCATCAAAGTTTTCATCAGTTAATTTTTTATAGATATTCCCTATTAAAGTTATTAATTTTAATTAATTCCTCTCATAGATGACTACTTGTATTTTCCGGTAAAATAGAATCTTTTCAATGGAATGCCATAGTAGTTTGGATTTCAAGGACAAAGACAACAGTATTTTAAATTATGTCATTGTAAAGTGCTCATGCATCTTTATTCTCCCTGTGGCAGGACCATCAACAACCCATCATGGGAGGACATGATGCAGGAAGCCAGCACCAGTTCACTGGACTTGCGAAGTACTTCAATGCATACACAATCACTGGAAGGAGGAATGTAAGTTGGGTGCATCAGTTCATTGCTGGGATTAAATTACCCACCACACCTATCCACCAGCTACATTTATAATAAATTGTAGTGTAAATGTGTTGTACATGTTGTTTGCCTTTTCTATTTCAGTGTGTCTTGGCCACATATGCTAGCCTATTAGCAATTGGTCTCTTCTTCAAATTGAAGCCTAAGAAAAAAGCTGTCACAGACAAGTAATTATGTAAGTATATGCACCTTATTTTGTTAGTTTCCAAATCTATTTACTGCATTAATCACAGTATTACCTACCTATATGGCTTTTGTCTCTTCACAGATGTCGCTTGGATCATCATTTCTAGCAGCTGGAGGTGGAGGAAGCAGCTGGTTATGCTTGTAACAGTGATTGTTTGGTTTCCTTGTGTTAAAAATAAAGAACATTTATGGCCAAAATACAGAAAACTTTTTTTTTTATTTACAGTGTAGACCAGTATAAAAGATTAGTATACAGAAATGTCAGCCATGTGTTGAGCGTTACTCATGGCAGTGAATTTAAAAAAAAAAAAAAGTCTTCAACAATGGCACTTCTTTCAGACAATGGGATATCTATTCAGCTTGCTTTTAGGACCTGTGCTGACACAACAGGAGAAACCTAAGTTTACATCTTTATTCACAGCTAGATGCTCACAGATGTGAACTGTTCATATAGTTGCTTTAATCCCACAACACCACAAACATCTTTGAGTTACTTGTGGAGCTCAGGGGACCTGAAAGTAGCTTAATTTCACATGCTCCTTTAGAAAATAATTTAACAGTCTCATGGATTATAAGCCCCTGCAGCCAGCAGCAGGTTCCTTCGGGTGAAGTGAAGGTGAATGACAGGTGTGGATTTGCTCATGTAGGTGCCTAGCAGAAGTTCCTGGGAGTTATCTTGTAGGTGAATGTGTCCTGTGGCGGCTGTGAAGTCATCAGTCTCTAAATCGTCAAATGCTTTCATTGAATCCCATAAGCGAACAGTGTTGTCCATGGAGCCTTAAAAAAAAAAAAAAACACAAGATTGAGCAATGTCTCTATATATATTTTCACCATTTGTACCGTCAGGCATGTCAACTATTTCACCAGTTTGTATGAAACTTGGAAGAAAAATGCATAGAAAAAGGAGGAACCCATTACATTTTGGAGCAAATCCATATATAAATGGCTGTATAAAAACTGTCAAAAGGATCATTACTAATGTGATATTTCATAGTTTAACTTGCAAAGACTTGCAGGAGGCATGTATTCTACAGAGTAGCCCTGTAAACAGTGCAAACAGTGTTTTACACATATACAAGACCATAGATTCTAACCCAGTTTGAAATATCAACTCACCTGAAGCCAGGATCTCGCCGTCCCTACTGAACCGCAGTGCATAGATTGTATCTGTGTGGCCTTTTAACTCTCCAATCATGAGGCCATGACCGATGTCCCACAGAAGAACTCTGCCATCAGTGGCTCCTGAGGCCAGAAACTTCCCATTAGGAGAGAAAGCCAGTGCATGTATGGGACCCTGAAAGACAAAGATTATTTGTTAGTTTGTCTCCATAAGCATTTCTGCCTGCTGTAGTCAACCACTTAAAGCAGTTTTCACTCTCATTCACAAATCATCATCCATTATAATCCTAATTAGTACCATCAATAACTGACGGACGGACAGACAGATTTGCAAAAATAGACTGTAACGTTGAAAATTGTATGCCGTGGATGGTAAATAAACCAATATATTATAAATAAGTATATGGTACATAGAAAGAATGGGAAGTCACAGAGTAAAAAAGTTCTGGAGATGACCTCTGACCTTGTGACCAGTGAAGATGCGGACACAGTTCCCAGTCAACACATCCCAAAGCCGGATCGTGCGGTCAGATGATCCTGTGGCCACATAATTAGAGTTTGGGTGGAAGCGTGTGCATGTGATATCAGCTAGGTGGCCAGCGAACATCCTCAGCGGCTGATAGTGATCTGTAGCCCAAAGACTGTTGGAGAAAACACAACCCACACTGCTAAAAGCCATCATGTGTTTACAGTGTCAGTTGATATAAATAAACACAGCAGTTACTTACCGGGCAACTCTGTCATGTCCCCCAGAGACAAAATAATAACCATGTGGAGAGAACTGAGTGTCCCACACGGGATAATTGTGCCCTTTGTAGCCCACCAGACATGTAAATGTTTGTAGGCTCCACAGTCGGACTGTGCCATCTTCAGAACTTGACAAAAGGTAGTTTCTAGAAGATAAGCATTAAATGAAAACCCTTTTATTATTTGTATTATAATGCAAACTAACTGCATTCACAAGCAAAGACATAAAGTGGTTAGGTGTCTTCAAGCCCCTGTTTTGTAAATAAAACATCAAAATTTTCAAAGATAATTATTTGTATTTTCATCACTCAGTGTGATATGGAAATGCATGATCTGAGGAAAATCTGCAGTGTATGATAGCACTGATTAATACTATGATGGTGATTTGGTATTTATAAAATGAGCAAATTAAATTAATCAGTCACCATCATCCATGGAAACGTCATTTAACAGTCAGAACTATTGAGGCTTTTTTCAATTCTGATTCAAACATGTTTATCTTTAAGTGGATGTACAATGACACATCAGAGTGCTGTACCTGTCGGGGCTGAAGCTGATGCCATACACTGGGCCACTGTGCCCATACAGGATCTTCGATTCACTAGCGGTCTTCTCATCCATGATCCTCTCCAGCACGTCATCTGACTCTTTGTCGATCAGATTCAAGTCTTGCATAGAAGATTGGAATAGAAAACAGGAGAATATATTTATTGGACAAGTTTGCACTAAAAACAGTCAGACATTGTTAGTTACTGCTATATGTTTTACCTGCTGCAGATTTGACCTTGCGGAGCTTTTTCGGCGTGACACACCACACCCGTACTGTGGAGTCAGCAAAGCCTCCAGCAATCAGGCTGGAGTCATCTGTTAAGTCCACTGCAGTCAGCCCCTGTGGAACAAAGAGAAAATACATAAAAGGACTGTTGGAGAAGGAGGAAATACAACTCTTGCTGTATGGTTTAAATTCATTACCTGGTATGCATTAAGAAAAGAGTAGAAGCAGATAGAAGGGAGTGTTTCAGGTCCCAGACGGATCCTTTTGGTGGCCTCCTTCATGTACATGATTTTATCCAGCTTATCTGAATCTTTTAGTTCAGGAAGTGGTATCCTGAATGACAGAAAACAATATCATAAACGAATGAAAATGTTTAAATGATCTTAATATTGGAGCGTTATAGCTTTTAACAGCCTGAACAATGGGTATGTCACCAGAAGAGGGTGTCAGACATCGACTGTATTGGTGAACGGGTATTAACTAGAGTTAAAACTTTTCATTCAGAAGCATTACATATGCACAGTTGGTTAATGACCAATTTCCCAAGCTAAAAGTGTAAAAGTGCATTAGCACCACAGTAAAATAAACCCAAAAAGATCAAATGTTATTGTTATTTATGTGTCAGAGTATCTTTTGCACCATTTTCATGCTGTGGGAAGAGTTAAAAACTAAAGCATTTTATGATGACATTACTATTTTAATGAAGATCAGTTATAACGGTGTACCTCAGAAAACTGAAAACAAAATGTTTTATTACAGATCTGTCCATTCAAATCTACAGTAAAACCTTTCTCATCTTTATTTATTTACTTTCACTGTAACGTCATGCTTCGGGAAAACAACCTTAAAACTAATTGAGACGTCATTTTTTTTTTTTTTTGTCAGACATCATTCTGCTTTTGTTTTCATTCCTGGGGTCAGTCTGCTTGAGGCAGTAGTACTGTATTAATGCTTCATGTATTCAGTTAAATACAATAACAATTTAAAACAATGGTTTTCTTGCTTTGTGTGATGGGTCGTAATACATGACAAATGAAATATAAGTTTATATATTCTGTTGTCTGATGTGAATCTTATTTTAAAAGTGACTCTCCCACAACTGTGAGGAGAACAGAGGGGTAATGCTGTGTGAATAAATACCTACCTAGTCTGTGAAGGTGCGTTGGGATCCTGTTTCTTGCTTTTGGATCCCATGCTGTCTTTTTTGGGTTTCTTCTTCTTGGGTTTACCCTCTTCATTCTCTGCTTCCTCATCTTCATCATCAAGCGGAAGCTCTATTTCTGGTTCCTTCAGCAATCCATAGTAAACCTACAGTAGATAGAGTGAAAAAAAGAAACAAAGATTTGTCATATGTCATGATTTTTATTAGACACATACTGTATGTCATTATCTGTGTATATGTGGATTAGTGTAAAAAGTCTACCTTCGACTTATTAGCATCTCTTTTGGCCTCTCCAGCCAAGCTTCCAGACATGGCATCAATTTGGCTTTTGCTGCGCGGCATGCCATCAAAGATGTCAATGTAAAGGTGTTCTTGTATGATGTTCCAGATCTGGTTGTTCTGACGTTCCTGCAGGTGCCTCTTCAGCAGCTGGTAAGAGTCACGTGAGATACGTAGGACAAACTTGCTGGTTCGGAAGTCCAGCAGAGTTTCATTACCTCTCATGTGCTCCTTCTTGGTCAAGCTGGACAAAACACGAAGGTCTTCTTCATAGTAACACTCTTGATCACCACTGAACCTAAGAGGAGTGATGAGTAATATGTTATCAAGCTGGGATTTGTTACCACCATAAAATAATTACACAAGATGTGAAGGGAACTTACTTTTCAAAGAAAGACTTGGCCTCATTTTCATGATTATTGTACACCAGTTCCAAATACATGTGGACAAAGAGTGGGTAGAAGACCTGGGACAGCTCTGCTCTGTGACAGTCCAAAACTGTTTCTATGAACCTCTTCAGGCCGCTGTAGTAAGTCTCATACAAAGCTGGGTCTCCTTGTTGACTATAAGCAGATAGGACCACATTGACATCTGGCTGATCTTCCCCTGAGGCTGTTAAATGAGAAACAATCAAAACCTTTAAAACACTACTATGTGAGTTTATCATTAGTTTAAAAACATAATTTCTTCTGATGTGGCTTGAAACTGTAATATGCATGACTCGCAAAAAATAGTTAAAAACACCTAAATTTCAGACACACTGAACTACAGATTAGTGTCAATGGACAATGAAATGAAAATAGCAGGTAACCGAACAGACATTAAAAACCTTTATTCCGGCGCAAAGGAAACCACTTGAACGCATCATGTCAAAACTCTGTAATAGTCCAAATGTTAATCAATGAAACTACGCGTCAGGACCAATTGTTGTCCGACGCCTAGTTAGTGTTCTGTTAATAGGAAACATAGAGAGTCACTAACCAGCACTCATTAACACCTAAAATCAACATTTTAGCCAGAAGATAGATCGTACTTTTCATTGGCGCCTGGACTCCGGCGGACGATGAGACGGTCACCCGGCTTAGGAGAGCGCTCGCATCCACTCCGACTCCGTCCACACCACCGGCAGAGCCACCGGAGCTGGCCCCGGAGGAGTCAGAGCCTTTCAGATCCAGTGAATCCTCCGGTAAACCCGCTTCACGACGCAAAATTTCGACAGACTCGGTGAGATTGTTCTTTTTGAGGAATTGTAACACAGCAAGTAGGGTCTGCTGTTCCTCCGTGGATCCTGACGAGGTCTTGGCATTTCCACCCGGCGCATTGGATCCGGGGGACGTAGAGAGCGGTCTCGCGTCGTTTGTATCATTATTTCCACAGCCATCGCTTGATGGTTCTGTTTTTATGTCTTTTTCTTCGCTTGCATCTACCAGGCCACCTTGTACGGCCGCCATTTTCAAAATGAAAACACCAAAAAAAGAAAACACGGACCAGGCAACATGAGCTGATCTGATTGGCTTTTACTGAAGCAGTGCCACCCCCTGGAGGACCAAAGTCCCACCCCCTTACACCGACCAATGAAAAATGGCCGTTTGTGACAGAGTGGAAAGAAAATCTGAAATAAATGTATAAATGCCACCTAATTATTAGTTATTAGTTATATTTTTCTCTGTTACGTGTTTACGCTGCAAAATGAATTAATACTAAGTCACTCAATCAAACTGCTTTTACTTAATTGAGTTGAAGGTAGTTTTAACATATATTAAGTTAAATTAAACATATGCCAGTAATTTGTTGACTGAATTTGACCTGATTTCAGCTGAAAAATCCAGTAATAAGAGTAGAGCTACACAAACTTCGTTTAATATTTTTGAAAACAATGTTGTTGATAAGTTTTTTTTTATTCCTTTAAATATGCATTAAATGATCTAAAATTAAGTAAGTCTGTTTAACTTAACTAAAAGTCTAAAATTTAACTAGACATTTTATAAATATAAAAATATTTAGGGCTGTAAATCTCACTGAATGTTTGAAATATGCAGTAAATCTACTTAACTATAGCTAATTATCTATGTGAGCACAGTTGAGCCACTTTTTAATTTATTTTTTAATTGTTTCAGAACTTTAAATCAATCACAATAATATTAAATAACAGATTTTGTTTTAAGTGACCAGTGTTTAATGTTGCGTATAATGTTTATTCCATGTATGTTTAATTCAGGTGTATAAGTACACCATGCACTAGTGTAACGTTTTTACCTGCTCCAGTTCCCTTCTGTCCATGTTGTACCTTGTTGTACCAGGTGGTGGCACTTTGGTCCCATACAACTCTTGTCCAGTTTCATAGAACCTCACCAGCTCTTTTGACAATGTACAGCTTTAGTTACACATAGAGAAAATAAATATTTTCATGTCAGATATAAACAGAGCCTGTATTTAAATCCTTGTCAGATCATTTGCTTTTTAAAGACAAATTTATGAATCATAACATTTAGTTGAAATTGGGTGATTTCCTTTTCCTCCATTTGAGAGATATACCAAGTCAATAGGTGCACCATCACTTTAAAACAAAGCAAAGGCCTTGGGCATTGTCAAGAAAGCACTGATCCCTATCATTGGCTCCACAGTTTTGCACTTGAAATGTTTTATTCACCATCACATGTAAAGCTGTACATTCAACTGGTAGAACATGCGCTGGGGAGACAGAGACTACATCCAAGTATCAGCAGTTTTCACTTTACATACTGCTGAGGCGGAATTTTTTAGCCCATGAAGTCGAATGCACCTTCTTCCCTCTGTGAGCTCTGTGAGTGTGAACCCCCCGTCAGAGACACACACACACAAATACTGCTGACTGTGTACTTTTTGGATATGCACTGCATTTATTTTCATTTCTATCCTTTCATTTCAACATAATTCAATCTCACAGAACCAGCTTGACTTGTGCGTGCAATTTCTCTATTATATTTAAAATCAATGAAAATCACAACTTAATAGTTTTTCTTTTGACTTTAGTCTGTAACAGTGAAGAAGCCATGTTCCACTCGATCAGACAGCAGTTTTCCACCAGGATGTTCAACTACATAAGCCAATATTTGCAACTGAATGAAATGAAACAAAAGTAAATATTTTAATCTTTAACCGGATCTTGACAAATCATGCATCACTTTTTCTTTTGAGTAATTTTAATGACACATGGTTTTTGCACCTTGATGTTCTCCTGTAGCTATCTGTTGTGTTTTGATTTTTATCTTTTCATTTCTATATAAATCTATGAATTAGTTCTCTAGTAGCTAGCAGCTTAACTGGTGCAGGTAATGTCTTCAGTTTTATTGAATGCCTTTGAAAATTTGGCTTGAAGTAATAAAATGATAATATAATATCAACTTTATTGTCTCATTGTGCATCTACAAAAACTGGATAAAGGTAAAACTGACCACTTTTACAAAATATAGTCCAAAAACAACTCATAGGATCATTTTGACCATTTTTCATACTAGCAGATTGTGCTACCTAGTGATGTTTCTTTTGTTAATAATGTTAGCTATACTATCACTGGGGCTAAACATTTTTACAACATTTTAAAGTGGGTTTTAAATGCAGTTAAATAATGCAGCACTGATTCAGTTACAAGTAACACTGAGCTCAACTGTGTCTAACGTAATAATTTACATTATCAATCTCTGTTTCAAAAACAATGAAGATCACAACTTCTTTAATTTTTACTTTAGTTTCTCATAGAGCTTTTTAAGTTTAAGATTTTTAAGTAAAGTACGATGATATGTATTTGCAGACAGTTTAGAGCCAGTTACTTTTCCCTCATGAGCTGGGCCAATAAATACTTGTTCCAGCCTGTTTGTGCTGATGTTACAGGAGTTTTAGCGCTGCAGGAGGTTTAATGTGCAGACTAAGGTCCATAAAGGTTATAAGGGGTGGATGAATAGAGATGCTCACAGCAGAAGCAGTAGGGTGTTGTATAACGATGCGGAGAGCGGCATTGCTCCTAATGGAGGAGAGATGTGGGGTGTGGCTTGTTCTGGTTTGTGTCTGAGATGTACATGCCCACCAGATGCTCAGGCCACGGTCAACAGTGCATGTCCAGAGCAGCTTTTACTATCTTATAATTAAGAAGTGAGCCTCAGCCTCCCTTCAGTATTAAAGAGTGAATAACAATATGAGGCTATGAGGTGTTTACACAATAGTACTAACACACGTGGATCACAGCTAATGTTTTACCGTCACAGAAAATGCATGATCATAGCTGAAGGTTACTGATTACCTATCCTACTGTGCTGTGCCAAATGACTGTGATCTATAATACTGTGCACTTGTATTACATAAAATATGTATCTGACTTTACATCTACAACCACTTCATATTACTGCACTGCTGTGCCTTTATCATAAAACATGATAATAAATAAATTCACTCTTTTCTGCTGTTGAGTTAACATTGTGTGGCAACTAAGCCACACTGACATTGATTTTTAATAAAAAATAACAAATTATATGCACCAACTTAGCAGATTAATGTAAAAAGGGGCTTAAATTCCTTTCTATAAGATGCTATGCAAAATCAAGGACATTTGCAGGAAGAAAAAAGGACTCGAGCTCATGAATATGATGAATTCAACACCACCTCAATCATGCTACATTATAGACTGGTGGCACCATATCTGGGTTCAGATGTTTAAGAAGGTACTGTTATTATATGAAATTATATAAAATTCAGGTTTAATTCAGTTGAATTTAAAGCTGTTCCATTAAGATTAGAATAGAAAGGCTGAGTAAAACGATGAGAGCGATGCTTGTTCAGTGCTATCTTCATTTCACACCTCAGTGATGTCTGTCCTCGCTTCCATTGTGTAGGGAAGCAGAGGGACTCCCATCAACACCCTTCTCTCTCTCTCTCTCTCTCTCTCTCTCTCTCTCTCTCTCTCTCTCTCTCTCTCTCTCTCTCTCCCTCTGTCTCTCTCTTCTCTAGCAGCAGGGTGTGGCTTCACCCCACAGAGATGGTTTTTTTAGGAGCAGACACTGAGTACAACACCATTTCTAAAGGGCTTGACTGAAGAATAACACACTGTATCAACCAGTCCATACAAAAAAGCCACAACATCACTGCACAACACTCACACTTTCCGTTATCACCTCAATTGCTGTGGTTTTGTACTTGTTACCTCCGCCAGTGGTGTTATGTAATGATTTCTGTCTGTCTGTCTGTCTGCTCTGTCAGCAGGATTATACAAAAATGACTGCACTGAATGTAATAAAACCTGATGGAAAGGTAAAGCGTGATAGGCCAAGGATGATCCCCTTAACATTCACAGCAGATCCATAAATAGCACGGGAAGCTGGAATGTTTCACATTATCTTCAGAATTGGAGATTCCCTGGCTAATAACCTACAGACAAAAAATTAGACCTGATGCCTTTTTACCTTTTATAGTAAATTACACTAACCAGGGGCTCAAAAAGGAAAACAAAACGTGTTGTTTGTTTATGGTTTAGTTATACAAGTTACCTACGTGTTATACAAGTTTTTATTCATACAATACCTCAAGAATACAAGTCACATTTAAGGTCCACACACAAATATAGCTGTTGAAAGTAATGTACCTTAATCCTGGATGCTATCTGCTAAAAAATTAAAAAAAAAAAAAAAAAAAAAGAAGCCAAAGTCTATTCTGAGCTGCTGTAGAAACATCCACCATGTTACAAAATCACTCCTACTGCTCAATCTATGATTTCCTTGAAAACATAATAATGAATATATGTTCCATCTCTGCAACCCCCTCCCAAGCCTCCATAAACCTTACACACTGGACATTATTACATGTTATTGATGATATTGCGTTTAAGGCTAATGATGTATTTTTACATGGTATAAAGCAAAGATGTGTGTTTATGGATATCCCCTCAAAATGTCAGGTTTGTGTAACAGCAAAAACATTAGATGGTTGTGTTTGCTGACATTAGTGGCACTAACCCATCACTGAAATAAATTATCCAAAAGCAGAAATACTGCCAAAAAATGCAAGCTCTATGGATCCCAGAATGAACGTGTATATTTGCTGGATTGTGTTAATGGAGAGTGATGTAGTAGTGAGAGTGCAGAGTTGGGTGGGGCAGTTCCCTGCTTTCTTTTTATGTTTGTTTTTTATGTGTGTGTGTGTGTGGGGAAGCATCAGCTGCAGAATATAAAAAAAATACTGCAGTTCTGTGCACTGATTCCCCATACCGTGAAGTCTTTTCTCGGTGCATTATTTTAAAATTAACCTTTTTAAGCCATAATTTTCAATGCATATCCACAAGATGATGCGGCAGTTATTCTTCAGTTTCATGTCAAATATGTTATTTTTATATTAAAACACTAAAATGATACTTTGGTCTGTTTGACCTTCTTCTCTTACTTACAGTACGATGGGGTTATTGTTTGCCAGGTTGGCCCACTCAGCAGTCAGCCAGTGTGTGTGTGTGTGTGTGTGTGTGTGTGTGTGTGTGTGTGTGATGCAGTGGATCTTTCATGCTTACCTGCACATTTTAAGGAGACACTTGTAGTGTCTGTTGGAAAACACCGCCTGTCTGTCTTTGAGCAGTAAACGGTAGGAAAATGCAGCAAAAGCCCCTAGTGAAAAGCACAAGTGAATAATTCATGAGGTGTGACTCTCAGAAGAGGTAGAAAATGCCCTAAGAGGAGGGAGGAAGGCATGGAGAAAAAAAAAAACATGAAGAGGAATAAAAAGGAGGGTGTAGGGCGGAGGTAGCAAAGGAATATGGTGGGTGGAATGGGGATTGACTCAGAGAACAAGGAGGGGTGGGGCAGCACATGGGGAGAGGTAACAGTAAAGAAAGGACGGTACCTGAAACTCTGAGGGTGTAGGGTTAGAGCTGAGATAAGGAATGTGAAAGGAGATGTGACAGTGAAAGGTAGGTGTAAAGAAAAGGTGTGAAGCAGAGGAGTGAGTTAAATGAAGAGAGTCTTCAGTTGATTCCTTGCCGTGACGTAAACAGAGGCTGGAGGAAAAGCTTGATCAGTTTAATGCCAGTGGAGCATTAAACTGATTGGAGTTAATAAAGGATGATACACATTCATGCACTGTTTTGCTACATCATTAGCTTCCAGATGTAGCTTAGCTTTCACAGATACAAGGAGCTGGGGGTTTACACCTTCAGTTTCCTTGTTTTTTTAGCCACACAAAAACCTAAATTCACAATAGGTACATTAAATAAAATCCATCTTTCCTGCTCCCGCCTTGCTGTTTCCTTTTGCTTTTGCTGTTGTACAACTGAGTGAGTGTGTGCGTGTGCTGCATCAGAGACTTTTGCCTATCCGAGCGGAATAATGGGTGTGAAGGCAGAGCTGTGACACAAGAGATCTCCACTTTGGTGGGATGAAATGTGGGGGGTCTGCATTATTCAGTACTGACCTAACTGGGGGAGTCAGATCTGCACGCAGCCGTCGGCTTCTTATGGAAGATCCAACAGAGGATGGATTCTTTAAAATCCCCAGACCAGGCAGCAAAAATATGGAATGAGCTCATTGGACTTCAGTGGCTTCTGTGGTGATAAAAAATGACAACTTGCTTTGGTTTAAAGTGCTGATATTAGTTTTAGATTTTTATAGTTTCTAGATTAAGGTGAATCCACTTATCCTCATATAAACATGGCCAGCATTAGAATCAGAATACTTTATTAATCCCAGAGGAAAATTATTGAATACTAAATACTGCTCTTGCCTGAACAGGAATAATTAAGATATTAGAGAAATATGTGTTGCAGGATACAGTGAGATTCATAAACCCTCTATCCACATATGTCTCAGCCTGCCGCAGTATATGTACAGTATGTGTGCATCCTCTGGAGATAATATGATGTAAGACATAACAACACATGACATACTATAAACTAGAAAAGCACTCGGAGAGTGCAGACCTCCGCCAAGGCAGATCAGTGCCTCCCCCCCTATCACCACCAAAATTAAATCATTTGTTCCTTGTGCCAGTATCAACATTTCCTGAAATTTTCATCCAAATCCATCCATAAGTTTTTGAGTTATCTTGCACACGGACAGACAGACAGACAGACAGACAGAGAAACAAACCAACACCAGCAAAAACAGAACCTCCTTGGCGGAGGTAAAAAAAGGTGGCATGTTTTGTGACACGTCAACACACATTGTGCTAAACAGGATTATATTACTGAATCCCTAGAGGTGTTACTCTATAGATCTGTAGCTAAACAGGTTTAAATTGGTCCATTTTTGGACTAAAATGTTTGAATGTCGAAATTTATGAGACTATTTTGGGTTTGTCTCCATCTTACCTTTAACTGTAGGGACAATAGGTAAAGTGATGTTACACTTAAAAGTGTGCAACAGATGTAAGGTATATAAGAGTAGTAGCTATAGTAGCTAATCTGCAGACCATAGTTTTGGTTAGGCCTTCAAGAAACAACATCACCAGGATTTATCCTCACTATCTGTCCCAAAGGGTTGGGAAAACATTTTCAGCTTTCATTTTTGCTGCTTTTTGCTCAATTACAGGAAGCTAAAAAGTTGGTCTCAGATGCTTTCTTAGTTATCATAAATGACACAAAGGCAGGTTGAAGAATTTCATTTGCTGACTTGATGATTCTGATGAATATTTGTTACTTGTACACAAAATATCTGATCTGAAACTATGACTAAACAGCTGTGTAGCCCTCAGAAAAAAAAGAAAAAAACTTGAGAATAATGGTAAACAAAAAAAGGACTTGATGAATTGCAAGATGTGCGATACAGTGGTGGTGCAGTGGTTAGTACTGTCGCCTCACAGCAAGAATGTCCTGGGTTCGATTAAATCCAGGGACCTGTCTGTGTGGAGTTTGCATATTCTCTCTGTGTCTGCATGGGTTCTCACCACATACTCCAGCTTCCTCTCACCATCCAAAGACATGCACTGATTGGTCAACCTAAAATTACCCATAGGCGTGAATGTGAGAGTGATTGGTTTGTCGTCTCTATATGTCAGCTCTGCGATGAACTGGCTACTCATCCAGCTTGTACCCCGCCTTCGCCCATAAGTAGCTGGGATAGGTTCCAGCACCCCCCATGGCCCTACTGAAGATAAAGCAGGTTCAGAAGATGAATGAATGAATCAAGGTTATAATAGTTTTGGATTTTTCATTATAGTTTAGTTGTATTTAGTTTTGACTTTTTTGTTCTCTTATTCAGTTAGTTTTAATTCCTTTATAGAGCAGGTTTGATAGTTTTTATTAGTTTTGTTTTTTCTAAATGCTTAGTTTTAGTATTAGTTGCTGTTTTTTCATATCTTTTATCTTCCTCGCTGTCGTATTCAAATAAATCCCATACAGGATTCTGCTGCTTTCTCCCAACTTTAGTCTCCATGTTGCCAGGTAGAGTGGGGATTTAGAAGCCGACTCTAAACCACAAGTGACAAGTAGTGACAGACCCTGAAGTGTCATATGGTGCTGCCAGCTAAAATTGGTCAAGCGAAATAAATCGATTTCATATCAATCTGATATTGACAACAACAAAAACTGCAGAGATTTTCTCCATAATTTTTATATGTTTTAGTTAGTTTTGTATGCACACAATACAGTTTCAGTTAGTTATCCTTTTTTCTTATAATTATAGTTTTTATTTATGTCAGTTAACGAAAATTTTTCTTCAATTCTAGTTTTCATCTTTTCGTTAGTTTTCGTTAACGATAATAACCTTGGAAAGAATTGCAAGACAGCATAAAGACTGGACTGTGGATAAAGGCCATGTGGTCTGATGAGTCCAGATTGATCCGTGAGAAGACAAGCTGTGAGGGAAATGTTACAATGTTCAGTTGGTCAGGTCTAGGTTCACAACATTATATATCCAAAATCTATTTTGAGTATTATTGAATTTCTTCTTCATTTATGACACAGACATTTTCCAATATGACAATGCTAGGATTCATCAACATCATATTCTTAAAGAGTGGTTGAACACCACAGAGTCCAGACCTGAACCCCACTGAGAATCTTTGGGATGTACTACAAAAGTCTTTACACAGTGGTCCGACTCTCCATCATCAGTATAGGAGCTTGGTGAAAAATGAATACAACTCAGGAGGGAACTAAACGTAACTGAATAAGCTGATCGAAAAAATGCCACAGAAAATATATGTTGTAATCAAGGCGGTCATCACAACCTCATTAGCTAGCTCCATTCAATTACAACCAATATGTAACTAAATCTGAATTGCTACAATTTCAATGGACAAAAATACTGCAGTTGCACCATTTTGTGCACAGAAAACATAGCCCAGCATTTGGAACAACCAATGAATTGAATTTATCCATAACTGACCAGGCACAAGGTCACTATTTTTAATCTAATAATTTTGGAGTAAAAGTGTTTTTCTTGGTTAAATAAAGGTTATTATTTAGGTGTCTATTTTCTCAGTAATTTTTAGGCATTTTTGACACAGCTTCTGCTCTCATTTCCTTTCCTCTTGCTGTTTCTCTCTCCTCCCTCCCACGCATTTTTTTTGAGCAGAGATCTAACCAGGCACTTACACAGCCCCCCTAGCCCACCAGCAGGTCACAGCGCAATGGTGTGCACCACACTTTCTCTATTACTATAAATAATGCAGGCTCCATGTAAAACTAATCAGACGGCACGGCACAGTGGGGCAACATAACAAACTTGCCAAGGCACATCCAAGATCTATTAGAACATTTTGATTCTAATTTAACCAAAACTGTGAGACCCTGCATTTTGGATTACATCATTATTAATGTTGCACTAATATATTATGGTTTACCAACATGGTGTTGATATGAGATTGCAAATGAATACATGACAGCCAATATACAGCATCAATGTCCCTGCAATTCAAAACCCTTCAAAAAGCTTCTCCAGCCAATTAACCCTCTCTCTGTGTCTCTGTCTTTTACACACACACTGACAGCAGCTGTGAGGTTGAGATAAAGGGGTGGCCTCCAATTTGCTAAAGGTCACAGCTGTGGTACTTAAAAAAAATCCAGAATCAATAATTATAATTTGCTACCAATAGCAACATAAGCACATTAGAGACAAATAATGACAAGATATTATGAATGTTAGAGGTATATTACTCTTCACTGATGTGAAATTCCTTTTATAAAGGTGCTTGCTTTTGTGCAGTTATTGAGTGTGAACATATTTGAGTTCATAACCTAGAAATGACGAAAGACAGATGTATTGTTATATCATTCCATCCATATTTATCAGTGAAGAATCTATTCATAAGTTAGAACAAATTATCAAGGTACATCTCACCTCTCCCACCTAGTGTGTGTTGCATTGGATGGAAATCCCCTTGTAGGACATTCAGGACAAAAGACTGGCTGATAATGATCCTATCAACACAGGCAGGGAGATTTTGTAAAGTCTTGAGATCTGCCGATGGGACTGAAAAACTAAAACCTGATGTCCTTTGTATGTTAAAATGTTCAGGGACACCTTTTCATTGTAGGTCATCAGTTAATTTGTGCAGAGGATGCATTGATTTTCAATGACTTGTCTATGTGGAAGTCAAAGACTTGTGCTTGGACACAATGTAAATGTATAAAATATAGTAATAAAACAGGCACATGCATATACCCTTCCGCTGGCATGTTGCAATTTCAAAATGATGCAGAAAATATTGTTTGTGTGAGATGCAAATAGTTTATGTGGATCAGTACTTCTTTTGTTCCAATCGTTAGATGTCACTAGAAGGGATGGGAAAATCCTTGGAGACTGAGTGACTTGTGCAAACACAACACAAAGATAATGCAGATGCACAACAATGGAAATTCATTAACATTTCAGTTCGTCCTCAGTCATGATAGCATTTTTCTACAATTCGATATATTCATTAGATATGAAAAGATCTCCAGTTGACTGTCATGTGTTAAATCAAACATTTTCATCTTAACAGCAGACATAACTGAATCTTGTCACATCCAGAAATTGCTACTGCTATTATGTATCAGGGATGGATGGAATGAAATACAGGGACCTGATTAAAGCCTTCAGTGACCGGAGTCACAAAAACTGTCTCCTACTGAACACCTCCTAGACCAGATCGTCCCCACTATGTCATTCTAACAAACCAGAGAAGCAGCTGCAGTGGACAACTCACCTCATTATGATGCAGGACTGATCCTACATCTCCACTGCATCAGACTGTCTGATGACTGATAGACTGGCAATTACTCACTCAATTCTATTTTTATTTTGCTTTCTTTTCTTGTCTTGACCTGATGGAAAATGAATTTGAACCTGTGGATTATTAAAGATGATCTGTATAGATCTGTATTATTTGGAAATGTTAAAAGGGGAAACTATATGCTGGAATGCCCTCTTTTTATTATTCATTTATTTTTATTTTTTCATCAGGGGGCTCAAGTGACAAGCAAATAAAATAAAATACCACCTCTTTGTTGTTATTTTATTTATTTTTAGAAATATCTAAATTTACCCTTGCGTTAAAAACTAATAATTTATTTACCCTTGAGTTAAAAGCTAATAATTTATTATTTCTATCTCAAATAGAATCTGAAGCTGCTGAACCAGTGCCTATTTATACTGTCCAGTGAGAACACTCAGATTAAGAAAACAAATTACTGAGTATAATTACCACGACATTTCCATCTCCCCACATAGTATCTTTGTGCCTCCTTCTTCAGAGACCCTGTGAAAAAAGAGACTCACAATTTACAGAATCAGTGTCACTGACTGATCTGCAGGACACCTCAGAACATCTTACAATCTCACAAATACACAAATACACTAAACTGAAAATGACTGAAATTATATTGATATATAACCAAGACCTGGGTTAAATATGACCAGTCTGCTCAAAGGCTGACCGAACAAGCCTGTAAACTGATTTTTAATTAATTGCTCATTGTGCTGAATTGATCCACTCCCTAATTATGGGCGCTTGATTTGTTATAGATCAGCGGATGTCGTAATTCACAGTCAGCAACATCTAACACAGACAGAAGCATATCTACACAACATTCAGCTGGATGTTTTATGGTAACCACTTCACTGTGGCAGCTAAATAATTCAACACTTTGCCAGTGAGATGTTGCAGCTTCTGAATCCTCCAAACCACTTGACATTTTTAATTATGGCCACGCCGAGATAATGGAATGCTTTCTGTGTTTTCACCTCGATCAATAGCTGTTTATGTGTGTACAGTGACACTGTATATCAGCCTCTGGGCAGACCACCAGCAGGTGGGGAATGACTCCAGTCAGCACTTTGGAAGATGGCAAAAGGAGGAGAGAGGCAGAGGGAGGGGCCAACACTCATACACGTACAGTATACAAACAAACTGTAGGTGATGGGATGAATTGGGATTGTGTGCATTTGCCATGTTGTAGTGCAGCAAAGAGGGAGGAGCCAAGGGTGTAGAGGTGCATAGTGGGTTTGAAGGCTGATGGATCTCAGACTGCAGCAATGCAGCATCTGTGTGTAACAACATCCAGGGTGAAGGTGAATGATACAGGGACGTGGTGTAAAGGAAAACAAAAAAACAGGCTGCATTAAATCTGATCAATGACAGGGGCTATATAATTAAAGGGATTTGTGTGTTTTTGCTTCTCAACTGAGCTGATAAAGATGCTCATAGTTCTTCACTGATGGATACACCAACACTCCATCACATATAATGCATATTATATGTCAGACTAGTGACACTGCACAAGGTAAGTATCACATATTTGGATCAACAATGACTTGCCAGGATTCATCTTCTCTTGTAACGCCTCCATCTTGAATTAATTACGATCTCCCTGAAGGTTTCCCACACTCAGCTGTCCTCACTGGGGCAATGTTTTTGATCAATGATGACATTTGATTAGTCAAAGCAGGCATTAGTGTAACATGTTCTCACACCAGTCTCTGCTTTTATTTCAAGAACCATTGCCCTGTTAGCTTCAGCCACATCTTCACCATGAAATGACAATCCTGGGAAATCATAACACCATAAAGTCATTCTTTACAGCCTTAGCCTCTTTGAATTATGTTGTGTAATTACCCTGCAGTCACCCATGACTACCAGGTTACACACTGAATGGCTCACTTCACTGAAAACACTCAGCCACACCAGCAGCAGGCCATCTCTAATCTTAATGTCATTTCTCCGAGCGTCAAGGTTGAAACAGATATTGCTACTCCAATGGGCACTGGGGAGTTTAAGGTGGTGACAGTGTAGTTCTATGCTGTAGCACCACCCACTTACGGCGATATGTACCACGCCTCACGACAACAAAGACATTATCACCTCCTCTGGGAAGGCAGAATGGGAGTCTACATCAGTTAAAAGGGTCATGAAAACTGGCAGCCAATTCACAGCAACTACTCTCAGTAATGACACTCAAAATGTGTACAGTACATTAATAGTACAGCTTTGTACAGGCGTCAGTATTGTGATTGCTTTATTATAGTTAATAGCAAATCAAAGCTTTAAAGTAAGCTGTAATGTGAATGAAGCCATAACGTCTGCAGTTAAAATGATGCTTTTATTATTAATAACCTCACTTTTTACCTTCAAGATATCAAACGTAAGTTCATACAAACACTGAATCTTTTATGGCAGAAGAAAATTCTCTTCACACATTTCAACAAGGTCAAATTCTATACATTGTAGATTTAAATGTATTGTACACCTTTTCATATCTTGAAATGCAGATTTTTGCAATGTATTGTGAATATGCAGAAACCTTGCTGAAAAATACATCAAATGCATAAAGTAATTAAAATGAATTATGAGTAGGGTGTCCATAAGTACATTAAAACAGAATTTTGTGTTTTCTTTTACATAAATAGACGTTTTCACTGTAAACAGATACTGGCAAAGCTCAAATATTGCATACAAATTCACCATAATGCCAGAAATAATGTTGATGCTCAACATTTCCCCAGATCCCAAATTAATGTGTCCTTACCAATACAGAAAGAAAACAAACAATCATAAAGACCTTAAATGGAAGGTTCAGTTGAGCAACTGTGAATAATCCAACGTATCTATGCTTAAATCAGTCAGTGTTTGCCAGTAATTGATCATTACAAAATGAGAATCAATCTGCATGCGGCATGAGCATGAAGCACACCACCTTTAGGTCACTGTTGTTTCTGCATCTAATGGAAGGACGATGGATGAGACTCTGAATTGACAGGGGATCATGGTCAGCACCTCCCCCCGTCATGAAGCCCCCAACCTCCCCTTCCAGCTGCCCTCTGTGCATCTGAGTGTTTGAAGACGACATATGGTGTGGAGCACGGGGAATTTGTCAATACCTGGGCCTCTGGAGGCATGTAATCTTTATTCTTCGAGTCCGACAGCATGCAGCTCTCTGTGCAGGGAGAGGAGCGTCCCTCTGATTCCCTCTTACAGATTTTACGTCCTTTGCAGCACAAGGATTATTATGGTAATCTCAGGCTTGGTGTGAGGAAGACCAAGGTGATGACTTCAAAGGTGGGGCAGGTTGTTGTGTAGGACATTTTCTATCATACGGAAATGCTTGCTGAGTTTGGAGTCAAGAGGAAAAACTGGGATAAAATTCAGCATCAGATCTGTATAAATTTAAATGGCCAATGGAAACCAGGGTCCTCACAAAAGTCCATGAAATATAAACAGACAAAAAGTTCAAGTCACTGTCACTAATTGTTTACCAGTTTCTAAAAACAGGATTGTAGTCCGTCATGCATACACATGATTTAGTCTATGCTGCAGCAGGGTGGAGAAAAATTGATCACCATTCAGTGTTACAGCACTGATAATGAGAACTGCAAGTAATTTTTGACCATGCCATTAAAATCATCTTGTTTGCTTTTAACATGATTTAACACCGTTCTGCCAGAGGAGAGAGGACAGTGATAAATCAGCAGGAAAAAATCTGCATACACTTTTTTTTTAAAGAATGTTGATTGAATTTCTGGTGGTGTGAGAATAGTTTGATGTGTAATACAGCAATATTAATAAATATTATGAGGAAAAAAACATTATTCATCAGGAGAGTTATTGGTAAGGAGACTCATCACTAGTCTCAGTAAAGGCTGATTATTGTTCTATTATTATTCAACAGTATTTGATTCTAATATGTCTCTTTATCATGTTAAATTCACATCTGCTGCAGGAGTTTTTCTTCAACCGGAGGAAGAAGGAGAAAATATGATACTGAGATTGATTCAACTATTCTATAATTGGGGAAATAGTAATTAATCTGATGGTGTAATTAATGTCATTAATAATATATGTTTACTTTTTAAAGGTGCATTGCCTACAGCCCTGTCCCTGTCCACCTGAAGATTAATGATCGCTGCATTTCTTCTCTCTGACCTCTCAGTTTCACACCTGTTCAGTAGCACAGGAAATTAAAAGTCAGAGTGATTTGGCCTAACAATGCTTAATGAGAGCTAATAATAAAATGACTTCATCTCTGAGGGGGTTGTATCTCAACAATATCACTGCAAGTCTACGCACAGTGAAGCATTTTATAGCAAAACAGTGAACAGTGAACTTAATCACTAGGGAGCAGTAAAAAAAAAAAAAAAAAAAAGGAAAGGACTTTGATAAATGTCTGGTAAAATCAAAAATTTTCTGTGATTGTTCAAAGGATGAGGTTAACACTGATTGAAGCTGTAACATATGGAAGAAAGAGAATTATTCACAGTGAAGTAGAATAATCTGAACCCCTCTTTCTCCACTCTGAATTTTCTGAATATTAACTATTCCATTTGACACTACTTTTTCTGTCCCTCATGATGCCTTGAAGAAAGTTCTTTCTATTATCAGGTTCAGCTTTGATTTTTTTTTTTTTTTTTAATATTTCCAATTTCCGTTTGATGCTCCCTCTCTTGCTCAAAATGCTGTGTCACAGGGTGCAGGCTAGGCTGGATGTTGAATAGAAAGCCTCAGATGGGCTCAGCTGCTCTATTATGGATTAGCCAGCAGCGACCCACACCTCTAACCCCCAATGAGCAGAGGGAACATTTTAGGACACGATAGTAAACTGCAGCAGAGCAAACCCTTCTTTAGGTCTATCTGTAGGATCTATTTATTTGGCAAAATGTGTTACTGACGTATGTTTTGGGGATCTTCCAAATATGACAGAATTAAGATTCATTTAGTTTCTGACCTTTTCCTGCAGATATCTCAATAAATCAACATTGAATGAAAGTATAAAAAATAGCAGTGACATTGATGTTATATTATGAGGACAATTCTGTGTTGTAAACTTATTAAACAGAAGGTGATCGCTCAAATGGAACTCAAACTGTCATGATGAAACCAAATTGCAAATCTGGTAACACTGTCAGAGAGTTTAACGCTGCAGTACAAGGTTACCATAAGGACACATCCCCGTAGGTTGAAGTTGTTTTGCTACTCTACTATGCCCTGCTTGGCCCCTTCCAAAATAATGAGTCCCGTCTGAATAGGGACCAAACATCATGTCTCCTTTAGTTCAGCAACTGTACTTTGTCTGTAGATCTCTGAAACATTTTTCAGAAAATACAGCTGATGTTCCCTATGAGCAAAAAAAAAACAAAAAAAAAAAACAGATGAATCAAAAGGAGCAAAACCATCAAAAAGATTCCAGTTCTATAATACAGACTGACTGGAGAAAAATATGAAGCTTTTCCCAAGTGGTCTGAAAAGTCTGAGAGGCATGTGCATGTAACCATAACAGCAAAAAGTTAGGAGGATATGTGGAAGTTACAGAACACATTACATTGAATTTCTCTGTGGACATTATGAACACCACATACTGTATTGGATGTTTTGCTTAGTGAGGTGTATTTAATTTCTTAAAAAAAAAAAAAAATCTATACCTCTCAGTCAGCTTGAAACTCAGTCAAGAAAAAAGTTGGAACAGAAGCAATGTAGGACAGATGATGAGTCAAAAATAATGAAATAACAGTGTCATTTGAAGACAGTGGCAGGAAAATATAGGAATTTTTTTCTTATCTTATCTTGTCTTGTCTTGTCTTCATTGTACCTGGGTCAGGAATTGACCCCAGGTAATGGAATAATAGCCCGTTCCAAAATGCTGGGAGGTGGAAACTTTCAGACATCCAACTAAGTAAAATGCCTAGGAACGCCCATCAAAGCCAGAAGTCTTAGTTGCAAAGTGGGGCCAGATCAAGCTACCCCCACTTCACCACAAATCAACAATGTGACATCAACACAACAATAGTGTTGCTCATAAGCATATCCATTTACATTATCGTTTAGAGCAGTGGTTCTTAACCTTTTTTGACTCGTGACCCCATTTTAACGTCACAAATTTCTGGCGACCACAGACATTCAAAACAGAGACATTTTTTTGCTAAAATGAATTTGTTTTTAATCATGTAATAGTTTGCTATACTATGTTGCAAATAAATGTTAATTTTAGACAACATTTAGGCTATATAATGTATACCTTTTTGGTGTCTGCTTCTTGGTTTCTCTTGGAGATGCCTTTGTGGGGCCAGGTGGGGGAAGAAATCTTTCCATTCTCCGTTTGGTCCAGATTTCTGACTGCAACTGTGTCCGGGCAGGTTGAAGAGTAATAATCCACGCAGTCACATGATCAGGTCAATCAGGATATGCCCTGTCAGATATCATATCCCGCATTTTATTTGAACTTGATTTTTATTAGGAAAGGTGTGTGGTGTTTTCATTATAATAAAATATATATTGAATCATTAAAAAATTTTTTTTTAGTAATTTTTTTTAATCAATTACTGGAAATTTCAGGCAACCCCATTTGAATTCCAGGCAACCATACATGAGATCATGACCCCAAGGTTGAAAAACACTGGTTTAGAGTATAGCGGGTACAAGAAGATTAACAGCTAGCCAAATGGATAGCCTGGCCTGTAATTTCAAAACTCTATAAGGCTGTGATTTCAGTGCAAGTTCGCAATGAAAAAAACTTTACAATGTATAATTACCTCATCTGTCAGTTCACCTCTTCCATGTGTATGTGAGAATACTGTACTGTTGACGGTCAAAATGCCTCTTCACTAAGAAAGCAAATAGGGGCTTAGATCTGCGGCCCTCCATATTTGTTGTTTATGTTCAACACACATCATCTGGAATGCTTTAAGAACTCCAGGTGGGGCATATCCTACCTCCCAGCACTTTGGAACGGGCCATTAATCCTTGAGCCATGTCGTATGGGCTCTATTGTATGTGAATCTTGGGAGGAAGAGAGTTTAATCATGATTAAGTACAAAAGCAGCATCCAGGAGTGGTCTGGTCCTTCAAGATAAAAATGGGCTGAAGATCACCAGCTTTCAACAAAAGTTTAAATAGAATATTCCTCAAAAAAAGACAAAAAAGATTTGGATATTTTAGCCTCTATAATGCACAACAGAATGAAAAGATTGGTGAAATCTGAATGTATTTCACTGTGTAAAGTTTAGAGTTCAAGCCTAAACTGAACACCATGATCTCTGATCCTTCAGACAACATTCATCTAGAGCTGAATGAACCACACAGGTTTTAGGATTACAATGTATTACACCCTAACCTGCCTTAGCTCTCCCTACATGAACCTCTAGTGCACCCACTGCACAGACGACAGCAGCCTACACAAGTACCAACACAGATGTCAGGTTCTTTATCCATCTTAATGTTTGTTCCCTGTTACTTCCTGCTATCTAAAAATACCCCTCCTTTTAACATTTTATCGTTTCCCTGCATAAGAAAGGGGATTTGTTGGTGTGTTTTATCACTGCTAAAGAATAATGAATCACATGGTGAAAGATTTCACCTAAATGGTGTGATGTGTTTTAATGTAGCATGTGTCATCTTTCTGGGAGCCTGACATTTCTAATATTAGACTATTTAGTGGTGAAATATATTAACTGTATAAGCAAGTGTCAATGTTGCACAATGAATCTCTCTTTTTACAGTACTGTGAGGTCCTCTAGTCTCCATTTATGTAATTATTGGATATGAACCTTTCTTTTTATATCAGGGGTGTCAAACCACCCAATTTGACTGCAATCATGTGTGGGATGGATTTGTGCAAAAACTGCAAAAATTACACTGAAGATATTAACAGTCAAGGGTGTTGAACTAATTTTAATTCAAGTTCCACATACAGACCAATGTGATCTCAAGTTAAATAATAGCATAATAACTTATAAATGACTCCAAATTTTCTTCTTGGCACAAGGTGAAAAAAATAATGTTACATTAAGCCTATAAATAATGACATCTCCAAATTTTTAACATTAAATTATAAAAATGCTTAATTAAGAAACTATCCTTTTAACAATAAAATGTGACTAACCTGAACAAATATGAATCGCCTGAAATGTCCAAAGAAAATTAAGTGCAATTTTAACAGTATTTTGCCTGATAAATGTTTTGTGCCTTTATAGATCCAATGCATAATGCATATGTATAAATGATCATTTGAGGCATAATGTTGTTAAAATTGCACTTATTTTTCTTAAGAAATTTCAGCTCTTTCAGGTTATTCACATTCACTTTTTTGTTTAGATAGTTTGTACATCTCAGTATTTTCATAATTTAATGTTAATTTATGGACTAAAACACACACAAAAAAATTGGAGTTGTCATTATTCATAGGCTATTATGCAATTGTTTTAGTAGTTCAGCCCACTTGAGATCAAATTGGGCTGAATGTGGCCCCTGAAAGAAAATGGATTTGACCCCCCTGTTTTATAGTCTGTGCATAGAAGATATTGGTGGATGATGTTTACTTGCACACACATTTTCAAATTGAGAAAATTGTATCAAGAAAAAGGATTATATTTCACTGGTTGTGGATTGAATGTGTCACAACTTTACTCCAGATTTAATCTTTACACCAAAATCAAATCATCTCCATTTTTAAAGAACAACGCAGCCCACAGCCATTCCATTTTCTGATTAGCAAGATGGACTTTGTGGCAAATGTAATTGTATTTTTAAGGTTGAATACCCACAATACTAACCCATTCATCCTCACAGAAGCTTAGACACAGGTCAAGAACAAGTATACAGCCTGCCCCTCTATGAAGTGTTCCTCCCTCCTTTCTGCAGTCTGTCTGTCTGCCTGTCTGGCCCTGCTGGCTCTGTCTCATCTATTATTAGCACCAAAAAAAAAAACAAAAAAAACGTACTGTCGGTTTGGTTATGGAGGAGAACATTACGTCACACACAAGGCCCTACCTCCAAAATGATTCAGCACTTTCTTCCAGTCAGAGGCCATTTTATCGTAACTACCCAATTAAGTGTGTTTTCTACTTCAGTGACTGGTCGTCTTAACTGCCCACTTAAATTTGTTTGTCCCCGTATTCACTTTATTGCCTGGCTTTCACATGTGCTTATAGTGGGTATTTCACTTCAGACTGCTGTCTGAATCAACTGTGTCACTTTGAGAGTGGTCATTCCCTGAGGCTGCTTGAGCACAGCAGGATGTTAGCAACAGATTCCAAGGCAACCGCAGCAGCTCACAATTTAACACTTAATTTACAGGAACACAGTCTGAGATTTCCATAACTACCTGTCATTTAGTTGTGAGAATGATTCATACTTAGATTTATTATTTTATTCAATACTGAATAAGGTTAGATTTAAAGACTTTATAAAACCTTATTAACCTTAGACCTTATTAAAATAACATACTTATTAAAACTGTCACTGCATTAGAAAGCTAATATATATACACACACACACATATATACATATACATATATATACATATACATATATAGTTCCCTCAACACATGTGGGAAGGGGTGGGATATAGACCAGTCCTTTTGCGTAACCCCACAGAAAGAAATCACACGGTATTAGGTCAGGTGAGCATGGGGGCAGTTTCAAATATGATTACACTTTTTTGAGCAAAAAGAGCAAACAAATTTTAAATAAATTATTAGGTGATGACATGATGTCAAATTTTTTGGGACACCCTGTATATATGGCCCCCAGTGACCAACTGCTAAGTGAACTCCTCAGGCAACAGAAGCCCAGTAAGGAGGAGGAGCCTGAGGGGCTATCATGGAAGGACAAACCCTTGCATGGCATGGACCACCACCAATTTGAGGAAGTGGCTGATATCGAGAAAACATACCAGTGGCTGGAAAAGGCTGGACTGGAAGACAGCACAGAGACACTACTCATGGCTGGACAAGAACAGGCCCTGAAGACCAGAGCAATAGAGGCCAGAGTCTACCACACCAGACAAGACCCCAGGTGTAGGCTGTGTAGAGAAGCCCCTGAGACAGTCCAGCATATCACAGCAGGGTGTAAGATACTGGCAGGCAAAGTATACATGGAACAGCATAACCAGGTAGCAAGCATAATGTACAGGAACACCTGTACGGTCAGTATGGACTGGAGGTCCCAGAGTCCAGATGGGAGACACCCCCGAAGGCGACAGAGAACAAACAGGCCAAGATCCTGTGGGACTTCCAGATCCAGACTGACAAGATGGTGATGGCCAATCAGCCTGACATAGTGGTGGTGGATAAACATCGGAAGACAGTGGCAGTGATAGATGTAGCAATCCCAAGTGATAGCAACATCAGACAGAAAGAACATGAGAAGCTCAAGAAATACCAAGGGCTGAAAGAGGAGATCGAGAAAATGTGGGGTGTGAAGGCAACAGTGGTACCAGTAGTGATCGGGGTACTGGGAGCAGTAACCCCCATGCTGAGAGGATGGCTCCAGCAGATACCAGGAACAGCATCAGCGATCTTGGTCCAAAAGAGCGCAAGTCATAGGAACAGCTAAGATCCTGCACAGAACCCTCAGGCTCCTGGTCCAGTCTGTTCATATTAGCAGTCTGTACCTTTGGAAATGTGCAATACAGGAGAAAAAGGCATATGATTAGTAGTTAAAGCATACACCAGAATTGTTACTTCCTATCACAGCATTGTCACCTTTTAATTGTTTGGTAATAATGACTTAATCACTCCAACAATAAGTGAGTTCCTGAGAGTTCTTGGACATAAAACAGGTAATTACTATGTGCATCCCTGATTCATAATTCTTACATAGAAACCTGTGCCATGTGCTGCCCAAAAATATTAGATACTTTTAGACTGTTCAACAAATTCAAAATTCTTCTGAATTTTTTTTTTTTTTTTCAGTCTCTTGCACTCACTGTCCATAGTCAGTCATGCTCTATGTTGCCAGACAATCTGCAGTCTAGATAAGAGAAATGACTTAGATTCACGGATGCTGACAAATAGGGGAAATTTACGGCTGCCGTGGCCCCCTACGCTTTAGCCGGATCCTCATTTCCACCACCATCAGAGCCCCACACAGACACTTATCACCAGACAGAACATAAAACATTCTTTTCCCTCAACGCAGTCTCCTTTATCCCTGAAGGTAGCAAGAGGAAAGATCACCTCTGTTACTGATTACTACAAACAGATGCTCCAACAAAACTATATTTAAACCTTACATAGTTTTTTATAAATCTGCAACATATTTGTAAATGATGAAGGGTTTTTAACTTTGGATGAAGATTTCAGACAGAAAAAACTCATGGATTTAAATTATTGCAGAGCTGTTTTGTTTCAATATATCATGCTTGGAGTATGACATATGAGGAATTTCTGTTAACTCATTTCATTGGGATTGTAGTGTTAGCATGCTTTCAGCAGCTATAAATCTTAAAGTGATGCCTCAGAGTTTTCTGCAGGAGGTATGATAGGAGGCAGTGTTATTCCATAGACTTTACAACCTCCGAATACCATCACGTTGACTCTGTGGTTGTAAAGAAGTGGCCGAATGAAGCTTAAAATAGAAAGGTGAGGCACTCTTCAAGTTTGCTGTTTCGTAAGAGGGCTTTTACAGTGGAGTTTCACTGGACGCATCTCACCACACCTTTTACTCAGCAGCATTGCAGGGGTATAAATCTTTGAAGAACTGCAACCTGCGTCACACATGCACATCCAGCATCGAGGCCTGTCCCACCCAGTTGGTGAGCTTCGAGAGATGCACTAATCAGACACCCTCCACAGCTGCCAAGGGCTCAAGGACCATGGGATTCTGTGTGTGTGGAGCAGAGATGGGGAGCACAGAGGTCAGCATACAGTACTGAGGCTGGTAATCCATCATATCTCTGTAATACACCACTCTACTATGACCTTGGGAAGTTACAGAAAAAATATTTCCCCAAGAAAGAGGTCAGGGTGACATTGTTTACCTCTCCTGATTGGAAGTTAAGTATACATCTATGGTTTAATCAAAGCATCGTAGTCATAAAGTACAGTAGTTTCCCTCATATTTAGGCCTACTGGTATACTGATCTTTGCTTATTCTTTGCTGTGGATTTAAATTAAAGATCCCCACAGTGAAGAAAACACTTATTAAATCAAAATGTGTGTAATTTTACAATAGATATACATATCCTCTTGAAACCCAGCAATATACTTTTGTCTTCTATAGGGTAAGAGTTTCACAGTTTGTCAAATGATGTCCACTGCAAAGGACATCCCGCAAAAAAGAAATTAAAAATGCATCGGGAAAAATACTGTTGGATTATGATGTTTCTAATTAAGACAGGTTTTTGATATAAAAAAAAAAAAAGCCAGAACTTTTACTTTCCTGTGTCTCAAGAGAATATCAGATTTGTTGACAAGAAGTGTATTTTAATTCTTGTCTCACTGCAACTTCTCACAATTGTTTCTTATCAAAATGTTTAGGTCACAATAGTCAAAACAGTAGGACAATAGGACTTTAATCAGGGTTTCTGCAGGTACCAGTAAATCTAATTTAATGCTTTTTAATGCCCTTTTTAATGCCACTTTAAACAAATTTGATGCCCATGTCCAAGTGCAGATACAGTTTTATGTCTAGTTCGATGACGGTTTACCATCAACAGGCTTAAACCAGGTTCTGAATAGTACCTCCTCCAATCACTTCTGCTGAAACTTGCATTTCCCCATTTTTCCGACATTTGCAAATATTCCCTCCGCTCTTTCGCTACAGCATGAGCATGCTCAGAGCACGTTGCATTCCAACCATCCGGTGTTGTGATTTCGTGCATCGACCATAAACAATAGCCAATTAAAGGGTTCTGCCTGTTAATCATTACACTATACTTCCAGTCAAAATTATTAATGTTTGTATAGTCAAAATAAATCATGAATAACAATGCTTTTTTCCATCAAGTGTATTAAATTTTTTAATGCCTATGAACATCAAATTTAATGCTTTTTATTGCCATGTAAGGCCTTAATTTTCACAAAATCTATTTAATGACTTTTAATGCTTTTTAATGAAACCCTGTTAATATATAAACCACACTTTCATTCTGTTCTTATGTGCACATGTACAGAATAGTAATGTTTTTAGACTTGAAGATACAGGATCCTCCTAAAATCTGAGTGATACACATAAATAAACACAACAAGAGCATCTTAGGCCTCAGTAATGTCAAATCTTTATTGATATGGTGTCATACAGCAATAGATAAATACTACACTCAATGCAATAACATGTCAACAACTACATTCGGTCTCTATGCTTTTATCATCACAGTAGCTGTAGTAAACGCGAATAAAGAGATGAGAAAACACTCCACTAAAACAAAATCATACACATCAAACACATGGCCAAAAAAAAAGCTGCTGGTGTTTTAAGGCAAATTTTTCACATCCTACATGATTTGTTTTATGGCTACATCTTGACAAATGATTACAGATTGTGATTTGAGAGCTGTAAACTGCTTTATCCAGAAAGTAGTGTCGCATGTGCACTTAGATTTTGGCAGTGCTGACAAAGGAATGGTAGTAGTGATATTTTTCTTCAGATAAAGGCTTGGTATTTGCAACCATCGATCAGCGGAGATGATTCAACTTGGCATTCATTCATCCACTATTATAGCTTAGAACTTTAAAATGCTGCTTGTGATACATTCTTGTAAACGTGAGATGTTTCTTCTGCCTTACACTGGAACCCAGCAATCCATAAAACAAAATGCCCCCCCCCCCAACTTTCAGACTTGTTGGCCCTTAAGGAAATCTAGTTATTACAGGCCTCTGTGTAAAGACACACACTACTTATGTAAATACAGATATGACACAGCACTAACTTACTTATCACAAGCTTCAAGTACAACAGTTGGAAAGCAATCCAAAGCAGCCTGCCGTACAATCAACAGTTTTCATTCGTAGTGTGAGTGCAGCTCGTCAGGGCACAGCAAGCAGCAAGAGAAGAAGATAGATAGTTGTGTTAACGCTGGCAGTGCACAAGCAGAAAAAAAAGCATTCTTTCATACTATAGTTTTTCTAGTGGTGAGGTTATACTACAACAGACATTTTATCCAGTCATGGCCACAGTTAGAAATCGAGGTCAGGTTGTTTTAAACACATCATGGTCTGGCAGGCTTGGAGTGAATTTTTTGCCAATTGTTGACTTTACTGAGATGTATTTCTTCTTTGAACTGAGTAATGGTGTGGATTCTTGGGCTCAAATGTGCTTTAAGCATTCATGATGGTATATGTCCAATGGTGCTATATGTGCATTCAATTCATCCGGCACAGATGGGTCATTCAGAACACATGCATTTGTGCTAAAACTTTAAAATTCAGTCTCAAACTGACCCTACTCTTTTGCTTCATTCTTATCATTTTAGTTGCAGTTCACAGTCTACAACATCTTCTTTACAGCATTTTTTTTATTCCCTGTATGTTTTGTAGCAGAGTGTGAAAAATGTTCATTATTCCCACGTCAGTAGTAGTTTTGGCTTTTCTGTGTTTAGTGCCCGCTGTATCTTCACAGCAGAAACCCTTAGCATATTTAAGTCACATCTTTTAAGATATAACTGCAGTCACAGCTCTAGCCTACAGGCCAACAAGCGCATTTATGTAACAGTGGTTAAACGGTGTTTGTGCATGATGATGCTCAGTGTCAATGAAGAAAAGGATGACGTGATGTCATGTTGAATGAGCTGATGGACTGATGGATTCCATGCAAGCATGACATCTAGATACACCATGCAAATCTGCTTGATTAATACATTTGTTTCATAGTTTAAATCTTACTTTCATTTAACTTGCCTCCTTAATCAACTTTTGGTAGTGAAACTTAAAAAAGGGTAGTCTGGAAATCCAAAGGGTTGGTGTTTAATGGAGGATGCTAATCCTCTTTTATACTGTTGTCATGTAGAGCTAATTTGGACCATAGTCACATTGATACAGCAACCATCTGAAAGCGCTGTGAAAACTGTTAGACTGTTCCATTTGTGCAAGAAGACATTGTAGCAGACATTTATTTCATGATTTCTATTTGTTACTAACTCAGTAAGCAGCATTATCAGTGTCAGCCACAGGTCTGGTAAATGGCTCAGAAAGACACATTGTAATATACATATACAATTCAACTTGGCTGGTTTCTTATATTCTCATGTGCTTCTTTACTTAACAGTTGTTGCTAAGAGGAACTATTTTGACTCATTCTGTATATGCAAATGTAGATATAATGACCAAATGCCAGTTGATGTGTTTTGAGATCTCTGCTCTTTAAGTGCACGCTGTGACACTCACACATACATGTTTCCTTGGAATGTGTTCAGAATAACTCACAGTTTGTGCTAGTAGTGCATGACCAGAGTTTATAAACCACTATGTTCCGGTATACGTATACTGTTGCAAAGTTGTGTTGTTGCAGTTCCTGAAGTGTGACAAACCTGCTAGTTATTGTACTTTAAAAGACTATATTCCGGCTAGAAATGCTACCTAAGTGCTTTTGCTTACTGTTTGATGTGAGAGATGAATGAGAGAGAACAGATGCACAGTGGGTTTGTATGGTGATACTTAGAGTAGAGTTATAATGGGTTTCCTTTGGGGAACACGTGGGGGACAAATGGGAATAGGAGGGGTAAAATCCCACCTAAAACAAACCTCCTGTACACTGTTGACTTGTGGAAACCTAACACATGATATTTCAGATGATCTTGCAATGTTTATTATCAAAACATTTGATCCCCACAAGTGCATCTAGTGTAAAGGCTAGGGTTTGTTTAATGATACATGTTTAAGAGAGGCATAGGTTCAAAGGATAAAGTGAAGTTTGAGGGTAACTGTCGATAAGTACAGGAGGCTACACTAGTTTAGTTTTTCTGATTGGTGGGAATACCGCTGGCTTCTTGTTGCTTCTCCATCTTCTTAGTGGAGACCACTGACTCTTCATAAATTTCGCGCTGGGCCACCTTGCTGACAGACTTGCTCTGGTGCTGTTCTTCATCCTTGCTCTCCTTCTTGGATCCCTTTCCAGAGCTGGAGTAAATATGGGTCTGGTAGCTGTAGCCTCCACCACTGCTGCCTATGGAGGGGGTGGGATAGGTGATCCCAGTCCCAATGCGGGTCTCCTCACCTTCTAGCAGCTTCCTGAAGAGGTGATGAACAGCAAGAATTGATTTAAAGAAAGGCTTTTAATTCTTCTTGTTCATTGTGAAGTTAAAAGTGTTGTTGTTCTATGCAAGTTGCAAGTGAAAAAACCAACCTGTAAGCAGCAATTTCAATATCCAGTGCCATCTTCACATTCAGCAGATCCTGATATTCCCTCAGGTGACGAGCCATCTCGTTCTTAGTGGTCCTCAGCTCATTCTCCAGCTCTGCCATGCTTTCCTAATAAAAGTATAGGGGAGATGATTTAGCTGATTGACAGTAGTGACTTGCATACAGAATCTCCTAGTCCACTCTTCATTTTGTGCACACAAAGACGTCTGACAGTCCTACTGTTAATATGCATCTTTTAGCTTGAAACAAGAGTTTGAAAAAGCTGGATGTTTTTTCTATATCTATTTTATTTAGTAGAAGGATTGTAATCAGAGACAATAACTGCATAAAATGCCTCATTTAGATGTAAACAGTGAGTAGGCGTTGTCAGATGCAGGTGCTGAGCGCTTTGTCCCGTGGGAGTCACTTTCAGCACCACGGACAGAGCTTGTCCGAACCCAGCGGCCTCTGTTTCATTTTTACTCTGAGTTTCACTTAATTAAAAAGAAATACATCACTTATGGAACTGTTGTATAACCACATAATTTATCTGATTTTAAAAAATGTTAATAAATCGAGTTTTTCGTAATCCTTTCCCTCAGAGTGTGACAGTGAGAAATGATTACCTGGTAGTTTCCTATCTCCACACTGTGCCTGTCCTCCATCTCCCGGAGCTGCTTTTCCAGGGACTCGTTGGTTCCCCTCAGACCTTCTATCTCGATGGTCTTGGACTGCAGCTGCCTCCTGAACTCGTTCATCTCCTCCCTGCTGGCCCGAATGGCCTCGTTACTCCGGTTCGCCTGCTCGGACAGGTCGGCGAATTTGGACTTGTACCACTCCTCAGCCGACTGCAGGTTTTTGGAGGCCATGGACTCGTACTGGCCGCGAATCTCTTTGAGGGCGGAGGTTAGGTCCGGCTTGGACACCTCCATCTCCACCGACACTTGGGCGGCATGGATCATGTCCGTCAGCTCGGCAACCTCCTCTTCGTGCACCTTCCTCAGGAAGTTGATCTCATCCAGGAGAGATTCCACCTTCTTCTCCAGGTCCAGGCGCACCATGGTGGCATCATCCACATCTTTCTTAAAAGCCTTGAGGGTGGCCTCCGCCTCCTCACGGGCACGGAACTCTTCTTCGTATTTTCCTCTGACTTTCTGCAGCTCGTCTTCTATGCTGTCCCTCTCAATCATCAGGTGGGACTTTTCTCCGTTGAGTTCGTCGAGCTGAGAGCGCAGTTCGCGGATCTCTTGCTGGTAAAGCTCGGCCAAGCGGGATGGTTCGGTCTGCCGCTGGCGCAAAGTAATCAGCTCCGTCTCCAGGACTTTGTTGTGCTGCTCCAAGTTGCGCACTTTCTCAATAAACATTGCAAAGCGGTCATTAAGACCTTGCATTTGCTCCTTCTCATTGGTGCGGATGATTTTAAACTCATTGTTGAGGACGGTGCTCTGGGTCAGGTCGAAGGTCTCCAGTGGCATGGACGAGAAGGAGCGGCCGGACTTTCTGCTGTAGGACCCCAGGGATGAGATGTTGGTTCGAGATAGAGAGGAAGACCGGTAACCTCCGCGTGATGACATATTCATAGTCGTCCGAGATGGAGAGGACGAATAACGGGGAGAATCCCCGAAAATCCTTCGGTAGGACGAGGCGGAAAAGGTTTCGGGTCCGTAACTCATCTTGGCTTGTGTGGAGACAGAGTGGAGCGGAGGGCGCGTCTCCCTTTTATAAGGGGACCGGCCCAATCACTAATTAATGCCCACTGCACATCCGGACGCACAGCCCATATGCGTCATTCAGCCTCATGGATTATCATCTACTGGTCAAAATAAGATAAGAACATTTTTTTGTACATAACGAAGTCCCATTAATCACCATAGTAGAGAAGTGCAGGGTTGGCTCAGCTCTTTGTATGTCTTTGAATGGAGTAGCCGAGATGGAACTGTCCGTCTTGGCGCAGTGATGATGCGTCAGTGGAGAGGATTAAAAGGGCATTTAATAGCACATGTACCTGGACTACTGTACTTATGAACAGAGGCTTACATTATCCTATGTGTCGCATAATTTAAATAGAAGTGTTTCCTTCCCTGGGGCCGATGGAAAAAATACATCTACTGATTGATGTAAAAGAAAAAAATAGATATTTGTCCAAATGTCTTAAAACTTTAGTTACGAACAAATCCTTCATCACAAGAATTGGAAGCAACTCTTTCGCAGAAATATACCTGAACTGTGAGTTAATAATTCAGAAATGAGTTAAATAAATAAATAAATAAATAAATAAATAAATAAAGCAAAAGAGGTTTTTAAATAACAAATGCAACAGAGACAAATAAACAATAACTCACTTGTCGTGGTCGTTGGGAGGTATTTTCTGTGTATGTCAGTTTAAATGATTTGAAATACTTTTAAGCAGGATACCAAAGATAGACTTTTGCTGCCCTCTGTTGCCACATTGCGCTATAGTGCAAGCGCGAATAAAAATGCAGTAAGTCTACAGAAATACTTGCACTGAGATAGTAATTTACTATTCTGGAGGACCCAGACAGAAGGATGATGTGTACTTCGAAAAGATGACAGATGGTTTTGATTTCATATTTCTTATGATTTCTTATAAAGAAAATAGGTGTAGTGCAACATATTTCTATCAGTAGTCAGCTCTATTGGACTCAGATGTACCCAAAAAAAATTTCAGCCTCCTCAGTGTTTGACTGTATGGTTTTTTGTGTTAAATATTTAGGAAATGTCCAAAAATTTGCTTCTTTTTGTGAGTTTTTCCTCAGAATCCCTAATTTTATTGAGTAACTGACAGATTTTTTTCTCTTTATTTGTTTTTTTTTTTTTACTTTGTCCTTCAACAGAAATGAAATGAGGATTGTGCAAATTTTCAACTTTAATAAATATGTTATGATTTTTCACATTCATATTAGTGAACAGTAAAATGAAATAGGGCTAGGATAGTGTTAACGTAAACATCTTCAAGTTAAATCTGAAAATGCCTTCTTTTTACCTCAGTGTCATTTGTGCATACAAATGCATATGTTTTGTATGCAGTTTTAATGATCAAACCAGGATGGTTAATGATTTGTACACTTATACTGTTCATATTTTCCACATTATTTTTATTTTCAGTTTTTTTCCCCTGTGAATATACACAAGTAACAGCAATGTCGTTTGGCTCAGATGATTAACTCTGCCCATACACATACAAAACACATGAATTTAATATAAAAACAAAAAGGATTAGGGTTGTGGTAAAAACCTGCAGTTGCTTACATAAAAACAGTGCTGAAAGGAACATAGAAATGGTGAAATACAAACATACCAGATCAAATATTTGTTATAAACCCAACCATGGAGTGTTTGGTACAAATGAAGATGAAGAGTCATAGTGTGTCTAGTCATGTAATAATGGAAATGGGAATTGTTCCGCACATAATAGTTTAAAATTATAAAGCTATGGTCTTCTACGCAAGGAAGACCAGGTGTGGTTGTAACATGGGGGGAGTTGTAACACCAACAATTCCACAAATATGTGATGAAAAAATAGACTGATGAACATCAAGGCTATAAATAGACATATGGTGGAAAAAAAAAACAGAATTTATGTTAAGAAAGTATTTATTTTCTCGCAAGACTATAGCTTTGTTTAATACATTTACACCTGCAGATAAAATCATGTGATTTATAATAAATGGAATCATAGTTTCTCGGGTGAAATGTGTTGTATGACTCACCTGCTCACTGTGTTAATCCAGTTAAACAGTAACAAACTGGACTGGGTTGGGTTGGAACACACCTTTAAAGTGCAACAACCTGCTACTAATGAACAACTAACAGCGTTTTTCTGACTGCATTACATTTACAGAGCACCTACACATATAGATAGACACAAACACACATACTGACATTACTATGAAAGACAAAACATCACATATCCTTTACACAGGCACAATGTTGGGTTGAAGAAAATATATAGTCAGAATCTCAATATGACCAAGTGCAATAATAATAATAAGAAGAAGAAGAAGAAAAAGAAAGATAAGATAAGATAAGATAAGATAAGATAAGATAAGATAAGTCTTTATTAGTCCCACAAGGGGAAATTCCAGATTTACAGCAGCAAAGCACAAAAGCACACAAGAGCAAAAGAAAGTGCAAAATCAAGAATAAAGGCAAATCAAAAAAAGTTATATATACTATTTACAGCTGTGCACATGCTGATCATGCCACAGGTTGGATAGGGATATGGTTTATTCCACTGTCTATTGCACAAGGTGAAGAAGAAGAAGAAGAAGAAGAAGAAGAAGAAGAAGAAGAAGAAGAGCAAAAATGTCATAATTGTTGTGTTTTTTGTCAGTGAAAATAGAATACAAAATTATGAATTCCCACTTTGTACATTGTATTTTGTCATTGCTTTGGGCATTAATCTTTGTTGGTGTCTGTATTATGTTTCTGTCCCTCCAGTCCATGGACTCTGTTGAGACTTTTAAACAGCATCTTAAGACACTCTTGTTTAAGCAAGCATTTTAAATCCAAACTGACTCAGGGCTGCTACAAACCGATGGCACTTAATGCATTTATTGCATTTTAACTGTATTTTAATTACATTTTAAATTGTATTTTAAACTGTATTTTAGTTGTCTTGCACTGTAAAGCACTTTGTGACTCCCTGTCTATGAAAAGTGCTCTATAAATAAATTGACTTACTTATTTACTCACTTATTTACTTACTTACTTTATTTGCCCAAAATAAAACACTCATTCATGAAAGAAAGAAAGAAAGAAAGAAAGAAAGAAAGATTATGGTACTGTATTACGGATACACCTGCATGTCACTTAAACTGTGATAATTCTGATTACATGGCCTTGAGTAGATCACATCCCATTCTTCTCACTGATGCAGCTTGATTAAAGCCAGTAGGCTGTCACTTGGACCCAGTTCACCGGACGGATGCCTCTCATCTGTGTATCTGTACTTGATGTCATCAGATGATAACTATACAGATCGTTTGGTCACGTGCCTCTGCTACGACAGCAGCCGGTCCCGCCCCCTGTCTTGACAGACATGAGTAAGCCCCGCCCCCTGAATGTCTCAAAACAACAGCTGGCTGCGGAGAGACAGTAGAGTTAAGTCAGAGCGGCGGGAGTACTCATCTGCTGCCTGGGTTCACAGCGTAGATATCATCGCTTTAATCGCAGCTCGCCATACAGACAATTCACACTAGCGCTTTTCCTGCGACTTTTCCACCGCTCAAGGCGCATGCTCAGACTGACGGTGCAGTTGTTTTATTCAGGAACTCAAGAGGTGAGTACAGTAATGCCAGTCACAGCTTAAAGGCACTGAAATCTGCCCCGACACTTTGCGGCTTTGTTTTTGTCATTTCTGCTGCAAAGCCAGCTAACATATTAGCATTTCCCAGTTCATTTTTGCCTGTCCTTGCTGTCAGTGTCAGAAAAGCAAAGCAGAAGTACCAGAGGTGGTTTAATAAGCAGTCTGTTAGCTAGCTTTTACAGTTCGGCCAAAGCGGACGTCGTAATAGTACTCCAACGGCTTAAGGTTTTCTTCTGCCGTTAGCTTGAAAACATGCTTTGACTAAAAGGACACGTACATTTTCGTTGAGAAGCCCCTAATGTTAGTGTAGCCGAAGAAAATTGTGTGAAAATGATAACCTTTTGTGCACAGTTGTTGCGGTAAACGTCGACCCCACTGACATAAGGCAAAAACAAAGCCCCAGGACAAGTTATGTAGCGTTTCTGTCTTGGTGTTTGCTGCGCTGTTTTGCAGTTTTTCTCCCGTAGCCTTTCACCTTTCCGTGCCAGAGCTACCTTCAGACCCCACTGGACCCTGTTTACTGCGTGGGCTGAGATGTCCTGCAGACAATAGCAGAAAGAAAACGCTTAAACATCAGCAGTCAGGCTTGGAATAGGCCATGAAAACGCTCGTTTCCATCAGTGTAAAGAAGGGCTTTTGTAGTATCACCTTTACTTTCTTGTCAAGATGTGAAGTCACCATAAAGGGTTATAACAGCTCATGTGCTGTTTGTGTCTTTGTTGACAGCTCTCTGCTGGCTAAAAACATGTCATTTGTATTTGTGCTAGCATAAGAACAAGAAAGCTGACCCCTGCCTTTCCTTCCTGCAGACCAGCCTTTTCAGTGACAGTAGGAGAGTGATAGAGTGTTGGCATGGGAGGAAAAAACACAGCTCTGGTTGTTACCAAGACAAGGCCAAGACGTGCTTGCATACCAGACAGATTGTCTGCAAATTCATAGTGGAAAGATCTGCTATGTTGTCTTTTGTTCTTTTGTGTCTCTGTTCACCTTTGCATGTGATGTGATTGGGGCTGAACAATATAAAAACGGCGTATTGTGATTCCATTTGCTTGGATTTCATGGAGATTGTGCAGATTACCGATCATTTGGAAATGTGTACCTATTACAACACTATAAATATAAAGTTCAGTTTGTTTCTCTCCTCAGTGTCACTAAAATCAATATATCAACATGCACACACTGGACCTTTGAAGTACATCCTATTACAGTTTCACCAACTGATGTATTTAGCATATAAATGCTTAATATTTCCTCTTGGTTGTACTTACAAGTACAAGCCTTTGTTCAGTTTCTTCTTCATTTACCTCTGATTGAATTTTGCCTGACTTTGTACTTTAATTACAAATGTCCAGCTGCTGTAGAAAGGAACCAATTTGCTCTTATGGTATAAGCTCCAATATATGCATGTCCCTTTGCCCATCCTCTGCACCCTAAGCCATAAACAGGCTGATAAGTGGTTGCTCATCCAGTTACTCTTGTTCCTTCAGTCCCAAAACTGAAGTGAATTAAGATTCATATTTGTCATTTGTCCACCCTCCAGATATAGAAGACATTGATGTTAAAGATGACCACTTCATGGAGCGACAGACTGCAGAACTTCGCAGACTTGCCTGCCAACATGGATGGCCTGACAATGAAAAAATACAGAAGAGAGCCCTATCACAGGTAAGAAAGAGACATAGGAGGCTTTAGGGTGGGATTTATGCATTTTTCACAATCTGAAAATTTATCCAACTCCTCAAAGATGAAAGATGAAAAAAAATAGAAACTGCAGGACTTCAGGTATAAAGGATTTGTTACCAAACAGATTAAGCAGGTAAAATTAAATCCAGTTCTTGCAAAGCACCATACAAATGCTACTTTAATTTGTTAGTTACAAAGACAGAGTGGGGAAAATAATCTGGTTTGTTTTGTTCCAAGCCTACAGGTGCATTGGCCGAAACAACAAAGATTATGTTTTGTAACACTGACAGCAATCCCAACAATCAGTACAACCAATGCCAAGGACCAGAATTCTGCAGTGAGAATAGTTGTTGGAAATACACTGATGAATTGTCTTCAAAGTATTTGCTGAACTTCAACAAGTCTGTCTTAAGAAGTCTGTGTAAATGAATTAATCTGTTCATGCTATAGTATTAAATCTGAAGCAGTAAAGGTTTCATTGATTTGGCTGTTTTCTGGGATGATTTCCCTAAACACAAGAAGAAAATATATTTATATATGAAAATATCTTTTTTTTTTCTTTTTTCTTTTTTTTTTTTTTTTACAATCCTCCGCATTTTTATGAGAATTTGTGAAACCCTTGGTCTTAAATTCCCACAAAAGTTTTATCTCTTTTTTATTTTTGATCTTTTTTTTTCCCTTTTCGTTCATGTGAGTTGAACTATTTTGTCTAAAAGTCCACATTTCTGAAGGTTTAAAACTGCCACTGAACTTAATACTGTCCTTTTACTTCAGGTATACTTACCTTTTGGCAAAATGTAATGTAACCTAATACTCTAATATACATATTCCTACATAAACCTGTGCTCTGCACAGGACTGTGTACTTTTGACCTTTATATTCATCTGCAACACTTGAATAAGAAAAGGATGATTTGTCCAAATCTCTGTGTTAGATTTGATTAAAATACATAGTTTAAAAGCATTAAATGTAAGTATCAGATATCTGCAGATACTCTGTTCTATTTGTTTAATAAAGGTCTCCTTATGAAATGCCACAGGAAGGGTTTAATGAATTATCAAGTGTTGTTGAGTTGTATAGATAATAATCATTCATTTTCAGGGGTTTCATTTATTGTCATTTTAAATGGAATCACTATTTTACATTACAATTTAATTTTTAAAGGACTTAATTGATATTCATTTACTTAAATCTTTAGATTGAAAATAGGATAATAAGTAGGTTTTTCTGGCCTGGGCTGGACATACAGTCCAACCTGTCACAGGTGTGGTTTGCAGACTGTTGCAAAATTGTTTTGCTCTCCACCTTGTGGCAAAATGTCACTCGTGTTTTGAGGCTTTCACACTGAGATTATGAAGTGAAATGAGACAACACAGTGGTCTGACATAGTTGCTTTGTTGTGCAGTGCCCTAGGAAAGCCTGCCATAAATAGACTCCCTTGTTTATGTTGATAGGTAACACCCTGAAGCTACACTTTGTTCCTTGTCTGTATGCTAAACATGTGTTGTTGAATGTTTAACTCAACCTCAGTCCCACATGTCCACTGTGTGACCACTGCTGTTCTTTAAAACCTTATGTAACATACTGTGCTTACATGTTCTATAACTGCTGCATACTCCTCTGACATAAGTCACCTTGTCAATAACAAGCTAAGTTAACACATACATTTGCACACTGTTACTTTAGAGCAGGGGTCACCGACCCTGGTCCTCAAGATCTACTATCCTGCATGTTTTAGATATATCCTTCTTCTAACACACCTGATTCAAATGATAAGCCTATCGTCAAGCTCTGCAGAAGCCTGATAGTGAGCGTCAGGTGTGCTGGAAGAGGGAAACATTTAAACATGCAGGATAGTCGATCTCGAGGACCAGGGGTGGTTACCCCTGCTTTAGAGGACATTGCACATGCCGTTTATACCCTAACCATAAACAAATATGACTAAACCATTACCTAACCTTAACTTAACTTTAAAGCTAATTAGAAAAGAACTTTTTCCTAATTTCATTGAACACAATTGACAATAAAGGCTATTCTGTTCTTAACTCTCAGTCTCAATCATTTTCTTGCCTAAGAGAGACAGAGCTCTTCTATTTGACTGTGTAAACAGATTTGCATCTCTTTAAATTTGATTAAACAAACTCAAACAACCCATTCCTCCCACCACTACTCACACAAACCATCAAAGGTAATATAGACAGACACAAAGAGGTCTCATTGATCTACATCAAACAGTGCGCTTGTATCTGTTCCTCATTCTAATTTAATTTTTAGGTTTGATAGATATTTAAGAGACCGCTAAAGGTGACTTTTAGTTTATCTCAGAGTCTGTTCCCTTAAGGTAAGTAAGAGTTCAACTGAAACAATACAGCTTGAGAGTGAGTGCTGTGTATCACATAGCAAAGGGCTGACAGCTCTGCCTGCAGCAGATAAACTGTCTATCGCAGGGAGTTGAATCACTGTCTACAGGAGATTACAGAGCAGTGGAAAAAATCTGGTAGATTATTGCACAGCTGTGCTCAGATGGAGTAAATTGTAAAGGGATTCTTTTGTAGGTGTGGTTTGTCCTATGCGGGCTATTTGAGGCGATACTGTTGTCAGCATGACCAAAGTCGAGCCAGTAATCACGGAACCCCCACCCATTGTCAGTGCATGTGAGCTTTGGAAAGGCATGATTTAACCCTGACCCTTATCATTTATGGCAGTCATGTATGACACCTCCCACACACAGCGGACACATGTGAGATGAACAAGGCACAGCAAAACTAAATAGATTTAGATTTAAATCCCCCTCTGGGAAAAAAAACAAGTGCTTAGAAAGGCTGACGCCAGAGAAGTGCATTTGTTCTGAAGGGTCAGTTGAACCTCTGCTGTCGACCTCTCATTGGTCACATTTTAGATAAAGTGTGACTTAATGTAAGATTTACAAGCAACTAAGAACTTAATTCAGCATTACCAAATACTTAATATTTAGACTGATATGACAGACAGAGCACTGAAACATTTTACATATAAAATGTATTTTTACATGATGCTGTTATTTTCATGTAAAGCACTTCCTCGTGTTGTTCTTAACGTAAAGCACTCCTCACAACGTTAGCATCATGTTTTTTTCAGGACATAGCTAATGATGGAAAATGAAGCAGCTGTGTTAGGAAAGTAAAGTTACTCATATATCGCAATTAGGTAAAAATATGAGTTTGGCAATTATACTATGACGCTAACAATTTCATATATTTGATTTTGTGAGTTAACATTGCATTTTTGGCTCATGAATTTGAGGATACATTTTTGAATATTAGAAACTTGATTTTTTACATTTATGTAGGTTCTTTTAATATGGAGTTTTCAGGCAGCAAAATGATTGTTAACTGGTAATTTTTGTTTGGTCCACCTCTCTAACTTTGTTTTCTGTCATCTTTCTACCATCTCTTATCAAAGAAAGGCCCAAAATACTTGAAAATATTTTGATTTAATAAATTTAGTGCTATTTATTTACACATATCTAATCTCTGCATGCAACATTCTTTTTCATACAGCCTGTCTTTCCTTGCATTCAGCACTTGCATATAGTAGGACTGGGCAAGAAGTTGAATCATTTCAATTAATTTGCTATTTGCTTTTTGAAAACATGTAAAAATTCCTAAAACATTAATTGGAAGGTCATGCTTCATGTGGAGATGGACAGAAATAAAAAATGCAACTTGTTTGTAGTTATATAGTTATTATGAAAGTTTCTTCAGTCATTGATGTTGTTTATTATTATTGCACATATATGCTGTATACTGTTAGTGAAGAAACCTGTTTTTGAAAGTTTTACCTTGAGTTCCCATCCACTGAATAAAAGGATTAAAATTATGAATCATCCTTAACAGTGAGAAAATAAATTTGGTCTTTTAGCCATTATCACACAGTCCCAGTATTAAATGATTAAAAGTAAAGTGTTTATTGACCCAGATGTCTATAATGGGACAGCTGTAGCTCAGGGCTGGGAGTTTGCTTGATTCTACCTGACTTGTGATGGTTCTGGATGTCTTTGAGGTCCCACAAACATGACACTGCACAACAACAACCCTGACTGACAGCAACACAACAACAGAGAATGACGCGGAAAGGTCACAATCATTTTTGCAACAAGTCAAAAATTTTCTGAATGGCAAGAAAGCAAAGAGAGAGAGGGAGGGTGTGTGTGTGTGTGTGTATGTTGTTGGTGGTGGGGGGGGTCATTGTTTGTGGGCCAAAACTGCCCCACGCTGCTGTGGCAGGTTAGTTCAACGGGGGAGTCAAACTGAGGTTTAATTTTGCACAGAATGCATCGTCAGTGCTCTGCTGGGCAAAGATCTAAATGGGAGCTTGTTCACTATGGATCTGCAGCAAGGTATTTGAGAAATGTTTGAGTGATGGGGAAACATGATCAGCTAGTAATAAGCTAACTACCTTTGTAGTAAGTAATTCAAGAGGTTGTGACTCCTGTGGTGGCTTAGATTGTTTTATTAGTCAAGGATGACGAAACCATATTTGATTTCATTGTGTTGTTTTTTTATTACCAGGATGTACCTTTTTTTAAAGTTAGTATTGACTCATGTGGCAATAGGGACACAGCTACTCATTGAGTTCAGTCACAGACATTGGAGATAAACTATTTGCTTTGTGTGCCAGCAGTCAAAGTTGAGCTAGTAGTATGTGACTGCCCTTTCTGTGGAAGCCGTGTCAGTCAGGCTATGTAAACATTGCCTATGGCTGTGGCCACAACGGACTCCAGCCTCCTAACTGATTTATATGCCAGCCTAGGACAGTAAAGCTGTTTCCTGGAAGATTGTCACATTCACAGCTGGTTTAAGGTTTCTTATATTGGTCTTACCAGCCAACAAACCAATTAGAAGATTGTTTTGATTTCAACAAGCTGCATTAGACTTTACTAGAGATCAAGTGGAAGAATGTTAAATAGTTTTGCCTGTCAGCAACCAGAAGACTGTGTTTGTGTCTCACATTCAGCTCTAATTTAGACACAATTACCTTCTATTAATTTGTAAGATGATTGGCACGTGTCATAGTTTGAGGATGAGGGACACTGTAATGATGTCAACAATGTGTATTCCGTCACACTTACAGCTGAAACATGCGACTAAACTAGACAAATGTTTATTCATACTTTTAGCTCTTTAAAACAATGTTTGATCTAATTAAATTTAATCAGAGGTGTCACTGTGCCACATTTTCCAACAGCAGCTCATCATGCTGATGAATAGCCCCCCATTATCACTTTCACCACACCAGTGCCTGGTTTTGTCTTTGCAGGAACAAATCTTTCTCTTTTGACAAGTGCTTTGAAACTAAAACCTATCTCTCAACTTGTTTTCTCAATAGAGTGTTTGTCAACAGAAGCTTGGCAATGGAGAAGATTAAATGCTTTGGCTTTGATATGGATTACACCTTAGCAGGTAAGTGCAATACACATTCAGCACAATGCCCACAATGAGTGGGAAAACAAACTGATTATTTATGAATTTTATTGTTGCAGAAATGTACCAATCACAAAGACTTGGGTTTTTTGGAGGAAAAAAGGGCAGATTCAGCTAAACAAAAGACTTAAGACAATCACTACACAGTAACAACAATTATTAGTTCTGTCTGGATCATTCATTTCAAATATTACATATACAGACCATGTTGTTTGTGTGGGAAAGCAGCTCCTCGGTTTACAGAGGTCATCCTTAATTATGCAGATGAGTCCAAAGAAGTGTGTCACTGGAGGTTCAGGTTAAGTTAATTATAATGGTAGCATTATTCAGAATATTCATTCATTGGGCAAGACACTTTACCCACCTTGCCTCCAGTGCTGCTACTCACACTGGTGTATGAATGTGTGTGAATGTTTGGTGGTGGTCGGAGAGGCTGTTAGTGTGGATTGGCAGACACGCTTCCATCAGCCTGCCCCAGGGCAGCTGTGGCTATAAACATAGTTTACCACCACCAGAGTGTGAATCTGTGAGTGCATGAATAATGGATCCATTGTACCCGCTTTGGGTATGCATTAATAGAAAAGCGCTATATAAATCTAATCCATTATTATTATTATTATTATTATTATTATTATTATTATTATTATTATTATTATCTGCATGAAGGATGTTCATATTTTCAATATCCCTTCTACATTTCTTTATTTGAGTACAGCACGATGCAGTCAAAACTGCAGCTTATCGTCCAGTACACACTCTGTAGGCCATTGTGTGACATTTTGAAATCCACAATATCACACATGGATAAGAGAATGTTAAACATAGTTATAAAAAGCCGATTGCACTTCTGTCTTTTTTTCTGACCAGTAACTGAACTAAAATTAGCTTGATTTCTCATACCACTTTGTAGTTTAACTCAGCCCCAGTTTTTAGTCCCCATCTCTAAAAATATATCTTCCCTGACTTTGAGAATCAGGTCACGTTTGTTTGTTGAGTTCACCAGTGATGGCTCCCTTGAGAACGGGGATCACTCGTAGGCCCTCTGTAGCCATTCAGCTCGATCTCTGCTCATAGTGTAGGAGATTTTATGGGCGCTCAGCTGTTGACATGGCTCTCTTTATGGGAGCTCATAACCAAGTGTTAATGTTTGTTTGAAGCCTGGATATCATGTATCTTTGGAAGGTGTTCAGGTTTTGACTACAGACCGGGGGGTCTAGGGAGCTGCCAATCTCATACAACCGCTGGTGTTTAACTGTGGTTCTCTGCGTACATCTCTTTGTTTACAGGGGCCACTGAAAATGTAATGATGCAATATGCACTTCTTTCACACCTCAAACATACTGTAATTTTGGTCAGTGGTTAATTCATTGTGCTAAATCAATATCTGTGATGACCCACTATTATAGCTAGGTGATAGAACCATCTCAAAACAGGGTTGTGATAAAATTTATGTCAATAACAATGACTAATGTAGGACATTTTCACTCAGTGTGGAATGATGAACAGACTATCACATAGAAGAATTAAACAAAGATTTGTCCATGTAAATCTCAGAAGACCATTCACCACACCCACAAATTATGGTTTGAAGTAAAATGACTAATGTAGACATGCCATAAAACACTCTGGTGAGAGTCTGTACTGCGTGTTGGTCTGATTTACATGTGCTGCTTTTGTAGTTTTGTGATAGAATTTGACATAGACACAAACTAGGGCATGATGGTGCATTCACTGCACTTTGTAATCTCAGAAATCTACATCCAGTGTCCACAAACATAGTTAAAACAAGACTTTTTAATTATATTGTTTAAATACATAGGCACAGAATGAAAAGCCTTTGTCATATTAATATTTTGAAGTTTAGCCAGGGAAAAATGCTCTTCAAACTGGCACTCTGATAATTTGTGAAAAATATTAATATTGATCAATATGGAAAAAAAGATTGTAAAAGTATTTTTTGTTCTATTGCCCTAACTATATTTAAAATACAATGTGGATTGTACATTAGAGTGTACAGTCCACATTATAGGCTAAATTCTTCAGTGGCTTAAAATTGGTCAACTACTGAAAGTTTAACCCAAAAATATGTATTTATGTGCAAAGTAGTAGTGAAACAAGGATGCTGAACACACGCTTATTTTTCCAACCGTATATCTGGATCTATTGTTTCATATGACAGTATACAGTTAAAGACATTTATCACGAGCTAAGTAAGCCTATCTGTTTAGCATGTTCAAATGTCTTAAATGCATTAATGTAATAATACTTTTTAGTTTGTCTGGTGTAGTTTAAGCATTATTCTAAAACAGATATTCCTGATTGATAATGATTGGTAAAAAAAAAAAAAACAAACAACAAAAAAACTAGTTTGAGTAACCCTTAAAAATATTGATGCAGGGTAGTATCAATTAGCATATACTTGAGTTTTGAGGAGAATAAAGCAGGTTCAGATAATGAATGAATGAATGAATGAGTTTTGAGGTAGAAAAAAAATGATACAAGTCTCACTTTTAAAAATCCTGCTGAAAAGTAGGGCAAAAAAGTTACTTGGCTGCTGTTATTTCTTGGTACCATGATGCATTCTGGGTCATTTTTTCCCCTCATTCAAATACACATAGGTCAAAGAGTGAATTCTAGCATCAAAGCGCTATCTGCCTTACATTACGAAATACACACATGACATACATTTTGTAATATTGATAGACTAAATCAACACTGGTTCGTCTGTTCTGTGTGTTCTGAAAGGGGGGCACGTATCGGCCTGCAGAAAATGTTGCTCCAACACACATGTAGACACAAATTGCATACAGAGATACGCACAGTTTTGTCCTAGTTTTCCAGCAGACTTTTGGCTGGAATGTGAGTCCCTGAGGCCATGTTTGAGTTTTCTCATTTTTCCACATTATGCTTGGTAGAGTCACACTAATCTGTGACAATGGGCTATATTTGTATAATTGCGCCTACAGATAAATTAAGGCAGTTGAAGTTTTAGCTTCTGACATGGTTTAGATAGGAGGCGTGTGTGTACGAGACACTTTATTTGATTTTAGTTGAGTGGTCTATTAGTAGAAGAGTGCCAGTTGTTTACCTTGTGTGTGAGGGGTGTGCATTACAAGCAGGCCTGAGGTGACCCGACCTATAAACTGTACAGAGACACCACACATCTCAGGAAGCGGAGCAGCGGGAGTATAATTATTCTGGCAACAATCTCATCTGAGATAGAGGGTAACAGATCCCTGAAGCTACGGCCGCCTCTCACCTCTGCCTGAAGTAGAGGCTCGTATCACATGTGGGTCTTTGTGTGCATGTGCTTAATGACACTGTGAGAAATCTGAGAAGGGGCTTACAGCTGGGGAGCACTGACCCCTTTAGAACAGAAATGCAAAAGTCAGAGACTGCATAAATAACACTTTCCAGCCAACCCAGAAAAAGCTTTAATGTCAGGTTTTAATGATATTATGGACCAAAATATGTTGACCTCAAAAAAAAAAAAAAAAAGACATGTCTGCAAATCAGTCCAACCACCACAGCATAAGTACTCATGCATTTCACATAGTAAAGTCTGTCTGGAATTACTCATGAAAGGTATACACTGTAAGTCTTGGGTTTCATGTGTCCATCTAGAGGTTTTTGCAGGGTGCATGTTGTGTATTTTGTTCTGATGTAAAGTGGGTATTTTTTTGTAACATGTTTTCAAAAATAACTCAAGACTTTTCAGCATTATTAGCAGTTTCAGTATTTGTCTTAACTAAGGCTAATAAAGACAGACGGTAAACGAATCATCCCTATGTAATAATCATTGGTCAGCGTCCTCATGATGAGTCTGCCTTTACATCTAGACTTGTCTTACTTGTGGTTTTACCTGATTTTGTGTGCCTTAATTTGTACGTGAATGGCAGGACAACACTGTCCCTAGGCCTAACACATGTAGCAAGTCTTCTAGTGAACTAAAGAGAGACTCATGATCACAAAGGTGACAGAGGGGAAATTGCTCTTAAAATAGGTTTCTTTTGTAGAGTTTCAGAGTTTTAAGAGGACTATACAAGCAGGAAGGAGGAGGGAAGGAACGAAGGAAGGCAGTTTCATTGATGTACTCCACTGCTCTGGGAAAAGAGCCTCTGTTTGCTGGGTGATCACGGGGTGAAGGAGAGGGGTGGGAGGAAGGCTTGAACTGCAAGACATGACATGATTATGATGCTGGAACATTATGCTTTGCACCAAAGCAGTTTCAGACTTGGTTCAGAGCTTAATTCCTAACCATATGTTCACATTTTGACTGCTGACAAACTGATTCTCTCCATTTTGCCAGTTTAGAACCTAGAGCTGCTTCTGTCATGAGTTTGTGGTAGGATTATTAGGAGTATCTAAACCAACTAAGAGTTTGTTACAGCCATTTTAAAACCACACAACTAGTGCTGTTTCTGGTCTATCAAATTTTATAGAGGAAGGAGGAAAAAAATCAGCATTTGAATCCGCAGTTGGCTGCTCAAAGTTGGCACTAGTGTTGCTGGGAATGAGGACATGTAAACAAGCATTTACAGTGATGTAATGATAATAGGATAAGTCTCTATGGTGGCTGTCCAGTCAGAAATGCTTTGTCATTTCTCTCTCACCGTAAAATGTTTACCTTATATATGCTAGGGGTGTAACGGTGCACTTGTTTGTACCAAACCGTTTCGTTGTGGGGCCTTCAATACAATACAGAGTGTACCGAACGAATACATGTAGCCTATGTGAAGAACGCAAACACTCGGGAAGCAGGAACCGCTAGCAACACCCAAGTGCAGGGTTTCCCCTATATACATTCTGCAATGGTGCCGCTGCTGAATTCTCGGCACCGCTACAAAACAACCCAAAAAACAAAGCACTTAATCCTGAAGCCGGGACGTTAATGGGGGGGGTCGGACCAGAAACTGGGTTGGACGTTAGAAGTGTGTTAAGTTTCACTTTCGGTTTTCGGTAGTTACAGGGTGCACCCCCCCTTTCACTGGTCTCCTTCACTGTACTGAAAACATACTGAAAACAAAAAAATTTCAGTACCGTTACACCCCTAATATATGCATGTGGAAAAACTGAATGAATGAAGGTTATAAAACTTATGTTACTGTTCTGTTTTGGCCTGTTGTTTGTTTCTGTTTCAGGGTCTGTGTCCATACAGTAATAAAATCCAACTAATAGGGGGAATATTGACGTAAGGTTCAAAATTCTCTTGTAGATCAACCCAGTACATACATACTGGAGGCCAAATGGCTGAACAGGAAAGGTTAAATAAAAAATAAAAGAAAAACTTTCTGAATGAGAATGAATGAAGCTTTTTTTCCCTTCATCAATTAAACAAACACACCAGTTCATGCATTCATCACAATCAAAACCATGGTGGTTGTTGGAGGCTTTTTGAAATGCTTGGAAATGCAAATTTATCTGGTGGCCCAAACAAACTGTCCTTTGACCCAGCTATGGGTCACAACCCATTCTTTGGTATTCAATAGCCTGTGGAAAAGCAAACTGGTTCTTACAAGGTTTGCAATTTGAACCAACTCCAAACCGGTGAAAACACCTCTCCAGAACTAGCACTAGGTTCACAAATAAGTGGGAGTTTATCTCTCTGTATAACTCGGTATTTTACACAAGTACACATTCTCACAATTTGCAGAGTAGGACACAGATGTTTTCCTGTTTGCCTCATCAGCCAATATTTCTTCCCCTCCAGAGGCCTCCCACAGCCCCACTGTGAGTGTAGAAAACAGGCAACAACACAAGCACATTCTTGGTTTCGTATTTATAACGTCTGACATATTCTCATCCCAGTGTCAGATAACAGTTTAATCCACTGCCAGCCTTTCAGAGCCCAGCATCCCTCTGTGTTTTTAGTGACAGGGTGCAGACTTCCCCATCTTGGCAGGGCTCATTAGAGCTGCTGCTGAAAGTTGAGTGATTGAGTCATTTTCACACCTGATCCTGTTTCTATGTGGCTTTACGTGCAGAACATCCAGGTCTTTGTTGATCCTGTGGATGGTGAAGGGCAGTGTGTCTGTCTGTGTGAGTGAGTACGAGGGTCCTCAGGTTACTGAAGAGTGAGAACACGCTGTTGTCAACATACTGAGGCAGCACCAAGGAGTCTTAAGTGGATGTGGTTGCTGCATGTTCATGTTGTGTAATATGAGTGAACTCCACAGACTCTATGTTGCCCCTAATGAAACTTTGTTTACTGTGTAATCTCAGCTTCAGTGTACATTGTGGTGATTACATTACGTCCATGTGATGTGTGACCTCTGACAAACCCTCATACCAGTTAGCAGGATAAGAGCTGGTAACTGTCTGTTTGGTGTAGATGGACTTGTTACAAAACACTCTGTGGAATTGCTAATGAAGACATTTGGTTTGATGTTTTTATTTATGAACAGATAACATGTGGTTTCACACCTGACTAATTTGTTCATTAACTAATGTCTTATTAAAGGTAATTGCAATGGCCTAAAGGAAGAAAAAAATGGCAAGTTGTCTTTGGTCATCATTGAAGCTACTTGGAAATGTTTGGTTGCTATGACTTGATCCAGTAGGTACTTTCAGTGATCTATCAGGTATTAGGGTTAGGGTTAGGGTTAGGGTTAAGGCTATCCCTAGTCTGGCGCATAGGAAGTAGTCTGCTGGAATAATCTAGAAACGTTTTGTTATGCGATGTGACACAACAACAACCTCTAAGCTGAAACTACACATTGAAAATACCAAGTTGTGACAAACAGTTTCACTCTGCAGTGAGGCACATCTGCATGTTTCTATGTTTTTACGCTTTTCTTTTGCATATATTTACTCATCTCAGTGATAGGGTTTGCATCTCTATTTGCAAATGTTTCACCAAAACAAGTTCCTCTTCATGTTGTTTTGCAAAGGTGCTGTTGCAACCTAATCTTAGCAAAGAAGATCCACAGAAGAATCATTTCCTGTTGCTGTGTAATAGTGGTTTCTTCAACTGTCCTTTCTGTCTAGAAGACTATTGACTGACTGTCTCATTCATTCCAAAGGGAGAAATGAAAGTGATATGAGCTTATGATTGATTCTTACTTCCCAGAGTCATCCATGTAGATATTGGACCCATTTTTCACAAGCTGTAAATCTTCTAAACGTTTTGACATTAAAAATGTGTTTGTCAAAGACACAGAATAGGAGAATATTGCCTTTATTTGAGACTTCTTTTGTCTCAAGAACACATTCTGTAAGATTAGTGGGAAAGTAATGCAAAGGTTGATTATGATCAAATAATGATATAGCCTAATAGTTTTGTTTTTGAAAGACACATGCATATTACAAAGTAGGTAGTTTACCAATGTGAAGATTTATATGGAGCAAATATACAAATGTACTGATCCTGGTGCAAACATTTAATAATCAGTTAAGCTTTATTTACATTGAAATATCCTCACTTTGCAACTATAACAGTTTTACACACTCTTACTCCAAATATTCACCTGATCTACTTTGCCATGCGTGTTGTAAAATGTGCTAAAGTTTGTCCTTTCTAGTTGGCTATTTCTTTCTGACCTCTGCAACAGTTCAGTAGGATTTAGGTCAGGCCATTCCAGCATAGACAACACTCTAGGTAACTGTTTTGTCTTTAAATAACCCTCACAGACCTTGGATGTGTGTTTCAGGTCATTGCCTCGTTGCAGGTGAAGTTGTTGAAGTATATAACGGTAGTCATGCCTAGAATCTATACTGAACCATCAAACTATTAAAACTGTGTCATTGTTTTGAATGCATTCAGTCAATCATACTGTCTAAGGTATGTAACCTACATATGTGTGATGAGTTAGTACATTCTCCAAACTTGTTGCAAACAGAATCTCGTAAAGTAGAACTATTTCATTCAGAATGTACACTTATTGCCTCAGGGGACAGTTGGATGAATATTTAGCTTTTTGTAGCAATATCTGTACATTTCTACATTTATTTGGACAACATAATTAGTTATATGTAGTTGTTGCATAGTAATATTAGGAACATCCATGTGTTTCTCAAAGACAGTGAAAGACTGTGTGTCCAAACACTTGACAGGCACTGCAGATTATTTTACTCTTACTCATCATCATCATCCATCTACACTAAATTCTCAACCCTAGTAGACAGGAGGTGGACGGTTTCATACCATCAGCGCAGTGTTTGTTGCATCATCTTTATGTCTTTAAATATTTGGTTTAATGCTTCTTTAGACCCTTGTGGTGTTCACCAGTTTTTACTCAGATAATTAAACTGCCTGATACATGTCAAACCAAACTGTACGTCAAAACCAAAATCTGTGACTTCTCAGACTATTTTCATCCCATACTGAAATGTGTGTATGCTCATTTAATTTCTAGTGTACAAGTCACCAGAGTATGAGTCGCTGGGCTTCGAGCTCACCGTGGAGCGGCTGGTTTCCATTGGTTACCCCCAGGAGCTGCTCAGCTTCGTCTATGATCCATCCTTCCCCACCAGGTCAGACCAGTCACACCTCTCAACACACAGGCGTCATGAGGTTTTAATGTAATGGGCGTCAGGTTAATGGATAACCTCTGCTTTTACCGCATCATCTCTGGTTCATCTCCTGCTGTCAATATAAAGTCTTGGTATTTGGTTCACCCATCTTAACTTCAAGATGATGAATGAATATGTTGAAAGTTAGTGCATGGTTTATCCTAAAAGTACTGAAACTTTGTCAGAAATGGTCAGAATGGGGAATGATCAAGAGCTGTATTATTCTTATTCTTATTCTTATTCTTATTCTTATTCTTATTCTTATTCTTATTCTTATTCTTATTCTTATTCTTATTCTTATTCTTATTCTTGTTCTTATTCTTTTTCTAAAACAATTTCTTTTACTTTCAGAGGCCTTGTGTTTGACACCATGTATGGAAACTTGTTAAAGGTTGATGCCTATGGTAATATACTGGTCTGTGTCCATGGATTCAACTTCCTACGAGGGTCAGCCCCCCATTCTTTCTTTATAGAATAACATTATATATTCAATGAATATTCAGCTCTAATCTGGTCAGAGGATTTAATCTTTGTTTTCTTTCAGTCCTGAGATTCGTGAGAGGTACCCAAACAAGTTCATCCAGAGAGATGATACCGAGCGCTTTTATATCCTAAACACACTCTTCAACCTCCCAGGTAAGATGTCTGAACACCAAGAAGACTGAAAAGAAATGTTATCACTCATAATAGATCTTTGTCCCAGTCAAATGCCAAATATTGAGCGTCACAGATGCAAGTCTGGTCAAGATGAGTCTGATCTGGCTTTTCCTGTATTAACAGCTCTTATCTCACTCTTAACTTCATAGAAACCTACCTCTTCGCTTGCCTAGTGGATTTTTTCTCCAACTGTGACAGATATACGAGGTAAGAAGACTGTTCTATACAATATGTGTCATGCAACAAGTTTCTGGGCACCGCATGGTGACACAAAGACAGTTGCAAGCCAAACTGGGTCAAGAGCAAGCCCTGCTGCATGGGAGGGTCCAGGTGTCTCATCTGCTAATCTCAGCTAATTGTCCTCAAATGGAAATGAAAGGGGAGTCAAAGAACCCTCCTTTTCTCTTGTTGTTTTGTAACAATGATTGATTAATCTCTTTAACTAATTGTAGAAAAGCATGGATTCTTATCAGAATATGAACAGAAATTAAAAAATACCATACTAACTATTTACAGATGAAGTAATAATCTTTTTGTAATACGGAAATAGAGTGGCCTGTAAATTTGATGAGAATGTAATCTGGAATGGCTGCATGTCCTTTGTCCTCTGAAACCTGGTTGTTGGTCTTTTAGGGGGAGAATGCTTTCCTGTTTGGCTGGGGACCCCTCCAACAAGGGAAGGCTATCCCATTTAAAAGCAAACAAAAAACAAATGTCATGTTTTTGAAAAAGTTTGGTAAAGATGTGGCCTGGCCAACGGCTATGTACGTGTGTGTCTCTGCTCCTCCTCCTCAGCTGTGAAACTGGCTTCAAAGATGGCGACTTATTCATGTCCTATAAGAGCATGTTCCAGGATGTCCGCGATGCTGTCGACTGGGTCCACTTCAAGGTACCATTGGCATTATCCAGTGTGGCATTGTATTTGTACTTAAATAATGTGAATATGACATTTTGAGCACAGAAAAATAATCATACTGCATACCTGGGTTTTATTTATTCAGTTTAAAGTGGTGCTGGATGATAAAACAGTCAAAATTGGGTTGGCATTTGAAACAGCACATTGAGTGTACCTCAGAAATTCTGAATTCTCTATTATTTGGAACTGGAAAATGTTCCAACAAATGTAAGGTTGCATTCCAGGGCACCTCAATCATCAATACAATACTGTACATGTTACAGAGCACACTGCAGAAAAACACACAGAATACATACACCCATCTTCATCTGCTTATCTGGGTCCGGGTCGAAGGGGCCCAGACTTCCCTCTCCCTGGCCACCTTCTCTAGTTCCTCTGGGGGGATTCCAAGGTGTTCCTAGGCCAGCCGAGAGATGTAATCCCTCCAGTGTGTCATGGGTCTGCCCTGGGGTCTCCTCCCGGTTGGATATACCTGGAACACCTTACCAGGGAGAGACATAGAATACATTAAACACAGTAAAGTACAACAGAATGTTAAGCGTACAAATAAAGTACACTTCACGTAATTTGAGTAAGTGATGACTCAGATCCTGAGTACAGTTCTGAGATATCTCAGTAGCAACAATTGCCATGTGAACCATAGCCTCACCAATTCTATTATTTACTTACTAATACCAGTCTCCTGCCTAATCCTCTTTAAAAAGGAATGTTGAAATGTGTTATAATTAGATTTCGATGCAGTTTTTGACTGTCATAGTATGCGATAGTATGTGCTGAACCAGAAGTAACATCACTAAAACATAATGAAACACAGGACATGTTTTGAGGAATTGGCACCATTTGACTAAAGTTGAATTACAGTCTTCAGAGCCAGTATCACTGCTGCTCTGTATGAGCCACAGCTAAATGCCATGACTCTTCACATGCTCTGCATGGGATGCAACTAATGACAGTTGCTAAGTGTGTTGATTTGTGTTGATTTTATGGATGTAAAAGTGCACCATCTATTCAAATCCAGACAGTCTGTTAAATTTAGTTTCCTCATACCTCTTTACAGGGCACTCTCAAGGAAAAGACGGTTGAGAACTTGGAGAAGTATGTGGTGAAGGATGTAAGTCATTTGTATTCATCAAAGCTGCTGCACAGGCACACCCAGTCCCACAAATTCTTGTTTTGCTCGAGATGCCTAGAGCTTAAGTCCTCGTCTTTTGTGTGTGTCTGTTCCCACCAGGGAAAGCTGCCTCTTCTCCTCAGCCGAATGAATGAAGTTGCCAAGGTCTTCTTGGCTACCAACAGTGACTACAAATACACTGATGTGAGTACAGGCATGTGGTTAAGACAGAGGCCTCACTATTTAGCTGGAAATAGTCTTGCAATTGCAGTGTAAGGCAAATGGTGATGAGTTAAGTCTGTAGAATCATTTGAAAACATGTTTCAGTATTTCACTGTGAGTCTGTGCTGTGTGTTCACAGAAAATCATGACCTACCTGTTTGACTTCCCCCATGGCCCTAAGGTGAATTCATCTATTTTTCAGCCTTTCATTAACCCGCATTGCAAATGTGTTGAACACACAGGTGCAGGTGGAATACATTTTTAATGTTTGTGTGTTCACATCCACCACAGCCTGGCACATCCCACCGACCTTGGCAGTCCTACTTTGATCTGATTCTGGTAGACGCCAGGAAGCCTTTGTTCTTTGGTGAGGGTACTGTGCTCAGACAAGTCGACACGGTGAGCAGGCACTGAGCACACATCTCTGACAGGAAATGACATTTCTAATAGCTGTACTGCACACTCAACTGTCAAGGCTTATTGCAGCCCATTCAGATGTCATCATTTCTACCTATTTCCAACAGTGTTCAGATCTATGCATATACACGTTTTAAACGCCTATGACAAAATGTCTTGGCAGTACAATGTAATAATTATGATGGAAATTTGACACTTGAAGTCTTACAAGTAAAAGTGAAAGTAAATGATGACTTATTTATTTGGTGTTGATTTGTGTATATAACATAAGCAGACAAAAGCATTTATAGCCCATGATATTCTACGATTCTTGTCCTTAGATTTTAAAATACGGAAAACAACACATACATAAGAACTGTACAAAAACACAAACTGAATTGCAAGTACAAGCAGAACAATGCATGGACAAGTGAAATACAATAAAACCAGTGACAGTAAGAGTCTAATATCACACCCTGAGGATATACATGATGTATTTTGTTTCAGTTACACTGGGTTTAAACTTTGGAAGAAGAGTCCACAATGCCCCTTTATTTCAGTATTTATTTATAGTTGAAAATAAACATGCATGCAGTTGGAACCTCTATGTGAAGTGAGAAACTAAAAGCAAAAGCTTGTTAACCATATTTAAGCTCATCACCTTGTTTTAAAAAACACTCCATTCATTTTTGTGACATTAAACCTTGCAATGCTGTGCTTTTACTAATAAAATATAATTATTTCAGACGACGGGGCGTCTAAAGATAGGAACCTACACAGGACCTCTGCAGCACGGTATTGTCTACTCTGGAGGTACGTTGGTTATTTCTCCAGCCATCCAATCTTTTGTAACTGCTGGAATTGATAGGATTGATTCATTTTGATGTTGCACTGTCCCTGTCCACCAGGTTCCTCGGACATCGTGTGTGACTTGCTGGGGGCCAAGGGGAAGGACATCGTCTACATCGGGGACCATATCTTCGGAGACATCCTCAAATCCAAGAAACGTCAGGGGTGGAGGACGTTTCTGGTGATTCCTGAGCTAGCCCAGGAGCTGCACGTCTGGACCGACAAGAGCTGTGAGTCTGTGTTTCTATTCACAAATGTGTGTATGTGCCAGGGCTGGGCAGTGCCACACCTTCTTTAGAATCAAGAAACTTTATTATCCCCGAGGGGCAATTCTCTGTGCAGCCAGCAGTAAAACACTGACAAAGCATAGCACATGCACACAACATAACAGTTCATAAAAACACAGTTCAGACCATTTAAATACAGTAATTAAATTATAAAGTGCTATTCAAAATGTCATTGGCTCTAGGAACAAAGAAGTTTTTATGTCTGATTGTCCTGCATTTAGGCAAACTAAACCTTCGCCCTGACGGGAACAGCTTGAACTCTAATTTGACAGAGTGGTTGGGGTTGGCCAGGATCTGCTCTGCTTCCTTCAGGGCTCGAGCCCTGTGTGGAGTGTGGAAGTCATTTAGATTCACATTGGCAATTTTGCAACACAGTTTCACAGCACTCTGCAGTCTAAATTAACTTGTAGGTGTGATTATATTTTTTCAAACAAGGCACAGAATGAGATGTTTTTGTTAATACAGATAGAATTCGATGCGGCATTTTGCAACTTTTTTGTGCCAGTGTTTGCATCTGTGTTATCACTATCAGTTTCATAATGAACTGAAAGTATTTCTGCACTTCTCATAATGAATATGAAATTATAGAACATTATGTTTTGAGTCATTGCTTTTGCAAAACCATCTGTACAAAAAAAGAATTACTGCTCAGTCAGGCATCTGTAACCACAACAGCTGAATTACCACAGTGATCTGAACGGCAGATGGGCAGAAAAAAAACACCTGACACAAACAGATGGACAAACCGCAGTTTAGAAAAAAACATTTGTAGTGCTGACAGATTTTAATAGACTCAATATTCTAGCAACCTTCATTTTAATATTTCTCTCTGTAAAATACTGTAGTTACACCCTCCCTCATCCTGATTAAAGGTCTGTATGATTTGGGGTAATTTATGGTGAATCTGATCACAGATATTATACTCAATAGTTAGAATAAATTATTTTTGGTGTTTTCTCATCAGAAAAATAAGCTTTGTCATGTTTTCCTATTGTCGAATGAGTTTTTTATGTCAGCCTCTTCAATCATGTAGTCCACACTGTCCTTACAGCAGCTGTGAACAGTCTGTCTGTCCTTTAGCTCTTTTTTAGAATCTGGTATTTGCTATAAAGGTTCTTTACTGTCATGTATTTTGTTTTATTGTGCACCACAGTTACTATCCCCTTAACCAACCAGATTAACCACATGTACTACAACAAGAAAAGCACTCGGAGAGTGCAGACCTGCACCAAGACAGACACCCCCCCCCCTTGTGCCAGTATCAACATTTCCTGAAAATTTTGTGAAAATCTGTCCATAACTTTTTGAGTTATCTTGCTAACAAACAAACAAACACGCAAACAAACAAACACACACGCACACACGCATTATTTTACTTTTTTTTGGTATATTTTGTGGCACCACCAAGGAACTAACAAAACACCCCAGAGCACATTTACCTCCTTTGCAGAATGATAGTGGAGGTTGCCAGAACTGTGACTGTAACAATGTTGAAGTGTAGAGAAAGGTCAAGATATGCAAGACTAGACTTGAGGTAAAAGTTATCTGTGTAGTCTGGTTAGCTCTTAGATGTGATTGCTACAACAGTGCATTTGCAAAATAGTGTTGGAACAGAGGTTGCATTTGGTGGAAAACATGTGCATGAGACAGTACTTCATGGCCTTAAAATGAAAAACCCTGTTCAACAAAACCACACATGAAAAGACATGTTTGTGTCAGAAGTTGCCATTTTACTTGCAGCAAGTCAGACTGGTTGAAATCTATAACTTCACTCGTAGATGCCCAGACCTTTAAAATAAATATTACTGTAACAGGAAAGTTTCAGCAAACACCTGTCTGCAAACAACAGCTACAGTGTTTTCAAAAAAACCAAAAGAACAGTATATAGGCACAATGGGATAATATGATACACAAATCAATGAGTACAAAGTCCACACCTGATACTAGATAGGCACAGATAGATAGATAGATAGATAGATAGATAGATAGATAGATAGATAGATAGATAGATAGATAGATAGATAGATAGATAGATAGATAGATAGATAGATAGATAGATAGATAGATAAGCTTCATTACAGACTCATGGTCCGCACACACTAAAAAGCTAACAGATAAACACAAACACAATAAAAAATAACCTCTATACTTTCAAGAGGCAGTCATACCAGTGTTTCCAGGACTGTGATGTGTAACGTACAGCACTATATGCAAGATTAGTCAACAATAAAATTACAGTCAGCCCCTGGAAACTGGTCTTTTTATAGTTCACCCACAAATGTGCTGTGTACAGAGGGGTGCAGTACGCTCTAAACAGAGTCCATTTCACTTCTACAGAACAAGAGGAGAATTTCCGTGACATAGATTCACCCTCGTGTCCTTTTATGTTTTCTAGCGTTATTCGAGGAACTGCAGGGCCTGGACATTTTCCTGGCAGAACTCTACAAGTGAGTAATGTGACCTCTGGCCTCTCTTCCACACACCACACCTCCCTCCCCATTACCATCTCGAGCACCAATTCTGCTGCTCTTTGCTCTCAGCAGTTGCAGCGTCTGTTTGCATTCACGTGAGAGCAACCGGGTCAATAGGGTAAAGTCTAAAGGGTCGGCTGTTGCAGGCCGCCTGATAACCGGGTTCACTGACGTTATTTATAGCCTGGCACAACTCTGTGTTGCGCCACATCTTTGACACATCACCTTTCAGCAGACTGATATCAATATCCTTCCCTCCCCCATGTCCTCTTATCCTTGTCGTCTTTCTCGCCGTCCTTCCTCAGGCATCTGGACAGCAGCAGCAACGAAAGGCCAGACATCAGCACTATTCAGAGAAGAGTCAAGGTACGGTTTCTATCTGCTCTGTTTCTATGACAACAGAGGACCTGTCCGCTTGCCGTTAACACTCACAATGTGTTGATGACCTAGTTATCAGTGCCCACATATACAGTATGTTTCATGTGCCCACTTTAGTCTAATCATTTACGTCAAGAATGATTAACTGATCCTGTTGTGAAAAATATCTCCAACACTATCTAGCGGTATGAATGAAAAACCACACCCAACAGGAAACAGAAGGCACTGATTACGGTTGGATTAGTAAATCTTTAAAAATAGATCCTCACATTATTGTGTCATGTCATGTTGCTCATGCTGTTGGTATGAGCAACATGACACGGTAGGCAACATTAATGCAGTCGCTCACAGTAATGAGACAAACCAGAGCCAGAGCAGATGGTATCAAGCTCTTTGAAATCTTCAGTTGTATATGTAGAATGTTTCTGGAGCAGGAATTCCATTGTCGTCCTGGAGGCCCAAAGAGAAACCCCTGAAGAACTGAGAAACCGCAGACTTCAGGCTGGTCATGGGTGAACTGTTGAATAGGATGGAGGATGCTGTGGAGTTCATGAGTAACACTGGGAATTGATCCAAACAAACCATAAACACCAAAAACACTGCACAACTGATCCATCCAAGTATTCCCTAGATGCCCTATACAGTAGATACTAACTTCAGTTAATTGTTTGTAAAAGTAGAAAATAAAGTATTTGCAGCCCAATTAGACCAGGCCACACCAGTAAAATAGTAGCATACCAGCCAATAAATTATGACAGCTCAGAACTTTCATGAGAACATGAAAATGTTTATAAATACAAGCTTTAAAACTTAAAAAAGATGTGAATAACATGAACAACCTGAAATTTCTTAAAGGGATCATATTTTGCTAAACCCACTTTTATTAGTCTTTGGTACATTTATTTGTGTATTTGGACCCTAGTAGTTCAAAAAGTTTGAATTTGAACCCTCCACGTGCTGCAAAACTATCTTTATATTCATTTTGGCAAAAATCGAGTGGATTTCTACAACCTGTTTAATTCCTTCTTAATTTGTTACTTCTATAACTAGTTACATCACAACATTTGCACATATAAGGTCAAGACGTCTGACGAACATTTCTCTGAGTACACCATAATTGTTTGACCTTTCTAGTGTCATTACTCAAAAATAGAGTTGAAGATGGACCTGTGGAGTTTAATTAATGAAGAATTCAGACCCAAACATAGCATTTACAGTTTATGTAGACCACAGGGAAATGTTTTAAAATGCATAATTCCATTAAAAAAAAAAAAAAAAAAAAGCAAAATATCACTCCTTTAAGAAATACAAGAGCAATTTATTTATTTATTTATTTTTAATTTTAGACCAGCCTGTTTATTGAGTTAGGGTCTCTGCCTTACAGAGTTGGAGTTGGATGACCCTACTTCAACAGGAATAAAACTAGAAACTCTTCCTTGTGCAGTGGGTCTGATTAATCTGCACATGAACGTTTATTTTATATTATTGCACTCTGTATATTGTGTGTACTGGAAACATTTCCGTACTTTTTTCGTCCATGCTGTTTCTTATCTTGTGCCTCAGACTGCAGTCTGGGATAATCAAATGACTCAACTAAACCAGTTTTGTAAACATTATTCTCACCAGTGTCTCCTTCCTTCCCTTCAGAAAGTCACACATGATATGGACATGTGCTATGGCATGATGGGTAGCCTATTCCGCAGCGGATCCCGGCAGACCCTCTTTGCTTCCCAAGTCATGCGTTATGCTGACCTGTACGCAGCGTCCTTCATCAACTTGCTGTACTACCCTTTCAGCTACCTCTTCAGAGCTGCACATGTACTGGTAAGTATCTGGAAGGAAAGGCAGTGAGTGTAATGTTTTTGCATAGTCAGATCTACTTTATGTCCACACTTGGATTAGGGTCTGACTAAACCTATCATCGTTGTGAAATCCTGCTCGTATTTCATTGTATTAATCATAGTTGTCAAGAGCGGCACAAAGCCAGGACTGCAGTGGTGGAACATTTGCATGTGGGAGGCGAGCCCTGGCATTTAAAAGGCTAAAACCTCACAGAAGACAACACCAAACAGGCCTGTCTTTAGTACAGACCTTATCTTCATCAGGTTGTTGTTTGACATAAAGAGGGGGAAACTTTTGGATAATGATGGGCTTATTCCCACACACTATTTTTTGTGACCCAGTGATTGGGTCTGATTAAATAAGAGGTCTCGGTCTAGGTGGAACTGAACCACAGATTGGTTTGTGTACACTTTTTGTGATATTCAGAATAATTACAGGAAGTGACACAAAGCTATTGGTGCCAAAAAAAAACAAACAAACAGGAAAACAAATGCAAGATGAAAGAAGCTGAAAATTAGCCAAAGTAACAATGTGCCAAAGACCGAAGCAGAACATGTAGATGATGACAACAGAACAAAGGCGCATCATGCAGAATCATTTTGTCTCCTCCCTGAATTGCAGTTTGAAACCACATATGGTGTAAAAGAAACCCAACAAAAACATGAGCCTTGGCTTGTGGAACCTTGTGTTTACCTTGACATTTTTCTCCTGGTTTTCCACTATTTTTTAACAAATGGAGAGGACAAACATCCTAATGTGTAAATGATGTCTGGATTCCATTTCAGATAAGCTTTTTATATACATTACAGCATCAGGATAGTTCACACTTTAAAAAACAATGAACAGAACCTTGTTTTTTTTTTATATATTGTTTTGGTGCAGGTAAATGACTGTGCAGTAAGGGTGTTTTGACTTTAGCTACAGATATTTTCAGAAATATTTTTTGAAACCAGAGAAGGTAAACTCTATAATATACGTATGTTATGTCAGTAACTTTTATCGTAACTTCTTTGAAAGTTACAGTGAAACAGTGTCAAAAATGTAAAGAGTGAACTGTTGAAACCACATTGAACTGACTTTTAAATTCTAGGAAAAGGAATCAGGTATGATGAGTATGTGGGGTTGTGGAACATGTTAGTCCCCACTCAAAGTCTTCCTGCCTTCTCTTATTTCATGTCCTTGTCCCGTCCTTCGTTCTCTGCAGATGCCCCATGAGTCGACGGTGGAACACACTCACGTCGACATCGATGCAGAATCGCCGCTGGCAACGCGCAACCGCAGCCACTGCAGTGACTGCAAGGACCTGGACTGCAAACGCAACCAGCTGACCCGCTCCTTTAGCGAGATCAAACCTCCCAACCTGTTCCCCCAGACTCCCCAGGAGATCACCCACTGCCACGATGAGGATGATGATGAGGAGGAAGAGGAAGAGGAGGAGGAGGAGGAGGAGGAATAAGCTAGACTCTGAGTAGAAACAGGGCCATGTTCCTTGTACTTTTTTCCCCCAGTAGAATCGTATAGTGATCTCCCTCAAAGTGAAGCAGGGACGAAAAACATCTCCAGTGTGTGTGGGTGTGTATATGTCAATACTGTATGTGTGGATGCACACACACACACACACACACACACACACACACACACACACACACACACACACACACACACACACACACACACTAGAGACTTTTACAGAAAGTGTAAAGGACCAGTATCGAGGCAGATCATATGACTCTCAGATGACTGTATGCATGCTCGGTCCTCTAAACCCGACCTTTCTACAGTAGCTTCACTTTAAGAAAACATGTAATGCTTTTTTTTTAAAAATTGATTTGACTTGATTTGTGTATTATTTGTTTTTTCAGACAGACATGCATCAGACCCAAGGGTGGATCACACCATCACATTTACTCAGTAATCCATCAGACAATTGTGCACATTATTATCAAACACTTTTTAGTTGCAATACACACATTAAAGCCGCAGATTTGCTTTTTTTTATGCAACTTGGGAACAACATTCACTGTTTCATTTATTTTGTTCAACTTGCCTGTTTTCTTGTCATTCACAAGGAGTAACTCGTATGTGAGGGAAGGAAGTATGTGTGTCTCTGTGCATGTGTATCTGCCAAAGTAGACTCACTCAGACTCTGTAGCATCCTGAGTGACGCTAAGATAAGGAAACCGAAGCACAATCCGGCGTCGAGCTGATCACTGACTGCGTACTTTTTTTTTTTTTGGAAGTTGTGAGTAGAGAGAATGTTGTGGTACATGAGTGGTTTTTGAGCTGACATTTTGAAAAGTGTTACCAGGCAACACTGAGGACAGAGTTCTGTAACTGTACATTATGCTGATAGTCTCTATGACAACATACAGTAATGTTTCTGTAAATAGCTGTCAGGTGAACGGGCCACACGCAGCTAACATGCAGTATTTTGTCAGCTTGGTTGGTCAGGCAGATGAAACTTGAGTATTTCATTTCAAAACCGTTTGTTTTTGTGTTTGTGTCGCAGGTAGAGGGGCCGTTTTTATGAGCTCTGTAGAGGTTTTAAGAAGTGTGATGTGTGATTTTGTGAGTATAAGGAAATGGATGTTTAGGTGTATCTGGCTTCCGTCTGCGATAAGCTCCTTTTTAGCGCATCTCTCTGGTTTTGGTGCTCGGCTGGGATTACTGCCTGATTACTGACACTGATCCACAGGCGCTGGCTTTGTCCTCAGCAAGAGGAAACTATTGGACAGAGTGTATGTGAATGCACAGTATTTCTTCTGATCGACCTCTGAGCACTGTGATGTCATCATTTGGGAACTTTTGAGTTTTACAGGCCAACAAAAGACAAGATAATTGAACTTCACCTCAGTATGACAGAGATATGCTATGTGTATGTGTTAAAGTGCATCAGTGTTGGGTTGCAGATAAGGTTGGCTGGGATATTTTAGTGATTGTGGTTATTTCATTTAAAAAAAAAAAAACATTCAGTGAGTTGACCTCCCCACCCCCACCCCTGTTAGTATTTTGTCCTGATATGTTGTAAACATCTTGTGCGTGTTGGATTGGCCTTTATTCTGGGCCACAAAAGGGAAGGAAAACTGTCTGCTTTTTGCATATTTTGAGTTTGGCTTGATGTGAAGTGGAGAAAGATGTTCATTTGCAACTCTGTGTGACGACTCTTTGGACAGAACCGTGTTGAATATTATAAAAACATATTAGACCTGTTTGTTATCTTTGTTTTTATATACAAATGAGATATTTGTATTCTTAATTTTTTTGTTTATTAAACATATATTAACTGGATATGCTACATGGGGCAGCTGCGTTGCTAATAAGAAATAGGTGTCTTTTCTTTGCATAATTTGCCTATGCATGTGAAAGTAACAAGCATATCTGTTCTGCCTGGGTTATGGCAACATTGGTTTTTCTTCTGTGTGGACTGCATCATTTTCAGAAGGAAGCTTATATGTCATTGTAGTTTACACAGCGGAAAATAACTGTACAAAAAAGCCTACAATGAAGGGAAACAGCATGTTAAGTACTGTAACAAAGAAGTTACATGTAATCAACACCATAGGAGTTATTTTTATTTTTTTATGCTAGTCTTTTTTAACGGTCTTGGTTTACAGAAGTGTAAATAGACCTTTCCATTTCCTTTCCTTGTTATTTCCCCCTAAAAAAAAAACAAAACTTATTTGTTAACTTTGAAAATACAACAGAAATTTGTCGCTCAGACTGTGAACTAGGCAAGGTCTGGTGAACAGGTTATAGCGTTATATCGTAGTACGGTTTGATCCATTACTGTGATTCCCAGAATGCATTAGCATTAACACAAGGTGCCAAAACAAGACACCTTCCATTTTCTAAATTACAATGTTTTTTAGTTTTATGTTATGTTCCTCTGAAAAGTGTTTGTTTGTTTCCTAAATTCATCTTACAAACTGTATAATAATAAAAAAATGACATAAAAATGTAGAATAAAGATAGTTTTTCATAACATGGTGTTGTTTTGTTGAGGAGCTGCTGTGGATATGTACAGTTTGTGTGTGTGTGTGTGTGTGTGTGTTGTGGTTCCAAGCAGCTGAAAGGGGATTGTTTGCTTGGTGAAAGTAAATGGTCGGCTGGGCCCAGTGTTAAAACATGTAGACTTTAATTATGTCTGTGTTATTGATTCATGAATTCATTAACCTTTTACGGTTTGACACATGCATACAACATTGCGTACATTTATGCAGTATGAAGGAGTGAGAGCAACAGCAGAACCTCCTGATTCAGCATTTTGCCTCAGTCCAACCTGCAGAGACAGTCATGGAAAAAAATATTAGACCATCAAAAGTCATCAAAAACAATGGTTATGCAATCAAGTACTACCTCCTGTGTGTATCATGTGACTAAAACAGACAGAAAAGAAAACGTGGCATCTAAAAGCACTGTTTTTGTCAGTACAATGCCATAGCTATTGATGTAAGAACTTTTAAGTGATTTTGGTTTTTATCAAGAAAACATGGAAAATAGCTAAATATTAGCTCCGGAATCAAACTCATGAGCTATTTTGTTGTTATCATTATATTTGTCCAAACAAATGTACCTTTAGTAGGACCAGGCATTAAAATGAACAAGAAATTGAAGAAAACAAGCGGTGGTCTAATAATTTTTTTTTTCCGTGACTGTAATAAATGAGAAAAAAATAAATAAATAAATAATGGACTTAATCCTTAGTGTTAAAATAATGCTTCTAAGTATATCCTGTGGCTCTATCAGCTGCTGTTTTTTTTATGATACAGGATTTAGATTTTTTTTATGGGTTTAACTGTTAACAAGTACATTTTATATGAAGACTAAAATGTAGATGTATTTATTTCTAAAAGCTTTTCAAATGTCATTCAACTAAAACCTTCAGCAGTAGCAGAACTCAAAGGGAACATCATCAAATTAAGCACATTCACCCACAAACTGTCAGTCTGTTAATCATTCACTTTTTTATTAAACCACCAGCTGGAGGGGGTAAAGGGAATGTGGTCCTCAGGTAGAAGCAGAATGGACAGCACATGGGTACAGTAGCAGCACTGTGACAGGACAGAACATCAGTTAAAATAAAAACAGGCCTGCAAAGCATTCACGTGACGGTAGGATGATGGTCTGTGTTTAGCAAAGAGAGTGAAGGTGACTGTGTGTATGTGTGTTTCCTGTTGTGTGTGTTCGAAGCCATTCTATCAGGCACTGGGAAGCAGAGAACGAATATCACAGGCACAATGTTAACAATGGAATGGTTTCTTCATCTCTGGAGTGATTGTCCCTGCAGAGCACAAGTGGATCTGCTGCATAGGAGCACTTTCAAGTAAACATGAAGAGAAAAGAGTGGCAAACAATGCAGATGTACTCTAGGTCGGGTTATACAAGAAGGACGCCCTCATGTTTGTCCATGTGTGCTGTGTTCAGATACTGTGAAACACACACACACACCCCTACACACACACACACACACACACACACACTCAGAGTTACATGAGGAAACAGTGACCATCAGTGGACACAATCTGCAACTGAATATGAAGAGATTCAACTCCAGGACATGACTGTGCTGTAATGTGCATACATGTACAGACGTGCAAGTGAAATGAAAATAATCTTAAAGTTAATGAGTAAAAATCTACACGTCTATAAAATGAAATAAGAAGAATTTTACTACATAAGATTCACTGAACATTTCAAGAACAGAAATTATCCTAAGGCTCATTCCTGACTTTATGAGGTAAAATAAACATGGGGAAAATATACAGGAAAAAAAATGCATGAACATGATTACCAAGTCTGGAAATACACTTACTTTAGTTTTTACTAAGAATTAAATGAGAGGATCAGTGTGTAATGGGTGGAGGCTAGCGTAGATTAGCTTAGCACAGTGATCTGCCCAGTAGTAGCCACACTTATTAACACATTTTAAAGCTTTTGTTTAAGCTGTATAAATAAACCAAAGCAGAAAAAATGGGTTCATGTGATGGCATCGCTACTCAGCTGGACACAGGAACTTTCTGTTTAGTTGCTGTCGACAGATGACATTAGTTTAGAGTCAGCTCTGTGTCCTGTCTTCAGGCTAAACTAACCAGCTGCTACTGATGTAATAAAACAATGGAAGGATAAAGGTTCAGTGTACAACCAGTATGTGGTCACATCCAGGTGAGCTTACTCTGCCCTCACCCTGACCCCTGACCTCTGACCTTCACTGGCCTCTAAAAGCACTAAAGTCCCTTGATAGTTCTTAGTATGTGTTTTATCCATTCTTGTCTGTTTTTTCTGGGAACATTAACCCTGTTCTTCACTCAGACACAGTAGTAGAAGGAAATAACCTGTAATGTTGGATGCTACCCCAAAAGGTTCAATGAAACTGGTGTGAAAACAGAAAAAAGACAGGAGACAGTCTGTTCTGAGGCACTGTAGAAACATGGCAGACACTCTCCAAATGGCTCATTCAAGGTGATTACACACTACTGAAACCATGGTTATGAATATTCTATCCTGTTTCTGCAGTTAGAGCTCCTTAAATCCCTGCAAATTGTGCACACTGGACTTTTAACATCCATGTAAAGACACAAGTCAAATGAATCCTCTCATCTAATCATCTACTGTATATTGGAAAGGTCTTGAAAGGAAGAATACATATCTGTGATATATGATTTCAATAATTACATTTCTATATTGTGCCAGGAGCCAAAATAAATGAGTCTAGTCTCTTTCACATTCCCTGCTGTCAAAAAATAGCTTTTTAAAAACTAAAACATGCCTGCTGTGTTCTGTGAAAACACACAAATAAATTTACACAAAAAAAAGAGAGAGAGCGAGAGAGAGAGAGAAAGAGAGAGAGATGCACACATAAACAGTGGAAAATCACAGCTGTTTATCATTAATGGACACGTTTAATGTCGAGGTTGCTTTTTGTGACGTTGATGATGCTCAACATGTTAGATGAGGTCATTAATACTGTGCAATTATCAAGTTTGATTATGCATAAAATTGGCAAAATATATAAGACACATAAGCTCTACATGCATAGGACCACGTTGTGGCCACTTTTATCCACACCTTCACCAACACCGCCACCACCTGATAGCCCCCTCCCCTGCCCCGCCCTGTGGTGACAAGTCTAGGCATCAGAACTCTCATTTGAATATAGTGAAGAGGCGCTTTGAGGTCAAACGATGCAAAAACATGACAGAGACAAAGAGAAAGAGAGGCTGACTACGGACAGTTTTGCTTGTGGATGGCTGCACTTTAGCATTTTTTCAAAAACAAATATACACATACATACAGTACATACAAATATATCTGTCAATTTATAATACAGTGATTTTTAAAATTTGTAATCATCTCTTAAATAAATTGTGGTTCATTGCACTTTGTTAAAATAATTAATTATGTGATTTCTCTTAAAGGCAATAGTGTGATTTTTTTAAGGTGAAAAAGATAATGTACCATAAGCCTGATTTAGGATAATAGTAAAAATAGCAAGATCTGTAATATACATACTGTATCTGTAAAAGACCTTCACCTCCTCATATACATGAATGGATGTTCATCTCCATATATGTAGCATGTCCTTATTGATATGACACATGTACCACACACACAGCTCTGTGTACATGCTCGTGCATGCTCTTATGCCAGTTTATGCCATATCATGTCTCCACGCAGACATATATACATACAATATTATAAAATAAATAAATACAGGAAAACATTCTTGGTTCATGGTTTAACGGTTTCTTTCAAAGCGGTTTTTGGTGCAGTCTTTGACTAACCGTTGCTCTCTGCATGTTTGGGTTTTGAGTTCTTGCTGATGGAATCAACAGTCGACTGAGCCTCCCTGATGAACGCACAGGTGGGACGTGTCAGTGTGTGTGCGAAAATGCAAATGTGTGTGTGCAAAAACAGTCCAGTGTAAGAAGGGGGGGACCAAAGTCTTTGGCCTGAGGAGAAAGTGTTGTGTTGTCTGTTGTGTCTTTTCCGGGTGGGGGACGGGGGGGATTGCATGCGCTCTGTTGTCCTCCAGTCCAAGTCACCGCTATGAAAGTGTCAGATTGTCCCAAAAAAGAAGCTCAGTTGCAGGTACTGTCCGAGTGCGCCCTCTGTAAGAGGATGAAGTACAGCAGGGATTCTGACAGTGTTCAAGTGGGGGTGTTTGGGGTGTCACGGCACCCGTCTTCCCCCCTGCCCCTCCATGAAAGGGTCTCACTGACTGACTGGGGGCTACTGCTTGGAGCAGAATCTTCACTCCGCCCGCCTCCACTTCCACACTTTTCCCTCATCATCATCTAGAACACCCTCCGTGTGTGTCCATGAGACAGGGTGGAGGTTCTGGGTCTCCACCGGGTATCGGCGTGGGCTAAATGGGTCCCTCGTTATGGGCGCTGTGGTTGCTCCGACTTAGGCCCACACAGTTCTGCTGCTGGTTGAGCAAGTGGGACGTCTCGTTGGCTATGGCTACGGCTACTGCTGGGGTGGTGCTCGTGGTGCTGGCGGTGGTGACGACCACGGTGGGGGTCTCCACTCCATCATGGAGCTCCGTTAGCGTTAGCTCAATTTTAGTGAATTCGCTGTCTGTAGATTGGGGCGTTTTGTCCATCCGCGATGCCATCACAGCATTCTGGTACTGTTGGCGTGTTACCTTGGAAACACATATGACACAGTATTTATATCAAATGCCTTTACTGTTGTCCAGAACATACAGGTACCTATCAGTTATCTCTGCTGTTTATTTATAGACAAATAACTGACAGCTGATGAGGAGAAAAGCTTTAAAACAGTTAAATACATGGTGTAAAACATATAATCCACAGGGAGTGTTTGTGATCAGGTGGAATTCTCTCAAAGCTTCAGTGGGCAGTAGTTTTTTGGTGTCATTGGGAAAAAACTCCATTAACTACGTACCATTAACATCCTGTCATTGAAGTGATGTGACTGGTCTGAAACAAAAACTCTACCTGCTCCTCTGAACTGTGCTTCTGGGCTGAAAATCTTCTACCCAGTAAAGCACAAAACTAAGTAGGAGGTTATACATGATCGACAGTTAATATTTACTGATCACTGTTGATATTCTGTCAGAGGTGACTCTACTGCACTATTCTGTGGCTCAGTACAGAAGTACTACTACTACTACTACTACTACTACTACTAATAATAATAATAATAATGGATTAGATTTATATAGCGCTTTTCTATGAACACATACTCAAAGCGCGTACAGTGGATCCATTGTTTATTCACTCCCACATTCTCCCTCTGGTGGTGGTAAACTACATATGTATCCACAGCTGCCCTGGGGCAGACTGACGGAAGTGTGGCTGACAATCCACAAATACACTCCAACCACCACCGAACATTCATACACATTCATACACCAGTGTAACAGCACTGGAGGCAAGGAGGCTGAAGTGTCTTGGCCAAGGACACAACAGCACATGACTAGGACAGAGCGGGATTCGAACCACCAACCCTTCGGTTATTGGATGACCCACTCTACCTCCTGAGCCCAGCCACTACTACTATTACTACTACTACTGTCTACTACTACTATTACTACTACTACTACTACTACTGTCTACCACTACTACTACTACTACTACTGTCTACCACTACTACTACTACTACTACTACTACTGTCTACCACTACTACTACTACTATTGTGTACTACTACTACTACTACTACTACTACTACTGTCAACTACTGTTCATGATATGTTATATCCAGTTTGGAGAACAATATACAGTATGAGTAAAACACCATTTGTAAAAGAATAAGAACAGAGGCAAAATGATTGTTTTGTACAAATAAGTCTGGTGACGTTGTAGAGAACACTATTGCAGCTTCAGTTGCAACAGTGAAATATCTTAAAATTCTCTTGAGACCCATCAGTGCATTTTTGTCCTCTACAGGGGACAAGAGGTTCACTGTTTTACTTTTTTTTTTAAAAATTAAAAAATGCTGTCCACTGCAAAGGGCATCCCATAAAAAATGTATATGACAAAAATTATTATTATGCTGTTTCCAATCAAGACAATTATTTAATGTAAAAAGAACAAACAAACAAAAAAAAACAGTAGGATATAGAGTACATTTAAAATGATTTTAAGTGTTTAAGTGGGTCTTCTCCAAATTGGGGTGAATAATACATGGATAAGTAAAATTATACAACAATTACATCAAATAATCTGGCAAATGGTTTAATGTGAGTGTGTGAGTGTGTGTGTGTGTGTGTGTGTGTGTGTGTGTGTGTGTGTGCCTGTGTGTTCTCACCTTTATAAACTGCAGGTCTGAGCGCGCTCTGACAGAATAGTCAGGTATGTAGATCTGCAGGAAGGAGTTGAGCTGGTTGTTGCTGCTGCCGAGCGTTGGGGTGATGGCGTCTATACGATCACTCCTGTTCAGTGAGTCTGAGTGATTCAGTCCGAACGGCCGCGGCGGAGATTTATTCTCTGTGAAGAGGTGATACAGGAGAAGAAGGCATTTTAGATCACAGACCATGACATGCATCAAGGACACAACAGAGACCAGCTCATTTAACTTTAAGACAAAATCTATTCTCTGCTTTAAACACACACACTACAATTTCAGCCTCATTCTTACAAAAATAACAAAAGATGTAGTTTGACGATGTGAATAGGTATGGAATGATGGGAGCAGTTTTAGTTTTGATACCACTGCTGAAGAAAATGTATCTGACGTTAGTGAGAAACCATGTTTACAAATGAGGTAATGAAACTTCATTTTAATTCACATTACACTTAGTGACAAAAGACACAAATAAAGTGAAAGGTTGATGTTAATGAAGGAGATATGACAACACTGATGAATAAATAACTACAAGGGCTACACTAACTAAAACTACAAATCTCTCTGAATTTATACATTATTGGAAACATTTCATAGCTGATAAGTCAACTAAATGCATAACATTAGACTAGTTGTTTTGTATCAGTAATGTTATAAACAAACCCCGTTTCTGGAAAAGTTGGGGCATTTTATATGTTAATTTACTGAAATATTTATTTAACTGACATAAGTATTGTATTATAAAGTGTTGTAATTGATTGAGTGAATAGCAGTTTGTAAATTTGCACAAATTTGGACTCCCATGCCTGAAACACACTCACAGACACGATAAGACTGAAGTGTTGAAAGTAACTGTTGGGTCAGATTCCACAGTCAGCAGGTCCATGCATGTTAGAGGATCATGGTAGGACGTAACAGGAGCATCCACTAAAACATCAGTCTCTTTATTTCTCAATGCAAAATTGCAAAGTATTTCAGTCTTTTACGCGTACAGAACATAGTACTGTGAAAAGATTCAAGGAGTACAAAGAAATCTCAGTCTGTAAAGGCAATGATGGAAACCACTGTTGAATGTGTGACCTTTGACCCTTAGGAGACGTGCATTAGAAACTGTCGTGGTATCATAATGAATATGGACACATTGGTTTGGTTGGACTGATTTTACTTAAAAAAATCTTTTTGGTCTTTTATCTGTTAAATAAACATTTAACCAATATAACAAACTGTCCCTGCATTTCAAGAAATGGGTTTTGTGCTCATAGAGCCGTTGACACTGGTCATTGATCCTCATTGTTATAGTCTGAAGAGAGCCTCGTCGATCCATACTAGTCACCACAACCACATGGTGCTGTCTATCTACGCAAAGTTTGCAGGTCTTGAAAGTCATGTATCAGATATAGCCATGGCCAAAACTATTAGAACGCCTGATAGATCTGAAAATATTGACCTTTTTTTTGTCTGCAAAACATGATTTAATTTTGTCATGTTCATGAAACATACAGGTGGATTCTCTGAGCAGTGACTCCTACTGTTTTTATCCACTTTCAACTTTAATATTTACATAATGATCGGGTTAGGCCTTGTACATTCAACAAATCACACAGCTGTGTCCTAAGACTCAGCATCAATTTAATCATAATTCCACCTAACAATGAATTCACAAGGAATTTGGCTTCTTCTGTGAAGGAACATGACTGTGTGACATTGATAGTCAAATAGCTGTAGCTTGTTTTTTGTAGGAAAATAGCCTAAGTCTCCTTATGATGGCTCTAGTCCACGGTTTACAGAGCATATTGATGACTTTGTAGAAATTTTATGGGTATTTGACAGTTTTTCTCAGTCACTTTGGTACATTTCTCAGATCAGAATTGAAACTGTCAAAACTACTTGTTCAATCTTCACATCATTGTGTCACTTGTGCACATCAAAACAGCAGTTTCTCATGTCTTTGAACAAGTTGCAAATGCTTTGGTACATCCATGCAAATGATTATGGAAAATTCTCTGCTGTTTCCTACATTATCAATTGCTTATTTCATGTTGATCAAAATGTATTATAATGGGTCTGTGTTGAATAGTCTCACCCCCCACAACATTTAGGTATTAGTTCATCACATAAGTCTTTACATGCAAAATGACTGAACAAGTTGTCATAATATGTCCAGCATATTTCTATACATTTCTGTTTTTTCTAAATCTGTCCTGAATTGGTAAATTGCTATAGCACTACAACACTGCATGTACAGTTTTCCCTGAGGAGATTGGCCTATGTTCACATTTCTACTTTTGTTTTTTTGTTTTTTTCTTTGTGCTGTGCAGTGCTGTCTTTTCCTTTCTGTATCACAATGACATGGTCTGTCCATTACAGTCCAAACAGTAAGAACATAAACGTGAATCTTGTCCAATCTCTTGCAATCAATCTCCCACATACACTAAGGTGTAACTTGCGATTTACAATAATTGTCATCAAAACTTTAGCCATAGTTTACATCAGAACATCCCTCTAGAGTACACTGTTATATTGACAACATGACTAAGCAGTTGGACTGTCTTATCTGTACACAATGACACAATGATGGCACTGACATGTTCATTGGCACAGATATTTACTTTTGAGAGATGACGTACAGATTTTGAACAAGAGACTGGCTTTTGCAGGTAATCCATGGTGTTTTGCTTTTTGTACGAATTGTTTTGAGAAATGCACTTCCAAATGCACTTGCAAATGTCGGGGACGATTCAAAAAATGTACCAAAGCGACTGAGAAAAACTGTAATGCCCAATTTACAAAACAAACAAACAAATAAATATGCCAAGTGTTCTAATAATTTTGGCCACTACTGTATGTGCTCTTAAACCCACTCTCAGTCCGGCTTCTGTGTAGCGGTTCAGCTCCTTAAGTAGCCCTTAAGGTCCTGTGTCGTGGTGACATTTTTCAGGTCAAGTGTTAGATATTAACACTGGTTCTGGCTGTGATGTTTGGAAATCTAATTTCTGAAGAGGTCTTTTGGTGAGGGGAGTTTTGTACGGTATGTAATGAGATGGTGGTCTCCAGTGATGCTGCGTCCTTATAGTATGCATTTTCACATAGAAGACTTGTTCATTTTTTTTTTTTTCATTTTTTTTTTTTTTTTTTTTTTTTATTTTTAATTAAAGCCAGATTATGTTTTCCACTTCTTAAAGAAGCCTAGTGAAAATCACACACAACAAAGTGGAAACGGCTTGGCCAACACTAATGCTACTACACCGACTGGAATGTATGTAATCCCATGTCGGAATATGTGTGTGCGTGAGATGGAGTGAGACGCACAATCAGCCGGTGTGTGTGTATGGACCTAGCGCAGTGGGCCAAAGACCTGGCATGTGAACTCCTGCAGATTAGTACTCCACTTTCTTGAGGCCGCAGGGGCCAGGTCAAAAAAAAAAAAAAAAAGGCAGCATGTGTCAAGAATACACACATAATGCTATTACATTACATAGAACACATAGATAGAAAAACTGTATGTGGTGGGCACCAGATTGGATAAGAAACACACATTAAGAGGTATACTGCAGGTCAGTGTTAAATAGAGAATGAGAGCGTATTTGTTCAAGTGTGTCACCATGTTTCCGGGTATATGTGGGTGTGTTTGTGTTCATGGCAGCATGTACATAGTTATGTGTGTGTATAAAAATGTGAACATATGTGTGTCTTTGTATGTGTGCACAGTGGTGTCCGGCGGGGGGCTGTAGCTGTAGGTCTTGTTTATGTAGTCAGAGGGTTAAAGGTTAGGGGCGAGGGGGGGCGGAGCCTGGGTCTGCTTTGGGGCCTCCAGTCTCCACCGCCATTCAACCCAATGACAAATTGCTCAGGGGATGAGGGCATTAAGTCTGAATCTTTTTATTCTCACTGTTTTCTTTCTCTTTCACTCGCAAATATACAGTACATGTTGCATTAGGGCACAAACAGACTTCCAGACATCCACCAATCAATGCTTTTTTTCACACAAAGAAAGCAGCAGTCATCCAAACAAGCATCGTGTAAGCAGGCGGGTTACGTTTACAGACAGTCTAGCAAAGTGAGCAGCTGCAGTGAACAAAAACATTACGATGTTTTACAAAAATCACATGTTGTTTGAGAGGTTGATGTTAGTGGAGGATGACAAGTGAAGATGTATATATTCATAGATGGAAAAAAAAGCCACTGTACCTGGAGATCCTGCTAATGATTCAGCTCTACTGACCACAAATGTACGGGACAGGGAAAGAGGGACTGGAGAAAAAAGAAGGAGCAAGGGTGGAAAGAAAAGAGGAGAAAAATTAGTCACAAATGATCATTTACTGATCTGCACACAGGCAATATTAAACTGTCTGGGATTCAGTCTGGTAGGGAACAATATGCAACAGGTTTAAGGATTATACAGTAGCTCCCCACAAAGCACATTACTGTGACAGGGGTGTTAGTCTACACTTTCACCAGTAGGTGTCTCTCAGATCCCACCAGCCAAGTGGCTCAGAAACTCTGAGGAGAGCTGTGAATAGTTCTGTAGTTTATGAATGAACTGAGAGGACACGTTCTCATGATGTCACTGCAACACAGCCATTGTTGAAGGAAATGTACACTTTTTAGTAGAAGAACTAAATTTCTGACCACCACAACAAAAAGTGGGATAAAGAAAATAAATACAGTAAAAGAAAAAAAAATGACAGTGGACAGCAAAGATGAATGGAAAAAGCCTTCATTAAAAATTACCTAAGAAACTAGTGAACATGGAAAGATAACACAATTAAGTGGCTTTTTTGCCATTTAACCAACAAAGAAATACTGTGGAAATCTAAAATATCAATAAACTCAATTTAATAATGCACTTATATTAGTAGCAGAACTGTCACAAAGATGGCATTTTAGTATAGTTGGTAAAAATAATTGAGATAAATGATATAATTGTCTTTCTGTTAATTTTATGCCACTATTATGGTATGAGTCATACAGGAGTTCATTTGTACTCATACAGTAATGAAGAAGTTTACAGGCTTTGAAAATAACATGGTATATTTGCTATAAATACAAAACATAAAAGGTCTATTAATGAAAATTATGTGGAAATAGTGATGGAAAAAAAGTTTGATCCTAATTATCATGAATACACTAAATAATTACCATTAATAACTGGTCTAATTGGGAGTATAGCTAAACTTATTTAACACCCATTTTTGCTCATAAACTATGGCTCAATGAGTCACATTGTTGCACATGTTCATGTTGTTACATGTTCCTTTATAACTTTAAAAAAAAAACTCTCAGCAGGGCAGTAAATGCGCAGTAATCCAAACCATGTCAGGCAGCGTTCTCACCTGGCGACGCTGTCAGAGCCATCATCCCGTAGAAGGAGAATGGACCCGCTTCGAACTTCATCCCCTCTTTTCCTGCCTCCACTTCCACTTTCCCCTGTGAAACCAGATCCAGAATGACAAGAACAAGCGTCATTTAATACAACATACTGCAGTAGTCCTCATGTAACAAGGAACGACACTCACTGTATGTGGGCTTTTTTAAGATGCACACCATTTATTACACTTTTATAATTCTAATGATCTCACTCCTTTTCCAAATGAATCCCACACGGATGCTATATTCTGTCAAGGACATGGACGTCTATGACTTACATTCGAGCTCTTTCTCCAAACTACTTAAAATGTGCCACCTTTCCAACTCAAGTATATATATTCATCATCCCCTTGAGTTTAGAGCAAATTCACCACTACCTTTCTTTTCCCATTCTTTTTTACTACTTGTGAAAAAACTGACAATAGCTCCCAATCTGACCCCACACTTGTGTAATATTGACCACGTTGGATCCAAATTAGAATATACAAAGCACGGAAAGTCAGTTATATAGTATCATCACCGTCCTACAAATACTTGCCTAAGTCATTTTTTCAGATTGTTAAGGAAATACAAGAAAATTTACCAGAAATTGAGTTTTTGATAATTTAGCCAAAAAGTCATTTTTGTCTAAAAAAATAAATAAATAAATAAATAAACAATTATTTTAGGGAGGTGATGATATGTACTTGAAAAAGAGGCTGTACTTGCATCACATAAGAACAACAAGTCTTTGCATATGAATAAAACACAGTGAAAAATGACAATTTCAAATGAACTTAAAGTCACTGGAAATATGGCTTGAAACAGTCCAAATGATGCATATGATCACAATGTTGGGAGTCTCACTGAACTTCCACAGAAATCTGATGAATAAAACTTCACAACTGTTTAAAATTTAGACCGAAAGCAGATTATTTTGCTGATTAGACAGATTTATCAAACCACACTAATAATATACACCATCACCGGGGTTAAAAAGGTTAGCAAAGTGAAAGCAATCAGTTGAATTCAATTCAATTCAATTGACTGCAGCTCTTCATTGTCATTGTAAGAAGATAATAATAACCAAACATCATTTGTTTTGATTAGAACTAAAACTTAATTTCTTTACTTCTGTACTTCACTGGACAATGATTCAGATGCACAATTTCCATTTTAATGTAGTTTAATAATTGTGTCCTTAATACTTATATACACTATTGCCCATAAAGTTGAAATCATTTTGTGTTCAGACACATTCTCTATTTTATTCCTATTTCCACACATCAGAAGTCATCTCTGACCATGTACGATGAATACATACCAAGTCCCAGTTACACTTTATCTATCAAAAATAACTCACAGTCATAATAATTTCATGATAAGACGTATCAATGTTTTATTTCAACTTTATGGGCAACAGTGTATTACTACATATAGGTACTAATGTAAGCAGTCTGGTAAGGGTGCTTCAATGAAACTGGGTTCATTTTGGTACCTGGCACTTTGCCAGCTTTTTAGACCCAATAATAAAAGAGAAATTTAAACATATTTTACCCCAGGATGTACCTAATGATGACGTCAGATAAATGCAAAAAAATTATACTCTGAGCCATCCCAAAATTAATGAATTTTTAATAAAATATTGGGGCCAAAAATAGGACCCAAATCGGGACATTAAAAAACTACCTAGGTGTCAATGCATTTGATCTGGACCGCATAGCTGGAAATGGTCTTATATGCCGCTATAAATAAAGACACTGTTAAATTTGTCAATCCTAGTGGTTTTTCTAATCCAGAAATGTGGGTTTTTCGTGAATCGGCAGTTTTATTCCAGGTTTTGTGTGTAACCTATCGTGTCCACTCGTGTTACATGCGGAACCTGCTCATTTAAACACAAATAAATTACGAGTGATTTTGCAACAGCAGTCATTTTTGTGAAAGACTCTGCCTTGCATAATTAGTTTGATTCCCAAAATGTACCTGTGAGAGAATAAAAAGACATTCAAAATAAACAGTAGCACATAATTTTTGTGCCCTTTTTACCATATTGCATGTGGATTTTTGTATAAAACTAATATAAAAATGTGTTTTATCTGAAAAATAGTTTCTCTTTAATCTCAGTAAATATTTATTTTCAAAACAGACCCAAAGTGCTTCCAAACTTGCTTCATAACATTAGTCTACATCTTGTTTGAATTTTTAGCCGCTCTGTCCTGTTTTTAGGGACCAGTTTCATAGAAGCACCCATAAATCAAAGATAACAAAGTGCTTTTAAAACTCAGACTGCAACTATCTATACTAAAAACAGCTGCATCTTTTCAATCCCAGAGACTGTACATAAACAGACTACTTAGGAGTCTATTGTCTCAGCAGGTTTGCAAAGCTTTTAAATGTCAACACGAAGATTAAAGCTTGTTTGAGTTTGTTTCAGATGATGCTCTTGACAGATCACTGAACAGAAATTGAAACTCCACACCCACCCACACTTGTCCTTCTTCAGAATTGGGAAGAAAGAGCTTCATCAAAGAGCCTCTGAGGGGAGGATGTGTGGAAATGTAACTTACTATCCATGTTCCAACAATTACAACATCGCACCCCAGGCACCTTTTGTAAAGAAGCACAATTGTCGTATAATACAAAACCCCTAGAAGCATAGGCCTGGACTAGAGTCACATAACATTTCCTCTAATCAATTTTAATATATTTAAAATAGACAATAAAGAAATGTTAAAAAGGAGAAGTTATACACCTACAACACTCAAAATGACCAAAAAATAGGACAATTGGCAGTGTTCCTGAAACTACATTCTATTTTTAGATATATTTTAAAAAATTTATGTTGTACGCCATTAAAAAAATAACTTGAATAAGGTTGAAATGCTTTATTCTCTTCACATGCCCTGAAAACATATTTCACTTGATATGAATGTTTTCAAGTGCTTCAGCATTTCATTTATATTACTAATGAGCTATTTATCTATAACATTGTTGGTTGCTTTTATCCAAACTGCCTCGCAGTACAGTCATACCATGCATACCTTTGTAGGATGCGTGGCCCCTGTGGGAACAAACATCTCTCTTAGATGGATGGTTTTACTGTGAAAAACAGCAGGACTAAGAAAAACAATAGTGTACAGCATACTAGCACTGCCTTGTATGTGTTTGTTGGGGTATAGGTTTGTGTTGCAGCAGTTACAACATGAGAACATAAATCACAGGATTTAGGTTAGAAGATGAAAACTGAACAATGTAAGATGACGCGTATGAATGTTTGGTGGTGATCGTAGGGGCTGTTTGGTGTAAACTGGCAGCCATGCTTCCATCAGTCTGCCCCAGGGCAGCTGTGGCTACAAACGTAGTTTACCACCACCAGAGTGAGAATGTGAGAGCGAATGAATAATGGATCAATAATGTAAAGCGCTTTGGGTGCCTTGAAAAGCGCTATAGAAATCTAATCCATTTTTATTATTATTATGATGATATAATCCACCATGTATGATATAAAGCTTCTGGAAATTTGACCGGAAATAGGAAAACATGCATGATGTCAAAGATAAATATCTCATTAAGCATCAAGAAAAATCTGAAAGAAAATGAATAATTAATATAAAATAAATAAGTAATTAGTACAAAACACAGTCCAAAATAGTTCATAATGCTGTTCAGACATTTCTGTGTAGGCACATTACATTTTGATTATGTTGTAATATTAGCTACACCCTTAGCTATAGAGGCTAAATGTATTGGTAAAGTGTGTTTGTAAATTAGACAAACTAAAATAGTGTCATAACACACTAATAACTCAGTTACATATTTGCTTAATAGCTATATCTACTTAGCAGGTAAATTTAGCTGTTTAATTTAGGTGAAAAAATGGACTGGGATCTTTCTAATGATTGGTCCATGAACACAGTAAACCTCTAGTCTAACCATCACCAATATCAGGAAGTTTATCAAAAAATGGATTGAAATGCATAAAATAAAATTGCATAGTTAAAAGCCTATTGTGTTCTGGTTTCTTGTGGTTTGAAGACATCCTGTATAAATGGGGAAAGCCTCACTGGTATTAACTCCCTAAAATTGCCCTAAATTAAATATACTCAAATCTAAGTTGAAAGGAGAACGACTACACTCATGATCTGTGTTCTACTTTGTACCTCAGCGTGTCCACACACCTGCAGAATGAGAATGAAATAATCCACGGGCTTGTTCCTGTGGAAGAGGTAGTGCTCCACTGCCCGCTTGTTCTTCTCGTCGTATTTCAGCTCCTGGATAACATTTGGGTGTTTTAACAAGCGCAGCAGAATCTTTTCTGACATTTGCACTGGTGCAAAAGGCTCGACCTCTGCAAAGACAAAGAAACACAGACTGTAAGCGATCAGACATAATGAATGAGTCCATGACACAGGACTGATCAGGACTGTTGATGCTGGCAGACATTTTGGTCAATTAATCACTTAGTCAACTGAAGGATATCTAAACTGAGAAACCATTATCAAGTTGGTATTGATGATAAAACTAGAGTTATAGAGTACATTATAGAGTTTTAGAGTTAATTTTATATGATTAGAATCTTAGCTGAGACACAAAACGTTTCAGCGTTTTGTTTTTACATAATCGCACTCCTACATATTTTGATTTTATTCTTATGATTGTTTTGAATGTTCCCAGTCTAGATTTCTGAATTGTGCTGCTGCGCGATGAATGCTGGTTGATACTTGTTTAAAGTCACATATATACATTTAGTTTCTTTTACACAAGATAAAGGTCTTGAAACTACAAAGACATAATTGACATTAATGATGATGATTATTAATAAAAGACTTTTTTTTTTTTACCAAGATAATCTTTTTGGCCATATTGCACAGCTCTGGACATTCATTAAATTGATGTTTTGATCCTTTTCTGTGATTTAAAGGGTTCTTGGACTGTGTGTCAAGAAGGTATTTGTATGTTGTGTTCTTTCACTGTTTTCTGCATCTTTTTTTAGACACTAATAAGTGTCCTGATGCATACAAATATTTTCTTGATTTCTAGGTGCTGTCCACTCTGCTCCTACATCTGTCTAGCCTGAGCATCATTTACACCAAATCAAAAACATGATGACAACTTTTAAATGCTGTGACTTGATGGTGACTGGTCTATTTCAACTAACTAATGGTCCAATCAGCTACCTCAACTCGGCGGCAGTGATGTGTGTCAGCTAGCTGCTGGCTCCACCACCAGGAACTCCACTCCCTAATAGCCTTTAGAGGCTTAATCAACACTTAGCTGCTAGGTCAAAGTTCTAAAGCAAATCCATCTGCAATGAGGCACAGTCAACTACTGCTGCTGTAGTAGTAGCTGGATATTCTGCTGCCTGTTTAGAAATCCATTTCCCAAGGGAAAGGGGGTGAAATATTTCACATTTTACACTAAGTATGTCAACTTGTGTGAGAACTCCGATCACAGGCCAAAAAATGCTGGATGTGATGTCACCGGGGAAGTGGTAAGTAAACAGGGTGGTGTTTTTAAAGATGTGTGTTAAGATCACAACATAAAATAAATACACTCCTGCGGGGTCTTTTTTGTCGATCTGCATGCAGCCTGTGCAGACATCCCGTGCCGCAGTCCCAAGAGGCCTTGTAGCTTCTACACACACACACACACATGCATACCAACACGCTTGTTGTGAGTCCTCACACAACTCATTCCCTCACACACACAAACAACAGATACTCATTCTACACACATCCTCACTCCTCCCTACCCCCCCACTCCAAAAAACTCAAAAGCACATACAGACACATGCACACACATACAGCTCGCACACACTCTTTCCCCACAGTGAGGGGTTGAGGGCACACTGGGGGAAGTCAAGCAGCAACGCAGCCCACTTGCCTGTTGCTAGGAAACGCAGGGTAGCCAGCAGAAGCTGAGGTGATATTTTAACCTTCATTTCATTGTCGGTAGGCTTGAAGGCCGAGAAATCCTGCTTCCTTTCCCGATGGGTGATTTTCTTTTTTGTCTTGTTGTCAGCTGAGAAGAGAAAATGAAAGTTGGGCCTGAGACACAACCTGAAAACTTTTCTGCAAGAGAAGAAAGGTCAACCTACAGAGGTACTAAGCTAGTTGTACCAGGTCGTAGGGTGACTAAACTTGAGTTACCCAAAGCGTATTGCTTTTACTGGAAATGTAGCCATGGCGTCTTTCTCAGAACTAAAAGAGAAAGCTATAGGGGGTTACATTGTTAGCTTACCGCATTCTTAGCATTACTTAAAGCCATACACTGTATGCATTACAGCAACAGATACACTGGCACGTACTCTATGTCTGCAACCCAGACCAATAGAGATTTAACTACTACTGTCTGCACAATTCATGGTTCACAGCTTGACAGGGATGAAACATTTTAACAAAGTCAATGAAGCTGTCATTAATCCTCCCTGTTTATACAAAGAGTCATGTTCACTATACATTGTACAAGTATTGAAGCAAAAATTAAAAAACAATAACAATAATAAAGAGGACATTTTTACAAGTTCATGTTTACATAAAGTTTTCCTCATTAAGACCCTGAAACTGTAAATATCTCCAATTTTTTTATCACCTAGTCGTCAAACGTTTTGCATGTTTCTGGGCATCTTTCATAAATGGGGGTTTATCAGAGCTCTTCTGCTGAAACAGCTGCCTGCTCTCAATGACAGCTTAATTTGCATGTTTTGAAACTGACACAATGCTAAAAGCTAAGAGCAGGTTCAGGTCACCAGTCTTGTTAGTTACTGGCAGCACTTTACACACTTAATCTAATGTTAATATAAAACACTGATTAATGCAGCTTTAAAACTGCAATCATTTTCAGTTCCACAAATCCTCTTATCACAGCTTGTATTATATTTGTGTGAGGATAACCTGATATATCCCGAAGTAAAGATGTTGATAAACTGAAAAATGTGACTTGATTGGTATTATATTAGTGTATGGTCTTTAGTAACATCTAGTGGTAAAAAAGTAGATTGCACTCCATTTAGCCTCCCTTACAGTGGCCACTCAAAGCCAGTCAGAGTTTTTTTTATTTTTTTATTTTGGCCTTTTTACGTAAGGAAATACTACTCCAACATAGCAGATTACAGTATTTCACATTAATGCTAGATATCACCTGGAATAAAATGGAAAAAAGAGGAAGCCTGTATTAAGCAAAGCAAAATGGCGGCCTCCACAAACAAACCCCACTGACAGGATATACATGTTCTTCTCAAAGCTTCCTCTTTTGTGTGGTATTAACATTTTAGAGGAAAACCTACTATACAAGTCAGTCTCGTCAAGGATCTCAGACTTGATAATTTCTTCAATAACGTCCTCCAGTGTGACAATACCCAGAACCTCGTAGAAAGGGTCTCCTTCACCCTCATTGTTCACCCTCTGAACTATGGCCAGGTGGGATTTTCCTGGTGGAACAAACACAAACAAACAGCAATTATTAAGTTAAAAGCCACAAAATCAAGCATGACATGGTATTCATACAGTGAGAACAAGCACAAGGGAATTAACACATGGGTAATGCCCTTTGACGTAATAGCATGTCACAGATGAACACACGTCAAATAGGAACTTTAAATCAAACACTTAAAGGAGTTGTATGTAGGATTGTGGACAAAACTGGTACTGCGATCACATTAGAAATACTGTAGAGCGTGGTATCCCCTCCGCCTCCCCCCAGACAAGGGGTTGCCAGATCCATCATGAGCGTCTACCACAAGGAGCTACCATGGCAAGCGACGAGTCCAACATCGGTACATATACCAGGCCCAGTCTCTTCACCCGGGCCAGGGCCTCTTTACCTGGGACCAGGCCGCAGTGTTTTCTCCTGGGGCTGAACCGCGGTCTTTTCACCCAGGCTGTGGTGTCTGTGGTTTGGGCCGGGAGAAAGCACCGCAGCTCAACCTGGGAGAAAACACTGTGGAGCCACTGCAAGCCGGGGAGGTTCTTCTCCGCTTTCAGCTGTCTCCATGTTTCAAAAGCATCTCCTATACATATCCTTGTTTTGTTTCTCACTTTGTCACGAGGCATTTGGGAATAATAAGAGGCCTTTTAGGTTTAGTAATGTCGGAAATTTGTGATCAGAAATGTTCCTAGCTGCAGCTCAGTGGGAACTGGTAACCTGGATATCCAAACGCTACTGACTTCATGATTGGGAGATGGGTGATGGGTGGAGCATCAGAAACAAAACACAAAATGACAACATAAACATTATTTAGGGGCTGCCATGTAGCTTTTCAAATGCAAATATTCTGGCTGGACTACTACTGTCAGTGATATCAGTATTTGAAATGAACATGATTCCTTAATGTCTGGTGACACTTCATGATTACTTGGAACATAATTCTTACATACAGCACCTTTAAAATAGTGTTATGCTTGTCACAACACAGACTAACATTACAGCATCACTGCAGTGTGAGTGTTTACCTCTCACAGAGCAGGCAATTAAAATGGTCAAAGTGGGATGCAAGAGTCTGGTGAGGCATTAAGGGAGCCAGGCAAACACTCAGACAGTCAGAGACGTAGACGACAGACAGTCAAACATTTCATCACACGAGCACCCTCAGCCCCCCTCCCTCCTTCCACCCCTCCCTCCACATTTGTGTTCCCAGGACCCTCCTGTGCGCTGTACCATCTGAAAAAAAACAAAAAAAACAAAAAAAAAACAAAAGAAACAAACTGCCGTGTATGCAGAGAGTACAGTGAGGCAAAACGCTAAACAAATTCTTTGCCTTTTCTCAGCTTGTGATCATTTAAAAGGAATTTTCCAGAGGCCCAGGCTAATATTAGCCCCTGCAAAATGAAGTTTCCATTCCGCCCTGGCGATATTCTCACCGAGTGAAGGAACAGACCGGTCGAAGCCTCCGCTGTGTGATCAGATTGTCTTGGAATGGGTCATTTGCATGCAGATACACCTTGGTGTAAATAATGGAGGGTGTCACGGTGTGTTTGTGTGTTCGTGTGTGTACATGTGTGTAAAAGTACATGGGTAATACAGTATGTGAGGGCATGTGCGTTTTAGAAAACACAGGTACATCACTGAATGAAGTGTTGAGATGCTGTTTCAGCTAGTGTCTGCTGCTTTGGTGCAGGAAAGCACAGACTGAAAGGACTCCTGGGCTGATCACCAAGAGTGTTTTATTGCACTGCAGCTCACTGCCTGCCCACACTATGACAGCACGCTGATGTGAAGTTTACACTGCCTGAGAGTCGGAAGAAGGGAATGCTGTGTGTAATAAAATAAAATAATGCCTTTAAGAAACACACACAGCTCACACCTAAGAGGCTGGTAGAGATCCCCAAAGAGAGGTATTAATAATGTAAACACTAAACAGCCTACCAGGAAAAAGGAAATCTGCAGACAACACATCTTATTTTTATTGAGTCCAAGAAGAGTAGGATGACCTTATTTCTATAAAGACATCAGTGACATCTTTACCATGCTGCTTTAACACTGAGGGCTAGGTTTAACTAGGACAAACACAAATGACGCCTTAGTGGGTTTAAGCAATAAGGCCTCAGAAGTCCTTGAGCAAGCAATTACTCTGAACTGCCCAGGGAAGGGGAGGCAAATGGAGTGGACAGCACAACACAGCGAAACAGATCAATGTGCACTCTCCTCTCTTTAATGGCATCTACTCCACTATTTCCTAACAGGGCCCGGCTTCTGAATTTAGATTTTTAATGTCATTTTGATAATGAAGTGATAAACTTAATAGAGACGAGCATGAACACACAGACACTATGGGTTGACATAACTGATTCTGATTTAGCACAAATCGGTGTGTAATAAGAATAAATTATCAGTTAAAATAATCTCAACACAATGTTGACCTAATTTCAACCGATTATGTATTATCATTTTACATTTTACATCATGTGATGACAGCCAACTTTGTCTCCTGAACAGTACCACCTGATGTGGATCTGAAAGGTCTACAAAATACTGGCAAGTAAACATTTTGACAAACTACTGTTTCTAAGACAAAAAACAAATTTCCACATTTCAGAATGGATTAAGGATTCACCAACTGATACTGATATTGTCAAACAGCCGATGCCAATTCAGATGTTACTTTCTGTTTCCTCATTTTGTTTTTGTTATTTAGCTCATCCATAACAAAAAAGCATTGCAGTATAATCCTGCCAGTGCACCCTTCCACTATCTGTGACATAAATCATTTTAAGTGACATTTTCTTTTTCATTTTTGATTCCATAATCTCCTTTCCCACATGCAAATGTTTCATGAGTTCAACTTCCTGTTACTGCTAAGACACTGTGACTGTGTCCTGCACCCAAGTATGATGCATTTACACAAATACAAACCAACCAATGGACTGAGACAGCCCCCTTTTCCTATTCCATAATAACTGTGGATGGTGCCAGACCAGATCTTCAGAGGTGGCTCGGTGTTGACACCACAGACAAATTAACAGGACCATCAATCCATACAGTATAATGTAAGCATGGACAATGTAAGACTCACATCAACACTGCTCTGATGCTGTCATAATGAGCCTGTTTACACTGGTTACACACTAATGCTCCCAACATGATCTGATTTCTGGAGTTGTCAGATTATTTCAGTGACCATGTAAACAGGATAATCTGAAATGTTTTATCAGGTAACAGCAGTAATCTGATTATTAGTAATCAGATTAACACACCTGGATTTCTCCCCAATATTCTGTTTTCCTGTATGTATACAGGTTAATTTGATTTATTTCGTTCTTTTATGTCTGCGCATGTGTAAACACAATCAAAATCGTAGAGAACGGAAGTTACATAGTCAAACATAAGCGCAAGACATGCCCCCTTAAACAAATGTCCTGCCCCCTCAAATTAAAGTTTCTGAAGGTAGGGAAAAGGAAAATAAGCGGCACAACAGCGGGAGACTTAGAGGAATTAGTAAAGTGTCTTAAATTTCACTTTCACTTTGTATGGTCTGCATGTACTCGTTGTAAGGTATGGCACGAACCACATCCCCCGGACATACATACCCCCAAATGTTGGTGTTATGGATCGGTTGCTTTTACCAATCCCCGATCCAGCTACAGTGTTGATATCGGAGCCAATATCCAATCCTAATATCAGAACGGTGCAACCCTACTCCGAAAGAAATCCCATTATGGACTGGTGCGTCTAAACCAGGGTTTTTTGATTATCGCATTTCTTACGTGCATGTAAATGCATTAGATCTGATTATTACAATTAGGTATCTGATTACTTCCAGTTATCAGACTTTTATGGTCATGTAAACAGGCTCAGTGAAACATAAACACTGAATAGATACTTGCACCAAATTACTGTTAAAATGGACTGAGACTGTACAGGCATTTCTGATGGTGTAAGCACGTGTATAGAGGAATCCCTTCTCAGGTAGAGCAACAACCAATCAGAATGTGTGTCAACATAACCTCACCTTCCTACCATAGAACAAGGCTTGACCTCTGACCTTTATGTAAACCAACTGATAAGAGGTGAGGAAATCGCATAAATCATATACTCACACACACAATCTGCTCTGCTCTTTAAGCTCTGACATTCATGCACACACTAAAAACACAAATGTAACAGCATGAGTTAGCTGTTTGACTTGTGTAAACTAATCACCAGACACAGCCGTTTGTCCACATCAAATATACTTTCTATCAACTGCTTTTACAGAAGAGTAAACTCAAGGTTAACTATTAGAGACGACCCGTTTGTAAGCGCTTTGACAGGGATCATACAGGTCACAGTTAAAACAAAGTGACACAGGAAAAAATGAAACGGGAAGCTATTCACGAAAAATGACAGAAAAAAATGTTTATGCAAAGTTTGATAGTGTTTATTCTAGAATCTGTCCCACAAGTGGCGATGCGAGGAGACAGAGATTTCACAAATTCCACAGAACAGACAGCGAAGTAAATGTCATACACCTACCGTCTCTTATGCTAATATGGAATTACTAGGCTGAATATTTTAAGACACATACTGGGTCAAAATCAGCTGCTTTTATAAACAAACTTTTTGTTTAGCTATGCTAGTGGTGGGGACTCACAGACTGGAACGTCACTGTGAATGATGGATGTATGTTCTCTAAAATGAGGCACATATTTTTAACAAAAAGCTCAAATTATATATCTATGTCTTCAACATCACTTAAATTGAGATAATATACATTAAACATCTGATTTTTTGCACACCTTTATATGTAAGTACAGAGTCATTATAAATTGATAAAAACCCCAAAATACTCTTTATTCTTGAGGCAAAACTGTCTCTAATCATATATTCAAATCAGGTCAGTTTGCTATTATTTTACTATATTCTTCATTATTATGTGTCCTTGAACTCATCTTTCATCCTTTAAATACGTATTTTCTTATGTTCAAAAAAAGTTCTGTTCAGGCCATTTTCAGCAAAGTTTTTTTTCTACAAATCAGCTGTGCAAAATGGAGAAAATTTAAGCGATGACAAATACATAGCATGTTATATTCACAGTTGATCAATTTCATTGATTGAATTTGTTCTCTTTCAAAGATACTGTGATGATGGACATAAAGATTTCCAAACACAATTTCTTGGTTTCCTTGGCACAAAAAAGAGAAAAAATAGCAAAGTAAACAAAAAATAACATTGGCTATGGGTCTTTTTTTTGTTTTACATAAGTGGTATTTCACAGCAGTATATCCCTAGTCTACCCTAATTTTTCAATCAGTTAAGTCACCTAATAGGATTCAAAGAGAAGTGTTTGTTTTTTGTGTGTTCCTATCCTATCTATCCTAAAATTCTTTCTCATTTTTATAGTGACTCACTGAGCTTGATCAAAGTCAAACAAAAGCAATAAACATAAAATTCCTACAATTATGGGGCAAACATTTCCACAAATTACAAGAATGACACATTTAGATCATGAAAATCAATTGAATGGCATGTTCCCTGCAGGATGAGCTATAATATACCTCTTATTTTTCATTGGGTCTAAAGTTCTGTAGCTGTTACTCCATTTGATATAAAGACTGAAGGATTAGCATACTGATACTGACAAAACAGCAGTAGATACATAGCTTTACAATGTTGCTGCCACTGCTGGAGTGTTTTGGTTTTTTTTTTATTCACAGACAGATGCATCCTGTTGGACCATGCTCAATAGTATAAAATTTCATGTCTGTCCGTCGATGTGAAATTATCATTTTTTGACAACTGACAACTAGGCATGTAGACAGATACATATGCAATTCTTGTTTCTGTCAGAATATCGCTCTGTTTATTGTATTATGGGGGCTGCTAGTCCAGTGCATACAACTAGCAGCAAGACAATCTGACTACCATGTAGAAGCATATAATTAATAGTCTGCTTTAGAAGTTATTTTAGGACCTCAACGTTTTGGAGTTACCAGTGGTGTACATTTATAACCTCACTCTACCTTATCATCTACTGGTGCTCTGTTTATTTCTAGAGGTCGACCAGTATGGGTTTTTCTAAGGCTGATGCCATTTTTATTTTATTTGGTCAGCCAATGGCCAATATCTCCAACTGATTTTTGAGGCTGATATTTAAGGCAGATTTTTATTTATTTTTTAAAGCACATGGACAGTAAAATGCAACTGAAAGCAGAGGTCACATTAACCAAAAATATTCCGTCATTGACAGATTTTTTTTTAAAGATGACAGATAATTCGGAAGGCCGTCCATCATTTTGACAGATTAAAATACTGAGGCTAATCTACCCAAGAAAATTTTCACACAACACTGAACCGAACCTGCTCACAGGATCGTTGGTCTGTCTCTGAACAAGGCATCAAACAGTCCATAACAGCATCCTACCTGTAGATAACCTGTATATAACCCTACAGCACCACAACTACACTGAATACAACAGAGTCCTGAGTCCTGCTGCCCACACAGGTGCCTGATCAAATATCTTATTACATTTTTGGTTCTGATCAAATATCAGTATTAAAAAAAAAAAATTAAGGCCAATGGCCAATATTGAAAAACATCAATATATCGGCCTGATATATGAGTCTACCTCTATTTATTTCTGTCCTTCTCAGTATTACACACAGTAGCTCAACTCCAAATCATTTTGTTTCGCCATCCCACAAGTTGAGTGCATACTTTCCAGTTTCCCACAAAGACAACATACCACACAAGCGACAGAAAAAAAGTAGCTTCTGTCTTCCATAAATATATTAAAAGACAATGACAGCCTGTTTATTCATAGCTCCTAAGCAGTCATTGCGGGTTTTGCGGCAGGGGGTGGTAAAAGTGGGGAAGCTGACCCTCTGGACCCTCTGGAGCCTGGAACTTGGCAGCGGGCCTCAGGGAGAGTGTGTCCTTGCGAGGACCAAGTCGTCTGGGGTCCTATAAGCCACCACTGCTGCCTGACATCTGGGGTTGTCTAGCTGGGCTGAGGCTGAATGCATGCTGGGTAGTCCCGCACACAGGCACACTGCACACATCAGGGCCACAGGGTCAATTCACTTTCACTTTCATCTGTTAAGGAAGCATGTTTTATTCACCCAAAAATTTAAATAATGGTTTAAAGTTTCTTATGAACGAAGCACGCAGGCCTGTAAATGTCTTCTTTTACATCTGCTGAAGTGCACACACAAGCACGCCCTGAAGAACTGACTAAACAACATGGCAGTAAATGATGTCAGTAACAGAAAGTGTATCATCTCACTGAGGGGGCGGTCAGGCAGCACCCCTTATTTGCTAATTAATGTGCAGAGAGAATGAATGACGATGCACAGCAGCAGGTCATCTCTGGAGGGCCATAACCAGGAATACTGATATCAGCCCACCACCCACATTTACACACACACACACACGCACGCACGCACACACACACACACACACATATCTTTTGAAAAGGAATTCAGACACTTAAAATCCCATGTTTCATGCACTCAGATCATTTACTTTTTATTTTTAACCCACAAAAACAATGTCTGAGAGTTTCTCCAAGAACTACTTACTAGAACATGTCTAGTCTAGAGGGAAAAACTGGTGAACTGCTGACAACAAATTTACAATTTTTTAAAAAACACATAAAGATCATCCATATAGCACCATGTGCAGTTTGAAGTCAATAGACAGAGGCCATGACTAGGTCCTCACTAGTTACAGCAGAGCTACTGTATTTCTAATGGATGTTTAGTAGCATTTAGCCACTGAATGTACAGATTCAATCCATGGCACTTACCACCACTACAGGAGACATCAGGTTCCTTCAAATCAACCGCACAGAATGTAAAACAACATCAAAATATCTAAAAAATGACTACCCCTTTGTTATATGTGTTGATAACTTGTGTGCTTACATTATATCAAATCTTTCCAACAGTGCTCAGATTCAGAGAAATTCATGACTGGTGTCATATCCTGCTTACTCAGATAACATTAAAGGTGTAGTGTGTAAGATTTACAGACATCTAGGAGGATGTAATTACAGAAATGGAGCCAGAGGGAGGTCATATTTCTACAGCAGCCCAGAATGGAATCCCTCTTCCTCTTTCTTCATTTTATATTGCATCCAGCATTTAAGCGCATTACCATTATGTACTAAATTTGAGTGTGTTCCAGAGTTAATATCCATTTTACTAACAAGTCCAGAACAGACAATCACTGACTCTAACAAAAGTGGTGCAATCTGCAACTTCCCTACTCACTAAAGTAGTAGTAGTAGTGTCACTAAATATCACATTAGATTAGATTAGATTAGATTAGATTAGATTAGATTAGATTAGATTAGATTCAATTAGACTTTACTGAGCCCACAATGGGGGAAATACAATACTATTACTTATATTACTTTTTAATATTATTACTTGCAACTATTTTACTGGAGCTAAAACAATTAAATCTATATGCCTATTCATCTATACATTCATCCATCTGTCCATCTATCCAAGCATCCATCTATGGACGGATGGACGAATGTCCACGGATGGATGCATGCTAACTATCCATTTATCCATCCATCCTCTATCCATCTGTCTATCCAACTATCCATTCGCCCGTCTGTCCAGCCACTTGCCTGTCCATCCATCTATCCATCCATCCATCCCTCAAAGCCTAGCCTGAGAATCTCCACCCAGGCCTACAGAGACTAAGTCATGTGCTCTTTTCCACCATTCCCAGCTTATTTATGGAATGCAGCTTTGTCATATTTTTCCATAGCGCAATTTTCCCCTATAAATAGGCACGTAAGGCTCCGAGAGTTGGGGTGGGAGTATGAGGGGTCAGTATCTGTTGTGGACACTCATCATTGCCTCCCTCCCTGTCTTCCCCTCCTCCTATTTTTCCAAATATTTGAGCACTGACAAATATAGTGCAATGTTAGGGTGATGGGAACCGATTAGATAGCCTTTCTTCTAAATCTACCTCCAGTGAAAAAAAAGCAGCAGAGTTTCCAGCCATTCTGACCCATTTTTCCACTGACATGAACAACCCAATGCTGGTTACATGCTGACTATTTACAGCTTCTTCATTTACAAACAGGCAGACAGAAGATACAGCCAGTAGAATAACATGACTCTGTGGCTTGGCCTGTGTTAACTGAGGATGCTTGTGTTTGTATACATAAGTGCAAGTGTGTAAAATAGATAAATGGGATGCTTATTGAGGCTCTGAAAATATTACTGTAAGAGAACACATTCATCTTTATCGGTGTGGCTGCTTAAGGGGAAAGCACAGGTGTAGCAATAAAGAAGGCTGTGGAAACTGTGAAGAAATCCTACTGATAATGTCTACTTGAATAATCTCACTTATTTTGACAGACAACACATTTATTTCAAGTACAAGGGAGTATGTTCTTTTTCTTAATGCTAATCACCTTTCAATAAGTATTAATTGTACATAAAAATGTAACGGCAAACGTACTAAAAAATGTGCTGTTTGGGGTTGAATAAGTGTCATTTAAGCAGGTTTTTTTTTTTTTTTTTTTTTTTAAATTTAAAAAATAGTTTTCCAGTGATAAATGTTTTTGAAACCTCTGCCAAGGAGGTTATATTTTTACCAGTGTTTGTTTGTCTAGCATCCACAACTTTTTTTGGGAGTTCCAGGTCAAGATCAGGAAATCAAAATTCAGTCAAATCACTGCCACATACGTATACTGTGAAGATCTAGTGAGATACCTAGTGAGTTGTCTACATGTTGTCGATGACTAGTGTCATGAAAATAATATAATTCTGACCAGTGTACTTACAGAATGCAGCACATTTTTAATGTTTCTCTGTGTTGCTTTTTCCATGAACAACACATTCCCCTCACCAGTGACTTAAAATTTGAACCTCTTTTCTTTTTTTTCTTAGTCTTTCTTCCCTCAACTTATTAGAGTTTAGATTGGTTTTTTTTGTTTTTGTTTTGTTAGCTTAAACTGGTTTGACTCTTGCAAACCAACTGAGCCAACATATGTCATTGTAATAGTTTCTTGCAAATTAAAAACATCCAAAATCAGCAATGTGTGCCGACAACGTCATTGTTTAGCATCAGTAAAAAGAAACATGACAATGTGACAAACATAAGTTTATAAGTTTAATTTATAAATAAACCAAAAGAGTGACTGGTGTCTGATTAACTGTGAGCAGTTTATTGATCGAGTCCCACAACAACACATTTCAGTAGCGGTAGGAGGAATGATACACGTCGTAAAAAAACTGTATCAGGACTAAAATATTCATGGGTGGTTATGCGGTGCCGACAAGGGTACACATAGCAGACTTTATCTCAAAAACTAAACTAGCTTAAACTGCAGTGTTATGGTAACATTTCACATTTAAGGCTGTCAAAGAGATTAGCTGAAAACTGCAGAGGAGGCAACACGTCAAATGCGACACCTAGTGGTAAAATCTGTTATACCAGTTCAGTGTCTGCGTTAATATGAAACCAGTTTTTACACTGATCCAACCAAGGTTATTAATGTTAACGAAAATGAATAAAATGATGAAAACTAGAATTGAAAAAATAGTTTTGTTAACTGAAATAAATAAAAACTGTAATTAAAAGAAAAAAAATGATAACTAACTGAAACTGTAACATGTGCTTACAAAACTAATTAAAACATATAAAAATTATGGATAAAATTCCCTTCATTTTTCTCTTTATCAATGTCGGATTAATATCAAATTGATTTATTTCGCTCGAGCAATTGCAGCATCATATGGCACTTCACGGTCCCTCATGTCTCGTCACTTGTGGTTTACAGTCTGCTTCTCGTCCCCACTCCACCTGGCACCATGGAGACTAAAGCTGGGAGAAAGCAGCAGAGTCCTGTACGGGTGTTATTCTAGTGATGTGCATGTCAGGTTTTTTTTTTCTCAACCAGCGGGTCCCTCTCTTGCGGAATTATTTGACCCATCCCGCAAATAAAGTGACATTTTTTAACCCGACCCACAGGTTATCCGCGGGAAATGAGCTGATCCGTGCATCACCTATCATGCGGTGTGAATGATAGGACTCAAATGCACGGTGCTGAAGGGAGAAATGGATTTAATAACAGAAAAAAAGAAGGGGGAACAAGCAGAAAAACCTGGTGCAGTAGTCAGAGTCCGGTGGGAAAGGATGGCAGAAGTCCAGGTTATAGTAGGTGATGAGGTGCAATGATCCAGCTGCAGAAAAGAACCTTCTGTACGCTCCTAATGAAAAAGGCTGTGCAAAGGCAGCAGGTGGATGTGAGGGGGACCACACCGCAGCGGACTGTCACATAACCATCAAATAATATAAAATATAACAGGCTATATATCACTAAATATTTTAACCTGCTATAGGGCATTTATACACAATACTGTACATATTTTTGTGTCACTGCTCAACCAATGACCCGTCACAACCCACCCCCCAAATAAAGTGTCCCATGGGTAGCCCACTGATCTGCGCGTCACTAATTTCTTTGAATACAACGGCGAGGAAGATAAAAGATATGAAAAAACTTATACTAAAACTAAAATAAAATAAAACTAACCATTTAGAAAAAACAAAAACTAATAAAAACTAGCAAACCTGCTCCAAAAACTAATCAAAACTAACTGAATTAGAGAAAATAAAAGTCAAAACTAAATAAAACTACACTATAATGAAAAATCCAAAACTATTATAACCTTGGATCCAACCCCAACGGAGGTGTGTTTATCTAAAATTACATTACATTTGCTTGCATATGACTTTTCCAAGTTGAAACTATAAAACTACTGTCCATCATATTCTCCATATTCAAAATTTTTCTTTTAAAATCTCTTCGTGGCTTGAAATGTGCTTGGTACGTCTCAACACAAAATATCTGCAATTATAGCACTCAGTTTAAAAAAAATAGTACAATAATATTAAAACACAGTTGACATAAAAAAAAAAAAAAAAAAAAAACTATCCTGTGTGTTTAATTGTCCAGATTATCAAAAGGTCTGCAGCAACAACTATATTAATTGGGAGCAAGCATAAAAAAAATATGTTTGAAGCAGCACAAAGCTGCCTTAAATGTGTGACTTCAGGCAGTGCATTGTTTGTGTAGTTCACTGCTGGTTTGGCCCTTCAGGCTTGGCCGGCCTTTGGGTCAAACAATACATATAGCATGATATGGACTAATCAGGGTAACTCAGAGAAGTTAAATCTGCTCATAGCTCCAAACTGTCATTAAGGGGCCTTGGTCACAAGATCATTCTGCTGCTACTACCCAGTGGTGTGCACTACATACACACATACAGTACAGCCACACACATACACTGCTGGAATGACATTGTTGTTCATTCAGAGAAGCAGCTTGCTGTCGTAGCTGGCTGCGCTTGTTGTTGAAAGGTCCCCTGGGTGGAGATTCCTTTGGGCCTCAGTCATAAGGAGCAGCATCAATGGGAAACCAGTGGGAATAAATGAATGGGCCTGCGGTCAGGTGCTGCTCTGTTATGCAAGTGTTGCAACTACTAAATAGCGAGCATATCACACAATGATGACTACAAATGGGGACATATCGATGAGTCACATTCACATTATTACCATTATGAGCAATATTATCCATATTAAAGACCAGTACTGTAGTCAAAACTGCTTAGACCAAGATTAGAGTGTACTAAAACCTAGACAAAACCAAGATTTTGAAGGATGAGACTAAGACAACACCAAGATCAAGACCAGACCAGAGACACAGAAAGGGAATTATAAGAAACAGATATCATGAATATTACACAGATTGTGTTATGGTGTGATCACAACAGTTCTTTTTGTTGTCAAAACACTGAAATTGCCATCATCTTTAAGGTGGTTAAACTTGGCGTTTCCAGTGTGTGTGAGTTGGAGAAAAGCTTATATGCTGAAAAGTGACTGTGTTCACAAAAAGGTCAAACATTGCACAGGAAATTCAGTTATATCCCAGCAGGTGTGTTCTTGTCTGCTCTTGAAATATAATCCAAGACCAAAACAGTACAGAGTAAAACTGCAGTTAAAGAGATGAGAAAAAGATAATCAGAAAAAGGTCTTGAGGCTCAAGATCTTCAGTATAACAACATTTTGAGTTTAAAACAATGCCACCAAGGACTAGAGGAATTTACCTGTGTGTTAAGAAAACCTGCAATATTGTTATTTTCCATTTTTCATTTCTCTAGTTGATAGGTTGGGATTCATTAAGAAACAAGTGGATGACTGACAGCAGGTTTTTACATTTTATTTAAGTAAGTGTTTTTATGCACCACCAATTTTTATGTGATTGTCATCTTGTGTCTCACTTTGTTTCATCATTTGCTGTTTGTTATTGTCAACTGTTGTTGTTTTAATTGCTACAGCAATCTTTAATCTTGATCTTCTCTAGCTTGGAGCAGGAAAAAGCAGATATCAACCCAGGAAAAATTAACCATTAATCATCTTTAATATTACTTGCTGTTTCACTTGGTAAGTATTTCTACATGTGTCAATGTGCTACTCGTATGTATTTTGCTGCAGATCAGCTGTGTCGGCCACAGTTTGACAAGACTGTTGGAAAGTATGGTAGGGTGGTGAAAATATTGTAAATATAAACCAGTATTGATTTTTTTGTTTTTTTAATTTAAGATCAGTCTTTTTTATATGTTTGGTTTATTGTGCAGGTAAAACACTGCCTAAGTGTTAAGTTAGTCAGTGTATTAGTCAGTAAGTACCTCATATAACCCCAAAACTATCCCTTTACATATTAAATTGGTGTTTAGAGCTGTTAGTCCACCTTAGTATAAGATGGAAAGAATAGAAAAACATGGAAGAACAGCTACTATGTGTCTGTTAATGTGTAAACACAATGATAACTGCACCTCATTAATTAAACTGTAGTGACAATTTGCCATTTAAATGGGTATTAAACATCTGGTTTGTAAAATTTTGGGGGAATTAGTGAGACCTAGTTACAAAAATAGCATATAACATTCAGAATTCTGTTTTCATTAGTATATAATCACATGAAAATGAGAGTTGTTGTATGAGCTGTTTGCATCTACAGAGGGAGTGGCTCTGTAGATGCTTCTACACTAACTCAGAACAAACATGCTCTTCTTTTTTTTACCATTTGATTGCCTAATGGCATCAAGTGTTAAGGTATATTAGTGTCACCCACTATGTTTGATATAAATATAAAAAGCCCAGAATAGACGAAAACAAGCACTGTTTTTCTCTATTAATGCAGCACATCCACATTTTTGTAGGTCGGGGGTACTCAGTCACTGCAACTTTATGATTAACTGTAACAAAGCATCACACACTTATCCTACACATGCATATTTCTTGTCAAACACATTAACAGATATCTGGAGTAAGTGTGAAGTGTTGTTGAGGTTGCCATAGTTGTTATCACTATCACCTGCAAAGAGACTATTCCAAAACTCTGTACCATACACACTTAAGAATGAATGCTAGTCTTTAAGATGTAAGACTGAACTGGTCTGATCCTGTTGTACTTCCTCCACTAGCCCGTAACAGCATTATGTGTGAAAGAAGAGTTCAAGTTAAAAATATAACCCCTCTTTAAGATGCTGCGTGTTCATGTCACTGTGATCGAATCATTTCATCCACTCGTCACTTGTGACACAGAAGGAACAAGCTAATTATTAAACACCTGAAAACACACATTTTTGGCACAGAGTTCTTGCAGATTTAAAACTTATAATTAATACCTCAGTAAAAACAATTAGCCGTGGCGAAATCCTTAAAGCTAGAATGAGCTAAGTACTCAATAAAAAAAGCTCCATGCTTTGTGCACTAAGCTTTGAGAATGTGGGTTGTTGAAATGCGAAACGTGTAAAAATGATGTTTTACTTAAAATATCACCGAATCATCAACCTGTAATAGTAAAGAATGACTTAATGTTTTTTGTTCTTTTTTGTAACATGGCTATTTAGGTTCTCAGGATTCATGCTTTTAAAGATTTTTTTTAATTTTAGGTTTACAATTTTTAAGGTGTAATTTAGCAAATGAGCACTAGTAATACACACACTGGATTTGTATTTATAACATAATGTAATATAAAATTGCACCCTTATTATTTGTTGCTGTTAACCTTTAATCAGTCAGTATTTAAAATGATAAATGGTATATTCATAAAATTTGTGCAATCATTATGAGTATTCTCATTTTGATTTTAACATTGGAATCCCATCTCACTAAAAGAACATAAACCACCTTGATATGAGCACAGACTGTCATTCATCAGCATGTGCACTTAGTAATGCATTTCCTGGAAGAAATCTTTTAAAAAAAAGTTTTCCAAACCAACATATTTTGACCCTGTAGTTGTCAAGCAAGCGTCAACCCCATCTGACTGAACATTATGTCTTAAGTGATTACTAATGAACCGTTTCACCAAAAATTTTAATTCTTAAAAGGGAAAGTCCAACACAACACAGAACAGACACTGTGTTTTTCAGTGATTGCAAACAGAACAGGAAAAAGTTATTCAAATACTAGAAAGCAAGAAATCAGGACTTAATAAAAGCATACAGTATACTAATGTTGTCATGTATAGTTGTATGTCGTCTGCATTCAGATTGGTCAGTGACATTCTACAGTCTGTTAAGCCACATGCAGCTCCAATCATAGAACCCACAGGACTCTTTGATTTAGCAGAAGCAATGAAGTCATTTTCAAACAGATCAAGTGATTATTTTTAGCCATGTTTTTTTTTAACCAAATGATTAATTTCTTTGTAGTTGATGTTTGAGCAAATGCTAAATGCTACACACTAGGGATGTAAACAATTAATCGACTAACGATTAATTGTCGATAAGAATTTGCTCGATTAAATTATTAATTGTCGGTTAATTGCCCTTGTCTGCCTGTCCACACCTGTCCAAAGGCTGCCGGTTTTTCTGCGCTGCGACGCTGCAGCTAGCCGGTCATCGAACTGGATCATGGCGTTGATGAGTTAGAATGGCTTTATGGACATGGTGGAGCCAAACAGAGACCGGCGGTGCACCCCCGAATAAATACACGCACAAATGCGGGGTCGGTATCGGATCGGAGCGTTTTCCCTGGAGGTTGGTCTAGTCCACGGTCAGTGAGACAGAAGTTGAAAACATCCTCCAGGCTCCTGATCTGGAACACAGGTATGTCCTGCGGTTACCCCGGTGGACACGGGAAAAAGCGAGAGGGCAAATTAAAGTTTGCAAAGCTTCAGGAGATAGAGAAAAGATAAATGAGCGAAGAGTTTCACTTTCACTTCTGCGGGGGCACGGACTGCACTGCCCCGTACCCCATAGTATTATAAGTAGGACGGAAAGTAATGCATGCACACGCGTGGTTACCAACCACACATCCCCTAGCACGCATGCGGCCGAGTACCCCCCCCACACACACACACACACATACCGATGAAACACACTTGTGTGCACCCCCTCATTACACACTGCCACACCAACAGATGAATTCCACAGGAAACACTGACTGTATCCAATGGTACAATATATCAATCATTAAGGAATATGACATGATTTTTTCATGAAGTATATAAACAATATTTAGCTTTGATTCTTATAGACCTTATTGAAAGAGAAATTCAGGCTCTCAGGAAAATCGCCGCTTATCAATTAATTGTTAATCAATCGATAAGGTCAACCAACTAATGATTAATGGATTAATCGATAATTTGCCTCCCTACTACACACTAAATATACTGGTTTTTTTTTTAATAATCTAAAGGCTGGGCTCAAACCTGCTGAATCATATTTTGTGCAGGTTTGATCTCTCACCAAGTTAAAATAATGATTCTGCACATTTGGTTTGACGTGATCTGAAACTGAAGTTTGTCCTTGACATTTAAAACCTCATCGTAAAACAAATGTCAAACTTTTTCACACCAAGGACCAGTTCATCATAAAAAATATTCACGGACCACCTAACCAGCTGGCCAGTTTCCCATTCCCACCCTAAAAAAACAAACAAATAAGTCTGCAGTATATTACAAATGGTGCTAACAGTTCAATGCTAACAGAATGTCTTTGCACTTGTAGTTAATATTGGTTGTCGTTTCTCCACCTTTTTCCTTCAGTCACTGATCCATTGTCGTATTTTAGAACTGATCAAGTCACTCTTCATTTTGTGTCATTTCACTCTTCGTTTTTGATGAATTAACTATTCTACTTCATTTCCACCACAATTCACAAGTCACGAGAGGTCTTTGATACAATAGGCAACCTAGACAACCCAACTGTATAGAGATGATGATGCAAAACATGAGTTTGCACAGACAAATTCAATAAAAGTCTACTCTTAGGCTTATTTAGGCTACATCTGATTCACTTTTAATTTAGAAAACAATCTGTAATTGTAACTTTGCTTTGGAAGTCAGTTGAGGGTGATTTGAGAAAATGATATAAATTTGACTTTTTTATGACATCCTATCGCAGACCACTTGGGGGCACTCCCCGCACTTTGAGTATCACTCTATAGCAGTGGTTCTCAATCTTTTTCTGTGGGGCCCCCCTCTGGAGGATGAAAAATCTCCAGGCCCCCCTCAACCCCAACAACACTGTAACAGTGATGCAGTTATAACTTTTATTGAAAGAAACATCAATATTGTAACAATATTTTTTGCTTTTCCTTGAATAATTTTTTGTACAAATTAAAAATTACTTTTTTAAGATTTTTGCTTGAATAATACAAATAAATTCAACAAGACTGCTCCCTCCCAAGATAATGTTTTTCCAATTAAAAATAGGAAATGCGCAATTATCTTACAACTATGACAGTAAAGTTACTTTTTTTAGAACAACAAACACATTTTGGTAACAAAAATGAACATTTTAACAATATCAGTGGCTGCATGAGCCCGTTTACATTGCACATCTCAGAACATTAAAGTGCAAACTGTGCAAAAACAGAAACATTGCACATTTTTCTTTTTCAGTCCAATCCTTGTCCATTCTCTACACCTAAACTCTTTGTCTAGTCACAGATCACCATGGCAGTAAATTTGTTTGCTGAACGTCCCTAAAATGAGTCCAGGGTGCTCCAACGCTAAAACATTAGTTCCACCTGTTACGGGAAAAAAAAACAAAACACCCAAGAGTGATCCCATGCCCCCCCCGGCTAGCCTTTGCACCCCCCCGGGGGGCCCGCCCTACAGTTTGAGAAACACTGCTCTATAGGAACAAGGCCTTTTTGGAGCCAACATCTAGTGGCCATCAGCGGTATTACACTGTAAAATAATTCCACTTAGGCTTCACTTTTGAGCCACAGTCCTTGTCCCTCATGATGCATGATGCTCATGCTTATTAATGCATATAGCATTCAATCATTTACAAATGAACGCACTGCGCTACATTATTTTAGCTCCTTGTCAGCTGTCTAGATCAGCTATTTTCCCTGGGAGCAGAATTTGTAGAAGTAACAAACCATGACAACGTGATTCACAACAGACCTTATCTATTAGACCAAATCAATGCACATATTCCTGACCGCTTTAAATGCCATTTTTTCCCCACATCATCTCATAATGTTATCTTGACTAAACAAACCTGCCACTTGAAAGAGATACAGATATAAATCACAAACAATGTTTTATTTGTGATGTCACTGAATGAAGAACTCTTGATGGTTTCTTTTCATTAGTCAAACAGAATGTGGGCTACATTAACCTTGACTATATTCAGTGTTGTAAGTACAACTATCAGACCAAGACGTACATTCATTTCAATTAAAAACATTGTTATTATTGAAGTTTTAATTTTAATGCTTGAAATGCTTGAAATTACCCAAACTAGGTCTCCCACGACCCACCTATGTTTGGATGAATGCTCTTAATTATATCACACATCCATCATTTATTTTTCTTTGACATTCATCTCATTTCGAAAAACTATGTACATCAGACTCCTGTGTTCACACTCAAAAACTAACTAAACCAGACTGCAGCAAATTTACCATCTGCAATTGATGCAAACAAGAATAACAAGACTCATAAAGATTCAAGCTGGATGTTCAGCTGCTTGTAGCCTGGATCTGGGTCTGAGGGGTCAGTTGGAGCAGTGGCAAGGGCCTGCAGCCCATGGTGGGGCTCTACTAGCAGTTTCCACCCCCTTAGTCTTATTCGGGAGACACCAGAAAGAGGAAGAAGTGTCAGCATGCCAAGAGAACTGAATGACCTAAAAATGCATCTGTGCATTTCCAACAAAGCTACATAGGCAGGCAGATATCTGATTTTTATCTGTCTTGTATAAATGCAGTCCATGGGACTCTTGATGGATTAGCATTACTGATTTACAACGACAACCACAATTTCTACAGTTTGAAACTGAATAGTATGAGGTGAAGGATGCTCTTCACTGCCCAGTGAACATATATCCACTAAGAAGTTTACAGGAGATTACAATATCAGCACATGGAAATGCCGACATGAGCTAATGAGGCTCCTGTAATGCATGCAGGGTCAGTGTTTAAATACGAGATGCCTCTGCCTTTTATGACACATTTACAGTATTCTTCATTTAACCTAGCTTACTTTGAATTTTAGGGCAGCTTTCCCTTGTAATATTACAAAGTAAGTGCAGAAGTGGTCGCATGTACTTTTGCAAATGACACTTCATGGCCCATTTCCTCTTGATAATAAATGCTTAAGAGAAGCTGTTGCCAATTTCTCAGAGACACAGTCCACAAGACAGTGGTGTGAGAATTTTCCAAATGTCTAAATAAATTACTCAATGACTTTCCCACAGACTCTTAAAAAACATCAACTTTCTCTAAATAATTCATTTTAAGGTATCATTGTCGAGTAAGTGTAAAGCTAAGGAGCTCAGTCCTTTTTGTTGTTTTATTCATTATTAATGTGTTTCACATGGCCGGCTGAAACGAAACACTGCTGTGCTCTCACTGCGGAGATCTGCTGAAGTCTCAGAAAGTAGGCTCCATCGGCTGATTGTAAAAAGCGCTGGTGTCTTTCGGGCCTGTGAAGGGCCCGTCTTAGGCTTTTCCTCCTGCCAGCAAATAGAGAGATGGACAGTGTGCCCGGTGTTATCAATGAAGCCAGCCTCTTGGCTCCCCAAAAAGTGCAGCTTGGAAGGCGGCCATGGCAGGGCATTAGGCCTGGAGGTTTGTGTCGTTTGTAATTTATAACACTGAGGGAAATGGGCAAGAGGACAATATGGAGAGAAGAGGGAGAGAGGGAATGTGGAAGGAGGGGGATGGGACTTGCTGCACAAGCAAGTGCCTCTGCTTCCCTGAGTGTGCTGCACAGAGCCTGGTTACTAGGCTGACCAAGCTAGAGGGCTTTCTGTACCTCTCCAAGGCACAGGCTGAATGGACCTTATTTTCCTCTTGCTCAAGTAAAAGTTAGACACAAACTAAATCATATACCTGGGTATAAAAGAAGAGAAGTGCAAATGCAAAAAAAAAACACTGTAGTCAAATGAAAGGACAGTTGGTTTGGAAGTACTGAAATACACTGCATGAAACATCACATGTTTAACACAGGCTTGTTGCTGCTCTCATGAGTATCATTAGAATAAACTATATAGAACTGAAGCCCTGGTTTATTTTGGAGTAAGGTTCTATTATGGTCAATGTTAGAGGCAATGGTTATTACATTATCATTTACAGATGTGATGTTTGTCAATATAAAAGATCATTTAAAGTTTGTTGTAAAACTGCCAAAATATCGGGTGTAAATAGACAGACTTCATCGTCATCATAACTTTCTGTCTCCATGGTCTGTTCAGAGTCATTGAAGATGTCTCTGCAGCTTCAACATGACCAGGCTTGTAGTGGTTTTCACCTCTTTTAATACTTTTTCACCTCCTTCTCAAAGATTGAGATAAAATGCTCCAAGGCAGCATCAGTTTTGGAGTTGGTGATGTACATCATGTGTAACAAGAGATGCAGTCCACTGAGCAGTTTAACAGAAAAGTAGGTGCTTCTTTATAATCTTTACCACTAATCACTAAAAAAAATTTTAACTGATAAACAAATCCCTGACTGCTGGCGCACTTAAAATGATGTGCATATTTGCATATTTTTTCCAAAGATGGGACTCATGATGACTTCAGCTGTCTATTACTATTTACTTTACCATTCATATTGACAGAAGTTGGCTCCTATAGTGGCTGATGGCTAATATTTGACATGTTAGGTTGAAATACTGATAAGATAAAAACAGGTAAAAATCACTCCTATCTACTCCTCTATTTTTACACTTATTTTATGTTCAGTCCTACATTTACTGATTCATTACTTTGACTTAGATGTTAAGCTCAATAGTTATGTAGTTTCTAATAAAGACAGATTACACATTTCATACACAATGTGTGTCAAATTTTGGGGGCAGAACCAGGAGTGAGATTGGCTGAAAAATAACTTTCAACTACCTTTTTTCTGCTGCAAACAATCGTTATTATATGGGCCTTTAAAAATACCCCATGGGTTAACCTCTACAAACTCGTCCAGAAACATTGCAGCTCTGCGTAGATTTAGCATCCTCGTTCACAACATCCACAAAAATGAGCCAATAAATCAGAGCTCACTTTAAAGACAAGAGGTATCCCCATCTCTATGTTTCATCCTGTTAATTTACCCCTGGAGCTCAATAAATTAACCAGTGCAAGCCTAATATATGAAGGGAGCCTTAAAAATGTGCACATTTTATCCTCTACTAATAAGTGGTGATGATCACTGAAACACAGTGATCATTCTGTGATCATCATCATTCTTTTCCTCCTCATAATTATCACACAGCGACACTAATAGCAGCAATTTCCCTTCATTTCATCAGGATGACATAATGCACAACACCCAAATTACCATGATAATATCTTAAAGACATAACTACAGTCTAAACAAACTTGTCTATGACGTATTCCTCTGAACAGAGACAAACAGAATATGACTCAGGAACATAGATTATATTTGTATTCTTCTTAATGCAGTTAATTCAGCGGCCACATACAGCCCAATTTGATTTCAAGTGGGCCGGACCAGCAAAATAATAGCATAATAACTAACGAATAATGACAGCTCCAACTTTGTCTCTTTGTTTTAGTGCAATAAGTTAAATTACAGCAGTTTAAAAACTATCCTTAGACAAAAAATGGGAATAACCTGAACATCCACGAACAGTCAGAAATTCGTAAAAAAAAAAAAAAAAAAAAAAAAAAAAGATATATATATGTGTGTGTGTGTGTGTGTGTATGTGTGTGTGTGTGTGTGTGTGTGTGTGTAATTTTAACAATATTATGCCTCGGATTATCATTTACGCATGTGCATTACAACTTACAGATCACAATGGATCTACAAAGTCACAAAACATTTATTAAAAGGAATCTGGAACAAAGAACATATAGCATTTAACTTTATGATCAATATACAACTTGTCAAGACTCAGTGACACTCTTGACTGTTAGTGTCTTCTGTGTAATTTTCAGACTTCCCAAATTCATCCTGTGAGCTGGACTGAAACCTTTGGAGGGCCAGTTTTGGCACCCCTGCCTTAACGTATTCCAAATTTTCCCTTAATGTAGATGATATCAACACAGTCACCATTATTTATTTCTGAAAACCATGGATATGTATGATACCAACATTTATGTAGCCTACCCAAAAATGTGTTTCATGCTGATAATTAATAGTGTTTTTGCCAGCAACTTGGGTTTGTATATTGACCCTAGAAAGTAAATACAAAAAATACTTAAGGTTAAAAAATAGTGGCTTAAAAAGACTAAGTATAGATTTCTGTTTTAAACCATTTTTGCAGACTTATTGTGTATCAGTATAAGCCCTGTTGTCTTTCCACAACCCCAGATGCTGCTAGTTCTTAACCCTAACCATGATCATTTTAATAAACCTGCACTACTAGTAGGATAAAATACAGTAACACTGATGTATAAGAATTGTGGCTCAAAAACTTTAATACATCTGTTTTGGAGACATGTTACTGGTGTTGGAAATCTGTCAGTAACTGCAAAAAAAAGTCACCTGTAAATGTTCTTTCCCTGATGACATTAGATATTAAAATTGTGGTTTTGTGATCACTAGAACTGACAGAGTTCATTTTCTTCAGTGCTTTCTTTATTTTATTTCCTTACAGGCAGATTGGACCAGGCCACTAAAAGTAAATACAAATGGCTGTGAATGCACTAGAACAGCTCCATTCTGCTCCATAGTCTGCTTTATATATCAGTCTTTAGTCGTTATGGTAATGCATTAATCATGCCAATTATAAAAACGAAATAGTCTGTACACACCCGGGCCAATAAAAAGGTCTAGTGTGATCTCTGTTTTGGGAAGGAGCTTATTAAAAGGAACGTGGGGGCGGTTGCATTCTAGATTGCATAATAACACATTTTCCTCAGTAGCGCATGGCTACAGATCCTAGGCAACATGCGCTGGAAGCAGACAGCTCCTTAACTACATCCACAACATAAAAATGACCAAAAGCCCTACTTCGGGAATAGCCTTCATCAGAGGCTACCAGAAATTACTCACTAATGAGACTCCCGTCAAGTTACAGTATAAGGAGAAAAAGATGTGATCCGACATGTACTACTGTGCTGGGAAAAAAACAACCCATTGTACTGCAACCTTTTGAAATGAGTGCCATATAGACTGTAATGAGTGGTAACTTTTTCTTTTTTTGAATAAATGTGTTCTCTTGAATTGCAGAATGAATAAAAAGCTTTTGTGGCAGTAGTATAATGGTCAAACGCCATCAAAGCAGACTTGTGAAATGCAATGTACCTGTTAGCCTACACACTTGCCTGACACAATATGGGACTTATTCTTGACTCTAGTGATTCAAAAACATCTCAGCAGACACACATAAAAGCCCTTTGTCACATTACTAAACGCAGTCTTTTGACATGAACGGTAACGCATATCAATAAAAGCTCAGCACAGAGCGAGGTCACGTCAAAGTGGCTGATGAAAGAAATTCATGTCATTTGCCGTTCAAAGTAAGGCATGCTATCATGTCCTCTTCAAGGAAAAGGGGCCCTTCTTATGAGTTTTTTTTTTTTTTTTTATGCAGAGTATTTTCTATTGCACCTTTTGTTGGGTGCACACAGGGTTGCCAAATGGGGCGAATTTAGAAGGCTAAGTATTTTCCATTCAATGCCAAATATAGCAGGCTGACAGTGTCACCGTTGTTTGTACAGTAAAATCAGGAGTTGTACCGAACAATGACAAAAGCCTACAAGAGCATGGGCTCAACAACATGCAAACATTTACACTCAATGGAAAACCAGGGCCTCTAGCAGAACACCTTTCCTGCTGTTTTTTTTTTTTTTTCTGCCTTAAATACTCATGTAGTATGAGGCGCCAGGCAAATAGATGTAAAGAAAAAGTCATAATGCCAGATCAGACAGGCTTTGAGAATGCACTGCGCCTAGATTCACACTCCTCAACTGCTGTACTAATCAGGTCTTAAAAGCCTACTCCATGTTGCACCAGAATCTGAAGAATGTAGGCCAAATCAAAAGCCACTGTTTAACACAACAAACTTGGTCAAGGAAGACCACAATTTTAGGCCGGACAACATCAAAATCCCTCAAAGTCAGTCCTGTCTTAACTGATTTTACTTTACATCTTTACGCATATTTCTGAATAAATGCGATTAATAATGTTACATCGCACGTGGGAATGTGATGATAAGCAAACACTTACTGCGTTTAACACTAGCAACATTCACTCAAAATTGTAGGGATGCACCGATTCCGATATGAGTATCGTGTATCGGCTCTGATACTCAGTGTGTGTGCTCATATTTGTACTAGTAAAAGTAATCCGATACAAATGCACTGATACCACTTAAGGCCGTGTGACATTCACAGTTCAGTGCAGCAGATACGTGGTGGTGGAACAATGTGTGGTGAGTGTGAATAGTGTGGAGATTTTTCAAAATAAAAGACGGTGATAAAAGTAACGCTAACTGCAAGTAACGTTAAAGACACAGACAGATACGGACGCAACGTTCTGTCCATCCTCTGCGTACATTCCATCCGTTTTCCAGGTGCTGGCGGATGCATACTCAGACGGAGAGGGGATGGAGTGGTGCGGACCACCACCAGCGGAAGTGAAAACGAAACCTATCGCTCATTTATCTTTTCTCTACCTGCTGAAGCTTCGCTTTTAAACCTTACTAGCTAAAACGCTGCAATATTAGTATCACATTAGTATTGCCTCGGTTGTCTCCATGTTTGTTATTACTGACTTTCTTCTTCTTCTTCTCAAAAAACTTTACTCGTCTTTGTGGTATTTGTCCAGTATGGTTAATTAAGAGTGGCGCCCCCTGGTGGATTAATTGAGAAACGCTCATTCCAACACATTAAATGTCAGTCGCAGCACCTTGTTCCAGTCTGACTAATGACAATGACAATAAAGCACATTTACAAAAGGAACAAACAACTGGAATGGGATTATTAAGTACTCGTATCGGTACTCGGTATCAGCAAGTACTCAAATGTAAGTACTCGTACTTGTACTCGGTCTGGAAAAAAATGGTATCGGTGCATCCCTACAAAATTGCATTTAATTCTACAAACTAGCACAATCACTATGGATTTCCACCAATATCTTCTTCAGTTTTCAATCTTAGAGTCTAAAAATCAACTTTCAGAAACTCCATCAATTATTACTATTAATATTTCATCTCTGTTATTTTTACTTTATTATACAAAACATAAAAGATGGATGAAATGAGTTTGTATAATAGCAAGTGGTTGCATGTAATGACAAACTACACTGCAGAGACATTTAGCTTAATACAGCTGGTGGTAAAAACTGTCTCATACTAGAATCCACACTGATACCTTGTTTCATGTAAATATTGTCTACATACAGTATATGAATATCAACACTGTACTGTTTTCACCAGTGGCTTGGGTTTGTATACTGATCCTAGAAAGTAAGGAGAAAAATGCTATGAAAAAGGACTGTGGTTGAAATATTAAACACGCATTAAATACGCTGAGTATATTTCTGTTTTAACTAGGGCTGTCAAAATTAACACGTTAACGCAGATTAATCCAACATTATGATTAATCTGATTAAAAATTTTTACACAACCCATCTGCAGCGCAGAATGACTCTGAATGTCTCTGGCAACGCATTTCAGGTAGGTTGTCCAAGTAGAGTTAGCGTCGCACATCTGCAAATGGACAGTTGATCCGGTTGTGACAGGCAGCAAAACCAACCCATAAAGACAGAAGACACTAAACAGCATATTGGCGCTCTGGATGAGAAATTTAAGAACAAAAAACCCAAGACGGAACAGTTGACCGACAAAGTATAATACACACTCTGCAGGAAGGAGTTTTCTTTTCACCGAAGCACTTTCAGCTTCAAATACCACATTAACACAAAGCATACGTTAGTCGGGAATTCTGCTAGCACTTCGGCTAATGCATTGCCCAGTTTGCGACAAACATGTTAAGTGCATTTATATTCCCTTCTTTATTGAATCTGTTTGCACATGCAAAATGAAAGGCGATTAATATAGATATAAAATTAATATTTAATTGTGAGTAATCAAAATTAATCTGCAGCAGCCCTGGGATTAATCTGATTAAAATCGTTAAAATTTTAATTGTTGAACAGCACTTGTTTTAACCCATTTTTGCAGACTTTTGTGTATTAGAACAAGGCTTGTTATCTTTCCATAAGCCCAAGTGCTGCCAGTTCTTACCCCTAACCCTCAAAAGTTTAATAATGGGGTTATTTTCATAGCCTCATTCTATTTCCTCAAAACAGCACTGCAAAAAAAAATAAAATACTGTAACACTGATACATATGAATCTTGGTTAAAAAACATTAATAAAGTCATTTTTTGCAATAATGTTACAGGTGTTGGAAATACTTTGGCATCAATACCAGTTCCTGATTAATAATTTCTCTTCAATACCATGCCTGCATTTAAATCAAAAGAAAACAACAGCACAAATATTTTATGTCTTTCAGCACCCCATATTTTTCCCACTGAAAGTAGTTTTACAACATATACAACAAACCTATTTACCACTAGCTAAAATTGTTAAGATAACATCAGTACCAGTAATGTATAAATTGTGTGTACACCAGACACACTGACACTACTGAGATTTGCTCTTACTATTAAAATTTTGTGTCAAATTACTGTGTTTTTAGTTTATAAGCATCTCAGTAAGTGCCATTAAAGTATCTAAGTTCACTAAGAAGTCAGTAGATATCACAGCAGTTAGGAAAAGAGACAGAATCTTTAACTTGCTGGTGTTACTCTGTGTCTCTTCATCTGGTGATAATACATTGACTTATCAGTTTGTTTTGTTGGCCGTCATGAGCCAAAAAGTCATTACCCTTTGAAATGATCTGAGGCACTAGCAACAAACATTGCCACAGGATGAGTTACAAGTCTCTGCTAAGCACCGGGTATGTTTTGGAAAAATGGTTGGTAGCAATGTCAATTAATCACTTTTACTAAATAGACTAAAACATGCAAAACAGCTGGTGTGGCTTTAATTTCAAAGTGCAGAGTACAATGGAGAAAAGTTACCATGAAACGGGTTGCTACAACAGCAGTTTGCTGCCAAAGAGGTTGCTTTGAGTATGAGAACTCAAACACAGTAGATTAAATTAAATTAAAGTGGGAATTATAAGAAACTGGACATCAACTGTACACTGGGTCTCAATTCCAAAGTGTCAGCATAGAAAACAACAAAAATAAGCATTTAAATATGAAATTTCCACAAAATTAAAAAACTATATTGTTTCTACATTTACAGTTTGTGTTAATTACCTAAAACACTATGACTTATCATTTGCGTCAACCTATCAGAACATAACTTCTATTAATATTATAATTTCAGATTAGGGAAAACTCTACTGCTAATGCCTTCTGCAACACAAAGTATGGTGAAACGCAGACAACCTTTTGATTTGAGGTAATTAGTTCTGATAAAGTGAGCGGTTGGCAGAAGAAGTCCTGCTGAGTTCAAAGGGGTGTCCCTCATCAGGAAACATTAAGTGTTCTTACCAACATGATGCCATTTAATCTCAACACTTGTTTCAGCTTTAGCACCAAGGGTTACCAGGCAAACACTCCAATGTGCTCTCTAGACATTTGCTATGATACGCTCCACACAAACATACAGAAAAGAATGAAACCATTTGGAGCAAATCACAAAACTGCTGTCATTACATTGACAAAGCCCACAGGAGGGGAAAAAATGAGTTTCACTTTAAGACAAAGTACTGAGCAAAGAGACTGTGAAGGCTGCTGAATCTGAATTAAGCATAGATTGGCCTATATTGCAGCAATCGGGGAACTAGTTCAAGACGTGCCAGGCCGCATGTAGGCTCTATTACACTGGGGCCTAACTCTCAAACAGTGAAGCTGCAAAGGCTCAGGAAGAGCGGCACTGAGGGAGGCTTTTTGGTGTTTAGAAATACTCATTGGTCATTAAGAATATTCAGCAAAAAAGACTGAGATATGCAGAGTACCATGTACACAGTGGCCCATGGACACATCTAATAAAACCCTATGTAAATCTGTGAAAACCAGTGGAGTAACTGAGCACATAAAGGTTCAAGACTGGAAGAATCCATCAACACTACTATATCCTCCTGAGACCCAGCAATGCATTTTTGTCCACTGTAGGGGACAAGAGTTTCACAGCTTTCCTTAGAAAAAAAATCCTGTCCACTGCAAAGGACATTCCATAAAAATAAAATAAAAATAAAAATTGTATCTGAAAAACTGTTGCATTATGATTTTTTCCAATGAAGACAATTATTTAATGTAAAAAAGCCAAAAGATTTACTTCCCTGGGTCTCTGTAGGATATGGCAGATGTAGCCAAGAAAGAGCAAACAGCAGACCAAAAATCCCCTCCATATTCCAGTTAAGCATGTGCCCATAACTTTCACTTTCACTAAACGGCATATCGGGCATAAGTTGAAGTGAGAGAGCCGGTTAAATCCTCCGTTTCTTACTCAACTACTTGGTTTGGTCCCAAATGGCTCACACTGACTCATTCATTAAGTGGTAAAACCTGCAGCTTGACAAGCAACCCCTGGATGACAGTAATTGTTGCAATCACAGACAGAGAGCAATTAATGAAAGGGTCAGAAGTTTCCAAAGGGTGTCCGTCTCAATTAAAAACCTCCTAGATGAGTCGCACTGTAACCTCTAACCTAGGATGTGGACTGAGCCGGATAAACAAGGACACAGCAATAAGGATCAGGACCTGTATTAATTCATTTTACCACCAAGAAAACTCATAGTATAGTCAACAGTAGCTTTAGAGTACTTCGTGTTTTTCTATCTTCATACCTAGTGTTAACTGACTACATTATTCATCCACTGAAATAAATGAGTATTATGTAATATGCAACAATGGTTCTTGGCAATGAAATGCTAAATATCATGACTGCAATATTGTTTTATATTGTCCTTATAGCAACATACAGTTTATTTTGTCTTTTGGATTTTTATCATTTACAATATCAGCTAAACCCCTTTGATGAAAAATGGTTTTATCATTAGAATTGGTGAAACGTTCTCTAGATTCCTGAAAACTTCATGCCTTTGGCAAGTGTTTATCATGTTTTGACATATAATGTATATATAATTATTTAAAACCACAAACAACCATCTGGTTTCTTCAACTTCGCTTTTAAACTTTAAAAGGGTTAGTTGTGGTATTTATACTTTCATAAATTTTTTTAAAAAACCTTAAAATTATCCTTAGAGAGTTTACAATAAAGAGCTTTGAAGTTCTGCTAAAGATACCAGTATATTGGATTGTAAAGATATGACCTGAATCCATTCACACCAACAGGCTGGGGGATTTCTGTGACCACTAGAGGGAGTAGTGAGTCACTCAGCATGTCTCTCATGGTGAGGAAAACTAACACCTTGTGGCCTTTGACCAAAGCATCAGAAAGTGACCAGATGAAATGAGAAGGACTAAGAATGAACTTTCAGAATCAAATAAAGAGACAAAGCTAGAAGCATAGTAGTTGTTTTCACCACTGGACCCAGCTCTAAATGAAAAGAATGGAGGTTGATGATGAAATCACAGCACTTCTTCTATACAGATGAGTCTGATTATGAAGGTATAAATTTATTATGTAATGTTATTATCACTGTTTGTTGATCCATGGATCAGACAAAACTGACAGACGCAAACAAGATCTTTAGCACTAACAGAGCTAAGATAACAGAGCTATAATGCATAATCAGCTGTCGCAGCATGCGAACGTTGTCAGAATTACTGGCAATGAATTTTTGTTTTGAGTATAAAACTTGATGATACCATAATACAGATGTGTGTAAATAATGAGTTTTATACTTTATTCAGTGAGTAATACATCCTGTGGATACTCAGTGTTGATTCGCAAGTGGTTTTGTTACTCATAAATATGTTCTGGTACATGACTTCCCCCTAATGTTGAGAGCTTGGAATATCAACACTACATATAACGCCTTTAAAAAATAATTAGACATTTAACAGGATATGAATCTGGAATGATAGGAAAGTATTTATTACAATAAAGTTTTTGGCCATACATGTCCTACTCTATGCAGCACAGTATATATGAAGTGTGTTTATTCTAGGTTTTGTCTTGTTTTTTATGTGGACCCTGAGGTTGCAACACTATTAAAAATGACTATAAAGGTGCAGTGATTCATACTTTAGTTGTCAACTGTTGAATTAATCTGCAACTATTCTGTTAACTGATTGATCAGTTTGAGGAATTTTTAAAAGGATAAAGTAGGGCTGCATGATTTTGGCCAAAAATAAAATTCAGATTTTTTTTCCTCTAAAAACTTGATTTTCAATTTCGATTTTTGGGAAAAACTTCAAAAGAGAACAGAAGTCAGCATTTCATTTTCATGGGCATCCCGCAATGCAACGCACTGCTCCCTACCTCATATCTGTGATGGTATCACAGAATCGACGAAAATTCCATGATGGGCCCACAGAAGTTATACCAATGAAAGTCGGTGACAGGCATCAGTCATGCGTGCATACATGGACCATGTAAGATGAGTGGTCCCCATGCAGTTATATTTGAATTGAGGGATCCATGCATGGACCATGGCAATTGGTATCAATTCAGTGGGCCCATCATGGAATTTTCGGCGATTCCGTGATGCCATCACAGATTTAAGCTCTGTGGTCATTACACAGAATTCTGTGAAAGGCCGCTCTCACAGTTAGGAGGAGGAGCTTAGAGTAGCCCAGAAGCATGCGGCCTGGAGACACGAGAGAGATGAAATCGATTTGACAATTACCCCTTTTTAAAAATCATCCTAATTAAAAAATCCAATTTCAATTTAAAATCGATTAATCTGTCTTTTTCCTCTTCTATGAAACATTGACCATTTTATGATGCTATAGACCAAACAACCAATTGACTGATGGAAAAAATAAATTAATTGACAAAGAAAATAAAGTTAGTTGCAGCCCTAATTGAATGATTAATCTATGGATTTATTTAATATCTGTAAGTGTCCAGACATAGCGGCTTTCTAAATAACATCACTAAAAAGCAGTACAAGGAGTTATGTGGTCCACCTGCACTTCTGTGGAAAATCTGCAAAGCATGAGAAGTTATTCAAGTATTGAAATGATGATAAAACTCATGGTGAAAAAACTAATGTCACCACAAAATTCATGCCAATTAATCAGAAAATATTAGATAAAGATAATCTGATTGGAGAAATGTTATTAACACATAGCCTGGGTCTGCGCAGGGCAGAACACACTGAGGTTGAATGTACAAAGTAATAAATGTATGAAATGTTTTTTTAATTGTTTTTCAGGCAGTCTTTGGTTATGTGGTTACTGTGGATGTCTGTGTTGAGAGGACGATGAAAATATGATTTGTTTTTCAGAACTAGTCTCCAGTATGATGATGTTTTGGCATTTTGTTATGTGTGCCTGTTTTTTTTTTGTTTTGTTTTGTTTTGGTTTTTTTTTGCTTTTTTGTAACAGACTTCAGATACAGCTCTGCAAGCGGCATCAAATTAATTAACAATGACTTATATTACAAAGCACTTTGAACTGAGTGTATGCTGTGAACAGAGCCAGACTGACGGGAAACTTTGATCCTGCAGTGCTCCCTCTAACAGTTGCTTATGACTTCCATGAGGAACTGTCGGCGAATTCCCTCTGGCTCAGAGCCACCCACATTAAAAAAAAAAAAAATTACTACAGTATGTCCCAGTCACTTCACATCAGCACGGCTCTAAGTGCGTAGGTCATATAATAAGAACATCAACTGGGTTGTCTATTAGCAGTACAGGGAAGCCTGAGCCACATACAGAAGCTTCAGTGTCATGTATCAATGACTGAACATTTAGGGCTAAAGTTTTGTCTGTGTTCCACTGTTTTACCTTATGTCTGTAGAAGATTTAGACACATGGGTTGGAAGATTACAGGTAAATGTACAAGGAAAAGTAGCATTTTTCAATGAAAAAATATACTTTCACATGATTTTGGACTGTTATTATTATGACCATATTCGTCTACAAAATTCTGTAAAAGCTAGAGCAGATAATTCAACATCCAAAAAGCTTAAAACAAAATTAGCAAAAGAAAGGGTAATAAACTGCAACCATTAGATCTGGGAAAAATCATTTAGTTCTGATTTTCTCTGCTTTGATTTTACATTAATTTGATTTGGGCGATGTCTTAAATGGTTTGGGTTCTGCACAATAAGCTTATAATGTGGCTTCTCTTATTCTCTACATGGACGTCAGCAATTTTTTTAATTTTATTTTTTTTCCACTAGTGCTGATGTACATGAACATGCCTGATAAAGACATTCTACTACCTGAAACCCAGTGTATATGAAAAAAATCAATTTATTTACATATTTACACAACCTACACATTCACACTCAGCATATGAATATTTGACCTATCAGAAAGATCCTTGGCAGCATCCATCAACAAACTGAGAAAAAAAGAAAAAGTAGATGTGACCTGATGTGATGAAGAGGAGCACACACTCACAACCATGTCACATCTTTAGGAATTAACTGATGAGTGGGTGTAAGGAAAATTCATGACTCACATGACTTGTGCAATTCTATAAATGACATAGATCTATTACTCCATGTTTATTTTGCCTGTTTTTCATATTTTCATCACTAATGTTGTTTATATTAATTTCATCTTGTTGCATTTTTCACATACTTTTCAAGTTTGTCATGCATGATGCACCAAATCTTAGTGTCTTACCTATTCTGTCCACGTAGGATAAAAATGGTCTTGATATCTGGAAGATACACTGTAATGTAAAATAAATAATAATCCTTAACTTTCCTCAAATGCACTGAAACTAAAATTACAAACCAATATAGAAAATGTAATCAGTAAAAGTTAAAACTTGTCACAATAATAAATAAATAATGTACTGATTCCTGAAAAAAGTCTTGAATTAAGCATTATAGCATTAGTTGTTAGTTACTTCTTTGCTGGTGACAAAATGTAATCAATATAGGACTATTATAACAGACTTTTTCCATATGACCCACCAATAACTTTCATTGACAGTTTGTTCCAATATTTCAAGGTTTTCAATAACAATAAATTACAATAGGTCATATTTTATTCTGTTTGACTGTGTTTGTTTGTGTTAGTTTACAGATACAGCTGCAGCAAAAAATTATCATCATTGCCAATATTATCATAATAATTTTATCAATTAACTGCTTTATTCATACCGCTGCTTTACTATCATCTGCATTATGCAAAGAAAATCAAGCAACTCTATAATGTGAAATGTTATAAGCACAGATATACAATTCTGATAATTAATTATCAGTGATTATTGATTTGCACTCACTGGATTTATTTTGTAAATCAATAATAATCGCCTCTGTTCACCTGTATAAAGACAGCTGGATGAAACAAAAAGAAATGTCATGTTTCCATCCATATTTCTTCAATCATTTCAGTGTCAGAGATTTCTTTGTACACATCAGTAGGCTTTGTATATCTGAACTATTCATGTCAAATCTGTCCTGTACTTCTTTTGTTTACACAGCCTAATAAGCAAACAAGTGTCATTTTTATTCATGTGTCTCACTGTTCAGTGCAATAAATGGCTCTTCTTCTTCATTACATGTACAGTAAGTGTATAAATAAACTGTTGTTTGGCTATAAATACTATACAAATGGTATAAAATGGACAAAAAAAATATTAAATAATTATTTGCAGTTATTCAGATACTTACTAAATGATGACTGCCCTCAGTGTTCAGTATTCATATATTCACACTATCATGTCTGCACTGAATTTAACATTTGCTGACTGTATTTGTCGGGTGTACAATGATACCTTTAGTATCATAGATGTAAATGGAAACTCCTCTACCTCTATGTTCTCTACTGTTGTCATACTCACATAAGCATCAAAGCACTTACACATACAAACATAGACAAATTCACTGTTAAATGTAATAGAATACAGATGTGTATTAAAGGCAGAGGCTGCACATTTCATATTTCAGAGTAATGCTGTAAAAATGGAACAACGTTGCACTCTTACACTTCCTCTGATGAACTTGCATCACTCCAAAAAAAAAAAAAAAAGATCAACAAGCTCAAGGGAATTAAAGTATGTTTTCTGCTGCTTGTGCATGTCTGTAAATAGTCAACTGTGATGAAAACAAACAAACCTCCCTTACTAGTATATTATGTAATGCTAATTTGGCATGGAAACCTGAACCTAATTTCTGGTAATGGAGCTGGTAATTTGTTGTGTTTTTCCACCCAATTAATCCTCTTAAAAGTAAAGTGAATATTCTAATGAGTACACAATACATCAATCATATTTTTGACACCGTTTTAGAAAATGATAAAAAACACCAGATCTCCAGATGTGGCCATTCATCACAAAAGAGTCGCAGGAAAACGTCAGGAATAACTTAGTCAGAGGTGACAATAGAAGGTGGGATGGCAATACACAACACCAGGTTAACTATGGGTGAGGTAAACATATTTTTCAAATGCCATGCGCATATGTACACACACACAACAGACGGGGGGCTCGAGGGTGTTAGAGGCTGTTATTCATTATCCACACGACTGCATTCCAGGGCTGGACAAAAGGAGTTATCGCCACCATCATTTAGAGGCAAGCACAAGAGAGGTAGAGAGGGATTTAAACAGGTTCTCAAACGAGATGCCCCCACCTGATAACCTCAGCAGTGCTGTTGCACCATTCCCACATGTCCTAATACATTCACAAATTCAGAGAGAGAGAGATGGGGGGGGGGGGGGGCAATGGTGGAAGGAGAGGAAAGAGTCAAAAGGTTGAATGAATGAGAAGACGAGGAAAGTTGAGACAAAAAAGAACGGACACAGAGAAAGAGAGAAACAGTGAACAGTGTGAACATTAACAGTGACTGGAAGCGATGGAGAGATAAGGACACCTCCTCACAGCCGTCACAGGAAGTGACCAGAGAGAGAGAGAGGCTCTAACAGGTGCACCTCACACTACTGATGGGGCTGCAAGTGTGCTGTGTGAGGCAGGTCAGATAAGAATGACCCAAAGTGGCAAAACAACTCCATCCTCCTTTCTACTCCCACTCCACCTCTTTTTCCTTGACTACCTGGAATTTCTAGTGAAATGTCTAAGGAGCTGAAGAATTTTCCTCCTCAGATCATTCCTGAAAATTGGGTTTGGGATATATTTGGATTCACCTTTCACAACTTTATATCTTGATGGAGAACTGTTTCACTGTGCTTTCAGACTGATTTAAGAAGAAATTATTTTTATGCTGCCTAAAATGTAGTTATACACAAGACTCATTTTTCTACAGGGGGTAAACAGGTGAAGGGTTAACCTGCCTGGGTCAAGGGGTCAAGCATCAGAGAAGAAAATGAAACTAACCTGATACATTGTCATTTGTCAACATAATAACAGATATAATGCCATGTAGAGATGTTAAATACAAGTATCTATTTGTCTCACCTTTTTTAAACTCCTCCAGCATTGCATCCAGCTTGGTGTCATTGAACACAAAATGCAACGGGTGGCTGTAAAACTTTGTGATGGTTTTGAGAGGGGTGCAATCATCCGGGTCCACAAATGCCAGGTCCTTGACAAACAGCAGATCCACTATGTTAGACCTCTCGCCCTCAAACACCGGGATACGGGTGTAGCCGCTCTTCATAATCTCAGACATGGTGTTAAAGTCGAGGGTGGCATCCCCGGGGATCATGAAGCAATCTCTCAGCGGGGTCATCACGTCCTCTACGGTTTTAGTCCTGAGCTCCAATGCGCCCTGGATTATGTTCAGCTCCTCCTTTACCAGGTCGTTATAGGGGTCCGTGACGCGCAGCATCTCCAAAAGCTTCTCCCGGTTGTACACGGTTCCTATCTCCTGTCCGAGCAGGTAGTCCAGCAGCTTGCTCACCGGGTAGGACGCCGGGAAGGTGAGCAGCATGAAGAACTTGGTGAGGAATATTGTGTTAGCGCCGACTGCGAGGCCATGTCTGGAGCAGATGGCCTGAGGCACGATTTCACCAAAAATGACTATTCCAATGGTGGACATGACCACAGCGATCAAACCCGAACCGGCGATATCATCCAGCAGGATGGTCAGCGTGGTGTTCACCAGCACGTTCCCGAGCAGAAGCGAACAAAGTAAGTAATTCCCTTGGCTCCTGACCGGCTCGATTTTTTTGGCGTAATTCTTCTCCCTTTCCGTGCCGCAGTTCTGGACTATCTGGAGCTCCATGGGGTCCAGAGCCATGAGCCCCAAGTTCAACCCGCTGAACATTCCCGACAGGCAAAGCAACATGGAAATGAAGATGACCTGGAGCCAGAAAGGCAGCAGAAACTTTTTCTCCTCCACCACTATCACTTTGGTGTCATCCCCGTCGTGGTAGATCCAGGTGTTCTCCGTCCACGGGTCGTGCATCCCAGCCACGGCCGGTGACGAGGTGGCGATGCAAAGGTAGTACGCTTTGCTCCTCTCCGTCTTTCGCAGAGGTTTGACCTCAATTTCAACTATTCCCGACGTCTTTCGATTTAAGATGATGTTGGGCAATATAATTATATCCGAAGTCCTAATACCACAGGGATGCAAGCCGGACGAGTCCTCCTGGCTCTGGTTATCCCCCGAGGAGCTGTCAAGGCTCCCTACCGCCCGGGTCCGCTCATGTTCCGTAAAAGCAATTTTAGACCAGGTCTCGTTGTTGATGTTCTGCCCGTACACCCTTAATTTCACCCGAGACCGCTCACTCACCCGCAGGTAGCCCCTATCCATGAAGGAAATGTCGTCCGTGTCCTCCAGTCGGAGCCCGATGATGACGGTCTCCTCGGACCCTTCCTTGCCACTTGTCGGGGTGACACAACAGCCAGTGACGGTTAAGAAAATCATCGCCAAAGCTCGGACCCGGTTAAGTGACGCCATTTTTGCAGCGGTGGGTGCCTGGGATAACGGTTCTGCCATATTGATAACCATTGGCAACCAACCTCCTGAATGAAAAGGGCTTTTAAAAATCAGAGCCAGTCGGAGTCCGCCTTCATCTCCACCGAGCGTTGCCGTGACTCGCGCATCGGGACCTGCTCGTTCCCACTACGTGTCCGACACTGATGACTCGCGAGCGCAGGCTTACGGGCCAACTCGTGCCTCCCCTGATGTCCCCGAGACAGGCGACGGCTTCGGCCAATCAGTCGGGCCCGTTGGCCGAAGGGCGGGGCGTACGCAGCCTCCTTGGCGAATCAAATTCCAAAACAAGTGCACCTCATGTTAAGAGACGGACGGGACTCTACTCGTGACTTTAACATATATCTACTACAGAGGAAGCCATGGGGTGATACGCTGCACCGCTTTACACCATGACATAATGCACTCTCCTGTGAACACATATTAAATCTAATGCACATAAATGTTATGTTTCAGACTATAAGAGGTGTTCATTTAGAAGATGTCTGATGCCTTTTATTTGTGTTTGCTGCTTTAAAGTGTTCACATAGGGCCCGTTGATGCCTCAGCAGTAAGTCAACCCTATGTCCGTAACAGAAAAGTTTCTGAAACTTTTTAACCTATGACTTTTACAAGAGCAATTTGTGCCTGCTCATCACAGGTGAGAGCCATAATGTGAACGTGATTTACGAGCAACTCAAAGAAGTATTTCACAGCAATAAAAAGCAAAATCACATCAAATAATAAAATTAGATTGCAAGACTCTTGGTATCTGAAAGGATCTTAAAACAACTGTCAGTCATGTCTTTTATTGACATAATAGTGCATGAAATAACTGATTCGCATTCAGTTCACTGGTATTTATTGAAATTTAACAAAGTTTAAAAGTTTATACAATCACATCGATATTGATTTGAACATTGCATCAAAGCTAAAGTTGCATCATATGTGGACAAAAAATATGTCAAAGGTGTATTACAAATATTCTAACCAATCTGTCAAATAATCTGAGAAACGTAATTTGTTAAGGCAAAGTGTATTACACAGGACATGGATAGATGGGGGAAATGAATACTGTAAACGAAATAATCAGACCATTTTAATTAATTAACACTGCTCAGGATTATTTATGTATTAAAATATACTTGGGTCTGAAATAATTCCATGGATAGCTGCCGTTTTGTTAATGCAAGATAATCATCTGAATAATTTGAGTATAATCTGAGTCTTTAATTAATGGCACACAACACAATGACAAGTCATAAGGGTATAGTGCATTTTAACACCTGCTAGTGAGCATAAACAGGTATGCCCGATCCTCTCTCTTCCCATTTCCCACCATCACTTGCAGCAGGTAGCAGCTTGTGTGCTGCAGCAACCCCCAGTGGCTGAACCCGGCTGTTGTTTCTCCAGCTGAGGGGCCAGCTCAAAAGGATCCATAATGCTCGCCTGTGTGGACAAGTCCCCATAGCATAATTCATTTGGAGTTTGCAACATCCAGTTTGATATGAAATAAATTCACTTATTTCATCCACAACTATTATCAAGGTAAAAAACATTACAAAGTCAAAATAAAGACATCTGCTCCCTTTGTTTCTAATTTTTATTATTTAATACTAGTGAATATACCTAATGTTCTACTACATTAGAATGTAATCTGATGTTTATAGTCTTCCAGTGAGTGTTTACTGCAGGTGTATTGACTCAGTGTCTTTTGTCAAACACTGGCTGTTGTTTAAATCAGCATTTCACAGTAGCTGTACTTTGAAGAGACAAGACCAAAGGGTTTTTATTACTATTATCACTTGTTAGAGATTGCATAAAAGTATCTTTGTGCTGATTTCAGATGGTCAGTCCAAAGGTTAAACCACAGGATAGATTTTCAGGAATGACTCAATTTTTTTACCTCTTAACTCCCCAAAACTAAATGGAAATCTCTTTAGAGTAATATGAAGGTGTCCTGTGTGATTAAAGGATTAGGATTCTCATTGAGAAATGTATAGTTGTGTTTGTAGTTGTGTATATGTGCTCAGATTGACCATGAGAGCAGATAAGATGGCATTCCTCTAGCTGAGAAGAGAACATTCCTTCCTGTTCAAGGTTCCCCAGCATGACTCCACAGTCTGGTTATGACTCCAAGACAGCTGCTTGACCTTGTGCGTGTGAAGTGTGCGTATGTATGTTTGAGTGGGTATGTGAGTGTACGCAGCCCTCATCTTGGTGCACATGTGTGTGTGACTACATGCACACAGAGACAGCGGGGCTCTCTGGGTGTGTCAGACTACAAACACACTGACCTCTAGTGCTCAAAGAAAAACCAAAAGACACTTGTATGAATTTGGGGCACAACCTAGTTCTCTTACGTGCAACTGTTTTACTCACTTGAGTCTTAGAAATCGTTGAAGATGTAGTGATATGCAAGGAGAAAATGTACAGAGAAATTATATGAGGACTTCTTGAAGTTCCATTGGTAGTATTTTGATTTTGACAGGTGTCATGTAAACATTTTGGAGAATTTTCCAAATAAGACATGTGGCATATGCTAATGTTATTCTGATTTTATAATTAAGATTATTCAGACGTGGATTATGTGTTTCATTTGCAGCAAGGTTAAAGAGGGTAGTGAAGCACGGTCCAAAGAAAAGTGTACATCTCTGGTTACAAGGAGAAACACCTACTTTTAATAAGATGGAGGATATGGTTTGGTATTGGTTGGATGTGTGACCTTTTCAAGGTGTTTGAAGGAATGAAAAAGTGAGACTGGTCAGTCAGGTTTAGCACAGCTACATGAAAACAGGAATTATAGTGGATGATTAGCTTTCTCTGGAATAAGGATACACAACCAGAATATTTTGTTAATATACACTGTTGCCCCATTAAGGCTGGAATGAAACATTTTTACCTCTTCTCATGAAATGATTGTGACAATGTAATTTATTCATGATAAAGTGTAATTGGGCCTCACAATGTAATCATTGCACAAGGTCAAAGGTGATTACTGATGTGTATAAATACAAATAAGAGGAGTGTGTCTGAAAACAAAACTTTTTTTTACAAATATATGGGCAACAGAGTAAATGTAATCAGTGTCACCGCTTAATCAGTTATTACTTGGCTTTTCACTGTTCTATAGTGAGGTTTTTTTGTGGTTTGGAGTTTGTATCTGTACACCTAAGTACTGACTGATCAATTAATAACTGTGCAGCTTCATCAGTGCAGTCGTGCATTCTTATCTGTTGTCATAGATATATTTAAACACAAATGTGTACACAGGTTTGTCACTGCAAACATCTGTGCAGCAATTAAAGATCACAGATCAGTCACATTATAGTGTGGCTTTCACTGCTCAGACTCAAACGTTATTCGAGTTGGAATTCAGGCAGGTGTCTTTCAGTTCTAAATAATTACTTTGATTAGATGTGATTTTTTCTGACCATTAGATTCACTATTTTTTTCTGGACGATGACTAAGAAAACACAGTTGCTTATACTCTGGACTTCAGTTTTGCTTTGTGCTTTGTGGTGGTTTTGGATCAGTCTGACCTGCTGGAGAATCCATTCACTAAAGGATTTCTAATAAACACAGGGTTGTTCAAAGGTGTTCAAAGGGTTAGGTGCTGCCTGGGTTCCAGTGTTTTCCTTAAGGTTGAACACTTAAACATATGATGAAAGGTCCAGAAAGTCACATTTTTCCATAAAAAATGAGAATTTCACATTATTTTTGGAATTACTATATCAGTGTTGCGAGGAAGCTAGTGCAGATAATGAAGTCCACTAGGGTCTAAATCAGTAAATCTGGGAAAAACTCAGATTCAGTTAGTCTTGATAATCTCTATTTTGGCATGGATACTCCAGCTAAGCCTGGTGCATGGAAACAACTTAAATAACAGGAAATTCATGAATCCATGGAACAACCAGGTAAGGCCAGTAAAACCTTCCCACAAATGTGTGTATCTTCACTCAGCACTCCCTAATCAGTGTTGGCTCGTTACACTTCAGGACACATAAAAGCACTTTCTGACATCCTTAATGATGATGAACCACAACAATATCGAGGTCAAGTATGGATTGAGAATTAAGGATCACATAATCAAGTGTGGAAAATAAGATGCACCCTAAATTGCCATTAATGTTATGATACTGACCTTAACTTTGACCCCACAGCGTTCAGACGACCCTCCAGGTGGCTGCAATGTGAAATCCTCTGCAAATCTGGACTTGGTCAAGATCTTGGCCATTTCTCCATCTACTTCCACCACTTTATCAGCCTGTTAAAATGTACCCACATCTGATTTAGTTTCAGTAAATGTAGGACAGTCATTGAACAAAAGCTGTTCTTGCTCTAAGAGCTACAGACCTGGAAGGTGTACTGGCAGTCAAACTGGAAGCTGCTCTCTACACCTGTAATGCCGCCGTTGTACATGACCTGACAGGGTTCAGTGGTGCCTTTAGGGAGCTTGAACAGGCGGTACGTGGCAGAAATGAATTTATAATCACCTGTATTGCAAAACCAAAGTATGAAAAATTATTACATGGCAAAATCTTAAATATAGTTTCTTTCACTTTCATGTCAACAGTTCAAGGTTCTATTGAAGAAAAAAATTGTCACATATGTTTTAGAGAGTTGGAGGGTTAAATATGGTATTGACAGATTTATTTACTTATCACAGTTAATATTCACTAAGACATGACTCAGCATAGCAGCACCCATAACCATGATACTTTTGCTTCCCTGTTCCAGAGGCATGAAGCAATGCCACTGTATAAATTATTATATTTAATATTTTGATGCATAAAGAAGCTCTACTGTGCAAGTTAAAGTGAAAAATCATGATTCTATAACATTCACAAACACCTGGTAATTTAGACTTTATAACTGCTAATAACTACAATGTCTACTTAAAGATAAAGTGGAAAATAAAAATGAGATGTTTGGGGAAAACAGTATTTGCACTCACACCTGATATGTTTTTTTTTTTTTTTATCAATAATTCTCATTAAATTAAATAAATGCTTCAAGGCATAATTGATTATACAGTACAATCATAGGTTAACATTAGGGTTAGAACAGTATGTACAGCAGTAAAAATGAATGGTTCAAGGGAAAAAATAACTTCTATAAACCAAAGTGGAAGAATTTAGTGTGACCTCCCCTTTCTCTTAATATATCTAATATACTGCGCCCTTTTTTAGACAATATGAGAGTCATTGCATTAATTTTCTGATGTTTTATACCAGGTTTCATTCAACACATGTCAGATGTTTCTGTTTGTGCTGCTTCTTGTCATGGGTTCAGAGGTCACATTAAACAGTGACTTTAACCCATTTACTTCAGTTTATTGTAAGTCTTTTAAGGCTGTGCACATATTTCCTGCATTTCCTTGTTGTATCTGATGAAAAGAGAATGAGAAATAGATGTGTGTGCATTTCAACCCTGCAAAAACAAAGCTAAAGGTTGCCTAGGACTTTTGCACAGTACTGTACAACAATCTCAGATTACATTAAATTGATGTATTCCATTTTTTTGCAAAACAGAAACACAAATTAATGCTTGTTAGTACAGCACTCCCAAAGTTAGTGTTTAAAAGTAAAAAGAGATACACTTAAATACACAAGTAACAGGACTTTTTTCAGACCCAGAATCTCTTTCAGTTCTTTGTTGTCAACAGTGATGATGGCGGCTGTAACCAAGCGTGGGGGGCTGAACCCGACTTCTTCAGCCAATTGCAGCAGATCCTTCCACCACAGTGCTCCACCAAGACACTCGCCTGCCAAAGTAAAACAAGCTGAAATATACTGTAATTGAGTTTTGACATTTTTCTGACAGCAGATCATCAATCCAACTCACCCCAGAGGACCTTGTGATTTTTAATTTCATCAGTTAGTCTTGCACTGCTGTACACGTCACTAAAGTAAAACTCTCCACCATCCTAAAGATCAAAAAGTTGACATTATTAAAATGACACACACTGTTGAATCTAATGAGTTAAAATGAATCTGGATGTACTAAATGAATCATAAGATTAACACCACAGCTAAGTTAAAGGCAGTGTACCTTGAGCACATCATAGGCTTCAGCCAGTACTTTTTTCTTGTCTGGAGCAAGATTCACCACACAGTTGGAACTAAGTGATGGAAGAAAGTCACATTTTCAAAATAATTTCTCTTTTATAATGTAACATTAAATTAAGAGAGACAAGAGCAGCATCTTACATGATGATATCAAATGAGTTCCTTTCCAGTCCTGCTTCTGTCAGGGCCTCGATGTAGCCCAGGACAAAATTGACATTGGGCTTCTTGTAGCCAAACTCCTGCATGTGGTGTTCCAGGTAAGTCTTGGCCAGTTCAAGCTAGAGGAGAACAGAGACTGGTGTGACATCCCTCCAGTGTGTGTACATTTAATTACTTCAGCTAAGGAGGTTATGTTTTCATTGTGTTTATTTACATATTTGTCTATCAACAGGATTACACAACACATGCTGCGCTTATGTTTATCAACCTTGATGGAAGGTGAGGGCATGGGTCAAGGGTGAATCCAGTCAATTTGGGGGGTGGCATTGTGTGGGATTTGCTATAGCACAAATTCACAATGATGAAGTTGCTTCATCATTAACTTCATTAACCCTTTTATATCAATGCATAGGGTTGTTCAAGTTCATAATTGCAATATTTGCAATAATTACTCCAAATTCTCTGTTTTTGGCCTAGTTATGGCACTACAACACCAAAACATTTCTACATGGATTGCCTGATCTTTTTTTTTTTTTTTTTTCAAAATTATCAGAAAATAAGTAATTATCAGATAATTGATATTATCACTGATGTGTAACATCCACCACACTTACCTCTGAGATTTAGTTTTCCTTAATCAATCATATGTTATCTTTATGGAAAGAGGCTTTTAGACATCTTAATATTTATGATTAAAGCTATGTTGAAGCGGATACAAACAACTGACTGGAATATACTGTATGTCTATCACTGGAAATAACCCACTTAGACATATTTAAGTCTGATTTGAGAGCAATAATCCCATTCAGTTTTATAATAATTAATGCATGAAAGGGTCAGTGCTATGGAGCATTACTTTGGACCTATGTTTACTTACAATTTACACAACTAGACAAGATATAGCAGATTCTCATCTCCCTACATCATATCCACCATGCTGAATATTCTCACTGTCCACTACTACTATACGTCTACTGCTATATTTCAGTTCACTGGCCTTTAAGTCAGGTGACTTGTGGTGGAGTGCATGAGATCAGTGTCATTACTGTTGGTTCCACTATCCAACAGGTCTGTGTTAACCCCACAAACATAATCACTCCCCACAAATGTAATAAACTGCAAAAGTAATAAAAATTTGCATATTGTAACGTAATAATTCCACAAACGTAATAACAGCTGCCTACCAAAAATGTAATAATTATTACTTTTGTTGGGATTTATTACGTTTGTAGGACTTTAAAAATCTTCAGTAATAAATTCTGCCAAATGTAATAAATTACTACATCACATACATTTAAGTCATGCATGCATATATATTCATTCATCTTTCTTTTTCTTCCCATTTATTCTTGTCCTTTGGATTCTTGCCTTTTTAGAATGATCAAATGTTGCAGTTACACCACATGGTACTAATTCCAGATTAACAGGTGTTTAATTATAACTACAAGTGAAGGAACTAAACAGAATGGGGCAAAATGTTGTAAAGGTTTTATTATAAAAGCTTCAGTATGAACTGGATATTATTTATTCTCATTAAGTATAACAGAAGCCATTTAAATAAAATATCTGGATATGATTCTGATAACAATGGAGAGGGTAAGAGCACACTGTGAGAAAATGGGGTATTACGTTTGTGGTAGGCGACTGTTATTACATTTGTGGGAAAGTTATTACATTCGTGGGATTATTACATTAAAAGCTGCAACTTTTAATTACATTTGCAGTTTATTATATTTGTGGGAGTTATTACGTTTGTGGGGTTAACAGTCTGATATGAAAAATGCATGAACAATGAGAGTAAATACCGAATCTGAAGTTCTGATGTTTCAAACTAAGATCGGGAATGACAATCAAATACGGCAGAGTTAGAATAACAGTAAAATATGCTCTCAGTTCTGGATCAGGAGGACACGGATCATGCTGATAGACATTGTCATATAGCAGGGGTACTCAAATTTGGTCCTCGAGGGCTGGTGGTATCCTGCATGTTATAGATATTTCCCTCTTCCAGCACACCTGGTTCAATTAATGATCAGCTCATCATCAAGCTCTGCAGAAGCCTGATAAGGATGTAACGGCATCCAGGTGTACTGGAAGAGGAAAATATCTAAAACATGTAGGATACCGATGCTCGAGGACTGGATTTGAATACCGCTGTCATATAGCATCGTGTGTGATTTCTTTTTTTTTTTGCCAGTGAGGTACTGTACCTGGTCCTCAGTCATGTCAATGCCAGTGACATGGCCTTTCTCCCCAACCAACTGACTCAGCATGTAGCAGTCCCTCCCAGATCCACTGCCCAGGTCCAGTATCCTGCAGCCCTCCAGGCACTCGGGCACCACCAGACCACAGCCATAGTACCTGAGACAGTAAGACCTACATTATAAACCCCTGTATATCAGTGCTTCATGTCTATATGAAACAGTGAGGGCTGACAGTCAGACCTGGCAGTGACTTCAGGATGCACTTTGCTCAGAGCCTGGCGGATGAAGGCGGGGATGGGCTTGGCTGGAGTCACACAGGCATTGGTCTGCAGGTCTGCGGAGTTCTTCAGCCTCTTGCCATAGTAATCCTACTTGTGCAGATAAAGGTTGCAACACTTGCACACTGTTTATTCACTATATGACATGTGGATTATGTAAACTGGACGTGAGTAGCATTTAATGAGGAAAAATATAAGTTTAGAGCTAAATCACTGCAGACACACATGTATAATTATATGGGATTTGGGTTAGTGTTGCACCTGCTACATACAACTTTACCTTAACGTCCAGGTGGGTGGTCGTGTCTTTGAAGCCTTTGACGCTTTAAAAAGACGAATGTGTTAGCTTTAACATATGTCAAGTTACTGCCAGCTAACGCTATATGCTAATGTGCATTTACAAGCGCATAACAGCTTCATAAAAGTTATATTTCCTTAGTTTTTATGGTTTTGTTACAAAATATGTCACACTGTATAATTAACACTGACCACTATTAACTGTAACCGAGGGCAAAGGTTAAAAACTAGCAAACACGACACTCATTTATACCATTAAGTCGTGAAAAACACACAGAATATGACATGTTTTTTTTTGTTTTTTTGTTTTTTTTACCTGTTACGTGTCCTCACCTCTGTTCTTCAGCCATTGTATCTAATGCGTCAAAGTCCAAAATATCTGTGGTAAAGTGTGGTCAAACCCTGGCGTCAGGTCTATCGTATCAAATTAAATGACATCGAACTTCCGGCTCAACAGCACCCCCTGTCGACTGTCCACGGTCACTGCCTGAAGCCAGTCTGGTCAAACACAGGCCGACCAGGTCAGAGACACTTTTAACTCTTAAAGACCTCTCAGGACATTCTTGTGCGTTTTTATCATTTTATTTTTTGATTTTCTGATTATTATGCCTGTATTACAGCTTATGGCCTAGATGTTCCTTTTTAGACACATTTTTTAATCTAATGTCACAGGTCAATTACAGACTACACACTCTTTGCCCCCTCTGGAGACCCTCCAGTCAAAACAGCTGCCATTAGATCATCATATATCAATATTTTTCTGCTTTTTTTCTCCATAAATCTATTGAACCACTTCAATTCTGCTCAAATCTACCATTTTTTCCAATGATTTTCAGGATTTGAACCAATTAAATGCCAGTTTGAATAGCTACATGTTGCCACTTGTTTTATTGAAAACAACATAAAACACAGAATATGAAATATTTTCCATATAACATTTATTTTATTGCATTAGTAGATTTGTGCAGTACAGTAATGGTAAAAATACATCACCAACTGACACTGAAACCACATTTTTAATTGCACTATCGTCCTTTATTCTACACCATTGATTTTTATAGTCACTATTGTTCTATATACTATTTGGCCCTGTACTACTTATTTTTCTTTCTTGTTTTTGTAGCATGCTTTCTATTTTTATTCTATATTGTTTTAAACATATTTTTATTCCATAGCACATGAGAGCTAAGGAAAAGCTAGTCAAATTCTTTGTATGTGTGCACAAACATAGCCAGTACAGCTGATTCTGATATTATAAGACTAATAATCAGAAATGCCCCACCCCACCACTACTCATAAAAATCTTTATTTTTTTTTCCTTTTAAACTAATGCAATATTTTGTTTTGATAAAACAAGTGTCATCATATATTTCATCTTGCATTTAAAGGTTAAAATCCTGAATCCTTTGGTAGTTTCGAGCAGAGCTCAAGTGATGTAAGAGATTTATGTAGAAAAATTCTCAAAAATATTGATGTGTCATGTTTAAATATTAGATTTTTTTGCATGTACCTTTTTAGCTCCAGTGTCCCCAGAGTAAGTAACTTAAAGATGCACAAGAGTTAAATACTTTCAACCTGTACACATTTGGATCATTAACTTTCCATGAAATCCCCACCATTTGCAATGAAAAAAAAAAAAAGCCACAACGCTGATATTGAATTTAAAAGGGTACGTTTATTGAACACACATCCATGTTGGTTGTTGTAATAAATGGCTTATATGATCAGAACATTCAAAGAATATGTGCAAAACCACCTTACACACACTGGTGAAAAAAGGAAAAGTGTCTTTGGCAAGATGCCCCTGATCTGTTAACAAGGTGTCTACTGCATGTTAGTCAAATGTACCCTTCATACAACTTCAAAATAAGTCTCAGAAGAATTAAGGTCTTCTCTCAACAGAAAAAAGTAATACCCATGATGAGAACAAAACCTGTCAAAATAATAAAGCTAATGATTTTATGATTATGAAAGCAACTATTTGGTTCACAAATATTCCACACAATTTGCAAATATAGAGTGGTTTTAAATTCTTAAACCGTTAAAATAAATCTCAAAGGATTCAGCCGTTATGAAAAATAGCTCATCTTTGTACTATATGTACCACAATATTATTTTCTATTTCACAAAGCATTTACATATAAAGCACTTCTTAGAGAGTCAGGCTTTTTCAGATAAAATTCAATCTGCTACTTCTCAGTATAAAATAAAAGTTAAGAACTTGTGACTAAACTTGTGCTGAATAAGTATTAGTTTCTGGGAGACATCATGTTTTTTTAGGTAAATAAATATATCTGAGAGATGTCTGTGCACACCCCATACTGACATGAAAATAAAAACTGCATGACACAATGGTTTGTAGTATCTTTGTCTTTTCCAGTTAAATTCTGACAAAAAAAAAATTAAACTTAATCCTTAAACCAAATAAGCACTGCGACTCAATACTAACCCAATGCTTCCCGCAGCATATCAATCAGTGGCATTTTTCATGTTACATTCATTGCAGCTCTGAATTTGGACAATTAGGTTAAATTACGAACATTCAAGCTGAGCAACAGCTTTTAAAGGCATTCAGTACGAATGAGTCATTCCATGAAGGCATGTCATTACTTGGATTACATTAGTCTTGGACTGTTGTTCTGAGGTTTTTGTTTTGTGTTCGCAGTGCAGCATTAAACATCTTACTTGTTGACTTGCACAGGCCCCCAATGTTTACACCAATACAAAAAACAGAACATGCTGCTCTGGTTTGACATAAAGTCCACGTAGTCCTGATGGCAAAGACGCTTTCTACGACCTCATCTGATTTTTGGTTTCCTTATGCGTTTGTGTTGGCCATTCGGGTTTTTATTTTTGGATATTTTCCATTCACCAGGCAATAGCTTTTTATGGCATTTAGTGTTAAAGTTGGGGTTTATAATCATTCAGTAAAATAAAACAAAGCCTCTGTTGTTCCATAACCACATTCGGTGATCACAGGGGGCTGATTCAAATAGACCAATATCAGAGAAAATAATCATTAAATTGTGCTGATATGAAACTCAAAGACTGTTGAGCTAAAGACTCCATTTTTGCATCCATTTTATTACACACTGAGTTTTTAGGCTCCATTCATATTTACTACATACGTACTTACTTTATATAAACTATAGCTGGCTGTAGGTGGAATCTACTGAACAAACTGATGCTGAAGTATGAGGTCCAGTGTTGCCCTTTCAGTTGTAATCTCTAAAAAGCTTCATTTCTGTCCTTGGTTTTGGTACCTGTATGGTTTTTCAGTTTGACTAAAGCTTATCATCAAAATGCATTTATGGGTAGGCACATAAAACAAATGCTTGTTACTTACAAAAATAATGATTGTATACAAACCCACAAAGTGAATAATTGCCTAAACATCCACACCTGTCTAACTTCTGCAAAAAATTCTACAAAAGAATCATTTATTCCAAATTAAGACTAAATTATCAAATTTAAGCATTTTGTGTTCTGATTTCTTTTCACCTAAAAGCTCCATTTATAAAGATAAATATATTTTGTGCAAATAAGGAACTGATTGTTAATGCACTTATACTCTTATCACTAGCAGGGCAAATAGAGAGCAACAAAAAGACACAAGGTAGAGCAGTTTTTAACCGTTCTGAAAAAGCACTTTAGAAGCATGAATCTAATGGGACGTCCCAAACACTCTACTAGCTCTGGTGTCCCAGTACAGTATCAACTTGCATAAACACACACTGCGGTAACTTCACATTGCACTCATCGATACTATCCCTGCTGTGTGTTATTTTTCTATGTAGTTTCCTGCCTGCAGAGAATGGCTTTATAAAAATGTTGTGACTGGTTTGGATCTCTCAGTGGCGAGCGTTGTGTTCATCCTAGTCAGAAACGTCCTCTTCCAGACGTCACAGCTTCAGCTATCAAGTCTTTATCCTTGTGTCAGTAGCTTATGTTGTATGAATAGGATGAGCCACCAAATGATGTGGTATGTGTGTGTACGCAACATGTGACGTCTTAATTGACACAGGCTGTTAAATGGCTTGTAGCGCCCATACATAAGCCAAAACACACAGGTGAATGCCACTTTTCAGAATGGGGAGGGGCAGGTGGTCTCAGCCATTTACTCAATTTTAGTTGAGACTCCTCTTTCCTGGTAGCACCGCCCTCAACTGTTGCCTAAGATGCACACATTCATTAAAAAAAAAAAAAAAAAAAAAAATCAATCGGTCACTTAGAAAGCAGTCAGACATAAAACAGATATACCAGCCTTCTGCCTTCTCCACTCCATGTTCTGTGTCAAGTGCTCTCTTCTTCCCTCTATGTCAGTGGTGTGTTAACTCTTTCATCCCTGTGGCTCAGTGCTGGTGCTGTGGTGTGGTCCCTCCTGCTCGCTGATGGTGTGGAGGAGGAGGCACACTGGAGGGTGAAGCGAGGCACTGCCTATCTGGTGGGTGGGCTGAGGTGGTCCGCGTGTGACCCGCCTCTCCGGCCCTCCCAGAGCCGCCTCCTCCTCCACACTGAAGGAGGCACGATGACCGCAGCTGTCGCAGAAGTCACCAGCCTCCTCCTCCTCCTCATTGTCTCCCTCTTGCCCCAACAGGCTCTCCAGCTCTCTCAGCTCCTTGCCTTCTTGGCCTGTCCCTCCTGCTCCACTACAACCATTACTCCCACGTCTACTGCACACACACACCTCAATCCCAGAGTCTCCTGTGAATCGCCTCCTCCTTCCGTTGGGGAGACGATCTTTGTCCTCAGCACAGCTCTCGGGTAGACCAAGGTCCTTCAGCAGGGGGTCCTTGCAGGAGTCATCCCCAACTCTTTTCTCCTGGTTAGCGAGTCCCTCCCTATTAATCCCATCTGACATCAGGATCATGGATGAGTCTTGTGCTGCCTGCACCTGCTTGTTGTCAGGTTTGGGCCTGAAGTCTAAGGTGGGGGATTGTGGCTCCTCTAGGCTCGGTCTGCAACACAGACTGTCTGAGACGGAGGGCACAGGAGTGGGCTGGATGGTTGGACAGTGTCCCTCCTGCTGCTCAGAGGCAAGTGGACTCGAAGCCACTGAGGTTGGCCCTGTGTGTAAGGCACTGTATGGAGGAGGAGGAGTGGGTGGCCTGTTGACCACCTCCTCATAGTCAGGTAAGAGGTAGTTTGGCAGAAACCCTAAAGACAAAAAAAAAGAGCAGTAAGTTTTAAAAAGTAAAACACTAAATGCTGTCTGGCCATTAACATTCTCAGTGTGACCCACTGATCTTTCTTAACACAAACAAGCTTAGTTCTAGGTTAAATCTGTACTGGTCACTGCAGAATGACAGAGATGGTGTTGCAATATTGGCGAGGTACCAACAAAGCAACACACTGGCCGGTTTCTGAAAACTGGGGCATGCAAACAGAGTAGATTCTGGCACTATGTTAAACCGGGGATGGCTCTCAGTGCAATAGTAAGTAAAATAAATAATAACTCAAGCTCCTTTATTCTGAGTGAGGTACCACAGTTTCACTTAAGCTCACTTCCCGAGCTTATTAGCAAGGAGAAAAACATCTACATTCCCCCTCCACCTTTTTGTTTTGAATAGAAAAGGACAAATGCATAACATAAAACAAAGTTAAGGTCAGCATCTGGTAGAATGAAAAATGGGGTCATAAAACAGGTTCAGTTGTAAAAACCTACCACCAACACCACAACCATAATGCATATATAGTCAGATAGTTGTTAGGCAATAGTTGTTGTGTCTGTTTCTTACTGAAGTAGAAGGGCACCGAGGGGTAGTTGTGTGCTTCACGATAAGCGATGAGGTTGATTTCATGCTGACGCTGCTGCTGCTGCAAACGATGTTTGGTGCGGCGGTGGTGACACACGCAGCAGCAGCTCAAAATGAAGATGATAGCCCACACCAGCCAAAACCCTACAACAAGACAAAGTTCATATTCATACAATTTTCATTATGACATGAAACAATAATTTGCATCAGCAATAAGCATTTAAACATGATCTTTAACTGAACTAGCTCATAGTGAGGTTATAAACAGATCAAACTTTATGCTGTATGTACTTTACACTGAATTTTGACCTAAGCACTTCCCGGCAAAGGGTCAATGTAATTAAGAAGAGGCCTAGTCCATTCTTATTTCTTTGACCAAACACTCAAGGATTTAAGCCTTTCCCACTTCTCAATGGAGGGTCTCTAGGAATTGTTTAATAAAATAACGATTATAATCAACATCAACGATAACCAATATGTGCATTTGCAAATAAAATAAAAAAAATCTTTGAGTCAACTTTGAGAATAACTGGCACACAAAACTCAGACCTTAAGACAGACAGAAGTAATACAGTAACAGCTTAGGTAACAGTTTTGCATTCATTTATTATACTGGACATCTATTGGAACAATTGGAAACATGGGGAAAAACAGCTCAGATAGCTACTTGGGGTCAATAAGCAGTATATCCAATATATAACAGACAATTATTGAACAGACAAAGGTTAAAGAGTTTACAGTTAAATGTTGAAACAAATCATTATGACTGTATGTGATTACTTAGGAACATTTCGTTCTTACATCTAACATCACATCCTAATTTTCATTTGTAAATGATTTGTGGAACAGTGCTGCCTAGAGTCCATGTTAAACAGCAGAAACAAAAACTGAGAGGCTTCTGAAAATCCTCATGTTGTATTTCTTGTGCATCTGAAATGAGTTGACAGCCTCTATGTCATCACATAAAAATGTGGGGAACGTCACTTCAAGGACTACAGGGCAAAGCGGTGCATTTCTCATGGCAGAAATAGTGTTGTGTAGAACATACAGTACATCACTGCAGATACTGTGCAGGGAAGGACATCTTACACAAAGTACTGCCAAATTCCAATTGAAGACACTAAGTTACATTTAATGTGAAATGGGTGCAACTCTGTAAAACCAAGGTTAGTACAACAGAAAGTTCATTATTCCACTGTCACTAGACCAAAATGTAGATGGAGAACTCAAGCATATCAAAGACTTATATTAGATCTACGTTCGCTTGCTATGAAGATAATCACCACAACAGAGCATCACACTGGGTAATCTGTCAGTGTGTTTCTACCGCAGAGGGAAAATTCAAAGGTAAAGAAAAGAGACAGAAGTACACCTGGGATACTTACACCATAATTCGTAATAGTAGCTGCAGCACTGAGATTCTCCGCAGCAGTGTCCAGACTCGCAGATGTAGCTCTGATTGTTCGCACCTTCGCAGTGAAGTAGGCTCTGAGGAGAAAGCAGAAGACACGCTGTCACTTTAAAAGGCACCTGTTGTTTTAATGTTAACTGTAAAAAAAGCCTACCGTCCAGAGGCATCAGGTTATGTTATGCAGCACACATGAAAAACAGCAGAGCTCCCCACCATGTTTCATGTGTTATTCTCTTACAGCAATGAATCATGTTACATTTGGTCTTTTTTTCCCACTGGTTATAAGACGAGACCCTCTACTGTCGGTAAAAACAAGTATCAGCATTAAGATAGATTAAGTTTGAAATATATCAGTTGAGACATTCATGACATCCTGCATCATCATCATCACTCCCTAAGCACTTTTATTTTAAGAGGAAATAATTCAGCTGAGACCAAATGTGTATGAAAACAAAGACAACATATTTGTGCTTCATTTCACCATTTTCAGTTTCTTTATAGTTTTCCTAAATATAGTTTTAGCAACTGATTACCCAGGCTGGTACTTTCACAGTTCACATAAAAAAACAAGAGTCTTTATGGATCAGTAAGCCATATTACACTCCCTTGACTAAAACAGCTACGTGTCCTTTTAAGAAAAATATAGATTTAAAATACTGTACAATCAGACATTTTGTAACCCTACAAAGTTAATCATGCTGAAAAACATTTTTGGTTTCAATTTTTCAGGCAAAGTCAGTATTATATGAAAGATATTGCAATAGATATGTGGTAATTCCTATAAGACAGCACATTCCAAGCACTGACCTGATGGAGAATAATTATGACACCCATCCACAGTATATAGTAACAAACTTTTATACTTGGTTAAACATGTGAAGTAAACAACTGCAAACCTCTCTTGCTGGTGGTAAGCTGCTAGAATATCATCGGTGTTTAAGGCATATCAAGTGCAAATTTTTGAGCCTGTGCCAGCACAAAATGTCTCAGCGTGTTGCCCAAGATCTAATAAACAATTTTGACTCAAAAGTATAGCTTTGGCCTCATTGCAACTTGGAAAATATCAGATGGTGTTTGAAAAAACAGTCCCCCTTCATACTGAATCAGGAATAGTACAGAATATACAGACACTTTGACTGATTAAAAGTCAAATTTACTAATCCACCATGTTTATGCAGTCTCTACAAAGTGAAGGGACACTGTCTAGACAGTAATAAGATCAGGTAGATCGGGATAAAGCCAAAAGTAAAGGGAGAGCTTCAGTCAAAGCCCCCTCAAGAGAAAAGTCTATGGAGTTTTCCAGTTAGGTCCCTCAGATGTTTTCTTCTAGATTAGTTTAATGATTAGCTAGCCAAAGCTCTATACAAGGTTATTTTATCTCTCTATAGATTACCAGTGCAGGTCCTAGATTGAGAGGCATGATGATCCAGGGTCCAACAATCCCAGACAAGTCCCTGCACCCATGGGTCATTATCCCACAGAAGAAAACGTCGAACTCAAACATGTTCTCACTCTCTCTCTGTGCCTCCCCCCTCTCTCTCCCTCTCTCTCTCTTCATGTCCACCCTACACACACACAAATACATCCACACCCACACACACACACTCCCTCACCCCACTCCAATCCAGGCCCAAACAGTGGACAAGGATTGCTTTACGGAAATTTCCAAGCAGCAGTGCAGAGAGAGCTCCTAGCTGGGTGGCTGCATGATAATAAGGCATACAGAGCTGAGCAGCAGGGCTTGTGCTTGTGTGTGTGTGTGTGTGTGTGTGTGTGTGTGTGTGTGTATAAAGTCAGAGACAGAAGGAGAATGGTAGAAAAGCCTTAAAGACAGCAGTAATGCAGGAATGATTTGTTATACAAACGCAACCAGATCGGCACAAACTGCTGACACTGCAGAGCCAACACATGAATAATTTTCTAACAGCTGTTCTAACGCTTATTTGATAAGTTTCAAACACTGTGCTGTTCTTTCACCTCTGATAACTCCCGGTGTTTTCACTGAGTCACTACTTGTGGCTCTACATTTGGCTAGATGAGCCCTTTTGGCAATTTGATACAGATAAGCATCTAGTTTGTTTGGGTGTTCAGTCTGTGGTGTATGAAGATAGCCGACTTAAAAGGGATTTCACAAACAGGCCTTTAGTAGATCTACCTTATCTATAAAATATAGAAATGTAACTTTTCTTGCAAGAAATTTGAGGTGAGAGGATTTCTGCTGAAACTGAATTTTTAAAAAAATCTAGGTCATATGAGTTCATAGTTGTGTCATTGTTTTTTACTTATCATGTAAGATGCTGACAGTGACCAAGCAAAGAATCTCATCAAACTAGATTCCTCCGGCTCCTGTCCGAACATTCAGCTATGAAACAATCCACTTCTCTCATGCTATACTACCAGATTAAGGACGGATTTGGTTACCTTCCCAGAAATTATTACTGTGTTAGAAAATAATCAACCCTAATAATGAGAAGCTGTTGAAATAAGCAGACAATGAGAAAAGTTCAAAATCCTCTAGTGACCATTGAAGAGTGCCCTGGAGATAAGTGGCTACAGTTCTTAGTTAATTCTTGACTGCACAGTCAAGGTTGATCCACTTAGTAGGGGCCTGCAGGACTTGGCCAGTTAGGTGATGCACGAAAAGACCTCATTGACCCCTTATTTATTATTATGTCCTGCAACAAAGAAAGGTGCTCTTTCATACTCATCAAGGTTATGCAGAATGAAACCCTGCTGACGCATTTGTAGCAAACCTTAATTCCCCCTAAGATTATATATCTACTTTCAACAGCTGAGGGGAAAAGTGAGACAAAGTTACGCAATTTTATCTAAAAGTTAGATTGTTTGCCAGCATAGAGATTTCGACAAACTCCAGAAATAATTGTTTTAAATAGCTACAAAAACTTTTTTGCTAAGATCTGACAGGACCAGGTCATGATGGTCTTCATGTCTGCATGTCATGAGGGAGGAATATCCAGGAACTAAAGACTAAGTTGTTAGTTTTTTTAAACACAGATTAAATGAACTAGGGGATGCACCAACCAGATATGAACACGAATCCTATTGAGTAATGGGGCAGATCCATAAGTCAATCTATTTAGGTTAATTCTATGCTATGCAAACATCTTCTGTAAAACTGAAGAACAAATACATATCCCTTGCCAAAATACCTGCTACTCTGTCAGTCTAATTAATCACCAAATGACATGTAAGGTGAACTTTGCACACAGTTCAGGAATCTATACATAGGAAATAGTAGTCCTCTAACTCATAAAATACAACTATGTCAATTAGTTCCATTACTGAGACTATATGTAGAATTTCTACTTTAAAAACAATTTAAAACACCTCATCAGTGTTTAGACTGGAATTAGGTGTCTTATGCCAAAGACACCAATGTATTGGACTGTAAAGATATGATCAGCATGATGTTCCCTATATGCTGTCTCTTAATTAAAAACTTGTATCACAACATCTATGACCAACATGTCACAACATAATACGTTTAGGTGAAAACCAGTTAGGAGCAACTTTAAGAGTCAAAGAAAGTGACAAAGTGATAAAGGCTAGAAGCACTGTTGTTGTTTTCACCACTGGACACAGCTGTCTAAATGAAAAGAACAGAGTTTGATGCTGAAATCACTGCATTTCTTCTACAAGGGTGAGCTTGATTATGAGGCTTATGAAGGTATAAAATTATGTGATATTTTTATCTGTGCTAAGTTCACGGTTTGTTGATCAACGGTTCAGACTAAACTGTGTCAGTTCTGACCTTGTTTGGACAATTCCAAACAGATCTTTAGTGCAGCCATTGACAACACAAATGGTACAGAAAACTGAGGTGATTTGCAGTTTTACTGTGGCTGTTTTCTGTCTAAAAACAGAGCTATAATGTAAATTATCAGATGAAGCAGCTGTAACTTTTGTGAAAATTATGAGAACAAAGTTATTTTGATCAACTGTAAAAATAACACTGCTGTGAATTTTTTGTTGAAGGAGAAAACTTAATGATATCATAAGAGAGATGTGTGTAAACTTTATTCAGTCTGTGGAGACACTCGATGATTTAAAAGCTTGTTAAGCCAACAATACTTTTACAAAAATACTGGAGTATTTTGATTTCTTAATTTAAATATCTATCAATGAGTTTATTACAATTTGTTGTACAAAATTAGAAATCAATGTTAAAGTCAATCCTGATTGTGTTTTACATGCGATCCCAGCCTCCTCACCACAGTGAGCCATTTTTATTGTTAATTAGACACTAATATTGGATCGGTGCTTGGTATCCACTGACATCCATAGCCAAATTGGAAGTAAAAAAGCTTGACTGGTGCTTCTCTGACATAAGTTGTATTACTGATTATCTTGCACAAAAGACACTGGCATAAGATAAACATACAAGTATGACATCTGGAGAGGGTGAAAGATGATGGTGTGCATTATTTTGAGAGGGAGTTTTTGTTAAGATCATGATGTCATCTGACTGTAGTGGTTCATCTCTTGAACTAATCATTTGGTAAAAATGCAAATTATTCTGCATGTGTGTGTGAAGTCTGCTAGAACAGCTGTATAAAGAAACAAAGAACAGCTGCAAACTTTGTGACACAGCAGCCCCTGAATTCATGACGGTTACTGAGTTCAACTTGTGCAGATTTTCACTGGTCACTGAAACACACACACACACACACACACACACACACACACACACACACAGTAACTGAAAGTACACTGGCAAGGAAAACAAAGAGAAGTGCAAATAATTAGGTTTGTGGTTGGTAACTACGTGTCTGAGGGTTAGACTGACTTTTTAACCATCCACACTGAAACTGAGGGACCTGACATAAGCTACCAATGAGCCATAGGCCCCCAGCTAAAATGTTTATCTGAACGTTCAGTAGTAAAATGTGCTCAAACTAGAGCTGTGACAAAATGTTTTAATACAGTTAAATGTTGTGTGGCTGTACTTTAACAAGTTAAGTGAAAATATAATATAGCCCAGAGCTGTGTCATATATTAAAAGCAGTCCCAGTACTGAAGAACCATCAACTTGATAGGCACAAAGTAATGCTAAGTGATCACATATAGTCACAAAGGCAGACATAATAATACTTGGGTAATTTGTGAAATAACACTATACGCCTGCCAGAAAATACTGTATGAGTCTCTTTATATGGTTATTGCACAAATGCTTGCACTGATAAACAGAAACAGATGTTGCATATGATACTGCACGTGACATCTATACAGTACAAGGCTTTTTTAAGGAAGACGGAAGAAGTGGAGAAATCCAATACAATCCACAAACATGTGTCCCTTGTGTCTTGATGTTTTCACCAGGCCATTTTAGAGCAAGCTTTAACCGCAGGCACTTACTAGAACCCTCTAACATGTTTAGACACATTAGCTAGGTGTTAGGCAGAATGAACAGGGGCCAGTGTTGTATTATAAAGGATCATGAAGTGCTGATAAAGGAAATCAATGTGACAACAGTGACTTACACTCAATACACTATCGGGATTTGTGGAACAATAAACTATGTGAGTTCTAATAAAGTGGAAGATATTGTTTATCTTCAACGCATACACATGGGTAACAAATTACAGGAAAAGACATCATGAAGTTTCTTTGTCAGGCGGTAAATCACCACTCTTCTACAAGATATTCCTCCTTTGACGTTGTGATAAAGCTGGTAGACAACCCAGTCTAACAAGTCAGTCCAAAACTTCCCCATACGTGTTCTATTGTTTAAAGATCTGGTAACTGAAGACCATAGATCCATAGCATTCTCACACTCAAACATTCAACGACCCTTAGTGCTCTATGTATGTGGGCATAGTGATCATGAAAGAAACTAATCCCATCAGGATGTTACTTTCAATTTGACACCCGTCCGAGCAAAAAGTAGTAATCGTCTTTAAAAAATATCTGAGTGCCTAAGTGTGGAAAAAAACCCAAATGTCCTGATCATATAAGTCAATGATATGAGGAAATAATACCCTCTGTTAATGTTTACAACCTGAATCATGTCTATGAGATTGATTAACACAGTAACAGTGGAAACTATTTAATCTTTTAAAGATAACCATAAAAAGTCGTTCTTGTTATGTGCACTTATGCGGTGACATTCATACTTGAAGAACTGTTTTGTTATTCATGCAACTCACTTCTTACTGAAATGTCAAGCTACCATAAACAATACATCAGAGTAAAGGCCTCTGCTCACGAGTGTCCCTTTCCTTAAACGAAGCTAATGCTAAGTAGGTTAGCTTTAGCAGCTAGCAGCCTTCCTTAGTAGCAGCATGTTATTATCGTCTTGACAGCTCAGTACAAGTTGAATATAGCCTAAACCTAACGTCAGTCGACACATTATGACAGAATAATGACAAAACTACCTGTCTGGTAAGCTATTAAATGTTTAGTGAGACAGTTTTAAAGCTAACGCTACCTGGGTAACTAGCTAACTAGCCTTGTTTTCGACTGCTCAGCCTTACCCTGTCTGCCGCGGACTCGGTGGGGTTGACAGAGCCGACAGCGTGCAAAAACAATCCCATTTTAAGAGCCGGACATACGCCTCTCATTCCTCCAAGAAATGACTACAGCTACGGCAAAAAACATACGCACGGAAACACTGTTGTTCACAAAGTGTGTCCAAAAATCCTTAACTATTTCTCGGCCCCTGCTGCGCTGGGGGGCCGGTGCATGCGCCGCCTCCTGTGCGTACTGGACATTTCAAGAAGGCACAGTGCTCGCGCAGCTGATTACTGTCGGTACCACTGGCTGATACAGCTGTTACACAAGCAGCTCCTCCAGTACAGGGACTGCCTCCATGTACTGGGTGTGGCGTGGTCACCTCGACCCGATCCATGTGCGCAACGTGATGGGCGTTCAGTTGCGTCGATCGCCACTGGTTTTGCGGACTTATCACCGATTGGACAGACCGGACGGACAGGGGAGAACCTGGGCCAATCACTGATGGGTGCGTCTCCAGTGTATGGAGATGTGTATGGATCCTGAGGTCCTCTTATTTGGTCTCTACTTTGAACTTTGGTACATTTCCATCAGTTCATAAGAGTACTTCATCTATGCACATTATCAAAACTTTTTGGCATCACCTCCATCCTGTCATTTTAAGGGTGAAAAATACTTAAGGAGGCCCGTCCTTTTCACACCCTGTACCATACTGATCCACTTCCAGGGGTGTCAAACAAACAGCCGGGCCAAAGTGCAAAAATTACACTGAAGATATTATAAGTCAAGGGTGTCAAACTCATTTTAGGCCAGTTTAATCTCAGGTGGGTCAGACCAGTAAAATTGTAGTATCATAACCTATAAATAACGCCATCTTTGAAATCCCAACTCAAAAATTTTAACAATATTATGCCTGTTACTAAATGTTTTGTGCCTTTGTAGATCTGCTGTGATCTGTAATGTACATGTATAAATGATAAATTCAATCATAACATTGTTAAACTGGCAATTGTTTTTCTGAAGAAATTTCAGGTTCTTCTTGTTTAATCAGGTTCTTCATATTTTTTGTGAAAGAATACTTTGTACATTTACAGATTTCCATAATTTAATGTTACTTTATTGCACTAAACCACAGAGAAACATTTGGAGTTGTCATTATTTATAGCCTCTTAAGCTCTTATTTTACTGGTCTGGCCCACTTGAGATCAAATTGGGCTGAAACGAGTTTGACTTTTTTCATATTCAGTTATCCATAGGCTGATTTTAGCTCACGGGCCGTATATTAACACCCCTGGTCTAAATAGATCAGTATGGTACAGAACATGAAGTGGATTGGCCTCCTTATGTGGTATGTGGCCCCTAAACTAAAACGACACCCCTGATTTAGACCTATTCCACAGTGTGGATCTGTATTCCTGTCCCATCCCATTCCCACAAAATATAACCCTGTCATATCCAGTAAAAGCATTAAAAAAAAAAAAAAAAAAAGATAAATTCCTGTTCTGTTCCGAACCCAGAAAAATTACACCTGTCCTGTCCAATTCCCATATTGTGGGTAAAGTAGTCTTCACTTTTTTAAGACTCTGACACCTTACATTTTTGCAAAAAAGGGGTTTTTCATCTATATTTCATATTATTCCTTATTTACTGTTCCTTTTAGAAATACATATTTGTTTTTTTAGAAACTGACTTGTTGATCAAATTCTTTCAACCACTGCACTTTTGTTTTATCTGTCCGTTCAGACTCAAGTATACAGCTTCTACACACAAACTGTTAAATAGATCCACCCCCGCCAAACTGACTGAATAACCCACCCTCAGTCTCAGGGACAATGCAATACTCATTATTCATGTACCGTGTTTTTTGATTTTTAACCTTGTACATATAATTTATTATCTTGACTATATCCTTTATAAGTTGTATATATTTCTTCTTTCTGTGGTACAGAGTTGACCTTTTGTGTAATTACAGTACTTCTTTGTAGTGTTGTATATGGTCAGTATTTTTCAATGCAGATTTTTTTTCAGTCTAATTTTTGTGTGATTGTGATTTTTCTGTTTTTATAGACAGCCTCCTTTTTTGCACTTTAAGATTCAGCTTCTAAACAGAACAGAGCTGCTAAACTGATTGTTCCTGTAACAATGACAATAAAGATGGTTTTTTTTAATTCCAAATCACACAGAAAACAGAGAAATTAACCCACACCCCACTGGAATCTCATAACCTGTAGGATTTATGACAGAGAAGGAGAACTGGAGTCCCACAATTACTGATCATACTCTGTTTTCTTTGTTTTAACTGAAACACAAAATAAAGGCAAAGGAAGTTACTGTGCAGCTTTATTTTTTATTTATCATTCATAAAATATACCTCCTTATTAAAACAGTTTTTAAGGGCCAGTTCCCTAATGTCCAAAGGCACACGTTTTCTCATTGTACTTTAAAATCAGCCTGTTTTTTATTTATACTATCCAAGCATCATACATATAGACATGTGAAAATCCCATTATGAATTTCTTATCTTGGAAATTTTAGTTTAAAAAAACATGATTTCAATTTATGAGAATTTAAATGAACAAAATTACTTTTAAAGACCATAATTCTACAAAACAAAAGGCTTCCACATTAAAACAAAACTCATTCATTTTAACAAAAGTTACGGCAAGACAATGGTTTTTGTGATTTGGGCAAACTGACACTTCAAGCTTCAGAATAAAATTGCCATTCAAGTTAAGCAGGATTGATACAGTTTTGTGTTGTTTAAGCATAACTGGTGATACATCGTTGTAATTAATTATACTTTTCATTTTTTATGTCATTCTTAGAGTAGTGATGGTTACTAACAAATGTTCACCAGTCTCTTTCATGAGGCTCCCTGTATGGTATCCCCAAAATATCAAAAACATCCTTCTCTGTGGGTGTAGGGAGTGGATTGCCTCCGTAAACCTTTACACTACCCTGACGCACCACATCTTTATTCAATGAATGCTCTGATAAACTCATTTGTTTTGTCTTTGCCAGGGCTCTCATTGAGCGGTTAAAATGTGCAGATCCTGTAAAATACATAAGAGCGCAGGCAAACTCGTTGTAGGGCACCACAATGACGTCCAGCCTGCGATGGCGGTGGCCAGGTCCTGGCAGGCGACACACACCCATGTATTTTTTCTGCTCCCCATTCTCCTCGTGGCTTACGAGGTCATCCGTCAAAAACCCTTAGAAAAGCAGGACGGGGAAAAGGTGTAAGTGGTTCTCTGAATAAGACGTGAAGAAAATTTCTGCTCCCTAATGTTTAAATGCAACAAAGCTTACCGCTGTCATGGAGAATCTGTAAAATTTTGCTGAAGACTCCTTTGTGAGACTTGCCATCAGGGTGAGATATAATGACATCAACATCACCACATGTGGCTTTTCCCCGGCGATACGACCCACACGCTCGTGCGACCAAGCCTGAGTCTACAGCAAGAGCAGCATCTCTCACCTGCAGAAACACAAGAGAGTATACTGCATTACACACAACACAATACTACACTCATCTGTTTTTTTTATTAACATTTCAGAGCAGTAAAAGCTGTGTTGTGCTGTGAGTGAAGATTCACATTCCAACGACAGCAATTACTCAATCAAAGGTCAGTGATATATTGTCAATACAGGGTTTATGCAGGTTTTAGCAAGTTAAAGTAAGGACATATTACAGGGTGCTTGCTCTTCAGTGTTCCTACAAGTTAAATTTAAGACTTTTTTAAGACTCCTTGGAACACATTTTAATGCCCATTTCACAGCCATACTGGCAAATATTCATGTCTCCAGGAATTTAGGAAAATGTATTTATTTACTCCAATGTCTTAATTCCCACCATTCAGAGTCATTTCTCACTGGGGGCTGCAAAGTTAGCGATAATTGGTTCTTAATTTCAATATAAATTGTCGGGTTGGAATGGGTGGACTAACGTTACTTTCTTTGCAGCTCGGACATTTACCAGACACATTTAAACGCAATACAGCCAACAAGTTTATGGCAACACAACTAAAGACCTACCAGATCAAATGTAATACCTTTTAAAGACTGTTTTAAGGTATTAAATGCAGATTTGTAAATTCAAGTATTTTAAGACTTTTTAAGACCCTTTGGTTGAGACTGTACCTGTTGCGTGTAGTAGAAAAGCTAATTTTAATAAATGTATGAATGAATGTATAATTCGCAGTAAATTGTTTTACTGACAGGAACTTTTTCAAAACATATGAAAATCACAAAATGCACAGATATCACACAAACAAGTTTCACTGGAATCATTCCAGTACCGACCGATTAGTGAAATCATAACTTTTTTTCGCTTTCCTCATATATTTCTTATTTTACAAGATTATGTGCCTTTGAGCAAACTCTAATAGTCATCTATGACAGAAACTTTTTTCCATAGTTTATTAAGTCTTTCACACAAAATTCCAGACTTTTTCAGATCTGGAAAATAGCATTTCAAAATTCAATACTTTTTAAGACTTTCAAGACCTGCGCAAGCACACTGATTTTATGACCTTAAAACCAGGATGACTGATTAAGACAATTTCAGAGGGTGAGTCGAGAGTGGATTTTTATTCCTGTCCAATTCCATTCCATGAAAAATAAACCTGTCCTATTGCATGACAAAAAAAAAATCCAGTCCTGGTCCTGCCCTAGAAAAATTACACCTGTCCTATTCCATTTACCATTATGTTTATTTATTTATTCATTTATTTATTCTTCCACCTACTGTTGGGAGTTTGGAATAGCAATACTACATATAATTTAAGATTCTAAAATTTGTATATTTTTTTTCCCGCTCCAACTCATACTCATACAAACTTAATTTTGAATTAAGAAAAACAAAAAAATTTAACTGCTTTCATTTTGTATGTTATAGTCACTCTCTGCTAAGCGTTGTTGAATACAAGTTAAACCTTTAAACTACAGCCTTTTGCGATTATATATGTATAATGCATAACAGGCTGACATTTCAATGGCAACAAATTGCGCAGCTTTTGGAGTTGAAGACCCTCCAGACACCCTGAACTCATCATCCCGTTCACTTCAAAATGTCACATGTTTGTAATATAGGGGATTTCTTTATTCCTTTCTAACTATTGGGTCTTCAAAAAAAACCCAAACATGCCATTTACTTTGCATGGTCTTGTTTTTATCATCCACTGCCAAATGAGTAGCTTTCTCCTGCCCCCAGCCAAATACTGGGAGGTAGGCTCACAAAGGCATCACATATTATTTTGACAAGCCTATGGGAGTACACATGCTTTAGTCATCTTTCTCATGTGCACTTTCTATCTGGCAGCTTTAGAGGAAAAAGAAAATCCAAGTAATAGAATATGAAAACAACTAGCACTGTACTCAACGCTCTGGAGTGAACAGGTATCTGGCTGACTCGAGATGCAGCAAATTTCAGGACTAAGTTTTCCCCTTTGGGATGCTCTGCTTTGTAAGAGTGCAGTCTGGTTTTCCCATTATCAGTCAAGGAAAGCTGACACAAATCTTTTCCTACTTTAAGCCTTCTCCTTCCAAATTTTTGAGGGTGAGATGGAGAATCTGTCTCAAACAAACTACCCCAGTTCTGCATAACCTGAAAATTCTGACATGGTGAAAGATGCTACAGTAGGTCTGTCTTCATCACAGAATGTTGCATGATGATATTGTAATAAATAAACATCCGTACCACTTTCTCAATGGTGGCTGCTTCCTCCCTGGGCATTCGGTCGAGGAAATCGTCGTAGTGTTTCAGGCCTATTTTCTGGGTGTGGGTCAGGTGGGCTTTTGTGGCGATGTCCTCCAGGTTGCGAAATCCCTAAAACACAAATTTTGAGGAAACGTCATGGAAGAACATGAATGTCTTTTGGGATATTCTATTCTCATTCTAGCCATGGCTATCAGCTAAATTAGAGGCAAACAGAATTATCAGAAGTACAGACAACAGAGCATTAACAAAAAAACAAAAAAAATCATAAAATAAAATATATATACACTTATTCACTATATACACAACATTTGTTGTTTTGTATAACTGTATAGTGAGTCTAATTTGATTTGTTGAAAATTAGACTCTTTTTACCAATAGTTTTCATCACTTGGACAATAGTTTGTGTTTTTCCACATGGCAGGGTGCAGGTGTGAAACGTGCAAACATGGAGGAGATTGAAGCTCAGACACTTTTACCAAAATGATACAGTCATACTGCTGTGTTCCAAATGTAGCAATTGCTCATCAGCTGAAATAAACAATGGATGGTGACTCCATATCACTGCATATTCTAGATGAAATAATAAATTACTAAGCAACATTGACATTCAACTACTACCAAGCCAACATTTTCATTTGACAAAAAAGGAAAAGTGTACTTTCTGACAGATCAAATTGTCTTGCTGATTGGAACATTTGGATGTAATTTGTATGAGTCTTATATACAAACAGTATTTGTTTGAGTATAACATCACACATTTCTGATTTTACCTGAATATTTCAGAGTCCAGTTTAGAAACAGCAAGACAATTATAATTCCAATGCAAGTCTGATTAAATCCCACGTGTTTTTCTCCCAGGCTTTCATAGATATGGGAGTGGATATTTCAGAGTTAATATACACCTTTTTTATTGTATCGTATAATGCTATCATATAGTAATATGTGCAAAGAAAGCAGGTGAATGGTAACTGTTGCTTTACTTAACAGTCGTGGTGTTTCAACTTGAAATATGGTTTTCTGTCCCTGTGTATTTTCATTATCTAGTTACTGATCATTTGGAAACAGTGATACAATGACAATATGAAAATTATCCTCCTATAATACTTGATCTTCCCTTCCAGAGTGTGATATAAAAGAAAATGGCTGCTGTGTGAATGTAATATATGAATTTCTAACCTGTTGGTACCAAAGCTGTGCAGTCTTGCTTCCTGCACCCCAGATATTAGTGAAAAGCTCCAGTACAGGTACAGCCTCCCCAATGTGGTCTAGCTTCCGTAGATGACCACTCTCCATAATTTCATCAATTTTGTCAGCCATACGTTTCCCGATTCCTGGGATTTGACAAGCTTCCTGAAATCAATTAAGAAATTTTTAAAAAAATTAAAAACCATAAACTAATAAAGTACTCCTTTCACATTGTCCTGAAAGCAAAAGTACCATTAAACTTTCATCACAGATAATATGCACTATCAGCACTGCCAGCAGCATTAAACAGAATATGTGACAATTACAGTACCTGATATGATGTAACAGGCTTGTGGTAGCTCTTCAGTGCGTTGACAGCCTTGGAGTAGCTCAGTGCTCTCCACTTGTCCCCCTGGTGTGTGTAGGCCTTGGCCAGCACCTCCAGTTTGTCTGTGATGTGCTTGTTGAAGTTATTACTCTTGGACTGAGAGGACTGAGCGCAAACCCACTTCCCAGAGAGCCCCTTCTGAGGAGCAGAGTCTGCTAGACTGCTGGGGTTTTGGCTAGGCCCAGGAGTCTCCTCTTTAGGATGCAGGCCAGTGATGAGAGCTTCCAGGTCACTCTGAGACACCCCGTCGTCATCTCCTCGCGTTTCCTCCTTGCCGTCTGGCACTGGCTGTGAACAGGATGTGAAACCAACCCATAACAACATTTTAAGCTTACACAGTACTTGGTGGTTTTCTGCAGTTAGAATTCAATATTTTTCTTAAGCCTGCAACAAATAATCCTGCCTAAAAGGCCTGAGAAAGAAGAAACAATTAATAATCTTAGATTTTTTTGCACTGTCAACCTACCGCATCCACTTTGTCCTCTTCCTTGGTTTCAACAGTGACTAGTTCTACAGTAGGTTTTGAAATAGGCTTGACATCGGGCAACTCTTCTTCGATATTTTCATGTTGTGTTTCTGAGTCACTAAGTGAAAAAAAAGCATTAGAATGTGTAAATATATGATTTTCAGATGATAACTGTAATCAGTATGTGGCACGTTGCTAACTGCTCACTCTCTATTGCCACTCTGTGCGTAATCTGAATGCACACAATAATGACAGAAACTTTTAGACAAAAACATGCAAAAACAAAATTATTGGATGATTAACCTCTTGACTGGAAGAAGACTATAGTTGCCCACATCTAACAGTTGCTTCTCACTAATGCATGAACTCAACCAAGTGCATTTCACCAGTTGGACTCCAGAGGGCATGCAGTTCACTTTAAGTAAACGCAATGCCCTGTCTCTGTCCATGCTGTCATCAACAACAACATGTGTGACACCAGGACCAAGTGAACTCTCTGTGAGTCCACCATTTTGCTGGATTTGTCGTTGAAAGATTTGACACCTGGCATTTCCAATAGCAGCGGGCAGGATGTACACAGTGATGCCATTAAAGGCGTTCCCTGAGACAGAAGACAAGGGAAGGTTAGACAGTGACAGTGATGCGTCATCTTTCCTACATCTTTTTTGGCTACTTTAGCTCATATTCTCCATTTTCACCAACACAATACCAACCTGTGACATTACATTCATCAGGTTTCTTCTTCAGCGGTGGTGCATCCTTTCCTGGAAGCACTTTGGCTCTTTTAACTTTGGGGAAAGCCTTCATGATACCATGACGAGGCTCCATAGTTACTGCTGAAGGCTGGAGCCAAAGGCCTGTGAACCACAATAATGAAAGTGTTATTAACTGTGACAAGTTACATACATACATACATACACACAGTTAACTACAGTATACAGCCATCCAGTGTAACTTAACATCCATAGTCAGAATGGTGTCATAAATGCCATCAAATCATGATTTAGTTTTATTTTATTATCCTTTTTTGTTTCTTTTTCTCTCCCCCTTCTCTACATTTAACCAGTAACAACCATCTGGAAATATTTGCACCTTATTTATCACATGTAAAGATTTGAACTTCACAATAAATGGACATTTGAAAAAAAAAAAAAAAAAAAAAAAGCTGTGCCAAAATTAAACACAAACCACTAATTTAAATGTCCACCTATCACAAGTTGATCATGTATTTTATAAGGTTCATAATACGAAACTGTAAAATTGGGGAACAGCAAACTGATTTCATTATAGGTCAAAATAAGTATTAACAAAAAATAACTCCTACTCCAGAATATGTTACACAGTAGCTACTAAAACACACTCCACTCCTAATCTCTTGCCCCTTTGAAATGTGAACATCTTTAAGAATTAAGAAGCGTAAAACAGAAATACTGATAGTCTTTAATGGCATAAATCCACAATTAAGTACAGTGAGGTTTTAATACTGCCATTAAACGCCTGTAATTTTATTTGACAGTCATCTCCACTCAGGTGAAATAAGGAAAGCCATGGAAAACAGGTTGACTATATACTGATATACTCGTAGACACATGAATGAATGAATGTTTTTATTATTGTGTCTTGCATAAAGAACATGCCCAGCCCTTACATGGGCTTATAAGACACCAAAAATACACACTAAAAATCAAACACCAGACAATAGGCACAATAGATATGAACAAAACAAAATACTGACCTATTTAAACAAACACATCTGCCGCTTTTTCCGGGCTTTACAAACAAATAATGCTAATTTATATACATTTGAACTAAACAACCATTTCATCTTGTCATCATCAGTGCTCCAGAACATATCAGGATTTCGGATACACATATCATCAAACAAAGGGGCTCTCAGTTCATCATATAGAGGACAATACAAGAGAAAATGTGATTCATTTTCCACTTCCCCCAAATCACACAGTACACAAGTAACACTAGCAAAGAAAGTGATTAGCATGGGTTTTAAATTATAGTAAATCATTATCTTTAACATTTCCTAGAAATCCGTCGGAACACAAGGCGCTAATTTTTGCAATAGCCCTGTAAGATTTTTACTATATACCATACCTCGCCTCCGATTTTTTTTTTTTTTTTTTTCTAGCGCAGTGACTTGTATGAGAGGAAATAAACGAGAGCCACCACCTATGTCTTAGTAAACATCGGGTTGCCTACAAAGCAGTCAGTCAAGCTGTCATCAGTCAGGCTGTAAAATGTACGTTTGTCTTGGCATGCTAAAGCTAACAATAAAACAGCAAAAAGGAGGTATTTACACAATTCTGTGCTTCTTTTTTCACACACTTTATATGTAACGCATTTCACGCCATTGTACATCAAAACAGTACATATTTAAAGCAGAAAAATCTTTAAATCGTCATTGTTTTGCTCTTACCCCGGTTTAAATGGCACCATACATACACAACCGGAACGAACGCCTTCAAAACAACGTTCACTTCCGGGTCAAGTATTTGGGTTACTGTATCTTCGAATGGTTTTATCTTACTTTCAGAATAATCGGCAAAATAGTATTGAACTGCGATTAAGTAACTGTAATAAATAATACTATTGAAATTAATTAATTTATGTCTCCTCTGAAGTAAATGTTTCGGCCTCAGTTGCCGTGGTTACGGTTGGAGTCCGGAAGTAATACATACCTCCAGAAACTACATTGAAAACATGGCTGTCCAAAGCTGGGTTGACATGCTAAAATCATCAAAGAAAACAGCGTTGATTCATGATGGTGAGTGCAACAGAGAAAAGAGAGTTTTGCGACAGGAAAAAAACCCGTTTGTAAGCTCGTCAGAATTTGTCTTGTTTTGCCCATGTCAAGTGATTTGTCTTCACCACCTCAGTTTAGTAGCTAGCTTTGGAGCTAACATTAATGTTACTAGGCAACAAACAGGTGGAAAAGCACGCTCAGATACACGTAAAGAGTTTTTGTTTGTTTGTTTGTTTGTTTGTTTGTTTTTTCATAAATATTCAGTTCTCTTTTGTAATTATAGCACTCTTGTTTGTATTAAAAAGAGGATTTTTTCCTTTGTGCCTTAATAACAAGCAAAACACATCTTTTTCCGTGAGTACTTTTGGTTTCTGGGTGACTTTAGACTTTAAGCATCTGACCTGAAATGTGTCAGACCAATACCATACCAATCATCCTTTTGCATCAGCTCTCTTTATAGACATTTCTCCTTTGCCCTTTTTTCTTTGCTGCTTTGAAATGGTAGCTGACATGTTAAACACAAAGCAGTTTGGAGAGTGTAAGGATATGTCATACATTGTTTCTCATGCAAATGGTCACATATGATGTTGGATTAGCACTTTATGTGATAATCAATTTCCAAAATCCTCCTGCAGGAAAAAGGAAAATTCACTACCTTTTTGCAGATGGAAAAGAAATGTCAGAGGAGTATGACTTGAAAACAGATGAGCTCATCAGTGAGTAAAACACTTGTTTCACTGAGTTTAACACATTAGTAAGTAGATTCTGCTAGATGTTTTAAATCTCTTGTATATTTCAGTAAGAAAATGGCGACATAAAAGCACACTTGGAGCTCAAGGCCAGTGGCAGGTAGAGGTCGGGGAGCCACTTGCAGGTCACATCCCATCTTTGGATTCAGAGGGGATCAAGGAGAGTTGTTCCAATGTAGGTATTTTTTTATTGTGTGAATGGTCCATGTATTCTTTTCAAGTACGTGTTTCTCAAGTCACTTTTATTCTTGTTTAAGAAAACCAATTTTCCTTTTTCCACAGCCTACCTTCATGCGCAAAGACACAAAGGCCAGTTTTCAGTGGAGAATCCGCAACCTTCCCTACCCCAAAGACATCTTCAGTGTTTCAGTGGAACCATCTGAGAGATGCATCATCATAAAAACATCAAACAAAAAGTAAAGATACATTGATTTAGAACTTTTTCTTCAATACATTTTCTCACTCATTTATTTTGTGTTGCTCACTTTTTGCCTGTAATCATGGTGTCCTCCCTATAGATGGCACTGTTTACAACACATTAATCTATGGTGATGATGAGCCAGTGAAATCCTATCTATGTCTGCACAGGTATTATAAGAAGTTCAGTATTCCTGACATAGATCGCAATCAGCTGCCACTGGACAGTGACGCCCTCAGCTTCACACATGCCAACAACACTTTAATCATCAGTGTAAGTCCCACACAATAAAGAGGAACAAATTCATTTTAACTGTATCTTTTACATATAATTAATGTAAACATCAAAGGTTAATTTTGGGCATGATATCTTCTAATATATTTCAAGATAGATTAAATGTATACATGCATTTAAAGAAAAAATATTTTTAAAACTAGCATAATAAAGTAATTGCTTTTGACTTGCACTAGATTCTTTTGAACACTGACACTTCCATAATGTATACACTTCCTAACACATTTCATGCACCTGTGTGACTCCCTTTTTGCTGTTGCAGCTATTGAACTTTACTGTAGCTTATTTTCATACTGTTGTCTGTGTTTGATTTGTCTTTGGTTTTTATTCATTCTCTCAACATGATAACAGTGATGTGCATGAGGGCGATGGGGAGAATGTGGAAGTAATAATTTTTTCCTCTCTTGTCCAGTACAAAAAACCCAAGGAGATCTTAACCCTTGAGCAGGAGCTACTGAAGGAGCTGAAGAAAATGAAAGGGACCAACGAAGGGGATGTTGACTGCAAAACTCAGTGACTTCACATTGTCGGAGTAGGAAAAGAAATCCTTGCATTGCATTCCAAGCTGAGCCTCACATTGATTTTTTTTTTTTTTTTTTTTAACTTGTTTCATTAAGAAGTCCTTTTCTCAGTGCCTTGTCCTGGTTTAATCCCTCAGACTGTGCTTTCTCTCCTGCTGTTTATATTTGATTCAGACACATTAAGTCAAATATATTACATTATTTGTTCAGTCTAAAAATTACATTTAATAACTATGCAGCTGAACCAAAGTGAGTGTTTATTAAACTTCTCTCTTTAACTGCAAAATAGCAAAACTGAAATAGTTCAAGTTCAAGTTGTTTTTTTTTTTTAACATATATTTAAAGTACAAGTACAATAAAAATGCAATGAAATGGCTATAAAATCCTTGCAGTGAAATTTATCCTTATGCTTTAAACATCTTATCCTTGTGCTTTATGCTTGTTTTCTATCTTCCATCTGCCAAAACTATGAGGGAGCAGTTTGGATGGGGGTCACATAACGTACCACCCTTCTTTTTCATTGATGTCCTTGTAAAACACTCAAAACACACAATGCCTCATCCCTGTTCGTTCTGGGGTCACCGTTACGAGCACATCCCATTTGTGTAAAGTGAATACCCTCATGTTTCGTGCATGTCACTGGCCACCCTGAAAGCCATTACTTAAACTCTGGTCAGTAAGCAAGCTAGTGTTACTGTGTCTCTTTACAACAGAGGGGGTACTCTGACTTTGTGATCTCCGGTTCAAGCTCCTCAGAGACAAGTTAGAAAATAGGTGTAACTGTTCTCTTTAAACAGATTTAATATAATCTCATTTGACCCCAGGGTTTTGTGAACAATGCAGACATTTGATATGCACAGAGAAGAATATGTATTGATTCATACTTGTCTCCATTTTTTTAATGACACACACTGTTCAGTCAGAAATACTTAGACAGTGAATAAAAAAACAGCCGTGCAGTTTTAGACAGACAATGGCATTTAAATATAGATTGTTTCAACCTTGTGATTCCTTGCATTTTTTTACCATTTGTCCAAACCCAGAGAGCAAGTGCAAAAAGCAGAGACAAAACCACAGGTCTCTCACTATTGTGCTTTGTGTTCCTCCAGATGGAAAGAACAGCAATACAACCAAACATTCTCAAACCCGTCTGTCCTGTTGTTTTGCAAATTCCTCTGAGGGATTTGATTTTTTTTTTTTTTTTTTTTTTTTTTAATTATGGCTAAAATACAGTCATACATTCTTGGTTAGAATGTGTATTGTGGTTGGAGTAGGCCTGGTGTTAATGATAACTGAATATGTCACTGATAAAATTAGATGTGTAGTATGCAAAAAATTCCATCTGGGGGTTAAATGTTGTCATTTCATTTAATGTTAATGCAGAGTTCAGAGCTGTAGCTGCTGTCAAAACAAGTTCCTGTAACAGCAAACACAAACTAACAAATTGGACATCCAGCTCATGCATTGTGAGAGCAGCGGAGTCCTTCTGTTCGGGGTCTTCTTCCTCCCCTGTCGTTTGGCCTCTGATGGTCATGCTCAACTGCTTCTGGGAAGAGGGTTTCTTTTCTGCCTCCCTTTCATTCCCGAATGCCTCTTCCCAGCCATTCCCCCTCTTTCAGCCAATGCCACATTTTGCCACACAGACCCTGATGCTTTTTCTGCAACTCCCTCAACTCCCTCTTTGCACCCCCCCCCCCAAAAAAAAAACCTTACCCCTCCCTGTGTGACTGGCTTCTTTTTGATAACTGACCCCTCCTCGTGTTATTATTCGAACCTACTATTGTATAACATGCCCTTTTATATGAGCTTTCACAAAGGGCCCATTTGATCAGAGGGTTACGGTGTGCGATCGTGAGAAATGCAACTACATGGTGGTAACCTTTGTTTGGGCCAAAATGGTGGGCTGACCTCATCTCTTTTAATGCATAGCTTGGGCCATTCAGACCCAAGTCTCACTTGCTGAGCACATTGAATTCAGTAGCCTGTCACAGATATTGCCCTTCAGTTATCTGGGTCTCCAGCTTGAAGAAGAAGAAGAAGGAGGAAAAAAAAAAAAAACCCAAAAACAACAGTTTCTGAGTGCAACCAACAATTTATGCTAGCTTTCTATCCCAAAACAACTGCACAAAACAGACGCCAAACAGCTCTTGTACTGATTCTTTAGTGGTTTTAATATACACTCTAAAATAAATACTTCCATCATTTGACGTAATTTACATTTTTACAGTAAAAATATATCCATATATGTAGAAAAACAGGTTAAAAATTCTGCAGAATGGCCTCCTAAAGGCAACATCGCATGTCAACTGAGAGTCAGATGCTGCAACTGCAAGATTATCAACAGATAGCTGCCGTGTCTAGCTTCATTGTACTCACTTCTCCTTTAAACATTCTTTGTTGCTGAGCTGGCTAACTTCTAACCAAAAATTTTCATTCATGTCAATGTTGTTTAGCTCTTCAGAACTTTAACTGTCCCCTGATTTAATAATAATAAAAAAAAAATCTTCTGTCTGAATGGGAAATAACTAGCAGATTAGATAGTCAAAGTTTACATACAATTACATAATAAGTCCACAGACGTAGTCAAAAATGTATGGGCACTGGACTGTCAAAGTTAATTTTGCTCGGAGCTCTTGCTTTCTGTTGCACTGGTTCTTCTGTGATGGTTTATCCACAGTTGTCCCACAGTGGTTTCAGTACTCAGCGGCCCCCTGAGCGCTGGTGATGGGAATGTTTAGTCCGCTTGCTTAAAGGGTGCACGGGGACAGGGAGAGGAAGAACATCAAATGGTCTTCTCTCACTCAGCAAGTGCCCCCTGGGTAGACGCTTCATGAAGTGGGCCTCTCTCTGATGCTGCTTGGTCTTGGAGGCCTTCCTTGGACGGCCTTTACGTGTGAAAGCCATGTACCAGCCCTCGTACTTGGCGTTCTGGAGTGCCGTGTAGTTGTTTTCCAGAACAATCTCAGTGAAGATGCAGTCTTTACCTCTTCCTTTCCGCTGAAAAAGGAAAGAAAAAAAAAAAGGGGAAGCAGTTGAGATGTTTTCAAGAACCTGAAACATCTTTATTTCTAGAAGATTATATAGGCTACCCTTTGAAATCTCAGACAAAGAGCTGCTGAGACAAATCACAAAATCAAATTTGTTCTGCCTTCGAATGTGTCTCAACAATGTGTCGCCATAAGCGGCAAATCTGGAATAAGACTTCCAAGCTTCAAGATGTGGCTGTAGTCACAAGCAGCCACAAAACTATGAAATCCAGATTACCTTGCCAATCAGCTTCCCTCTCTTGTTCATACATATGTAGTATCCTGTCTTCGCCCCTTTAATACGAACACGACTTCCAAAAGAGTCCGTCTCCACCTCCAGCTTAGCTGCACAGACAAACAAATAACAAATACTGAGATGACACTGCTTTGATTTGGTGCATGCATTTTACTGTGTATAGGGGACAAATGATCTCTGCACTTGCTTAATTTCTGACTAATAAACTAGAATTATGTCCATCCATCACCGTAGGACATTCAGTTGTGTAGATAAAGGTCATGATCAGCTCCTCCAGACACATGTAGACAACAAATACTGTAAATTCTCTCTTAACCCTTTTATGATCCTGCGGCCTCCTTTCAACAAAGCAGACGGGGCTTCCAAAATAGCATCAAATGATAGTGATTTCGTGTTGAGCGCCTGTTAAATGCCGGTGCTGTGATGCAGTTGGGACTGGGGATAAAGGAGAGTGAGAATACTGTGGTCAGGGACACGGCCACAAGCACAGAGCAGCGGTCAGATTTGGGCCAGTTACAAGAGTGACACCCACTTAGGATGTGTAGCCAGTGTGTGCATGACAAACTGACATTGTGTGTGTGTGTGTGTGTGTGTGTGTGTGTGTGTGTGTATGTACTTGTGTGTACTGTAGGCCTGTGTGTAGGCAGAGAAATTGAAAAGACAAAAGAGCACACAGGAGAGGAGAGGGTATAAAGCTGAAGATGCTGACTTCACCTCTGCCTATAAATTGAGTCATACATTGAGTTGTAAAGCAATGAAAATTCCTCATAAAACAAGACTCCAAAAAAGCAGGCAGGCAAGTATTGGGACGTGGATGGATGGTAGAGGCTTGTGGCTGTGGTGGAAAGATGGCTAGAGGCACCAAAAAAAAAAAAAAAAAAAAGAAACATTTGGTGACAAGAATTCGCCTTAATTTAATCCAGTTTTTCTCCTTTGGTAGAAGTGAAAGGGAAGTCCCTGCTCTTAAGCCCATCACAACAGGTGTCAAGGACTTATTTGGACCACCAACTCAGCCCAGAAATAAATTATTTTCATGGGACCGTAAAAGATGGGAATAGTGATGCCACTAACGATGTTTACAATTGCTACTACTGTTTGTCCTGGCTCAAACATTTTCCTCCACGCTGCCAAAACCGACATAATTTATAGCGGTCTACATTTCATCACGGCCCGCGCACCATTTCATTTCAACAATTCTCGTGTTTATAAGGAGAACCTGTTTCGTATTTTTTTTATGGTCTTCCTGACTTTTAAAAGCGTCTGAAATATAGAAACGATGACCTTTAAGCTGTCATCGGTTTGGACTGATCTGGCCATGACGCACGGTCCAAAGTGAAGTCTTCAATTTCAGGGACCATAATAATAATATAAAAAAAATATCTTGACCCTAAATGGATTAACATGTGTGAAGATCTGTTTCTGTTTGCAATAAAAAGTCAAGTAACATGATAATTACACCGTATCCAAACCATTTTTTTTTAAATTTTATTTTATTTTTTATTTTTTTTTGCAAAATTGACTAACTCGTCCCCGTGGACCACCTGACGCGCACTAAAGCCATGGTCCACTTTGAAAAGTCTGCTTTACAAGACACTAAATTATGATTTTAATACACATCTCCGGTGGTATTAAAGTGACATTTCTCTGTGCTGGGTTACTTTATTACCATGCACGGCTCCGTCGTCTCCGTTGGCGTTGACTCTCTTGTTGGCCAGGACCTGGACGTGTTTCCCGCTGGTGCGGCTGTACAGCTGGTAGGTGCGGGTCAACCTGCGGCTCGTCCTGTCCGACAGACGGCTCTGCTCGGTGACATGGTGCTTGAAATTAGGAGGAGACTGCACAGAGTTCTGGCGGACAATAAGAAACACATGTCATGAAATATGAACTTTTTTTTTTCTTTTGCTTGTGCGCGTTTAATGAATTGTATGAATATTGGATAAACTGAAAACTGTTAATGTCGGATCCAAAGGAGAAGAAAAGTTTGACACTTAAACAGACAAGGCCCTGACACACGTTTGTTTTTTCTTTTTTTTCTTTTTTTCTTTTTTTTTTTTGTAATGCCAGTCATCATATTTACACCATTTATCCTGCATGAATAGAGTTTTTGTTGTTTTTTTCTTTAGGTGATGTTTTAAGGTGCCTCTGGATTACATTCCCTCCTGATCTCTCTCTCTCTCTTTTTTTTTTTTTTTTTTTTTTTACCACCGATGATCTTTCACCTCTTCTTGACTTCGTATTTTTTCTCTCATTTGAGCCGCTACTCCATCCACATGTGTTTTAACCATTGCGTTTTAGAATGGAGCTTACCTCTTTTCAAGATGTTTGAATTGTGGCCAATTCCTATAGCACTCATAATAAAATGTTTTCATTGTTATTGCAGCCTATTGCAGATGTACAGACAGGGCTAAGGATGGCGCCTGAATACTTGGGAAATTTTGCTTAGTTAATTATAGAGCTTAATGCAACACTAATGCCGTTTACTGAAGTGAAAATGTGAGGTACCTGTGCGTAAAAGCAAAGCGCCGTGAACTGGAGTAACCTGAGAGGGGAAAATAAGGGGGAAAAAATTACAAATGTCTTAAAGGGATGCGTGAAATCAATGTCTCACACAAGGTTCCACAACTTGACATCTCTTTACTTACAGACAACCTAACCTCGATGTTCTCAGCCTCATTTTGTAATAAGTCAAATACTGCTTCATGAATACTCCACTGATTTCGCTGCTGGAAGCTCTCGGAAAAAGTTCCTCCTGACGGGGATTTCAGCTCGGTTTTATTCCCCTCTTGTTACACATAGAAGGATGATAGCCGTGACAAGTGAGACATCCAAAACTGTCACGGTCCCACGAAGGTAAAGGCTTTTTATATCGGTACGTCGCGGTGCGTTCAGACGTCGCGGTGCCGATCCAAACTAAAACTCCGGAGAGAGCGTTCCTGCTGCTGCTGTCATCAAAACTTCCATCAAATCGTCCGTGTGTCAATCAGTTTCTCACAAGTGAAAGTGTTGAATAAAGTTACGAGTTAAATCCTCCATGACTTTTTCTGTCTGAGAAGAAGCGAAGGGTTTTTTTTTTACGCACAGATCTTTACGCATCAGCAAGAAGATGCGCGAAGTACATTTTGTAAAGCGATTCATTTAAAAAGCAGCTTTTCCAGGAGTGTCAGCACGTTTTTATTGGTTTTCTGTGTGACACAAAGTTACAGAAGTGATGCTATAGCTCTCTCTATAAGGTGCGCAGATAGTAAAACTCCAACGTCAGCCTTCCTCCCACACGTGTATTTCTTGTGGTTGCCTCCAGTCCACATACAGCATCCGTCTCCTACATTTAAATACTTTAACTTGCGGGAAAGTCAATATCCTCGGCGAGAGCAGGCGGAGCGTTCAGGCTGGAGCCAATTTGAAACTGAACACTGGTCAGAACACTGTGCTTACAAATCCATAAACACAGTTCATCAGTGATTGGATTTATTACAACTTTACATGAGATGAAAAATGAAAACATAAACTATACACTCTATAATGACCAGATTTGCTTTGTCGTGGTTCCCTGTACAGGTTCCATCTAAACATGAGGATGTTTGTGTGTTCTCTTCTTAAATGACAATTTATTTGCACTCATACCTTTACCTTATCTATGTACATATCATGATATTCTTATATATTTCTCTGTGTACAATCACAATGCAGTAGGTTTTCTATAAGCAGATTCGTCCACATGGAAAAATTCCCTGGCATGTACTTAAGAAAATCTACAGTTACATTAACTTATTCCCTGACCGCAGGTTAAAGGTTGTTTGGTGGTCCCCGAGGACAGACCTTGATGTACTTTTTCATCCTACATATGTAAGTAATATGTATTCCATGTGAACACATGACACTGAATGGTTTTCACATAACATCTAAGCCTTTGCCTTGGATACAAATGCTTTCTCTCTTACAATCATTCTTCCAAAACTTCTCACAATCCTGGTTTGATTTTCAGAAGTGTGTCCTGAGCCTTGTGTGCTACACTCACACACTTTCATACACCCTACATCATGTAATTAGACTGCAATTATTCTTTGTGACAACAAAGCAGCAGGCTTTCCTTCTAAGAGAACATGACTATTACACATTTGTCTGAAGGGTGGGGAAAGTTGTTCTTTTGAAAGCTGACTGTCAGGAGCCAAAATTCTGTAGGTGCTCATCTCACTGTGACACACAAAGAGAATGGCAGTGGAAAATTTAATGTCACAAAGTCTGTGATGAAGTACACATTTATTGAGAATAATTAAAGTGTGATGCTCTTCTAGATGAATGAGGCAAAAAGGGACCTTTAACCTTAGTCTGTGCGACTTTTACTGATGATGACAGAAAGCAGACATAGTAAACAGTATATTATATTCATAAAGTGCTAAAACACTATAAATGTTAGACTGCAGCTAATCTGATGCTGCATAACATTAAAACATTATCTTTAGGACAGAATAAAAATTTGTGAAACATAATTTACACAACAGCAGATCCTTAACCCCCCTGTGAATCAGTGCAGGGGATTTAATCTAACTTTATCTTGGTCCAGCCCTCACAACACAAATATTGTCCAAATGAGTCAAAACACATTTTCTTCTGAACCCCCCCACCCCCCCACCCCTTTTTTTTTTTTTTTTACCTGTGAGATTTCAGAAATGCAGCTCAGTATTCTCTGTGAGAATGGGAACCTTTTGCACCTCTCACACAGAGCAGCTGTACAAGAGTGAAAAAATATATATGTAATAATGTGAGTTTAGTCAATGTCTTAACTGTAAATCAGTCATTTTAGCCAATGCAGGGGATTTAGAGGGTGAAAATGGACCTGCCTTATTAGTTCCAGCGGGACACTGCAACAAGTGATTTTGCCACCTGGAACAATTCAACACTTTGTTCTTTCTATATTGACCCCTATAAGCACAGGGACTGCACAACATAATCTGAAATCCACATGCATCCTAATTAAAACTGATAAGGCTGAGGTTTTTTTTTTTTTCTGTTTTTTCTTTTTTGTGAAGACCACACAATGATTCATCAAAAGGGAATTCATGACCTGAACTCGCAGATTAGTTTGGTCACAAGTCATTGAAAGAGAATTCAATTAGGAGACAGAGGGAGTGTTTTGTGCCGTACACACACCTGGAGTGGTCTTGCTGGTGGGTCTGCATATAGTTGAAACCTGCTGTAACAGCCTGAGTTAAACATAACTCAGACTTAAATTTCATTTTTTAGATTTGGAAGTGTAGACCATACATACGTTTGTATGTTAACTTTGCAGATGGAAATTTGGCAGAACTGTCAGACAAACCAACACTGTCAGGATTCCAAGTAAAAAATACAAAAATGCTTCTACATTTTTCTTAACTAAATGCTATTAAAAGACTATAAAGCTTTAATTTCCTAAATTATACAGTACTGTCTGCTCATTGATAGTGGTTTTCCTTATTTAGCCTGTATCATTGTTTCTGTTTAACCCTTTCATGAACGAATTATGAGAAACTTCCTCAAATTTTTTTTCCTGAGTGTTTTTATTCCTCTTTGGCATGAAAAAAACAATGCAATTGAAAATTTTCTTCTGAAAAAAAAAAAAAAAAAAAAAAAAGTAATAAAATAAAAACAATTTTAAAAAATACATAAAAAATAATAATGAAAAAAAGAAATTCTTATGAACCTATTTTTCATGAAGTTGCAAGAATATCCACTCAGCTAGACACCAAACGTTTAATTTTTGACGCACAGAAACATGTATTTACTGATTAATTGTGTGAAAACTATGGGGAGGGCTTGTGATTCTGAGGGTTTATGCTCAGGAGGGATCGACATAATGTTACCAATTCATGTCAGAAAAGATATGTAGTGTCTTAAAACTTTAATAAAGATATGTGTTAAAAAAAAAAAAAAAAAAAAACAACGAAAAGAACAACAAAATCCATGAATATGCAAGAGAACAGCTGTAGAATAGCTGTCCACTGTAGTGACCAGTATGCATGAAAGGGTTAATTCTAAGTATGCAGATATATGAGTCAATCTTGTTTCTTGTTTGCTCAAGAACACTGGGCTTTTTCTGCATCTAAAGTATAGAAATATTGTCTTGTTCCCACCTCAGACAACCATCGGCCAAAACCAATAGATACAATAACTCCTTCATACCCTCAGTCCTCTCTATCCTCAACTCTGTACAGCACAGGTAGCATTATCAGTAATTTCCATTTGATTTAACCCATAAAGATCCAGCGTTACTTTTTGGCAGTTCCCAAATACATTTTTCTCTCTAGTTAACCTTTCTTCAGCAATTTATCACCATTTATTATAACATTATCCAGTGTATTTTGCATTTTTCTCTGTAAATCATGTATTTTCCTGTATTCAATTTTCTATATTTAATTTAGATATTCATAAAAGCTCACAGTAAATTCAAAAGTTATCATATCAAAACAGAGAAAACTGAAGAAAAAGTGACTTTTTCAGCAAAGATATCAGTAACTAAACATAAACCCAGTGTCTCCATCCACTGTCATTGAGCCAACTCCATGGGTTTTACTGGTGAATCAATGTTGTAGAAGATGACCATGTTTCCACGGTAACTACAGAGCCTCTGAACGTCCAAATGAGCCATATCTGATGACCATGAAAAGATGACAAACTGCATTTTACACCATTTATTTACATGTATTGACAGGATTAGTGGAACAACAGGTATTAAACATTTTAGATCCATAAATGGTTTTCGTCGCCAGTGGCTATTTGGGTCTTTATGGGTTTAGTATGTGTTTTTATTGAACCACCAATTTTTTATGTGATTGTCATCTTGTGTCACTTTGTTTTGTCATTGCTGTTTGTTGTTGTATCCCCCCCAGGGCAAATAAAATAAAGCTCTTGAATGTTGAATATCCTGCAGTAGATACTCTGTATTGCAGCTTGTTTTTTCTTTAATCCAGCAAAATCCTGAAATCAACCTGGCGCACCGAACATTTATGAAGAAATATTCATTTTACATCTTTTCACAGATTTCACAGAGTCTAATGATAAAACAATAACTCAGGTATTTCAGGTTAATGTGTTTTATTTTAGAGGTGTGATGCCAGATACAGTCTGTTATTCTATAAGGTCATGGTTTAGTTTTCAGCTCATTAAATGTTATATAGTCTTCTTGGCAGTAACTTGCATGAAGTGATTGAATGTCAAAGAAAAAAGAAGTGTTTCTGACAGAGGAGATAGCTAACTTTCTTTAGCAGCAGCTCTTAACCTCATGTGTGATTATAATCCTTTCCAAGGTGGTATTTTTACTTTCATGCCCAACAGTTGTTGCTGCTTTAATGAAACAAATGAATAGGGACATTTGTTGTACAGTCGATACGCCTCTTTGACTTCTCAACAATCCACTACAGACGCTTAAAATTTGGAAGCAGCTCCATCTTGGCAAGCGTAAATGACGTTCAGTTAAGGTGACCTGTCAGGCAGATCTGGTTAAAATTCTCCAGACTGTACATGAAAGGTTCCTCTGAAACAGGATCAAAAGCTATCATTTTTTATTCTTGTATTTAACATACCTAACTGTCTGCTGCCTCACTCCTGACATTCTCTAGTGACCGGCTTTTCTGGCTTATTAATGAGTATGAGAAGAGTTGACACTAGTCCAAGTTTTGCCCCAGATCCTGACTCTTTTCGCCTTTTCTCCTCTCTCCCAATGCTGCTTTTCTCATTTGGATCGGTCTTTGCTAACTAATACAAAGCCTTGGTATCAGAGAGAGGGGTACAGAGAGAAAGAAAAAAAAATCAGAGAGGAACTTTTTTTTGGCAAAGATGCACATTGGTTATTCTTAGAAGAGTAGTGACTGAATGTCTGAAAAAGCCCCAGAGCAGACTACCATTCAGTGAGAGAGGTATTATTCCCTCCAGCTAATGTGAGACATAAAAATACACACTTTTGCATAAGGCAGAGCCAGTGGAAAGGTAGACACCATAGAGGAGGAGAAAAAACAGGGCCAGAGAGGAAGACAGACAGAGTAAGAGAGAGAGAGAGAGAGAGAGAGAGAGAGAGAGAGTAAGAGTAAGAGTGTGTATGTGTGTGTGTTTGGGTGGAAAGAAAATGAGGGATGTTGGGACTCTCTGTATCATATGGTAGCAGCGTTGCTCACCGCCCAGACCTCAGTGGTTTTTTAGGAGCATAAAGTGAAGAAAAACTCCTCAACCACCTGTTGTAATTATGCACTTCATGCTTTGCTACGACAAGGCAGGACTGCATAATGTGCCTGTAAACCGCCGCACCACACCATTAATTTTACCTTGAGCTGAGCCTGAGAGCGTCCTGGCTCAAACACTTTGATCCGGGTGCTTTTGCAGGATTACATGGAAGATTAATGAAACATACTGCACTGATGGATTTACAACACATAATGTAATGAATGTTTTTAGAATTTAGATTAAAAACATGATCGGAAAGTGTCATAAGGTGATTCAGACTTTTTTTTATTAGTTTGCATTTATTACATTTTTCTTAGTATTTGCTTGTTATGTATGAGAAAATGTGCATACATAGCTATCAGTAACATAATTATAGGATGTCACAGTGTTGTTTCTGTTTTAATAAGAGTAAACAAAATTCTTCCCATCCAGTTGAGCAAAAACCCACTGGCACCTGTAAGATCCTACTCTGTCTAAATTCTCCTGTTCATTTTAATACATGTAGCATAACCACTAACCTGCTTCATCTTTAAAATTAATTTGAGATGATGTAAAGACAGACTGAGAGGGATAATAAATATCATATGCCAGAGAACGTGGAAGAAGGGAGTGTGTTTTGTGTGTGTGTGTGTGTGTGTTGTATAAGGCAGTGTCATAATGCCAGTGCCTGAGAAAATGTTACAGTGAGAAAATTTGGAAAATCAAGTCAAAGTTCTCACCACAAAATGACGTTGGAAGTACTTACTCGTGTTTGAGCGAAGCTGAGAGCTTGAACGACTTTTTAACTGGATGAAACGACTGTCTGGGAATGACCCCAGTGTGTAGAAGTGATTAAGGGACCCAGTTTTGCCATAACCCGAATGTGTTTGCATAACGACTTTAAGTGGTGCTCCTAGTCATATTAAATAAAGCTGCCTTTTAAAGCTTTTGACAACTGTTGAGAGTAGCAGTGTCCCATCAACAGTTTCATCATTCAGTGCGCCTTTAAATTGCTCATGTTGTCTTTGTTAAAACACATGAAGACGGAGGGGATGAAGACGAAGGGCCCCGCAGTGGCATCCTCACTCATTTCCTGTGAGGAAAAAGGTGCATGTGTGGCGTGAAGCGCTGGCAGGGAAGGAGAAAGACGCAAAGTTGTCGTTGGCTCAGCCTTAAGATGTCTTCCTTCCCAGCGACTTGGATGCTTCCTCCCTGTATTTCACCCCATAACCCCCCACCCCGAATGGAGCGTGATTTACTGTCTTGTAAACACATAGGAAGTAGCATTGAAAACGGTTTAACAAAGTCAATAAAAGCAGACATCATTCCTGGTATCAGGGGGTGCTGAGGGGGAGGAAGAGGGGGAGGTTTTGGGGTGGCCGAGGGCAGATATCCTCCTTCTCCTCCGTCTATCCATCTCCAACTTCTCTCTTGTCTATCATCTGGGTCCTCTGTTTCTTCTTCTCCCTGTTCTTTAGCTTTCTCCACATCGTCCTCTTTTCCCTCTCTCTCTCTTTTTCTTCCCCTCTCACTTGCTCTTTGTGCATTTTTTTTTATTTCATGTGTTGGGCAGTGGACAGCCGGAGCAATGGCTTTAACAGACCTACCTGCAGGGCTGCTTAGGGCGGCTCTTTCATCTGGGCTCTGGAGAAAGAAGCCCCCAGCCCTGAAACAGCTGTGCAGACCTGGGAGTGAGAGGACCATGAAAAACACAGAGAAGAAAGAAGGGGAAATTCAATGGCCCTTTGGGGATCATACCTCCCCATGCCCCTCTTTTTCTCTTTTTCTTTATCTTTCTCTTGCTTGCTCGTTATCTTGGAGGTTTCCTTGTCTTACTATCACCGTTTTTATTCTCCTTTTTGTCTCAGCCAGTTTTCTGTCCATTTAGTTGCTTATTTCCTTAAAGATTTGTTGAAGGCACAGCTTGTCAAACCTGAAACATTGTAGGATTGGAATCACATTTGTGTTACATAACGTTCTATATTCTGGAGTATACATCAGGTGACTCTAAAGCTTAGTCCAAAGTTCCCTCTTTCTCCAAATTCCATTTCCCAATATCAGAACGGTATTATTACTCAATCATAAACCTCAACTAAGACCTACTGACAGCCTAAATAATCCATCAATATTTATCAATGAATATCCACATGATTTAATGTTGATATTCAGCCTCTATGTTTAAGCCAGTATTGAACACATGGGCCATATTGTTATTACAGACCCTTTGCTGAAATATATATCTCAAATGTCAGTGTGTAACTTTAGGGGGATTCTTTTATGGCAGAAATGGAATATTCATGCATTTTCTGAACTGGTTTATCTTTGAGAGGTTTGCAGAGGTACGGGAGCATTTCAAGGCTACCAATGGGGGACGGCGAGGTACAACATGGACACATACCCAGTTCATTGCAGGGCTGACACATACAGATGAAAAAGGGTGATTTACTGTGACTAGTTAACCTATTAAGGTGTATGTCTTTGGACAGTGGGAGGAAGCAGGAGTAACTGGAGAGAACCCATGCAGACATAAGGAGAATTTGCAAACTCCACTTAGAAAGGACAGAATCAGAACCATGACCTTCTTGTGCTAACCCATGCACTGCCCAGAAGTCGCACATAATACTCATAATTAAGTTTTCATTAGCGTAAAATTACACAAAAATAGTTTTGTTGTCTTAGAATGGACTGCTTATATTTACAGATGTTTTCACTGCAGCTCTGAACAGACTTCCTTTTCAGATTTATACAGTGTGTAGCATTCAGTGTTACGATATATTATTGTCACCTCTTATGTACGCAAAGATAAAATTCTCTCAACTAAAAACCCCAAGATGCACAAAATAAACACTGACATGAATGAAGTTTTCCATTTTCTAGAGGCTTCCATATAGCCAGGTATTCAATTGCAAATGATAACTGGTTCTCAATTGACCTACCTGGTAAAATAAAGGTTAAATAAATAAAATAAATAAATACAGGAGGATGAGGGGGGTATTCAATTGGTTGCAATCTGCAGCTTCACCGGTGGATGTCACTAAATATTCACACTGAACCTTTAACTACTGCATAGTTATTAGGGCAACAGATGCTACAGGTAAACCTCCAAGGTTTAGACCATGTCCACATGAAACCACATCTTTTCCTATCTGATCTTTTTCTTTGTCGTTTTCAAAAAAGTGCTCCATAAACATGGAGTCATTTCAGGAAATATCTGTGTCTACATGAAACCACTGAAAACAACTGAAAATGATGTAGTACAAATGCCAGGCCTGTATGTGGCGTTGTAATGCTCTCACAAAAAACGGAGAAGAAGATGTGGAGCATTTGCATAAAGCTTGCTTGGTTCTACAATCCAGTATTTCCCTCTGGTTGCCCCTCTCCACGGTAGATCCAAGAGCATGTAGTGAATATTGTCAGCTATGGTTGTTTGTTGCTCATTGTAATGAAAGAGTAGCCAAATATTTTGATTCAATATCTCCAACAAGCTCAATAGCTGTTGTAGCACCAGCACTACGCTGTAGTCCGCCATTGTTGTTGATATTGTGAAGTGGCGTCTTGCTTCCGGGGTGATAGATTAGAGAGGTGGGGCTATGACATCATCCTTTTAGAAAAGTTGTGGTTTGGTCGTACAGACGAAGACGCAAAACCGGCATTTTCAAATCTATCCACTTTAGGACCCGGTTTCAAAAAGTTGCGGTTTCACTGACTGAAAACATGTGGATGAAAGGCCTATCCGAAACAAAACTTTTGCGGATATGACAGAAATCATCTTTGTATGGACAGGGCCTTAGTCTGTAATATGTAATGACATCTAGTGGCGAAGTTACAGATACTAACCCTCATCCATGGCGGCCACTAAAACCACTACAGTCCCTCATTACAGTCCATGTTTGTTTTTTTCTGATCTAGACCATGCTTGTTAAGGGAATACTAACTCTGGTCAATGCTTTAAAGGTGCTGAACAGACTTTCTGCGTGATCTTGATAAAGTCTCATTTTTATGTATATGCCTGATTGTAGTGCACAATTTAAAAGGAGATTATCAGCACCAAAACAGGTTATTTCTAAATGCTATTTCCAGCATCCCTGACTGGGTCAGACAAGACTGGACTGATTTACAGCAGACTTATGTCACCATGACAACACCGCACCAACCAGCAGTGTTGAGGAGGAAGAAGTAAGCTGAATGAGTGAGGAGTAAGATCTGTCCTTTTTCCTAAAGAAAGAGATTTCTTGGATTTATATTGTTGTAATGGTGGACACTGGAACTGGAGCTGGACTGGCAGAAAGAAAAAGAAAACTAAACGGTAAAGTGATAGAGGACAGGCTAAAACACCAGTAAACTTCTGCATTGAACCGATGGACAGAACTAAGGGAGTTAAAAGAAATGAAAACAGACCCAGAGTAGTCCCTCTTCCTTCTCCACAGGTATAGAATGCTTCTGTTCTTTATACATATGCATTGGAACATTGGATTTGAATATAGTGTCTGTTGGTAGCTCAGTCAAGCACTTAGTAAACACTTGTGTGTTAGCCACAGGGTTAGCTCTGTGATGTGGGTAATCTGTTTTATTTGGAGCATTGTTTCAGTCCCTAACCAAGAGCTTTGTAAGGTGAGACTGAAATGGTTCTGTATGGAGTTGAATGTTCATGCCGAGGCCTGGATACTAAACTGTCCTTCAGGAACAAGACAATTCTAAAAGTAGAACACTGTGAATGCAGAAGGCTGAAGCAGCTAGTGCTGAACTGCTAATGCAGAATGATGAGGATGTTGAATGACTGAAGTCATTTTTGAAAATGCTTGAATACTTTGTGGAAAAGCTAGTGCAAATATATATAATTGGGACATGTCTTAAACACCGGTCTGTGTGTAACACTCCAGAGCTCTGGAGGAAAAGAGACATAGAAGCAGGAGTTGGACGTCCACAGTTAGGTTTCACTTTAGTTTTCACCCCAGTTACTAAACTACGCTACAAATGGACTGTATGAAGTTTGCTTGTTGTCTCGTTTCAAACAGCACTTTGCACTCTGCAAGTTACTGTCTGGAAAAAAGAAATGCAGAGTTGTAAAGAGGCTCTTCAGTTAATAGCTTCAAAACAAATGCACGCCTTGGCCAGAGTTATGTCCTAACGACAGTAGGTCTTTGTCCCTTAAAAACACCACCAATTCCAGCTGAAGGTGTCACTGCAATCCACTTTAAACAAATTCTCTGTACAGGACCTTTAACGGAGTGGGAGATAGACATGTACCATAACACTAGTTGTCACTCATTATAAAATGGATAAAAAAAGAAGAGTCTGTTTACATCTACAGCTTTGGTGATGCAATATGCTGACCCACTCCCACTGTGGATGTAAACAGCTTATTCTGAAGTTGTATGTTTGTAACCCTGGCATCTGTTCACCTCTGTGTCAGTGTCTAGCAGTGTCTTAGTTTTCTGTCACTGGTTACTGTCAGTATGCTGCTTATTCAGCTATTGTTTTGAACCTTGGGATGCACAGGCCTGGTCTTTCCATGTTTTCTGAGAACAGCTGCCTATGACGTTACATAGGACAGATGAGAATGGTAAGTCTCAACCAAACTATGTGTGAAGGCCTCAACATAGGAGAAAGGGTGGATATTTAACTGTAACAATGGTCATTTGATGGATCGATCAACAAACCACAGATCCAAACTACAGTGCATTTAACCACAAAGCTACACTATAATGATTCCATAACAGTGTCATTCAATATAAATTTCAGTTTTAGATGTTTTAGATATTAATTCCTTAATCTACACTACATAAATGACACAATGTTGAGCCTAGTTTGAGGCTTTGATTTGTGACAAAAAAAACTAAAACTAATGGACGTATTCCCCATCTTGAGCGCTGAAATATGTTCACATTCAGGCTTCTGAAAAATGAGAAAGAAGAGCCGGAGTTTTTGGAGCCCAACGTAATGTCCCTCATGCATCATCACCATCAGTCCACTCCGTGGTGAGATCACCGTTCTGGTTTTAAAATTCCTCACACTCCTCCACAAGGTAGAATTGTATAAAAAAAAGGGCAATTGGTGAGAATGTGTAGCATTCCCGCGGGTTCTCCTCAAATCACTTGTCTATTTTATAACTGCTCAGTTTTATGCTTACTAATCCTATTGTTACCCCGCTGCACATACCAGCCTCACTGTGAGCTGCCTGTATTAGTTGATTTGTTTGTGTTGGACGGAGCAATACTCGCTGGGATGTATCACTGCAATGACTTGGTTTCATGATTGCGTTTGATTGCCATAAGTGTGCAGTTATGGCAATCTGAAGTTTTAGGACTTTGTATATTCAGATAGGGTGTGTGTGTGTGTGTGTGGGGGGGTAAGTACAGTAGTTTTGTGCAATTTACTTCCTCTTGTATTGTCAGCCTCTTACCTAACAAGTGTCTTTTTTCATTGACTTTTATCCCATTTGGTATCATATGATGCTGAGCCACGTGTGTTTTCCCTATATGTGCATATTTGTTTTGAAGATACCAACCACGGAATTTATATGGTTTGGATGCTGTTGATATTTCAGAATTTACTCCAATATGTGCTTTAGAAGTACATATGCAGACCCCCCTGTGTTTTTAAATTTAATACAATTGAATGTGAAGAGGCTTCCACTTACAGTAGGAATATTCAGCTTCTGCATTACAGCCATGAAAAGAACAAAAACATGATCTTTGATGACACAAAAGTCAAGTATGTCCTGTTAAAACATCAACATCAACAGCTGAGAATCCCAAGACAAAACAGATCACACGTTTTCCATTCCCTTTTTGTCAAGTCTTTTAAAGGCCATTTAACAGAAGGGACTTTAATAGTATCATAACACTTATGGATTACTGGTTAAGTATTCCAGCAGCTCTGTTTCCCTCTGCAGTTGAAAGCCAGCTTTGGAAGATGTAAAAAACTGACCTGTGAATCACCTGGCCCCTTTTCTCTCTCTCCCTCTCTCCCTCTCTCCCTCTCTCCTTCCTCCTCCCCACCCTTTCTCCTCTGGAGAATCGGCACACAGAGAGCAAGACCGCAAAATGTGAAATGAAAAAGGAAGATGAAGGGATGAGAAATATGAGTGGCAGGGCGGCTGCACAAGGGGCTACGTACAGCAGGTAACAGAGTGAGAAAGCAGAGAAGAAAAGTCCACTTTTAAGGCAGGGAGGAAGGAGCAAAGAGAGTAGATGGGCTGGTGTTGAGTGCTGTTGTGTTTGTTTAGTCCCCTTCAAAGGCAAGCTTAATTATTTTACCATGCTGTGCCTGCAGAGACTGCAGGATTCATGGGCTGCTCTTAGCCCCTATCTCCTCCAACCAACAGAGGGCTTAACCCTTTGTCTCCCACAGAACAGAGGTGACGCTCCAAAGTCTCATCCAAGAGAATAATGGACATAAAGCATGGGATGATCCTTCTTTTATACATTATAATAACTGTGTTTTCAATAAATCGTATTGGTTACAGATGACCGCCAATTAAACATGTAGTAATCCATGTGAGTAAAATTTTTTATTACATCATCAAAATAAAAAAAAAAAAAAAAAAAAAAAATATATATATATATATATATATATATATATATATATATATATATATATATATATATATATATTTTTTTTTTTTTTTTTTTGTACTTTTAACAAATGTTTTAAAACGGAGCAAAAGAAACCGGCATGTCTTAAAAACATACACTTGTGGAGTTTAAAACTCATGGTGGTTCAACACTGTCAGCTTTGTCTTAAATATAAACTGAATTAAGACTGGACTCAATTGTCAAACACTAGGACAATGCTATAAATATTTTACTGTTAAGAATGTATGGTAATAATGTATCTGCTTAATAAATACCAATACTTTGATTACTAACCAGCCAATAGTTAATTTTTTTTCCTCAGTAAAATAGAAGAATAAGCTAAGTTACTTTGATAACTAAAACACTGCGTTTGAGGCTGCTGGGTGGTATTTTAAGTAGATTTGATGTAATTTTGGGTTAAATGTATGACCCTTTATGACCTGGTGTGTCGGGTTACCTGAGACTAAGGCCATGCATACCCGGGTATTTAATGAAATAGATATTTCCCCACGTCCATTTTCAATATTAATGTCATACACACCAGATAGTTTTCAGAAAAATTAGTATCTACACAAACCCTCATAAATACACTGCAGAACACAGCCATAGAGTTAGGATAAACTTTTGGGACCCTAAAACACCCCCTGCACACATGCAAGCAAAAAAATGGAATTTTCCAAAATATCCACTTTGGCCGGTTTTCAGAAATATTCATTTTCAGTTACCTAAGCTAGAGTTTTCTTGAAGGAATGGAAGGCAAAAGCACATGAGAAAATATGTTTTTCCAGATACCTGACTATGCCATGAAGCTCATCAGTCTTCACATTTTTATACAGGTTGTGACTTAACCAGACCTGAAGTTTAACTGTCTTTTGCTTCATAATCAGTAAATGCTCTGTAAAGTCAGTAAAACATAACTTTACATCAACTTAATATTACCAGAAAGCTTTGACAACAAGTTAGCTCATATTAGCTAACATTAGCATATTACTGTTAGCATCATGCTATCATGAATTTGTATGGTATACCTTTATCACCATCACTGTGTGCCAACATTGTTCTATGTTTGTATTAATTTAGTTAGCTAGCTTGCTTAGTTGTGTTCCCGAGTAGCCAGCTGATTTTTTTCCACATCCAATATGGTGCTGAATCTGTAACAATTTTGGTGAAGAGGAGAAAAACATAAAAACCAAAACAAATAAATTTTTTTTAAAAATGTGTAAAGGCTATTGTAATGCTTCATATAACCATTTTTGGGGTAGAAAACACAACACAACATGCTTATAACCCATAGCTAGGGTTTTTTTTGCATTTGACCCAGCACAAGATAATATATTGGGTATTTTAACAGTTTTTTTTCCCAACCATTTAACAGGTTTTGCAGTGCAGATAAGTTTTTTAGATGTACATAGTTATACTGAACAATGAGTGCAAAGATTTTTTACAAGAGAAACACTGTGTAATTGAAGACATCAAGTTGAAATAGATATATACATCTGCAATTGCTAAATTTCTGTTATTTGTTACTTTGCTCTATAGATGTGGTGGGAAAGAATCCAAATCCCTGTTATAGGTTTGGCTCATAGCTCAATAACCACATTTGAGTTGTAATGAAAGATGTGGTAAAGACTCACATTTACTAGATATTTGACACATTCATATTACATCTATGACCACACTACCCAACATCTGCAAGGCATAGTCCTCAATAAATCCGGACTGTAATAGTTTATTCATTACATGACATGACTGCAGCTGCACTGCAACTAGGCTGTGGACGTGAGCAAAACTGGCAGTTTTTACAGCTTTTCAGATAACACAATGACCAAAGGAGATTTAGTTGCTCTTGGGCGTGGAGAGCCTCATTTTCTTTTGTGCTGAATGACATGTTACACTGTGTTTGGACATCTATGGTGCCACGTACTGTATGAAAAGAGTAAGGATATAAAACATTTTTTAAAAAACCCAAACTCTTTTCAAATAAATTGCATAACAGGAATACTGTCAGTGATCTTGCTCACTCAGTCCTGGCAAGCACACAGCAGATCACTTTACATCAAATGGGAATGCCACTCACTCTAGGAATTTATATATGTTATTACTATGGTCTAGACAGTCTAGGGCAAATGTCATAGAGATGTAAAACTGGACCTGCTCCATAAAAGAATAAACTATGTATGATGGAGAAGGTGTCTACAATAAAAACAATCATCTTAACAAGGAAATCTTTTTTTTTTTTTTTTTTTTAATGCCAAAAAAGTCAGGTAATCCCTTATATTTTCAGTCTAATATCATGTATCTAGGAAATCTAGTTGGAATAATATTAAAATTAATTTATTTAAGACGGCTCCACTAGATAAGTCTTCAAGAAACATGTAAGAATCCTCTCCCTGCTATTGCATTATAGATGTGTTATATTACTTCCCCGTCTAGCTGAGCTATTCAACTTTCTTTTTGAGAGAAATAATATTTTAAGACTCCTAACTAGATTAAATGACTTGTCAGATTTCCTGCAGTGTGACAGGACCCAGGGTGATTTATCTGGGAATACCATTATCTGGTCTATAACTACCAATAATGCAGACTAAAGCTTGTCAGGGTATAAAAGGAAATAAATACTCTGAGGACTCACAAAGTCACTCCTTCATCTGAACATTTCCAGATTTGACTCCTTGATGGCATTGCAGCTTTTAGACTTTGTCCTGTGGTTTTCTGGCTATGGAGCAGACGTGTTAACTGTCACATAGACTATATTAAAAGATCATATCCAGCAAAGAAAATGACCAGTAATAGGTAAATCCAGCTTCAGACTCACACATGGGCTTTTATGATAAAAACCTTAAGTGTTTGCTCTATGTACTTCACAGCTATTTTCAAAAAAGGTTCAATCTTAAAATTAGGATCCTGTATATGTTAAGAGCTTCAAGTTAGACTGAGTTAAAGCCTTTAACAATGGTTTTACATGACATGGCACAGGCTACAAACAGACTCAGAGCAACCTGAGTTGAAGTAAGTAATATAACCTTGTCCACACAATGTCGCCTTTATGCTCAGCACAAGATTATGATGATTATGATGCATCTGACAGAGGAATGTCTGTTGGTCCCTTCATCTATTCATATTATGTTTGATACCTGATATCTTGTTAGCCATCAGACCATTTGTATCAAGGACGGACACCTTGATGGCCAAAGGTCAAAGGTCAATACAATCTCATGTCTGTCCATCTCATGAGTGTCAGTCTCAGGAATTATTTTTTTGAATCATAATTCAAGATTTAAAATATTTATGCAATAATAGCAGATGCATTTTGTTTAAAATATGTTCTTGTTTATTTTTACTTAGTATCTATGCAGGTCTTTGTAAAATGAAATCTCATTCCCATAGAATAGCCTTTTTTTTGGTTATTCCACAGAAGTGTACAATGAAATTCTGCAGCTCAACTCTGCATTGAAAAAAAAAAAAAGAGCAAGCAATTATGGAGAAACAGTATTATAAGACATTATAAGGTGGTAATAAATAGGAATTCTTTTAAGATGATGCTTTAGCTCAGATGCTGCGGCTCTCACCTCTCTGCTTTGGTTTTATATATTACTGTGTGTGTATTTCTATGTTCGTGCACATATACATATATACAGTTTGTATGACAGTAAAGTTGTGCTTGACTGCCTTCATTGATAAAACCTCTATGTTGAAAAGTATTTGTGCCACTAAAGAGCTGCCATGTACAGAGAATTGATTCAGGCTTTGGATTGATTCAGACCAACCTGTTACAGTTACAGATGAGGTAGGTGCTAATCAGAACATAGTTACATTCTTAACACTAATAGATTACATAAAGAATGATGGTTTTCTTCTTTGCTTTTTTGTTTTCAATCTCTGCAATATTTTGCTGAATAATAAAAAGCCTCAATAATTTCCCAAAAGCCCCTGTTTTAACCCATAAACACCCAAACAGCTACTGGCAACCAAAAACATCTACTGATCTGAAATATTTAATATTTTCTGAACCACTAAACCTATCAATATGTTCAAATAATGCAGGTAAAATTCAGTTTGTCATCTTTTCATGGTCATCAGATATGACCCATTTGGACGTTCAGAGGCTCTGTAGTTGCCATGGAAACACTGTTGTGTTCTAGAACATTGATTTACCCGTAAAACCCATGAAGTTGAATCAGTGACAGTGGATGGAGACACTTGGTTTATGTTCAGTTAATGATAGAATTTACTGAAAAAGTCACTTTTTCTTCAGTTTTCTCTGTTTCTGATACAATAACCCTAAACTTTAATCTGAGCTTTTATGAACATCTGCATTATCAGGATGTTAAATATAGGAAAATAACTGATTTACACTGAAAAATCACAAAATAAAGGAGATAATTTTTTTTTTTTTTTTAAATGGTAATAAATCACTTTAGAAAGATTACATAGAAAGAAAAAATAATTTGGGAACTGACACAGAAGTAGCGCTGGGTATTAATGGGTTAAAACAAACTACCAAACATCATTGTAGGGAGGGACAACAGTGCTCATGATCTATGTTCACACATAACATGCCAACATGGAGTTACAACAAGCAATCAAGCCAAACTGAATATTACATTTATGTTACTTATGGTCTATATTTTTTCAATCATTTCTCAGGGTGCCTTCACTGGTGTCACTTCTATTCCAAGAAGATTAGATTCAAGCCAACAAAACATTATAATTGCATTTTTATTGACAAATTTTAATCTATTTTTATACTTTGGCAAAAAAAAAAAAAAAAAGGCTGATGAAAAACTAGGTCTTCGTCTTCTACATCTTTTATTATTGCCAGAAAAAGCATGTTTTTATACTTACAGCTTGCATATGTACATTGACCAGTAATAGGGTGGTAAAAGAGGATTTTAGGCACCAGTATTATGTGAATGCCACATTCATACATCCTGCATGCAATAACAACACAATGTTGAAGCAATATTTAAAATACACAACTTGCTAATAAAGAAAACAGAAGTGGAATACATGTAAAAAGTAACACTGGTTATAATATTGAGTTGGACACAAATTAAAAAAAAAAAAAATTATATTACTGTGTATTTTCCTACATGCATGAATTTGTGTCTGCTTGATGTTTTAATCTGTCTGTGTTTTGTTGGAACTTTATCTTAATCGAACACACCAGCTCTCCCTGACTGAAACAGGTCTCAGTGCTGCAGTAAAAGTCACTGTAAAACCCAACAATTGCATCATGGAAACGGGACCTCTGTGCTCCTCTGTCTTTTTTCACATCTTCATCCCTCCCTTCTCTTCTCCCTCACCCCTCTCTTTTTCTCTTCCGGTCTCCTCTGAACTCACTCTCTATCTCTGCCTTGTACCCTCTCTCTCTCTCTCTCTTCCTACCATCTATCTGTCTCTCACCCCCTGCTACCCCCCCCCCCCCCCCCCCCCAGCTCCTTTTTCTTAACCCGGTTCCGTCTTTCCTCTGTAGTCCTCAACCTGTGGAACCAATTAGACCTTGTAAGCGGGGGCCTTTTGCCCCTGTCGTGTGGTCGGTTTAACCTGCTGCTCCAAAAGGACCTCATCTCATCGCACGACCACCACCTCCTCTGCCTCAGTGGGTGGGTTTAGGATGGCGGGGAGGTGGGGGTGTATGTGACTGCAGGAGCTCTGAGACCACCAAGCCTCTTTTGAACCCCCGTCCTTACTTTAAGTACAGAATATGGGGTTGACTTGCTTTAAAGAGTGGTAAAGTTTTGTCGTTTTTATATCTCAGTAAAATGACAGTGTGGACCAAAAATAAAGTGAAACAAAAAGCACATTTTTTCTCTTCATCTTTTGAGGGTTATTATGTAGCTGAGGATACGGTTCATCCTCTGTAGGGGTAAACATACTCCTCTTTTAGCACCAGACCGTCTCCTTTCACCCTCTTTTCACCCTCACCCTAACTGCCAGGAATGCTTTTAACAATTCACTGTCGGACGCAGAGGAACATGGGACGCTGGGAGATTGTCGCATTCCAAAGGGAAGCATTTTTTTTGTCGCTCTTCACGTGTCAATCAGCGACACTATCTCCTTGTCACCCCTTTAAACCCCCACCTAAGCCACACAAACACACATATGCCGCTCTGTGAGCCCACAGTCACTTTTCTGCATCTCAGTTTAAGGACGCAGTCGTCAATGTGTTAAGCGCCTAAGAATGCGGCCTTATGGTCGGTGTAGGACACACAAACACAGATTTCTCAGACTTCACACAAAGGACTCTTCCACCTCCAACATCTGTGATGTGGGTCACTGAGGAGCACCTCTCCTCTGGTGAAATACAGAGTAGCAGGTCTCTTTTAACAAGAAGTCATTGAAAAAAAAAGTTGAAAGTATAGGTTTCCAGCCTCATAACTCATCTCAACTAGTTAGTTTTTCCACATGTGATGATTTCTTACAGGTTTTGGCCAAACTTTTTTTTGACATTTTATACAAAAAAGGGCATTTCTATCCACAAGTGGTACTGTAAAACAATAAAACAAACATCTCTCTACCATCACATTCTCTGTCTGTGTGTGGCCAGATCCTAATGCTATTGCAACTGGACTGATAAGACGCAACAGTCTTGCTGCAGATTTACAAATTGGGTCAGGAAGTGCACACACAGACACACAAACACACACTGTCACATAATACAGACCGACTTTCAACAGCTCTACTCCTAACACACACAATCTCCCCCTTACAGTTGGGATAACAGTCCTGGTGAAATTCCTTGGCACGTTATCAGTGCGTTGAAAGCACCTGACTGGTATGTGACAGTGGCCGTTAGTGACAGTTCCCCTTTAAAGTGGGGGCGGAGTGGCTAAAGGGTTGATCCATTTGATACGAGTCCTGCTGGATACTTGACAGGAGCTGTCAGTGAGCCGAGGGGAGGGTGGTGCTTATCGATCAAACACCCCCTCCTATCTGCCACGCTGACCTTCATGTCCTGAGGAGGGGTATTTCAGAAGACAGGGTGTGTATTGAGGGAGGGATTTTTGTGATTGTCAAAGTAAATTGGTCAGCGTGTAAGTGCAGAGAGATTTGTCTTAGGTGTAAACTTTTTGCACACCAGCTGAAACCTTTTCTTTGAAATTAATGTACCTTTAAATGCTCACAGATGGCTGAAACCAACACTGGCATGTCTGAATTACAACAGCGCTGAAGGATTTATAGTAAGCATTTACTGAGTAACTGAACACTCAGTTGTGTTATCTATATTATTCACTAATATTAATTTAACCACTTACCCCATAAACTGTGAAAAAACATTACATTTTTCACAAAATGCCAAACTCACAAAATGCCAAAGTGTTCATCTGTGGTCATTTGAAACAAATAAATATTTGCAACTTTGTTACTAGTGCAACTTTTCATGAACAATTATCCATCCATGCTGTTTGTTAATTTTCTGGCAACTAACTTTAGTTATTGTTTCTGCACTAATCCTACAATTTGAGCTCCCGTTTGATGTACTGAAGTAAACTTGCATGTCATGTTAATTATTTATTGACTGCTAAACAGTTCATGAAGATTTGTATTTTTAACACTATAATAATGTGTCATGTACCAGCTTTCTCAAACTTTACATTTATCAGATAAATGAAAAGCACATCTGCCTTCCTCTGGAAGACAATAAGCTGAAGATAAAAATATGACAAATTTAAAAAATCTGCAACATATGATATTTGAAAACTCTAACGTACGTACATTTCTCAGATTCTGTCCCTCACACAACCCCACCAACCCGCTGAGTATCATAGGCTGCTCTAGTGCAGTGGCTGCTAAAAAAGACCTACAAGCATTCACACTCTATCTTAAAAACAATAGCTGTTTCTGGCCTTTAAACAAATCCTGCTCCAGTCCATACATGCTGCACATGAACCAAAATGAGCATCTTTTATTAGCAGCTTTTAGTCATTAAAAAAAACTTGCAAAAAAAAAAAATTAAAAAATTGCAACAAACAATAACAAAAACAACCGATATGATGAAAAACTGAAAAGTTTTTAAGCCACTTTTCTTCAAAATCTGGCACAGTGCCACAGTTTATTTTTGCTGGAGAGGTGAACGTCCTGCAACAAACCAGAGAAGAGAAAAGTGAGACTAAGGGAGAACCAGTCATCTTGTGGTTGACTCTAACCAGTGTTTAGCCTGGATGATCTTTGGCCACTGGTCATTACAGCACCATGCTGGGCCTGCTCTGCTGTTGTCAAAGCACTGTGCTTGGCAGGGACTCTGCAAAACAGAATGTGAAGGGAAAATGAGCGGATCTGATAGAAGTACAAGCAAGTACATGGATGGTCATAAATTTGGATGTTTGAGAAACAGCAGCAGATTGGAAGTCTCATGTCCACTGTTTGAGTAGATGTACTTCAGTAAAATGCAGAAGCTGCTTTTTCAGGCAAGTCAACATGTTTTCAATGGGAAACAGGGAGCAGCTAAAGATAAGTGCTGCATGCATTTTAGGATCTGATGTGTTGTTAATGGGCTCCCCCTACAGTCTCCTGCCTTCATCACAGCTCTGTGAGGATTCAGTGACAAATTACTTCATGTTATTATACAGAAAAGCTGAAATAATGTTCTCATTTTGTAACTAAAACACATTAAAAGTTAAATCATACCTTTGTCACAAGTTATTATGAATTGATTTGTAATGCCCACATAAATACAACAGGACTTGAATCAATAATCATTATGTTGTGTAGTGAGTCTTACTTATCTTAGAATCATCTTTTTATGATGTAAGAGATATAGTCCATGGGCCAAATGAGATGTCGGTACCACTCAAGGTGGCAAAGGTTGCTTATACTTTTTGAAAAGATACATGTCTGTAGTCAACATTTTGGTATGATAACCTTTCTGGAGTCACAGCTAAATTACTGTTTTCAACTGTTAAAGTCCCCCACCCCCATTGAAAAAATGCATTTTTGACACTGATGCCTGTCTTGGTATTGGCCCTGATTAAGGACATGTTTCAGTGTTTTATAGTAATTTGTTTGGTATCATTTTAAAGGGGACACTCTGGGCGTTCATTCAAGCTCTTGTGTGAATACTTTTGACAAGTACAGTAGACACTGGAGCTCTTCAAACTTTTAGTTGCACAATTTTTCCTACCATTTTTGCCTAAATCATCTCTTTTCTTTTAGTCCTCTGGCATCAGGAAGCATCAGAGATACAAAATACAAACACTGCAATACTGGCATGACTCTAAGGATTCAGGAAATGTATAATTTACCCATATTTTCTCACTGTGGGTGTGATTTTCAGCCGAATGTCAGGCAGACAGTTATTCTAAGATAGCAGAACAAACAGTAAGATGAGGCTTCCGATCCTGTCAACTGACATGGCGGCTGCATGTTAGTTACGCATGTAGCGTCGCATTGTGTAATAACGATGCAGTATATAATAATGTAATACTTTTTCACCTCATTGTGTAACAACGCCACATTTTGTAATTAAATGCCCCATTTTGTAATAAAATTTTTGAACGCATTTTAGAACAAGAAAAGCACTTGGAGAGCACAGACCTCCGCCAAGACAGATTGGGCCCCCCCACCCACCCGCTAACCACCAAAATCTAATCATTTGTTCCTTGTGCCAGTATCAACATTTCCTGAAAATTTCATGGAAATCTGTTCATAACTTTTTGAGTTATCTTGCTAACAAACAAACAAACAAACACACAAGCAAAGTGATCACAATACCTCCTGGCGGAGGTAATAAACTTCGCCGCATTTTGTAATAACTTATCACATATTGCATCACTTATTACAAAATGCGAGTGTAACACTTGGGGAAAAAACGTAATAATTTGGTGCATAATGTAATAAACCATCAAAAAACCACTGAAATTGATGCCTTAATTGGAAAAACCATCATACCAGCACAACAACATTAAGCATTCTAGGTTAATTAGAATTCAGTTTAAAAAACACAAAGAACACAAAGAAAGCACAAAGATAATATGGACTCTAAAACTGAGCAAGAAATATAGATAGTCGAAAATGAGACTGATGAAATATAAACTCAAGAAATACAGAAAAAGCTTGTCTATCTCAAATAGAGAAACTGGGAGACTGGTGGTAAGACATCCAAACTATTGGCTTATAGGTTAAAGAAAAAACAAGCTGATAGTACTCTCCACAAAATAAGGGATCCTGAGACTAAGATGATTGAATACCAGCAGGAAAAGATTATGTTTGGTATCTTTCTATCAAAAACTATACAACAACAATTCTCAACAATGACTCAGAAATAGACACATTTTTACAGTCACTCAATTTGCCAAAAGTCACAGACACCCAAAATAACATTCCTAGAGCTAGGGTGACTGTTGAGGAAATTACCCAGGCTATCACAAGACTATGAATTGGTGGCTTCCCTGGCATGGACGGTTTTACTACTGAATGGTAAAAAAAAATCTGAGGGATAAATTAGTGCCCAGATTGATAAAAATGTATAACTGGGTTCATAAAAAATTTGAAATTCCCCCATCATGGAGAGAGGCAGTTGCCTCTTATTCCCAAGGAGAGGAAAAATAGACAAGAATGTGAAAATGTAAGACCTATAAGTGTACTGAATGTAGACTACCGAATATTTACATCTATACTAGCAAAGACAAGGTCCCCACAGTGTCAGGTGGACTTGACTCTGCGGATGTCCATGCGTACTTGAGGCGGACCCAAAGCAGACATCCACTGTACACACAAAGCTCAGTTTTTACGACTGCGTGGACTCCCTGTACTTGGTGTCACATAACAGACTGCTTGGCAGGAAGTCTTCACATTGACCTGTTTTAAATGTGAAGTTGGTATGCTTGTCTACAAAACCTTAAACATCCACGGACAGTGCACGCGTAGTCTGCACCGCTCACAGTACGTGCACAGTACACCTGACTCTGTGGGAGCGTACACTAGAAAATTTTCTACCAATCAATATTCATCTTGACCAGACTGGATTTATTAAGCAAAGACTGACACGGGATAACATAAGCAGAACAATACATATTATACGACATGTCACAGAAACTAATATTGAATCAGCTTTGATTAGCCTAGATGCCTAAAATGTGGTTGATAAAGTTCGTTAGAACTTTCTATATAAAACACTGTATACATTCAGATTTCATGGGAACTTCATTAAAGTGATTCAAGCTTCATACAACAAACCAACAGCTAGAATCAAAGTGAATAGGGATCTTACTACTTCCTTTTCCCTACAGCAAGGATGCAGACAGGCATGTGCTGTCTCCCTTCTCTTATTTGCCATATTTATTGAGCCCTTAAGTCAGTGGATCTGCCAAGACCCTAATATTAGAGGAATTTTAACCATGGGGGTGAACAAAAGATCACACTTTTTGCTGACAATGTCGTAGTATACTTAGAACAGCCCACACAATCTTTACCCAGATTGATGGATTGTATGGGAGCATATGGCCCAATGTCTGGCTACAAGCTTAATATATCAAAAACACAGATTCTTACATTCATTTATGAACTTACAAAAAATATTATTCAAAAATATCAGCTAAAAGGGGAAGACGACTCAATAACATACTTGGGTGTGTACTTACCTAAAGACTTATGCCTCAGTCACAAATGCTGTTATGAACAGCTATGAACACCATGCAAATGATTTATGGACCATTCTGTAGGACCTTCTCAAGGTGGACTTATAAGAATGGAGTGTTCGTGGACCGTTTCTAAGTTCATAGCCAGGTGAATGATTTTGTGCAAGATTTTCTACCAACACGCTAGGAAATCCCCTTTTGTAGGGTGCCCTAACGAATGCCTTAGGAACAACCTAAGAACAATGCACGACATTTGTGGATCAGGAGGCCTTTCCAGAACCCACATGTTCTTGCGGTGGCCACAAGTAGTTCAGAAGAACACATTATGTTGTTATTAGGGGTCCATTAAGGAGTTCACATGAACAGACGTACAGACAGAGATTCACACGGCTTTCTTAAGGTGGACATAAGGTGTTTCTATAGACAGTAGTGCATCATTGGTGCATCATTCATGGTGTTCTTAAAGGAGGTGAATGACTGGACTCAAATACACGGTGCTGAAGGGAAAGTGTTCTATTAACAGAAAGAAGAACATGAAACAAAACCTGGAGAGAGATAGTGTACAGTCTGCAGTCCTCAGGGACGAGGATCAGTTAGGGTTCGGTACTTGGTGTTGAACGGTTAGTGTTTTCAACGTTCACTTCCTTCTATTATTCTTGTGTATCTTTGTTTTATTCTTTTACCTCCTACTTCAAATTTCTTAATTTGACATCTTATTATGACTCCTAATTTTTAAAAGTACAGGTCAGTTTACCCGCAGTAATGTGTGATTCAGAACCATGGACAGTGCACAATCCCAAACACATAACAGGCAAATTCAAATTCTGAGACACTTAATGTAAAAAAGCTTAATGTAGTTTAATGTCTGAAAAGAGCATCAACCATCACCAAATTATGGTGGACATCTCTAATGCTGGGATAGGCTCCGCCTCCACGACTGTCTGGAGGATAAAGCGGTTCAGAAAACGAATGAATGAATGAAAAAACAATATTCTCATGCCATGTTTCCACTTCGTGATACCGTCTCAACTCTGCCTCTTTGCTTTTCCATTACGAAAAAGGACCTGGACTCTGATACCTGGTACTAGTTTTTTGCTATCACCTCTGCTAAGGTTCCAAGATGGGGGAATAGATACTAAAACGTGACGTGTAGACACTGCAGACCACTGATTGGTCAGAGTCCTCTCTGTGACCCACCCTTTTACAAAAACACATGTGGAAGTTTACAGTAAATATAGCAGTAGGTTAAGCCACATGATGACAGCCTGCAAAACTACACCATGGGCGGTTGAGGAGATTCAGTCTTTGGTGGCCGACGTAAAAATTCAGCATGAGTTTGACGGGACAACACGCAACGAGCAAGTTTATCAGCAACTCTCTGAGCAGATGACACGGAATTAACGCGCCGCATCACTATGATGTCCAGGTACTGTAAAGTGGGTAGTATTCTGTAATGGAAACGGTCTCCAGGAATATTACCTGGTACCCGAGCCGAGCCGAGTCGAGTCTTGGCGGTTCTATGTAGTTGAAATGCAGCATTAGATTAAACTATATTAAGTTTTTTGCAGAGGTGAAAGTGGACATGACAACAGATGTCCACACAAACTTTGGTGATGATTGATCACTGTTCTAGGGCATTAAGCGACGTCAATCTTTTTTTACATTAAGTGTTTTAGAATGTTCCTCCTCTTCTGCTGCTGTTGGAGCAAAATAGTGGCCACAACCACTTGATCTTCCTTTTCTTTGTCTCGCACCTGTAGAAGTTTCAGTGTTGTGAGCATTATTACCATCTTGAATGCAATAATCATGACACGGGACTTTTAGTACACGGCCACTATTCATATACTGATCTAAATATTCTGAAACAGCATAAGATCTTCCTACCAGCCCCTGGAGAGCACCGTGAGTTTCACATAGGGGTGCCGTTCATTCACCTTATGACAAAAAAAAAATCATGAAGTGGCTGTAGGTCTGATGTAGGAAGGTCCCAAGGCCCCCTTACGAAGAACGTAACAACTGTACAACACAAAATCACGCATTTTCTGATGGAGGCCTCAAGTTGATCTTGCGTTTTGAACAGCAGCTGTACCAGCTTCATAAGACGGCTGTAAGAAACTACTGATCCCTCCACAAATGTCTACAAATGCCAGATCTCATACCAACCGGGAGATTCGTACTAACTCATCGTTCATAAGAGGCATTGTGACTGAGGTTTTAACAGACTTGTTGAAGATGGGAAGTTATTCCTTTCTTAAATCTAAGCTCAAGGGTTAAATCCATTAAAATGAATATCCTGCCAAGGATACTGTACCTCTTTCAGACATTACTTGTGAAGGTGACAAACTAACAATTTGTTGAGTGGGATAAGCTCATATCTAGGTATATATGGAATGGCAGGAAACCAAGGATTAAGTATAGAACTCTACAGCTCAAAAAGGAATATGGGGGCTTTTCATGTTTATTAGTACTACTATGCAGCCCAACTACAAGCTCTTATATGCTGTTGTAATCCTGGGTACTTTGCCTGGTGGAAGGAACTTGAATTGGCTATGTCTTGGATCCTACTTCAAGCTATAGTATCAGATGATGTACTAACCAAGCACCTCCTAGACAGAGCGAATCCATTTTTTAAATTATCTTTGAAGATCTGAAAGCAGAAGTTGTGCAACATACAGACAACGGCAAAATTATTGAGGTGATGTTCTTTTGACATCAATCTGAATGATAAAAGATTTAGGATGTGGGCAAAACGCTTATTGTACTCTGATACACAAGGAGTCACTGAAGACTTCCAGACCATGTAGGAAGAATCCAGTCTGGAACACCAGGATTTGTACAGATTCCTCCAAATGTGCCCCTATTTTGAAGTACTTAAAAAGATGTACACTTACAGGAGGACATGATAAAAAACTATTTATATCCGCTTGTAAATCTGACTGCAACACCAAAACAATATCTAAGATAAGAAATTGTTCCTCAAGTAGAAAATCAGGAAAGTCATTTTATATTAAGGAGAAATGGGAGAGGGAGGGTGGTGACATTCTTTCTAAGGATGAGTGTATACTGTTTGTCACATACAGTGGAAAACTACAAGTTCTTTGACTTGGAGGGAATTTTGAAGGAAGTTGGTTCATTTCTTTATCACCCCCCCCCCCCCCAAATAGAACATCACAGCAGCATTAACACAGACTGTTGGAGACAATATCAGGCCAATGATGTAAATCATCACCATATATTCTGGCTGCTTGTTGCGAGGGCTAATTTTCCAAGTTTGACCCTTGTTTGGCCTAGCCCAGCACAGAATAAACCCCTCCTGGGCTAAGTTCAAGCACCACTTATGGCCCACAGTATAAAATGGGCTATTGTAGCCTATGTTGAACTACCTGAACTACATTAAAAATGCTCAAAACATAACATATGTACTGAGTTGGTATATGAGTTACTTCAAAACTTAACAAGACTTCTATATTCATCATATTTGGTCTTAGCTAAAATGTCTGCCTTATATATGGCTGAAACCCCCTCAGAATTAGATAATATGCGTATATTATTATTAAACCATATATTATTTTCTGAATCCTTACTTGTATAGCTGTAACCTCACTGTGAGATAAATGATTATCCCGTATTGCCATTGATTTGAACAAATGCATTAAATGAATGTGATCTTACTGACTTTGGTCAACTTTCTGTTTGTTCTGCTTTCTTAGAATAACTGTTTGCCTGATATTCAGCTGAAAATCACCCCCCCACAGTGAGAAAATATGGGTAAATTCCATGAAATTTCCATGATCCAGATTTCCATGAAATTTTCAGGAAATGTTGATACTGGCACAAGGAACAAATGATTACATTTTGGTGGTTAGCGGGTGGGTGGGGGGGCCCAATCTGTCTTGGCGGAGGTCTGCGCTCTCCAAGTGCTTTTCTTGTTCTAAAATGCGTTCAAAAATTTTATTACAAAATGGGGCATTTAATTACAAAATGTGGCGTTGTTACACAATGAGGTGAAAAAGTATTATATTATTATATATTGCATCGTTATTACACAATGCGATGCTACATGTGTCACTAACACGCAGCCGCCATGTTAGTTGACAGGATCGGAAGCCTCATCTTACTGTTTGTTCTGCTTTCTTAGAATAACTGTCTGCCTGACATTCGGCTGAAAATCACACCCCCACAGTGAGAAAATATGGGTAAATTATACATTTCCTGAATCCTTAGAGTCATGCCAGTATTGCAGTGTTTGTATTTTGTATCTCTGATGCTTCCTGATGCCACAGGACTAAAAGAAAAGAGATGATTTAGGCGAAAATGATAGGAAAAATTGTGTGACTAAAAGTTTGAAGAGCTCCAGTGTCTACTGTACTTGTCAAAAGTATTCACACAAGAGCTTGAATGAACGCCCAGAGTGTCCCCTTTAAAATGATACCAAACAAATTACTATAAAACATTGAAACATGTCCTTAATCAGGGCCAATACCAAGACAGGCACCAGTGTCAAAAATGCATTTTTTCAATGGGGGTGGGGGACTTTAACAGTTGAAAACAGTAATTTAGCTGTGACTCCAGAAAGGTTATCATACCAAAATGTTGACTACAGACATGTATCTTTTCAAAAAGTATAAGCAACCTTTGCCACCTTGAGTGGTACCGACATCTCATGTGGCCCATGGACTAATATTCTCTATGTACAATGTATGTATATAACTTGGAGTGCATTTGGTTGCGCTGACAAGAGAATTTCTCTACTGGGAATTAATAAATTCTGTGTCCTTCTGTCCTTCTGTCTGCAGGTTTGCACAGAGTGCTTATTTTCAAGAAATTTAGTAGAAGTACAGATCATGGGTCAAGGATAAAGCCCTTACATTTTGGAGCAAATCCATAAAAAAAAACAGCAAAGGCTGAAAATATGTTTAACTTTCTTTAAAAGTGAAGAGACTTGGGCCAATATATGAATTCCATTGGTAACAGAAAAAAAACACTAATCTCACTGGCACCAACTGATGGAAGAAGTATGGCCTTTGTTACCATGGTAACAGTCAGTTGTCCTATCCAGTGGCACAAGGTTTCATAAATGAAAAACACATAGGTCAGGATGTGTGGTTTGTTTGTGGTTTCATAATAATGTAGAGGAAGAGGACTGGTGTTATGGCATTGGTGGAGGTGTGCGCTCTTTGAATGCCCTTCTAGGTTTGTGTTATATGTTCATTCATTTATATTTCTGTGCACACACATACCTGCACACACTTCTTCATAAGCCACTTAAATCCACATCCTGCTTCTCTTCCTCGCTCTCTCCTTCCTGATCTATAAATACTCTCTCATCAGCAAAGGTTGGCTGTGAGAGGCGCTGACCCTGGCCTCTCTCCGTCCAGCAGAGCGGTGATTTATGGGGGCTCAGGCTGGCGCTAACCTTGCACTTGGGCCCTGGCAGTATAAATGATGGCAGGTCAGTCGCACTGTGGATGGAGGGGAGAAAGTCTCTTCTCTGCCTCCATCTCGCTCACCCTCTGTCTGTGTCTCTCTCCCTCCTCTCTCAGTCCTGTTATCATCAGTGTGATGGAGACATCATCATCTCCAGGGAGTATAAATAGTGCTGGATCAGGTGACAGTGCCGACACTGGCCTTTGATGGGAGCTTTAATTTCATGCCTAATTTCTCTCGGCACAGAGAGGATCGATGCTGCCCTGTTCATGCTCCCTATCCCTCTGCTTCCCTCGGCTTCAAAGACAGAGAGCAAAGAAGGACAAATGCTCACTGCTGAGTGATGTGCAAGCACCAAGACATTTAGCTTACCTGTAAATACAAAAAGGTGGGCATACTTCACAGGGTGCAAACATGTTGACAGATGTAGACATATACTAGGGCCTTCTCACATACATGCTGAGATCAATGTCTGCACCCACAGATGACTTAAACAATCAATACAGCTGGAACAGATAGCTTTGGAAATAAGAGCAACAAGCAAAATATAACTACACAGCCACCCACCTGTGTGTGTTACACATTGCCATGGTGATAAATATAAGCCCCCTGTCCCTGCTGCAGCCCCAGGGACGCATTGAACTCTAGCCCCTCCATAATGACTTTGTCTACCTATCGATCCAGCTATGATCCATGTACTGTAATTCTTATATCATCAGCCCCAGACCCAGCAATAACTCCAAGTCATATTTCGGGCCTCCCGTCCACTTGACAGCTTAATGATGCAGGGACGCGCTGCTCGAGTTTGGACTTTTACCCCCCCTCCCTCCTTTCCTTCTGCTCCTTCCCCCTGCAGGGCTCTAATTTCTCCTTGTTCCTTCAGACTAATATCAGCAAAGGTACAGAGAGGCTGTTCTCTCTAAGGACTTCCCACTCTGAACCACATATCTTCTCCTTTTCACCTCTGTGTGCTTGCAGTATAGCACAGGTTAGTGTCTGGGAGTGCTGTGCATCTGTCTCTGATTTGGAGCACAGCCCCTGCAGGCTCCCAAGGAGACTAAGCCGTCCCTCTTTAGACTCTGTTCTTTTTCTCCCTTTGAGCTGGGGCTATAATTCATTGTCATTTCAACCCTCTCTCCGTAGCCTGGATGTAATAGCGGGAGATATATGGCCTCACTTCTGCAGCCTTCTGAGCTTCCTCAGCCTTTTATAAAACACTGTCAGAGTGACAAAACAGCAGCCCTTGGGTATTCGGGCACAGATGCCCCCTCATCCTGAGGCGATTTCTCAATATCCTGTGCTGATCCTTTTAGCAAGAGATAACATCTGGGTCCTTGGACAGGATGAGTTGGAACAGTCATCGTGGATAGAGTCGTATCTCATCTCTATAGCTCTCTCTGCCTATAAGCCATAGGCTGCCTGTCAACTCTGTTTTTATAAGAGCTGATTTAGGGAGCAGCCCTTGAATCCTGAGCCAATAGAAAACCACAGGAGCATGCAGGACCTTTTTCCCCTTTCAGTCCAACTCTGACACACCTGATACTGCTAATCAAGAAGCCTCCACTGAGCAGTCAGAGCTGTCCAAACAAGACTGTAGTCAGACATTTGATCATTTAATGGTAAAAAGAGAAGTGTGTGTGTGTGTGGGGGGGGGGGGGGTTGTTCATTACTGTCGCAGTTAGATAGACTCTAATGATAGTCCATCTGGCCGCAGAGACACATCACAACCCTCTGCCTCTGAGACATAGCTCTGATTGAGATGTGAGGAGGGGGAAAAGGGGGAAGGCAGCCTATGGCCTCTGCAGACAATTAAAGCTGCTGCTCTGTCATTTTGCCTCCACTTTGATCCTGTCACTCTCTTCATACTTAGTGTCATCTCTATTCTTCTTATGCCACTGCATTAACCTCACATCTGGCTCTACCCCATCGCCCCTTCCTCTGCTTTTCCTCTCATCTTTGCCTCCCCTCACCATCCTCTCACACGCTCCAATACAAGACACAATCTCTATCTCCTCTCCCCTGCGCTCTGCACATCTCGGCCTCATCCTCCCACCCCTCCCTCCCCCCCAGCCTTAATTGGGAGTCAGGGAGAGCAGTCGAAATCGCATTAACGCGGGCCCTGCCTGGGTGTGCCATCCATCTTCTTTTTTATTACGCCGCGCCGGGGCTGCCTGGGCGCTGCCGTTCGATTTGTCACCGGCCTCGTTCGCTGATAACAGGCATTTGTCATCGCCTTGGCTCCCTGTTAATGTTATCATCTCCTCCCTGACAGCCGCCCTCCGCCGGGGAGCGCTGGCGACAAAGCACATCCGTCAAGCGAATATTTCCACGGCTAAGGGGACCGCATACTGCAATAAGCCACATTAAAGCACTTATGAAGGGTGCAGGCCGAGTGTGTGTGTGTGTGTGTGTGTGTGTGTGTGTGTGTGTGTGTGTGTGTGTGTGTGTGTGTGTGTGTACCGGTTTCATGATGCGCACTGGAGTGGGCTCTGCGTGCGCGTAAACATACACGGGCCGACGCGCGCAGGAGCGTGTAATGCGCTTGTCTTTGCCGTAAAAGAGGCGAGGTGGGGGCCGACAGGGAGAGGAAGAGGTAATTTGTTGCAATTAATTACGCAGTGAGTGTGGCTTTGTTGTGTGGGAGAGCATTTTATCTGTTGGAATGCTTCCTTGCCAGGCTGTGATGCTATTTGTTTGATTTATAGCTTCTGCCTGCCCGAGGCGGAGTGAGCCTGGGAGTGCGTGTGTGTTTTCACATGTGCACAGCACTGTGGCATTATCCACAGAAATATACTGTAGTCTCAGTGACAAGCCCTTTGTTTGGGAGTGACGTTACATATGAACAACCACACAGCCCCTGTTTGTTGTCCTCTCCCTGGACTTAAACTGCTCTGTCCATTCGTCATTCAGCAGCAAATCAACAACTCCAAAGGTTGACCCTACATCACCCATCTCACCTTTTTCTATTTCCTTTTTTTATTTTCTCTAACAGGAAGTGTTGTGCCACCCACATCCTCTGCACCAAACCACATGTGAACCATCCAGAAGTGATGTGCTGATGTTTGAAAGCGGCCCCATCCATGCTCTCCTTGCTCTTTTCTTTCTCCTCTGTTGTATCAGGACAAGCAGAGCTGTGACAACATATCCATTCTGGCTCAGCTGGGGGTTGCGTGCCCCTTCTGCAGGGGCTGACAGATGGATCAGCCAGCCTAAAGGCAGTAGAAGGAGATGAGAGAGAGAAGTACTGCTTTCCATCCTTCAACATACTGTATTACTCCCAAATTTGCAGCCCTGGCAGAACACTGCAGTCTGCACAGTGACGGCTTTCCACACACAGGGTACCAGAGCTACATTTTACTAAAGATTCTTCACACTAGGATCACATTACACAGTTTGAAATGGATGAAAAAATACCCAGACATGCTCATAACTCCTCTTACATGATTTCAACCTATACATGTACCATGTCGTTGGCTTAAATAACAGTATGTTTCAATCTTATTTGTTATGGAACACAACCAGATTAGCCTCAGTATCTCCATAGTTCATGTGTCAAACAGTTGTTGTGTAAAAGAAAGTGTATATTGTGTTAAAATTGTTGCTATATAACCCATTTGTTTTAAATAAATGGCCTTTCTTTAAGCATTTACATCATTAGACATGGACATTGGTGCTCCAAGTAAGTACCACTGTTAAGAGTAATTTTTTTCCTTTTTACAATATAAAACTATTCAATAAACTAGAATCCACTATTTTGATCATACATGATGCATTTTTTAGTTATCAGATCATATTGGTCCAAGATATGCTGTAATTTCATATAGAGTACATAACAGTGTAGCATGGATAAAACAGAGTACAGATATGTTTGAACTGTCCTACTTTTATTTCTTGTGGTCACTGACGACGCTGCATATTTATACAAAGAGGTCATGTAAAACATACTGCCGTTAACAACTTATACAACTACTTCAGTGTGATGCTTTGATAAATTAACACTGTCTTCACAAGCTTTACATACATGTGCATACATTCAGACCAGATGTATGAGATGACTACTACAGTAGCCACAATTTTCAGCTCTCTTGAGTAAAAAGAGACAAAAAAATCACAAGACGGAACACACCAAAACATGAGCTTAAGTTTCCAGTCAAGACTTTGGCCTTGAGCTTAACAGTGTAAACAAACATTAACAATAAGTAATGTATTATTCATACAAAATCTCGTGACCTTTAATTACTGAGTGAAATATCAGAGAAATGGCTTTCATATGTTCCTACTGATGGAAGTATCTAAGCGTCTCTGAGGTGTTATTACAGTAAATAAATACGCAACATTTACTCCATGCTGAACAACAAAGACAAGGCAATCAGCAGTGAATATGAACAATAAAGTGATCATGGGACCTGAAAAAAGTGACGCTGATGCGGAGATTAAAACTTCTGAGAGCAATGAGAGGCGCCAATTGAGCTCCTGTAAAATGCTGTAAGACGCAGAAAAACTGATTAAAATGTCACTAATGGCTGATTTGAAATGCATGACTGTGTGACTTCTGCGTTATACGCCGCACAAAAGCTACACTGACAGGAGGAATGTTTGTACTGAAACAGAAAGCAGCAGATTTCCTCCAATCACACCTCCAACCTTTCATCTGTAGTTACTTTAGTCATCACAAATTGAGAAGGAACACTGAGGATGAAGCCGTCATATGCACCAAGGTCCACCTCCTCAATCCTGGTAGGTAAGGTCCTCATTTGATTTCATCTTCCATCGCCCCGTAGCCGTTCATCATGGACATTTTCAGATGACCATTAGATATTAATTCCTCTTCAAGGATGTGGTTCTTGGCAGCAAACATCTGACTGATCTCCATAAAGGTTTTGTTCCTCGTCTCAGGAATGACAAATGTAGTGTAGAGGGCCACTCCCAAGCAGATCGCACAGAAGATCAGGTAACAGTAAGGTCCCATCGTTATCTACGGATTCAACAACACATTAAAATTTAACTTTTTTTTTTTTAATTGTCAAGACAGGCATATTTGTAGCCATATTATCAAAGTTGATTTGTAGATCCCAAAATGTACTTTAGAGGTCCAATGTGGAGGATTTAGAGGGACTGAGGAGGATCTAATCACACAATAGAAACACATCCAGAATTAGAATTATATAATTAATTTCCTGATGCATATTCACACAAAAATGATAGTTGTGTTTATATCTGTAAGTGAGTCACTGTTTGTGGACCCATGTTTCTATTGTTTTCCCTTTTATATCAGGCAGCCCCCATCTTTAAGGTGCATTACACTGTTCTTACTCTTAAACTTTGAATTAACATTACCTGAAAAACTGAATGATAGAATGATATGCAGCATGCGCAAACTGCAATATGTGCAATAATGCTCAATACTAATGCAATAACGCGCAATAAGGTTATAAGATAAGATAAAATATACTTTATTGTCCCCATGGGGAAATTTTTCTTGGACTCCGTTCAGCTGCAGTTTACAGGTGTACAGAATAAGAAGAGCCAACAGAAAAAAATGGATTATTGAGGATGCATGGACGTGTATGTGCACGAGTAGTCAAGGTAAGAAAGTGTGCATTATTACCTCCGCCAAGGAACGATGGAGGTTATGTTTTCATCGGGGTTTGTTTGTTTGTCTGTTTTTCTGTTAGCAAGATAACTCAAAAAGTTATGAATGGATTTTGATAAAATTTTCAGGAAATGTTGATACTGGCACAAGGAACAAATGATTTTGGTGGTGATCGGGGGGGTGACTATCTCTCTCTCTCTCTCTCTCTCTCTCTCTCTCTATCTACCTATCTATCTACCTGTCTATCTATCTATCTATCTATCTATCTATCTATCTATCTATCTATCTATCTATCTATCTATCTATCTATCTATCTATCTATCTATCTATTACTATCACACAGAGAGTTAAAGCTGCAGGAGCCAAAATCAAACCCTTCTTTTCTGCAGCTCTCTCCTCTTATTCCAAATCACAAGACCACATATAAGTATCGATGAGCTGACAGTATTTTCATGCTGTAATGGAAAAGTGAAGTTACTTTTCCAAACAGTAGAGCAGTGGAGTTGCATTTGCCAGCTTCTGATCTTGTCAATCACATATTCAACTCCTCTAACCGTCTGATGAGGCCTGTGATTAAACAAAATCCACACCACTGAAACTCAGGAAGCGAGTGGATGCAGATGTCTCATATCTCTGACAAAAGCGTCATGTCCGTATTGTCTGTGATTGGTTTACTTGGCACCTGTTAGTCCCGCCTTCATATTTAGACTCAAGCCCTGCGATTCCAGACGGATTTCTCATTGAGAAGTAAGATGGATGGCTGGCCAGGCTCCTACTGACAGAACTGAAACAATAACTCAAAAACTAAATTTTTTAGGGGTAGTTCGATGTTCAGTTTAGGGCTGCACAATATTGGAAAAAACTCTCATTGCGATTTTTTAAAAGTTCTGCAATATATATTTCGATATGAAAAAATACTCAGGAGGATATAATAGCTGTGTGGTGCCAACGTAAATGGTCAAACAAATTAGTTGTGTTACATCTTGTTGTGGCAACAGGTGCAAGACACTGTCAACACAGAACACGTGTTTCAATATCATCCTTCTTGTAGCCGAAATAATTCCAGATAACTGACGTTGCTTTTCTTTTTGGCACCAAGTCCTCATTTTCGGTGATTTTTCTCTTGTTTGTTGCTCAGTTTTCAATGTTGTTACCAGCGACTCACTCCATGTGAAGGGGCGTGGTCTGCTTTGGCAAACTGATTAAGAATGATTGTGATTGGTGGATCGCTGCGTGTAGTGTGTGTCAGGTACCTAGGTTGAACTTAAGATGAGAACACGTCCAGTTTATTTGCCTCCTACATTGCAGGACCTGTGATGTGACTATTACGCATATGTACATTGCGATGACGAAGCTCAAACGATATATATTGTGCATCTCTAGTTCAGTTCAATTTTAATTACTCTGAGTTTGATGCTTAGTTCAACAGTTTCTATTGAGGTCATCAGTCAATTGTAAGTTATTTCCTAAAATCTATAATCAGTTGATCTCTAGATATGAGTCATCCAGTCAATTAAACCATTCTGCTAAAAAAAAAAAAAAAAGAAACTGTTTTTGCAGCTTTAAAGTTAGTTGGCTAAATAGCAATGAAATATTTTTAAGAGCAAAGACTGGTGGCAGAGGTTCAGTAAACAACCCTGAAGCTTTAACCCAAAAATAAATGGGATCTCATTGTTGCGTTGTCTAAAATACTATGTAACTGAACTGAAGGTAGGATATAAGTCTGCTCTCACCTCTAGGAATGGGAAGAGGAATCCGATTGTGAAATTGGACAACCAGTTCAGGCACCCGGCCACGGTGTAGGCGGCTGGTCTGTGCGACTGCTTAAACAGCTCTGCGGTGATGAGGAAGGGCACGCCGGCTGCACAGGGATGAGAAAAGAAACAAATTAAAACACAAGCTTGTCTCTGACACCCCAAACCCATCATGATGCGACCAAACATCCTGTCTACCCATCATGATACTATCATTTCACCACTTAGTATAACTGTATGAATCTATTGGGGGTTGTGAAATTAAAACCAGCCGCCTCATTCATCAATTAGTTTATCAATATTCCCACTCAGGATTATTCTTTGGCAGCCGATACAAATAAACAGAATATGATATAACAAATGATACCCATTCCTCAAGCCCCAGTGCTATTGTATTACTCCTTCTCCTGCATGTCTTTCATTATGTCTTCATGATTACTCAGTGATTCATAGATTGACAAGAGAGGAACATGTTTGTCAACTTGGCAAAACTCCAACTTTGAGAAACAGAATAGCTGAGCGAGGACTTCTTCAATTCATTAGCTTGAAATGCAGGATCTATGAAACGGCATCTTGGTTTTAAATGCATAATTCTTCATGGTTAGAAGTGAAAGCTATGGAGCAGAAATATGCATTAGTAAAAGCTCTAATGATGAGCTCTTCGAATGATGCCCTCATTATCTGTGCATGATAATTGCATAGAGGAAGGTTTCATATTGTCAAGCCAATAACTAGGCCATAATTTGTCAACATCTGCGGTATGTATGGAGGGAGCTTCATTGTGCATTCAGGGTTTCTTCTGAAGGAAACCGTATTCATCACGGCTGGCTTATGAACAATGAGCCATTAAAAGTCTAATTGCAGCCACAGAAATCTTCGTCCGCGTGCTGAGGTATAGATTTCGCCGTCTTTTGACGAATGGCGTTATGTAAACCAGGTTTGCTCTAATTCATCATCCTCACAGGTCCACTCAACATGGCTCCCAACCTTGTAAACTATCGCCTCTTAATTCACTTCACTCAACTCATCCAGTGTACAAACGGCTTTGGGAATGGATGTAGTGTGGCGGTTATGATTTCCTAATTTACAAGAGCAATGAAATACAATGTCTCTTCACAGAGGAGGACAAGGAGACGCTGTTTCTTCAGGTTCTTTGCCTGCTGTTATCTAAACATCCAGCAGGGAGCAGTGTTACATTACACACAGGAGGAGCCTAAATTCGACTACAGGACGCTGTGCATGGACTTAAAATATCCAGTCCAAGTGTGTTTAAAGATTCCCATACTGACAGAGACATGCTTTCTGGGTGTGTTTACTGTACCTGGACCTATGCAGAAGCCAGCGATGATTCCAACAACACAACCCACACTGATGTAACGCATGAAGGACAGCTGAGCCTGTGATTGGTCAAACACACAAGTCAGGAATCTGAGGTCAGGAGTACATTCACCTCATTAAACAAGCTTACAAGCTTTTGCTCTCATATATATATATATATATATATATATATATATATATATATATATATAGATAGATAGATAGATAGATAGATAGATAGATAGATAGATAGATAGATAGATAGATAGATAGATATGGCTGTCAAAATCAACACGTTAACTCAGATTAATCCATCATCATAATTAATCTGATTACAAATTTTAACACAATGAACCCAGAATGACTCTGAACGTGTCTGGCAATGCATTTTGGGCAGTTTGTCCAAGTAGAGTTAGCATTGCGCATTTGCAAATGGACAGTTGATCCGGTATTGACAGGCAGCAGAACTAACCCATAAAGATGGAAGACACTAAATAGCATGTTGGCCCTCTGGATGGAAATATATACACACCATACCATATTACTATATTACTAGTGTGACTTCACCAGGAAGTGAGTGTGACAGTAGTACATTTAGTTCCATAATTGTGCTGTTATTTATAGAGAAAAAGGGATTTTCCAGACCACACAGAACACGGTGATGGTTAGAAAAGAAAACAGGCTTTGTTTTTAATTCTAATGCAAAATATTTTTTCACTTCCTGACCTACACATATTAACAAGTACATACATGAGGCTATGGTAGGAGACAATGTAGTTACACAGTAGTTTAGAGGGGAAAAGGTTGAAAACAGGATTGGCCTATCTGGGCTGTAGTTTGGACAGCTGTCTATTATTATTATTATTATTATTATTATTATTATTATTATTATTATTATTATTATTATTATTATTATTCATCTTCTGAACTTGCTTTATCTTCACTAGGGTCGCGGGATAATAATAATAATAATAATAATAATAATAATAATAATAATAATTATTATTATTATTATTATTATTATTATTATTATTATTATTATTATTATTGGGTAATATTATTATTCCTGCTTGATTTATTTTTTTATGTAATTATTCACTTAGTCCATTTTATATGTACTGTAAACGCTGTGGTATAAATGTTTGGTGTAATTTAAAGAAAAATGATCACAAATCTAATTGATGACATTTTATGTATTTGCTCATCTGAACCTCATTAAAAAACATGATTTAAAAAAAAAAGTGTTGTCAAAAAAATCTGTCTTTTTTGTAGTGTGAATATTGTTTTAACCTAAACTCTACCACTGACCTCAGCCACATTAAGAGGCAATGTGCTCCTTGGCCCCTGCTCCACTTTATGCACCTGACTGTAATATATTCCTGGGTCAGCAGGAGTGTAGATGATACTGAACCTGTAACATGACAGTCACGGTGATCCCAGCGCAGCACAATCCCATGAAAAGGAAGCCGCCGATCATCAGAGGCCTTCTGCCAACACGCTCAATAGTAAAACACTGCATGAAACAGATGAACAAGTAGGACCTGGTGTCAGTGGCTTTTCATCTTCAGCTTATTTAACAAGGACTTGTGAGACTTGTAAGTGTAATTAATGTGCAATACGTCACACATTGCACAGTTACATTACAAGGATTTCATTTCACATACATTACATCTTTCAATAGAATAGATCTTTATTGTCACCATCACAGGAACAATAAAAATCAGTTAAGCAGCTCAGTTCGATTTAGCAGCAAAATACTCAGTGCAAAAGGGACTGTATAATAAAATAAAATAAAATACAAATATCACAATGTTAAGAAAAGTGAACTGTGCAATGGCTTCAATATTTAAATATTAGCAAAATGAATGATTACGCTTTAAAATGTTGATAAAATATGCATATCACCAGAGCAAATGCACATTTTAATACTGCTGAGTGTGTCAGCTATTCAGTAAAAGTACAAATACCACTGCGTAGAAACACTCAACATCAAAATATTAATTATGGAGTAACAGTAACAATGGAGTAACTGAAGTATTAATGCACAATGAAGATAACTGTATACCACTGGAGTACAATTAGTGATGGGTTCATGTGTAGGTAATCTGATTGTCATGTACAATATTAGATTTTATTATATTTTCTATTATATACTAAGCCTGAACAGGAGTTTGCAGAAAAAAAACATAGACTTATACAATAATAATACTTCTCCATCATCATTTTTGTCATTAAATTTGTGCTGTGCTGTATGTACCTGAAAGGATCATTAGTTTTTATTTTTATTAACTTTTTTTTTATACATTTAGTTTTGTTCACTGAGTGCATAAATAGTTTTAGTTTATTTCTCATTTAGTTTCAGTAAAGTGTAATAATAACCCAGGCATCTCCATTGCCCCCTGACTGTCTTTTCTTATTTTCCTCTTGATTTCCTCTGTTAAGGATATTTCTGGACTGTTTGGCAGTGAGTTTGCACCTTCAGACAATAATGCAATAACAACATAGTGACTCTAGTGACAGCTTTTTCCTCTTTCTGCTGAAGGAACTGAGTGTCCAAGAGACAAAATCAGGGCAAAGCACACAGAGATAATAGAAATGTCTGGGCCACACAGACAGGTTGAAGCATGTGTTTTAGCTGGATTCATATAGAACCTTTCCTTAGTGCTGAATGAAAATTTGTTTTAGAACATAACTGTTGTGAAATGATCAGAAAATATCATTTTATTTCTCTATTTGAGTCATTCAGTGTATTGATCATTGCTTGATAATTGAGGAGAGAGAAGGGGTAAAGGGCAAGAAATGTTTTACCTTAAATTGTTCATATCATAAAACTCACCCCCATCATTCCAGAGATGACCTCAATAGCTCCTGTTCCCACTGTCGTGTACTGGATATGAGGCTCTGGGATTCCTGCGTTCTTGAAAATGTCATTTGTATAGAACCAGATCTGTAACAGACATCAGTGTTAACTTATGAATATGGTTTAGTTTGTTTGTTTTTAACACTGTGGCAGCAAAACTGTTGGTTGAATTCATACCAAATTGGGTCTACAGATTGCCAGTGACCCAGAATAGATCTGATTACATTTTGGGAAAAGTAGGTCAAAGTTTGAATTTTTTATGAATTTTTTAAAAAAATTTTTTCATTTTTTTCTCCCACTTACTTATAATGGGTGACATTTCACATGTCTGGAGCAGCAAAATTATTGGTTGAATTCATACCAAATTGGGTTTATAGACTGCCAGTGACCCAGAATAGATGTCAATACATTTTGGGAAAGGTAGGTCAAAATATCAATTTTTTATGAATTTTTAAACCCCCCCACCCATTTACTTATAATGAACAAAATTATAAATGTCTACAAAAACAGCAATTTGGTTTCAATTTACCGTATTTTCCGGACTATAGAGCACACCTGAATATAAGCCACACCTGAATATAAGCTGCACCCACCAAATTTCAAAAGAAAAAAAAAAAATTGTACATATATAGGCCACACTTGACTATGAGCCGCAGGTGTCCACGTTGTAACATGAGATATTTAAACAGAAAGATGGTAAACAGAAAGATGATGTAAATATTTATTTACACACCTTAACTGCTTTTTCCAAACAGTGCCTGTAACATGGCAGTAACATGGCTGGTTAAAAAACCCAGAAAAGTCATTGATTGCTATCTTCTTCTTCCTTCTGTGCATTGAAACCACTGAAGTCGTCTTCTTCAGTGTCGGAGTTGAACAGCCTCAGAAAGGCTCCGTCAAACAACTTCTCAGTCTCTCTTCTGTTGTTGCTCTCAATGGCACTTACTTGCAGCAGCTCTATTTCCTTCTTGGACAGACACATTGCTTGGTTTTAACTTAAAAGCTACATCACACGCATTTCTTCGTGTGTTTTCCATGATGAGGGTTTGTCCACGACATGCAAAATGATTGTTAAAAGTTAAGCTTAAGACTTCTCCTCTTCATCACCTCTTCCACCTGTCTGTCTCACTTTTGCGCTTCCTGCTAGAGCGCCCCCTGGAGTCCGTTAGCCCATAAAAATCTATACTTGAGCTCCATCGTTGTATAAGCCGCAGGGTTCAAAGTGTGAGAAAAAAGTAGTGGCTTATAGTCTGGAAAATATGGTACTTCAAACTTGGCACATATATAGAGGAAATTAATATGCTGACATCAGCACATGCATAGACATGATGTCATCAGCTGGATCGATGCCAAAATAAGCTACAATATGTCCGAGGGGCGGGGTTTGTTGTGCCTGGCAACACTTGATTATTTGTTATTTATGTACCTTTATTTAACCAGGAAGTCCCATTGAGATTAGAAATCTCTTTTGCAAGGGAGCCCTGGCCAAGGTAGCAGCCATACAAAGTCAAAACTATATAAAACACCTACATGACACACAATGAACAGTAAAACAGAATAACAATTATTGAACTATAATGGCCTCTCAAGAAAAACAGAGACATTTTTCCCTTCACTGCATTCTCCATGATACTTTTAAAATCCTAAAGAGATAAATGTTTGTAGTTGAAGACTTTTTTGAGGATTATACCATAACCATGGTGCATGGTAGGAAAATACTGTTTTACCAAAGCCTGTCAGAACTCTGGGAAAAATCAAGAGCAACCACTTGGTGGCAGACAGATGGTATATACTAGAGCTAACAGAAATTAGGGTGCTGAGGTATTCTGGGAGTTTACCCTGCAGAGCTTTATAGATTAACATAACCCAGTGTTAGTGTCTGCGACTAGTTAATGATGTCCAATCCACTAAATCACAGAGAATGCAGTGGTGAGTGAGGGATTTTGCATTTGAAATGAAATGTAAAGAAGCATGATACACTGAATCAAGGCTCCTTAAAGTGGATAAAAATGTCAGACCACACACGTTTGTATCCCTGTCCCTGTGTGGGGGGAGTGGAGTCCACTGATGTAATGCATCCCCTAGCCCAAAGCTTTATCACTAAAATCAAGGTTTGACCCTCAAAATGCACCGACTACCAATGGAGATCTCAATCTTTTCGTCCCAACAGTGATAGAAGTCCCTTGGTTTAGTGTGTAATCATGTCCACAGTGGAACATGTACAAACACAGACACATGTGTTGAAACTCAGAATTTGCCTGAGCCAAAAAATATTCACCCTGCTTATTTGGTGTTTCCACATGATTCATCAAAGTGATCATTATTATCAGAGCAACCATCGCTCATGCATTTGAGATGTGGTGTTTTCATCAGTATGGACTTCTGACAAGTGCTCCCCTTGAAATTAATTTGTGTACTCTCATTAATCACACTTTGCTGATGCAACATCCATCATTGATGAGGTGTGGACAAGATCATGATTGGTGCAGTTAAATGCTGTCTTGTTGATTTAGTAACCACCCATATAGCATTTCATCACCATTCTGAAATCTGCAAACACACACTTAAAAACCGGCACAGGAAATATACACAAATACAAACAATGTGAAAATGTGAGAAAGTGGAGCTAATTACAGGCACACAAATTCTGGAAAAGTACAAACAAAGGACTAAAGTTCCTAAAGGGGTCCTAAAACTTTTTCAGCTCAAGACTCAAAATAGATATTTGGTGTCTCCCCAGGACCCAAACTTACAAATATGCATCACATATTGCTTTAACATCTCCACTTTTTATTGACTCTGTGGCAAAGTTCATTAAATGCACTTTGTTGTCTAATCCTGATTCTCTCATTCAAAGTCAGCAAGTAAGAAATACAATTATAAAAAGTCATTTAAGTCAAGGTCAAGGTAAACTTTATTATTTTTTATTATTTAGTAATTAGTCTTAACACTGACATGCAAAATTAGCTAGTAACAGACTAAAAGGACAATGTCAGCAGTTGTGGCTAACAGTAGGTGTGCTCCTATCCAGCTGTTTTTACTGCATTTCAATTTGTGCATAAAAAACTGAGAGGAAAAGCAGAAAAGTCAGGGAAAAAAAAACATAAAATATGAAAAAAATTTTAATGCCCAAAAGGGCATTAATATAAGGTAAACCCTAATGATTGCAAGGATAATCCAGCTCCTAATACTTGGTTAACAGTAATAAACAAGCACAAATTCACATTTTCTTTTACAACATTTCTGAAAAGGCTTTAAACATTTTGTTATATATTTGTTTTGTGAGATATTTGTTTAACAAGTAGTGTGAGCTATCTGGTACCACACTAGCAGCCGGTCATTTTTGGCTGCAAGTTTGCGCTTTCTAGCACTTACTTGTTAGTGTTATAGTTAACACTGACACTTAAGTGTCAGAAAACTAACTTTACTTGTCAGTGTTATCTATAACACTGACAAGTAAGGTTAGCTTTAGACAGACATTAGTCACTAACTAATGGACACACTAAACCACTGAGCCACAATTGAAACGGTAATCCATATAACAGAGTTCCTTTTCCGCTGTCAGAACACTGTCGGTTTCATTGTGATATCAGTCATTGTTATGCATTTTAATCTGCTACTGTGACCCAGGAAAAACAGCTCATGAAACAGGTTATAGCCACAAGTTGTGTCCAAAACCCGTATAGTCACAAGTTGGCAAACGATAGTAAACTTTAGCTTCTCTTTCCATCCCTCAAATAAAACTGTTTCTGGACCAGCTAATTTCTCCATATTATTCTGATATTCTACAGTCATCTTGCAGGTGCACTTGGACTTTTCCACTCACCGCGTCGATACCAGACAGCTGCATACCGATGTTGACCACCACAATGGTGATGACCTGCCAGCGAACACAGCGGTCCATGAGCAGGCCTTTGACAGAGATGGTCTGGACAGAAGATAGAGAACGCTGCTCCTCCTGCATCTCCTCAACCTCAGCCTGGATGTTTCCTTTAGTACGATACCACTTCAGGGCTACAGGAGGAAAAGAAAACTGTTACCAGCCTCACATCTCATACAGTCAGTTACATATTTATCCTGACTAAAAAACTACATGAATTTCACATGTGCAAAAACATGGGATGCACATGGATGGAAACATTTTTGGAACAAATTCCTAGTGTAGCACCTAGAAGTAAACAAAACTGACTCTAAGCGTGTAAAGACACTTTGAGAGACTTACTAACAACGACATACAACAAGGCATAAACGCAGAGGTACAAATAAACATGATGACAGACTGCACATATAGAGGTGAAGCTGCAGAACTCAGATGTCCAATGCAGTACTGAAAATGTGTATTCAGAAATAACAGATGATTGTGTGTAAGAAGAGAATGAGAAACAATGCACATAGTTACGCAAAACCATAACATATGTTCTGTAAAAAAAAAAAGAATTTCAAAGGGAATAAGTGGCTTTATGTCGTGTTTCTACTTGTAACAAGTGTTGCCAGGCACAACAAACCCTGCCCCTGGCATGTTTTGTAGCTTATTTTGGCATCGATCCAGCTGATGTCATCATCTTTATGCATGTGCTGATGTCAGCATATCAGTTTCATCTATGTATGTGCCATGTTTGAAGTGAATCGAAACAAAGTTGATGTTTTTATAGATTTTTGAAATTTCATCCATTATAAGTAAATGGGAGAAGAAAAAATATGTAAAAAAATTCATTAAAATTTTTAACTTTGACCTATTTTTCCCAACATGTAATGACACCTATTCTGGGTCACTGGCCATATCTAAACCCAATTTGGTATGAATTCAACCAATAGTTTTGCTGCTAGAGTGTTAACAATCAAAGAAACAAACCAAACCAAAAACAATACCCCTTGCCTCCCCTTCGGGAGGTGGGGTAATGAAAGAAGTTGACATGGTCTAACCTGCAATAGTTGCATGCACATTCCCCTTCTCTATCAACAGATATCGGGGACTCTCTGGAAACCATGGCAACAGCATTAGCTGGATCATCGTAGGAAACACCACAATGGAGAGGAGCAAGGGCCAGTGTTCCTCCTGTGTAGAAAAAAGAACATGTATTATCAAATGTGTTTTCTTCAGTAATGGTAATGTAATGGTCTTCCTTCTAAATGCCCAAAAACCACAAGAATGACAGGAGATGACCGGTTCAAAACTTTTAATTAAACAGAAAAGTTAATTGTTAGAAAAACTATGTGCTCGAAAGCTCTGTAAGCTCTGTCTCTGTGCTGAGAAGTCCCATGACACACTCTCTGTGAAGGTGCACTGAGTGACAACAGAGAAAATCAGGCATTTTTAAGTTTACACAAATGTACTTCAAATTTATGTGTAACATAATCTTTAAACAAACAATTAATTTCTACTGCTATTCAAAATAAATTTGTAAATATTAATTCTTGCTTATCATCATATTTTGGCTGTTACAATGATGCTTAAAGTAGCTTTACTGCAGCTCTTCTCTTATGTTTTGAAGTAGATACAGTACAATCTATAGAGAATATACTTTAAAAAGTCATATTTAACCATGTGCACAGTTAAACTGTTCCACCAGTACCTTTCCCAGGAGCTCCCCAAGCCCCAGGACCTGAGCAATGAAGACCCCGAGACAGATGTGGATACTGGGGACGAGGCCCAGGAAACCTCGCAGGTTCTTGGGGGCAATCTCACCGAGGTACATCGGAACCACACTGAGAGAGATGCCTGATGATAGAAGGTTGTGTTAGTGGTGTAATCCAGACTAGAAGGAGGTTAAGACTAAGACCAGATGCACAGCAATGTCATTATGATACACGTTTGTCAAAAGTCACAAAAGAATATGACTGATACGGAAAATTCAGATCATTTTCTTACAATAACATTGAAATGCAAACTTGCTTTAAACTTCCAGGACAAAGGGGGAAGTGAGGAGCTCTGGTGCAGAAGCAGATTCCTAACATTAAATGGCCACTTAACTGCATTCTAAATTACTCCAAAATACTGATAAAAGTTTGCTAAGTGTTACAGAATTGCAGCATTTAACACTGTTGTGTATTTTCTCTCGGTCCTGTTGTTACAGATAAAGTTTTTATGGCTTAGGTTTACAATTTTACTTCAGAAGATTTGGCTGATGTCTCCTCCAGACAGACACAACCACTGAGTTATGGAACAAAATACAGCCACTTCTTACGATTTATAAACCTTTACCTTAAATAGTATTACAAATAAAACAGATATTAAACAATGTTCCTCTACTTGTCATCATTTTACATAAAGTTATTTGAAATGTATTTAACCATTATTTGGCAGTAAAATGAGATGTGTGCAAATGTGGAAATAGAAATAAAAATCCTCAGTCCTCTTTGTCCAAGATGGAGTTACAATGTAATTTAGTGCAAGATGAGACCAAGATCTTAAAGCAATGGTTGAGACTAGTTTGGAGTCCTATAACTCTATTCTTATCGAGGGTTAAACAAGATATTGTAGCTTATGTTACTTCTTATTCCAATTAAAACCAGATTTGATGAGCGATGACTTCTAGAAATCAATTTACAGAAGTCTAATTACATGAATGTTTGTATTTAGTGGCCATTGAAAAGATGACAAGAAAAAATGGAAAATGGATACAGCTGTTTGCATCTATTGTATTGATTAAAGTGCAATTTCTGTTTAATACTGTGTATAAGGTAGCCTGGCCAGCCATCCAGGTTTCTCAATGTATTCAATACTGAGAAAACAGTGTGAAATTGGGCCAGTTGCTGTGAAATATGGACGATCTATTCTATACTGAAAAAAAAACACAAGTCTGAGGGCGGCTGTTTCACAATGCATAGGCACCGATTTCTTTTTGTTGCGAGTCAAAGTCAGTTCCAAGTCCGCAAATCTCTTTACAACTGTTGTCGATTGTTTACTTGATTCAAAAATAAGGATTGAATTACAGATTACACCCTGTATTCTTAAATTTCTCTGACAAAAGCAACAGTAATGACATCAGTCTTATCTGTGATTAGTTTACTCTGTGCCTGTTAGACCCGCCTTCATATTTGGATTCAAGCCCTGAGATTCCTGTCAGATTTCTCATCAAGAAAGATGGATGGCTGGCCAGGCTAAGTATGAGTAGGATGCAGTGGAGTAATCTGTGTTTTCAGGATTCATGCAGACCTACCTGAGTGGACTCCAGTGATGAAGCGGCCTGCGATGACCATTGTGGGCATCCTGCATGACCTGCTGAAGCCCATCAGAGCTCCACCTATAAATACCAGCCCTGCAGCTCTCACCAGTGTCCCTTTCCTGATATGACATGAACAGAAAAACTTGGTTTTCTTAATGGATATTGTACATTTTTGAAGTAAGACTACCCATGCACAAACAAAAAACAAAAACCAAACCTTCCATATCTGGTTACAAGCCTGCCAACCAGCAGAGCTCCGGTCATCCCACCAATGGCAAAGATGGACACAGTGAGAGAGTATAAGACGGTGAGGAATTCTTCATCTGGAGTCCAGTCATAACCGTCGACAAAAGTCTCATTGTAGAAGTCTTTGATATACTGATGGAAGAAAGAAGGAATGAAGGTTAAAGAGGTTATATGTAGTGTTTCTGCTTATAATAAGTGGTATCAGGCAAAACAAAAAACACCCCTCGCAAAGTATTGTAGCGTATTTTGGCATTGATCCAGCTGATGTCATCATATCTATGCATGTGCTGTCAGCATATCAATTGCCTCTATATATGTGCCAAGTCTGAAGTGAATTGAAACAAAATTGCTGTTTTTACAGACATTTGAAATTTCACAGATTATAAGTAAATGGGAGGCAAAAAAAAGATTTAAAAAATTCATTGAAAATTTGAACTTTGACCTTCTTTTCCCAAAATGTAATAAGATCTATTCTGGGTCACTGGCAATCTATAAACCAAATTTGGTATGAATTAACCAATAGTTTTGTTGCTAGAGTGTAAACAATCAAAGAAAAAACAAACAAACAAAGCGAACCAAAAACAATACCCCTTGCCTACCCTTCGGAGGGCGGGGTAAATATAAAAAATTACCTAAAATTGTCATTTAAGTGTCCAGGAAAAGGAGTTCTGAAGACACCAATGTATTGTATTGTAGTGATGGAGTTTGATGCTGAAATCACAATGTTTCTTCTACATGGGTGACTTTGAATAGGAGGTTCAGAAAGACATAAAGTTATTATGTGATGCTATTATTTTTGCCAAGTTTTCGTTTGTTGATCCACGGTTCAGACTAAACTGTGACAGTTCTGACCTTGTTTGGACGATTCCAAACAGATCTTTAGTTCAGCTACTGACAACACAAACTGCACAGAAAACTGAGGTGATTTGTGGTTTTACTGTGGCTGTTTTCTGTCTAAAACAGAGCTAAGCTAACAGAGCTATAATGTAAACTATCAGCTGATGCAGCACAGTTATAAAACACAGTGTTATTTTGACCGGCTGTCAAAATAATCAGCTATGAATTTTAGTTTGAAGAAGAAAACCTGAAGATACCATAATACAGATGTGTGTAAACAATGAGCTTTATACTTTATTCAGTGAATGATGCTGTCTGTGGATACATAGTGCTGATTTGTTGGTGGTTTTAGTGGTCGTGAGTGTGTTCTGGTACGCGACATCCTCCTACTGAGAGTTTGAAATGTAAATACCTACATAGAAACCTTTTAAGAGTAATACAAAACCCATGCAGTTAGATATACAGAAACATACATTATATCAACAGCCATTATGTCCATCACATCCAAAGGCAAACATTTATTTTGCTATTTCCAAAGCATACAGTGTATTTTCCATTGGGGAAGGGATGTTTTAACAGACATACTCTTCTTAGAGCCACCACAGTCGGACTAAAAATAGGCAGTTATTTGGTGAAGATTGTGTTGAAGAATCCATTACATTAAATTTAATTGTGTTCAAAAGACAAAGAAAGAAACATCTGAGGAAACTGAAGTTCACTCACTAAGTAAGAAAACTAATCTGATGAAAACGTCATTAGCATTAGCACTAATCGACAGATGAAAGGAGGAATCATTTTCTATTGTTGTGCTGCAATGCAGAGGGAGTGGGTGATGATGTCAAAAAGAAAGAGAACTCACTGATCTACATGTGTGATTATCCCATTAGTCCGGTGGTTCTCAACCTTTTTTGACTCGTGACCTCATTTTAACATCACAAATTTCTGGCGACCCCAGACATTCAAAATGGAGACTTTTATTGTTTTGCTAAAATGAATTTGTTTTTGATCATGTAATAGTTTGCTATACTATGTGGCAAATAAAGGTTAATTTTAGATGACATTTAGGCTATATAACGCATATTATTGTGGACGGAGGCAGAAAAGCCAGGTTTAGATTACTCAGTCAGTCCAGTTTGTATTTACAAGGCTGACAATTAATACTGAACAAACAATAACTCAAACTATGAATTATGAAAGAGCTGCAGCATCTGAAACCGACCACAATGAACATTTGACAGATAAACAGTACCACAGTGCTTCAGTTCCAGCTTCACAGTTTGTCATGTCTTTTATGTATTGTGATTGTCTCTCTCAACTCACCATATATTTTTTTATGAGTAAGTTTTTATTTTTTTATTTTTATCATTTACTAGAAATTTCAGGCAACCCCATTTGAATTCCAGTCGACCCCATGTGGGGTCCCGACTCCAAGGTTGATAAACACTGCATTAGTCCCATATAGTACCACTATCACCAACAGTTTTTGTTGAAAACTGACATATTCATATAGATATAGTGTAATTTACAGCAGCTCTAAACTGGTTGGATTCACAGTAAAATCAAAGCAAATGAATGTGGAATATCATATTGAAGCCTTTACGGTAAACACATAGAGAAAGCCTTTATAAAAATGCAGGCAGTAGTGGTTGACAGATGATTGAAAGGGTCAGATGTGGATCTTCACCAAGCCTTGATGAAGTTTTCCTGGTATCTGAGGTCAAACAATGCCAGTTTTCCAGTGTCTGTGAGACAGCACTTTTACATTTTAACATTCCATGAGGATTTTTTGTTACAACAGATATTCATTTACACCTGACTGAAAAGACAGTGGAACCAGAGAAACATCCAATGAGGTCAGTCCCAATCAGTTCAATCAGTTACTACATGTTTTTTGCCAATTTACACCTTAACCTATGAAAAACCAAACAGCCACTGGTGGCCAAAACCATCTACTGATCTAAACTGTTTAATACCTGTTGATCCATTAATCCTTTCAATACATGTAAATAATTGGTGTAAAATGTAGTTTGTCATCTTTTCATGGTCATCAGATGTGACCCATTTGAACGTTCAGAGGCTCCGTAGTGAACATAGAAACACAGTCACCTTCTGCAACATTGATTCACCAGTAAAACCCATGGAGTTGGATCAATGACAGTGGATGGACACACTTGTTTTTATGTTCAGTTAATGATATCTTTGTTTAAAAAAAATAATAATCACTTTTTCTTCAGTTTGCTCTGTTTTTGATAGACTAACCCTCAACTGTAATCTCAGCTTTTATGAACATCTACATGATCAGTGAATTAAATATAGGAAAACACCTGATTTGCACTGGAAAAAAACAAAGAATACGTAAGATAATATTACAATAAATGGTGATAAATCACCGATGAAAGGTGAAATATACAGAAACATTTTATGGGTTAAATATATAATGAGTAAATGGAATCATGGGAGAAAAATTCACATTTCCTTTTCTGATTATAACTGAATGTCCCTGGCTTACTAAAAGACCAGATAAAATGACAAACTCAGAGGATTTATGTATTTTTATTTAACAGATGTCAGACTTTGGAAACACAATGTCAGCACTAGTAAAAAAAATTATCAAGAGAAAAAAGGCACAGAAAATTTGAGCCAAACTAACTAAATAAACTTCATTTTGCTTGTCTGACCTAATCCTGCTACTTTTCCTCAATTATCAGGACAAAATTAAAATCCAGTCCAAAACATTTTAATTAAGGCACTTTCTAATATAATTATTTTGAAACTAAAGAAACAAACTATTGCTACTTGAACACATCATGACTCTCTGCTGTAATCCAAATCCTACCAAGGGGACAAGAAACAAAGACAGTTCATTTTCAGATTGTGTGAAAGAAAATACTTTTTAAAATGTCCTTTATAGGATTATTCAGATGTAATCTCATCATTAAGTAAGTAAAAGTAATGTGCCATGTTGTATAAATGACAGGTGGGGGTGGGATTTAATAATAAGTTTTCTTCTTCCCACTCCTTTTAGACCAGCTCATATTGAATTTATTTTGTTATTACAAATGTACATGGCAATTGCTATATTGTTTTGATCACCTCTATTTATTATTAATTTATTTGCTCTGCTATTAGTTCCTTGTACACACAAAAAGTTTTGTTTTTTTTCCGTTCGAAACAAATAAATAAATGAAAATGAATGAAAATTATAATCTCACACAACATATTATCAAATATTTTAGGATATTTAGGGCATGACTGCAAAAAAAAAAAAAATCCTTAATTCTCTTTCAGCATATTATAATCATGGCGGTCTGAGAGAAAACAAAACTTCTGTACCATCTCTTCCTTGTGTTTATAGGGTGCAGAAAATCAGACAGAGTTTTAATGACAAAAACATGGCAACTCCCAGAACCATGACTTTTGCTTCACTGTTCCTGAGTAAATAAAACACCCTCATATCATCTTTTTATGGCTAGTCCACAGTAATACAGATATTTTTTTTAAATGGGCATTTTCCCCCAAGCTTTTAAATAACTAGCACAAAATTACTAAAAATGTTTAGACATATCATGGTTTTTATTCTGTGCTACTAAAATGCAGACATCGCAGACCCTCAGATAATATTAGACAGATCAGACACTGACTCTTATGTCTGTCAAGAAGCTGAGCTCCAACGACAAGTTAAGTGATAAACATGAGTTTAGGTTGTTAAATTATATATTATATAGCTTCAGCCACTATTTCATGTGTCCATCTCCTAAATCTGATCCCAATCTACTGACTTATAATACTTCTATTACCTATATTTGATGTTTTACGTGCAGGTTCATTGCACAAAACAACAATAAGGCTTTTTTAATGATCTGAAAAGGTGTTTACACGTGGACAAAAGATCCAAACATGAAAAAAAAAATGTAAATAGTAGTGTGGACAGGACATAAAAGTTACGAAACATGCACTTTCACATTCAGGTGAGCTATCACACACTTCCACTTCTAATTTTTTTTTTCCTCACAAAAATTTACATCAAAATATTAGTCTTAGTTTGAGAGGGTTAAATGTGTCACTTGTTCTGTACTTTGTGTAAAATGAATAAGCCTCACATGGATCTATGAATCTCATATGCTACAGGCAGTTATGGGACATGTTGGCATGTGAAGGGAGAAGTAAAGTTTTTTTTTTATCATTTTTTTTTTTATCATTAGGAAGAGACTGATCAACAAAGTCGGATGAATAGAATAGAATAGAATAGAATAGAATAGAATAGAATAGAATAGAATAGAATAGAATGCCATCCACCCATCATCCTCTGCTTCTTCCGGGGCCGGGTTGCAGGGGCAACAGTCTAAGCAGGGTTGCCCAGACTTCCCTCCCCCCATACACCTCCTCCAGCTCTTCCAGGGGGACCCTGAGGCATTCCCAGGCCAGCTGAGAGACATAGTCTCTCCAACATGTCCTAGGTCTTCCCCGAGGTTTCCTCCCGGTGGGACATGCCCGGAACACCTCCCCAGGGAGGCGTCCAGGAGGCATCTGAAACAGATGCCTGAGCCACCTCATCTGAACAGCATAGAACAGAGTGACATGACTAAAAAAACACCACTGCTGCCTGTAGGATTAGGGTTAAACATTTTGAAGAGACTGATGACAATGTGACTGTATTTGCACATTTCTGAACGTAAACTCCCATAAAAACACTAACTGAACCTTCATAAATTCAATTTCAAACCCACAGGCGTAACAGTCATCACATGACACACCAGGGATCTGAGGCGTTAGTCACATAGACCGTGGTTAAAGGTGTGCCCTGACCATATTAGTAGCAATTCAGAATATCTTACAATTCAACACTGTGCAAAACTGAACGTAGAAATTATACACTGTTGCTCAGTCTACACACTGCTGTTGATGCTATTTGAGGCCACGTTTGTGAGGGTATATTTATTTGTAGATCTTGAAGCTTCCAAATGTAGAATCCCACCAGATTAACAGAATTCCTCATATTACCTATATGTCAAGTCAAGCCTCCTGGTTTTGCTTTCCATTTAACAAAAGAATAGGAGTTCAAAATGAAATCATAAATTGTCTTTTCTACTAAAAAAAGACATGACTTGGGAATAAAGTAGGTTAAAAGAAGTTTGAATGGACGCTGGTATGCGATGTGATGCAGATAAGCTCACATGGTCAACACTGGACTGTCCATAGCCAAACAGCTTAGTCACTGTGCCGCATCAAATTGAACACTGAAGGGACTGAAAAACCCCATGATGGATAAAACAGCGGAACATCAATGATATGGCCAAGCAGACAGACAGACACGAGTTCACATGAATCCACATGATAATGAAGTCAAACGTGACACTCACAATGTGCCTAAGCCTTAAAAAGTGCAGGAGGATAATGATCTTCTAACGTAGATGATCTTAAATTGTCATGTGATTTGCCTTTTGAACAGATTGCATCATTATTTAATTTAAAAAGTCCAGCTTTTCCCTTTTCCCTCTCCACTGTTCACTTCAACCAGGGCCAATAACCTCTGGCACTGAATCATGTTTTGTTTTTAGCAAAAATGTTGCTAGGCTAGCAAGTGTATTTCCTGTCCCACTCCATAGTTTTTCATCTGTTTGTAGTGATTCTTTAGAGTCTGTCAGCACTTAAAGTGTCACTGCTTGTGGCTGCAGATGACCAACTGTCCATTTAAGCCTGGATAAACATAAACACAACATTAGAGACTATGATTGGACACTATGGTTTAGGTAACTGATGGGAAACACACATTAATGATTCCTTTAATACCAGAATAATGATTGAGAGTGGAAATTGTAATATCTTAAATTTTATATATTGTTTTAATCCTCGAAGAACTAAACCACTGTTGACCAAAATCATCCACCGATATAAAATGTTTCATGACTTCTGAACCACTAATCCTATCAATACATGTAGACAACTGAGGTGAAATGCAGTTTCTTAGCTTTTCATGGTCATCAGATATGACCCATTTGGACGTTCAGAGGCTGTGTCATGAACATGGAAACATTGTCATCTTCAAGAAGGACTCATCAATAAAACCCATGGAGTTTGACAAATCGCAGTGTTGTAGAAGCTTATTTATGATCGTAAATTTTATATTTTGCTGTAAGTCACTTTTTCTTTTGATATAATAATCTGTGAATTTACTCTGATCATATGAACATCTATATGATCAGAAAAGTCATATAGGAAAGTACCTGATTTTCATGGGAAAAAAAATAAATGCACAATATTATATTATAATAACTTGTGATGAACGACTTAGGAGAGCTTAAATGTAAAGGAAAAATTCATTTTGAAGTCACCATAAAATACTGCTTGATCTTTATGGGTTAATTGAACAAATATAGAAATCTGTGGATTCTAGTCTCTGCACTGCTGTACAACTATAATACATATCACAGATTGTGATATTGATCAAAGCATTTTCATGTCTTTTAACCAAACCTGACAATATAAAGAGAATATTTTTGGTTCCCAGAAAATATATACAGGGTGGGGAAGCAAAATTTACAATGAACATTTAGTTGTTTTTTCTCAGCAGGCACTACGTCAATTGTTTTGAAACCAAACATATATTGATGTCATAATCATACCTAACACTATTATCCATACCTTTTCAGAAACTTTGGCCCATATGAGTAATCAGGAAAGCAAACGTCAAAGAGTGTGTGATTTGCTGAATGCACTCGTCACACCAAAGGAGATTTCAAAAATAGTTGGAGTGTCCATAAAGACTGTTTATAATGTAAAGAAGAGAATGACTATGAGCAAAACTATTACGAGAAAGTCTGGAAGATACTATTAAAGAAGAATGGGAGAAGTTGTCACCCGAATATTTGGGAACACTTGCGCAAGTTTCAGGAAGTGTGTGAAGGCAGTTATTGAGAAAGAAGGAGGACACACAGAATAAAAACACTTTCTATTATGTAAATTTTCTTGTGGCAAATAAATTCTCATGACTTTCAATAAACTAATTGGTCATACACTGTCTTTCAATCCCTGCCTCAAAATATTGTAAATTTTGCTTCCCCACCCTGTATATATAAAAAAAAATGATTGTGTCTACAGTATGATGATCACAACAGCGAGACAAACCTGTGCTGGAGAGTTGACGACTGCCAAGTTGTAGCCATACAACATGGAGCTCCCAAATGAGGACAGAAGAGCCACCGCCAGTAGCGACTTTGTGAGATGCTGAGAAAAAGACGGAGAGTGAATCAAGAGAAACACTATACAGTAAAGTATCTATTATTCAAAGCTGTAATTTAGTCAAATCTGTGGATGAATTTTAAGGGAGATCACACAAGATAAAAGTACGATTTAAAAAACAGCATCTTTGATATTTTCTTCTCAAACCTTGTAAGTGGAAGTACTCTACGTCTGTGTTAAGAGAGTTTTCAGTCTATGTTCTACATTTGCAAGAGGTAAGCCCCTTATGCATGAGTATTAAACAGCATAATTATATGGATATACTTTGCATATGTGTGTTGACCTTTGGAGTTTGTGGTAGAGCTGTACAGGCGCTTACCAGCATGTGACCAAGCGTATCCAGGTACAGCAAGGATCTGGATACCCAGTCTGAAAACGCCCTAAAGCTAACAGGTACCTGGACTGGAGCCACTATCTTATTCTGCTGCATGGGTGAAACACTGGAGCTATTCGCATCCTAACACAGATTCACATTTTCAGACACTGACTGAATATTTGTGCAATTTAAGACATAGCAACAGTTTCTACAGTCCATGACAACTAAAAATAAAGTAATATGACCTCTTTTTGGAACAGAAAGAGGGCCAGTCTACAGTATTTTCATTAGGAATGACCTAGTCCTGCCCAGTTGGCCGCTGGCCTAAATTCCAGCACATAAAACTTAGCTGACCTCCACCATGGGAGGTCAGTGAGATTGTAATTTTTTTACTTTTTTTTTTTGTTTTTTTTAACATACCTGCCTTTCTGTAGAACATTGAAAAATGGTAGCAAATAATAACCACCATAATGATAATTTCAGTCAAATTAAAGTCAACAAAACCCTGTATGCTTGTATAAAACCACTCAGTGTGAACCAAATGAATAAGCAGATGTAAAAATGAAGGATGTGTGAGCAGACAAGAGCAGAAAACCTCTGCTCTGACTGCAACAAAAAGAACACAGATGCCTATCTGAAACCTAATTTAGCCTGTAATACCCGGAAGGAGGGAGTTAAGATGACTACATGTGAAAATAGCTCATAACAGACAATGCCACCCAGTCAGCAGTTAATTTAGGCCAATTGACTCTCAGATACAGCTTCTCACATGTAACATCACGTTGATCCAAACTTTAGAGATCTAGTCAAGTCAGACTGGCCCTACATGCATTCTTCTTATTTTATTTGTTTTAACTGACTGGTTTTAATAGAAACCACAATATAAAGTTGGTTATTGACCATGATCATGTAATTCAGCCTCCCATGGGATATTAACCATAAATACCAAGTTCCTTATTTGGTTGTTGGTTTGATGATGAGTTCAAATAGGTCTAGTATGTGCATTATTGATGTTAATATTGTCCTGGCAGAAAGGAAATGAACAACAAATGATGGTGCCAGAGAGAAAGAAGTCTCTGGAGCATCTGAAAAGGTCAAATCAGGATGAGGCTCATTAAAATAAGAATGCACTACACACATCATTCATCACTGATCATCTCATTTACCTTCACAGGGTAATTCAGAGCATATACTTGTACTTTTCACTCAGCTGCAGATGGGTATTTCCAAAGCTAATACAACACTCACCGCAGAGATTTTCGCATGGTGTTCTCCTACCAACAGTTCCTCCGCCATTTAACTCGTCAATATTAACTCTCCTTGTATGATCTACTCGTTTCAGATGACAAACAGCTCATCAGCACAACTTTTCTCAACTCTCCGTTCCGCATCCTCATGTGTACTTTTCACCCGTGGCTGTTTGACAGGCAGGGGGCGGATCTACCGGTGGGCGGGGCTAACAGGGGCAGGGTGCTCCAATCTACGGTGCAGGCCCGTCCCAGCCTTGGATCGGTTTGTCCCGGTCCATCTCGGGTCACATGAGCCGAGGCCTTCAGCCAACACTACACCACCGGTGGAGGTCCGTCCAGACCAGGGGCTCCATTCGTCAGGACATCAGGTGGGAAATGCCCACACCTAAAGCTCATTTATTGCTCATTTTTACGATGAACTTTGGGATTAAACAAAATCATAAGACTTTGTAGTACAAAAATCTCCTACAGTGGTGGAAAAAAGTTTTTGGATACCCCATGTATTTGTGACATATTGCATTAGAAATCACTTTATGTCATTGAATTACGCCAAGATATAGTCGGCAACAACGGGAACGCCCACAAACGTCACATCCGGTTAGGGCCGCGGGGGAAAACAAACCGTTCTGTGCCATTAGCATAATGCCGAAGAGTTGCTGTGTCCCCTTTTGCACCGCAAATGAACAAAAATAACCACCAATTTAAGTATTACATTTTACCAAATAATAAACAGAACCACAAAGGAAGACAAAATGGCTTCAAGCTATCAGAAGAGAGGACGAGTTAGGCAGATTATGGGAGCCAACAACAAGACGTGTATGTCTGCAGTTAGCGCCTCATTTCAGGTCAGTTTAATGTAATGTGAACCATTTCCAAACAATCGTAGACTATGTCAGGGGTATCAGGGATATTAGATTAATTGTTTTAACGCTAGTGAACTTTGTACTACATTTGTAATTTGTGTAGATTTCCTAGCAACAAGTAGAAATGTACTCCAAGCATAAAATAAAATATAACCCTCTGAAGGACATTTCTATTGCCTGTTTCTGTGCAAAGCTAAATGAACCTCATGTCATATTGGACAAACAAACAACAATTAGATAATAGTTCCTTTTACTGCCAACTTTTGACTCAGTCAACAACTGTTTTGATGTTTATTTTATGTTTAATTTATCATTTTGAGTTATTTTTAAGAAGAAAAAGTCCTGTTAGCATCAGCAAAACAAGTTTGAATTCTGCGTTTTTAGCTTACCGGCCGATAGGCCGTAAACTATAGTCGTCATGCGGCGTCTGTACTTGTCATCTGTCGTCCGTGACCAAACTTTCACTCATCTTCCTCTCCGAAACTACAATTCTGATTGACTTCAGACTTGGTATACAGCTTCTTTATGATGATGTCAACAAAAGTTAGTGAAATTATTTCCATCTGGACCTGATTCTGGATTTGGTGCGACTTTGAAAAATTTCCCCATTATAAGAGATAGGAAGTGGATCGATGCAATAACTCAGTAAATATAAATTATATCAAGTTGAAATTTCTACAGTACAGCCCTGGTGGGGAGATGACCAAAACATAATGGCCACATGCTGATCAGGACCTTCTTCTGGATCCGGGAACTTACGGAAAATTTAACATGGGCTCTTATGGGGAAAAAATTTCAATCGTCTTCTTCTCCAAAACTACAGTGGATGTTTCAGCAAGATAATGAAATACATCCAAGGCATGACATATAGAAACTGTCAAGAGTTTTCTTATTATTTTTTCTTGATAACAATAAACAAAAAAAATGTGCATTTATTTGATTTTTTATGCAAATATTTTATGGTAATATTTGAGATTGTGAAGTTTTAAGGATGTCTGAAAACTTTTCACCACTGTAAATGGACTATACTATAATCTTATAACAGGGATTAAAGTTCTCCGTCACCACGACGGATTTCCGTCAAATGGAAAAATTGACGGGGGGGGACGACTCATATTGAAGTAACTTCCCCACGTGACTCCGCGATCCTGTCCTGGGTCTGCTGTCCTGAATCTGCAGGTGTTTAACACAGACATGCCACGCACAGGGGGCTGATAGGTTTAACAGTGATGATAATAAGATGACTTCTTTATTTTTATGTCGGGAGGAGAGATTGATGACTATTTCTCTTTGGAAGGAAACGCTGCTCATTCTGTGCCTCAGAAACACATGGACAAGTTCAGCTTTACCGAAGTTCAGCCTCCAGACTAACTGTAGTTTAGTGCTAACAAGTAGCTTTCATTATGAAAGAACCACAGCGAAAAGGGAAGAAGACAGAACTGATCTACATGTACCTTCATGTTTGGGTTCATAGCTTATCTCCTCTTGCCGGTATATGACTAGTGTGTGTGTTTGTGTGTATGTCCCCTTCCCGTGCGTGCGGCTGTGCGCGCCGCGGCCTTACGCGGTTACGCGCCCGACTGCATAAGCGCTTTATTTTGACCCGTTTAGCATCTTATTTCTATCTGTGTGGTACAGTACGAAGATAAAACTGAATGAATGAGTAACATCCTTGGTATTTGCAAAGCCACTGTATTTTAAATACCCTCAGAGAGTATCTGTAACGGAATATAATTTCTGTTTCAGTTGACGTAATTTCTTCCAATCAAGAGAGAACATGATATTGGTGGGGGGTGGACGCAGGTTTGACGACGTACAGATTATTTTGGCCAGCATATACGACATCATGGACACGTTTGTAGAGGAAGGTGCTGAAGTGGTAACTATTGAGAGATGCGTGAAAAATAGATGGAGGTGGGCATGGCTGGATGAGAAGGGAGACGATGGAACTCCAATTAGATCATGGTGTAAAAAAAATGAAGCAGCCTGGTGCGTGCATGTGCAGAGTGTGCCACAAGAAAATTCTGTATGGTTCCAATGGTAAAAAAAAGTCCTGATCCGCCATCAATCTGAGAAGCTGAAGATTAGCCAGTTAGGGTTACATTTACACAGACATTTCCCCCAAAATTCATGTGCTGTTGGAGTTGGAGTTATGTTTTCGGAGTTCCTAAATTATTAAATAAAAAGTTTTTCACTCTTTTTTTGCAGTAAGGTTTTTTTCTAGTTATTATTTTCACTTGCTTCAAAGGTTTTCATACCCTTTAAAATTAACCAGAGAGCACCAAAATTGACCTGAAGCTTTAAAAATTTTCTGGGGGAGGACCCCCAGACCCTCCACCAATACCACTCATGACATTTTTTCTATCCATGTTACTAATCTTCTCCACCTGTACACTCTCCCATTCAGTGGGTTTTACAGTATTGCCAAATTTGACTATATAAACTTGTACGCTATAGTAGTATTGTATTGCATCATTTTTCATCGTGGCCAATGATTTTGACCAGAAGAAAATTTTCAGTCAGATGAAAAATTTTTGCTTTAATCCCTGTCTTATAACCACCAGTAAATATAAAGATTTCTTTTCTTTTTTGTCAGACAGATTAATAAAAGGGCACGCTACTGCAACCACCTGATGTTTTCGCAAAGATGCCAGGATGCAGAAAACAGGCCCCGAGGACTACGAACAGGGATAAGGATCTTACACCTTGTCCCACACTTCGGATGCTATCCTTCGTAGGATGCCAGACAGCAGGGGGCCTAGTCATCCCCTGGCAAACCTGGATGAAACAGCTGACAAGACAAGACACGTCACAGTAACATCACGTGACCCTTCTGAGGAAGGCTATGTAAAGGTAAAGCTATGTAAAGGATGTAAAGGTAAAAAAAATCTACCTTTTTTTTAATCTGTCTGACAAAAAAGAAAATTAATCTTTATATAACCACTGGTGATTTGGAAATTAACCCCCAACATCTGGGCTTCATGTGGTACATTCAGATGAGATAAGACAAGTCTATTTTTTGGTCAGATTTACTGATATTAACATCAAGACTCAACACTTACAAATAATTGTTGAAAATGTTCCCTATTGTAGCTGTCATACATGGCATCCATCTCATCATGTTTTGAGATGTCCCACTTTGATACCACCGATATTTCAACATGAGCCTCCTGAATTTCCATCCAAATTACTCCTATCACCATAAGGGGGATAAAAAGTGATGACAATTTTAGGGTTTCCAACACCTGTTGATAGGGGTGGGACCGTTCTGTGTGGAGCTCACATTTCACTTCCATTCCATTCAGATTCATTTATGTAGCACCAACATGGACATTTTACAAGTTGAAAGGCTCAGCTTTAGACCAGACATAATGTTTGTTTTTTTAAATGGGAGTATGCACAGAACCATGTAAATGGGAATATTCATTTTTATTATTAATTTAAACAACTTTCCATCTCTATTTGCTTCTAGTGGCCTTTTGCCTGATTTGTCTTTTATCTGTTTTCTACTGATGTCTTGTTTTCGACCAGCACCTGCACATTTTTATTAGGGCTGCACAATATTGGAAAAAACTGACATTGTGATTTTTTTTTTTTAAGCCTGCGATATATATTGCAATATGAAAAAATACTCAGGAATATATAATAGCTGTGTGGTGCCAACGTGAATGTTGAAACAATTTAGTTGTGTTACCTCTCATTGTGGCAACAGGTGCAAGACATTGTCAACACAGAACATGTGTTTCAATCATCCTTCCATATTATCCTTCTTGTAGCCGAAATAATTCCAGATAACTGACGTTGCTTTTCTTTTTGGGACCAAGTCTTCGTTTACAGTGATTTTCTCTTGTTCATCGCTCATTTTTCAATGTTGTTCCCAGCAACTCCAAACTAATTAAGAAAGATTGTGATTGGTGGATTGCTGCGTGCATTGTGTGTCACATACCCTTGAAATTAGATGAGAACCCACTGAATTAATTTGCCTCCTACATTGCAGGACCTGCAATGTGCTATTGCGCACACATACATCGTGATGTCGATGCTCAAACAATATATTATTGCCCAGCTCTAATTTTTATGTTTAATTCCTGGTTTCTCAAACCATGCCTACATTTGTGTTTTTTTCCTTGTGGCCTTCAGTACTCTGGCGACAAACCCCATGGAGTCCCGTGCCAGACATGGTGATTTCAACAAGAACAGGAAAATTCTTCACATGTGGCCTTTGCTTAACAGCTCTGAGTTTCTGGTGGTATTTATATCTGGACCTGGTGCTGGGAGTGGATCAGGCAAACAGCGACACACTCCCAGATGTCACAGGCCACCACATGTCACCACACCGCAAGTGTTGGTGGAGTAAAGACAGGAGGTAGTCCATCCCGGGTGGCAGATAAGGTCAGATGCCTGGACCCATGGGATCATTGAAGCCCAGACAACCACTTCGTGCACCAAACATTCAGACTGTTATGGCATTTTCTGACCATACATAGAGTTTTACTGAGGGAGGCTTCTGTCTTAGCCTTTACTTTGCTTTACTTTGAATTAATACTCATGAATAATTAAAGTAATATAATGAAACCTATAAGACAGGTTTCCAGACCCTGCTGATGGTTTTCAGTTTCTTCAGGCGTAGGTTTTGTCTCCTGCAAAAAAAAGAATCGTAACATGAATTAATTCACAGCGATAACATCTTATACATCACTTCCTTACACATTACTGTCTTGCATGCAACCCTGTTTTGTCACGGGGTCTCCTGCTACACGTATGACTGTTACACTGGAAATCTATGTTTAAGTTTTCATTTTCTTCAAGGCAACCACATGACCTGTTGGGGATGTTCATTGTATACACATATTTACGTGATGTTGCTTTGAAATGACAGAGCCTTTACAGTTTGCTTATATTAATGTGTGAAACGCTGGAGATACAACAAAACACAGATACAGAAAAGCAGTTACACAAGCTTCATGTAATGTAATGGTGGCTTGTGTGTTTCAGTAGGAGAGAGGTTTGACTTAACATAAAGACAATTCTCTTAGAGTTGTAAATATCTATCGATGCCGAGTGAAGTCCCCACACATTACAGACTATATGCAGATGTATCATTTCACCTGCTTGCTTCTGTTCATCTTCGCTGCCGCTGTTTCCTGCTATATTCATACACATTATACATATATACATTATCCTCTGATTCACAGCCAATGAACCTTCAGACTAGTGCTTCCAACTTTAACCCAACGAGCCAAGTTGAGACTATCATGCAAGTCAAATGGCTTGTGTCATATGACTTCTATCACTGTGAAATGTCTGTGGCATCATGCTGCTTTTGTGTAAGAAAGCAATTATGCTGTGGACGGCAGAAAAAACTCACTGGGCTAAGGAAGAAGATAAACACGTACATGCAATGACAAAATATTCTGAAGACAGGACAAGTGGATTTTTAAGTTCATTTAGTCAATTTAAACTAGTTTCAGGCTATGAAAACATGAGTAGGACCAAATATTCATAGACATTAGGGTATGAGCAGGTTTGAGGAATCCTGATTTATGACGTTTTAAAACATTTTTTAAGTTGTCTTGGATCAAATTTAAGACCTTACATTCACTTAAGCAATAGTACAACGGGCCTCATAGTTATTGTCTTGAACCAGTTTTAATCATATTTCAATCCAGCTAATGTTATATTTCCATTTCTCCATGACTAATGTTTCTGCTACTAATGTTCAAGCTGCTAAAGCTTGTACCTGAATGAATGAATGAATGAATGGTCCCTTCACTCATTCCCATCTCTGTTATGATAAAATGCTTAAACACTAAACCCATATATGACAAATTCTTTACAAAGATTTCCAAAGCTAATATAGCAATACTACTGTGTCTGTGGAATTTTTAAGACCTTTTAGTGCCATATTTAAGGATGAATAATTTCTGATAATTAAATAATAAATTCATAATAATTTTAAGGACAATTGAGGATAATCAAGTTTAAGACTTTTAAAGATTTTTTTAATGATCTGCAGACACCTTATACATTGATTTTATACCTTTGCTTCTATACACCACCATAGTGGACTTGGAATAAAACAATCAATAATATGATTGAAGTGTGGAATTTACGCTTTAATTCATATACTTCATTAACTATTTAAGTAGCACAGCCATAGAGGAAAATCATACTTTGGTGATACCCATGGGTCCAGACTACAGGCAGTCAACCAGGTATTAAAAATGATCCTTGTATTTATAACAGTCTTAGTTTGTCCAATTATTTATGCACCTCTGAAAATGGAGTGATTACTTTTGCAATAGTTTTGTTAAACCCCTTGAATTTAAGATGAAAGTCCACACAGTCTCTGTAATATTATTATTATTATTATTATTATTATTATTATTATTAGTAGTAGTAGTAGTAGTAGTAGTAGTAGTATATTAATGCATACACACACATACGGTGGTTTCAGATAGAAAATAACAATGCTAAATTATACATTTAGTTATATTAGGTTTACTGCTATCTTAGCTTTTACAGTCATTTCTCAGTGGAGTGTGGAAGAATGATTGTAAATACATTCATATTTACATATATGGTTTTTGGTTGTAGAACTGACAATGACCTATCTATGCTGCTTCTTTCAGGATTAAAGCCTCATAATGTATAGAACAATTACCCATTATTATCAGACAGTTTATTGTTTTTAGAAATGGACCCCGTAGGGAATAATGAGTTGCTCAGCCAAGTCTAGACTGAATCAAACAAACATCAAATGTGACATCTCTCCTTTAATCATATGCCTAAAAAGGTATTTTTTTCATTTTGGGAGCAGGTTCACCTATAGTGAATTGTTGAAGGTATATAATCAGAGTAAACTCTGTGTCCTGATGGACCTTAATGAATGTCAAGTCTACACTCATTTGTTGCTCATTGCCTCTTGGATGAAGGCCAGGATTAGAGGTTGTAGGAGACACCCTGAAAATGAGGCACAAATTAAAATAATGAGATTACAGAGTTCACTATATGGCTATGTGTATAGCTGACATTCACCCTTTATTCTACCTGCCCTGTCCTTATGCATAAAGTTAATTACCCATACTTTACGTTATATGATAGATCTCTGTGTTGCAGTCATGACTCTTAATTTCTTCTTCCAAAATGAGTGAAAACAACTCATTCCCTTTCATCACCCAAATTTTCTCACAGTTTAGCAAATGAAAATGTTGACCTTTCCCTAAGGCCACTCCCTCCATCTGTTCTAATCCTCAATATGTGATTGTACCTGCTCATATGAACACAATGATTGGATGAAATAGAGGCTTAGATGCTGGCAAATAAAAAGCTGTGGAAAAAAAATAAAAGAAATGAACAGCTCACTGAAATAATTTACAAGAGGACAATCTTATGACTGTAATCAGGATCTGGAACTACATGATTTAATTTTCTCTCAACAGTGAATGAGATGTCATTTGATAAATTACCCATCAATACTAGACAGTAGGGGATGCTGTGCTGTGGAGGTGCGGCATGTGTGTGTGTGCATGTGTTGAGTGTTTTTGTTTGTGGGTCAGTTTTGTGCACACATGTACAGAGAATAGACATGTTGCCACAATTACTACCCTCCCAAGCATTTGCGTGTGCGTTGCCAGCACAGAATAACCTCACATTAGCTGCCCATTATTTCAATAAACCTCCTCTTGCATCCCGTTGACAGATCATCTGCCTAGAAAAGTAGATATTGTGGCCTTTAATCAGTCAGCCCCCTCTGAGCCGCCGTAGTCTCTTGTGCAGTATTTAAATTCCTCATTTACTCTGTTGCAGGCGGGACATGCCTGTCCCCCATTGTTCGCTCTGAATAAACTGGGGAGCTGATCGTGTTAAGTGTGGCCATGATTGATGGCTGCTGATGAAATCTAATATACTCGCCCCATGCCATCGTTTAGCAGAAATAGGATTAGATAGAAAGACTCCAACACTCACTGATAAAAGGTGGAAATGTCCTTAATGTTGCTTTTTCAGATTTTAACTCTGGAGTTTGGCTGTAGTCGAGTCATCTCCAACAGGACTGTGGGACATTAACCACTGAATGATGGCGATGCCTTGTGGTGTGTGTGATCGAACTGAGTAAGAGTATCTGAGGTCATTCGCATGGTTTATACATTTAAAACCCATGAAGAAGAGTGACTGTGATTGAATAAGCCTCTGTGTTTTGCTAATTATCTTGACAATCGTTTTTAATGCTGATATTGTCTCCTCGTGGGAGCCAGCGAGGGCAGCAGTTAAAAGCAGAACATTTTAATCAGCATTTTTACATGCGTATTATCTTCCTGGTATATTCACTACAGTTGCAAATAGCACATGACTGCGCTGTAACTGTTTCAACGTGCTGATAAATATTTAGAAGACAGAGCTTTGCTGGGTTGAAAGGAAGTGAGATTTTACTGACCCCTTGTGGGATATGAGCTGCAGTTCAGGACAACTGGGTGACTGTGATTACTGGCTAACAAAAGAGGGGAATAGTGTGTGTTTTAGAGTAGACTAGTGACAGCACTGAAGTGGATTTATTGTGAAAGAATGCATGGAGACACTGACAGCCTGATAGAACAGGACAAACTCAAGAGCCCACTTGAAGGGGTCTTAAGTCTTGGCGACATGCTGTCATCCTCTCTCCCCATCTCTCCACTCTTTCCCTCTTCTGCTCTGTGTTTCACCCACTCCACAGCTACATTAGCAGTTGATTTGGGTGTAATGGATCTCCCTCCTCCCTACCCGTCCCCTTTCATTGGCTGCGGCTGGCCTCCAGCCCGGCCCACCTGCTCCACAGCGCTCTCCTTAATGTGACTGGCCGAGGATGATGGATCACCCCCTGTCACTTCCACCTTCTCCTCCAATCAACAACCAGCCATGGAAATTGATTGTTCTAATTTGCTCTCATTATTATTATGATATTAAGCACAATATACAGACACAGCTCACTGTCAGATCTGGGCAACGCCGTCATTAGTTACAGGGGCTGGAGAATACGCCTCGGCGGGGTTTTCTCCCACAGACGCCAAGATGTAAAGGAATCAGTGAGGTTCGGAGAAACACACTGCTTTTTCTTAATAAGATTTGCCATGCAGCCCCTCACTGAGGTGATGTAGCATCTAATTAAGTTCAATTCGGTGCATCTGGGAAAGAAAAAAAAGAAGATATGATTAAGTTCCTCTATGTCTGATGCAGCGTGTTCACGTGCCACTGCTGGATCAGAGGGAATGGGAGGTGCCATTGTGAGAAAACACAACAACACATCTTTACATCTGCAATGACTACAAATGGTACAAAACTACAGTTATTAAATGCTGCTTAGAAAGGCAATTAAGATGCATGACTGTATTTTCACTCAGTGAATGGACCTGCATAACAATGAGAGCTGAAATAATATTACTCACACACATCAAGGAACCATCCTGCTGAGTTTTCTAGGGCCTAAATGTTACTTCACTTCAGAACAAATACTGATATGGACCTGAGGAACAGTAAAGGTATATTTAGTGACTTTGTGGATAACCTTTTTCATTCTTCTAAATTTTAAAAGCTCTTTTGTCTTCGTCATCACCCCCAGCAGAAGAACAACCAAAGGTCGGCAGTATTATCATTCTGAGCACTGGAGCCCCCCCCCACCCCGCTGTATTCACAAGCCTGGTTTGAGATGGTACAAATGAGACTTCGAAAGGCCAAAGCAAATACCATGGAAATGTGCTGATCCTAATATTACCACAGCAGCCCCTCCAGGTGTATACTACTCCTATGTTCCGTGGACCAAAGTGTATCCCCAGCCACGCTGTTACCAGCCCAGCGTATATTGGATAGTGCTTACATTAACACACAGTGTCTAACAAACCGCTTACGCTCCTTTAATTGGATTACAAGGAGTGCTGCATTCCCATTGGTGAGATTAGGAGGGTCCGGGCACAGAGCCGACTCTTCCCCCCCTGTGTGAATAAGGGATCTGATTCGCTGTCCTCCCTAACGACCTGCAGATGCCAGATGTTTGATTGGTGGAGTGGCGCTGGCACGAATGTTTATTGGTCCATGACAGTGTAATAAGGGGGGATGCCAAGTTGACTGTCATGGTGTTAAAGTGTCTACTCTGATCTAGAGGTGATTAATGATGCTGTTTATTTATCTACTGGCCTTAAATACAGTTTGTGGAAATACTTTTGTTCTGCATAGATTTAAGGTCAGTCTGAAGAGATTAATCTGAAGTGGCTTCAAGTGAAGGTTATTTGATGGCCTTGTAGAACTTACTTTTCATCACTTTTAGGCTATAAACTAAAGTGCAAAGTGGGGTTGGTCATCATTTTTTATCAAAAAATGTCCAGAGTTTCTAAATAGCTTCCCATGAAAATTACTGGGGAACTAAGGGAAATAAAAGTTTTAGGATGAAGTTTAATTTGTAGAGTTTTATTCTTCATGGATGCTGTGAATGTTAAATCTAAAAATAATCTTCCAGACAAAAAAAAAAGAGAAAACTTAAACAAGCATGATGGAGATAATCTTTGGTTGGTGAAACACTCAAAAAAAAAGCTTTTTTAAATTCATATATTTCAACCATAAAAATAAAAACAAAAAGGAAAGAGAAAGACACTAACAATTTCAGCAGAATGCCCATATTATAAACCAGAGCAGAAAGAAGAACAGTCTTATATTTTCTGCCTCTATTTAACAAAATCCATGCATGTTTATAATGGTAATTTCATACACAATTGTGAAATCACTGTCTTAATGCAATACAATATCTTACATTGCTATTTCTTGATAAAATATTTTTTAAAAAAAGAAAAAAGCTCACGCATCACAACACAAACAGCCTTCTTCGAGATGTCATCCAAAGTCCACAATATTCCCCTTTAAGTAAAACTCTTCCTGATAATATAATTATAATACTGCTAAAACAACCAGGTAAGTAAATTGAACATGGAAAAATAATAGGAACAAAAAATAATTCCATTGGAGGTAGGACTTTCAAATATCTCAAATGTGAGAAAATACGGCACAAAAAGAGCTGTGATGTTCTACCTCCAGAGGTAATTAAGAACATTTGGGTGAAGTGACCCTTTAAGGGTGCAGATATAAATACATTTAGACTGGAAATTTCCATGGTGGTCTGACAAAAAGTGAGGCAACTACATTACAGTATTGTTTAAAATTAACATTCAAAGAGTTCTGGTTGTTTGAGTGCATCTAAAAGGGAAAACCCTCCACCTTCTACTGACCTTCCACACTTTGACCTCCCACCTTTGGCCTCTGCAGTAAATTTTCTGGTCTTCGGCCTTTTCTTCACACATTACCCAAACCGTCTGACCACTAACTTATGTGGAGTCCTCGACACAAGCTGCTGAAAACCTGGCAGCTGCTGGCCTCCTGTGAAGGAGGACCCTCTCCATCATGGTGGTGACACCTTAACTGTCCTGCTCTCGCTCAGTGAGGAAGGCCCCCTGCCACTGCACACACACACACACACACACACACACACACACACACACACACACACACACACACACACACACACACACACATACATACACACACATATACACACACTTTCTCTTGTGGTGGTGAAAGGACAAACACAATGACATGCACTGCACTTTCTTTTCTTACACAGGTGCAAATGTAAATGCATGCACTGGACACCAAGGGAGCACAGACTCATCCAAGAAACTACACACACACACTCAGTTTTCAGGCATTCACACAAGCTGTCTTTGAATCCCAGTTCCCACACCACACACATTCCCTACATTAGTAACAGAGACAATTCGCCTTTTGATACCCTCATTCACACACACATGAATACACACACACAAACACACACCATTATGCTCTAATGTACTCTGGCCTGTCCCTGCAGGTGACCTGACCCTTACTGTCCTGTTTGTCAGAGAGTGAGCCAATTCAGCCAGCTGGCAGCAGAACCGAATGGCTACCAAACAACAGGCTGAGTTAATATGTAGCTTTAACCATTGTCTCCTCTGCCTGACAATGGAGCGAGCCGAGGAGGGGAGGAGCGCTTGCTGGGGATGCGGCTAAAGATGGACTCGCCGTGTATTCTTGGAGGAGTTCATAAAAATGGAGCTAAAACCCACTTGATTCATCACTGTCTCATTTGGGCAAGAAAGCAAATGGACAAGCAGCACATAAGGGAGGTGGTGGAAGGTGGTGGTGGTTACATGTTACTTGTGTGTTGCAGCTTTTGTGTAGGAAGTCAGCAGTAAAAGCTTAAATACACCTCTGTTTATTTGTACAGTCTATTAAATCCATTCATCACGGGCTGAAAAGTACAAAGAATTGTTTGTATTCAAGGGCAAATGGCAACAATCTAATCTTGTAATTATGCCCCTACTGTCAAATTAAATAGAAAAACAGAGATCAAGGAGCTTTCTGTCCTCCATAACTGCGGCAACGCAGCTACAACACCGCTGACATCCCCATTGTCAGCCTCCGTTTCTTGGCGCTATCACTTTCCTAAAGATGAGGGTAATTTTCTATGCAAATGGGCCGCCGTCATTGTCCCCGCCTCGTTAATCTGGGCCTGGGCTCCTTTGACAAACCCCTCTCTGATTGATGAGGCCCTGACAGCTCCAATGTGTGCGTGCATTTTCACAGATTGACATCATCATTAAGGAGCGAGAGCAGGGCCTGAATCACTGCAGATTTGCCCCCCCCCCCCCCCCCCAACCCCTACACCACCACCACCACCCCCACACACACACACATCACATCCCCTCTCTCTGTGCAGACACATAAACACAGTACCACAACAACAGCATGCACACGTAAACGTACAAGGGTTGATGCTTGTGTGGATGCAGAAGACACACAAAAGCAGCCCACCATCCGTCTAACAGCTGAGGTTTCCCTTCTGTACCCACAGAGTCAGGCAGGCGGCAGAATGCAAAGCGCTCACTCATTGGCTGCCTGAATCTGTCATGTTGAAGTTAATTGGTGTAGGCTTTAAGCAAATTTCCAGCAGCACTCCCAGTCATTGCACCAGTTGATGGGTGAGCCACTGTCATCTGGCACCTATTGATTCACCCAGGGGATGAGATGACTCCCATAATACTTGCTATGTCAGAGTCACCCTCTGAGAGAGTGGCCGATAGCCCATCTCCTGCCTGTCTGCTCCCTTTCTCAAGATTGTTGATGCAGTTCTAAGACAGCTAGTATTTTAAAACATGCTTTATTCATATTCATTTAATCCGGAGAGGAACCACAGGCTGAGTTTTAGTGTTTCAATCGTCTAAAAGTCCATTTTGGTGTTCATTTGAAAATGGAAAAATCGTTACCTAATCCTACTGCTTTGGCCCCCGAGCTACAACATAAGAAACATGGCGTGTGCTGGCAGAGCAGAAAAAAAAGACACAAACACTGACTGAGTGGAGGCAGCTGCAGATGAGCAAATAAAACATTCAATATTTATGACTGAAATTAAAACTAGATAAAGATGTCACATATTACCGCGTCCCCACCCTCCTCTCCTCCCTCCCAGGCCTCTGGCCCTGACTCCGGTGCTCACAACTTTACTCGCTCTCTGTGCGAGTGAAAGGGAAGCATTATTCCTTCCCAGCCCAATGTCTTCAAAGACAGTAATGAATGCAATGCAGTGACCCAGAAAATGGACTTTAGAGAAGGAGAGGGAGAAAAAAAAGCAATCTTGCGTTTGTGGCGGAGCATTATCACTTTACTCCCCTCCCCTCGTCCTCTCCCCTCCCGGGCTGGTGTGTGCGTTTATGTATGTGTGTGTGTGCACCTGCCATTATCTGTGTCTCCAAGGGCCCATGTGCCTTCGTGTGAATTTGTATGAGTGTGCACATTTGCCGCTGATTGTGTGTGTGCGTACTTTTGTGCATGCATATGCGTGTGTATGAGTGTGTGTGAGAACCAGTGGGTGAACTGAAGTCTCCATCAAGAGGGAATGGGCGCAGCCTGACAGGCAGGCCCATTGTGGGGTTAATTAAACACTTCAGGTTTAACACCCCGTCCCTGTCGTTAACCCAAACACTGGCTCATCACTCATTCCCGCCACACTTCAGTTAGAGAGCAGGGAAAGGGGCGGGGGAGCGGGAATGAAGGGAGGGGGACAATGGAGATGTCACTGGGGGTGGGGGGTGTGGCAGTGGTGGGATGACATGACGGTATCAGAGACTGTGGAAGTAAGAAGTTGTATCAATAAGAGTGTTATTGTGCAGGGAATATGACTCATAATTTTAGTTTACTAGGATTTACCTACAACCTACAATATAATGAAAGCTGGAGTTGTGTTTTTTTAAGACACTGAAGACAGAACATCATAAGGCTCAAGCTGTATGGGTTTGATGAAGGTGTTTTAAGCTTTTCTATAGTCTTTGACTGGTCTTGGATTTGCTCTTAGCTTTGGTCACACACACAAAGTGGTCTAAATCTGATCTTTTCACTCATGATCTGTTTTCAGTGTGAACAGCATAAATCACACAGTACCTGATCTTCTCCAGTATGATCGAAACCACTGCCGCTGTTGATCTTGAATAAGACAGAGATCTGATCTTTTGCAAAGTGACCTCAGTGTCAACATTAAGACCATATACAACTTTGCCCTGTGGGAGTCACTGAAATACTGTGAAGTCACTGAAGCTCAATCTTAGACATGTACAGCAGTAAAATCCTACATGTACGTTATTATAACAGCAGAAATGTGAACCCAGAAACATCAGTCATAAAACACTGGAAGGAATCATTTCACAGTAACTATATTTGTACTCAAAAGTAAGGTTTGGAATAACTTTTTTATGTGTATTGTGTGTACTATTACTGAGGGAAACAATCTGAATATTTCTCACACCACTCTTGTGCATGTGATTTAGTTCATGATTTTCATTAAAAAAATATTATATGAAGAATAAAATAATGATGATAATAATATATATTTTTTTAAATCCTCAGTATTCATTTTTTTTAAATAGTTTACTTTCATGTTCCTTTTAAAATATCTTCTGTTTTGTGGTGCAGTGAATTGAGCTGATGTCATGATCGGCCTTTTTTTAAACTCAGAATTCTAAGCAAATTTTAACAACAAAAACTAAACAATGTGCAACATATGCATTTTAAAAAGTCATCAAACAAAGTTGACAACATTTCACAGATTAGACTGCAACAGTATTTGTGTCACAGAAAGAGCAGGTGTGAAAGTTTGTGGGGTTGAGTGAGTAAAATAGATGTAGTGACAGAAGATGTAAGTTAGAAGAAAGTGCTTTTATGAGGTGACTGTCTTCAGAAAAACTTCAGTAGTCCTTGTATTCTCTGAACTCTGCTGAAGACATGAGCACAAGTCTGAAGTTGTTCTGAAGATAGTGGAGGAGGGTGACATGATTCTCCAAAATGTATCTCAAAAACGTGGACATCTGTGAAGGCCTAAAATACAGTAAAACTCACATGAGACACTTAAATTGAATTAAAGTTTGCCCCTTTATTTTATTCTAAGTCTGTATGTGATTAAACTATTGTTTTTGGAGAAATACCTCTTAGTCTTGACTTGCAATAAACTACTCAGATGTCTTTAGTTGTATTTAGAAAAAAAAACAGTTTTAATACATTAAAAATTTAAATTCTTGTCATTTGCAAACACAATGTTGTTTGTCCAGAAAAATGAACAAAAACAACAATTTATGGACTCAAAAGAAAAAACATAATATAATTGAATTAGATCTTATATCAGTGGTTTCTTCTGTTTTAAGTTTTTAAGAGTGAAATCAGATAATGAAGCTCTCGTGACTCATCTGGTCATCTGTGCTCATGCAGTAGATCCACACACCACTAGATAGCAGTAGTTTACACCAGTGGTAACTTAACTAGTCCAGTCACTTACTGCAGGGCAGAAACGTCCAGGTCACTGGAAAGTAAATAAATGAATGGATACTTAAAGGACTTAAAAATGGAAACGCTTTAAAGTACTATGATGTGCTCAAAAAGAGACGGTTTGCAGTCAGTTAAGTTAATTACATCCGCAGCTTCAATTAGATACTTGAAAAATTAATGAAGTGCAATTTGCTTTAGCTCATCTGATGTATTACAGTGGCTTCTGTGTGTGTTTGTGAAAGTACCAAAAACTTCCAAATCATCCCCAGTGTGACATAAAGAGCCATCAGGCAAATTTCAGCAAAAGTCATAGATTATAGATTATTAGATTTTCTGCGACGCTCTGACACAGTGATTAGAGGAGTTGCCATCAGTGGTTTTGAATAACACATCTTTCAAACGTCCCTCCTCCGTCTGTTAATACAAAATAAAGTAAATTACATCACATTATGGTGTAACTTTGTGATACAAGACGATTAGAGTTAGAAATAGTTCTAGTGACTTTAATAATTGACTCTACACATTTTTATCTGCAGAAATCCAATACTTTGCCAGTACTGCTATCATATAATCCCCAGCAAATAATAATAATCATGTTGGTTCTGTCAGTCTATGTACAAAATACTCATAGGTATGGGTGACTTTATGTGATGCAAAAAATTTTCCCTAACTTCACTAAATACATTTTGGCCCTTCTCCATGAAAACATAAAGAAGAGTCTAAGAGGGCGTTTTCCAATTGCTATACATTGTAAAAGACTTGTTCTTTTAGTGCTTATAGCTGGTCTGTAAAGCTTTATAAATAAAATATAAACCATTAATAAAGGAACAGAGAGAAATCTCAGTAGAAAATGCAAATATTGCAATAAAAAGTCATTCATAAATGTATGGCATAATAAGTACAGCATTGTGTGTTAGCAGGAAGACGCTACAAATGTAAACAGATACTTTTGTTTCCACAAAGAAACAAGATCTTTATTCTATTCAGCTTCAACAGTCACTGTTTTGTACTAGTAAAGCGTTTCAGGTATTTTTAGCAGGAGAAACAAGAATAAAGACTGTAAACAACTGAATTAATTGAGTGACGTTGTTGCGATGGACTTTTTTGAGGAGGATTAAAATTAGCTTGGCAGATGTGAAGCAAAACAAGTTTATATGTCTGATTCTGGTATTCCCACAGATACTTTAATGATTGCTCAGTTTACGTTGCCATGTTGTCGCGTGTCTGTGTTATTGTCGCAGGTTTGGTGAGACGGAGCCCGAGCCCATGATGCAGTCTTTCCATTAGCCATTAGCCCATTAGCCCGTTAGCGCTCAGGCTGTTGGAACAGCTTGAATGTGTGATGCTAATGCTTCAGGGATGCAACCCAAACTGGAGCCTTGGCAAAAGGCCAAATAGGAGGAGTGCTCTAACAACTTCCTGTACCTATCCTCCCTCTCTCCCCCTCGTATTATCACCTCACACTCTTCCCATATTGTTTCTTCTTCTGTGAATCTCTATCTATATATGATCTGAGTGCTTTAGCATCTTTAAGGCATACTTTTCATTGGAGGAGCAGTTCTGTTTCATCCCCATGCCATATGTTAGTAAGCAAGACTAATGAACATGTCTATCCAAATGCGGTGAAGACATTTTTCTCCTTCAATTCACTCGCTGTTGCCCACTGCAGTTTATCCACGGTTTGTTTTCCGAGCATTTCTCATAAAAGTGATTTATCAAAAACACTTAATACCAAACTGCCGATGTTTCATCCTGAATGATTCCAAAGGCTGCTGAAGCTGGTGGTTTTTATGGCTCGGGCTGAAAAGGGTACCTCTTGGGGGCATGTTGTGTTAGCTTCTTGTAAAGTAGTAAGACACACATACACTCTACCCCCATCGGTGTTGACTGGGGATGGGCGGTGGGGAAATGTCAGGAGGGATAGAGGTCATTGCCTTCCAAAGGGATAAACACACATTCCACATAGCTCCCTACTGCGTTATCATTTACTGCCCTATCGGACACGTTTTGCCGCTTCAGAATGTATTTATATTTATAAACATATTCTTTATTTATTTTCTCCGAGGCCACTGCGCCGAGGAAATGATACTGAAATCTAACATTTGGAGAGCCATCGTGACGGAGTGCTGCCAGGATGCAATTTGTGTTCTATCTCCGTGGAAAAAAGGGGGCCGTGATGCCCTGGGGCGGCCATTTCCTTCCCTGCAGTGACATTTTTAACACGGCGCCTGCAGGACACCGGGACGCAGCCTGAGCCACTCGCTCGTCGTCATGGCAGACGGCCTGTGCACCACACCGTGGACACACTGACTGTCTTTTTAAGGCTTTTAGTCTGACTCAATATGCTGGACCAAGGTTGGCTTGAAAAGGCTACGAATGCTGCAGAGAATCTCTAAGGGTTTAAAGGATTTACAGGTCACTTTGTGTGGGCGTTTTGTGGTGTTTTACAACTTGGGTGAGCTGGTTACAGATGTAGTGTTTGATATGTTTGTGTATGTATTTGATCGAGCACATAGGTTTAAAACACAACTCTTTTCAGCAGCTTAAGATCTTCCATTTGTTTCCTTTGTCACAGCGTTGTGTTTTCTGACTCAAAGCCGGAGCGCAGCTTCATCTGCAACCAGACCTCCATCAGCAGCCAGGAAACTTTAATGGCTGCAGTTGCTTCTTTTCATTAACAATGATATATACCAGTTTTGTGTGAGTTCCCTGTTCCTGCCTATATTTATCAAAGCAACATTAGGAGTGTATCAGCATCAATTTGCCATCATGAAGCATGGAGCTGCATTCCACTCATGTGTGACCATTATACTAATGAGGTTAATGGTTCAGCTGTGCTTACCATAAGATGGATGCCCCCCAGTGGAACCTGCCCCTTTGTGTGTCTCCATGTGTGTGTGTCTGTGCACATGTTGTTGTGTGCATCTGTAAGCTTCTGAGCGTGTCTTTGCTCTCTCTACCGAGAACCGTGCAAAAAAAAAAAAAAGTTTGTTCATTTCCCCCCTCACTCTTTAAAGAAACAGGTTTCTCTGTCGCTGCGTTCCATCTGCACCGACATTTACTCCTCACACACATACTAATCCGGATCCTCATCATCAATCAGAGCCATGTATGGCTGTCTCCTGTCATCCAGAATTATCTTTGAACTTTACAAACTAATGTGATGAACTAATGACTTCTTGTAGGCTATTACGAGAGGGCGAATTACTGGTGTCTATTTTTTGCTAATTACAAATGGTAAAAGCAGTGAAGCCTTTTATAAGCTAGGATACTGTTTATGCCCTGCCACATGCTATTCAGTCTAAAAGTGAAACAACCCTCAGGATTGAGATTGCACCATTTCTTTAACAGATGGGATACCCTAGCCATCTGTATTGTTTTTTTTTTCCCTCTTTGGTGTTTTAAATGTGTTAAGGCAGAAAAATGCTCTGTATCCAGTCTGACTCCAGCTTAACGGTCTACCTGCTCACACCTCTTCAGCTGCTCTTACAACAGTACGTTTAGAGATACAATGTGAGTGGAAAGTGATTAATAAACACCCTGGTTATTGATTTTAAGGTCTTGACATAAAACATTACGATTGCTCAGATTTGTTTGTTTTAGCTCCTTTCTAATTTTGGTTTCAACGCCAACAATAATGTTGTGGGCCAAGCCTTGTTTGCACACAACCCCAAAACCACAGTATTGCTTCTTAATTAGATTTACAGGATATTAAAAACACAGTAGGTGCTCCTAAACGATGATCATTGGAGACAGTGCTGAAATAGCAGGCTATCATACTTCTTTTTTATATTGCTAGTTGAACCGTAACAATATCCTTTTGTTTTTATAAATGTTTTCAATTACCACACACCAATCTCCCCAAATATGAAAGATGTCAAATTAAGAGCACAAATTTGGAAATACACGCCGCTGACTATTATCAATTTTACCATCTTCAAATGCTGCTTTAATGAACAAAAGGGAAGTTGGCCTCATTTACTGTTAATGCAGTCAAATGCCTTTTCTCAGTGGGAGCTGCCCAATAAGCTGAAGAGAGGAAGGGCATTGGGTCTCTGGAGGGGTACAACTTTAATTGGATGATCTGAAAGTCCTTTTTCCCAATTCCAAAAGTAAACAAGGCGTGTCATGGCACATCTAACAGCAAATGAAGAAACCTCCTGAATATGCCCCTCAGAAGTTTAACAGTGTTTTGTCTTTTCTTGTCTTTTTTTCTGCCTTCTTTTTCTCAGCAACACACATCCATGTATTTTGCCATACTGACTGGAAACTGGCAAAGCAGAATAAGTAGCAGACACAGTGGTTCATTTAGCATTCTACCTCAGGTTCAACTTAATTCAGTGTAGTTAAATCATTGTTCACACAATCAAACAAGTTTTCCCTATGAATCAAAATAAAAGTAATCATTTTGTTTGAATAAATAAAAAGTTCATGTGAATTTTACACAAATTGTCCATCAGGTGTATAGATCATGTATGAACAGCAGTATATTTATATCAATGAAATTTAAGGTCAAGCAACAGCTGAGCTATTTTTCAGGGTTACATATTAAAAACTAAATAATCTGGGATGTTAGTGCACTGCAGATACACAATCTGCTGTGACTTCTTGCACTTTCTGTGTGTCAAACATTTTTTTCCAATAAAAAGTGTCAATGACTAAAAAGCATAAAACAATATATTGTCCTCAGCAATCATATGGGTTTCATAGAAGTAAGCTAATAATAACAATAATCTATGCAAACTATTTCATTTTACATTGTGGAATACCCTGGTCCAAAAAGTCCAAAAATGTTAAACAAATTTGTGAACAAAATCCAGTGATAAAGAAAAGCATCAACTGTGACCTTGACCTTTGACTGATCAAGATCATACTTTTGGTCTTTAAATGTTGACACTGTACAAATATGTGGTAAAGAAGAATAAAATCAGTTTTGACCAGATGTGATTTTGTAAAAAAGAAAAAAAAAAAGAGGTGAAATAAGACTCAGGTTGACTTTAATCATTTAATATATATTAATGCCCCCCCCCCCACACACACAAAAAAATAAAATAAAATAAAATAAAATATTTACTCAATTATATAGTTCAACTTCTAACATTAGTACCATTGATATACGATCTCCATCTGTGACAAGGCTAGAGTTTCACACTAGCCTTCATACCGACACATCTGATGGATAGTCTGTCTACTCAATTAAAAAAAGAGACACACAAAGAAGCAATTATATGACAAGTTAAGAAGTGTGATCTTCAAGACATTTAACAGTCACCAGGATGTTGACCTGAAATTAAGTTTTGCAGCATTTTTTTTCTGTTTCATAGATTTCATATGTAATTAATTCACAAAGTGGATGTGAAACTTACCAACATTGCTTGGTTTAGATAAAACTTCTTGGAGGACCAAACAGGAAACTTTATTGAACAATGATAATAACTGAATGCTGCTACAGACATAACATTTAGCATAAGAGGGAGAAAACAATACAAACAGAGGAAGTGAAATTACAGAATATTATATGATGTAGTGGTTTTTGCCTCATGCAGATTGCAGACACTGTAGGTATGATGAGGATAGTAACAAACATCTCCTGTGCTGTTGGCTTGTTTTGCTTGTCTACATATGGGTGATAATATTGGGTCTTTAAGTTTGTTTCCCAGTACCTCAGCGAATGTGTTGAGGAGCTGAGCTAAAGAGTGCTGAGGCAGTGAGTTAGCTTAGCCGACCCTTGGGCCTTTAAAGCTGCTGAGCACAGCACAGCACTTTGTGTGCATACACACACACACACACACACACACACACACACATACACACACACACGGCCCTGATAGCACATAAAAAGTTTTCAACCCCTGAAAACACTCGTGTATGCACAGCTCTATCTCAGCTGAGTAATTTAACAAGACTTACATCAACGTCTCAAGGATGTGAAATATGCAATCGACAGACAACCAATTGTACAGGAAGAAAAGTGTTCCATAAAGTTCACGCTGGTGCTGGTTTATTGGCTCTTTTAGGATCAGTGAAACTCATAGCCAATGGGAGCGCTGGAACACAGACGGCATATTAATTCATCGCTATTCGTTAGGACCTCCGCATGTGCTAAAGATGGTAATCTTAAGTAATTTGTTAGTGCTGCATCGGCGCTTTGACTTTTTAGAGAGCTACTTGACAGCAGCGTTAGCCCCTGGGCTCCCGTCTCAGAAAAAACTATGCACCAATTTGCAATTCATACACATTGGGGGAAATGTTTAATTCCATGGCCGTTATTCAACTCAGTTCATTAATTAAAGAAAAAACGCTACCATTCTCCTCTCTGCTTTCCCGCCATCTTTTTGATGAGCTTTCTTCAGGAGTAATTGAGTCCGTTAATTAGACAGAATTAGGCTCTAATTATTCCAAAGGCCCAGTGCCGGGGGAGAGAAGAAACCAAATGTGCCATATTTCACCGCCTTGCCACTCCAACAGCTCTCACTGAATCCCCTTTAACTCTCTTTGATGTCCTCTACACTGCCGGTTTCACAGGAAATGGATTAGATATCAGGCCTCTTAATTCTGCCGCTCTGCTCAACAGGAGAGCTCTTTTGACATTTGTGCTCACTTCTGCCTGATTTCAAGCCTGTGCTGCAGTAAATGCATTTCATTACAATGGGGTGTTTTATTTTCTCCAGCTCAGTCTTTATGTTATATTAAAGGGGACGGGCATCCGTCTTGTTTATGTCCTCCCTCAGCCTCTCAGTCAGTGGCAGTCCTTTGCTATATCACATTTTTATGGCCTTACCTTTAAGCAGCTCTTTGTCACACCGAGCCTCAGATTTAAAGATATTGAATTAATCCTTTGCAGCAATATTCAAAAGATAAGCCTGTCCACGTTCAGCACCTCATACAAAAACCTGCAGTTTCAGATGGTCTTGAACACCAATGAACAGTTGTCAACCTTAACAAACGGCATTTTTTCTTCATATGTGAAGGTTGTGATGTGCACAAGCAAATTCTCACCTTATGTTTTCATTTTTTTAGTTGTTTTCAATGCATACACTATGAATGTACACTGCTAAGACCCAGGCCAGTAACCTTAAAACCCAATCCCCTTGAGCAGTCATTGACTATTATTATCCATTTTCAACATCATAAATCGAAGAGAAGAACAAGACTTTGCACTCATTGTACTCCCGCCACACTTCTGTCCTTCCTTCCTCTTTTTCTCCAGTGTTTGTCTAAGTTATGTTATATTAATGGTGTAATATTGTCTCTGTGCAGATGCCAGGCATGAACAATGCAGCACTTTAGCACCAAAACAACACACACACACACACAAACAGAAGCAGCCCTGTACACACAGCTGCTCCGTCGGAGTCTCTCATGCAGATGTTGAATTGGACAGACCACCCTGAAGCACAGGGACGTACAGTACCACGTGTCTCGCTGCCGCCAAACCTGCCATGATGGATCGGTCGGCGCTCATGCCAGCCACAGCGAGCGAGAGGCGGCTCTTTCTCATTGGTCCAACTCCAAGTGTTAATGGTTGTTCCCAGATTGTAGCATGAAAAGGCCCTTTAGCTGCTTTCATAAATATGGTAAAGAGGTAAAAAATAAGACTGATCCATCACTGGAGTTATGACGCTTTGTGCTCTGGTGGACGGAGGCGTAGGGGCTTTGAATATAACCACTGGTGATGTAACAGTGCAGTAATAACTAATAAGTTTTCTCATAAAAAAGAATAAAGGCAGACAGAAGCATTTCAGTTACAGAGACACTTGTATATATCAGCCTTTTATAGCAGTTTGGTTCACAGATCTAAGCTTTCCCTTATGTTCAAGGGTAAAACTGTCGCCCTTTATGAAAACCGCCATAAACCAAGCATTGTTCAGAGGTATTTTCCTCTGTTTTCAGATGCCAGATGCTGCATGTTATATGAAATGCCCTCACCGTATTTTTCACAGTGACAGCGCCATAGCTTACTCTAAGGGGACTGGGGTTAGTTTATCCTCAACTGGTGTATTACTCTTTGAATGTCTCTAAGTTAAACTGCTGGTGACAGCTTATCAGTCAATGTAATGCACAATGCCTCTATGTGTACGGAGCAGGGGGAGTAATTCAATATCCCTATAAGATTCAAGGCAAAAAGAGGAAAAAGAGATTTATGCCTCCAACGGTGGCAGGGGACATTAATGTTGGCAGAGTCTGAACTTCCCGCAAGAAAAATCTACTCCAGGCATCAGTCTTCTATTTGTAATTTATTCTGATATTAAATTGTGTTTACCAGCGAAGACAAATGGAAAGCTCAAACACATGCAAATCTGGGGGAGAACAGGAGTAGGGAAATAAGGGTGGTAAATAATATAAAGTTTTTGCCTTTTGGAAAAAAGATGTTTTTGCTTTGGTTCTGCCTTAAGTCGAGATGTCTCTGTTGTATTTTTAAAAAATGAGAGAGAAAAACAGAAAGAAATGGCATATGTGCAGGTCAGATAGTTTTGTATGGAAGCCTGTTTCTGTCAATTGGAAGAAAGGTAGAGCTGTGTCATAAAACTTAAACAGAAAGACACAATTAAATCAGAACGGATCTAAATAGCATGATGCTTGCATTTTCATATAATTTTCTCATTCAGTCATAATTGAAATTATTTTGACGTGGTATTATCTAGTTGCCTCTTCTTTCATTTCCAAATGACAGAAACAGGCTTCTGTAGGATTCATATAATTTCTCTTTTCTCCGTGATGATTAGTTTCTGTATTCTTCTGTTTGCCCACTGTGTCCATGCGGGGTCGTCTTTGTTTTCACACTCCACTAAAGCCAAACTATCTCACAAGTGGTCCCGATCTCTGCTCCAGCCATGAAATCCCGCAGCCGTGGCCTCTGACCCCAACTAAGCCTTTTTCCCAACACCAGCCTCCATAATAAACACGAGTATCAGACAGCACATTACTTAGGACGAGTGTGTGCGTCCATGAGTGCCTGCACACACCACGCATTTCTTTGTATGTGTTTTCTGATTCCGACCTCCGCATGTGTGATCATTCCACAGCATCCACCAGGAAAACTGACAGCAGCCTGAAATAGCACACGGAGGCTAATCGCACACCAGAGCGCTCCATCACTCCCAAACGTGAAATTCTGACATTTTTCCTCATCTGCGGCATCTTAGAGTTTTACGAGCGGGGTCAGGATTGTTTGACTCATTGGCACGACCTCGTCCCCTCTCACGATTTCTGATTCAGAAGGAGAAGCGATCGGATGGGCTGCTCCTGTTTGAAACACTGCACCTGTTCCACCACATGTACTATTCACATAAAAGCCTGATAATCTATTTTTACATGGAACTGCTGCAGCTTTGGGGTTGTTGTTTGAGGCTGGTTTTGAAGAACTGGGACGAACATCTCTCTTTAACATCTACTGATTGGATAACTTATCTTTTTAATCATTTATAATTTACTAGCACAACATTTTTATCTGGTGAAGAAATTACAATTGTTTTTATTCTTTGTATTGAAAGTCTGTCTGGTGATCCTCAATTTTTGCTCTTGTCTGAAAATCCTGTTAGAGCATCCTGTAAGCTCTTCCTCTCCAGTCTAAGCCCTATGTATTTATTCATTGAACAGTTAAAAGTTACAGGGACGGTGCACCCTATATTTCTGAAAATATGCCACTTCAGCCTGTTGGCTTATTTTCAACTGTAGTCCCAGAGCAGGCGTAACAGAAAAGATGCATAAAATACATTAACCGGGACAGTGCACGTATAAAATACCTTAAAACAACAACAACACATAAAGCAAAGACGACAAGAAAACATAAAGCGAAGGGCGCCTTTTTACCTGATACCTAATATTCCTTATATTGTCCGTCTGCAGCTGCAGCATAGTCAATTTGTATTGAATATGATTTTTTTTTTTAATAAAATTAATTATATATATATATATATATATATATATATATATATATATATATATATATATATATATATACATATATATATATATATATATATATATATATATATATATATACATATATATATATATATATATATATATATATATATATATATATATAATTTTTACAGTAGAAAAAAATATTCATGTGAATATTTAGATAGTAGGAAGCAAACACTTTCTGACTCTTTGGAATAGTTTTAGATCCACAGTTAAAATGTGATAAAACTGTAAAGACTAATATTCATTTTCCCACATTAATCAGGCCTTATATACTGTTTCAAGCAGCTTTTTTTTTTATATTGTATTACAGCAGTGTTTTTCAACCTTGGGATTGAGACCCCACGTGGGGTCGCCTGGAATTCATATGAGGTCGCCTGAAATTTCTAGTAATTGATTAAAAAAAAAAAAAGTAAATAAATTAATAATAAAAAATATTTTTTAATGATTCAGAATATATTTCATTATAATTAAAACACCACACATTTTCCTAATAAAAAAATCAAGTTCAAATAAAATAACATCTGAGAGGGCATATCTTGATTGACCCGATCATGTAACCGCATGCGTTACTACACTTCAACCTGCCCAGACACTGTCAAAAACCGGACCAAACAGAGAATGGAAAGATTTCTTCACCCGCCTGGCCCCGCTAAGACATCTCCAAGAGAAAAATGTCTCCGTTTTGAATGTCTGGGGTCGCCAGAAATTTGTGATGTTAAAATGGGGTCATGAACCAAAAAAGGTTGGAAACCACTGTATTACAGTATGGGCTCTAGCATTGTCTACTTAAGATAAGAAACCTCCTTTACTTAATCAGCCTCTAAAAATAAAGGACATAAAGCCTTGTCCGATTGGCATCATGTCATTAAAAGATACAATCTACTGAGTGAGCAATCAACAGTTCAGCCCTGGAGCACCTTTTCTGATAGATCCAAAGAGAAGGTAACTGTAAATTATCACATTGTAGACAAGAATCAGTGTTCTGTCAACTCTGGACCACATTATCAACTGAAATCCAACTAACTCCAGACATGAAATCTTTTACTGTAATACTTCAGATGTTACAAAAAGCCAATCAGAGTTGTAGCTGTTTTTGCTAATTGTTCTGAGTTTTTACTGCATGTATTTAACTGTCCTGTAATCTGATTTTGTGGATGAAAATTATACACTTTCATTATTTGTAACTCTGCATATAAAAGCTTGCTACCTAAAAAGCCTCCATGCAGGACATTTCAACTGCATTTAACCATATCAAGTATGTGTATTAAAATACCTCTGTGCCATAGATCTCAATTTAAAGCCAAAGGTTTTTTAAACACAGAACTGAACCAGTGGGAAATCTGTTTATTCACCATGAACACTCACATGGATATGATTTCACGTCAAACTCACATACTGTACTGCTGGACTGTATTAATCCACAGCTAATCCAAAACAAATGCACTGTTTAATCCCATTTGACTAATGTTAACTAAAACTATAGAACTTTGCTCTTCATGGAAATTACAAAGATTCCAGGATTCAGGATTTTATTGCCATATCTAAAATGCTAAAAAAAAAAAAAAAAAAAAAAACTCTGAAAGTCTTACTTATTTTGCTGCACATCTGACAAACATCATCCCATCAGTGTCATATTAAATCCGTACAATAACTAAGTGCACAAAAATAATAAATATGACATATGAAAATAACTGCTAAGTTACAAATATTAACAGAAACTAACGATCGATTAATACATTCACTGTTACATAAATATAATTTTATATGATCATGTTTTGAATGTAGAAACATAAAAACCTCTGGTCTTCAACAATCAACATCCATCAAACATGAATCCTTACACTATAAATAAATAATGATTTGATATTTATTGTGATAATTATTGGCATTGGAGCTATTTGTCATTTTTGTAATAACTGTTTTATTCATTATATTGTTCAGTATCATTAATAATAATTATTAAAATATCATTATATTATTGGTTTACTGTCTATGATAATTAGTTGAATTTAGTTTATGAAGTTGATGAAGTTTGTGTCACCATATTAGTTACTTTATTTTCATTAATGTTGGTAATGTTAATGCTTTTATGTTATATTATACAGGCATCAGGGAGGACATGCTTTTTTTCATTGTGATACTTCAGTCTGTTGGTTTGAATGCATTTCAGCAAAATAAATCACATTTGTTTCAGTATTTTTGCCTGGAAAATTAGCTTCTTTCTCCATCTATAATATGTGAATATTATAGATAAAATAGATGGTAGATGATATTTGAATATATTATTACAGAGTGATCCTTGGATGCCTCAGTGGCTGTGGCTACAATCAATCAACTGATATAAAAACTTTTATTATAACTACATTTTTGGCCACATTGGTCAGCCCTAGTTAAAAAAAACAGACTTCTTAAGTGAAACTAAAATGAGTGAATTCATGGGAAATTAGTAACTCGAATGATAAAATCAGTGTCACATAGGATAACTTAATGTTCAGCTCTATAGTTATTAATTCATTACTTCCAGTTTGATGTTTAATGAGTGCATATTTTAGCCACTTATTACTGTGATGTTCAAGTCAACAATGATTTTCTTCTCAAGTAAAAAAAAAGACCATTTCAGACCAGCATTGTGCAATTTTTCTGTCAAAATTTAATGAATCAATTTCAACATTTTCTTTGCTCCAAACTGCTATTATTATATCTTTTAAAATCCAACATCAGTTGACCTTTAATGTACACTTAAATAAAATATCTAATGAACGTAGTTGATGGTAGAGAGGATGGCGTAGCAGTTTTACAGGTGGTTAGAGTAAATATATGTGAAAAATAGGTACGGTTTAGTTGAAGAAAGCCGTTGGAGACACTGTGGTACAACAACACACACACACGTGAAGACAGAAACCACCCACTCAGAGAGGATGCAGGTGTTTGTAAGCACAGCAACCTAAGCTGTGTGGTTCCTCAGAGCAGCTGATGAAACACAGCCAGCCTCCACCATTTAGAGTCAGTGATGAACTCCACATAATCAGATTATCTAGCTTCCCTTATCTAAACATCTACAAGTGTTCCTGACCTAACTTAATGCCACCTTATAGCCTGAGAAAAATCAACACCCGGACTCTTATTCCTTCAAGTGGCCATTGTCCATTTACAGGCCGTTTAGTCTAATCGTGGTTAATACACATTGTTTCCAGAGGACTTTTTTGGAGAGCATGACTGGGAGGAAAGCAGATACTCCCTTAATCCAGCTGCCACAGAAGCATCATTAATTCCCTTAATGAACCTGTAACCTGAGAGTTGGTAACCTGTGAACCTGTGGTCCCGAACACACATTTTGCCTTGAATCACAGAAAAACACAGGCTTATCTCGTCCACAAGGAAGTAGCAGTGGAGCAGCTTTGTTTTCTGTGGGGATATGAGCACGCTGCGGTCACGGCCGTTAGTGGCGGCATTAGCAGAGTGCTGCAGCCAGACTGTTTCCTGCCACGCAGGGTTACGGTGTCACGCCTTGAGCTCTGATTGAGTTACAGTCCAGAGAGAGAAGGTCACGGTGCCTCTCCAGCACGGCTGCCACTCACATTTGGCAAGACTCAGGAGGTGTATGTGGAAATTACACTCACACACATACACCTTAGAGTCCCTCAAGGAAACACTAAGGGTCAGTGTAAACTGCTGGATGTGTGTAAGTTGTTTGTTTGGGGGTGTTTTACAATTATGATATATAAGAGGAGAGTAGGCTTTATAGGCCTGAGTAATAAAACATGAATACACATTGTACTCACTAAAATGTACTATTGCTGTCAGATTTATGATCCAGTTTACATACTAACTGATGAGATTGTTCCTGATTTAAAGGAATACTCCACCCAAAACTAGAAAACCTACAGTACATGCTTATCTGAGAGCTTGAGAACAGCAACAGTGGATTTCTACAACAAACCATAATGTAGAAATATCTCCAAATGTCACCAGCAAATTCCAGTTTACATGTCTAAAACAATTTGTGTTTTTCAGAAAAAGCTAATACATACCTTGGATTTATTTTATGGTGTGGATTCAAAATATCTCTGCAGACATTAATGATCTTCCATCTATTTGTCACCAGGTTAAATTCAAACTTATTTCATACAAACCTTTCAAGGATATATTTAGGGTTTGGGTGTTTTACACCAAAATTTTGCCATGGGTAGACTGCATTAACATCCAGAGATAACATACATTAGATTTGCATTTTCTGTCTTTTGTTAATAAATTTTAAAAATCAACTGTCGCGTGATCCAAATTCTTAGAGTAATATTATAGGTGCAAAGAATAAAGATTTGTTTTTCACGGTTGCTTGTTTATAGTGTTTGACAATGAAAGGAAATAATATATTGTTGGAGGTCTGCAGAGACTAAGTCTGAAAACAAAATACTATATAGGATTAAAAAAGGATGTAGAAGGACTTTTCTTTTGGAAAAGAAATCTGAAGTTTGAATGGACTTCAATCAGAACATTGTATTTCCTTTTTGTTTAGGATGCATGTTGAAATTTTTCTTCTAAGAAAAAAAATCCCTTAACCTCCTAATTCTAAGAATAATTTAAGCATAAAGTATAATAAACTGTATATGTACCGTCCTCATATGTGGACGCTGGTTCTCAGAAGGTTAAGAGAAATGTGAATTGTTACCGAGCTGTGGGTAGAAGCAGGAGTCATCCAGCTCTACACGCTGACTTCAAAAGATTAACTGATTTATGGAAGAATTTATATGTAAAATACAACCGTCAGCAAGCAATGCATTATGCCATCGCCAAACAAACATGACATAAAAGATCTGCATGTGGGGGGTGATGCAAGTTCCCACACATGCGTACTTGGACCTGCACACACATACATACACACAATCAGATGATTGAGTTCTCTTCCCTTAATAAACCACTGATTCAGCATAAGTATAACCATTGATTGGTGACTTAATTCCCAATTCAAATTATCATCCTGGGTCCCTATCCAAGGTTGACATGAGCCTTGAGCTCTGGTACGACTAAATTATACTCTGCTCCCTGTTAGCCACCCCCTCCCCACCTCTTTCCCTCTCTCACGCACACACAGACTCCCAGTTCCCCCATCTTTCTCCCCTGTATACCTCTCTCTCGGTGCAGCCCAGGTGCTGATACAAGCAGAAATCCTCCACGCCCCATCGCTCCCACAACACGTACACACTTCCAGACACACACAAACACACATACAAAGTAAGCACATATAAATACACCGGCTCACACACACACACACATACACACACACCTCCATTCACTACACCTCTTCAGAAAAGCCGAGGGGAGGCAGCATTCGTCTCCTCTCTATTTGCTGTGTTAGCATGGATGCGATATGAAACACAAGAACACACTATTGTTTTTTCTGTTAAGGGACGATGCTGCTGCTGCTGCTGCTGCTCTGTGCTCGTGTTGTGTGTGGGAGTGAGGAAAAATAAGAGATTATCACTGTGATCCATTGCATAGCTGTAGTCCTAAGTCACCCAAGGTTGTGGCCCTTCTCTCTCAATGAGGATGTAGTGGCCAATAACGGCGCTTTGTCAGACCAAAGACAGAGAGGGAGTTGAAGGAGACAGGAGAAAAGACCAGGCAGAGGAAGTGAGTGAAAAGTGGTAAACAAGAGAAGGGAAGCAAAAGAGGAAGAGGAGGAGTGGATTGAGTCTGCTATTGTCTCTGCTTCATCAATATCCTCTTATATAAATGTCAACTGTACCATTTCCCTCATCACTGTTTCACCACCCCACTGGCTTTATCCTCTGGTACAAGGGGAGGGACATCACTCTCTCTCATCTCTCTTTATCGTTTTTCTCCCTCCCTACTCCCTAAATCGTTTTACTCTTTCTCTCCTCTTTTCCCTTCGTTTCTCGCCACCGTGTTCCTTCCCCTCCTTCTCCTCCTCCTCCTCGGTGTGCCTTCTCTCTTTATCATTCTTTATCTCTCCTTCCCTCCCTCCCTCCTGTCTCTTTTCCTCTCATGGCGATGCGTCACTAGCCTGCCCCCATGAAACAAGTCAATTTTCTGCCAGCTCGGCGGATGAATAAATCTCCCTGGCTCTGCTCAGAGCGATGGGGATATTTATCTAAGTGGAGTGTGTCCTCCTCGGCTCAACGCCACCGACTTCTCGTCTAAGGCCTCCTTTTTTTTTAACAGACGGAGGAGAAGGAGATGGAGGAAGCAATTGCTAAGGAGGGATGTGAGAGGTAAAAGAGGTAAATTAAAGCACATGAGAAGGAGGGAGGGGAAAAAGAGGAGAGGTGGTTAATTGAGGGACAGAGGAGCAAATAGATGGAGGTGAGAAGAGGAATAGGAGGTGAGTGAAATACAGGAGCTGCCTCAGACAAAGCCTATAAAGCAGCAGCGGCAGCAGCAGCATGGCAGAGAAGTGAGGCAGGGGCATTAGTCGAGGCAGCTCGGGTTTAAACGGCAGGAACCGGCACAGATCCGGATGAATGGCAGCCCTCCTCCTTTAGGCCATACTCATCTGTTAGGGAGAAAGAGAGAGGAGAGGGAGGTGAGAGAGAGAGAGAGAGAGAGAGAGAGAAAAGCAGGTTATTGAGCTTGCCTGTGAAAAACACAAGAAGAAACAAGGGTGAAAAAAGAGGGACAAAAAAAAAACCAAAAAACACAAGTGTGAGATTCAAAATGATGATGAAAAAGAGTGAAGGAGCCTGGCGTGGCAGGCAGCAGTAGCAGAAAGCAGATGCTGTGTTTGCACTGATTAACAGGATAATCAGCACAGGGGTGAATTTGTCTGGGCTCGACTCAGATCTCTTACATTTTTAATGCAATGTTGTCTTTTGCAGTGTAACAAGTCCAAAGATTTAAAAAGCTTTGGGCAGCAGCGGGGTATTTGGAGGAAGGAGGGGGTCTTGCTAGCTACTTGCCACAGCATTAAAGAAAAGTAAATAGCTGTTGTGTCTCATTACCATTCATTTTTAAAAGGGACTGTTAGTATAATGAATGCCTGTGCTATTTTCTCGGGGTCCTCCTCCTCTTTCAATATTAAGAAGAGTAATACTATCTTTCACTCCAGATGAAGGGGAAGCAAATATTTCCTTTGCAATTAAAATGGTCAATTTTGCTTATGCACAACAGGCGCCGTATAACACCAAGTTTTGGACTTAATTACCCACAATAACAGTGTGATATATTGCATATAAGGTTCTTTGCAGGAGAGCATGATATGAAACAAGACGCTTTTAATAAACTCATAAAGACAAGCCCAGGCCCTGTGGAGCACATAAAGTGTGTGAGTGGGAGTGTGTGTGTGTCTGTGTGTGCGTGCGTGCGTGCGTGCATGTGTGTGTGTGTGTGTGTGTGTGTGTGTGTGTGTGTGCTTGTGTGTATGTATGTTTGTGAGAGTGTGCAGTTTTTAATTTGTTCACACGCAAAAAGACTCCAGGACGAGAGATAGTTTCTTAAACACAGAAAATGTCACAAAAAGGTGATTTTTGATTTGGAAACAAGCTCTCTGTTCACAGTGGCCATTGTAAAACGTACAGCTTTAAAGTGTAGTCGAACCAGATGGATCCATTTGTTCTGGGAAACACTGACATGTTTTTCAATTATATCAGGGTTAAAGGTTGAGATCCTACTTCATCCTTCTCGCCTCAGGTTCTCTGTTGTTTATGTTATCACCAATGGTTATTACTGTTAACACTTTTATAGAGGACGCCATCAAATCCTTTTAAACCGGTTTTAAAAATTAGTGCTGATGCTGTTGAATTGGCAACAGCAAGTGCTGATTTAAGTTTCTATTTCACATAAATTTCTTTTTTTTTTTTTCGCCACAAGTCTTTAAAGGGTTGGTTCAGCCAAATTACAAAATGACAAACATAATTTCCCAAATGAGCACACACGCTGATTTGGTTTAATTTGTCCAGGCCTCAGGAAATCTGATTTTAAAATGCCTCCACAACAATAAAATAAAAGTGAGTGGAGCACTGAGGACAAACTACATTTAAAGCATTTATCAGCTCTGTGACTTTCTCTAATAGTGTGCAGGATATCTGTCTCAAGTAGGAAAAATTAAGTGAGACTAATTTCAAATAAAGAAATAGTCCATTTTGTAACAGAGTAAAGGCCAACATCTGTATTTGCATAGAAAGAAACCTCTGGAGATTCTTTTCCATGCATTTATTTATTTATTTATTTATTTATTTATTTATTTATTTTAGTTGATGTGAGCATTTCACTTTTACATATACACATAAAATATAATTTACTACACACAGTCAGCACGTGTGTGTGTTCGCAGCACATTTAAGATTACACACGTTTAAGACAGCGCTATAGGTTGCCATGTGTAATATTTATGTTGTCACTACATTAGCATGATGAATGCAGACACTTTTCATTAGAGACAAATGAAAGCTATTCTGACACAATTATGGAAAAAACAATAACAGCGCTGTGTGAGCCATTTCATGATTGATAATACTGCAGGGGGGATTCAGTGGTGTTGGGCTTAACCAGGCTTTCCCCGAGGGGTTTTCCCTTGGCATTAGTCAGACAAATCCCTTTGTCAACCTCTCCCCTCGCCATTTTTATTCATAAGCATTTGGCCCTAAGAAAGACATCAAACCAAGAATACAACGAGAGGTCAACATCGTCTTTGCGCAATGTTAACCTCTGCATTGATGAAGCTAATTCACATTTCCTCAGTCCAGCCTACAGGGGTTCAGGAGAAGAGGGGGAGGAGGAGCCGAGGGAGGCGGCGGGCTGTGTGTGCACGTATACATACATGCATGTGTGTGTGGGTGGGTGTGTGTGTGTCTGCCTGTGCCTCTGTGTGTGTCAGCGGCCACTTTGTAGTGTGTGTCTCCCTCTTGACCTGGGCCCCTCCACATGGGGTTTGTATTGATAGCGTTTGCTGAAAGGAGGGGAAAGTGAATGTTGTCCGAGCTCATTCGAATGACAATAGGGGCATATGGTTGTGTGTGTGTTAGTGTATGGTCATGGCAGCCACCATATTCCTCTGTGCAGGGTTGCCAGGTGCTTCATGAACGGACCTACTGAGAGTCGACAAATCATACACAAATGCAGCAGGCTGGCTCGTGGCTCCTCTGCCCATCAGGGGGCTCTTTGTCTGCTTTCTCCTGTGTGTTCTCTTTTATCTCCACTCTCTCTCCTGTGTATCTCTCGTAAGTGTTATGCAGTGTACAGTAACAACCAAATCATTAAATAATAAGAAATAATAACAGACATGGACGTCAAGGAAATGGGTGATTGATCATCTGTTATCCAACAATAAAACTTTGTTTATCCTCCTAATCAGGGTCCCCCACTTTGATCACTGTCAAAGCCCAACAGAGAACAAGAGATGAAGATAACCTGATGTAGTTGCATCCCCTCCCACACAAAGGCACTTCTTCTGTCATGAATAGTCAGCTCCACCCTAATGACTATTCAATACAGTCTGCAGGCTGCAGATGAACGGCCAATCCACAGCAGCATCTGCTGCGGGCCTAACTCGCCAGACGCCAGCCTTGTAAGAGGGCCATTGCAGGCTAATTGAAAGACAGAGGCCATCTCTCAAAGAGAATGTTTGTGTGTGTGTGTGCATGTTTGTGTTAAGAGGGAGACATGATGGAAAGAAGAGAAGAGAAGAGGGGGAAGTAGTTGTCAGAGGATACTGAGGATGAGAAAGAGGGAATGAGGAAATGGAGGAGAGACATTCCTCTCCTCACAGAAAGAACAGCTGACCTGTCAGTATTGGTTCCCATGCGGCCATATTGGAAAAGCCCCTATGGGCATTGAATTAACACAACCCAAACCCACTTCATGTAATTAGAGTGGCCTGGTGCTCTTATCTTATTTAAATACATGTGTGAATGATATAAGCCTGGATTTAGTTATGAAAAGCGAACACTAGACTTACCTACATGCACCATTAAAGCTCCTCATTGAGCTCTTTAATTCTTGAACTGATCAAATCAAATCTTGTAATAAATCCCCAGTGGTGAAGGATTACAAATTGTTTATTTAAACAGTAAGTAATAGGTAGTAAAAATGCAGTTGTATGAATAATTTCATTCACAAATACTCAACACAAATGCAGCTAGTTATTTACACTTCTGAATGTGACAAATGAGATTTTCTGTTGTTTTTCACCTCAATGTGTCTTCGTCCTCCCTTGTACGTCTTTGCCTCAAATAAAAAAAAAAAATAAAAAAAAAAAACCTTCACAAACGAAAACTAAAGGATTGCCGTCATAATTCTCCCCAGTTCTCCTCCGGCAGTTTTTATTACCAAAGGCAGTGAATAATCTTTTCCATCCTGGCCATCCCAAATAACACAATCCTTCAGCATCACTGCTTACTGTGTTTTATGGTGAAGTATAGATGAGAAAGGAAGAACATTCAAATGAAGCACTATCTGATGCAGCTCTATGGCAGTTATAGTGCCACAGGGCGATTCATCAGCAGCCTGCAAATATAGAGAAGCAATGTGTAAAGCATGTGGAACCTGCTGTTGAAAAAAAATTAACTTTGGGGTTGTGTTTTCTGATAGAAACTGTGAAGCCCACTGCAGCGTTCAGAGGTCTGCAGCTGGCATGGATTCACTCAGCCTCACATTCTGATGGTGATGGTCGCATATGTGCAGTTTCAAACTGTGCTTTCTGTAAATTAGGAATGCTTATGTTCAATCTGCGCCAACAACAAGTGTACAGGCCCCAAACCACACCAGTATGATCAGAAGGCATGCAGCCAGTATGTCGCTGGCTGGCAGAACAGTGTGAGTGCACGGAGCAACTGTTCCACCAGGTACAGGACACTGTAAACCATCTAACTGGGTAAAGGTTCAGGTTTTATTGTCACTGTAAGGGGGAAAAAATGATGTTGGCACACATTAAAACATCGGTGTCAAACTATTTATTGTGTGAATGGTTCTTTATGGCGTCCATGTGGAGTATATTTTTGCATTACTACAGCCAGAGACCCATGAAAAGGTTTCTTAAAGGAGAGGAACACTGCATTATGCTCTCCCCATGGGGTAACTTCTGCGCTTCTTGTGTTTCTTGGGAGACTGTGCACCTGTTTTTTTTTTGTTTTTTTTTTTTCTTGCATGGGTATAATGTCAAGACTTACATTTTATTGACTATTATGTTGAGCTCATTTTTTTTGCATGCTTCTATTTTATTATTGAAGTAGGAGTGTTTTTTTTTTTCTTTTGCAAAATTACAATTTCCTCTCATTTGGATGGCTGGCAAATGCCTGTCATATCTAAAAGACCATGTCACGACTCATAAATAAACATATAGGAATAGCATAATACTCACCTATATGGATAGCTAACACAGGGCTAAGAGATATGAAAAAAATTTAAACGAAAATAAATAAATAAGTAAACAAACTGTTCAGTCCAAAATCAAAAACCAGATGATTATTTTAAAGTTTTAAAATTGTTCTATTCTTAGAATACTTCCTAAATCTAGAGGTTTAATATTCAAACCAATAAAAGTGACAAAATGTTTGTTCACCATCAAAATGCATGCGAGTAAAGGAATTTTGCATTTCATTTCACACTTTAAATAAATGCTAAAGACAAAAAACAGGACAATCATAGCCACTCATATCTAAGGAAATAATCATAATATAGACTTTCTTGTTGGTTTTAAAATGTCCATCTCTAATATTTCTGCATCTTCGTTCGATTAACATCAATGTTTTGTGCTGAAATGTTTTTGATATTTTAACTGTTTCATTTAATAATAGTCTGTCCCTGTTTCAGTACTTTCCATATGCTTAATTCCAGCTGAATGTCATTTTTATTCACTACATAAATTGTTTACATTCATTAAGAGCGAATAAAGATCTAAATCTTAAAATCAATATCCCACAATTTTGGCACTTCCACTTGACAGGGACAGATTATTTCTTTTTTTTTTCTTTTTTTGTCTTTGTAATTTGGATGAGGTGCTCCTTTAACAGGACCCCTACCAAAGTCAGAACAAAGAGTCCTCAGTCTTGACAAAAGCAGTTTGCTGAGCTGCACAGTGCAGTCCACGTGTACCCCAGTGATAATGGTGCAGCTTATGATCCGCTCTTCCACTGGCAATGGACTGCGAGGCAGGGAAAGCCAGGCCGTCAGGGATTTGTCAGAGGCCTGTTATTACATCTCTAGTCACATAAAATATGGCTGCATCTCCAGAGATCCAACTGCCAGATAAATCCACTCTCCTCCAACCAGACTGGGCCCTGCTGATGAAACCATCCAATGGTGTACCTCAGCCAGTGACCTCTGGTAATGACGTGTGATTTATACAGTACATGTTTTACACAGAGACACATCCAGGCTAGGCTATCTCTCCCTCTCTCTCTCTCGCTCCCTCTCTCTCTATATATCTATATCTGGTGTCATGTGAGATAACAGGCCTTTGGGAGAGAGGGGAGACATGACACCCATCTTTGGGGTCCTGCAAAATGGCTACAATGTGGATAGTTTCCCCTGCAGCTGTCTAATCGCAGTCTAAGCCTGCAGTGAGCACTGTGTCGCCTCCTGCATGAGGTCACTAACACATATTGCAGGATGGCACTTTAAGCTAACAGACCACAGTGTGGAAGGCCTAAATCAACACCTGGTTGGGAAGAAAACGCTGCACTTGTTTTGTGCAAACGCATTTATGAACGTCCATGAAGTGGGAGATTACAGGAACATTGTAAAATACTGTGAATACGATCAGGGTAAGCCAGAGACTTTTAGGGTGTTATTACATTCAACATTTTGAACAAATCCAGACACCAACCTTGTGGCATTCATCAGACATGAGACCTTAACAGTATGGGAATAAATATTTTATCAGAGAGGACCACTTTCCCAGACAGTCAGGGGGGTGTTGCTGGCTGTCCCCTGCACGGGAACGTCCACAGTCTAGTAGTTTAGGAGATTAAGTTCTCTGGTTAAATGAGGGGCAGTGTTGTTGACCTTGGCAAACCAGATGCAGAGAAGATGACACACCGCTACAAATATCTGTCTTTAATAAACAGGCTGACAAAACACTGAGTGAGCACTGTGATCCTCCACAGCTCAGCTGGATGAGATGTTTCAAGAAAAGAGAAGGAATCCTGTATACACACATCCACTAATGTATATCATTTAATGTGTTCAGATATGTCAGAATATATATTAACATATGTATTATTATGCTTCAATTGTTACCTCTGTCATTTAACATTATAATTGTTATTTTTGTGTTTCTATATCCAATCATGAGCTTAAACAATATTCAATTTAGATGGGAAATGTCCTTTTATCTTTAATCTTTAAATATATGCAAACAATATGAAATTAAATAACATATTACCCCGATGAACATTATTATAATTAGTGTTTTATTTATTTTTATGATCTATTTTTCAATGTAACGTCAGTGCAGTTAAATAATTTATCTACCAGTTTTAGAAATTTAAAAAAAAAAAAAAAAAAAAACATCTACGATCTCTAGACAGAAACTGGTAAATGTGGAGGAAATTATGGACAAAAGTAACTGATTATATTTCAAGCAGACGTTAAACACACAGTTACTTGAAATCAGATCTCACCCCCCACCAGCAGCAGATATAAACTGGCCTTAAAAATGTCTGAGTACCTTTTTTTTTTTTTTTCTTTATACCCCACCCCCCCTTTATAACCTGATTAAATTAGACTGCACAAACAGACTAAACTCAGGCTCTTTAGAAATTGAGGGAAAAAAACAAATAAAGATCTCTGTCCAGAATTATCTATAATTTTTTTAAAATATAAGCCTATCTGTGTGAGAGGATTTGTTTCCAAAACTCAACAGAATATTACAGGGAAGCTTCTTAAATCACAAGCATTATATACATATATATATATATATATATATATATATATATATATATATATATATATATATATATATATATAAGTAGGAGAAAATCAGGGGGTCGAAAGAATACCTGTAAAATTATCTTTGGATACTATTTTGTGTGTGTGTGTGTGTAGCGTTAGCAGTAACTTACCGACTGATTATCTGATGCCAATAAGAAAAACATGGCAGAATCACTGAAATAACTAAATAAAACGCGGCCATGCTTAAATTATAACCCCCACCCCCTTCCATCATCATCATCAACAACATCATCATCATTTGTTTTCACTGGTTTGACTCACATTTGAGTAACATTGAATTTGAATATTTACATTCGTTAATGAGGTAAAATAAATAGAACAGAAGTAGCAATAACAACATCAACAACAGCAACAAATAATAATAATAATAATAATAATAACAATAATAATAATAACAATAATAATAATAATAGATGTTCTTTGTTTCTAAAATTATTTCCGCTATATACTACTGTTATTATAACGTGAAAAGAAAATAGACTTAAAACAAAAATCTATTTATTTCCATCTACAAAAACACGAGGAAATGTTAATTTTGATTACCCCCCCCCCCCCCCCCCCCCCCCCAAAAAAAAAAAAAAAAAAAATCATGCTTGTCCTTTTGCGTAAAAACCGCTTAATGCAAACAGCTCGTTGTAATTTGTCAGAAAAAGCATCAAAATAAAGCCATCATGTCAAACCTGGAGCGCACATGGAAATTTGAGAGGAGATGAAATATTTCTCGGATGATCTAAAAGGAGCCCTTTCGCCTGAGTTATGGGCCCGGGTTTGGCGTTGCTTAGAGGGATGCATGGTGCTCCTTCTCTCCCGCCCCAGAGGAGGAATCATCAGAGCTGATATATAGCCCAGCTCTACATTACCTTTACAAAACAAAGGATCATCCACGCTTTTGGTCGAGGAAAAAATCCTTGTGACTATAGGTTAACACCTAAATTAACACCTAAAATAACTTCTGCCCTGTCGACTTTTCTTTTTCACATCATCCACATAATCCAAATACCTTTTTTTTAAGTGCAGGCGCTACAGGAAAAGAGCAACTTCTGCTGAGCCAACCCTCAAGTTTTACGCGTAAAATGCTTAAATAAGCTGCACGAATGGTGATTTCTCTCCCTCTCTTCCCTCCATCTCCTTCTTTCTCTCTCTCCTTCTCTCTGCTTCCCATCATTTACCCCACATACCTATTCTGGTATCTCACCACACGACTAAATTAGACCAAAGATGATAAGAGCACAAAGCATTATAATTCCGCCGGGCTCCTCCTCCTTCCAGCCATGCGTCCTAATTAATGGGACACCCCCAGTCGCAAAAAGCCCCGCACTGGACTGCAACATAGTCAAAGAGTGAAAGGGAAGAGGGCGAAAGTGCCACTGGAGATAATTGATTACCTACCAATCAATGATAACTTGTTAGTAATCGTCAACTCTTTGGACCTCGCCATTTTCAGGGAGGCATCTCACTCCTCCGGACTTGCTGCTCCCAAGGATCGACACTTTGAAGGCATCCCATTTTGGAATAAGATTTTCTTTTCTTCATTCGTTCCTGCGTTTTAACTTGTAACTGTTATGTGACTTTTTCCTCGCTGTAGCCTCACTTTGTTTTTTTTTAATCGCTGATATTTCATCGAACTCCTCTAAATATATAGGCTATATATATAAATAAAGTCTGCGTACAACCAATGATGACATCCAAAGAAGTGGCCAAATGTGATGCAGTGGAAAACAGGAGGCGAAGTCCACTGGACCATTTGCCGCCTCCTGCCAACTCCAACAAGCCGCTGACCCCTTTCAGCATCGAGGACATCCTGAACAAACCCTCTGTGAAACGAAGTTACACAATCTGTGGCACAGCTCATCTTATTTCGTCCTCCGAGAAGCACCGTCCGTCCAGCATCCCCCTGTCCAGCCGGGCTCTCCTCACCCAGACCTCTCCGCTCTGCGCCTTGGAGGAGCTGGCCAGCAAGACATTCAAGGGGCTCGAAGTCAGCGTTTTACAGGCAGCCGAAGGTAAATGTTGCTCCCAGGCGATCAAATCAAATAAAACCTTTTAAAATTCGATATCAGGCATCATTCAGTTAATTGTCCAATGGCCTGTGCTTAATAATAAAAAAAATGTCACTATAGTGCGTTTTACACTCTCGCATGTAATGAATTTTGTTCGGCATGCTTTTTTTTTTTTTAACAGGGGTGAAATATTCCAGTATTTCCCTGCGTAAAATACACTTTTTTCGAACATAGGGAATTAACGTAATTTTCTGGGCAGTTCCTCGTGGAAGCGCATTTCTGTAATATTAAGGCCTAATGTGTCTGGTGCTCCACATTTCCCAGTGGTGTATGTGTAATATTCTTGTAATATTCCCACCAGGGTTAAACGCGTTACTGTCGCACAGAAGATATGACTTGCTTTGGTATATTTGCGCTAGGATGACTTTTACGCGCACACCGCAGCGGCAGATGCGCCTCTGCACCTGCACAAACCCGTGTTTCTGACGCAGCCTCCGTCTCTCCCTCACAGGCCGGGACGGGATGACCCTGTTCGGCCAGAGGAGCACCCCGAAAAAGCGTCGAAAGTCTCGGACTGCGTTCACGAATCACCAGATCTACGAGTTGGAGAAGCGCTTCCTGTACCAGAAGTACCTGTCCCCCGCAGACCGGGACCAGATCGCGCAGCAGCTGGGCCTGACGAACGCGCAGGTCATCACGTGGTTTCAGAACCGGAGGGCCAAGCTAAAACGGGACCTGGAGGAGATGAAGGCCGACGTGGAGTCTGCAAAGGCCGTCGGTCAGGTCCCCTTGGACAAGCTCGCCAAACTCGCGGACCTGGAGAAATGCGCCAACGGCACGCTGGGCCACCCGCGAGCCGAGTCCCCCGCGCGGTGCGGCCAGCAGGAGCTCGAGCTCGCACAGAAACTGCGGTCGTCGCCGCTGTCTCCATTCTCAGACCACACAACTAGTAAAGAGTGCTCAGAGGACGAGGATGTGGAGATTGATGTGGATGACTGATAGCGCTGCGTGGGACTGGAGAGGAAACATAAAAGACGATTTTAAAAAAAACTCCCTGCCGAGGACTTGTAACTTACTGCTTATATTGTATACCATATCTCAGAACATGTACCAAAATGTAATGACTTTTATATCGGCACAGATAGACCTATTCATAGTAAAGCATGAACGCAGAACAAGAAATATGCAGTGGTATTTTACAATGTATTCGTTAGCAAACGGTTACTTCTTGCAATCAGAGCAATATGATCTAAAATGACATGAGTAACTTATTATTTTTTTACACTATAGGCCAACAACATACACACGTACACGCACGCAGACACACACATTAATACACACCTGTCCCATTGCATTACACAAGGCCTATCCTCACACACATCATGATGAAAGTGCTCCAGTTGTTTTTCCATATTTTTGCATGTAAATGCGTGATTTGATTTGTGGTCATTATGTATTTATTTTTACTCTATTTTAATTTAAACTGTTTGTGTTCTTTGAGCCAAATCGCCATTGTGTCACTCACTCAGTCACTGCCGGCTCTCCTCCTCCTCCTCCTCCTCCTCTTCATCATCATCTGGAACTCTGTTGACTTCAGTTCATGGTTTTTGCGTCCCGATGCTGCAGTGCATGATGATGACGACGACGACGATGATGATGATGATAGGAAATGGAAAAAAAAAAATCGGTCATTCACACTTATTATGCGTTTTATGGGAATGCTTAAAGGATGGCGAGAAACAAAAATGAATATTGCGGTGATTTTGACAGCTATAGGCTACTTTTTAGATTTATTGTTTGGATACAATAGATTTACAGTTATAAATTTGTTATGTTTTGTACACCTGTAAGTGCCTTTCTAAAATCAGGACATTATTTGAAAACCAATGCACAGACTGTAATGTATATAGGCTACTATGGGAATAAAATGGCTTTTCTGGATATTTCTTTTACGTTGTAATTCTTGATGTAATTTCAGCATCTTTGTATAATAGCTGGTCTTGTTTTAGGCAAAAAATATATATTTTAATCCACGCTCTTTGCCAAATCTGGGCGTGTAAACCGATCAAAAGCGGCCTATTTAGAGCTGACTCTCAGTTATTATGCTCCACTATTTGGTTCCTTTTGTGTCTTTTTCTTACTAAGGATGCTCTAAACATTTAGTGGCCCGGAATCTCACATGCCCTTTCAGATCCTTTAAATGCGTATCGTGGCTTATTGACCCTCAGACGTGTTTCCCCATTCGTGGCAAAAATTTATGTGAGAAACACAAATCTGGTCCCGGGGAAAAAAAAGAGGAGGATGCCACAAAAACACAAAGTTTTGGGCCAGTTTTTCTCCGGGCCTTTATAGACCTTTTTTGTTCTGCGGGACTGGGCCGTAATTTTGTGCGTAAAGCATGAAAAGTGGGGACAAATGAGCAGCAGTTCCCTGATGGGACGAGTCACAAAGGAGCAGGGCCGCACCCCCGCAGGCACCAATACTGAGACAAGTGTGTCCCACCGCACAAAAAGGACGCAAACGTTTGGAGGCCATATGGTTTTTGAAATTTCCTCACAATTTCAGACAATTTGATGGATTGAGTTAACCCTCCTTTTAAACAGTTTAAGTCAGTGCGAACAAAGGCCATAATGCCTACATAGACTCTCCCCTCATGAGGGCATCTGCGGCTATTAATGTCTGGCCCTTTTCTTTGGCCTGGCGCTCAGAACAAGTCAATGAATTACAATGAAACTGCCCCTTTTTTGTGTGAGCCGCTTTTTAGCCTCGGAATAATATGTTTGACTTCTGTCCAAGATCGTTTTCTAAACAAGAAATGGATTTTGTCGAAAGTGTTTTTAATGTTAAGTAGGGAGCCATAAAGAGTTTAGACTGTGACATTTATGCCAAAGTCTGGTTAGGGGAGTCTTTTGTTTGTTTTCTTCTCATCTCTTTTTATTTTTTCCTCCTCCTTCTTCTTTTTCTTCTGCCTCTTTATTTCTTTTTGTCTTTAAGGAGTTTAATGAAGCTGAAAACATGGCGATGTGAGAAAAAGAGAGAGAGTGTCCAGAAAAGGGACTCAAAGGCGTTTAACCCTCTTTGTTCACAGAAATGATAAGTGGGGCTGTCTTCTTCTCACTTGTTTTATAGTGTTTGCTTAATTCTATTTTATTTTTTTTGAAATCCATGACCAAGTTTATAGACCGGTAAGCACTTTATCTGATAGAAAGGTCATTAGTCCAAATAATATATGAATAAATATGGTTTATTCGTGTGTAAATACGTTTTTTAAAGACAGAAATTTAACTCAAAGTCTAAATGTAAGCATGTGCATTTAAGTCTTATTTTTAAAGCCTGGTTCTTTATTTCCAGGTTATTAAAGCATTCGGGCACTTGAAGTTATAAGCTGTATGCGTGTGTGTGAACGTGTGTGTGTCCTTCCTCACTCTATATATTCTAAATCCTCTGAATCAAACATATTTATGAAGGGAGAGAATGTTAAGGCACAGCCTAAGTTTATGGATCTCACTTGCTTATTTTATGAGGGGTTGTCAGGCGAGCTCGGTGATAAGTAATACTACAGTCTGAGGGACCACTTCGTGGTAATTAATCTGGAGGTCTTAAGTGTATTTCAGTATTTCACTTCAAGATGGAAAAAATCACTACTTCAATCGTCCGGAAAATTGAAGTTTGATGCATGAGTCCCTACTGAAACAATGGTACAGCCCTCTCTCTTTTTCATTTCTACCCCTCCCCTCTTTTTTTCTAACCTTTTCTCCCTTTATTCTCTATATTCTCTCCATCTCTCTCTCTCTCTCCCTCTCTCTCTCTTTTTATTAAATTTGCTTATAGTAGAAAACAGTCTCAGGTGCAAAGTGAAAATTTATGTTTCAGACATAAGTCCAAAGACAGCATTTAAATGAATTAATTAGTTTAATATTTCCACTCAAAAAGGGGAATGAAAATACTCTGTGTACCTCAAGTCACAATTTACTCACATATAAATGAGTATTATCATTAAAAATTAGTATTAGGAGTATTAGTTTGTAAACGGATCTGTAAATGACTTTAAATTTGCTTGCAGTTTAAATCACTCTATATATCTAAATAGAGCCGAATTGTGGAGTTTTAATCATAGCCTTCCTGTGGAGCCAGTTAATACTTCAAACTTCAATTTTACGGGCGATTGAACTAAGCATGTTCCTGACAGAATTGATGTATGTATTAATTTCCTTTAACTGTTGATTAATTAGGCTGTGCTGAAGGCTCAAAATGGAACCGTTTGTTAGGAAATTTGCATATTAATCAAATTCTAGTTGATCATTCAAATAATCTATAGGCTATGTGATTTTTTTAGGAGCTATAGCTTGAAAAAAAAAAAAAAAAGGCTACACCAGGAAAACCAGGAGAAATATTCCCTCAGTCTACTGATGCTGCTGCCACTGCATGGATTCACATCAAACACAGATCAGTTTCATTTTGTTGAATATCAACATGATTACAGCCAAATGCAATATGTGCTGCATGGCTTAGACATAAAAAAACACTTTTAAAAAAAGGGGAGTAACTTGTATTTGTATGTGTTTTCTACATTGTAGAAATTAAAGTTGAGAAGAAAAACTAAATAAGTCATGATGTGTGAAATGAGTGATCTGGCTCAGTAATAAGGTCTTGAGGGTAAAGTGTATGTTGGAGTTCAGAGTTTAGAGAATGATAAATAATAAAAGAGAAAATGGAGCAGAAAGAGGAGAGGGATTAGTTTATATATGTTTAAATAGATTATAGCTTCCTTTGTGTTACTGGAATGGTTGTAGTCTCTGATACACTACTGTTGTTACAAATGACATGCCCTAATTATAGGCTGAAAGGTGTATTCAAGCAACAATTTTATAAAGATATTAATATTATTCATATAATGCCTCATATAATCAGCTGAGCAAGATCTGCACAATATAAAATCAAAACATTACAAAGTTCAGAAAATCAGGTGAACATTGAAATTACAGAAATAAGGAAGAAGATGGAGTGGAAAAGGTAAAAAATAAAGGAGTTGTTAACTGAAAGGTGTGCTGCTGTGCCGATAGAGAGGAACAGAGACACCTGCTGGTGTTCACAGGACAGTGGAGTTCAGCACACTGAGCATGAACCAGCCATGCTCTGAGTGTTTGAGAGGCTTCATACAGTTGTGTGTTCCAGCATCCGGAGGGTTATTTGTCCAGTCTTTAGTTACTTACATTTAACCTACATGTGCCAAGCATAACACAAGTTATTTTAGGCCTATGTTTTTGTCCTCATTTAAACAGACAGTATACAGACATATACAGTGTTTTAGTGGAGAACTTACTATGTGCAATTTTTGTAACTCATATTTACCCAAGTAGGGTATTATACTTAGTTCACAAATACAATATGTTACCAAACTATTTCTATTTCATACCTCACTTCCATAATTTAAAGATAAATATTTGTATTTTTTTACTTCACTATATTTGATTCTCAGCTACTTGTTACTTAGAAAACAGAACAGTATACACTGTTGCCCATAAAGCTGGATTAAAATATTTGTACCTCTTCTCATTAAATGATTGTGACAATGTGATTTATTCTTGATAGATAAAATATAACTGGGGACTCAGTTTGTAATCAAAGTACCTGGACAAAGGTGATATTACTGATATGTACAAATGGGAATAAAAAGAGGAATGTGTCTGAAAACAATATTATTCCCATTTTATGGGCAACAGTGTACCACTCATCTACCCAGTAAAAAATGTGTAAAATTCACATGAACCCATATATAAATGTTTTTTACATGTAGGTTGACTTCAGCTATATTAGATTATAGGTACAGTTGCTGTAATTCTATTAATTCTATCTTGTGATCAGGCTCTTGCCATCAATAAAAAAATAACTCCAGCATGATAATTATCTGACTTCTTTGTGATTTCTACATTCTGTCAATGAGGGATACATGTACTAAGTATGGGTCAGCAATTTTTTTATAGGTGTTTGAAAATGACATTTCAGCAACATGTTTAATTATCAAATTGTGACATCTTGTGAAGTGCATGGTACTCAATTTTATTAGTGTAGAGTACTTGATTTCAGCACAAATCTTATACTACAAAATATGCTTTAATCCTATTTCTTGTTTTTCTTGACCTTAAATATATTTCTAAGTTTAATTAAGGTTAATTATTACCCTTATGGCATTATTATAGCATCAACAGGTAGGCGTTAGGCCAAGGTTATGATTTAAGGTGAAAGAACACATCATGTCATACACTTGATGACACTAAATTTGTCACACTTACATATTAAAGCTTTGTTTATTTATTGAGAACATCAGCAAATTATTGGGATAGACCATTCTGACAAAATTATAAGGAAAACTATTACACCGAATTTGGGGAATTTGCATCAATTTGAGTTCTGTGAATAAATCACTTTAAATTTTTTTCCCAACAATTCTTTGTTTAACGAATAAACTGTAACAGATCAACAAAACAACACAGGAACACAGACATAAGGAAAGTATGGTACATAATGAAAAATGTAAATTCAGAAAATACATAAATAAATACACACATTATTATTATTATTATTATTATTTATTATTATTATTATTATTATTATTATTATTATTATTATTATTATTATTGTTGTTATTATTAAATAGGAAAAAGAAGAAAAAAATAAAGACCTTAAAAAAATAGGAAACATTCTGTATTTTCACTGATTTGTTGTTATCTGGCAAAGAAATAGACAGAAAATTCTATTTTCTTCGTAAATAAAGAGAATTGAGGCTTTTTTTTGTCTAAGAATTTATATATATGGATATACTGTAATTATACAATATATTGTGAAATTTGGCAATAAAGTACATCAAAATGATGAAATTTAAAAAAAAAAAAAAAAAAAGAAAGAACAAGGCGGCATTTTATTCTTTGTCGGTACAATAAAAATAATCAAAAACCAGTCCCTGTTTATGCATGGTCCCTATGTGATGTCACAGGAAATTTGTCATGTGACTTCCACAGTGAGGTCTCATGCTTGCTTTGACTTTGTTTTCTTATTTTGTCCTATTCACTTGAGGTCCTAATATTACCTGAACAAACTGTAGTCATAAGCGGAAAAACTGATCCAAATAATATTCTATACTAACACATTGAAAGAAGCAGTACCGTATAAGCCTCATAATATAGACTTTGACATTTTACAGATCTTATTCTGCACTTCAACCCTCAGAAACCTAGTAGAGTTTTTGTGATCCTGATCTGTACTAGTTGTTATTTTTAGTAGGCCTACTATTTATTATTTCTACAGTAGGCATATCTTCTCTTCTCTTCTCTTCTCTTCTCTTCTCTTCTCTTCTCTTCTCTTCTCTTCTCTTCTCTTCTCTTCACAATCAATCAATCAATCAATCAATCAATCAATCAATCAACCTTTATTTATAAAGCGCTTTCATGCACAGATGCAACACAAAGTGCTTTACAGAATTAAAAACAATTACACAATAAAAACAGAATAACAATTACAAAGAAAACCCCTCCCTCCCACCCTCCATACTAGACACGCGCACACACACACACACACACACACACACACGCCCACACACTTACACACTTACACACATGCACACGCACACAACAGGGAGACATGGCATGGCACTGTGGATCAAGGAAACGCCACCTTTGGGGCCGTCCACACTGGGAGGAGCCACAGGCCGTGCCATCGGGGGGACCAGCACCCAGGCCCCCCGACTCCGACAGACAGGTGGACCCCCCACATCGAAGGGAGGACCCCCAGCCAGTCGGGCCAAAGGGACCCAAGGACAGTACCCCCACTAGCAGACCAGACACAGCTCCCAGTGTGGAGGACCCCCCTGAGGACCCCCCTTCTCTTCTCTTCTCTTCTCTTCTCTTCTCTTCTCTTCTCTTCTCTTCTCTTCTCTTCTCTTCTCTTCTCTTCTCTTCTCTTCTCTTCTCTCACCTTATCTCATCTTATCTTGGTATCAGCCAGCGTTGGAAGTCAAATATCATGTGAATCAGGAGACGGACAGTTTGATCAGATTCATTTTAAGACAAAATTTTTGTTTTAGACTTGTAAATAATTTTTATGAAGACCTAACCACATTCCATACGGAACCTCTAAATTACCATGAAAAATCTATGTAATACAACTTTATTTATTTATTTATTTATTTATTTATTTATTTATTTATTTCTACTGCTTAAGTCGTGGTTCTGGGTAATTCTGCTCCTCTTCAGGGTTATCGTTTCAGAACTCCGTTGAACAGCGTGCATTTAATTCGTTCCTAGTTGGAAACGTCCTGCGCGGCGACGTTTGCGCAGTCTCGCGCAGCATTAGCACTGCTCAATTCTGTTTCTGTCGCGGCCGTGACGTCATCAATGTTGGCGGTATTTTGAAAAGGAAGCGGTAGTTTGTGTTGTTGTCAGCGAAGTTGAAAAAAGGATAAAACTGAACAAGAACATGGTAAGAGTGTACTTCATAGAACTCATTATTGTGTTTAGAATGTGCAAACCTTGAAATTTTGCTCATTTTGTATTTATTTATTACATAGAATATCGCCCCCGCTAAAGGTAAGATAGCTTATGTCAGTTCAGCTTTCCATTTCTCAGCCATTAGCTTCTCTGACTTGTTTTAAAAGTCTTAAAAATCATCCGGACCTTTATGAGACACTCATCCCCCATGTTTGTGTGTTCAGGCGGCGGCAGAGCTGTCAGAGACCGCTCATACGGAGCTCCTGGACCGCTGTGAGGAGCAGTTTGCTCAGCTTGAGAAGGTAAAACTGCCTCAGCCTGATGAGATAGACGGGCCTTGGCTTTGGGTTAGCAGACAAGTATAAACTGCACACTGTGTCTCTTTGTTGCAGCTCCAGAATGAGATCATACTGAGTGAACCAGACTTGTGTGAAAATCCACAAGAACAGGTGAGATACCTTTATCAGTTTGTATCTGGAGTTTTCAGGTGTTTCATTGTTAAATCATCCATCATTAAGTTTTTTAATGTGTCAGTTGTGATTATTCATCTTTGATAGGCAGTAAATAGACTGATCGCCACAGAAGCTGAACTGAAGCAGTGGCTGACAATGGAGCCGAAGTGTAAGTCTTTTCCACCAACAGTAGTAAAAATAATTAGTAGAATAAACCCTGTAACCTCAATGGACTGTACTTCCTTTTTTTAACCATGCATTTCATGGTCAGCAATATAGTTTAATATTTATTTGAAGTATATAAAGTATTTTTTTCCTCCTCGTTCTGAAAAAGCTAAAACCTTTGATAAACTGTTTACAGGGCTTACTTAGTTTAACATGCAGCCATGCATACATTCATTACAAATAAAAACTTCATTGATGGCAGATGTTTCAATATGTGAAGACAGCCTCTCTCTTTCATTCCTTCAATCATCATTTTGAAAAGGTCTACTTTTTGGATGTTTACTCATTAAAAAAAAAAGACAGCAGATTACTTTCATGATGTGTAAAAGAAGGCGTGTGTCTCATTCTGACCAGATATGTGGATGGTTGTCTCTTTACTCCATCTGAGTGAGAGCAGTGTGTCACAACCTATAGTAAAATCCACAAATGAGAGGCGTATTCTGAATATGATGTATATGTGTTAAGAACAATCAACAATCCTCATAAAACTGAAATACTTGTATATCCCAAGTGTCTCAATAGAAAATAATTCTACAAAAAAGGCTGTTCAGAATATTCACTCAGACTATGTTGTTTACATGATGCCTTTGAAATTTTGAATTATAATGGAATATCATAATAGAATTTCTAGATAATATCAAATGGTAATTCTAGATGTTTGCATCAAATTATAATGTTTAAGAGTGCAAGATTATTTTTTTTAAAAAAAATTTATTTTTTATTTAGTGCTGGCAGAAAATTCAGAAATTTTACTTCAAGCTGGAAAAGAGGAGGTATGTATGTATATATGTAAATGCTGCTCTAAAAATGTGCCTCTATAAACTGCAATATTAAAACTTTTTTCCACCATGACTTCCTCAGATGCTCAAGCTGTGCTCTGAACTTGAGATGATTGTTCTTTGCTATGAAGCAAAGAGAGACAAACTGAAAGAAACCAAAGAACTGTATGTAAAGTGCAAAATTCGCTGTTTTTTAAATGTGTGGGGGGCACTTTTGCATAGATTTGTATATGGTTTGGTCAGTGTGTGATTGTACAAGCAATGTTTGTATGTTTTTCAAGTGAAGAGAAGTGGTTGGATGAGAAGAAACAGATGTTGGTTACTGCTACTCATCATGTTGACCGACTTCAAAAGGAGAAAGAGAAATTACCTGAGCACAGGTGAGTGTGAAAGCAAAATCACATTTCATCAGAGAAGTTCATCTTTGAGGTGTGCCTCCACTAACAGAAGAGAACAGAAAAATCATGGAAAAAAATAAGAGAAGGGGAGAAATGATGCAGTATTTTTGAAGTTAAGAAATATTTCTATTCTCACAAAGATTATGCAATAAATTGTGCTTTGGGTGCAGTTTGTCAAATGTTTGATATGTTTAAGTGTAGCTTTTCTCTTGGTTTTCAGACAGCTTACGATTACTTTACCTGTAACAGAAACTCAGACCCACTTGCTTTATTTTTTGGAGAAAGTCTGCTCATATTCATATCACAGGGTATCCGTAGATCCTTAAAAAGTGTTAAATTTGATTTTCCTAAATTAGTGACTTGATTATCATTAAAATTCACCACTCTTAAATCTAACACTAAAAGGTCTTAAAGATTCCACAGACACCAATAAATAATATTGTTATTTTTGCTTTGGAAAACTTTTACAAATTTGCAATTCATAACAGATCAGAAAGAGTAGAACCACCAACGATCACTCATGGGTGGAGGGGTTCAGGTATGAACTTAAGCAGCTTTGAACGTTATAGAGAAATGGAACGTTGGCTGGATTGATATTGTAACTACGGGGCCTGTTGTTCTGTTGTTTTTGTGAATGTAAGGTCTTAAATTTGATTAAAGATGCCTTGCAAAAATGTCTTTAAAGTAATATGTGTAGCTTCCTCAGACCTGCAGACCCTGATATTTGCATTTTCTTTGACTTAGTGGAGGACTTCAAGGAAGACAAATGGAGGATTTGAGGCTCTTCCAACTTATAACCTAACTTTTTCAATTAAAAAAAAAAAGATTAAAGAATGTAATTTTCCTTCTTGGACAAGCATTATCAATTTAGAAAAGCTGGAGATAATAGAATAAACACTGTCTAAACAAATCAGCTACAACCATCAGCTCTCAGTTTAGTCAGCTCTGATATTTCAATGTCAGCCACTATCAGGGTTTTTGAATGACATCATTTATTTGCAAAAAAGAGATTGTTTCACACTGACTGATGTTTATATTTTGTCCTACACATTATTAATTCATTTGGTTGAATTTGTGCTCAAACTGCTCAAAGATGTGATGGAGACCTCAAAATTTCTCTATAGTTTATTAGACATATTTTGTTAGACAGGAGACAGTTTAAAGTTTTCTTTCAAAACTGAATTTATACATAAATGAGGTGAAGGCAGTTGGTGTTCAAAAGTAGTTGAGAAAAGCACATGCATATTTTTACATTTTAAAATGACAGACAGTGAATGTCAAGACCATTTTTAGCTTACCGGCTGACAGGCCGTAAGCTATTGTCGTCATGCAGCGTCTGTCAGCATCTGTTGTCGTCGTCTGTCGTCGTCATCTGTCGTCCATTACAAAAATTTCAATCGTCGTCTTCTCCGAAACTACAATTACGATTGACTTCAAACTTGGTATACAGCTTCTTTATGATGATGTCAACAAAAGTCAGTGAAATTCTTTGGATCCGGATCTGATTCTGGATTTGGTGCGACTTTGAAAAATTTCCCCATTATAAGAGATAGGAAGTGGATCGATGCAATAACTCAGTAAATATAAATAACATCAAGTTGAAATTTCTACAGTACAGCCCTGGTGGGGAGATGACCAAAACATAATGGCCACATGCTGATCAGGATCTTCTGGATCCGGGAAACTTACGGAAAATTTAACATGGGCTCTTATGGGGAAAAAATTTCAATCGTCTTTTTCTCCCAAACTACAGTTCTGATTGACTTCAAACTTGGTATACAGCTTCTTTATGATGATGTCAACACAAAGTATTGCAATTATTTCCATCCAGATCTGATTCTGGATTTGGTGCGACTTTGAAAAATTTTCCCATTATAACAGATGGGAAGTGGATTGATCCAATAAATAAGTATCAATGATATCAAGTTGGAATTAGAATTTTTTACAGATCTGATTGGAATATGACCAAAACATGGGCTATTTCTGTAATGTAATAAATGCATATAACTGGGTGATAATAAATGGCATCTGGATACATTTCCCAAAGCTTTTAATTTGGCCGGTAAGCTACAGGGTCATTGGTCCTATTTTTATTTGTTTATTGAAATTAGGTCTCTGGTTATTGTTTATTTTTATTTTCCCACTAAAGGTACTATGTGTTTTTTTTGTTTGTATTTCTTAGTGTCCTACAAGACACCAAAATCAAAATTCAGAAAATGAAGGTGTACCAGGAGAGGCTAATGGAGTGTCTGGGAGACATCCTGGAGAAGCATGTTCCTCTTCCTCAGAGTGAAACCAACAAGAAAAAGAAGGTGCTTTAACCTGCTTTGGGTTGATGAAAGCTCTTAACTTTACAGTCCATTTTATTGTTGCAACTTTTACAAATATTCACGACCATACATTATTTTATTATTACTTACAGTTTGTTGTAATTTACAGAATAATCCACAAGAGATGAATGAAGATCTGATTTCACTAAATGAAATTCTCGAGGTAGGATTTTCATTAACAACATAAGCATGACCAATACCCATGCTGCACTTTTCTGTAATACATGGTACTATTTTTATCTATATATTGTTAAATAAACATGTAATACAGCAGAATTATTTAATCTGTCCCTCCATAAACACTTCATTGTCATTGCTGCATGTGTGCCTCAAGTCTTATTATGTCCCTTTCCCCCATAGCTGCTCATGAACAAGGTTCTGAACACACCCCATGACCCTTATGTTACCATAGACTCAACGTTCTGGCCTCCATACATAGAGATGCTGCTCCGCTACGGTATTGCCATAAGGCACCAGGAGAATAACTTCAAGATCCGCCTGGAACCCTTTTATTAAGGCAGCAGTGCACTAGACCTCCCAAGTACCACTTACTACCATTGTATAATCCTAGTGTGTTTATATAGAACTGTAAATTATGTAAGTTATAATATATTTGTAGAAGTGAACTGAGACCTGAGCTGAGAATGTGTTTTACTGTACATACTGTACCTGCTATAGAGGCATGTAATATTTACAGTATAATAATCTGACAGTACCAATGGAACAGATACACTTCTTTTGAATGTTTGTGAACTAGCATTTGTCCATATTGTATTTTCAATTTCTCATATTAGCATGTTCTTTGATCCTGTTGATGTTTAGTTTAATTGAAGAGGTCTTTATAAAATGGACTTGAGTTATTCTGATCATTTATTCATTCATTTTCTGAAACGCTTTACCTTGAAGATGGTCACGTGGTTGCCGGTCCTTATCCCAGCTACCAACAGGTGAAGGTGGGGTACGCCCTGTACATGTCACCAGTTCATCACAGGACTGACATGTAGAGACAAACAACCATTCAGTTTGACATTCAGGGGCAGGTTAGACTGACTGATTAACCTGTTAAGGTGCATGTCTTTTAGAGCATTCTGCACTGTGTGTGAGTGTTTCTATTTTAATGATGTGCTGTATATATGTAGATGTTGAATGTTTCTGGAACTTTACATGTTCATTTTGAATAAACTTGTGAATTTTACATTTTATCTGTAAAGTATTCTTGAAACCATTCTTGCCAGAGGAGCATTCAGAATTTTTATTAGAATATTCATTTTCACTGTTCAAGTACAGGGGTTTTCTATGTGATGCCCAATTAAAATTACATATATAGATTCATGAATTTCCACTGCAGAACTTTTTCAATGAAAATGCTATTCTTTCCTCTATTCGTCAACTGCAGATCTTTTCAATGAAACTGCGAAACTCAAAGCTGATAACTTTGTGCGTCAGCTGACGTCAGACGCGTCGTCCAATCCGGTGCGTTCGCCGCGTCAGCTCTAGGAATCCTGTAGGTGGAGAAGGGATTCCGGTTCCGGGTGTTTTCATATCTAACTCGGAGGCGTCCATTCCTCTGATTATGGTCTTATATCAGATACTATTACCGATTACCGACTGATTAAAGTAGATATCTTTGAATTAAGGAAGCCCATCTTAAACCGCAGATATGACCACCCGTTCGGAGCGAGAGAAGGCCCAGAAACTGAACGAGCAGCACCAGGCCATCCTGTCCAAAATGCTGAGAGAGGAAGACAACAAGTACTGCGCCGACTGCGAAGCGAAAGGTGCGACATTTACACCGGCGAATCTTTCACAGTTTAGTGTCGGAGTTCGCAGATCCACAGTTAACATTAAAAAGTGTATAGCAACTGTGTCGGGATGCTAAGCTAAGCTAACTGTGTTGTGTTTTAACCCAACTGGCCCGGTTAGTCAGCTGACATCTCTTCCCCTCAAGCTAAGCTGAACTAACGCTAAGTGGCTAACTAGCAAGCTAACTTCTGTAAATCTACCTAAGCTAATCTGCCAGAATGCCTCTCCCTCCCTGCCGTCTGAAGCTTAGCTCTCATGTTTGACAAGCGTTTTACAAACTTTTTTTTTTTTTTTTTTTTTTTTTTTTTTTTTTAGATAACTCCATTCTTCTGTGTATGTTTGGTTATGGGTAAAGGATTTAGATTTGCTTCTTGGCACTTAAACTTATCACAAGATCATACATGTTCATGTGTTTCCCTGTATCTTTCCATGATCAATTCCTCAAATCCAAATCTGTTTATATTAGGTCCAAGATGGGCATCCTGGAATCTGGGAGTATTTATCTGTATCCGGTGTGCTGGCATCCACAGGAACCTGGGTGTACATATATCCAGAGTTAAATCGGTCAACCTGGACCAATGGACCTCAGAACAAATCCAGGTACCCCAGTGGCATTACAAGAAAAACATTCAAACTCACTTTTAAAATATGTTATAGTCATGTCAAAATGGTTATAAAGCAACATAAACATTCACATATATAAAAAGGGGTCAGAATAATACAGCCATAGACTCATAATCCTAACTTTATTTACTTGAAGTGAAATACTTAAAGCCTGGCTCACACACACAACATCTGTATTCAATATTCCCTCTACTGTGACCTTGAATCGGCCTGGTAAATAAACACAGACACCATTTAAGTTCAAGATCAAATAATGGTTTGTCTTTTTTGTTACTGAAGCAGTGAATCAGTCCAGAATCCAAAGATATTTAATATAGTTTAATTCAGAGTGGACAGTCGTCTCATTTGAGAAGCTGTAACCAGAGAACGTTTGACAAAACACAAGTCTTTGTTCTCAAGACTTACAATATTTTGCATCTCATGAATGATTGAGTATTTTCTGATATTAAGCCTTGTGATGAGCACAATGAAATCCATGTCGAAATCCGTGAAATGATGGTTACATTATATAACAGGAGCTTCAGGCTAGTCACACGCTAGTCACTTTCTCTTGTTTCAGAGTATACAGGAGATGGGCAACACCAAGGCAAGGCAGCTTTATGAGGCCAACCTTCCAGAAAACTTCAGAAGACCTCAAACAGACCAGTATCCTTTACAATAACAACACACATGTACATGTACATAAGCAAAAGTCCCATGATATACAGTAGTTCATTATTGTTGGCCTGTTTGTTGCATCTTTTTTCCTTTAACTCTGTTGTCAGAGCAGTGGAATTCTTCATCAGGGATAAATATGAGAAGAAGAAATACAGCAAGAATGTGACCAATGGACGCAGTGTATGTACTGACTTTAATGAACAGTTAATATTATGTACATTATAAATGATGATGTAAGTGTCCCTCATTACATGGCTCATTCTATGGTTTGTATACTTTTCAGCCAAAAGATAATAAGAAAGAGAAGGAGCCAGACAGAGGGAACAAGGTATTATCTCATACTACAGTATCACCTATATATTACTACAGGTACATATAGCATTAGAAAACACTGTGAAAATTTCATTTCTATGTTCTTATAGAGTGAAGAGTCCAGGCCTGTTCAGATCAGCCCGATCAAAAATTCAGAGCCATCTGTGAATCTACTAGGCCTTGGTAAGTGTATTTTGTTCATCTTACAGGGCATGGAAAAATGATACTTGCCATTACTATGCTTCTCATTTGTTGTTTGACTCAGCCTGTCATTTGGAGACTTGACTTTTTGTCACGACATAGAACTGCCAATTATTAATCAATGATATCTCAGTTTATTGTTGATGAATTATTGATGCTGTTCAATGTTTATTGTCTGTTTGTGAGGATCTGAAAATGACTTAAGTCAGTAGAATGCTGAGTCAACTATGCCATAACTGCTATTAGATATTACATTGAACTACAGTAGGCAACACATGCCAGTTTCCATCTACTTGTAGCTTGTTGTGGAATTCTCAAGCTGTGGCATGTTATGTATTAGACTGTGCCTTTTGTCCTCGTATAATGTTGTCCAGTGTAGAGGATGTAAACTTCTCCTGCTGATGGCTTTGTTAAAGTTTTGACCACTCAGTTTCTTTGTTGGACCAGTAAAGGAAGTGCTGAGTCTGCAGCTTTAGTTGCTGAGGGTCACTTCTCCTTTTTTAGTTACTCTCACTGCAGATTTGTTCTGTTTTGTTGCCTTTCGTTTAAAAATCAGTTCAATATTGCCAGGGAGTTGTAGTAAAATAGTTAACACTGACATGGTTACATAGACCTGCAACAGGTGGCCATACTAGTTGTAGATTTGTGTAAAACAGTTTGTGAGGTGTATCAGGAATATGGAAAACCATTAAAACTATTCACACTATGCCAATGTAGACTTTAAGGATGGTTCACCTATAACGTAGGTTTAGTAGTTGATTTCTGTAGATGTTCAACTTTGGATGAGATTATTGTGGTATTGGAAGAGTAGGTTAATTCTTACATCTGTGGCAGGAACACTCTGAGCAGCTCTTGCATGTTCATTTACTGGGGTTTCTTTATATTTTAATGTGTTTTAATGGAAACAAATGCTTCTGTTGATGTTTCTGGTGATCAAAGGCCTGTTTTTAAGGTCTAGAAATGTGTAAATTTGCATATACATCCATCAGTGACACTGTTCTAGTACTAATGAATGTAACAAGTTTAAAAGAAGCAGCGTTGATGTTATTTTATGTTTTGGTTTTGTTTTGTGTTTTTTTAAATTGTATGGTTTTTTTGCACCATTTTTATGTATGCAAATTTCTTGCACTTTATCCTGGTGATGCTTTTACCAGTGAATTTCTGTTGTTGGATTAATAAAGTTTCATCTTATCTTATTTATACTGTTATTGTTGTTTCATGACCAGAAAACTAACAGCATAAACATCATGTTCTAGCCCTGTTAATCTTGTCGTTTGGGCACTTGTAACAGTGGGAAGCTGTTGCATTGCATGAGTACAGTATAGTATACTTTTAGATTTAATATATTATAATAATACATATAATACATTTAATAGTTACACCTCTTCCCTCTGCAGTTTGTGTTGCATTAGGATTTCATTCAGGATTTCAGTGAGAAATGGATTATTCCTCACATAGAATTCTCTAAAAGAAACCCGAAGGTTTTTTTTTCCTTCCTGTTGAGGATTATTTGTCACCTGTAAAACCAGTTTTTTTACATGTATCTCACAGACGCACCGGCAGCCACATCAACTAACAATGGTAGTACGAGCACAAGCCAGAGTAATGACCTGGATATTTTCGGCCCCATGGTGTCCAACCCCCTCCCTGCATCCACATCAGCAGCTCCATTTTCTCAGGTAAAACCAAGCAACGAGTCTCCCATCCAGAGATGGTACTAATGTATCACATTGCCTTGCAGGAACAGGAAGTGATGGTTGAGCTGCAAAACTGAAAGTAATAGTATCATAAAGGCTATGATTAGACACTATGGCATTTTGTGTAGATAGTATATGCCATCACTAAGTGCACTATGCTTATTTTGTAAACTAAAGTCAGGCAGCGACAGCAGAAGCTCTGCAGCAGTAAACACTTGACCCCCATGCACTCAACACACAGCAGCAGCCATATGAGGCAGGTGTTCCAGACCTGTTTTAGACCTGTAAACTCTGAAAATGTCAAAATACACTAATGCCTATATTAATTAAAATAAGCCTTCTTTTTGGATGCCACTGCAGGGTCCTTCCTGTTTTTAAAACCATCTTCAGTCTTCTCATGTTGACACTGAAGCAGAGTTAACTTTTTGGGATTCATCTTCATCGTGACATTTGTATAAAACACCCTCTGTTCTAAATAAGTCTGCCAAACATGCTTCATTTTGTAGTGGATGAAACTGAAGCTGTTCCACTGCTGCTTTAGAACCACTAGACTCCCAGGGGCATGGAGTCTTTTTCAATTTATTTGTCAGTATAAATCCAAAATCACATACTATCACATACTAAAGCATCAGAGTCATACAACAACACAGGCTGCAGATTGGCTCAGGTAGGTTTAGGAGATTTCAGGACTTCAGGTCCCAGTGAGAAGGGCCTGTAAGATGGCAGGTAAAAGCTGCAAAAATAGCATAAATATAATATATACATAGCAGATTTATTTTTTTGTCTGACTACCAGCACCAGTGACTATATAGCGACAAGACATTGCTTTGTTTTCCTTCAGCAATACATTTTCTAAACCTGGGAATCCTTAATGTTCTTGCAGGTGAGCTCCAGTAATGTGGCTAGTACTCCAACACAACTTCCAGCAGCAGCAGGAGCAGCTGGATCCAGCTCAGGGTCTGCGCAGGGAGAACTTGACCTGTTCAGTGACAGCAGTAGCACCACTAAAACAGATGACGCAGCCAAAAAGCCCCTGTCCAAGGACTCCATCCTGTCCCTATATGGCACTAATAGCATGTCCCAACAGGCCCCTGCTGGTGAGGACCCAGATTACTATGAATCTGTATCCATGAAACAGTATTTGTCTCACAGTTCTCTTTTTTTAAAGGTTCAAACATAATTTCTGCCACACTAACAAAATGTTTATTATGATAAAATAGTGATGGATTATGGGAGTTGTGGTTTTCACTATTGCAAATGAAAATTCAACTGTTTTAGAATTTTTTTAATGCATACAATTACATTTCACTCTGTACCATAAAAGTATTGGCATGCAGTACACAGTGGAATGGTTAAAGCACACAGCGTGATTATAATGAGTCAGTAAATTGCATATTTGGCTGTCCACCCATGTACTAATTTTCTTACTAGTGTTTCACTTCAGTCAGTTTTTTTTTTCTCACCAACATAAAAGCTGAGATCTTGTTGAGTCAGATGCATCTCCAGAACAGTCTAGTGACTCATCAGGGCAAGTAGATGCTTGTGTGGATTTCCCAACCCATGTCTTCAGGAGCTTTTCAAACTGATCTGCCTGTTAAACCAACAGGGTCGTATCACTATATAACTCTTCCCACAAAAAATTAAATTATTTAAAGCCAGGCAACATGACTGAAAATATGAATGCTTGTTTTTTTTTCACCTAGTGTTGTGGATGATTCATAATATGATTCAAGAATAGTTTTCTTCACTACAATGCTAAGTGTACAGTGTCACCCAAAGGCAACACAATGGTCTGTTTTAACATCAGACCTTCCCAACTCGTTTTTGCATCCCTTTGTTTTTCATTATCACCACCAGTGGTTGTTGCTGCCATTACTCAAACCTGTTGTTGTCGAGGCTCTTATGTGCAGGTCTCTCCAAGTAAACAGCAAACATCATACTGTATGACGTACTGCCATAACTACAGGGAAGTCATGTTTGAGCAACAGCAGAATAAGCGCTATTATTTAAAAAAAAAAATAGAATTATTAATCAAATTGATTAAATATATATTGCCTAGCCCTCAGTTTATAGAACTGACTATTGTATTATCCTTTAAGCATTAGTGCTGTTGTTGTATGACATGAATTACTTGAGGGATAATTGAAGTATGAGATCAGCTGATTGGCTAGTTGGTGTCATATTTATATGATTCTGTTCTGTAATGTAACTATTGTTATACCTCCGTCACCCACATCCATCCCTCTGGTCGTCCTTCCGTCCGTCCGAGATTTTTGTCTATCCCATTTCTCAGACACTATTCACCTGATTCTTTTCAAATTTCACACACATGTTCTTTACCACTAGGAGAAGTGCACTTCACAGTTTGACGCTGGAATTAAAATTTTGGGAATTTTTTTTTCATATTTTTAAAACATTTTTGAAAAGATTGAAAGTTAAGACTCAAAATGAATCCCTGGGTAGGCAGGGTACCAGTGAGCAGGAGGGGCAAAGTGTTGTGTGACTGGGCAGGGCTCTGCTTACTTTTTCACGTGTTGTTTCTGCTTCACTTGTCCTTCAGCTGGCATGTTCATGGGCCCCTCCCAGATGCAGTTTCCTGTCCAGGCCACTGCTGGGTATCAGGCCTTCCCTGGCATGGGCCCAGCCATGCCGCCCACCACCGTCATGGGTGCCATGATGGCTCAGAGTGGGGCAGCCATGATGGGGCCCAATCCAGGCATGATGGTAGGGATGACCATGCCCAATGGCTTCATGGGTAATACGCCTGCCACTGGCGTTATGGGTATGGCACCGAGGATGATGGGACCGCAGGGTGGCATGTTGCCCGCTCAGGGCATGTATGCCATCCAGCCTGGACAGCAGGCTCAGTGGAATATGGGTCAGGTATGAAATCTATTTGTTTTAGTAGTTCAACAACACTAATATCAGTTTTAAACCAAAAATGAGAGCTTATGTCTGTTTTTTGAGGGTTTTTTTTTCATACTTGTTAACAAACTAAACAGACAGTTGGTCCTTTCACATTCTCAGTTGACAGGTTTGTCATGATGTGGTTTTTAATGTCTCATGGTGTACATCAGAATTCAGGAACAGCAGACATTTCCATGAATGTCAGGGTGGCTGCAGTTTTAGACCTTTTACTTGTCTTCTTTCTAAGCCACTGTCAACCAAATGTATTTTTAGTTCTACTTGAATGGAGACTGATACAATTACACCAGAAAAATCATACAAATTATCAGGCACGCCTAGGTGTTGGGTGTTCCTTCCTGTGATTGCTGCAGAGTGTTTTCACCTTGGAACAAATACAAATTGTACCTGAGTTTACACTTAGACACAGGAGGCGACGTGTGTTAGACCTCTTGTCAGGTGTAATGTGTTTCACTTATTTCCACACCTAGCTGTGACGGTGCATTGCACAAAAGTGCCCAGTTAAGTACTTTACTCCACATTGTTTTGACAGATCATGCAATAACCACCAGATGGCAGCACAAGCATCACATTTGATGGTTGTTAGAAGCTGATTGCGTGTCTTATATTCAAAAAACACACTAATACACACACACTTTAAGAATGTAACGTGTCTGCTTCAGTGCTGAGAGAACTGATTATGGTCATAAACACATTTAGCTTATGTGGGATAAACAGCTGCAGGAACACCTCAAAAACTAATGGGTGACATGACAGTAGCTCCATCCATGTCTTGTATATACAGTCTGTGGTCTCAACACACACTTAGGTTTAGACATGGATGAATGCAGGCTGAAGTGAATGAAGTTTACTCCTGTTTTAACACACATTTTTCATACATCCTCAGATGAACCAGCAGATGTCAGGGTTGACTCTGAATGGTGCCGGTGGTCAGATGGCCTTCAGTCAGCCTCCATCAGCGATGGGTGGTTGGGCCACCGCTGGATCTGGCCAGACGCTGAGCACACAGCTATGGAAGTGAGCCTTTAAGGCGGTCGATGGGCGGGCAGAGTAAGAGTCGAGGTTGCAGAAGGTTCAAACAAATCATAGTTTCTTCTCTTCACCTCACTATGAACTGATGCCCATCCCCATCATGGACCAGCCTTCAGAACATGAAAATTGTATCTCTTTTTTTTTTTTTTTTTTCCTTCTCCCTTTCTCTGTCTCTCTTTCTCTCTATTGTGTGAGTGAATTGGGAGTCATACAGGATTACAGCCTGGCAGTTTCTGCCTGTCGTATGGTTTTGATCATAACTTTTATTTTCCTTTTTTGGAAAAATTACAAGGAAATAACAGTCCCAACAAAAATGATATCGACATATCAGAAAGCTGCAGGACCAGTTACACAAGCTTTTATTGTATCACTGTATCATTATAAGATTATAGAACATTTAAATGAATAGTATTTAAAGGGAGGAGATAAGACTCAGGTCTGTCAGTACTGCTCCCGAATGTACAGCGCTGTATAACCTTCTTTTAAAGTACTTGTGGTTCCCCTATAAAAAATAAAGTCATAATAAATCGTTTGTCTTCATGTGTCTGATTTGTACAAGGTTCTGTCCTAAATTTGATGTTTCAGAATTTGGGATATGACACTGTTCAAGCTTCTTGAAAGAACTTTGGTCAATGACTCCGAACCAAGATGTCAACTACTTGGTCAACATCTTGTGATATGTCATTAGCTTTGTAAACCACAGTATACTGAACAAACAATAATGGTGAGTATTATTACCTCCTCCAGGAGGTATTGTGATCAGACTGCTTTGTGTGTTTGCGTGTTTGTTTGTTAGCAAGATAACTCAAAAAGTTATGGACGGATTTTCAGGAAATCTTCAGGAGATGTTGATACTGGTACAAGGAAGAAATGATTAAAGTTTGGTGGTGATCGGGGGGCTGGGGGGAGATCTGTCTTGGCGGAGGTCTGCGCTCTCCGAGTGCTTTTCTTGTTTTATTTGCAATCATAAAATATTACTTTGTTTTACAGCAATTTAGACAAAGTGTAAGTATATCAGCATGGAAAAAAACTAATGTATGGCCTCTGCAGGTGACATAGGAATGTCTTTTACGTTACGTAACACACCTGAGGCAGCTGACCCACCTTTAAAATCCAGATCACATTAGATGTTGGTTATGGAACAACACAATTGGGAAATCAACTGCACAATCCATATTAAATCTGAGAATTTAAAAGAAAGCACAAAAGCTGTGGTTAAAACAAAATGTCTAATAATATAATTTACACTTAAGTACTGGCAACTTTTTCATCTGCAAATGTGGCTTTTTTTCTAGAACTCACTTGAATTCAATGAAGACTTTATTTTTTTCAGCCAGTAATGTTACTTAAACATGGAGACTGAACTGCAAAATACTAATGAATATAATGCTGTGTAACAGTTTATGTGTGGATGTCACTCACTGTCACATTGTTGCATATATTTACAATTTGGGCAGCATCTCTAAGTATTTATTGACTTTGAGAGGACATTATCTTCAGTTTGAAATGTTGAATTTGAATCTGTAAAAACTGATGAACCTTATTTCATTGAATGTTGACACTATAGGAATAACTGTGTCTAAACTTCACTTGCTGATCTCATGTTCTTTTTTCTTGGTTGCTGTGGTTCATGTTCCTGCCCTTTTCTGTTGACAGTTTGTGTTCACAGACCCTGCACTTGGATACAATCTGTATCTGCGTTTTATCTCTGCCAATTCATAATCTGTTTCTGGACAGAAAATATGTAATCTGCTTTGGTTTTTGGATTGTTTTTCAAGTGTCTCTAATGGGTTTATTTCCAGTGTGTTATAATTTGGTTTACTCTGATTGGTGTTTGGAAGGCGGTATTTGGTCATAATGGGTCAGAATCACATTTGGTCCTAAAAACGACTGATATTTTACTTCTGTATAAATATAAATTGGAATAAACTTCTTTTTTTCTTTTTACTTTTTAAAACACAAGCTCTCTTTGAAACAGAACATCTCACCTCTAGTCTACTTGACGTCACTTCATCTGCAGTTTGAAATCATATCACACTAACATACTCAGCAGCAGGAATTGCCTTATTTTCATGGGAAGGCAAATTTAAAAAATATTTTTCAGGGTTCCCACAGTCATGACCAACACAGATCATGAAACTTTAACATCTCTTTTTCTAGGCCTGGATTTTGTTGTTGATTGAAGGAGACGCCTCCAACTGGATTGCACTACCCCTTCTTCCCACTGGATGGCAGCACTGACATGTGTAGAAAACTCCAGTAGGGCAGAAATGTTTAACCAACTTGGTCATTTAGAGTTTAATTTTACAATATGCAGAACTTTCTTTGTCTTGAGGGTTTTTTCAGACTGTACAACTAGTTTCTGGTTTCCACCCTTTGCATACTCTGTTATGGTCAAGTACATATCCACCCAGCCCATGGGAATCTTTAAAAGTGAATGTGAAAAATTGGTTTTAGTCATCATAGAAGTATGCCACAAGATCACTCCTGTTCTGTGCATGAAGTCACTCATTCATTGTAACAGCCATGAGTCTACAATGAAACAAAAAAAATTCGGCAGAGCCATGGTGTGTGTAGAGCTCTGCAGGGGGACATGTGCCTTCATAAACAAAAACAGACTAAAAGAAGTCAGTAGCTTGTCAGGTTTTTAAGAGTTCCCCTTAAAAATGTGAAAATCAGCCACGTTTAGATTTTTATAATACATGGTACACTACTGGTAAATGTTAAATTACACCCACATCATGTAATGTGGAAAGAAGGGCTTGTGATCCAGTGTGTGTACTTACAGTACTTGCTACTGATGAAATACTAAATCATTAAGTACAAATTCATATTTGTTTAATGTAGCAGCCTTTAAACCACCATCAGCCATCTTCAAACTGGCACCTTAACAGAGTCTCTGTTGTTAAAATGTCAGGGAATGGAGAGTCCAGACATATGATGTAAGTGTTTGTTATGGCAGGCGTCACATATTGAACTGCTTTGTGGTTTTGGTTTTGCAAAGTGCAACATCCACGGTTTCTATAGGCTTGGGGGGCGGGGTGGGGGGAGGGGGTGACCTGAAGACTCTATATCTAATTATGAAGTTATAAATGGGAGCACCTCTGAATTAATCACAGTCTCACTTATAGTCAAAGAAACCAGCACTTGATGGCAGTGTTGCATTATCTGCTGAAGCAGTGGGAGGTCACTGCTGATATTCTATACATTGTTCAGTGCCAATATGCACTCACTCATTTAAATATCTGTTTTATTTGTTTTGATTCCTAATAATGGTGCTAAACGGCTACTTGCAGTTCATCAAGTTTATTAGTACTTTCAGTATTTTTATAGCCGATGCAGTGAATGGACTTTTGTTGAAGTTTATTGTGAGTCTTTATGACTCTCAGAATTTGGAAAATCAGAGTCATGGTGTGTGTTTACAGTCGGTAGCAGTTTTGTTGGGAAAATGTGCCTCATTCTGCCTCACAGAGGTTTTGATCAGAAGTTCTTTCACTGCTATAGGTCAGTATTCAGAGTTTTGTTTGTCTTTAGAGGTTTTAACAGGGATTTTAACAGAATGTAGTGCTCAACATGCTTTTGGTTTTCCACCCAGTGTATTCTCAGTACAAATCCACCCAGCCCTTGAGAATCTGCAAAACCGAACATGAAAAAGTGGTTTCCCAGTCACCACAAAAAAATGTCACCAGATTAGCCTTATTCTTTTGTATGGACCCACTCCTCTGTTAAAGTAGAGTTTAATAGAACCCTGCTAATCTGATTTAAAGCACTATAAGCCCCACACATGCCGCTGTCTTCTTGTCCTCCAGTCTCTGAATTGTCCAAAGGGTGCGGCCCCTCTAACCAGCCCTACCTGTTGAGTTCCCACCTTTCAGACATCCTGCACTGCCCCGTCATAGCTTCCAAGTTACGGTTACACAATAAACACACAATACCCTGTGTGGGTGACAAAAACACTGACAGTTACTGCTCGTACTTGCACGGGGAGGCTGCACTCACCGTGCAAACGGATGACAAACTTCACATCTATCTCACGCTTGGCAGGGCCTGAAAGCCCCTGAGGTGGATTTGGTCTGGTTCCATTTTCAACTCTTCAACTGTTCCTACCCCTCACTGCAGCTCCGGCACAGGCTGAAATTTTCACAGTGTGGTCTGATGCCATGCAGTGTCTGAGACCTTTAGCGTGGAGGTTCAGCATTCCACTCAGCTTGTGTGTCAAACCTAACACTGCTCCAGAATAGAGCAAAGAATGTCCCTTCTCTTCTCGGCCTCTTAATGGACTTTTTGACCCTGAGACATCAACATTCCTGCTGTTTAACTGTTGCAGACATGACTAATCTTTAACTAAACATTTCAGGGACATGAAAGATTAATCTGATTCAGTAACATTCCACAATGAAAAGCAATATTATCACCTCATTTAAGTAACTTTCTCAGACACTTCTGCATCATTTAATTCAGTAAATAATTTCCTTTCATTGCTGTAATAATTAAACCTCTCCTAAAGGCAAGTACACTTTGATTCTTTTACCTGCTGGCTGAAAAGCTGCAGAAGATGGAATAATATGAGCCACATTCCCATAGACGTCAAAGTTGGACCAAAGCAAAACAGAATCAGCACTGCATGTAAAGTAACACCGGCGCTCACTTTGTTGTCATAAATATTTTGCATATTGTACTGAATTGAACTCTTACTTTTGATGGCATAAGAGGAAAAATATCTGAATTTGATCTCTCATGATCTCACCTCTTACCCTCAGGACAGAACTGAAAGGCTACCAGAGCCAGATGACACAGAAATTACTGTTGGCATGTTGGCAGGGCTATCAGTCATGTCTCTTTGTTGGACCACGTGCACACACTCTGCCTATTCATGTGACACATAATAACCTATCTACTGTTTAGTATCAGCTGCTTTCTTGTTTTGACTTGCATGAGATCCTGATCTATCATTATCCATGTTTCCTCGTCTGTCATGACTGTCTGTCTGTTTTTAATGGAGACGGTTTTTCTCATGTTAATGGGAGGCCACCTCTGGCAACAAATTTTCCAAACACTCCCACTTTCAATTATTATTTACAGCAATTATTATTATTATTATGAGGGTAATAATTCATAAACATGACTGCTACTTCATTAGGTGTTATCCACTATCAGGTAGGTGATAATGAGCTTCTGGAATCTGCTGTCTGCTCTTTCGTTGCACTGATCTGCATCACTTCTGCACAGACGCCTTCAGTTCTGTCTGAGTTGAACAAATTATTTAATATACAGGGTGTCCACAAAGTCTTTTTGCAATTCAAAAAATTATTACAAAAGCAATTGATGAGATATGTTAATCAGATTTGTTCTATGTAGTCAGTGGTTATCAAAGTTTTTAATGACATTGTGGGGTCATGTGCAATTGAATCATTGGTTAATTTTTCTGCAAATGTTTACCTAGACCTTCTGACTGAAAAATTACTGTTAATGATAGCACCACAAACCAGAGCTTCATTTATGTTGCAAAGCATTTCCCTTAACCTCCTAAGACCCAGCTATGGGCTTTCTGACCACATTTTTCCAGTTTCACAACTTTATACAAAAAGAAAAGAAAACTGTCCACCACAAAGGACATTCCATAAAATTTTTTAAAAAATGTATCTGAAAAAACTGTTGCATCATGATGTTTCCAATATAGGCACTTATTTAATAAAAACAAAAAAAGCTTGCACTTTGCTGACATTTCCTGAGTCTCAGGAGGTTAATGCATTTATTAATGAACATATTATGTCCTACTGAAAAAATTACAATGATTGTCATGTTTTTAGTTCAATTACAGAACAAGGTTCACATATTTCCACGAACAATAACAACAACAAAACATTCAATACTATTAGTCATCATGTCTGAAAAAACAAATCAGGCTCATTTATGCATATTTTGTCTGAGATTTTCTACACAGCAAAAATATAATTTACATATATCTACTGACACAGGGTAAACAATCAATAAACATCCACAAAATGTTAATTAAAGGCATTAAATATGACATTTTCTACCAAACAAATCTTCACTGACCACTTCACCGACTATCTACAAGTGCACCAGTGATACAGTTATGTCACCCTGTCCTCATTCTGCTTATCTCGCTGCATTTTTCTTAGTGTTGTGCACTTCTGTCTAATGGTATGGGTGTGTTTATTTGTATGTGGGTGTGGATCATACTCCGCTGACTGCTGGTACTCACAACCATGAATGTATCACACCTATCCTGGCATCTTTGCACTGGCTGTCTGTTCAGTACTGAATTAATTCAAAATACTACCGTTTGTCTATAATGGTGTCACCTAGTTTATATGTATGTAACTTTTTGCAGTTTTATGTCCCGTGCCACACTCTCAGGTCTCCCCCTGCTGATCATCTCAGGTACCTTAGTAGACGCGTTCAATCTTGATTTGGTTGTGTAGGTTTGATGTTACCTTGGTCTTAACTGTTTTTTTTATTTCTATATATGGCTGTTTTTATGTCTTATCACTCAGTGTAATATTGTATTTTGTTGTAATAGTACTAGTGTATGAGTGTATGTGTGAATGGGTGAATGTGAGGCTTTGTAAAGCACTTTGGACACCATAAAAGTGTGGAAAAGCGCTATATAAGTATCAGTCATTTACCATTTAGCATAATGGCTTTTATTTAATGGTTTTTACTCTTAGAGCCTTTCTTTTTAGTTTAGCTTTTAATTAAACTCTTACTTTTTAACGTAGCTTTACTCTGTTGCTTTTATTTTTTATTTCTATTTGCAACTGCAGGACGGGGGGGAGGGGGGTGGCCGTTTGGTTTAAAGCACTTTGTGCAACATGTAACATGTATGAAAAGTGCCGTACAAATGAAGTTTGATTGATTGATTGATTGATTGATTGATTATTTACAATAAAACATGATACTAGCCATGTTGGCTAAAGCTGCCTTTTTCACTATCACTGATACAGTTAATTTATTGGGATTGTCCATGATATAATAAAACTAAACTAAACTAATGTACTTTATTTATGGTTATAAATCTTGCTACTTTAGATCTGCTGCCCATGGTTCATTGCAACAAAGTACAATGTATTGCTACTAAATGAGAAATTACAATAAAATGCAAAACCATGTGACTATACTACTTACATGTATTATGCATGAATTACCCCAAACAAACTTCAATAATCCTCAGCTCAACAGTGGGCACTATAGGAAATGGAGAACAGATAGTGGACATGTAAACAGGCAAATTCATAAACATAAAGATCATTCTGATTAAGAATATAAAATGACAAATAAATCTATGTAAAGTGGACCCCACTTAGTTGCTTGAAGGTGAAATGCATAATATCAATAATCCTGTCTTGTCTATTTGTGCCTTAGAACATAACCACTGTGAAACAGTCAGAATGTCACAATTTGTTCTTCTATTTTCTTCTCCTCATTCAGTCTGTTAACTCGGCCATTGCCACACACTCTTTTGTTCATTGAGCACAGAGGGATGAGGTTATGGAGTTCATCGTAAACTTACATTGGTCTTACATTGGTTCTCTGTTCTTTGTTTCTGTGACTGGAAGGAAAAGGCTGCAGAGGTCAAAAGGGGCGGGGCTATTAAACCTTTGCATGTGACCTGCAGAGTTAGGTGTGGTTAACAAAGAAGGTTAAATGTGATTTAACTTCATTGAATATTATCTTTATTCAGATAACGATGGCCTCTAATTTAAATAAGTTACCTGACATAGATACTGTTCAGAAATTTGTTGAAACAATCCCTAAAAAAGTAAAGAATCTAGAAGGTTCATTGCTTCGGGGACTGTCATATTTTTTTTTATCATTATTATTATCTGTAAAACATTCAGTCATCTATTTGTGCAGCTTTACAGGTCAGTGGTCCTGTAGCTGCAGATTCAACACTCATTCTCAACATTTCCCCATGATCTTTTCTTTGTCTTTTCCTATCAGATTACAAGCCTTTAATCAACTGTCATTCTAACTTTGCGGAGGAGATGCTGATGTGCAGCAACATGGGTCCAAATATGGGTGAGTGAAGCTCCACTGTGGGGGCTGGTTTGTGCAATGCAATCCTCTTGCTCTTCTCCAAAACTAACATTACACCATCACTTGAGAATTATGAGCTTCATCCCAGGACTTCGCAGTAACTTTCAGCTGCTTTATCTGCTTAACTTTGCAAACACCCAAGTGCCTCTCCCTCTCTCCCTCTCTGTAACACAAACCTAATGATCAGAGTCATTTCCTTCCTTTACTTTCACTCACACACATGCATTAAGTCACCAGAGGGAGCACCGCCCTTCATCATACTTTATCACTGCGGCTCACCGGTCATTTGTTAACAGTCAGAGTTCATAAAAGGAGCCAAAGTGCAGTGCTGATATCACCTGTTTCCACAAAGACACCCTTTGTTCAGTTAGTCAGTGTTTGCATTCCCACTCAGTGTTTTTCTATACTGAACTATGTGTGTTACTAGGTGACAGGAGTAGACTTCATGTACAGTGCACAATGTTGAAAGCCTCCAGGGCAAGAATTAGTCATTAGCCATTTGGGTGTGTCATGTTTAAAAAACCTCTATGGCCAAACCTTGGGGTCATTGACTTCATTTAGCTAAATAACTTGTACATTTCATACAGCTTTCTCCTTTCTCTTTGTGTTTGACTGATAGTATTACACAGCTTTCTGAGTGCTCTTTGCTCCAAATCCTTGTGCTTTCCATACTTGGCTGTTAAACCATTGTTCACCCTTTCCTGACAACAGTGCTGTTACGTAACACCGATTTCCGTAACCTTATATCCCACCTCCCAGAATGTAGTGCAGTTGCCATGATGACTGCATAAACACAGCAGTGTGATGGAAAAAAAAAAAAGCAGGCTGTCAAATCCTCTTGAAAGAGCAGTAAAGCCACAAAACAACACACGTAGTGTTCACCAGCAGATTTATTTTTCAGACAGGTCACACACAAAACACACTGATAGTTGGACATTTCTTCTGATAATGAAACTGTTGCTTTAAAACCGTTGACAAAGGCTTTGCTCTGAACATTTCTTTGGCATTTTGAGTCTCACTCATCTCATGTAACAGCTTTTATTAGTGTGTGTGTCTGTGTGTGTGTGTGTGTCTGAGGACAGCCTGTCCTGCCAGTTGGACGTCTTAGCTGGAAGTACGCACCGTGGTGGTGGTAACTGTGGTCTTAGTTCCCCCTATAAAAAAAAAAGAAGGAAAAGTTATGATGGCTGTCATTACATTTGATACACATTTCTTTAGCAAAGTCTTGTTGAAATAAACATCACTTACCTGTAGCAATGGGCCTAACATTATGCAAAAAAGACAAGGAAAAGCAAAGTTTGTAAAGTGGTCATGAGCATTATTAATGATCTAAATATCAAAAATGCTGCTGGATTTACCTGGACTCCTCTGATTCCAGGAGGCTCCTGTAGGTTGCGATCTCCTGCTCCAGCCTGGTCTTGATGTCCAGCAGCATCTTGTAGTCCTGGCCCTGCTGCTCGATGCTGGCGCGTACGTTGGCTAGCTCTGCTTCAAGCATGTTGATTGTGTCTTGGTAACTTGCGAGCATGGTGCTGTAACGAGCCTCTGTTTCCGCCAACGTGTTTTCCAGTGCCCCTTTCTGTCAGAGAATGCAAGAAAAGGTAAATAATATACATGTATTGTAGCGCAAAACCTTTATTGTTCATACTTAAAAACAAGTTAATGGTAAATCTTTTATGGTAGATCCAACAATTCATAGCTACGGTCTTTATCCACCGGCCACACCCTGGATTATATGTGTCAGACATGTTCTCAAAAGTATGTATACTTGTAAGGTATTGAAAGTACTCTGTGTCTTTAAGGTTCAGATTTTGCAGCTCCTCCTCCACATTCAGGAGCAGTGTGCTGTTCCTGCAGGGAGTGTTGAATGATTAACTTCAGCTGGGCACAGATAATCTGAGGGAGTACGAGTTTCAGGCCAGTTCGGCATTCCTTCAGCTTTCTTCAAGCTCTTTTATGTCTTCCAGAATTTGAACAGATGTCTGTGAAATGTTTTCTTCCCTCAGAGCCCCTCCCTTCTCCCATCACTCTTATCTTTCCCTCCCTTCTTTCTCTCACCCTCCCTTCTGCTCTTTACCCTCCATCACTGTCTGTTTCTCCATTTCCCCTGACAAGAGGGAGAGCCGGGAATTTTGCTCATATAAGGCAAGATCAGTGAGATGAGGACAGATGGTCTGGTTTTAGGGTTTTCTCTTGTTTCTTACCATGCTGAGCTGAGACTGCAGTTCAATTTCCAGACCCTGCAACGTGCGCCTTAGGTCGCCAATCTCTGTCTTGGATGTCTGTACTGACTCTGTGGTGATGGCCACCTCCTTGCTCAGGACTGCCGACTGCAGAGAAATAAAGACAAAGTTAGATATTTTGGTCAATACACGTCTTATTTTCATAGAGATTATATTTAATTACAGGTCTAGACTCCTGAAGGAATTACTCAGCAAACCCACTTATTTGCACTGTGTGGGGTTGATTGTAGGAAAATCTTTCTACCTTGTCATTAAACCAAGCCTCCTGGTCACGACGATGTTTGTCTGTGATAGCTTCATACTGACTGCGGATCTCTTCCAGGACTTTGTTGAGGTCTTGCTGAGGTGCAGCGTCCACCTCCACATTGACTGTGCCGGTAAGCTGAGAACGCAGCGCTGCCAACTCCTGAACAACGAAGGATGGAGAAAGAAGTCAGCATCTTTTTTTAGACACAGCTCTACAGGTGTCATTCTGTCTTAGGTTGCTAAGTTAAAGGATGATCATGCACCTCTGCGTGATTCTTCTTGAGGTAAGCCAGTTCATCCTGCAGGCCTTCAATCTGCATCTCCAGGTCAGCCTTTGTCAGGGTGGTCTGGTCGAGCAGGCGGCGCAGGTTGGCAATGTCAGCCTCAACTGACTGGCGCATCATCAGCTCATGCTCAAATCTAATTTGTTTGGGGAGAAGTCGACAGAGACATCAGTCAAATCTGTCTGGGTTAATACTTACAAAATTAAAGACATGGGTGGTTACGCTTACTTGGTCTTGAAGTCATCAGCAGCCAGTTTGGAGTTGTCGATCTGGAGGAGGATGTTGGCATTGCCGATGGTGGCGGCAGCGATCTAAATCAGAGAAGCATCGTTGAAAGACATTCAGTAATGTGCTCTTTAACAAATTCATAGATACATGTACAGTATCACAGACTAGTGTTATTGCTGATACATTCATTCATTTTTTTCTGTGAATTTTTTCATTGCAAGAAGCATCACTACTCAACACCTGTCTGATTACACAACAATGAGTCACACTGAGTCACAGTTCCACTACTTATTCTTCCTGTATTTTCTCAGTCTCAACAATTCATTTATTATTATTATTAGACTGCACTTAGGTCAGTCTAATCTTAGGTCTAGCTTCAGCAACATATTGAACTGAGTCGTCTCTAGACTTGCTGAATTGTTTGCATTTCCAACCCCCCCCCTTCACTAATGATTAACAGCAGTACAAACATTGAACCTGTCTGGCATTTAAGCTGTTGAGGCTGATAAACACTATACCTTGTCCTTCAGGTCATTGATAATGGCCCAGTAGTTGCTGTAGTCCCTCTCTGCTGCAGGGCCCTTCTGCTCGTAGTACTCTCTGATCTGCTTCTCCAGCTTGGCATTGGCCGCCTCCAGAGAGCGGACCTTCTCCAGGTAGGAGGCCAGACGGTCATTCAGGTTCTGCATGGTGGCCTTCTCGTTCAGGGAGATGGTGCTCTGGTCCAGGGCGCTGGACAGGTCGAATCCACCCCCCATCCCCATGCCTCCTCCATACCCAGAGGAGACAGTGCGAACGGTACTGGAAGAAATGCGGGGGCCTCCCCTGACATATCCTGAAATACTGTGGGCCTTCGGTGCACTTGATGATGTGTAGCTACGGGTTGCTCTGGTGACAACCGCTGGACCACCAACCATGCTGTAGCTTTGGTACATCCTGACTGTCTGCAGGTCGAGAGAGAACACGAGGAGAGAGGACCGTTATGCAGCTGAAGCCTGAAACAGGACTGTGGAGTTTGATAGAGGGAGGCAGACCCCTGATATAGTGCTGGACCTGGGGCGGGCCTGGATGGAAGCAGGGAGGGAGGGAGGGAGGGAAGGAGGGAGGTTTCCTTTTGCAGTTCAGCAACGGGTTTGCCAGAACCTCTGTTTGTTTTCCTTTAAGGACCAGGGTTTCTGTTTCTTTCCACCCCTGTGAGGACACCATTATGGAATGTGTGTGCATCAGTTAGTGTGTGTGGGGGGGATAAATCTGTTTGCACAGTCACATTATGGGGGCTCTGCTCTGTTCAGGGGACAACATGCACAGACGTATAATGGAAATCATTATACTGTAGGATTATGAGGATAGGAGTTGGGCTTAGATATATTTTGTTTGTGGTTAGGGTAAGTCTCCAGGAAATGAATGTGTAAATGATAAAAGAAAAGTAGTCTGTGTCCTTATCTGCTCTTTGAATGCTTGTATAAATACCTGTTAGTCCAGTCATGATCATACCAGTGAAACCAGAAGAGGTGTAAAGTTATTGTTTTAGTGTCCCACCATAAATCAATATTCACACAACTGTTGAGCAAATACAGTAAGTGGAGCTAATCCAAATTAAATGTTTCATTTCTCAGTTGGATGTTTAATAATACATGCAGTATGGTTTAATGAATAACTTGTGCACAAAATCCTTTGTGTCATAAAATGATAAGATTTGTTACTCATTGCAACATTTCTCATTTTATTGGAGTCCAGTTTTATTTGACTGGCAGCGTGGTCAAACTTGATGAAAGGCCGGTTAAAAGGAGTCCTGGCAACCTTGAATCACAAACCAGCATTGTTCTGTTTTTTCAGTCAAAGCCATTTAAAGGAATCCGTCAGCCCCCATTGTTCACCATATCACATACAACAACACCCCCCCAAACCTATATCCTGTGTGTGAGTGTGTTTGCTGCTCATTTTGTTGGCTTTGGCCTATGCTATGGGTTATATGAAGGATGAGAAAAACGCCTCAGGGGGGTTATGTGTGGTTTCCTTGTTCATGCACTCACTATGGGCAGATGTGTGGGTGTGCACAAGTGTGTGTTTGCGTGTGTCTCCTCAAACTCTCTGTTGAGCCCTTGCCAGTTCCTATGCTGGATAACATCTGGTGTCGGCCGGAGGGGGTTGCATGGGGGTCAGTTCTTAGTCAGAGGGAGGAGTGAATCATGCCTCTTATGTGTTTTTTGTATGAACAGAGTTTGGTCATTCTATACTTTACCACATTACATAATCATCCAAAAAACAGCAGTTTCTGATGCAAACCTCAGACAAGTTTGGACATTTTTTATTAAAATATAAAAAAAAACTCAAATCTGTGACTTGGTAATTCATTCAAACCTTTATTGAACTGACAAAGGTAAACAATTTTCAGTTTTTTCAATCATAAATTTATTTAGATTTTGATGCCTGCAACACAGTAAAAAAGTCCACTGTGTTACACCTCCTTTCATTTTACAGCTCTTTTTAACTATTTAAGAACTGAGGACACCAGTTATTGCATTTTTAGAAGTTTGTTTTTTGTCCATTCTTGCTGTTCACAAGACTGGAGCAGCTTCATGACATCCATGCATTTTCAAAAGGACACAGATGTGGACTCCAGATAGGACTATTGGTCCTGATGCAGAATGAGGCCTGGGATCATCCTCCTGCAATAACCACATCCCCTTATAAGGGGAACAGATGTTGACTTGATGGCAGCATATGTCTGTATAATTCAGTCTATACCTTCCCATTGATGGTCTCTTCATACCTATACAGGTCAGCCATGTGGACACTGATGTAGCCCTAGACCATCACAGATGCTGCTTTTGCACCTCTCACTGAAAACAGTCTGGATGGTCTTTTTCACCTCTGACACATAGAACCAAATGTGTATTTTCCTTAAAAATAACATAATCACAACATACTCAACAGGCTCAGGTTCAAAGGACTCTTTCTGATTCTGATATAGTTCCTAATACTTGTGTACTACAGTGTCAGGTTCCAGTTTGAGACGCTGCAGCAGACCAGAGTCCTCCATATATCACAGTAGTGACATTTCCATAGACTCCCGTTGTCAACGAAATATGCACCTTCTTCCAAGTTCTGGAGGGGCCAATAGTTCCAAACATTGAGTCTAATGCCATCAGAACACATTCATGTCTTTTGCAGCTGATCTACCAACTCCAGCGGCAAGTTAATAAGATATCGTAATCTTTGAAATTATCGTGTGTATTTCCTGTATTAGTGAACATTCATGTTGTAAATTCAGTTTTCTTTGGTTAGGGTTAGGGTTTGTACAAATTTCTATCTTAAACACCTGTTATGTTCGATTGTCAGCTGTAGCCCTATAGTTAGCTAGCTGACTTGGCCAGCTGTTGAGATTTAACCACTATAACCACAAATTATGGAGTTGTTATGATAAGGTAATGTTACTATGAATGTTGTTATCAGTGGGTTTTATTTTAGTTGTTTTGCTGAACCTGGTGGTGTTGGCTTAAGTTTGTCAGCTGAGGTCATGTGCTAATTAGGAGGAGAGTTGCTGTAGAGCTGAGCTTTGACAAATAAAAGTTCATTAAAGTTATTGTTCATGAGTTTAAGGAGGAGAAACTTCTGTCACTTGGCGTTTGTAAGATCCAACTCATCCTAAAAGGATTCTGTTGAGTTTGAGTTTGCTAATGTTGAGTTTTTAATGAGTTTAGCATCCGTGCTTATGCTAACATGCTAAGTTAGCCGCTCTGCTCTCCGCTGGCTAATGTCATATTGTGTGTGTTATCAGAGCAGAGCTTGGCAGACACACAGTGTTCACAGCAAACCAATGTTTTCTGCTTGTACCACAGTCCTATAATAGTAAAACTTTAAAATGGTAAATTGTCCATCTCCTTATGAGTACAGTACAATTGAAGAATGAACGAACTTGTAAAGTTAGCACCACTCATGTACGTAGCCTACCCAAGCAAACACCAACCTGTCCCCCCAAAATTTAAGTTTTCAAAGAAATAAAGTCAGTCCTTTCAGTGCTCAAACCCAACGACTCAAAAGTATAAAACACAACAGCACATATGGTAGCGACACAACAGTTGTGTGTGGCTTATTTTCAGATTTTCCGTGCTCACTGCTGTTTCTCCCATTAAATAACATGGGAGCACTTAGTTTGTTTGGACCTATTCAGGCTTACACGAACCACGTGATCACTTGAGCGGCGACATCAAAGCATGTCATAACTCTCTTAATAGGGCTTTGCAGCAGACAATGTGAAGAGATAATGGTTTTCCAAAATCCTCATGAGACTGTATTCATGGTGGAGGCATGACAGTGTCTCATGTGATGCTGCCTGAGGGTTTGACAGTCATACACATTCAAAAGTGCATTCCTCCCTTGGCCTTTACACACTGAGATTTCCCCAAACTTCCTGAATCTTCTCACAACATTCTGTATCATAGATCATGGAAGACCAAAATTCCTTACAATTTTGCGTTGAGAAATCTTCAGTTCTTCCATGACATTAGTCGCTTTTCCATTGACCCTCAAGTTTGCATGAATATAACTTGCACGTAAAAATTTGCCTATTGGAAAAACAACAATTTTGCCAAAACTCTCATTTTCCAATGAAAAGTTTTTGCGCTGGCAAGAGGTGGTTTTTCAGGCATTGCGAAAATTGCTATATCATGCAAAATTGCAATGGAAAGACCTTTTTCCACAACTAGAGTCATATGAATAAAAAAATGGACGTTGACAGATGTTACAACAAGCGAAGAAGAAAAGTTTTAAAAGAAACATGGCACGGTATATGTGGACACACCAGGAAACCGAATCATTTTTGAGTTTAGTCCGGGATAGATTGGTAATATAAACAAATAATGTATAAATCAGTAAATCATTGTGATATTTATGTTCGTTGCCATGTTTATGGAATGACTTCTCATGTCATCTCATGATAATAAATAAACAAATCATCACATTTGTGATTTAATGGAAAAACCAACATTATGTACTTCTGTTTTTTCGACATTTAGTAAATATTGTTAAAATTTTGCACAGATGTCCAATGGAAAAACCACTACTGTGTCTCATGACAAGTGCAAATCCATGACCCATCCTTGTAAAAACTAAACCTTTGGGGATGCTTCTTTTGTGACTAAATGTGAATCCTTGCCTGGTCCAAATCAACCTGATAATTATGGGATATGACAGAACTCTGTTACATGTAAATTCTGTAAACTTTTCAGTTTGATTTTCTTCTCCATCCAAACTTTAACAGAATGTGCTAGAGCCATTAAAATCTAAACAGTTTTGTAATATAAACAATTTGTCGGTGACAACATTTAGACTCAGACTCAGCTTTATTGTCATTTGATCAATGGTACATGACAGAAGGAAATATAGTTACCCAGGTCTCAGTTTCGTAGCACTGAAGATAAAAGAATGAAATATAAAATAAAATATATAAAAGGTTAAAAGGGTAGAATAAAAACTACCATAATATATGCAAAAAAATGAAGAAATAATAAAATAACTTCTTAATAGGTATTGAGTATTGTTTTTTGTATGGCTGAATTAACAAATTATTTTTTGTTTTTATTGCATTTATACCTCAGCTTTTGTTGAAATAAAGTTGCATGTTATGTGCAGTGATGTTATGTGATGTTGTTCCATGACTCTATGAAAGTTTAATGAAGTTAAAAATGTTACAATTTTCAGGCCAAAATGTTTGACATGTGAGTCCAGGGTTGCCTCTGCCTCAAAAGGAGCTAAAAGCAAGTCAAGTCAAGTTTATTTGTATAGACCATAATCTTGGTCTGTATTCTCAACGGGCCTGTCAACACCCACGTTATAATAACAGTAAATGAAAAATGACTCCCATAAACTAAGACCCTTGTTGAGAACAAAAAAGGGAAAATAAACCCTCTCACTAAAGGCTTAGAGGAGAAAAGTACACAAAAGAGGGCAAAATTCAACATGTCAAATCTGATTCTTGTTTATCTCAGTGTTTATATCTAGGGTCAACTGTGTGTTGTCCTGAAAAAGAAGATTCAATCATCAGTCTGTTGTATAGATCAAAGAACAGGTTCAAAGTTTTATCATCTGTCTCCAACACTGGTCAGATGTCCAAACCTTACAGCACTTACTCCTTTACTTACTTCCTTTACTTTCTCCGGGGCGGCCATGGCTCAGCTGATAGAGCGGGTCGTCCAATAACTGAACGGTTCGCGGTTTGAATCCAGCTCTGTCCATGTACTGTGGTGTCCTTGGGCAAGACACTTCAGCCTCCTTGCCTCCAGTGCTGTTACTCACACTGGTGTATGAATGCATATGAATGTTCGGTGGTGGTCGGAGGGGCTGTAGGTGCAGATTGTCAGCCATGCTTCCGTCAGTCTGCCCCAGGGCAGCTGTGGATACAAATGTAGTTTACCACCACCAGAGGGAGAATGTGAGAGCGAATGAATAATGGATCCACTGTACGCACTTTGAGTATGCGTTCATAGAAAAGCGCAATATAAATCTAATCCATTATTATTATTACCCCTGTTCATTCAAAAATCCTTTTAAGTGCTTTTAATCAAACTGAAACTAAACTGCCTGGAAAAAAAGAGAGACATATATGGTATCAAGATGAGGCTAGATAACATTGTAAACGTATGTGAAGTATTGTAAACCAAAAATATACTTTTCTTTTTAAAAAATACAACTACAAAACTTATTTTGCTCCTACAAACCAATTTGTTGCTTTTACAAAACGCTTTATTTGTTTACAAAACTTGGTCTGCATTTACAAAATGTTTCTGCAATTGCAAAACATTCTGGCCTCTTTTGACGTGGGGGCGTGGTTAGATGAGAGGTGTGGTACTTATCTAAGGTGACATCAACACATGACTTTGGTACTTAACAATCGCTTTATTGTAGTGAATGAGGTGATGTCTGTCCTTCAACACTAATATTGGTTCCTGTCTGGACCAGGTCTGGACACGCCTCTCATCTAACCACACCCCCACGTCAAAAAGAGACCAGAATGTTTTGTAACCACAGAAACTGCAGAAAAGTTTTGAAACCACAGAAAAGTTTTGAAACTGCAGAAAAGTTTCGTAAATGCAGAAAGTGTTTTGTAAAAGCAAAAAATTGGCTTGTAAGAGCAAAATAAGTTTTGTAGGTGCATTTTTAAAAAGAAAAATATATTTTTGGTTTACAAAACTTCACTCGCGTTTACTATACTTCATGTATGACCTCATCTTGACATCATAGACATCGTTCACCTGAAGTATAAATGTCAGTTGTCATACAGCCAGACTGTTTCTTTTGATCTGTTCTTGTCAGTGGAACAAATACAGAGAAAAAAGAGGAAAGAATTGATAAATGGAACTTTAAAAGCATCTGTTATAGATGTATACAGTCTGTATAGTTTTTTATTCTTACTATTATTTAATTTTTATTTTAAATTGTTTGCTTTTGCACTATCTTGTTTTTTTTTTTTTTTTTTGCACTATCCTTATGCATGTACACTTTTTCTTGCGCTTTATTCTGTTGCCGCCTTGACCATTTAATTTCCTCATTGTAGAATCAATAAAGTCTAATCTAATCTAATATTAGGTTCAGATGAACAACAGAATGAGAAGTGGCAGCAATCGACTGTTCATATGAGCATCCAACAGTGTTTTTTTTTTTTTTTAATTAATTGACATGTCTTTGCACCACAGGAGAATGTCTGCTAATCTCGGCAAAAGTGCTGAGAAGGGAGTGAATAGCTCAAGGAGTTGGATTAACTTCTGTAGCTGACTGTATCCTTGTGTACAGTAGAACAGAGACAAATGACTGTTTGACATGTGTAATAAGTCAAAACACAGTGGTTGAGTTTATGTCTGCGTTGGTTGGAGACTGTAGATGGGTGTTTTTTCTAAAACTACCTGATGACTCATTCCACTGTGATGGAAAGATTAAATTAAACATGTTCTTTTACTTTGGACCTGTTTTTGTTTGGTCGACCATTTCATTTCATGCAACCATCTTTGATCATACTGTGATTATAGGTGATGATATGCCATGAAGTTGAATGCATCCAGTGTTGAGTCATAAGAGCTTCAGACCCAGCTGAAGCACGGAAAAGGACAAAGTCTGTGCACTGAATATTTACTCAGGACTTAAAAATTGTCAGTAACTTCAACACATTCTGATAAAGAAGCACATATTATCTCAGGTTAAATACCTGAATGTGGCTTTCCCTCTAAGTTGAGCATAAAGCATTTCCACCAATGTTATAAACTGCATGACTCAGAGATTATCCACTAACCTTTTTAGATTCCACTGAGATAAGATCCCTCACTGAACAAGCTCTGTATGGGTTTTCAGATTGAAAACAGTCTGCTAAATGTAGACGTTGCTGCATATTAAAGAAGAAGAAGAAGAAGAACTTACAATCTAACCTTGTAACATCCACCAGGTCACCAGTGTTCCACTTTAGAGTTAGAGCTGGAGTTAGGGTTAAGGTTATATTTCATCCATTTTTAAACTGATGTACTTTGGGCTGTTTCAGTCTCGTATTAAAATCAAAAGCTAGAAGATATAAGTCTGATACATGCATATTTTCCTTACATGTCTGTTTAAAGCTGGTCCTTCATAAATCAGTCTTAATAATTGTAACGACAAACATGCAGTGATTATTGACTCTTGCAAATGACCTCCAGTAGCAACACAAAAATAAGTAGTGTTTAGTTCTGAGTTTCCTTTTTCCAGCTGCAAAGAATAGGGGGATAGTTTCTATTCAATGAAAAACAAAACACAACAAAGAGAACAAAGTTTCAAGGAAGACAATGAATTAGACGAGACAGGAGGTAGGAGGTGGAAGTCCACTGCTCTGTTTCTTCACTTAAGCACCTTAGGTCCCTTGGGCAAGGTGCCATAGACTCAAAACATTATTAAAATAATCAACTATTTGTTTGCAACATAGCAACCACAAGTGAAACAATGTGCACGTGTCACGGTGTGAATCCCATCTATTGTCTTGACTTCTGGTTGATCAAGATTCCAACGCATGACTTCAGACAAATACAGCGTCCTTACTGTCATTCTGATCAAGCAGTGGGAATGACAGTTGGCTGAAGTTCCCATGTCTTTCAGAAACTGGTCACTTCCTTCATGACAAGTCGATGCACGGTGTCATGCCATGTCAAAGTGGCATATCAGCCCATCTTTGTTCATTGTTCTGTCAGTTTGTCAGAGCTGTTGGCACACTTGGAGTACCAGGAATCTTCATCGTCATCTCAAAATCAGCCTTAATCAGGACACTTAGAGGAAACCAGTCTGCTTTTGAATTTGAATTGAGTACTTCACAAGACAATAAACAGAAACAAACTGAATGTGTTTGTTTTCCCCCAAATCAGATTCAGGAAATAGACCAAAATAGCCCAATGATCCAATAGGAACAAAACAATACAATACAGTTAGGATACAGTAGGGTGCATTACCATTATATTTATAAGTACAGACAAAATCATTTACACAACATGGACGTACAATGTTTAGCTTCAAATGTAACGGGACTCTGCTGTGGATCTCCAGCAGAGTGGTGTAGCAGTGGGGGCTTGATTCCTGGGGTTTGCCGTCACCTCATGCTTCAAAGACCCAACATGGCAACAGCCAAAGCACAAAATCATGGCTCAATAAAAACAGCAGTCCAGAAACCAATGAAGGATATCACAGAATCTCTGTCCACTTCTTCTTTACATTCTACATGGACAGAGCCTCACATGTCATTTTCTTTAGAAGAAATACACAAGGAGCTTCATTATAGTTTAAAAGAGGCTTCCATTAAACTTTAGTAATGATTCAATGAGCAGATACCACTGCTGTTGAGGATGTGAACCACAGCTCCCCAGTTCAGATTTCAGCGTAAAGACATGTGCTGCATGTTGCCTTCATCTTTCTTAACATGCTTCTTGTCATCTCTGTCACAACTCCTACTCCATGTTAGGAAAAAGTGTGAAAGCAATAAGTTTAGCATAACGGGCTGTGTTTTTTGAAGGGGATTTAAAAAAAAAAAAAAACACCACATTGATTTCCATCTTTACCAGGACTCAGCCCCACTGCCCTGCCTAAAACATGTATGACTTTACCTCTGTCTCTGTAAATGAGTTCCAAAGTTATATGACTTTCAGAAAAAATAAAGTGCAAAACGTTAACCAGCCCTGAATGCAGGGTGTGCAGCTCTCTGCAAACCTGTTAACTATGAATCATATCTGAAAGCAGCATGTGAAGCAACATGGTCCTTCGAGTCTCCTCTCAACTTACCACGCCCGTTTGACAGACATTATCACATTCTGCTGAACTCTTCGTGTTGCACTGTGCAATAATAATACCTCAGCATGTAACATTTCTGACGGAGGTCTTGGACTGAAACTCTGACTGAGCCACCCCAGTGAAACATGCTGAGAGGTGGTAGTACAGTTATGTCTGCATGTTTGTGTACACACCCTATGTTCCTCTCATGTTCTGAGAACATAAATAGCTTTATCATGGACACAAAGACCTGGTCCCACAGCATGACTCCTTCAGTTTGAGGGTTAAGATAAGGGGAAGGGATAGGTTTAGGTATTTTGTGGTACTTGTAGAATAGGGGAAGCCTCCAGAAAATTAATGAAGGTTGGGTCCCTCAAAAACAGGTCAACCTACCATGCATTGTAAAAAGTGAGAACAAACTGACGGGAGTTCTAACAAATATTAAGTAGAATTGACAAGTTCATTTATTAATCACATTTTAAATTATTTCAGTAGAAAAAGTCTTAACTATTATATTGATCGGTGTTTAAAAATAAAAGGAAAGGGAAATGGATTTCATTTACTCATTTTAAGTAAAATTATTTGCTGATTCAATCAAATAAGTCACTCATTTCAGTCATTCTGCAGATTGTGGGTTGGGGTCCAGACTGCTGTTTGGTGATCAGGGTTAGGCCTTCAGGTGAGATGAAGGGGATAAAGTCGATGATTGTCCCCTCTGGGACTTAGGAACAAATCTGTGTGTAGTGTCAGCATTTCAATGCTGCTGTAAGACCAGTTAAACACACCTTTTGAGTGGTCTAATAAACCTTCTGCAGCCCATATAGACTGAGAGCTCATGTCCTTTCATTGTGTGCAGATCAAGCAAATAGAAGTATGTTGTGTCAATAGACCCGCCTTAGCTCATTCTAATAGCTCGGCTAAGTATTTTAGAATAGAATCAATATTGCTCCATCAGAAAGTTCTCCACACCCTGTGGAACCAGTGCCAGCACAAAGAGGGGTTTCTGCCAGATTAAAAAAGATAAATCAAGTACTGCTGATACACAGTGACAAACGGTGTGTCTAAAGGTCGCAGCACAGTGCCACATTTATAGGGTTTCTCTCAATATAAAAAATCTCTGAAGTAAATACTTTTAATACAAGTTGAACTGACTGTTAAAATAACCTATAAAGTGGAAAAAGAACAGTTATGTCATCCAAATGTAGCTGGACTCATTTATCTGAAGACATCAATGCTGCTGTGTTTCAAGACAATGTTTTAACCTTAAAATAGATCAGTAAATGATTCTTACATTTAAAAAAATAAATGAATAAAACAAAAATAATTTCCTTAGGCAAAGCAGCCTAACATTTCTAAGTGACATAAAAGTGACTAAAGCAGCTGATTCTCCTACTGCCACACCCGTCTTCATGTAAAATAGATTTCTAACCTTTTGAGATGAGAAACATAGCTGAAGTGCGCCATCTAGTGATTTGGAAAGAGTCACTGCAAAAAAACCCAACACAAAAGTGCTCACTGTGGAGACCTGGCTTATAGCCGTCAGCAATGAATCACTGTGCCACACCCATGGGAGCTGTAAAAAGTGTGGGTTAAAATGATAGGGTATCACTCTTTTTTTAAATTTGTTTTAATTTCCTCCTCCTCCTTAGGTAACTATCATTCAGGCTGCATCAGAGCAGACAATAGCATATAAAATATAAATGAATGAATACTGTAAAAAGTGTTTCCTTTGTGTAATGGATGAGTGCATGTTAGTTTTATTTTTTTATTTTTTTATCTATTATACGTGTTTTACCTGTATTATACTGAAACTGTTGTAGACTGTGTGTCTGGATTTACACAGTAAGAAAGGGGAAAATAAATAAATAAATAAATAATTAAATAAATAAAGCCATACAAGCCACATGCAGTTAGTTCTTGTTCTTGTTCTGTGTCCAGAGTTCAGGTTTGAGCCAAGTGGGTGTGGAGTCCTGACGGGAGGTGGTGATGCTTTGCCTGGTTTTGATTGGTTAGAGCATTCAAGCTTTCCCCTCTGTCTTTCTTTTTTTATTGCATACAGTGAATAAATCTTTATACAACACAGGTTTTTTGAATCACTGAAGAGTGAATTAAACCCACTTCCATCAAATGAAAAAGTTATTCTTTGCTGTTCTGAACTAAAACTACCTAGTGTATAATTGTAATCATGCTGGTACTGCATTCTTTGAAACTGTTAGATGACACGCCTTTTTTCAGGGTGGTGGTAATGTTATGTTTTTACTGTTTCAATGCTATCTCCATTTCACTGGGTTGACTTTAAAAGAAAACTGATAAGAACTTGAATGAGCCTGATATTTACATGCAAACTGGTGTATGTTTATAAAATAAAATCATACAATATCATTAAAATAAAATAAAATAATCATAAAAATCATGTAAAAATGTTTCTACAGTGGATTTAACTTTTTCATAATCTACCTCTATGAGGTCATGCAGTGAATATATACTGCTTAAAAGCACAATGAAAAATGATTAGCATAGTACATAGAGTCACTTTGACCAGGGATGGCAGTAAGTTGTTAATATAGAGGCATGAAGCCACAAATTCCAAGTGGCATTTACCAACATCACAATCACCAACACCTTATTAAGAACAAGCTGTCTTTAATGCTCTACCTAAACCAAATCCATATGTAGCTCTAAATGTGTACAAAAAACACTATCATATCACAAATACACAATAAAAATAAATGTAAGTTCCTATAACTACATCAGTAAGACATCATACAGTTCAGTAGATCAGTATTGTTTCAGTCTCTATCAGAGTTTTTAAGCAGGTGATTGGACACGCTTCAGCTTTCTGCTGCCACACCCGACCAGGAAGGGCTGAGTTGTATTTACACAGAGTTTTTCAGCATCAGTGAGTCAAATAGAAAGCACAAAATACTTAGAAAAGTACTTTATAGCCCTCTTTCCACTGTGGGAACTTTAACTTTACCCAGGATTTTGTTAAAAAAAAAAAAAAAAAAAAAATTTACCTCCACACCAAATGTTCCCTGAAAAAAGTTCTCAGAAGTGAGGTAGGACTTTTCAGATTCCTCAGAGTTCTTGAGGTGTGGGACTATGTGCTGAAGAACATTGATTGGTGCAACACATTTGCAGCGTTCCACACTCACATTCAGTCACAATGTTTAAACCAAGTGAACTCATTTATTCCATTTGTAAAAGCTTCAATTTGTTTGTGTTTTGATCATTTGGAAAATGGAGAAAAAGAAGAGAAGTGAACAGACGACAGTCTATTTGCTGAGTATTCGACTCGCTCCCACAAGTGCATTGGAACAGTCTGTCAAAAGAGCCTGGACCTTGTTGAAAGTATTTGCTGAATACACTCAAAAGAACTTCAGCAAGCCTTTGAGACTTATAATAGATTTTCTGGAACTTTGAGATGCAGTGGAAACATAAATCACACAGATTACCAGGAAGTCTTTTACCCAGGTAAATAAATTCCTGGTAATAAACATTCCTCAAATGTTGGAACAGGGTTGTTTTCTCTACACAGGTAGGATGGCCCGTCCCCCTCTGCCTCCCATTTCCCTACGGTGGCCCAGAGGTGCAACAGGCAAAAAAATTATCCACTAGACGAAAAAAATTATCTACTACAAGAAAAAAAAAAGAGAACAGCCTAAAAAAATTATCCACTAGATGAAAAAAATTATCTACTACAAGAAAAAAAAGAGAACAGCCTAAAAAAATTATCCACTAGATGAAAAAAATTATCTACTTCAAGAAAAAAAAAAGAGAACAGCCTAAAAAAATTACCCACTATAAGAAAAAAAAAGAGAACAGCCTAAAAAAATTATCCACCAGATGAAAAAAATTATCTACTACAAGAAAAAAAAGAGAACAGCCCCAAAAAAATTATCCACTGTAAGAAAAAAAAGAGAACAGCCTAAAATAAATTATCCACTAGATGAAAAAAAATCCCCTATAAGAAAAAAAGAGACCAGCCAAAAAAAATTATCCACTATAAGAAAAAAAAGAGAACAGCCTAAAAAATTATCCACTAGATGAAAAAAATTATCTACTACAAGAAAAAAAAGAGAACAGCCCAAAAAAAATTATCCACTGTAAGAAAAAAAAAAGAGAACAGCCTAAAATAAATTATCCACTAGATGAAAAAAAAAAATCCCCTATGAGAAAAAAAAGAGACCAGCCAAAAAAATTATCCACTAAAAGAAAAAAAAAGAGAACAGGCAAAAAAAAAAAAATTATCTACTAGCCCAAAAAATTATTCACTATAAGAAAAAAAAAAGAACAAGTGAAAAAATGTATCTACTATGAGAAAAAAAAAGAGAGCAGCCCAAAAAGATATCCACTATAAGAAAAAAAAAACATCATCCACCTTTTCAATTACGGGGGCGCTGTTTACCCGAAAGGTGTCTTGCTTTAAAATTAAGGCCACCACAAAAAATAAAAGGATAGGCTGAAAAATTTTAAGGCTTTCAGCTAATGTGGCTAATGCTAAGAAAGTACCCCACCGGAAGTGGAGGTCGTGCGCTAAAAAATAAAGTTATTTTAAAATATAGATATTTACATTAACATAGTTTGCAAAGCAGTTAAATGATTAAATACGGTTCCAGTGTCTGCTCAAGGTTAGGCATGGGCATTAAATGGTTAAGGTTAGGGTTAGGGTATGGTTGGGGTTAGTTTTCAGTGGTAAATGGCCCTTGTGTGCACTGTGTGAAGGTTCGTTGCTAAGCTAATGCTAACGCGAAAAGTTGACGGCAACTTTGTGTTATTTTATTTTGAGAGGAGGAGAAGAGGAGCTTCCTGTGGAGCTCCACTATCATGGCATTGCCCATTTGTTTGCAGGTAGACCTCTCCTCCTCAACTCAAACGGAGTGTCTTTACTAACACTAGATCAAGAAGGACATTTTGTGGAGATAAAGATGTGTGCCGTGGTACCGCAGTGCCTCGGCACCTGGCAACGAGCTGAACTGTGGTACCGAGCCATGGTACGCGGTGCCGTGCTGGGGTACCTGGCACCGAGCCGTGGTACCGCGGTACGTCGCGGCACCAGCCGAGGTGCCACGGCACCTCGCGGCATCAACCGTGGTGCCGCACCAGCCGAGGTGCCACGGTACCTCGCGGCACCAGCCGAGGTGCCACGGCACCAGGTGTCGGTGCCGCAATATGCACTCGCTGTCTCTCAACAAATGGGCGATGCCATGATAGTGGAGCTCCACAGGAAGCTCCTCTTCTCCTCCTCTCAAAATAAACTAATTTTAGAACTTCTCGTAGCGAATATTCATCAAAAATAATATTGAATGTCAGGCAGTTGAACAATTCAACACCGTAATCACACAATTGTTTACTCGCACTGGTAGTTCACAAAGTTGCCGTCAACTTTTCGCGTTAGCATTAGCTTAGCAACGAACCTTCACACAGTGCACACAAGGGCCATTTACCACTGAAAACTAACCCCAACCATACCCTAACCCTAACCTTAACCATTTAACGCCCATGCCTAACCTTGAGCAGACACTGGAACCGTATTTAATCATTTAACTGCTTTGCAAACTATATTAATGTAAATATCTATATTTTAAAATAACTTTATTTTTTAGCGCACGACCTCCACTTCCGGTGGAGTACTTCCTTAGCATTAGCCACATTAGCCGAAAGCCTTAAAATTTTTCAGCCTATCCTTTTATTTTTTGTGGTGGCCTTAATTTTAAAGCAAGACACCTTTCGGGTAAACAGCGCCCCGTAATTGAAAAGGTGGATGATGTTTTTTTTTTTTCTTATAGTGGATATTTTTTTGGGCTGCTCTCTTTTTTTTTCTCATAGTAGATAATTTTTTTCACCTGTTCTTTTTTTTTTTTTTTTCTTATAGTGAATAATTTTTTGGGCTAGTAGATAATTTTTTTTGCCTGTTCTCTTTTTTTTTCTTTTAGTGGATATTTTTTTTGGCTGGTCTCTTTTCTTTCTTATAGGGGATTTTTTTTTTTTTCATCTAGTGGATAATTTTTTTTAGGTTGTTCTCTTTTTTTTCTTATAGTGGATAATTTTTTTAGGCTGTTCTCTTTTTTTCTTGCAGTAGATAATTTTTTTGTCTAGTGGATAATTTTTTTAGGCTGTTCTCTCTTTTTTTTTTTTTCCTTATAGTGGATAATTTTTTTGGGCTGTTTTTCTCTTTTTTTTTTCTTGTAGTAGATAATTTTTTTCATCTCGTGGATAATTTTTTTAGGCTGTTCTCTTTTTTTTTTTCTTGTAGTAGATAATTTTTTTCATCTCGTGGATAATTTTTTTAGGCTGTTCTCATTTTTTTCTTGTAGTAGATAATTTTTTTCATCTAGTGGATAATTTTTTTAGGCTGTTCTCTTTTTTTTCTTGTAGTAGATAATTTTTTTCGTCTAGTGGATAATTTTTTGGCCTGTTGCACCTCTGGGCCACCGTACATTTCACCCAAACATCACCAAAAAAATGCTTTGAATGTTTGTACAAATAAAATAAAGAATACACTGTAAGTCCGGATGCCAAATATTCTTTTGCAAAATTAATTAGAATGCACTTCAAAATATGAGTTTGATGACATTACTAGAAAATAAGTCAACTAATTGGTACGTATAGTTGAAGGTGTGAATGAATTTAAGTTAAATGGGTTTAAGTTAATAGGTTTTAGTTATGACCACACCTCTTTTTCTTTTGATTATGTAAATTGTCACCTGCCCATGCCTGTCTGGACATGCCAGTCTCAGTGGTTTCGGTCACAGAGTAGCTGCTACAGGAGTTTTGGTGCTTATCATACAAGATACAAGTCAAAAAGTTCTGAGCAGCTGTCGACTATTGACGATGATTTGATTTAATCATAAGGGGAGTGTTTTGTTTTATTGTTCAAAATGTTGCTTTGTTTTATTGTCCACCAGTTCCATCGACCTGTTCCACAGACATTTTCTCTTAGCTAGGTGTCCGCTAGCTGACTTGTTACTTTTTTCAGTGGGGGAGAGGCTGTGCACTGTCAGCCCAGATAAGGCGAGGTTGAGAAAAATGGTTGCCTCAAAAAAAATTAAGTAATGTTTAATGAACTTTGAAAGTGTACATTTAATTTAAAATCTTTTGTAATATCAACTGCTTTGCATAATTATTACTACTAAATATTTTTAGTTAAATCAACTTGGAATTTAATGCATTGAACTTAATCATTAAAGTGTAATAACTATGCAAAGTAGTTAATATTACAAAATATTTTTCAGTTAAATATAGTTTAAAAGTTCATTAAATATTACTTAATTTTTTTTTTTAAGGCAACAATTTTTCTCAAACTCACCTTATCTGGGCTGACAGTGCACAGCCTCTCCCCCACTGAAAAAAGTAACAAGTCAGCTAGCGGACACCTAGCCAAGAGAAAATGTCTGTGGAACAGGTCGATGGAACTGGTGGACAGTAAAACAAAACAACATTTTGGACAATAAAACAAAACACTCCCCTTATGATTAAAATAAATAACTGTCGATAGTCGACAGCTGCTTAGAACTTTTTGACTTGTATCTTGTATGAAAAGCTCTGAAACTCCTATAGTAGCTACTCTTTGACTGAAACCACTGTGACTGGCATGTCCAGACAGGCATGGGCAGGTGACAGTTTACATGGGCAGTGAACTTAATTATTTAAGTGTAATAACTATGCAAAACAGTTGATATTACAAAAGATTTTTCAGTTAAATATAGTTAAAAAGTTCATTAATCATTACTTAATTTTTTAAGGCAACCACTTTTCTCAATTTCTTGAAGTAAACTCAACTTATCATCTTACGGTGTACATTAATCCCTACATGTGTCCTAATTCACTTAAATTACAATTATTATCTCAATTATGTACATTTGGACCATATAAGGTCTCATTACATGTTACAAATTATGAACAGTCCTTTATATCTAGGAGCTAAAATGCACATATTGCACAATGGTGCTACTTTGATGCTTACTGTAATAGTAATAGTATTGCATGTAGTATGGTTTAGTAATAATATAGTTATTTTTAATACTTATATTCATGTGACTTCAAGTGTAACATCTGTAGGTTTGTCTATTTTTTTTATTGCACAGCCTTGTAAACAATTCTAGTATTTCAGTGTTCATACCATGAGGATGTGACAAAAAAAATCTTGAATCTTGGTCCTGTTTTACTGCTCTGTCAGTGTGAATTTCATCAAGTCATTGCACAAGGCGTGTTTAACATACATTAACATCAGAATCGATTAACTAATCATTGGTGCATTAAAACTTTCTTAGCCCAAGAATGACTAAACAAAGGTGTGTCAGTGAGAGGCCTCCAAGAACATTCCAACATATCATCAATGTTATCTTAAAGAATTCATAGTTACACTTTAAGGGTGTTGGGGAGCAAGTGGAGCAGCATTTTTGTCTCCAGTGTAAAAAACATGAAAGACCCTTTTGTAAAATACCTCGAAGACAAACGTTCAGCAGGATTATGGTAAAACTGAGAAAGTTGTTTCACAAGGTAATCATGTCCATCATGTTGCTGCCTTTGGGGAAGGGCACGTAAGCCTGCAAGGCTTTAGTGAAAGGATAGGGGATTAAGATGTATTAAAAGGACAAAATGAGTAAAACCCCGTAACACCACACTAAAGTAAATATGTAGTCTACTGCATGTTTAAGAAGAGGAAACCACACTTTAATCTTTGCAGGTTGCATACTGGCTGAATGAGATGATTTAAGTAGGACAGTTAAATGGAATAAAGCCCTCATTATGGTGGTTAATTATATGTTTAGAGGCCAAAATGTCTGCAAAGTCCTTAATTTACTGCAGTAACAGTGTCTGATAAAATGTTATTCTTTGGGAATGTGAAAAAAAAAAACAATTTGAGCATTAAGGCTTAGTTTTAGAAGATGAAATGCTTTATGTTTAATGTTATCACAGTCAGTTTATGCCTTTGGCCTCCATTTACATCCTCACACATCTAAATCATTTTAAGAACTTGAACATGTCAGTAGGAGAAAATGCACGGCGTGTGCTTCTATTATCATTTGGCACACTGTTGTATGTCTGGGAAACTGAGTGACATTCTTCTGATGCAATCAACCGATCAATCATCCCACTTTTTTGGCCTCGCCCTGCTTATCAGTGTGGCTGCTGACTGAGGAGGTTGTGAAACGACGGAAGAGGAGGAGGAGGAAGAGGGCACTCAGGCAGCCTTGGCATGTCGTTCAAGGTGATAACCACCCACAAACAACTAGGTGACAATTTTCCATCGAGGTAGAGGTGTGCATTTTGGAGCAGTATGTTAAAATAGTAATTATGATCCAACAAACAAGTTTTTTTTTTGTGACCTTAACATCAGTGATACTAGTGATTATTAAAAAACTGGCCCGCAATGTTTGTCAGAATTAAACAAAAATCTGACTCTGGTGAATTTTATTAGTGCATTGACCTCAGATTATCAGTGATTATTATTATGTAAGCGTAAAAATTCTACAAAAAAGTATTGTGGTACCTTTAAAAGTCCAGAAAAAGTCCAGAAATGCTGTGATCATTTTGCAACTTATTTGATTATATTAATACAGTACCATGTGTTTTACCAGGTCAGACCAAGTCTTGTCCAACTGACTGTTCAAAATCTTTTCTTTTTTTCCCCCCTTTTTTCCCAGTTCAAAATCCAAAGATGCTCAGTGTGCTATTTCATACGACTAAGAAAGTCATAAAATATCCTCACAACCATGAGACCATTAAAGGTGCAATATGTAAGATTAAGAAGGATCTAAATGCAGAAATGCAATATTGATCATTATGTTTTCATTAGTGTATAATTTCTTGACAATGGGAATTACTATGTTTTTCTTGTCTTAGAATGAGTTGCAACGTAATCCAGACATATTTGTCCAGCAGCTCCAAATGGACTTCCTGTTCCTCTTATTTTCTGTTGTGTGACAGGTACCATCCAGTGTTAAGGTGCATTAATATCACCTATTATTTTTCATAGGATAGAATTATTGTCTTCTTAACTCTTAAAAAGCCCAAAATGCATAAAATAAACACTGGTGATGTTTTATGCCCCCATGTGGCTGCAGTCTCCAATTTGACTTAGCTCACACATTGAACCTTTAAACATGGCAATTCCATGATTATAAAAATTAGTTAAGTCCCATATTTTTATCCTGTAAATTAACCAGTTAATGGTTGCATATCAGAGTATATACAAAGTATAAATACATATATTTGGTGGAATGAAAACTACTCTGACATGGCACAGAAAAGTGAAGTAGAAGTGGTTTAACAAGGAAATACTCAAGTGAAGTGCATACACTTAAAAATACTTTCCATCACAACAATCAATAAAAAATGTTTCACATATGCTTTATGACAGGTTTGAAAAACTGATAATAATAGTAATAATTCTGATAATAATAATCGTGGTGAAAAATAATTGAAAAGTTTTAAGTCTCTTCATCATCCATTGTCAGAGCTGTTTGTCTTTTAATCCTAATGGAGGACAAAGTTCAACACAAGTATTTAAAATGAGTTTAACAATGAAAAGTATTCGTACTATTTATTCTCTGTGCGTGTTCAATGATGTTTGACATGACAGACGTTCATGTCATGTACAAGGCATCTAACACAGCTGAGTAAAGGCACACATAATGAAATAGGCGTGAGTTTATGTTTATGTTTCGTATGGTTTTAGACTTTTTGGATGCAGAATGCTTTACCTGTGTTTTTTTCCTTGAGTCTGTGTGAAATACAATTAGTTAGTCGTGTAAAATATGACTCTATAACACTTCAATAAAAGTATTTATCACCCATTTATTTATCTGACCTGTATATAGAATAGTGAGATGAAACTTGAAATCTTGGCTCCAGGTTGATGATAAAAATAAGCTGTCTGCTCTTAAAAATGCCTTTGCCTCGACTTCTGACCTCAAGTTTCACTGAGGTGGAATTGTCGCTTCTAGGTGCCATTTCTGTCACTGCTGTGACCAATTAGGCTGAGTGAATAATTTAGGGAATAGCAGCACGCTGATGTTTCTTTTACAAGAAGTTCTAAATACATGTTTGTGTCTCAAAAACTATAGATGCGGGACGTTCTAATTAAACACTGCTACAGGTTAGAGAGCTGAACTGAGGAGAATTTAAGGAATGCTCTTTCATTGACAAACAATAACATGTGGAATCACAAGTTTGACCTGAAAGAAGGCGGGCAAACAACTATCCACCCTCACTCATGGAGAGATTAGAAAGAAGGGTAGGGGGGTAGCCAGTAGAGCGGCATTTTTCCCTTTCAACTACCCCACCTAGCCCGTCCCACTTTGCAGTGTCTGGTAGCTATATAACCAAGGGCACATAGTGATGCTTTCTACTGCAGATCAACTCCAGTAATCCATACGTGGTGAACATCCAGACTGTCCAGCATGTCTCTCAGACTCTATTCCCAGCCCATGAGCGTCCATGGTGGAGCAGGAGGTCGAGGCACCCGCATCTCCACAGCCACTTCCCAGGTCTCCTATTCACCTGGAGGCTTCAACCTGGCTGATGGTCTGGACCTCCATGTCGGGGCCAATGAGAAGGCCACCATGCAGAACCTGAATGACCGCCTGGCCTCCTACCTGGAGAAGGTGCGCACCTTGGAGAAGGAGAACGACCGCCTGGACAAGCAGATCAGAGACTGGTACCAGAGCAGAACCGTCATTTCCCATGACTACACTCACTATTTCGCCATCATTGATGATCTGAAGGACAAGGTATGAGGAAGAAAACAAATATCAGTGTGTTTCTGTGTTTTCTGGTATTCCCTGTTTGTGTGAGAAGGGTCAGGTATCTGTTGGTATGCACTTAATGTTGTACAACCACACCTGACATTTGAGTTTGATGGTAAGATACAAAATTATTGCAGTAGTTTGGGAGTAGGCCAAGTCACCAGGTACTGTAGCATGCAATGCACACAGGAAGAAGAAGCTAGGGTAGATAACTTTCGTAACTGTCATGCTGTATTCCTTCTACTCACTGCCTGTAGTTAATGCAGTTGAACACAATGCATGTTTACAGTCAGGTGTTGGCTAAAATGAATGCACATATGTTCATACTAAGAGTTCAAAATGAAGTTTTGCTAAAGAAATTGTAGCACAGTTTCGTCACATATTGCCTATGTACAAGTTAAATCCATTACTGTTTTAATCCTAATGTTTACTGTTGTACAGCTCAAAATAAAATATCTAAACTCCCATAACTGCCTGTCACATGTACAGTAAATAAACTATTTGAACATGACTGCACTGTGTCTCCTCAGATTCGTGTTGCCTCCAGAATCAATGCAAAGATAGTCCTGGACATTGACAATGCAAGACTGGCAGCTGATGATTTCAAAATGAAGTGAGTGTTTTTACCCCCCCCCCCCCCACACACACACACACACACACAGACGCAGCCCACCCTGCCACATAGGTGAAACTTCACATGTGCATCAAAGCGTGAACTCATGTCTACCTGACAACTTCTAATTTTAATGACCTTTTGAAGCCACACTGACCTGTCTGTTGACCCTGCCACCCCCCAGGTATGAAAACGAGCTAACCATGAGGCAGGCTGTGGAGGCCGACATTGCTGGACTGAAGAGGGTGCTCGATGAGATGAACCTGGCTAGGATGGATCTGGAGAGTCAGTACGAGAGCCTGAAGGACGAGCTCATCATGCTCAAGAGGAACCATGAAGAGGTGTGGTCGATAAAAGACCTTTGAGGAATTTGGATTGAACCATTTCAGGGTTTTTTAATGTCAGCTTTACAAGCAGCATAAATGATGAGCCTACACTTGTAAACATTCCCAACATGCCAACGCCCACACCATGTATGCTCACACAGTTGTAAACCCTAAAGCATGTTTCTACAATGATGATTGATGAAGCAACATTCAACATAATCCATCTATTCAGCAACACACAGCTTTCAAAAGCAGCTATTCATTCTTACAGTAAAGCTGACAACTTTTTCCATCTATTATGACTTATGATGGTCAGAATTTGCCCTCATGACTTCTGTATCACCTCTGATAAGACTGAGGAAATTCTGCATTAGGTAAATATTTGTACAAATAGCGCTGCTGCCTTTCCTTTTTCCCAACGCTACCCTCGTCCCTCAGCACACTTCCTTGTATTCTTCTCACTCTCCATTAGCTCATTGCTTCTGTTTGTCTTAAACAGACACACACACAAACACACACAGATGCATTGATCTCAGCACTGATACTGATCATCCAAGGATGAATATAAATTAGATATTTGTCTTAATACATAACAAAAAAAAAAGTATTTTGGTTATTACACTGGCTAACTGAGGTGTTGCCCTTTGACCCCTACAGGAGATGGCTATGTTGAGGAGTCAGGTGGGTGGCCAGGTCAATGTGGCTGTAGACGCTTCTCCCGCTGTAGACCTGAGCAAGGTTATGGCCGACATCAGGGAACACTACGAAGGTGTGATTGCCAAGAACCGCAAGGAACTCGAAGCATGGCATCAGGCCAAGGTGAGTGTTACAGCCACTGAAGGCTTAATGGAACTCTGTTATTTCAAATGTAGGCCGCAGGCTTTAATATAATGACATATATTGTGATTAATTTTCACAGATCTCAGCAGTGGAGCAGGAAGTGATCACACACACAGAAACTCTTGTCACGTCTCGTTCAGAAATCAAGGACCTGAAGAGCACCCTTCAAAGGCTTCAGATTGAACTGCAGTCCCATTTGAGCATGGTACGTCAAGGTTTACTTATAATGAACATTCACTGTTCTAAGGCTTTGGTGTTCACATATGAACAGGGATGGATGAGACTTAAAAGAAGTATTCTCCCTATTCCCAAACTTACAACATCACACAATGAATGGCCAAAAGTATGTTGAACAAGTGTACCTGCCACTCCTCATTCCATAACAGACACCTGATTTGTTTTAGACATGTGCAAAAATTGTATATCCTATCACAGGTATGTCAGTATTTTGGGGCAATTTCTGAGATTTAAAGAAAAATAATAGAACTGATTCATTTGTTTTAGTAATTCTGGAATATAATATTTAAAAAAAAAAAAAATCAAATATATTTATCATACACATTCTTTCTATGTCAAATTAACTGATACTAGCTAATGAACAAAGTTTAGTTAGCAGCAGCTAGTGTGCTAAATGCAGCTATCATTAACTTGTGAGTTCAATCAACCTGATTGGAAAATGCAAAAAAAAAACAAACAAAGAAAGTGGTTATAAAAAGTCTAAATGATTGAGGGTTTTTGAGAAAACATTCATATCTATAGCTCCATCTTATTTAGTTAATGTAGAACATACATTTACTTTTTCATTAGCATCGTATATTTCACACTCTTCACAAAAACCAAACATACAGCTTATTCATTTAATAAGACACTGGTTAAACTATTTGAATCTAGAGAAAATTTTATTTCAGAATACTAATGACAGGAAGTAACACAAATATTTAGAACAAACTGAACTTTTGGTGCAGATTAGGTCACTTGCACTTCATCTGTTTCCCAGTGTCATTTTCTTCCTTGGCTTTAATCATTGAGTATCCACTAAATGTACAACTTCATCTCCTGACCCATCAGAAAGCATCTCTGGAGGGCACCCTGGCGGAGACACAGGCCCGCTATGCTGCACAGCTGGCAATGCTTCAGAACACAGTCACAAGCCTGGAGGCCCAGCTGTCCCAGCTCCACGCCAACATCGCCAGCAACAAGCAAGAGTACGACATGCTGCTGGACCTCAAGACCAGACTGGAGCTGGAGATCGCAGAGTACAGGAGGCTGCTCGACGGAGAGGATGAAAGGTGATGCCTGATGATGACACACATTAAAACAGGGGTGTCAAACATACGACCCAGGGACCAAAACCGGCCCACCAAAGGGTCCAGTCTGGCCTGTGAGATGAATCTGTGAAATGCACTGAAGTTACAGTCAAGGTGGTCAAAAATTGGGACATATACAGTCCAGACCAACAAAATACTACCATAATATCCTATAAATAATTTCAACTCCAATTTTTTCTCTTTGTTCTGGTTTAAAAAAGTAAAATTGCATGAAACTGTTTATATTTACAAACTATACTTTCTGAAAAGATTTGGAAAAATCTGAACAATTATGAACAACCTGAAATGTGTTATGAGATCTGAGTGCAATTTTAACAATATTCTGCCTGTTACTAAATGGTTTGTGCTTTTGTAGATCCACTGTGATCAGTAAGTTGTAATGCACATGTGCAAATGATAAACTGAGGCATAATATTGTTAAAATCACACTAAGTTTTCTTAACAGATTTCTGTTTTTTGTGGTTGTTCCTGTTATTCACATTTTTAAGTAATAGTTTATTAGTGTAAACGTTTTTATAATATCATTATAAGTTTTTCACTGTTATTAATATTATTATTTTACTGGTTGGACCCACTTAAGATCATCCTGGGCTGTATGTGGCCCCTGAACTATAATTAGTTTGACACCCCATTAAAACATATACGATTCACATTTTTTAAAGGTGAATATCCGACTAATAATTGTTTCCTCTCTTTGTTGCCCTCCCCATCAACAGCTCAAAACAAGGTAAGCAATTTTTCAGTCATTAAAGTTTTTCCCTACGTTTGACAGATTCTGAAGATTAAATGTGCATTAAGAAATGTGACAATAATTCTTAATAACTGCTGTTCGTCTTTTCCCTAGTGGTCACCAAGGTCATCACAGTGGTGGAGACGGTCGTGGATGGAAAAGTGGTCGGGAGCAGCAAGACTGTTGATGTGGATGTGGATCAGATTGAGTGATGTGTCTGAGAAACTCAATAAAGATCTTGCAGAGGAAGGATTTGTGTGGTGGGACCTTATTATGAGCATTCTGTAATGACTGCACATTCAAACCCTTACTCTTCCTCTACCATGAATGTTTTTGCACAGTATAATTCTGGAATTACTGGCCTTGAAGAAGATCAGTCCCTTCTGCTTCTTTACTCCAAAAACTCACAAATACGTAGCTCATTAATTAACCCACAAAGACCCAGTGTTACTTTTGTGTCAGTTCCAAAATGATTTTTTTCTCTAATTGTAACCTTTCTTAAGTGATTTATCACCATTTCTTATAACTGTATTTGGCATTTTTTTCAGTGAAAATCATGTATTATCCTATATTGAATTCAATGATCATGTAGATGTTCATAAAAGCTCAGATCAAAGTTGAGGGTTGTTATATCAGAAACAGAGAAAACTGAAGAAAAAGTGACTTTTAAAGCAAAATCTATCATTAACTGAACATAAACCAAGTGTGTCCATCCACTGTCTTTTGTCAAACTCTATTGGTTTTACTGGTGAATCAGTGTTGTAGAAGATGACAGTGTTTCCACATTCACTACAGAGCCTCTGAACATCCACATGGGTCATATCTGATGACTATGAAAAGATGACAAACTGGATTTTACACCAATTCTTTACATCATGTATTGATAGGATTAGTGGATCAACAGGTATTCAACGTTTTACATCGGTAGATGGTTTTGGTCACCTGTGGCTGTTTGGGTTTTCATGGGTTAATGTCCATATTTTGTAGATCAATTGGCTCCAAAATAATGATATTTTGGGTCTGAAGAACCAAGGTAGACCACTAGTATAATTCTGAAAGCTGGTAATATCCATTTTATTCCCATATACCTTGGATTCAAGCTGCAAAATCTTTTTTTTTTTTCTTCTTTTTAAAGTGGATAAAAGTAATTTAATGACAAACAGATCCCCTCATAAGGACCCTCGCACAAAGAATCCTGACCCCATTCAGCAGCTATTAAAAAAACAAAAAGGAAAAAAAAAAAACAGGAGCAAATGTGGCTGGGCAATTAGCAGCCACAAACCCAGATGCTCAGAGAGTCACAAAACATTTCCCACATAGACTACAATCGTAAGAGAGACAGGAATGATTGAATGCAAACAATATTAACAGTTAAAAGCTCCACCTTAAATTTCCCAACAGTGAAATCCATTCTTCACTTTAATCCCATCCGTGCCCTCAGGGTCATTTGTTACAGAAGACATGTATTATCACGGTGCACCACCCTGGGATCAGATCAGCTCCAAATCTATGCTGGCCCAGGGCGGCACCCAATCTTAGTGTTACTTGGAGAAGAAAGGCTATTTAAATATGATGTTAAGCACATTAATTTTGTTGCTCAGCTGGTAGAGCAGTCGTCCATTGTCCAAAGGGTCGGCGGGTCAAATCCTGTCCAGATGTTGAAGTGTCCTTGGGCAAGACACTGAACCCTAAGTTGCCCCCAGTAGGGTCTGGCAGTGCCTTGGATGGCAGCAGCTGCCCACTGGTGTATGAGTGTGTGCGTGAATGGGTGAATGAGAGGCTTTGGAAAGCGCTTTGGACACCATGAAAGTGTATAAAATGTGCTATATAAGTGCAGTCCATTTACAATTTGAAAAAAATGTGTCTAAAGTAAAAAAAAAAAAAAAAAAAAAAATAGGTCTGTATTTACTTCATCTCTGTGTGAATATGTTCACATCCTTCCAAGTGACTGCGTATGTGGCTCCTGGAAGTTTTGGTGACCAGGTGACCTGAGGCCATGCTGTCATTGGAGGGTTCCTGTTCTCTCACAGGACACCCTCATGGTGTGTGAGCTGGTTTTTTGTGTTTTTTCATAGAGTACTGACAACCACTAGCCTTTAAGTCAGTGCATTTGGAGACTATTTTTACCATCATGATCCTCCAATAAACCACATTTATACACTGTACATTATGAGTATTCAGTATAAACCATTAGGATTTGGTATGTATGAATAATTTTACTTGCATGATGTTAACTATAATCATGTCAGATATACATTACTTTTCAGTGGATGCTTTGGCATGCATTAGTTTCTTATCATACAGCCTTAGTTTGCCCCCAAGTGGCCAAACTTCAGTTAATACAACTTCAGTGTGTGGACTGTCCTTGGCAGGTTTCCACTCCATCAGTCACAACCCAGAGTTAATTTAAAACTCTTATTTAGACCTTTTCCTCTTGTGGTTGAATAAATACAAAAATACAGATTTTTTTGTTCCAACTTGCGTAACTGCAAAGATGCTTCATCTGTATAGTGACGCATTCTACACTATGTTTGTAAAATGTTCTGAATTTCTGTTTAACTACCTGAGACTCTGTGTCTGCTTATGAGGTCATAACATTTGGGTTTCCCACATCTTATCACTTGTTCTCCCTGTTCTTCCTCCAACCACATTGAAAACAACATAGTGATAAATTCAGTCAAATTACTCTCAAATCCAAGTCCAATAAAAGTGACAAGGTTTAAAGTCTTTTCATATGTTTATGGTTGAAATTTTTTGATTGATGCTCAATAAGATTTGCAGTTTGGTGTGACGTGCATTTATAATCTTTAAAAACTTCTTACAAGTTGGGGTGCGTTGCAAATTATTATTATTACTCATTTCAGGACCCTGGGAGTTAAGATAAGATAAGATAAGATAAAATAAGATAAGATAAGATAAGATAAGATAAGATAAGATAAGATAAGATAAGATAAGATAAGATAAGATAAGATAAGATAAGATAAGATAAGAATTTATTTATCCTTCTGTGGGGAAATTTCACAGTTAACAGCTGCAACATACAACAAAGCAAGTGCAGAGAAAAAGAATATTTATAAATGTATTTTAGGTGTACGTCCTTCATATTTACTGGTCTATATCTGTTGGAATGATTTCAGTAATTATAGACTCTGGTCCCAGGGTCTGCTATCTCTATGTATTCCAAAAGTCAGAACAGAACTTAGAAAGAAAGCTTTGAAATGTGTTTCCTGGAACAACCTACAGAAGAAGATAAATACGAATGTTGATGTTTTTCCAACTGGTTAATTCAGGGTCTGCTTTGACAAGATTTTAAGGAACATTTTTGTATATTTTTAGTACCGTTTTAGTACCGTGTTCTATACATGTATATGTTTTTAGTCTCATATTGTATATATAATTTTAGCACTGACTTTTACTATGTGTTTTGTGTGCATTGACATTTTTAGAGTGGATGTATGGTTGAACGTTCTACTTTCTCTAATTTGCTGCTGCTGCTATCTTCCGCACACTCTTATCAAATAGACTCATTTTTTCACAGTTAGATAAAGGTTAATACTTGATCAGGAGGGATTGTAAACTGGACACCATACTGTGCTGCAGAGAGGGTGAAGGTTCTGGCATATTTTGTGCGCATCATGTGTCATGTCATGCCTTCCTGTGTTTGCAAAACCAAACACAACTGAATGTGTTTCACTTCTCACAGACCTAAAGGTATGATTGTACTGACAAAAAGGGCATTCTTCTTCTGGTGTATGCCTTGAGCTAAAAAATTATGGCACAAATCAAGGCACATCGATGTTTTGCCTTGTTTGTTTATTGCACAGCCTTGTTCAGGAATTGAAATGAACAGTGTTGTCCTTTGTCACATCCTGGTGTTATGGAGTCCACATATGAGGACATTATTTTTTTTCTTCAAAGATAATGCTAAGTTTTTTTTTTACACCAGACATACTCTATTAATCCTAAATGGCTGACCCTGCTGTACTGCTGCAGCCTTAAACAGTTGGCTAAACTTGAGTGGATTTTGTGTTTTTATTAAATGAAGAAAAGTGTCTCATAGCTGCAGCCTCAAAATATCGCATTTGTTACCGTTAGAGTATTCATGACAGAGCAGACACAATCACATATAATAACACATGTAAGACACAGTGGTCATGAGCAAACTGAAAACTTTATTTTTATGTTTTTGTGGTTCTGAAGTCAGATGGTTGGTATTTGGTTTCCAGAGGTTGCTGCTTGTGTTGCCGCATGAGACAGATTAGGCAATAGTGGATGTTGTTGACACCACGTTGCCATTGGAAATTTCCTCTGTCTTGATGACCACCCTGGGCTTTGAAGACACATCGGCAATGCTGCGGAGAGGAAGAGAAATTAGCTGGTTTCACTAAAAATTACTCCATTCTATCTTATGTATGAGGAAATGTAAATAAGTCCTAGTGTTCAAGCCGTTTGTGAGAGGCTTATCAGTTTCTGGTGCATCATCAAAGTGAGTCATTATAGGAATCTTCAAGGACACTTTTCCATTAATCAGTCTTTCAAATCTTACCTTGCATTTCCATCCAGCAACACCCTGTACTGTGAAATCTCCGCCTCAAGTCTGGTCTTAATGTCCAGCAGCATCTGGTACTCTTGCTTCTGCCGTTCCATGTCACTGCGCATCTGTTGCAGTTGGTCCTCCAAGCCCGTCACCCTTGCCTGGAGGTTCATGAGTTGCACGGCATATCTACTCTGTGTTTCAGCTAGAGTCCCCTCTAGAGCCGCTTTCTACATTAAAGAAAAGGGAAAGAGACAAAAGAGAAGGGAATAAATGAATATGAACCTATAAATACAGGAAGTGCATCATCATTTTGTGTACATGTCCTCCAAGCATAAAAGTACAGATAAAGGCATCATGTCCTACTCTCCTCTTAGAACTATTACTTACCATGCTTAGCTGTGATTGTAGCTCAATTTCAAGGCCCTGAAGCGTGGAACGGAGGTCTTTGATTTCCGTCTTGGATGTCTGAAGAGTCTCTGTGCTGGCTGCTACCTCCTTACTTAGTGTCTCTGTCTGCAGTAAGCATGAGAGAACATCAGGATGGTGTTATGTGTGCAGTTAAGCCATAACACAACAGCAGCTCAAACAAACAGGACGCTGCTCCGGTCTTACCTGAGTCTTGAACCAGGCATCCAGGTCATTCTGATTCTTCCTGGCCACAGCCTCATACTGCTCACGGATTTCAGACATAATGGCGCTCAAGTCTTGTTGTGGCGCTGATTCCAGCTCCACGTTGATCTGTCCAGACATCTGACCCCTGAGGGCTGCCATTTCCTGTTGAATCAAACAGTTTGGTAAAAATGGGTGTTGCTTTGAAAGACAATTTTAACAAACCAAGATAATTCATGTGTGAGAAGAAGGTCTAGTAACTGGATTATCAAACATTCATGCATGTGTCTTTGTGGAAATGTGGGATGGAAAATGTATTTTTTTGTTACATAATGCAAAACATTTTCAGATATTTTTATGTAATATTTTTCATTTGGCATTATGCATGAATCCAGAAAAAATATAATCTACATCCATCAAAGCCAGGTTTTGATGAGTGTAGATATACCAAATAATTACAAAACAAATCACTCAGATGACAAACCTCTTCATGGTTCTTCTTGAGGAAAATCAGCTCCTCCTTGAGGCCTTCAATCTGCATTTCCAGGTCAGATCTGGCCAGTGTCAGCTCGTCCAACATCCTCTTGAGGCCGGCGATGTCTGCCTCCACTGACTGACGCATGGCCAGCTCATTCTCAAACCTGTGACATGAAATAAACATTAATTTGGAATTCAAGAGATGCTTTGAAGGGAGACGCTTAATTGAATCGTGATCACCCAGGTCATGTACACATTTTAGATCAGTTTTGTGTGTCCTGACGCTTACTTCATTCTGAAGTCGTCTGCTGCCAGTTTTGCATTGTCAATGGCCAGATAGATGCCTCCGTTGACACGAGTGGCATCCTGGATCTGTAATATAAAGAAATCATACATGTTAGCTGAAGTCTTTGACAAAGTCATGCACAATAAGCAGGATGCATCTGCTTATGTTGTTTTTAATTCAAGATTCTGGCATGAAGTTCCATACTGTACCTTTCCCTGCAGATCAGCGATGGTGGCCTCATAGGCTGAGTAGTCACGGGCAGATGGGGAGGTCTTACTCTCCAAGAACTTGCGGATCTTGAGCTCCAGCTCAGCATTGGCCTCCTCCAGTTTGCGCACCTTTTCCAGATATGTAGAAAGGCGGGTGTTCAGGTTTTGCATAGTGGCCTTCTCGTTGGCGCCCACGTGGAGGTCCATGCCATCACCATAGCCAAAGCCACCACTTGCCCCTCCTCCTGCTCCCATGCCATAAGCAAAACCAGATCCTGAACCACCGCCAAAACCACCAGAGGCCATAGAGATTTTTATGTCTCTGCCACCTGAACCTCCATGAACACTTGAAGCATATCGTCTAGTTAGTGTACCCATGGATCCACTGAGTCTACTACCCCCTGCACCGCCTGCACCACTTGAAGCGCGGAATGAATAACTGGAGGCCATTGTGAAAGGCTGCTCAGGAGATCTGCGTGTCTTGGAGAGAAGATGATATGAAGACTCAGATGCACATTGCTGCCTCCTTTTTATCCTGCAGACTCTGCTGCTGCCACCTCTGTGGGTGTAGGTGTGGAGGACTGAAAGGAGGAGCATCACCTAAAACTGATGCTCTGACCCACCCACCTACCTACCGGCACACAGCACACAGTTTCATGTTACGCAACCACAAGAAAGGGACATCTGGAGGACAGTCATATCACTTGTTTGCAACACATTTTACTGAAATCCAAACTTACAGCTTCCTTCTGCCATGGACTAAAATAGGAATATTGTTTAACTTAACTTTTAAATCTGCTGCATCTGTGCATCCTTCTGTGTGAACTTTAATCCTTTATTTTCAAATAATGTCTGAATGATATTGTTAGGCCTGAATTAGTTTCACACATTTATGTCAAGGTTTTCAAGCCAGGGTGCTATCATGCAGCCAAACCTGTTGTACTACCAAGGCAACAAGCTTTGTAAACACAGAAACATGGAGTGGCACAGTATTTATTCCTTTAAGTTTCAGTCAAAACTGTTTTTTCTACATTCATCTTTGTCTGTTGTTTTCCAGATCAGATTTATTTATTTATAAAGTTTTTTTGATGGGGACAAAACAAATTACATAGTATAACTTCTACCTGCTACAAACAAGCTGTAGTAACTGATGATTCACATATCTTGATTATTGGTTACTAATTGAATTATTGAACTATTTTTCTTTCTTTCTTTCTTTCTTTCTTTCTTTCTTTCTTTCTTTTTTAAATTACGCTGTAACATTAGCCAGCCATGAAACAAATTCATAGATGTTTTTAGAGACTTTCTTCAAACCACTTTCAACCAAGCCTGACTGATACTGGGCACAGAAATAATAGAAATCTCTCCACAGATGTGTCGGCATGTTGTCTATTTCATCTTGGCATTATACCTTGGCATCTGTATCAAGTTCATGCTAGAACAAGCTCCTACTTAGTTGCTCTTTCCATTTCACCCCAGTATTACTTTTACAATGTCCTCAGGGATTTTGGACAATGTCCTGAAATTTAGATTATGGAAACAACGATTTGCCTCTGTACAGATCTTAATTCTTTTTAATCAGTAAATGCATTATATGTATAATACTGGTATTATTTGAACAACTTGCTTGATGTCAACACTAAGAAAGGTGTATTTTTTTTCTTCTGTTTTCATTTATCACTAACCCTAAAATCCTTTTTGGCTCCTGAGCACAGGAGAGAGTAGAGAGTACAGTAGAGAGTGATGGAAAACAGACTTTTCTTTACTCAGCTGTTTTCCATTTAGAGGTTTGCAAACTCATCTCATGCCTATACTAAGCAGCCATAAATCAAGTTCAAGATACTGAAGAATCCTCAGTAATAGCATATGAGGGAAGATATTTTTGTCTCTGGAGATTGCATTTTCACACCAACACACAAACCTCATAGGCATACACACAATAATGTATGGCTCATCTCTGCAGAGTTTATTCACATGCTGTACAGAGTTTTAGTAATTTAACCCTATAATGCCAAACATAGCATATGTGATGCATGAGTTTTGAAGCCGTCTGCATGATCAGTGTGATTTTTTTCTTCTTGAAAAACCTGATGTATACAATTTAATACATGCAATAAACAGATAATCCACCAGGGGGGAGGAATTCATTCACCAGAGGCCTCTCCAATGACACTACAATATTGTCATTAATGAGGAAGGAGAAAGAACTTTACCAATTTTGAGAAGGAATTACCAATTAGTAAGACATGTTTATGTTATATTATGTTTTTGTTTCTTCAAAAACAATAACATTTGAGCATTGAAACCCAATGTATCAAATATGATACAAAATTGAAACTCATCATGGAAATTGATATTTGAAACTGGATCAATCAAGTGTTGCATTATGCTGTGTCTGTGCAGGCACAACACCACAAGGTCCATGCAGAGCGTGTTTTAGAAATGAAGATGGTACAGCACAAACTCACTGATACTGTTAATGCAACAGAGATTTGTTTTTCAGACTCAATAAAACATTGTAGGATTCAGCTTTTCAGCTCAAATAAAATAGGAATTTGGAATTTTTTTTGGAGACAGCAGTGAAATAGTAAGTGGATACTGGCTGTGAAAGCATCAGTCCAAGTATCACAAAAGAGGTATCAGAACACTTTGCATGCACAAGGGTGCAACAAATACGACTGAAGTAGTAGTTTTGTGTAATTTTTTTGGTATTTTTTACTACATTTAAATGTGACTACTCACTATAATTTTCATAGTATTTCACACTATCACTGTAGAATATGCATACAGTTGTGTTAACTGGGTGACACACAGCTGCATGCTCCATGCTTAATGCTAACACTTCTGTAAACTATAATCTATTATTAATCCATGATTCATAATGGATTGCATCAACGTACACAGTGCAAGGGCTTCAATTGAATTTGAAGATCTTTTGCCACAAACCTCTTCTCTAAATCTTTATGACACTTTTACTGTGTCACATACGCCATCTACTTTTCATTAAAATTGGAATAACTTCTTTGGCAGCAAAGTCCAGTTCGGATATAAGTATGAAGTGCTTTGAGGACACAAAACCAGGAACAGTATGTTCAAAATCTATTCACTGTGCGACATGAAAAATAGCCCTGGGCTGTCATACCTGGGTGTACATCTCCCATGCATGGAACAAAACCAGTATAAAATAATATCTCACTTTGTCTTGCAAAATAGAACAGAGGGGTGAGAGCTTCAGTGACTCACTGCAGCATCAGGTGTTTGTTTAAAATGCCTTAGTGTCTTTGTATGTTTTAAATCAGGCCCAGACAGGTTTCTGATGCTGACTACACCCTTCAAAATTCATGCAACACTTTCGCTGAGAGGAATGGAAAATTACCGCAGATAAAATGGCAAACTTTCACTCCGATTAACACATAGAACTAAAATTATACCATACTACACTGCAAAAGTTTCACATTTTACAGAGAAAACACCAGTTAAAAATCAATTTATTTGAACATAATGACAGGCCCTCATGCAAACTGTTAGTGTAATTGCTTGTATTTTGTTGATACTTAAGTGAGATAATAATGATTATTGTTGTCAGCTGAGGGTGAATTTACATTTCCTCATGTGATGTGCAGACTCATGAAGTAACATGATGTACTTTGATTTATACTGATTTGAACCAAACTTCTACAGAAGAGCGCTACTGTTCTGCTAAAAAGCACAATTAGTTTGACACTACATTTGGATTTCAGTTTAAAAAGAAACCTAAATTATCTTGTGTCCAACTGATAATGTGGCTGTTGAAGAGGAAAATGTGCATGCATTTAAACAGCATATTAAACTGTTTATTTCTGATGTTTATGTTGTGTAAAAGTCTTGGGCCACCTTTAGCTTTGTTGGTTTTGCAGGGATGCATTCAGTATACATATTGCTTTTCTGGTTTCCTTATTCAGATGGAGGAGTTATGTGCGCTGTATTAAAAACTAATCCAGAATTTTGTGTGACCGTTATTCCCATGACAAAAATTAATCCAAACAATAACATACATTTATATATCACAAATTTTGTATTGTCTGTACTGTCACACTAATGCTTTACTACTGGTCTGTGAAGACTTGTAGAAGCTTGTATCTTGATGAAGAAACAGAAATGTATGATAACCTCACTAAAAGACTTTAACAGAACACTGCACTGACTGCTGCATGTTCCTTTTTTAAGAGGCTAAGGTTCGGTGCATGATTCAAAGGGCCGTCAGCGGTGCAGGCCCCTTTGTTATTCATGTCTTATCATGCACAGTAATTAAAAATGAATTAAATGTGAATTAATCTGGTCTTTTTGCTTTAACTTGGTGTTGCTTAGCCAGTTAACTAAAACAGGATGAGACATAATCAGAGCCATTTTCCTGTCTGTGATGATAAATAGCAACAATAACTTCATTTATTGCAGCACACAAGCTGGGAAAGAGGGGAAGAGTCTTCAGTGTTGAGTCATTTGGACCAAGAGTATATGACAAATTAGTTGTCAGGTCTCCACTTGATCCGACTCCACCCTTATGAAGAAGCTCATTGTCTCTGAGGTTTGAACTCACACTGATCCACATACTCTAAAAGAAGTATTTAAAGAAAAAACATTCATGACATGTGAATCTACTTTTAGGATGAGTTTCCAGCACATGTTCATGTAAAACTTCTTCATTCTCAGTCAGGATTTTCTTGTGCCATGTACGACAGTGTCAGTATTGTGCCTTCATACTACCCCAATTGTTTATTGTTCTGTTTCTAAACTAAATGACATTGTTTTCTAATAAATCTTGTGCTATGCCAATCTGTTTCCACAACAGCAGAATTAGATCAAAGAATCCACCAGAAGTTGTGCCAAGAGAAAACTTTTGGAGAGAAAGGCAAGAGCGACACCTGGTGGTCATACACTGAACTAAGCTAAAATACACCATGGTCAATTTAAACCAACTGTTACTTTATTTAATCCCACAGAATTTATTCACAAGTAGACAATATAAGAAACACCAGCCTTTATTTTCTTTTCGCCCTCTAAAACTATTTTACTGGCAGCACAGTCAAGATTTTTGTTTGGTCTTTAAAACATCATCTGCTAAAAACATAATACAAAACTTCAATGAGCAGAAATATTCCAACGTAACCCCACCTCAAAAAGCAAATAATGAAAATAATCTGTTGATGTGCAGGAGATTAAAGTCATCAGAATCTGAACACTTCAGCTTTTTACTTCAGGATGTCAAAAATGAAGTCAGATGATAAATTTGTATCTTTTTATCTATTTATACTTGTTGTGTATTTGGTATTCTGTGGACAGCAAAACAAGAATTTCATTGTGCAGGGAACAGGATTCCTTCTGTGCATATGACAGTAAAAGCTTTGAATCTTGAATTAAATGAATTTTGCACATTACAAAAATCAGAAACTGTTACAAAAAGTGTAAATTATCTCATCACATAGATTTTACAAGAGCTGAATTGCACTTTTGTGTTATTTAGACCTGTTCTAGTCACAAAATATTTCAAGATGTGATCTGTCCTGTAATATTACAAAAAACAAAACAAAACAAAACTGTGGCACTATTACAAATATTTGTTTCAGGATATTCTTAATTAAAGAAAATGGAGTCACCAAGGTTAGGCTTATGAAAGAAAAACATCCAACATTTTAGTTTTTATCACTTTCTTTTTTTTTGTTGTAAAACTGTCTTAATGGGAGCCTAGTTTTATAAACGAATCATCTGCCTATGAAACACAATCTTATGCTGCAAAAACACAAATGCAATGCAAGACAACAGAGCTGAACAGAGCTCAGACTAGATTACAGCAGTGAGTTTGCTGACACTTTTACACATTAGAATCAAATAAGTGGCAGTTATTAGCTGTTTAGGGGCCAAATCACCTGTCAGTCAAACACCACAAACTACAGGTGAGTTACTGTATGTCTTGCACTTCAGTATCAACGCTCTGGGAGACGACAACACCATCAACAATATTCTCCACGATGGTCTTCACACGCCTCTGACGATGGGGGTTATACTCTGGAAGTTTAAAAAAAAAAACAAAAAAACAACATGCATCAGGTTTGCAAAGAAAGCATTCTGAAAAAAGCACAAAAGACACTTTAACCCTTTATTAGGCAAGTGATTATTTTTTTGGTAATGTCCACATACATTACAAGACAGTGACAGTAACAGTTCCAGTGAGGACAGTGAGTCAACAATCTCAAGTCTAATGTGGTCTACAGGGTCTGTAAGGTCCACCTCTGCATGAACAGTGAGTGGACCTGCTTTGTTAGGTACCATGAAGTAATGGTACTAATGTCAGAAATGATGTTCAAAGGGCTAATGTGAGAGAAAAAAGACAAAAAAAAAAGGGGGGGGGGGGGGGGTATTAAAAAGAAAGAAAAAAAAAAACAAAGAAAAAAGGGATAATGTGGATGTTGACAGGTGTCTGGATCAACACTTATGTTGGTCTAATGCTCTAAAAGTGATGTTCTTTGCACCTTACATGTGTTTTTCTTGTATTTATTTATTTATTCATTATTTTGATTTATTATTATTATTTTTTTTTTTTTTTTTTGCTACTTTCAGGTAAGGAACCAAATATGGTAACTTCATCGACCTTGATTGACTACATAACAATAAAAAATGTTGAAACATTTCACAAATGAAATGAAGTCTTGTTGTGACCTCCAATAACACATTAAGGTTGAAATATAGAATTTCAGAGTATTTCTATGAGTGACCTATAAAGGGTTACAGGTCCAGTGTGTAGGAATTTTAGAGGATATAATTACAGAAATTGATTCAAATATCCCAATGTTTTCTTTAGAACAGAATTACCTGGAAATATGAATTGCCGTGTTTTTATCCCATTGAATGTTTGTTTATATCTACTGAGGAACCAGAATCTGTCCTATCATGGAGTTCACTTGTTGAACAGCCATATTTCTGTAGTATTTAAGAACCAAGTATCAGAGACAACAGCTCCAAAGTCAAGCTAATGCAAAACTATTTGAAGTGTAGTACCACTGATGGCCACTAGGTGCTGCTTAGAAATAGTCCTGGCTCCCACACCAGTTGTGGCTCATCTGTAAATTAACAATAATCTGCCTGTTACTAAATGTTTTGTGCCTTTGTAGATCTGATCTGTAATGCACATGTATAAAAGATAAGTTGAGTCATAATATTGTTATTATCACACTTATTTTTCTTATAAAACTTTTTTTTTTTTTTCACATTATTCACATTTTTTTGTGGGAAAGGATAGTTCATACATGTAAATATCTTCTTAATTTAATATTGAGTTATTATTATTATGCTATTATTTTACTGGTCTGACCCACTTGAGATCAAATTGTCCTGTATGAGGCTCCTGGACTAAAGGGTTTGACCCCTCTGCTCAGTGTTGTCACTTCTAGCTGCCAAAAGCCAACAGGGTAATGGCCAAAACGTTCTTATCCAGGCAATGCACATGTCTGGCTTTTACTTGGATGTTTATTTGTGCAGAGGTGCATTACTGTCCTCTGAGTGTGGATGTAATATTGTCTGGTTAAAAATGTTCTTTTGTGTTGTTCGTAGCCACCATAAGGCAGGGTCAGGATGAGGGTGGTGCAATCTGCCACCTCACCAACAGATGTCGCTACATGTTATACATTGAACATTTGCAGGTTCTTACCTTCTTCCACCTCCACTTTTTTCTCCACCACCTTACTGATGATGATAGCCCTTTGAACAGAGGGAACATTGTTTAGAACAGTCTTTCTTAAATGGGAGTATATGTTCCCCCAGGGGTACTTGGAAGAAGCTCAGGGGGTACTTGAAATGTTTTTGGGGAAAATACATTAAATAAATCATCATGTACTGAATACAAAATAAATAATGCAAATTAAAGCTGAAATATAAAACATAATAAATACATTCATATAATAAAATTGACACTAGTGACCTTAATTCATTTCAGTATTTTTAAAAACTTGGAGCCCCCCCCTCCCCCAAGCTTTGGCGACATTTTAAGAATATTTCTGTTGTATATTATTCAAGATGAGTTTATTTGAGTAAGTAATTATTTTTTGTTGATAAAAGGCTCATTGATTCATTAAGGACCAATTCATTTATTTTTCTTATCAATGAAAGAGGGAACTTTTCAGTTTATATTTTGTACACAAAATTTACTTAGAAAGATTTGTTATTTTTAATGTATTACAGTTAAATATATGTGGTTTGTTAGCAAAATTTTGAAAATAAAAACAGTCACATATGGCACAGGAATAAATTTTTGTTTCATTCTTACCAATCAAAAATGCTGAAGTGAGAGTTGGGGGTACGTGGCTAAAAATATATATATCTCAGGGGGTATTCCACTGTAAAAAGTTTGAGGACCATTGGTTTTGGCTGTGCTGTCATCCGATGACTTCTTCCCATCTAAACAACACTTACTTTTTCTCCTCAACTCTCTTCTCCTCTATTTGTCCCTCCAGCAGCCTCCTGTACTCTGCAATCTCCAACTCCAGCCTCATCTTGATGTCGAGCAGTGCGTTGTATTCGGTCTGCTGCTGCTCGATGGAAACTCTCAGCTGCTGCAGCTCCACCTCCAACGTGTTGATGGTCATTTGCAGTTGGCTGAGCTGAAGGCTGTATCGACTCTTTACTTCCTCCAAATTCCGCTGCAGGTATTCTAGCTGCAGGACAAAATGGTGTCGTAGATGGTGTGTTCAGAGTAAAGAGCTGCCCCATCACATCTGTGCACATATTATATGATTGTCTAACGCTGTCACCAGATGATGCAGCTTTTTAGCTGCATGAGTTTCTTCAATGTCGTACCTGAGCAGCTGCACTGCTACGAGTTATTTCCAAACTCTGGTAGGTCCTCTTCAGCTCTGACATCTGTGTGTTCACCGTCTTCACTTCCTCCTTTGATGTAATGATCTGCGTGCGGACACTTTCCACCTATAATAATAATAATAATAATAATAATAATAATAATAATAATAATAATAATAATAATAATAATAATGTTATTTATACAGCACTTTTCAAGCAAAATCCCAAAAATCTGATCCCCAAGTTCCCCACCCTTTGCATCCTGTACAACTTACTGAGTTAAGAAACAACTGGAATATTTCGCAATTTAGGATCTGGGCTCTCATGACACTTGTATTATTGTCTTTCAAATATATAAAAAATACTCCAAAATAAAATACCAGAAGCACAGACTCTATAATTAAAAAGGATAAAAGTGCAGAATATGTGAAAGTGCACATGGAAGACAGAAATTATGTTACTAAATTAAGCACAATTAAAACAATTAAAGAGAACAACAATTAAAAAAAACATAACATACAGTACAGGCCAAAAGTTTGGACACACCTTCTCATTCTTTGCATTTTCTTTATTTTCATGACTATTTACATTGTAGATTCTCACTGAAGGCATCAAAACTATGAATGAACACATGTGGAATTATGTACTTAACAAAAAAGTGTGAAATAACTGAAAACATCTCTTATATTCTAGTTTCTTCAAAGTAGCCACCCTTAGCTCTGATGACTGCTTTGCACACTCTTGCCATTCTCTTGATGAGCATCAAGAGGTAGTCACCTGAAATGGTTTCCTAACAGTCTTGAAGAAGTTCCCAGAGATGCTTAGCACTTGTTGGCCCTTTTGCCTTCACTCTGCGGTCCAGCTCACCCCAAACCATCTCGATTGGGTTCAGGTCCGGTGACTGTGGAGGCCAGGTCATCTGGCGCAGCACTCCATCACTCTCCTTCTTGGTCAAATATCCCTCACACAGCCTGGAGGTGTGTTTGGGGTCATTGTCCTGTTGAAACATAAATGATGGTCCAACTAAACGCAAACCGGATGGAATGGCATGTCACTTCAGGATGCTGTGGTAGCCATGCTGATTCAGGTTGCCTTCAATCTTGAATAAATCCCCAACAGCGTCACCAGCAAAGCACCCCCACACCATCACACCTCCCCCTCCATGCTTCACGGTGGGAACCAGGCATGTAGCATCCATCCGTTCACCTTTTCTGCGTCACACAAAGACACGGCGGTTGGATCCAAAGATCTCAAATTTGGACTCATCAGACCAAAGCACAGATTTCCACTGGTCTAATGTCCATTCCTTGGGTTTCTTGGCCCAAATAAATCTCTTCTGTTTGTTGCCTCTCCTGAGCAGTGGTTTCCTAGCAGCTATTTGACCATGAAGGCCTGATTCACGCAGTCTCCTCTAAAACAGTTGTTGTAGAGATGTGTCTGCTGCTAGAGCTCTGTGTGGTATTCATCTGGTCTCTAATCTGAGCTGCTGTTAATTTGCGATTTCTGAGGCTGGTGACTCAGATGAACTTATCTTCAGCATCAGAGGTAACTCTTGGTCTTCCTTTCCTGGGGCGGTCCTCATGTGAGCCAGTTTCGTTGTAGCGCTTGATGGTTTTTGCGACTGCACTTGGGGACACATTCAAAGTTTTTGAAATTTTCTAGACTGACTGACCTTCATTTCTTAAAGTAATGATGGCCACTCGTTTGTCTTTACTTAGCTGATTGGTTCTCGCCATAATATGCATTCTAACAGTTGTCCAATAGGGCTGTCAGCTGTGCATCAACCTGACTTCTGCACAACACAACTGATGGTCCCAACCCCATCAATAAGGCAAGAAATTCCACTAAGTAACCCTGACAAGGCACAGCTATGAAGTGAAAACCATTTCAGGTGACTACCTCTTGATGCTCATCAAGAGAATCCCAAGGGTGTGCAAGGCAGTCATCAGAGCTAAGGGTGACTACTTTGAAGAAACTAGAATATAAGAGATGTTTTCAGTTATTTCACACTTTTTTGTTAAGTACATAATTCCACATGTGTTCATTCATAGTTTTGATGCCTTCAGTGAGAATCTACAATGTAAATAGTCATGAAAATAAAGAAAATGCGAAGAATGAGAAGGTGTGTCCAAACTTTTGGCCTGTACTGTACATAAAGTCAACAAAGCACACAAAATGTAAGAGACACTGACAATGAGATGAATTAATACTGAGTTGATAAATAAGTGTGACATTATTTTAACAAAAGAGCATAAAAGGTAGTTTTACTACATTTGGAAATGGATATTTACTCATATTATTGACACTGATTTCAGTCATTTCTAAAATTGCACTTGACCTTGTTGTTTTTATTAGAATGAATTTTGATCACTAAATAAAGCTTAATGATTGTTAATAAAAAAAAAAAAAAAAATAGTCCATTAATTTGATTTTACACCTTTTATGTAAATCCTGCGAACAAGTGGAAATGATTAAAGTGGCAACAATACATGATGGATGGATGGATGGATGGATGGGTTTAGTTTGGTGTGGTTTTCTCTGGTCCTACCTTAGACTGGTACCACTTCTCTAGCTCCAGTTTGTTCTTCTGCATCACAGACTCGTACTGCTCTCGCATTTCCTCCAGGACCTTAGTCAGATCAGCAGACTCTTTGTTGTCCACCTCTACGTTCACTTTACCAGTCTGCTGGACCCGTAACAGCCGCATCTCCTACAACAGGAAAAAAACATCCACAGGTGTCAAACCAAAGGATGGAACACCAACAGATGGCGCCATTGCACTTGAAGCAAAACAGATTGATAAACACATCACTGCATCATTGGCATGTTTATGGTATATTCCAAACATTTACTATCAGGAGCATCATAAAGGAGAGAAAAGTGATGATGATTCTAAGGGCCCATGAGTGCCAGGGGCCCTAGAAAATATAATATGAAAATTATTAACCTATCACCATAAAACAATATTTGCTTCACAAGGCACAAAAAATATAGGCCCATTCGCTTTTTGCAGTAGTTTTGTTTTATTTTTTCAATAGATAAATAAATAAATAAATAAATAAATAAATAAATAAATAAATAAATAAATAAAATCCAGTTAGCCTCTGCCCCAAGCCCCACCCCCACAGGTCCCCCTTCTTATTTCATGATATAGTTTGGTCCAGGCAGCAGAGCTACTAGCTGATACTAGTAAATATACTTTCTTCCAAAAAATAAAACTATACTCTTATTTTATTTTATTTTATTTTATTTTTACTATCATCATCATCATCATCATCATCATCATCATCATCATCATCATCATCATTATTATTATTATTATTATTATTATTATTATTATTATTATTAATAATAATAATAATAATAATAATAATAATAATAATAATTTTTTAATGTAAAAGATAACCTTTCTTGTCAATCAAATTATAAAATATTTATCCATGCCTAGACAGTGTTTTAGAGTTTGCATTGTTTGTGGCATTGACGTGGTGGGCCCCAAAGTATATTTTTTTCACAGGGGTCCAAAACCCTGGTGGACCCCATGTTTATTATTACACATTTTATGTTTTAACCAGAGTGAAAGAAGCTCTCACCTCCTCATGGCTGGACTTCATGTAGGCCAGCTCTTCCTTCAAACCTTCAATCTGCATCTCTAGGTCATTTTTAGCTAAAATCAGACTTTCCTTGACCCCTCTTAGACGGGTCACATCAGCCTCCCCCGACATCTTCATGTTTAACTCCATCTCATACCTACAGGGGGGGAGTCAGAGGGAGTTATGAGGATGCACCGTTCTCTACATCCCCATGAAAGAAAGTCAGAATACAAGCAAATGTGAAAAGTGAAGATTGGTCTTTGGGTATCATAAGAGCTTCCCTACTACTATAAGATTGCATTACATTACTTTTGTACTTTTCAAAACAATTGCACATTAAAATTACAGGAAAAGTCAGACGGTTTATGAAAAGTTAAACATGAAAAAAGAATGGAAACCTACTTCAGTCTGAAGTCGTCTGTTGCCAGTTTAGCGTTGTCGATTTGGAGGAGGATACGTTGGTTATCTACGTATCTCTTGGCGATCTAAACGAAGGAAACATGGGAGGGATTGGTTTGCTGGTTTACCTCCCATATTAAATGATAAAAAGTTCATGATTTTCTTAATATTGTGGCTCATCAGTGTTAAATCTAAGAAGAAGAAAAAACTTTTAAAAAACTTTAAATTAACCAAAAATTTCGGTTGTTATGTGCAAGCCTGAAACTCTGAGCATCTGCACATAAACATTCACCCAAGATTTTACTCTGCATTTTAGAAAACAACAAACCAAACATACCCTGGTTAACATTTTTAAGAAAGAAGAAGATTTATCCACTGGTTGGCCCATATCATATTTAAAATAAAATATCACAGGAACAGTTTCACAGTGTTTCTTCATATCAGGCAAAAATATTCATCTGGAATCAAGGATGACCTGATTAGACGAGGTCACTAAGGGTTAAAGGTCAAACTCATTAGCTGTTCTTTGATAAAATGTTGAGAAAAAAGCAAACCTTTGAAAAGTCACAAAACTATAATGTAAATTATATGACTTTCCATTACTTGTTTGAACAAATATCACTGGTTGACTTTTTTTGTTTTTTAGAAAAGAGAGATTAAATGTCCTAAATCTTACATACTTTAATAAGATGAAGAGGAAAACAAATGACAAAAATGATGGTTAATGTATTCAATTCAATGTATATGATAAAGTGTTATTACATATATAATGGATTATGTACATTTATATCATATGTTGATATCTTCTACTAGAAATAACCTGTAGAGTGAATGTATTGTAATGTATAGACAGTGTTTTGAAGTAGCTCCGGCAGCTCTGAGACAAACATTACTTTGGAGTAAAACCCATTCTATCATTAATTCTCATAATTTCATATTTTGACCCAGGATTGTATTTTGGAAACTACAGCCAACCGGCATTTTATGTTTTATGTCTTGTATTCTGGAGGCATTTTACTTGTAGACCAGTGTAATCTAGGCTGTGTTGTGTCGCCTGCAGGGGGCACCGCATACTACCATACACATGGCACTAATAAACAAAGTAGAAGAAGCAGAGTTTTACTCATGTTTTTCATCCATTTAATGTTTTTTTGGTTTTTTTTCCACAAATGAGACAGAGGAATCATGCAGTTTCCTCATCAATCACCTGTTGTATCAAACATGTTTTCACGGTGTAACGAATACCTGGCAAGATGTAGGATCAGAACAGATGCTCCATCTTGTGACTTAAATGTTTGTGACATCAGAATTTATAGATAAACATGTTTTCTTTTCCTCTACGCACATTTACTGTTTTATAAATAATGACAACCATCTGAGGTGAGCAGATGAAGTCTTTTGGCTAATTTCAGGAAGTTTGTTTTAGCATTACTGTTCCATAAACATTTTTAAGTGCAGATTTTCAATATGTTGATATAGATGCACCTACTATGACCTCACAACACATGTTTTTAGTTGTAAATGATAGTAAGTGTGACAACTTCATTAATACATTTGAATGTAATAGGGGATAGTGGATGCATTTGATTCAACTGGACCCTGAACTTTTCAGGGTCAAATTCTTTGTGAAACCAGATTTCAACACTATGAATGTATGTGGCAAATTAGAATCAAACAGGATTTAAATTTCAATAATGATCTGATGTTTTGGTTGAGTGTAAAATGTGTTCTACCTGTTCTCGGAGGCCAGAGATGGTGACAAAGAAGGCAGTGACGTCCTTGGACACAGAAGGAGCCCTCTTTTCGTAGTACTCTCTGATCTGCAGCTCCAGCTTCCTGTTGGACGACTCCAGAGAACGAACCTACGCACACAAACACATTCTGACTTCATGTGTTTACGACCACCATTTAGATTTATATACAGTTAGTTGGATAATGTTTAGATCAATGGTGTCAAACTCATTTTAGTTCAGGGGTCACATGCAGTGTGGGTCGGACCAGTAAAATAATAACATAATAACCTATAAATAATGTCATCTCCAAACTTATAAAATTACATATGAAAATGATAACATTAACAAATTATCCTTTAAAAAATGTGAATAACCTGAACAATCATAAACAACCTGAAATTTCTTCAGAAAAATAAGTGAAATTTTATTTTGAAATTATGCCTCAGTTCATTTACACATGTGCATTACAACATACAGATCATAGTGAATCTACAAATCTACAAAACATATAATAACAGGCTGAATATTCTTGAAATTGCACTTACTTTCTTTGAGACATTTCAGATTGTTCATATTTGTTCAGGTTATCAAAATTTTTTGTAAAAGGATCATTCGTTCATACAATTTTCCTTTTTTTTTTTTTTTACACTAAAACAAAAAAATTGAAGTTGTCATTATTTAAAGGTTATTGTGATAGTATTTTACTGGTCTGGCCCACATGAGATCATATTGGTCTGTATGTGGCCTCTGAACTAAAATGAGTTTGACATCCTTGACTGTCAATGTTCATACCTTCAGTGTAATTTTTGCATTTCATAAATTCCTCCCTTGGGCCTAATTGGATCCTTTGGCAGGTTGATTTTGACCTGCAGGCCGTATGTTTGACACCCCTGTTTAGATAAACTTGTCAGGCCATCATTTCACATAGCATCAAAGCGTCAAAGCCGACCAAGTGTGAAACAGGAGCAACAGTGTAATGAGGTAAGTATTATTCCAAGACAGTAGCTCAGTCGTCTGTCTTGTCACTCATGTTACATAAAAGGGATTTACAGGGAAATACCTGTCACATTAGACATATTTAAATTGTTGTTTCTGCCATGTTTGTCTGCTTAATCTTATTTTAATAAAGGCCTTTAAGCGGTTTTCTGCTCAACCTAACTATCTATCAGCAGTAGAAAGAGTACCCAGTCCACGGAGTAAAAACAGCAATAAAACTATAGAAAAGTCTTCAGTATTTGAAAAGGGTAACACACTGTAAATAAAGGCATAAAGTGATTCAAAAGGACCCTTGGCATTATATTAGCCTAAATCCCACATTAGAGATTTTTTCAACACTTTCATTTCATTGTTTCTTTTTACAGAACATGTAGCAGATGTGGACAAACAGAAGGAAGACAAAAAAAATAAAGAAATACAAACCTCAAAAAAAACAAAAAAAAAAACAAAAAACAGAACATAGTGGATTGCCATGTCTCTACACCAAACTCTAGTGTTGTTACCCTTTCAGGACATGTTGATACTGGCACAAGGAACAAATGATTAAATTTTGGTGGTGATCAGGGGGGAGGACTGATCTTCCTTGATGGTAGTCTGTGCTCTTCGAGTGCTTTTCTAGTTATCAATAAGATCATCCTTATCCTGTCGTTGTATAAACAGACCATTTCTCCCACTTTTCTCGACATTGTTCTTCTTCGGTCCTTATCTTATGGGTCAAGAGTTCCATTACATATATGTCACTCATAATTTTTTGCTGGTCATTCTGTGTTGGTGGATCTGTTTTGTAACATTTTCTTGTGATTGTTTCTGCAGATTAGATTTTTACAAGAATGTTAATCTTCTAATCCACCTGTGGAGTTCTAAATCATTTAAGGTTTATATTTTATGTGCCACATTCATGTGAATGTTGTATTTTCCTGCTGTACATCTTTAAGGTTGAGCTCATTTGAAGTACTTTACATACTGAGCTCAGACAAACCTGTTTTGAGTTGTGTGATGTACAGTATTTTCTAGCTAATCCAAGAGGGTTTGTTTAGTTTAAGATGGAGGATCACTTTTTCAACCCTTCATGGAACACTTGATCCTTAATTTTCACACGTCACAAATATTAAAATCAGCATATTTGGATGGGAGGGAGGATTTAAAACTGGGGTTGAATTTTATAGCATGTGCATGTTATATCATTTATTGTGTAAGTATATATGTATATTCAAAATAACTGAAGGTAAATGTAGTGGAGTTAAAAGTAGGTGTGGTGCAGCAGATGTTTTCAGTACCATAAAATGAAAACAAACCCAGAAATATTCAGCTACATTCCACCACTGATGGACATACTTCACTGACAGATAGTCTGACTATTTATAAAGTTATAGCCACAGCACATAAAAACAAAGCAACAGAATAAAAGGCTTTACAGTACTGTAAAGAAATTGTAGGCCACCTTTAGTTGTGTTTTTGTGGGAGCGTGAAGTTGGTTTCGTTCTCGTAACCAGTTCCTTTAAGGATCCAGTTCCATTTACAGAACCAGTTCCATTTAAGGATCTCAGAACCGGTTCCGTTTAAGGAACCAGTTAAGGGAATTAAATAACTTGTAAAGGTAAAAGTCAGTATTTAATTTGAGTTCTACTTAAATCTATGTTGATCTGGTTTGGACTCTTAGATTTCTCCCTCAAACACCTAAAGAGCCACTGATGACCAAAACCATCTACTGATCTAAAAAGTTTAATGTTATGTGAATAACTAATGATCCACTAATCCTGTGAATACATTATATATTTGAGATAAAATGCAGTTTCTCAGCTTTTCATTTGGACATTCAGAGTGAACATATAAACATCATTACTGGCTCACCAGTAAAACCCAGGTAGTTTGATAAACAACAGTGGTTGTAGATGCTTGTTTTTATGTTTACTTACAGATATATTCTGTTGAAAAAGTCACTAATAAAAAGTCAGTTTTCTGTTTGTGTATAATAACCTTTGAATTTACTCTGAACTTCTTTGAATGTCTATACAATCAGTAAAATTAGATAAAGAAGAACACTTCATTTTCACCGAAAAATTAAAAAATGCAGAGCAAAATATCATGATAAATGTCAGTAAAAACACAGAGACATGCATTTTTATGGTGATCATGATTCTAAAACTATAATAAACAAATGTGAAACAGAATAAAACAATACTAAAACAGAAAACCTACATGACTCGAGTTTGGTTTTGCATAATTTCCTAAGTTTTTTATTTTTACATTTCCACATGTTTCTGAGGTACAATGAAGAACAAATAGAAGCATTATATAGGTTTTAAAGAATTTTAATGACAAATAAATCACATTTAAGTAAAGAATCCATTTGTGTCATTTATATTCCAGTTTTGTGGCTTCTGTCATCAGGGGCCTCATAAGAGGGAGAAAAGTGATGAGGATTCTAAGGGCCCATGACTGACAGAAGCCTGAGAAAACAGTATATTAGTCATGATTTTTGTCATTTTTATCACCATATGATGTTTGCTTCATAAGGCACTAATAATCTTAATCTCCTGGGACCCAGGAAAGTAAAAGTTTTTGGAAACAGCAATTTATTATTATTATTATTATTATTATTATTATTATTATTATTATTATTATTATTATTATTATTATTATTCGTGGGGTTTTTTTTTGTTTTGTTTTGTTTTGCTTCGTTTTTGTTTTTCAACTGAGGCTGCAAAACTCTTGTCCCCTACAGAGGACAAAAATACATTGTCTCAGGAGGATATTTTATTAGTATTTTTATATCAGTGGGGGAAAAAAATCTTGTTTCTCATCAGTCTGACACAAAACCATAAAATCCATTATAAGTAGAATATTGATGAATAAATGAATGAATGAATGAATGAAATCTTAATTTTTGAAAATGTAGACAGTGAAATCAAAACAAAAATCTACCAACACAATAAAAGTACTGGTACATAAATGGTTGATAAGCAAAGAAAACAAAACAAAACAAAAATAGTAACAATAAATAATAATAATAATAATAATAATAATAATAATAATAATAATAATAATAATAATAATAATATCACACATCCTTTTTCCTATATACACTAATATGATATGATAACACCCATTTACAACTTATAGAATAAATAAAAAAACAAAAAAACAAAAAAAACAAATGCATGTTCCATTCAGGTGTTAAATGTTTAGGGTTTGGGAGGTATTGAACTGGAGGGGTCCAAAGTGTGTGTCTCTTCTTACCTTCTCCATGTATGAGGCCAGGCGTTCATTCAGGTTCTGCATGGTCCACTTCTCGTTGGTGACCACCGCTCCCCCCTCGAACCCGGAGCTCAGGCCCGTGGACGTGGAGATGCGGCCGCCGTACCCTCCGTACCCCGCGTACATGCTGGCCGTGGAGACGCGGGTCTTGTCGGTTCCCCCCATCCGAAACGATCCACTCAGGCTGGAGCTGGAGACGCTGCGGGTGGTGACAGTTCTGGAGGAGAAGGAGGAGGCCATGGTGGATGGATGGATGGATGGATGGATGGATGGATGCGCTGCAGGAGGCGGGTGTCTGCAGGGAGCACCTCTGCCTGGACATTTATAGGAAGGAGACCGCCTCAGATCGGATTTCTCTGCCCCGTGTGGAATGAAAATAACAGTTTTTTTTTTAAATAAATAGGTGTGTTCATTGGCATTTGTAACGCTCCGTGAAAGTTGCAGGTCTAGTCGGACAGCTTCACGCACCAGTGATTATCAGACTGATGCGCATCAGGACACACCAAGCGTCTCTACGTAGGTGGTGAAAGGTACATGGGTAATTAAAGTGTCCCACAAATGTCAGCCACAGGTGTGTGAACCTGCATACATGTCCAAGACCAGACTAAAGGTTATTCACCAACATCCACTGCATTTTCTCACCTTAAACCTGCTGTACATGTGTAGAATGTCAAAGTCATTCATATCATACTGGGACACAACTCTCAATATGATCTCCTACGGAAGAGGATAAGGGCCACTGGAAGAAAAAAAAATGAAGGTCCATTATTATTATTATTATTATTATTATTATTATTATTATTATTATTATTATTATTATTAGAAAAAAAAGTCAGAATTCCAAGATTAAAGTCAGAATTCTGACTTTAGTCTTAGAATTCAGACTTTTTTCACATAATAATAATAATAAAAGATATATACACTACCAGTGAAAAGTTTGGACTCACCTTCTCATTTAAATGGCATGAGAAGGACTGCAGATGGCCAACAAGTGCTCAGCATCACTGGGTACTGCTTCAAGACTTTTGAAAAACACTTCAGGTGACGACCTCATGACGCTCATCGAGAGAAATGCAGAGAATGTGCAAAGCGGTAATAAAAGCAAAATGTGGCTATTTTGAAGAACCTAAAATATAAAACATACTTTGAGTTATGTGACACTTTTTTATCTACATAATTCCATATGTGTTCATTCATAGTTATGATGCCTTCAGTGACAATCTACAATGTAAATAGTCATAAAATAAAGAAAACCAGGTGAATCCAAACTTTTGACTGGTAGTGTGTGTGTGTGTGTGTGTGTGTGTGTGTATATATATATATATATATATATATATATATATATATATATATGTGTGTGTGTGTGTGTGTGTGTGTGTGTGTGTATATAGATAGATAGATATATAGATAGATAGATAGATAGATAGATAGATAGATAGATAGATAGATAGATAGATAGATAGATAGATAGATAGATAGATAGATAGATAGATAGATAGATAGATAGATATGTGTGTATATATATGTATATATGTGTGTGTGTGTGTGTGTGTGTATATATATATATATATATATATATATATGTATATATATGTGTGTGTGTGTATATATATATATATATATATATATATATATATATATATATATATAAAACCTTTATTTATTTATTTATTTTCCAGTGGCCCTAATCCTCTTCTGTAATGGGCCAGACCAGAAAAATAACACAACAACCTATATTAAAAATTTTTTAAATAATACAGAATTGTAGAGAAAAAAGAAAATTGTATGAAAATGTTTGCATCTACAAACTATCCTTCAAAAAATTGTGAATAACCTGAACAATCATAAGCAACTTAAATTTTATTAAGGAAAAATAAGGAAATTTTAACAATATTATATAACAGTTTCTCATTTATACATGTGCATTGCAAGTGACAGATCTACAAAGACGCAAAACATTTAGTATCAAGCATAATATACACCTATATACCTTCAGCAGATTAGAGAATTTTGCAAACTCTGCATTATTCTGCACATTAAACACATATTCAAGTGAAGCAGCAACAAGAAAATACAGTTTTGAGTTTAAAAAATCTTCATCTTGTTAGTCTAATACAGACCTGGGCATTGTAAGGCCCGGGGGCCACATGCGGCCTGACAGCTGACCCTAAATGGCCCACATGATGTCATTGGCAAATTAAAAGTCAATGCAAATATATATCATCATAATAGACGTAACCAATACAACGCCACTGCTTTTATTTTGAAGGATCTGCTAATTTACTGTTTTTTTCGCACATACTTTCTGTACTTGCATAAAGCTTATGCATTGGTTGGTTTGTTGGTCAGTTTCAGCCCATGAAGATGTCAGCTAATGGCAAAAAAAGAATGATTGATTCTGAATGCAGAGTTTTTAACAAGACATGGACTTGTAAGTCTTTCTTTACTGAAGTCAGAGGTAAAGAAAAAGAAAAGGAACTGTGATATGCAAACAAACAAAGCTGGATGCATTTATAGTTTTTCATCTAAAGTTAATGTGGAGCTGGTTTTGCACATTTTCAAAAGTCTTTTTGCGAATATTCATTAAATAGTTGTATTCTGTGCTCCACATTTTCATTTTGTTATTGTATTGTTGCATTTACTGTTTTTGTATTATAGTAAAGTAGATATATATATAGAGAGATATATATTAAGGAGAGCTGCAAGTGTGCTGACCTGGCCCTTAACAACTGTCAGAGTTTCCCATGTGGCCCCATAGGAAACTTAATTGTCCACCCCTGATCTAATATCTTGTTTTGATAATGGAGGTTCAGACCTGCATCCTACAGGTCATGACACTGCCGCCCCCCCACCCCCCCCCCCACACACACACAGGTTTGTACTGTGGGCACTAGGCATGATGGGTAATCACTTTCTCCACCTTTCCTTCATCACTCTGGAACAGGGTCAGTCTGGACTCACCAGACTACATGACTTTTTTCAATTGAAACACAGTCCAATCTCTATCCTCTCTATTGAACTGATGGTGGTTTAAGATATTAGATATTACTCACTGCATCAAATTTGCATGTGTAATAAAAAAGATGATTTCAAGATTAAATGAATCCAGAGTCTAGTTTAGCTTTTACACCACTCACATCCTGGTCTACAACTGCTGTGACATCTCAACAAAAGCAGGCGCAGCGATGTTACCAGACATCAGTGTCATGTAAGATTAGTCAGAAAACACGTGTATAAATCATTAGTTCAGATGATAAATGATGGGACTGAACTGTCATAGTTTGTCTCCTCTCAGCCAGACTCTTCACGCATGATGCCAGACATTGTAACAGTCAGTTAATTAATGATAAAGTGTGAGCGGCACATTCGTAATTTCATTAACTGCATAGTACGAAGATGTTGCGGTGAGATAAAAAGAAGGCCTGGGAAACCAGAAATAGTTTTACATGACACCAAACAGGTTTCTCCTAACTGCTTTCTGTTTTCTTTCTTACTCAAGCTTAATCTGTTTTTTTTTTTCCAGCGAAGCAAAGGGTGTAGACTGAAAGGTTAATGACTGATGACATAACAAATGGTTCTGAAATGTGACCCTCCCCACAACTATAATACACACAAACACCAACACACCTTTTTTCATAGGAACATTATTTTAATTGTGGTTATAACCAAATAAGAGGTGATTGACAGTGGACTCTGAAAAGCATCCCAGTGGGTAACACCCACCACAGATGTGTTTTCTGCATGAAGTCGCAGCCAACACTTTGCACACGGTAAGTTTGTTTCTTTTGTTTTTCACTGTCTTGTTTTTGTCTGAGGACAATAAGTAAAGTTTTCAACAGTTTCACTCACAGTCTCAGCTTAAAATTCTCCACACATAGTTAAGACAACACCAACAAACAATGCAGGGGACGATAAACAAAAGGGGGTGATGGACATCTGCTATGGTGCTGTCTGATAAACTGGGTGTGCACCATTTAATTCTGGGTAACAGGTGGAAACCTGTAGAGTCTGAGCCTTTTATCAGATTTGATTGAGCTTAGTGAGAACATACCAAATCCAAATCACTGGACTGATAAAATAACCGCTGAGGTCATGACCTTTGAACAAGCTGAGGGATCAAGTATTGCAGCTCATAAAGCTCAGTGGCTTAAGATGAACTTTTGTTAGTCAGAACATCCTGTGGATTATAGTCTGCAGGTGAAGCTGACATTAACTCATGCATGTTCATTCCACAAAGTCACTTCACCGTTGTGTTGTTGTCACAACATTTAATGAATGAAAAGTAAGCAGTTATCACTAACTCATTGTGGAACAGTAACCCAGCTGACAGGTTACGCTTCCACTGACTCAAAGAAAGTATTTGAGGGCTTTGCTACCGTCACTTCTGCTTTGTTGACCATCAGGGGAAATCTGTAGCAGAAAAAAAACACAGGCCTCTTAGCGCTGTAGAAAATCTATAGTGTATAAACTGCACACACACACACACACATTGTTTACTTTTGCTAAAATGTTAGCACGTAATTCATCTGGAAAGTTCTGACCACAAGGAAAAGGATAATGACATCCACCCGGTCATTACAATGTAAACAAGTGTGAATGAGTGTTTACTGTAAACACCACAGAAACAATGGCACGTAGACTGTGTGTCTTATACTTCTACTATTTAATTCACCCAAAATGCCCAGAACTATTTTAGAGGTAACTTTTTTAACCATTACAAAGTGATTTATTGCCATTTATTTTAACATTATCTTATGTACTTTTTCTGTTGTAAATCATGTATTTTCCTATATTTAATTGACTGATCACGTAAATGTTAATAAAACCTCAGAGTAAATTCCAAAGTCATTATATCAAAACAGAGAAAATTTAAGGAAATGTGACTTTTTCAGCAAAATATATCATTAATTGTACATAGAAACAAGCATCTCCAACCGCTGTCATTGTTAATGGTTAAACATGCAGTGTATAATATTGAATGATATATTTTACAGAAAATGTCAGTTTTACTTCTGTTTTCTCTTGATAAAATAACCTTTGAATTCATTCTGTTTTCATGAACATTTACATGATCTGGGAATTAAATACAGGAAAATATATGATTTACATTAAAAAATGTAAAATACAAAGGATAATATAATAAATGGTGATAAATCACTAAGAAAGGTTAAATAGAGAGAAAGGTTCATTTGGGAACTGCTATAAAAGTTAAAAGCAACACTGGGTCTTTATGGGTTAAAAGCATTTACTGCTAATGTGTGGAGATATCTGACCACGTCATCTTAACCCTTATATAATGTTCTTTTTTTTTTTTTTTTGCCTTCATAGAATCCAGAACCCCCTCAAAATAAGAAATGATCTACTATCACACCAAAACATCACCTGTTTTGTCTAAGACAGGAGACGAGATAACGCTCATGATAATTTTTTAAGTCTGAAAACGGCCAGAACATTCAGAAACTGTGTAGTTTATTATGTAAAATACTTACAAGATACGATTCATAACCCTTACTGCTTCACCTTTTGTTGTAAAACACTTATTTTATTTTTGGACTCCATTTGATCTGAGTGTTTCTCGATATCACTCAGACTGACAGATTAAAATTTATTTCAATGGGTCAAATGTGATCCAATGCAAACATTTATAGCACATGTACAATGTTTTTATTCTGAATTTTTTGTACTTTTTTTGGTTACTTTATTAAAATCAAAATCAAATTTCAGGCAAAGAAAAAAAAAGATGTTATTCGAAATCTTTTTTTTTTTTTTCTCAGAAATCCCGATTGTCTTCCGTTGTCACCTTCTTGTTCTGCAGTTGCATCACATCCCCTGCACTGGTGAAAAAGGCTCTTAGGGGTATTGGATTTCCAATGCAAATATATTGAGTTGTTTTATTGTCTTTGTAGCAGAAAAAAGACCTTTCCAGGTAACTGAAAAGCATATAAGTCTGTTTGTTCCATCATTTCCCTTACGCACATCCTTCCAGTGCATCTATCACTCAGTCAATCCAAAGCTTGATAGTAAACACTCTTATCAGGTGGTGATTTTAGGCCACATTGATTACTCCATATTTCTGGTATAAAAAGGGTGGGATTGGCTCTATCTGCCACAGAAGCCCCACACATCTTTGAGATCACTGCACATATCTCATCTTGCTTCACAGGTAGAGTAAACCTCATCTTGATTTTTCATGTACTGAATAATATATGAATGCTATTTTCACCCAAACCTTTTATGACTGATGCACAGACATGTACGGAAAAGGAGCTGCAGTGTTTGCACTGCTGGCTGTACTTCTAGTATCCACCACAGCTTCGGCGCCTGAACGCTCTGCACCCGAAGACGCTGATGACAGAAATATCCTCCACAAGCTTCAAACCAGGAGAGATAAAGTCAGAGAGTCATTGGGCAGGCAGGACGTCCCATCACAGACTGCACGGATGGCGAGACGGACACACCTGTCAGAGGATGAACGCGAGATTATGACCAAACAAATAATGCAAGCAATCTCAGGTATGATGGGTGAGGCTTACCTGAGAGTTTGTGTCTAATTATTATTTACTTTGATAATAAAATAAGTGAATGAGAGGGCAGAGATCCAACAAACGCTCAGATCTGCATGTAAACTGAAAGCTTGTGTGTGGTTCATGTAGGAATGGTTTGTTCACAGACCTGATGAACTCTGAGTGCATGACAGATCGTGACTACCAAGGCTGGGTGGACTTCGGACGCCGGGATGTAGAAATGGGCCGAGAGATGAACGTTTAACAGCTCATAAGTGCTGACGGTTTTTTTGCTCAGATTTTGTACAATTAACATCCCAACAGCCCTCCAAGTTTATAAATAAAGAATTTTGCAGAGTGATTACAGCAGCTGTGTGTGTTCATTTCATAATCATTGATGGAAGTAGCATTAGGATGCATTACTTCAGTAAAAGAACCATAAACATCCTCCAGTCCTGAATGAAAAGTGTTATGGGAGCATGTTAATATTGGAGCTGGTCTGAATGACTTTATATACTGTTTTATTTCCACCAGATAAATAAAGACTCATAATATGATTAATGTGATAGGAAAGAAGAAAAAAAGACAGTATCGAAGCAGAGATCTGTTTTCACGATTTGAACTTTTTCTCCAGTTTTTCCTGTGGTACTAGATCAGGGGTGTCAAACTCATTTTAGTTCAGGGGTCACATTCAGCTAAATTTGATCTGAAGTGGGCTGAACCAGTAAAATAATAACATAATAATGTGTAAATAATGTCAACTCCAAACTTATCTCTATGTTTTAGAGCAAAAAAAGCAAATTTACAGTATGGAAAGATTTACATCTACAAATTATTCTTTCAAAAGATGTGAATAGCGGGAACAAACTGAAAAAATGAGCGTAATTTTAACAATATTCTGCCTCAGTTTATTATTTACACATGTACATTAGAACTTACAGATCAACAGTGGATCTACAAATACACACAAAACATTTAGTAACAGGCAGAATCTTGTTAAAATTGCACTTACTTCTCTTAGGACATTTCAGGTTGTTCATATTTTTTCAGGTTATTCACATCTTTTGCAAAATTATACTTTGTTTTAGTGTAAATACTGTACATGAAAATATTTACATTTACATAGAGAAAAATGTGGAGTTGTCATTATTTATATGTTATTATATTGGTAGTATTTTACTGGTCCTGCCCACTTGAGATTGAATTGGTCTGAATGTGGAACCTGAACTAAAAGGATTGTTAATATCTTAGTGTAATTTTTGCATTTCACAAATTCATCCCAAGGGCCGGACTGGACCCTTTGGCGGGCCGGATTTGGCCCCTGGACCACATGTTTGACACTTGTGTACCAGATTTAGACATTCATTGAAATGAAACCAAATGAGTGGGTTCTCTCCGGGTACTCCGGCTTCCTCCCACCATCCGAAGATGTGCACTGATAGGTTAATTGGTTAATGTAAATTGCCCATAGGTGTGAATGTGAGTGTGATTGTTTGTCTCTATACAGGGGTTGGACAAAATAATGGAAACACCTTAAAAAATCAACAAAATATAATTTAATATGGTGTAGGTCCGCCTTTTGCGGCAATTACAGCCTCAATTCTCCGAGGTATTGATTCATACAACTTGTGAATTGTTTCCAAAGGAATTTTAAGCCATTCTTCAGTTAGAATACCCTCCAACTCTTTTAGAGACGATGGCGGTGGAAATCGACGTCTTACTTGAATCTCTAAAACTGACCATAAATGCTCAATAATGTTGAGGTCTGGGGACTGTGCCGGCCATACGAGATGCTCAACTTCATTAGAATGTTCCTCATGCCATTCTTTAACAATTCTAGCTGTATGGATTGGGGCATTATCATCTTGAAGTGAAGGTGTTTCCATTATTTTGTCCAACCCCTGTATGTCAGCCCTGTGATGAACTGGCAAAATGTCCAGGGTGTATCCCACCTTCACCCATATGTAGCTGGGATAGGCTCCAGTGACCCCCGTGACCCTAGTGAGGATAAAGCGGGTTCAGAAAATGAATGAATGAAACCAAATGAGACATCTAGTTTAGCTGAGGTCTTATCATACACATCCTAAGTTGTTTTCAAAGTTCACCTCGTTCAAAAGACTTCATCAGTTCTGAACTGTTCGGAGCTGATGAAGTCTCCTCGATGAGAGATGTTTTCAAGAACAAAATCATTCCAGCTGAACTTCAGAACAAACTAAGGATGAACGGTGACCCAAACAAATGTGAACTTAAACAGATACATCATAGATCTCTGAAACATGGTCCAACTTCAGAAGCCAAAAAGACCCAAAGCCCTTGGTTAACAATGTGTTGTTAGCTTCTTATACTCGACTCCAAAAAAGTTGTGACAGTTTGAAAATGAAAACAAAAACAAAATGCAATGATTTGCAAATCTCGTAAACTCATACTTCACGAACAACAGTACACAGAAAACATGAGAAGATCACTGGCATCCAGCACTGAATCTTATATTTACATTATGTACTTTAGATAAGACATTCAAAGTCTGCACACCTGTACTTTGAGGTATATTAGTTTGAATCATAATTTTTAGGCATTTTTTTCAGATTGGTGAACCTCTGGAGACTCTGCTTCTCTAAGGTGTTTTTTTATACCCAGTCATGTCACTGACTGGTAATAATTCAACTAATTTGTTGTAAAATGTTCCTCCAGTTTCATTTTAACATCACTTATTTTTCAACCTTTTCGGAATCATGTAACTACCATCAAATTCAAAATTACTTTAGTTTTCTCTTAAAATAGTCAATTTTCTCAGTTTAAACATTTGCACATTCCTGTTGCGAATAAACTACGGGTTTATGAGATTTGCCAAACACTGCATTCTGTTTATGTGTATGCTTTACACAGCAGCCCAACTTTCATGTCATTTTGGAATTGGAGTTGTATCATTTATGTACTGATCATTTTTGTATCATTTGTGTAGAAATGGAACCTTAAAACTAAATTAAAGCAGTCAAACAGCAGAGAGTGCAGGTGTCATGTAGAATGGAAATGCTCATTGCAGTATTTGTGTAAAAGTTACATTCCATCACCATGAAAAATCTAATGGAAATGCAAAGTTTTATTCACAGATGGTACACTTTACACACAGACCTACATATACAGCTGTGATGCTAACACAGAACAGAGTAGTGCAGAAAAACAGTGGTTTGGTTGATTAAAGTGTTACATGATCATAACCATATGTTTATGATTTCTTCCCTTTTTAATCGACAGTATCCTATGCCTTTTTGCTACAGCTGATTGTACAGAGACACTCCATAGAAACATGCTGCTTAAATAACAATTACAATGATTCCTTTCCTCTACTTCTTTAAATAAGGAATCTTCTTATATTTGTGACTTTTAAATGCCCATCATGATTTTTTTTCTTCATTTATATCCCAGCAGTTTGGAAATCCCTGACGACAAAAAATACAGCAGATTTGAAGCCGCCTTGTAAATACACATATTATATTCACAAAAAAAATCCCATTCTCTGTCTTTGATGCAGCATAACAAACCTGATCTGTTTTTTGGTGAGGTCTGGCTGAGAATTAAGTCAGACATTTTCAAATACAAGCATGATACAACAGGTCACAGGTGATAAACGGTGGGTTAGACAGCTCAGGATGATTATTAACATTATTCAGTTCAGTCAGTGTATCATCTGTCCCAGTTTGGGTCATCTCAGTGCTTCTTAAATACTCACTGTATGTACACAATGCTTTCAGAACAGCAGCCGATAAGCAGGAAGACCAAAGTGTAATTTAGTGCATTTCAATGTTTTTCAGTGACAGCATTGCTTGGGTTTGTTATATAACAATAACTTACTGCACATATATATTTTTTTTACTTTCCCAAATGACATCTTGTTATATACAATTAAATAAAATGACAGGTGATAAGGTTAGTTTTTAAAGTAGTGACAGGGGAAAATATGTTAAATAACAACCACAAAACACAGTAGAAAACATTTTTTGTTCCTTTATGTGGTTTCTTTTTTGTGTAAAAATAAGAACGGTCACACAGGCTGAATAGTGAGGTGATTGGAGGATTGTCCTGAGATGAAGATGTCAAAAGCACATCGTCATGAGGATTACAGTTTGTAGAATCAAACACTATCAGATACTATGACACTTAAGAAAACCCAAGTATATGGCTCGAGCACGTTCTCTGGCTTTTGTTTTCAAGATACTGGTGCAGGAAGGGCCCCGAAACTGCACAATTTGGAATCGCATGGCTTGATTCAAAGTCACTATGGTGAATGATGAGGAGGAAGAGGAGGAGTAAATGACGGGTCGGCTCATATCAAACTCTGGGCTGACGTCCGGTTCGGTGTCTGTCCGTGGCCACTCATCCCCCAGGCTGCCACTTTGTGCAGCCCGAGACTCTGCAGCTTCTCCACCAAGTTGAAGCTAAAAACGTTCCTTTGTCTGTCTTCGACCATCGATGTGCCTCCGCCTTTCTGTGCTGTGGGGATTGGAGGTTTCAGAGGTTTACTGTGGGGGCGGTGCAGGGTGTGGGGATAGGGGGAGGCTGAGATGCCGCGTTCATGCAGCAGCTGTACGAGTCCCAATGATGAGGTGGTTGTGTACGTGGTGGCGGTGGTAGCGGTGGCGGCGGTGACAGTGGCGGTGGTGGCCCAGCCTCCCGGGCCAAAGTGCTGCTGGTGGGATGGAGTTGAAGTGTTCACATGCTCACAGTTCCGACAAACTGGCAGGCCGAAAGCGTGAAGGCTGCAGACACAAAGAAATGCAAATCAGTAACAAAAAACACACACCCAACAGCAGCGTGCAGGTGTGGCATGCGCATTACTTAAATTCACTGACGGCTTCAAGACAGTGTAAATAGTTTTGGTTAGTGCATTCCATGTTAGAGACGCTGGTGTCATTGCTATAAGCGATAGACAAACAGCATGTTAGTGCGCCACCACGCTGATGCGAAAACAGTTAATTAGTTGTTGCTGCACAAACAGGTTAGAGCAGAATTTACACTTTACAAAACAGCTGTATGTCAGTAGGTGAAGGAAAGGCACAGTACTGGATGACACTTTAATGAGAGCAAAACAAATTCACTTTTTTTTTTTTCTTTAGGTGTTCACCAATGTGTTATTAGGTTAAGTAAAAGTGGTATCGTGCCTCCGTCCTTATTACTGATGATTTTCAGGCATTCCAGAGTCTATGGGTTACACCTGGCTCTTACTTTGACCTGAGGGCGTCTTTTAGAGATGGAGTAAAACCCTCGACAGACGTTTTTTGCCGCTGCAAGGGTAAATATAGCAAAACTTGGTCAAAGATGGAGAAGAAAAGCACTGAAGCTGAAGAAAAAAACCTAAAATCTGGGTTAAATGAACACTGAATAGTCCTTGCTTTTGATTTTCAAGTGGGTCACTGAAGTTCTGGCAAAAACCCGACTGAAACAAACAAATACTCAATAAGACGTTAAAGGTGAAATAACGCATGTGTGTAGTCTTACCTAGTGGAGAAGGAGGGGATGAGGAGGGAGGGTTGGAGGACTTGGCAGGTGGTAATGGTATGTGTGGGAGAGGTCTGAGGGAGGTTAGGGCCAGATGGAGAGACTGTGACATAATGGAGGGAAAACAGCACATTTAACTACATGAGGAAAATGAATCTGATGCTAAAGGAACGATGAAGCTGGAAACAACACTAACAGCATGAATTAGACTTCACCCATAAAGACCCAAACATCCACTGGTGACCAAATGCATCTACTGATCTAAACGGTTTAATACCTGTTCATCCATTAATGTTATCAATACATAATATGCCAATAACTGGTTTATCATCTTTTCATGGTCATCAGATATGACCCACTTGGACGTTCAGAGGCTCCATAGTGAACATGGAAACACCATCATCTTCTACAACATTGATTCACCAGAAAAACCCATGGTGTTTGATTAATAACAGTGGATGGAGACACTTGTTTTTATGTTCAGTTAATGATAGATTTTACTGAACAAATCACTTTATCTTCAGTTTTTTTCTGTTTTGATATAATAACCTTTGAATTTACTCTGAGCTTTGATGAACATATATATGATCAGTGAATTAAGTATAGGAAACTAGATAATTTTCTCTAAAAAAATGCAAAATGCAGAGGATAATATTCTAATAAATGGTGATAAATCATTTGGAAAAGGTTTAATAGAGAGAAAAATTCATTTGGGAACTGACACAAAAGTCACACTGGGTCTTTATGGGTTAAATTACGAGGAATTACTTGAAGCGACCTGTTGAGGGGATGACAGGTGGTGAAGATGTGTGGAGTTGTGAGCAGTCGTACCCATGCTGTGTGCTCCAGTGAACTGCGACAGGTCGGGTTCATCCTCCTCCAGGTCGTTCAGGCTGTAGACGTGTTGAATGTCCACCTCCAGCTCCCTGAAGTCTTTAGTCAGGACTCCAGGACGTGGGTGCAGGATGCCCCCCAGGTTTGGTTTGGCCAGCTGCTGCCAGTGGTGCAGAGTTACTGAACCTAAACAAGAGCAAAAGAACCACAATTAAAATGTGTTGTCAACTTACACGATTTTAGTTCTTGACCCAGTTTGATCATGACAGGAGATAGAGAGAACAAACAAGAAACATCTAAGAAAGAAAAAAAAAAACACCAAGATTTTCATTAAAAAAGGAGGAAATGTTGAGCAGAATCCATGATGCTTCTAACACAGAAATATGGAGGACTGCAGTGTGTAGCTAGAAATATAAACTAAATATACATTTGTTTCTAAACTAAAAAAAACATTTGAGAAGAGTAATCGTTACTGGAAATGCTTGAAAGAGCATGAAGCCTTGAGGCCACATAACCATTGTAGCAACATTATTACTGATGCTTATGTCTAAAAACACAGCAATGTCTATTTAGTTTGGTAACGACTCAACATGCAAATTCAATCTGTGAGAGGTTTCCCCCACCCTAAATAATAGGTATACAGAGGTTAATTCTCCTGTCAGTGCGCCTGACCACGGTGAAGCTCTGGAGTGGGTCCTGAGTGCCTTCAATGGCAGGTCACTGATCCTTGGTTGTGTGCTATGTGCAGATGCTAACGCTAGGTACCATGAGTGTATTATTGATAAAATGAAGAACAAATTTCCTTACAGGGATAATAAAGCGAGATAACCTTTAACCTTGAATTAAAAGTGCAGACAGTTACTACATATGTTCACATTACAAATCTTAGAGCTCAGATCAGATGTTTTTGTTTGACTACTCCTATTTTTTTTTTAAGTGGCCAACATCAGATGCGATGATCACATGCACAAGAGATCAATAAGGAAGACATCACATAAACCTAGACAAATTTATGGATCCATTTTTCTTCAGGCTTTACCTTCCAGGGGTTTGACAATCTGCAGGCGGTCAGGCAAGTATGACCTGGACCCTCCTGAGGAGCCACATGACTGCCTTGAGCTGCCATTGGAGTAGTTGGTGCCGCTCGAGGCTGCGGGGCTGGAGGCCAGGCTGTCATTTGGTGTCAGGAAACCACTGGAGTTCTCGCCCTCCTCGCAGTTTCCTGCCAAGGCACGGAGTTTACGCTCACGCTCCACATCAAAGAAAGGCCGCTCAGATGAGTGGTTCTGCTGGCGGGCTGACAAACTACGCAGGGCGGCCTCCAGGTCCTGGCCTCCTGGTGTGCCTGGCTGGCCCAGACGCTTTGGCCCACTAACACTGCAGCAAGAAGATATGATAATAGATCAACTGCTTCGATGCTTTGACATTATGTGAGTTACACTACATTTCACTGAGTTACTTATATTCAGAGTTTCATATTCTTACCCATATAGAGGCAGAAGCATATCATAAATTAATTTTATGTTAATGTTTCATGTTTGTAGACTCAAAGACACACCTGTTGTCTTCTTTCTGGGTGTGACTGGGGCTGGGTTTGTACTCCAGGGTAAGGCTGGCATTGTCAGAGCCATAGTAGCTGGTACGAGGGGTGCTAGTACAACTGGAGCGAATGGACCCGGGACTAGACCCCGGCAGCCCGGGGGAGTGGCACCGAGAACGCATTCTCCCAGTTTTGTTGACCACCTTCACAGTCTCAAACACACGCCATGGATGGTTCCTGCAAAAAAAACCAAAACAAATACAGCAGCAGTTCATTTTTGGGCTGTAAACATTTACATGAAAACAGTTTATGCAAGACAAAAAAGTGCCGTCATTTTCAAGGAGGAAAACTAAATGAGCTATTTCTTTTTGCAAATGTGCAAATCTACAGTCACCACTCAAACATGGAAAAACACATTACAGCAGTGAATTCATTTCAGAATAAAAAGGGTCAAAACGACAATCTGAAGAATCAAGTTAAAGAAAACTGAGTTCGGGAGAAGAGTCCATCTTCAAAAAGAGAAGAGCAAAAAAAACTGCAAGTTTTCAGGAGGAAAGAGAAGCTTCGTTTGACCACACAGAATGGAATATAAGCAAGGAGGGACAGAGTGAGGAGTGTTAAAGAAGACGAATTGCCAAACAGCTTAAAAATGGAAGAGCCAGAAATGTCAGGAGCAGAAAATGTTGAAAAGAAAAAAGAAAAACCCGAATTCAAGGTTCCAAAACCGGCTGTTGGCTCTTACAAAGGAGCACTTACAGATATCAGAGTAGTCATTTAGCCCAGACCACTCACCTAAAGCTTATGACCCAGTACTGAGACTAAACATAGGCCATTTTATTATTTGTTCAGAGGTTTATCAATATCTTCATCTCTGTAGCTGCAGAGGGGTTTTAAACCGGTGACATGCAGCATCAGAGCAGACAATAAAAACCTCAGACTCACTTGTACTCCGAGGGAGCTGGGGTGTCCAAACCCTTACGAAAGGTGCCTTCTATCTCTGCTGCCAGAGAGTCCATGGGCAGGACTGAGGCCAGTGCCGTGTAGCGCTGCACCGTGCTGTTAGGCAGACTCTTATTCCGCAGGTTTTTAATGTCCTCCCTGGCCTCACAGAGCATGTCTTCACACTGAGAGTACTTGTCCTGCAGGTCCTTGAGCTGTAGACGGGGGAGACATACCTGTCAAACTCTAATTCGACAAGGATTCACTGGACTTTCATTTTCTGTCAAAGGCATGTGACATGTCTTACCTCAGATTTAAGTTTAATGTGGCCCTCACGGGAGGCACTCAGGTGCTGGTTCAGCTCCTCGTTCTCATGGGTCAGCTAGTGGACAAAGAAAAAGATGTCATTGAGTTTTCATTTTATTTAGTATTTCTGTTAAACTTTAATCATAACAATGCATTACAAATTTCATATTTATTTCCATTCTGAGTAATTGACTGGTTTTAGTTTGGTTTTCATTTAGCTTTAGTGTTAGTTTTTCAGCTATTATGAGGAAATCTTGGATTTATAAACTGAAAAAATGTAGGATGAAATATTTCATGACATCAAATGCATCAAAGGTCCCATACTGTGCAAAAAGTGTTACTTTTACACATCATGTGGCATTATCATTAGAGTAAATGAAACTAAAGTGGATTTTGCCTGCAGTTCAACTTTATTTTTAATTCAATTTAGTTTTTATGTTTGAAAAATTGTCATTTTTTTCCAGTTAACATTACTTTTTAACACCTATGTTTACTTTGTTGTATTCATTCACTATAATAACTGTATAATGTCTCCTCTTTGAGTGTGACTTGACTGGACATTGTGTATTGTGTGTTTACCCCTTTGCAGCGAGCCTGCAGGTCGACTATCTGAGCGAGCAGCGAGCTGATCTCCTCCTGCTGTCGGAGGGAGTCCTCTACTTTCCGTGCTAGCTCCTCTGACAGGTCGACAACCTGCTTATTCACTGACGCTGAAAGACACAAGTTGTATAAATGCACCTGTTACGGAGTGTCTGAAAACAACAATAAAAACAAAACAAAAAGACAACTGCAGCTGCCTGTAGGACTTACACAGTTCCTCCACACACACCATCATCAGTTCCTGCTCCTGCTCCTCATAGTCTGTCGTCTCAGAGGTGAGTTCACTGGCCTAAAAATGATCAGCATTTTGTAGACAAACATTACAACTAAGGTCCTTATTTTTACAATATTCATATATGTCAAGACACTGCATCTAATTTAAGTAAATGCCAGGAAGGATGCATCATTTCATTCTTTGAGTAGATTGTTGCATACCTCTAATCGCAGTTTGCGGTTCTCCTCCTCTAAACCTTTCAGTTTCTTCTGCAGGAAGTCATAATGGACGAAGTTGCTGAGAGAGCTGCATGATTCATTCCTTTTCATTCTGGAAAAAAAACATATTTACCCACACTTTTACATTTATCCTACTTATGGAACAAAAATGCTAGAAATTATTAAAATTTTGTGTGAAAAACATTTGGTTAAATCTATAATATAATCAGTGGAAATTTGATATCAGCCCTGGTCATTGTGCAGTATTAAGTACCCTCCATCATGAAGATATTCAAAATAAAAAAAACTTCAAAGCAAAGTAAAATGTCAAATGCAAATGTTGTGTTTTGCTTCATAATAGTATTATAATAGTAATAACAACACTTCAACATTAATCCTATTAATTAAGTTGGTGCTACACTGAATCTAAAACATGAACTGCAGCTTGTAATGAGACTTTCCTCGATGTGTTTAGAGACAAAATGAGAAGTATTTTAAGGTCAAATGCAGAGTTTTATACCCAACCATAAACCCACCATCTGCTTTAAAACAAAGCGCTGCCAATGCTGTAAGTATTTCTGGAGCTACACATTTCATCATTCCTCAGACTGTCTGCATGACTGTTGGACTTACGGCGAGTGCGCTTCAGCGTTCTCAATCTCTTCAGTGCTTGCGTAGAACTGAAGAAGGTCGTCTCTCATAGAAAGTTCATGACGCAGTTGGGCAATCTAGGAAAAGTACAGTTCAACAGATACAGTTACAACACCATGCTGATGAGGGTGGTCTTTACGTAGAGCCAAAAAATAAAGTTCACAAAAGTTTTAAAGTTTTCTGGCTCTGACCTCAAAAATTTGTTCTGTTTGACCTAAGATGCAGACAGACCAACTTTCATACATTTTAAATATTGTTCAGCAGTTGCTCATTAAGTGTTAAAATATTCCACTTTTTCTGAGATCAAGTCTCAAAAACACTATCATGATACCTGTCGCTGATTTTTCACAAAGAATTATGAACACCTTAAATTTCAACCTGTTTGAGCTACCTGTAAACTTTTTGAGAATCCCACCAAAAATGTCAAAATACATTCTCCTGATAGGAATTAATTTCAAGGGGTCAGAGACTTAAAAACAAAAACTTAAAAAATAAGGACCACCCTAACGCTGATTTATGGCATGTATGCGACACATGGTATTTGTTGGTTTGTACCTCCTCCTTTGCGATTACAAGCTGTTCATCCAGCATTTCATTTCGCGCTGTTAGTTCTTGGTTCTGCTTCAGGAGGGACTGACCAATCCGCGCCGCTAACTCCAGGTCACGTTCTTTCTGAAAAGTGATAGATAAAAAATTATTTTCCTCAACAATGCATAACAAAGTAGCACATTTGCATTGCTTATATCATCTTGTATTTATTTTATTTCATGTCTGTTGTGGACTTTGTTTTCATTCATTCATTAACTACAGCTGCACAATTGATCGAATCGAGACATCTGTGCAATTTACATAACTGTAAAAGGCTGCAATTTCCAAAATCCAGTGTGTATGTTGATCAGACTCAAATGTAAAAGTAATATGTTCAGTAACAAAAAGCATAGAATCAGAGTGTGTAAAAAATACATAACAAAAGTTGCAACACATTGACGTTTTTGTGTTTTTTTTAAACTCTGAATTAAATTTGTAAATTTGAGTCTAAAAGATACACATGTCAAAGTGATCAATAATTGTACATTTTGTTTCATAAGCAAACAAATTGACAGAAATTGCAAATTACAATATTGTTCCCCATAACTGCAATATGACTTTTCACCAAATCACACAGCCTTATTTAGATCTGTATATTTTTGTCATTTATGTAGCCGAGTGCGTAAAAGCTCAACAAGGCACATGGTCAGCAAATTAACAATGGCTAAAACCACTTTGTGCCGCAAATGGAATGCATGCTTTTCCAGATCTGTCACCTACACTCCCTCCAATTAACAAATAAATAAAGTAAAATCAAACATTTCAAAGATAGAAAACAACAGGAGTTAAGAAATCATGTTTCCAGTGATGTTTTTATATAGTTCAGTTTCCTCTGATGGCAGTGACTGAACTGAGTTGAAAGGGTGACAAACAGTGACGGCAGATAACTTTAATCCCCCGTAATCCCGTTCATCTGCTGTGTGTCTCGCTCTTACCTCCTCCAGCAGGTGGGTGACAGCCTTAATGTCATGATACGTCTTGGTGACCTGGCCCACTCTGTCTGAGCACAACACTGAGGGTGGAGGGAGAGCAGGATTTAATGAATGGAATCAGAGGTGGAACACACAGTATACTGTAACAACCCAGCATGGAAAGAAACATATAATGAGATAGGGCAACCCCTAAACAATGAGAAGCTAATGGAGGAGGTTGGACTGAGATCTACCTCCTATCCTTTTGTTCCCCAACCAGCCATTGAACAAACCTGCATTAGATCAATAAATAAAAGATCCTGTTTTTTTTTTTGTTTTTTTTAATAAAATGGTTTTTATGTACAGTAATTATGTTAGGTGACAGTAGTGGTTTTAGTTAACTGCACTTTGTATAAATCACCTTTGTTTTTATTGATGACATTTTCTGTTACCTTTTAGTGTGTGAGCTGCTCTGATGGACAAAGGATTATGGATTATACATATTTCCTATTTGGATTATTTTCATAGATTGCATAATGTTGATCTAAAAACATAAGATGCCTCCATAATGTGTTCTAACTGCAGATTATATATCATGAACCTGTAACTAGCACTGGATGCAAACTTTAAATACTGTTAGTACCATAACTTAACTGCTCAGATAATATGAAGCATCATATTTGAGACCAAATTCCAGTACATATACAGGAAACCTCATTTGTACCAATGCATGATATGCAGCATAACTTTTAGATTTTTAGGAATTATATTTTGCTCAAACAACTTCAAGTTGTTGTAAATAGGCTTATTTTTAATGTTGTAAAACTGCTTTATGTGTTAAAATTCCAGGGTCCTAAAACTCACAACTTCAGTCTAAAACAGACAATTTAAGTGAGTTAGATTTTTTGGGTTGTAAAAAAAAACTGCTTTGGGTGAATTAAAATGCTGATGTTTAGGAACCAGGTATCTGTGAGGAAAATTGGAATTTTTCATGTTGAATTCATGTGGTCAGATTTGTTTCACACTTCTTTGAGCTATTTTTTAGTCTACAGTTACATAAAAACTAGTGCATGGGGTCTAGATCCTCTGATACAGTTTATTCCTTCAATTTCTTGGTAAATTCCACTGGCATTTTCAGTTGACTAACTTCTCAGCTGGCATGTCTGTTTCTGCACATGAAATTTGACCCCATGGCAACGTGGCCCTATTGTTTATCTGTGGCTAGGTAACCCACTTCAGTGATGATTCTATGATTCTGAACATAGCAACGTGATTGGCCATTGGGAGACCATTGTATTCCAAAATTACTAAATATCTCCCAAAATACTTGTCCTATCAACTTGCCGTTTTCGCTAGTCTCTTCCTTGATCAAAAACACATAAGCATGCCAAACTGCATCAGTCAGCTCTTTCCAGATTTTGTGTGATGCCTGAGACACAGACAGAGTCCACCTCCCTTTGATAATATAGGATGCATTATTTTTAGTCAAATAACAACAAACAAAAGGCCATCACAGCACATAGCCCTTCATAAACCTAAGGAAAACCCTGGTTACTGGTATTGAATTTTTGCGCTTGACACCCACCCCTAACTCTAATAACACCAACTACACAAACCAGAGTGTAAACAATACATTTTCTCTGAATGAGCAACATGAGTGCAGCTCACTTCTCCTGTGAGTTCCTGCTATAGACCATAATATCTCCATGTGGTCATCCAGATACTGATCCTCTTAGCCTGATCCTGTTCAGACCAGATAAGACACCCATAAGGACCTCGTTCTGTTGGATACCAATATAGCTCAACAGGAGACACTAATGGAACTAAACCTGGTGTGTTTACCCCAGCGAGACATATACGCCATGGAGTGAGAACAACGACTGAGTGACCTGCAACTATGTGAACCTCTCTGAATAGTTCAATTATGTCTACAATTTCACAAGTGTTAAGATTTATAAAAGGTTAATAGCTCCTTTTCTTGCGGCAGTTAAAACTGACCGATTATTGTCACGGACTGGTTTGTTTTTAGGATAGTGTAAAAGAGTCAAACACTGAAAGGTAGTTTAGTTTTTCATTTGATTGTATCACTTTGTGGTTGTGTTTTCTTTTGTTCTCACTTGAGTTATGCAAAACTCACAAAAAAGTTGAACAAATACAACAATCATTCTGGAATTAATGTAGTATATTATTGTGTAGTACATAGTTCCAATTAAACAGTCTCAGTGTCAGTTAGCATGTAAATATTCAATTTTTCAGTTTGTTTTTTTTTCTTTTTGTTCTCAACATGTAAGTCAAATTCTGCAGTTCTGTATTCTGAGTGATGCTGCATAGCCCACAAACTAAATCAGCAGTGTAATCTTTCTTTAGTAGTAGATAAGCTGCACTAAAGAGATGTGACGCTACTAACTATACTAACTATATAGTGAATTAATTAGATCAATGTCCTTGAATTTGGCCCGAAAGCAGTGGGATTGGACCGCTGTATTAGTATCTAATTAGCCTAATGGAAAGAAACTAACCTTGAGCTGAACTACTGCACTGTAAAGTATAGCTGGTCATGAATTATGTAACAAATCAGGTGTATTCTACGCTGAGGTGATTGACTATGAGGTAGAGGTCAGCTTCAATATGTCCATGAAAGAGAAACATGGAGAGACTCAAGGGAATACAGCAAGAAAAACTATAACTGTAAGAGATGAGCTATATTACTTGACACACACCAAACAGCTCCTCCTCATTTTCTCAGACAATCTTGATCTAAAATTAATTAACTATATTTATTTCTTTAAAAAAAACTACACATACATAATTACTCTGTAAAGCGATTGTTTCATTAAATGTGTAAAAATTTATCATGCTCCGTAAAACCCTTGTGAAGTTTTAGTAAAGCAACTCATGGTCTACCACAACACACCCACATCTACAACAGAGTCAACATACTTACATAATCTGATAACAGCATCTTACTAGTTAAGTATTTACTTTAACTAAATGACTCTGAATCACAGGGGGCATTAAAGAAACATACTAGACCACTGTAAATTACATCTTAAACTGTGCATAACTGCATTGAGATACATGATTCCCTAAACACCAAACAGCCCCTTGTGCTGTTAGTCAAATAACTTCCCTGATTAAAAAATTACATTAAACCTCCTCAGTCCCAGTGTACTTAAGTTAAACTGTTGGCTTTGTGCTAAAAGCAAAGTCTGCAGCGAACTGTGACTGAGAATCTCCTCATTTCCATATATTTCTATTCAATTTCTAACAAAGATTGTTTAGATGTGAGGTCTAACTCTCCTGCAATTAGCATCATGCTTTGTTGCAGTCTGCTGTCTTGCAAATAGAGTGGCTTATTGGCTTTGGAATGAATACTGAATGAAGTATTCATGTCAACCGTACATCTGCCAAGTATCACCTGCCAAAATACCTGATTTGTTTCTTCTTGACCCGACTGCCAGTGGGGATCAAGAAAAGAGAGGCTGTTATGCCAGCTAGGGGTTTTAGGGTTTGGGTTAAGCTAAATCCAGGCAGGTACAATGAAGTGGGGAGATTAAAACTCTTCCTACGGATGAACCTTGTTGACTTAGATATACTTATGACGTCTGTTATGGGTCAGAGGATCAGACGAGCGTCAATAGCCTTTAAGAATAAGATACTCATTTATCTCCTCTCCTTCAAAGGTGCAAACCAGACAACATCACAGATATCTGAAATTTGTCACAAAGTAATTCTTAAAATGGTTAAGATGTTTTTGAGACTTTAAAAATGTAAATGCTCATGCTATTAAGTCGTTAATAAAATGATTTGTTACTGGTGCTGATACTTAAATCAGAGCCGGGTGCTGGAAGGGTGCCTGTGTCGCAGTATTTGTGCAGGTGCCACCCACAGGCCCATTAGACAAATATTGCGCAATACATACAGAGGAGAAACAGAGGAGACACCCTGCTCACATTAACCGCTCTATGATTATTCAACAACCCAATCTGAATTGAACAAAGATTCACCTGCAACATAAAAGTCAACTGATCAAGCAATAATCTAATAAAAAAAAAAACATGTCTTCAAGTATAAATGAACTGAAACATATGCCATACACACAGAGACAACTAATAATCCAAGACTGAAAATAGGCCAGTAGCACAGTTAATGGACCTGTAGTTTCTGCCTGAAAACAAAGAACTGAATAATAAAATGTTACAAACATTCAGATCAGCACCCTTCTTTTTTAAGATAGCATTTGGAATCACTCTTATTTGACCATTTAATTCACAATCTTAGTTAAACATGTCAAAGAACAGGAATCCAAAATGAAAAATGTTCTATAAAAATATTATTTCATAATAATATTGCACTGACCTGATAATAACACTGTAGTATAAGTGTACATAATGCTCACAGCTACATTTATATACACAACAGTTATGCTTCTATGACGTATATGGACATGTACACACACACACTCACACACACGTACAGGCTCAGTGACCTTCACCACACTAACAGGAAACAGAAAACTGAACATATTTACAAAAGCTGGACAAGTCTTATGCCAGTTTTGTAATTAACTCCAGGACTTTAATGGCTGCAGCTGCAAAAACAAGCATTTTATTCAATGGGAATCTTCTGCAGATGTGTCATGCATGATGTCGCTGCATACTGCACTCTGCAGTTTACACAGCACCCTACTGAACATTAATGCACTTAAATAAGTCCTTGAGAATTAAATGCATCGTAACACACAAAAGAAAATAAAGACAAATTATCATAGCTTAATAACAAATAAAACACTGACTGTGACACATGACTTTCCTTCTTTAGTCTTTTCAATGCACTCTACGTCATTTGTGTCTGCATGCCCTTCTAGGTCTTTGGATTTTTTTTCTTTTAACACATCGCATACTGCTTTATCTCACCTTGGGTCACCTCCCTGCAAAGGTTCTCCTTGTTGTTGTTGTTATTATTATTGTTATTCATATTGCTGTTACGGAATCCGTTCTCCACAACTTCCTCCTCAAAAGTCAAAGTGCTCTTCTCGTCTTCCTCCTCCTCAGATGCCGAGGAGCTCCAGACCTCCATGGTGACTGGAGAAAAGCTGCCCTCCGTCTCCCCGTCCATGTGTTAAATTCCTCCCTGTTGTCCTGATACTACTGTGTATTTGCTGTGTGGAGACACTCCACTTGCGTCCCTGGCATCATTCTTCTGGCCTGTGTGTTGACGCTGTAAATGGTATCCACTTGCCTACGTGAGTGGGTGTATACACCTATGTTTGTGTGTGCAAGAGAATCTGAGCTGCTTGGTGTTAATATATAATCCCTCAGACTGTACGGGCCATCTGTCGTCATGCCTGCCTTCGTTCACCTGGCCACGTTGGACTACCGGGTATGGAAAGAGGGGAGGAAGAAAAGGAGGGGTGGAGGAGGAAGCAGAATCCAATGCATAAGCAAGAAAAGGTTATACTGAATCCATTTTTTCAGTCAAAACACTACAAGATGTAAACAATTTAGCTACAATTGAAAAACATGTTTGGAAAGCTGATGCAGATTGAGGTGATGCAGCATCAGGACCACCCACCCCTGTGAATCTGAGGTAGATGGTAGGTTCCGCTCATGCCAATGGCTGCTCTTACCCTCCACACATACGTAACACCAGAGTGATGCAGAGAGAGTCTGCGTAACACTGCTGCAGACAGAGCCACACCCACTTCACAGGGGGTCGGTGGAAGCAATGGAGGGAGCACAGTCTGAGACAAAATGTGTTTTGTCTCAGATTAAATAGAAAGAAGCACAGAAAAGAGCCCTGCTTCAACATCATATTTCCCCCAAAAACAGAATAATTCTTCATGCACTGATAACAATGCATTTGTATAAGTATTTATAATTCTGGCAGTTTCACAGTGTTTGTCCTTTCATTTAAAAAAAAAAAAAAAATCAATGTCATTGTGTATAATAGAGACTAAGACTAATAGAGGCTTTACTTGGCCCCGAAAATAATACTATGTATGATTTAATCAGAATGCAGGAAACAGTTGCACAATGTAAACCATTTTATTGGGCAACCTGAAATGTAATAAACTCAACAGAAATTAAAAATAAATTTTCCTTTGAAGACACAGTCTTTACTGTCTGTAGTGAGATCATGTCCTTATATAGGTGAATTGTTATTGCTTTGTGAAGTAGCAATGAGAGTAAGTGGCTGGTAATTAACTGTTATGTTATAGCATTATAACAGTTAGTACGAAGGGTCCACACAGTCTGGGGTCTCCTCCATCTATCACCATACATCTCAGCACTCCTATGATGAAGAATGTTATATAATTTGTTGCCTGTTGTTATGCTACACTATGCTATTTGCTTAATGTGTTTTTAAATGTATCACATATAGCAACTGAATATTCTGTCATTTTGTTTTCATGCCAGTGTAAAATCAAGATAAAGGTTTGTCCAATTAATTTCCCAGTGAACTTGACAATGCTTCATAGCTGAATCCCATCGACCCATGTTTACTCGTGTCAATCACCTTTGCAGATGCAACCCTGAAACAGCAGGTTCTTGCAATCAAATATTAACTTTCTCATTAATTTTTCATACAGAAACAGACCCTTCCAGGTCAAATACAGCACGCAAGAGACAGTAGAGACAACTTTCACCATCTGCCTTACCCTATTCCCTTCAGCACTGTCTTTGCAAGCCTATGTTAGTCATGTGCTTTAAGTGGTCTACGTGCAAGTCACTTCACCACCTAGAGAAACGGTTCAACAACTAGAAGTTAATAAGTCAGTAATGCAACAGTGACGCTAAACATTGCAGGGGGAAATGGACGTTACAAGGAAGTATCGCCTCAATACTTTGACTACAATAACAAGTCCTAAGTCCTTCATTTCTGAGTCAACTCCCAATAGTAAAATCAACAGTATAGTCTAGTAGATTAGAATTTAACCTTATCTTAGTAAAAAGACAAACTTTAACAATGAATTACCACCTTCGATAAAAAGACATTCATTACAAAAAACATGCAATAAAATAGAGTTGAAGAAAATTTGGATAAAAATCATTAACCAAGTTAATTCACAGAAAGATACACAATATTTGTTTACAAAGCTTCATTTTACAAGTCCAAGTCTAAATTGTGCAAACAGAGCTGATATTGGTGGTAAATATTTACCCAAGGGAACACCCTGAAAGGTCATTTGCCACTGATTTGGTCCTGACTTGTAAAAAAAACAATTACACAGTGCTCACATTTCTAATTTCAAAGCCAGATTTCAATATGATGCGAGTTCCTCGTCCACATCTGAGCTGCTGTATGAATGTCTCCCAGAAATGTCTGCAGACCTACACTTCAACATATCACTCCTTTTAAGACGTACGCATAACTTCTACCAAAACTGATGTTGCTGTTCAGCTAAATAAAAAAAAAAAAAAAAACTTTTGATACTTTGGATAGTTTACATTATTTTTAATTTAAAAAAACATTGCTTGTGTTAGATTTTTGTAACTAGAAAAACAAAAACAAGTTACGAACTGGCAACTCCCCATCCAAATGTATCACAGAATTTAGCTGTATTTTCACAAAACAAGCAAAAGTAAATAAACATGTATGTTTCCATCCATTACTGCAAACGTTTGGTTCATTATTATGGTGTAAAACTTTGCCATTTAGGTGTTGCTGTCACACAGCTTGTTCCCCTTCTAAGTCAGACCTTCAGAGTTTTGGTTTTATTTATAATACCCATTTTTCCTCAAAGCTTGACTGTAAATGGGTTCAACTAACAAGACTGTAATATGACTTTGTTAAACAATGTCTGATGAAGCTGACTGTTTTACCATGTTAGTAAACTACTACTTAGCATTAGCCCATCTCTGACTTCTGGGGCTTCCATAGTTCCAATCTTTTGCCCAAATACGGTCACTTAAACTTCAACAACTACTGGCTTCAAATCAGTACTTCAGAAACCAATGGATGATACCATGGTGTCTCTGTCCATTAATTATTTACAGACTAAGGCGCTATCGCTTGTGAAACATGCAGGGCTCGTGACTGCGACTGAATTACGGTCGCATGCGCCTGAGAATTTCGGTAGTGCGACTGTTTTTGAGATTACGATCGCACGGTGCGCCAATAAAAAACTGAGCGAAAATTAATACGTGCGCCTAGAATAATGGCTGCAGAAGTAACTCGTCAGCTGAAAATAAACAAGCTCCACGCCCCGCTGACTGAAGCGGAAAATCTAGTCCCCGCCCCTCGCGTGCGCACGCGGCATAAACAAAAATGATCAAATAACTCCACCGACGTTTGAAACAATCTCCTGACTTCAGGCGTGGTGTAGACCACAGTGACTAAGGGTACGTTTACACGGCAACACTCCGCAAAGATTTCTCCTTTGCGTTATAAAATCATTCCGCGTTAAGATGCCGCCGCTATGATAACGATCTGCGTTAACATGAGTCCGCGAGGACGGCTGAATACGCTGTAGTGGCCATGCCAGACCAGTAGCTGGCGATGTAGAGCTGTAGTGAAACAGTGGTGGTAAAACAGGCGCCTGCGCACAAACAATTTCCGGTTTAGACAGCCTTTAAATGAGGAGAAGAAGAAGAGGAGGAGGCGGACAACACTATTTACAAACAACAATGGCGAGTGGTCGTACAAAGACGCAGGACTTCTTTGTCTGGACAGACGAGCTGAGCACAGTTAACAGCACGTATGTTGTTCTGAAACCGGCCATTGTTGTTGTGGTTGTTCCTTCTTTTTCTGCAGCTTTATTGTGTCATAGAGGCTGGCAAACCAGCTTGGAGGCGCATTACCGCCACCAACTGGCCCGGAGTGGGTTAACTGGCGGTTCTTGGCTGCGCGCGCATGCGGTGACGTCATATTTTACTCCGGAACGCTCCGACTCGCGTTAACACGGAGCTGGAATGCTATATCGATATCGTATATATAATATCGATAACGTTCCACCCTGGACCCTGGCATCAAAAGTTTCCGGATTCAGGCACTCTAGGCACCGTTTCCATGTTAACAGAAGGCTAATCCGTGATGAAATCTTCCCGGAGTCGACTGAATCCAACGCCGTGTAAACGGCCCCTAAGGGCCTTTAGGCCATGAAATAAAAAAGTTGGTTGTTGCAAATAATGGTGTGAATCGTCTTTCTTCTCCAAGAACCAACTAAAGTATATACCACACATTGACAATTGTTTTGCACCTGTGTCAATGTAAGCTTTTTCTTTCATACTCTATTCAAATACTTTATTCTAGGTTGTTAACTGCTTAAATACATATAAGAATATTACTTGGTATGGCCAAGAGTTTTGCTTGTTCTCCAAATTTTTTATATAATAGTGGTGCGCCTAGATTTTAGCCTGTGCTCCTAACTTTTTAGGGTTAGGAGCACAGTGCTCCTAGGTCAAAAAGTTAATTTTGAGCCCTGAACATGCCAAACATATACAACTGTTGGTGATTTTAAGGTGTCCATGCTGAATAGCAAAGATGAACACTGAACTCAGGCTCAGGTGTAATGAGGAACTGCAGCTAAAAAGCCCATTTCAGTGAGTACACTGAAACATTGTTCATATACCATCACTTCTACCTCCCATTCAGATCAGGCTTAAGTTTTTACTTTGTGTTTATCTCACAAGTCTCTCAAAACACCAGGACACATGAATGTTTGTGTTGTGTTCGTGTGACTTTGTGACCTTAACGCTGATTAGAGACAAGTGTTTGGCCACGTGCAAGGTTTGCAACCATTTTTTATTTATGAAAGAGCGGAAACTTCTAAGACTTATTCATCAAGTCTTTAAAGTGACTTGTATTACAACACTAAAAATATCCTCCATGCAACAAAAGCTAACCTTCAAAGAGACATATGCTATATTTCCAGTACGTGGTACCGGCTCAACGCGACCTTTTTGCGTTTCCATTACGTAAGAGAACCTGGAATCTGGTACCCGGTACTACTTTTTAAGTACTTATTCGGCAGAGTTCCAAATGGGTGAACAGATACTAAAATGTGACATGTAAACACGGCAGATCACTGATTAGTCAGAGAGTTGTCTCTGCGTCATCAATGCGTGACCCGCCATTTAAAAAAAAAAAAACAGATTCAGAAGTTTATGGTAAATATACCGGTACGTTAATCCATGATGACAGCCCGCAAAATGACACCATGGTCAGTCGAGATGGTTCAGACATTTCTGTCCTTGGTGGCCGATGAAAAAATTGAGCGTAAGCTTGACGGGGCTACACGCAACGAGTGATTTACGGAAGTTATGTGCAGCATCGCTATGACAACCAGGTACTCTAAAGTCAGTAGTATACTGTAATGGAAACTGTCTCCAGGAATAGTACCCGGTACCTGAGTTGAGTCAAGCTGGTACCACATAGTGGAAATGCGGCAATAGTCTCCTGTCACCTTACAAGTCTAGACAACCTATGCATCTAATTCTGGACTGCTGCAGCAAGTGCCATGCCAACAATGGCATCTGTGATGTCAAAGTGCCTGCTCTGGTATGCAGAGCACCATTGGAAACTGCTTAGGAGGCCAAGTGACAGCAGGTTAATCAGCTTGGTGACCTTTGACATCTGTGACTCACAAATGTGGAAAAAGAGAGGAACAAGAGATTAGGCTCCAAACACTGAGGTCAGCAGAGGCACATAGAAAGACAAATGTTAGAAAATTCTAATTTAACTCCTTTCTACTGGCCACTACTTCCAATGACTTATTCATTCTGTTTACTGTACAGTGTCCTTGTGTAAACAAGAAAGGCGCCTATGAATAAAATGTATAATTATAATTATTATTCTTTTCTTGAACCACTTAATGTTGTGAAGGGTCACAGGAGTGAGACCGTGGGGTATACCCCAGCACCCTAGATGTGCCACTAGTTCATCACAGACATAGAAAGACACAACCACTCAGTCATTCATACCTACAGTCAACTTAGATTGACCAATTAACCTACAATGGTGCATGTTTTGATGGTGGGGGAAGACTGAGTACCCGGAGAGAATCCAATACAGACATGGGAGAACATGCAAACTTTACACAGAAAGGCCCATGTTGGCCAGCACTGGGTTGGAACTCAGGTCCTTCTTACTGTGACATGCACTGCACCACCATGTTGATCTCTAAAAATGTAATTACATTTTTTTTTCCCATTGCAGGCAACATTTCTTCCTGTATTTTCCAAGTCCTGTCTGTTTCACTAAACTGTGATGAGCACACTCTCTCATTTATAATCACATTTCATTTGACACGAGGTTTGTTTAAGTATTTGACAGACGCCGTACACCCAGTTATTTTCCCACCATCAATAAGGAAAAGGTTTGGATAAAAACGGAATACAATGGGGATAGATATATTCTTCAGATAACCAAGGACTCAAAAAATATTGAGTGTATTCCGTCATGAATTCTATGAGAGACTCAAGATTCAAGTAAATGTTACTCATTTTTAAACGACATATATTTAATCTTAAGTGTGGAAAGACTGACCTGAAGTGATTTGGGTCATTAAAGTACTGGGTATTTTTGCAAGTACCAACAAAATGCAGGAAATGGTAGTGCAGTAGATCTGACACCCAAAAATTTCCTGACACTTGGTCTATACAAACTAAAGTTTCAATCCTGTTGACACATTTTGTTTACATTCTGCTTTTGTATTGATATAGAGCCTGAGAAATGCACATGCAGTGTCTGAGACTTTTGCACAGTGTTGTACATTAAGCTCTGTCATAAATAAAATGAAGGTGAACTCACAGAAGTACTTGAGCGTCTCTTCAATCTGCTCATATGTGAGTCCCAGGGCGACTTCTGGTGGCAGCAGAGGAGTGTGCAGCCAGTCGTCATTGTCATACCCAAACACAGTGTCTGCTCGAAGGGTGTAGTTGGGCTGGCCCTCTGACAGGAGGCTCACTATCTCCAACTCAGGAAGGTCTGAACAAAGGTCTGAGCGGGTCCATGGAGTGTGTGTTGGTGTAATATTTAATCAGTGTTTGAAAATGAAAAACAAGAAACAGAAACACTCATTATCACTTGCAATGTCACAATGCCCTCTAGTGACAAATTTGCAAACCTACACAATTATGTTCCCTCTCTATTTCACAGTATATTAAAATATTAACGGTATGAACTTCTAATATTGGCATTTTCATTTCCATCTAAATTAACCATTAGTCAACTCTAACTTTCAAGATGAATCTGAGCCTCATTTGTACCTGTAAGTGTGGACACATCCTGACAGGGTGGTTGATTTAGGTCCCTGAGGTCCCCTGGTGAAGTAAGCTGAAGAGGCAGGGGGTCCACATCCACGGCCCCCGTCGCCTCCCCCCGCCCCTCATGGAGGGAGAAGGCTGACTGGGTGTCCAGGGGGGCCTGTTGGGGCCAGGAGGGGCGAGAAAGAGGAGAACCAGAGGCAGAAGAACAAGATGGAGGGGAAGCAGGGTGGGACAGCTTGACTGGGGCCGGAGGGTTCAGTGTGAAGGCAAAGTCACAGCTGAGTGCCTCGCTGTGGAACTGAGGCCCCCTGGTGGCTCAGGGAGAAAACACAGGCATCCAGGGCATCAGGGTGTGACAGGGAAAAGGTGAAGCCTAAACAAAGACAAGAAGAAACAAGACAAAAGAAAGATTAGAAAAGACATGAGTAAAACTGCACATGGTATCACACAACTGTGAATACTTGTAACTTGTAGTAGCATGATTAGACTGTGACATGGTACCAGAAGACAGTTTCTTTCAAAAACACTTGTTTATTAAGCAAAAACATATAGCATATAGTAGCAGAAATATAACTTTATATGATTGTGTGAAGTTTTTTGTTTGAAAGGGCCCATAGTCAGTCAGAATAGAGTGAATATCAGCTCTGATATTTTGAACAACACATAACAACTGGCAACATGCAAGAACCATTCGCACAAAACAGATTTGTCCTCGAATGCTACATCCAAGTGATTTAAGAGACTTTGGTGAAATTCTCCCATATACTATGACATTAATATTCTGGTAATCATGTTACTATCATAAGGGCTTGCCAACAAGGTTTAATGTAATACAGAAAAAAAGTCCTCTCACATTACTCACAAAGGGCTTTGTCAAAAGATTTTTTTCATGTTGGATTGTACCTTTTTATCTAACCTATTTCCATTGTACTAAAAAGTAACAGAAACATGACATCACATAAGATAAAACATAAGAATATAAACATCTTGTTGTGGGAACATTATCCCAGATATAGACACTGAGGCATGTCATATTTTGATTTTACAAAGACTTGTTTTTTCACCGCACTAAAACATACTCTGTATAGTATATGAGCGATAACTACTGAAAATATCATATTGTAAAACAGCAATGCCAGAGATTACATTTATAGTTCTTCTTATTGGCACTAAATCCACCCTATCTAAAATAAACAACTTTTCCATTCATATTGACAATTCCCCAGTTTCTCCCTCCCCCCAGGTTAAGAGTCTGGGTGTCATCCTTGATAACACACTCTCATTCCTATCTCATATTAATAACATTACCCGTTTAGCCTATTTCCACCTACGCAATATCTCCCGTCTCCGTCCATCCCTCTCCCCTCACAATACTGCAATTCTGGTCCATAGCCTAGTCACATCCCGCCTAGATTACTGTAACTCCCTTTTATTTGGTTTACTAGACAAATCTCTTCATAAACTGCAACTGGTTCAAAACTCTGCCGCACGTATCATCACCAGAACCCCATCCATGAGTCACATAACACCTGTCCTGCAACAACTCCACTGGCTTCCTGTTAAATCTCGCATCATATATAAAATTCTACTTCTTACCTTCAAGGCCATAAACCACCTTGCCCCTCAGTACCTCAGGAACCTCCTCACCATAAACATTCCCACCCGCAGTCTCAGGTCATCTTCATCTGTCCAACTCACCCTCCCACCTGCCCGCTTGACTACCATGGGGTCCAGAGCTTTCAGCCGCTCAGCCCCCCGCCTCTGGAATGCCCTTCCAGAACACATAAAAAACTGTGATTCTATTACCACCTTTAAATCCCAGCTTAAGACTTATTTATTCAGACAGGCCTACTCTATTCCATAATTTCCCTTTTATCTACTGCCATTTTATGTACCTATGTGTTTTATATATGTATATATATAATTTTAATTGTGTTTTATTTATTTTTAACAACTTTGTGCGGTGACCTTGAGTGTCCTGAAAGGCGCCTATAAATAAAATGTATTATTATTATTATTATTATTAATATTATTATTATCATTATTATTATAGTAAACACTAATCAGTTATAATATTCAGATCACTGACTAGAGAAGAGTCAGTGAGTTGGTTATTTCATTACAATGGCATTTAGGCAGCAAGTGGACATTTAGTTCTGGAAGCTGATGCGTTGGAAACAATAAAATGAGAAATGCACAGATCTGAGCAACTTTGACTAGGTCCATATTATAATGGGTCAGAGCATCTCCACAACTGCAGGTCTCATTGGGTGTTTCTCATTTGCAGTAGTTAGTACTGACCAAAAATTGACTAAGGAAGGACATTCCAATATCAGGACTATTGAGGATCTGTGGGAGGTGTTGGACAAATAAATCTGATCCATGTAGGTCCACCTCTCTACTTCCAGGACTTCATGGATCTGCTGCTAACGTCTTGGTCCAGATACCACAGCACACCTTCAGAGGTCTGGTGGAGTCTAGGCCTCAGGCCAGAGCTGTTTTTGTGGGAAAGGGGTACTACACAATATTAGACAGGTGGAAATAACGTTATACTACCATCAACATTCAACTGGTTGAGATCCAGTTACTCTTCAGGTATTTTTTGTTGGTACGAACCATTTTACACTGGGAATGAACAACAAGATCTGGAGATCCTCTTATTTTTCTCTCTTAGTAAAATGGGGAAGAATAGAGATCTGAGCAACTTTGATGTTTCCAACACATCAACTTCAAGGACTAAATGCTCACTTGCTGCCTAATATATCCCACCCACTGACAGGTCCCATTGTAATAAGATAATCAAAATTAATACCATTTTGCCGGTCAGTGGTCATAATGTTATGGCTGATTAGTATATATTTCACTTCTCTTTATATAAAGTGCAACATTAAAACATTACAGAGACATTTAAACAACACTGAACTTGTTACCAGGGTGGGTTTCATTTCAGCACATAATATGTGCTATTATAAACCTTAATAATGTTCATTTATTTTTAAAAACCTGTGAGCCCTTTGAACATCCACGCTTTTTGTTTGATCAAAGGGCTTTTGACTATAAACAAAGCTCGGCCTGGCCTCCTGTCTGCGTTTTCAGGTCACAAAGATAGAGTTACCAAAGCCTGAGGCTACACACAGATCAGGTTCCTCAGTGTAACTGTAAAACTGTCACAAACACACACAGCGTAAGACACTATATGCTATAGGAATTAATATGACAAGGTTAACACCAGCCACTAACAATATCTCCCATTTCATACTGTGTAAAGTAAAATATTAGCCTCTTATCTGCAGCTAATTCAGTGAATCCTACTGGGTAAGTGGTTTTAAAGGGGTCAGAGGCTAAATCATTCTCAGAATAGAATACACAAAACACATTTACATAGCAGTGCAATTGATGGTAACTATTGTGTAAAACTTGCAAAATGCATATTAATACAAAGTAATACAAAGGTAAAAACTGAGTCTCATGCATGAGTGATTTTAAAAGACCTTTTTTCTATGACTATGATCTCAAAACACAATATATAGCATTTTTTTAAGAAACATTCATTAACATATTACAGCAAAACAGGTTGTATTCTGAAATTATAGGTCTCCAGAGAAAGCACTAATCTTAAAAACATAGAAACAGAAGTTTGTTTGTAGTTTCTAGAAAATGTTAGTCTTGCAAAATAAAGCATAATCGAGAGGTCAAATAAATGTGTTGTAAGAATAATTCCTTTGTCACAAAATGGAGTCACACAGAGGTTTTATGCTACACTGCATCTGCTAACAAAAGGACACTTGATACGTCAACCCAGTTATTGCAGTCAATAAAACATGCTGTCCAGAGGGCAAAGGCTTAGGCCAAATTACAGAAACAGCATCTAGCCAACCTTAGCAGGCCTCACTTTGGCACACACACACATATATACGACACATGACTGCAGCTGTGCACACATCATAACACACCCACCTCATGGATTAACCCTCTCAGCACCGACAGACCACTTTATAACCCTGTATCCTTGCTGTGCTCCTCTGCACCTCCCTTCACGCTTCATCCAATCAGCTGAGTGCACTGTTTATAACCAGCCAACATTTTCACATTAATCTTCTCTCACTTATAGATGTCAGAGGATTCAAAGGATGCAAACACTCCAGATTCTCTAGTCACCCCCCTCAGGAAATCCATCAACATGCAGTGAATCTGTGTGGCATGAGGAGAAGTAAAAGGCTTGATCTTTCCCATCATAAAATAACCAACTAACTATACTTGCTCTGTTTGAGGGGCTGTTTTAATAATGAGAATTATAGTAATGGACTTCATTTATGTTGCACCTTATAGCTCCAAGTACTTTGCAAAACAAGAAAAGACATGAGTGAACTGCTTCATGAGACAGACATCAAATAAACATTTAAAGATGATAATTGACCATAGACGGACGATATGGTCAAAACATGTAATCTAAATTTTTTTTTCCCCATTTTCAATTGTTTTCTGGTTACATGAACTGGAAACAAAACTTGATTCCCAAACTCTCTTTCTTTACTAAACTATATGTCATTAAGATCTGGAGAAACACAGCTCCAAATACATTACAAGAAGGAAATATATTGCAGTTTGAAAGAAAATTCTTCAGATTTCGGTTTTTTTTTTATGGTTGTCAGAAAGCGAAACCTTGATTAATCAACTTAATTCAATAAATTGTCTAACCCTAAAATATAATATGGATAACATGACATACTTTCATGAAAGGTTGGAAATAAAACTTTATAACATGAAACTACAAAATAACTCAGCACTTTTCTCAAACTGCAAGAAAACCCTACAAATTATGACAAATGTTCTCCTCCTTTCTAACAGTCAGTGCCCCTGGTTCGTTTAAGAGAGCAATATAAAAAACAAGGGTGGTAGTTTATGTCAATTGATGCTACTGATAGAGTAGGATTCTTTGCTCTTTGTTTTATTTTATTTATTTAACTCTAATTATTCTGTGTTCTAAGTTAACCTGGGCTTATCCAGTGTTAAAGTAACAATTCCAGCCTCAGCCTTTTTATATAGACTTGCTCAAAAATTCCTTTGATGTCCTGTTCAGACTTCTGCTTTAATGAATGTTTTTGGTGATTTGATCCCAAGTGTCCAGCTCTAAGTGCATCATTCACACCTGGAAATTACATGAGCATCCTTTCAAGTGGTAATCAAGGATCTGATCTCACTTCCCTGGTATGAATGCAAATTAACAAACTTGCCACAAACAAACTTCAATAGGACGCCATTGGCATGGTGACTTTCACTTGGATATCACCTAAGTGGGCAGTCCTTCCACCTCTCCCAGGTTACATTTGTGTTCACACTGTTAAATAATGTGGTCACATGCATCCAAGACAACCTCCAAATGTCGTCTAACTGATCACATCTAACCATTCAGTCATGCATCCCAAGGGACCTGATTAACACCAGGTCTTAACAAACTTCAAGTTTCAGTGGTGTAGTTTTAGCCTAATCATACTGACAGACAGACAAATAGAAGTGATCACATGGCTAACAGCGGTAGCAGCAATAAAGATGAAATTAGAATACATACAATATGTAACATGGAATGGAATTCATTTTCACACATTTTAATGAGATTTTCAGCCTTCTGCAGCCAGACACAAATTCACCACTAATCTGAAAAAAAAACATTTTCATCACTATAAAATGTGTGTTCATATGCATAATAAACAAAAGCTGTTCTATCACACAGAGAGGAAAAAAAACAGACATGTCCAAGCTTTTCACTTTAGCGCTCTGTCAGTTCCTATTTAGCAGTTACTTTGGTTGTTAACCAAGCAGCCAAGCGAGACCCTGTCAGCCATTTAGGGTGACATTAGGGGACATGGTTATTAGCGGTCTCCTCGTCCTCTGTATTATGGACCTTTAATTGTGTAGGCAGGAAGCCAGAGGGGGAAAAAAACAAACTGTCAACTGAGTAATCAGCTAGGGCATCTTCCATAAAGAAGAGCTGAAGAGAAGATTATCACAAAAAAATATGTGTTCAGAAACAGACTTAAGATAAAATCAAGGATATCTGAATCAATCTCAGAAAGCCTGAACTATAAAAAGCTGTTGCTTTATGCTACTGGCTTGAAGTCACACGTCTGAAGACAAACTGTAACACAATCAGAAAATTGTGCCTTTGACCTTGGAGCCTGGACCTGAACTGCACTCAGAAGAGATGAAGAGTGTTTTAAAAGCTCAGCGTTGGTACTCTGTGCAAACAAAGCCCTTCCAGGAGGGTGTGTACGTGAGCAACTGCACACAGGAGTGAAAGAGAGATGACGGCAGAGAGGAGAGGTGGGGGGGGGGGGGCATCTGAGGCACAGCGACTTAGAAAAGAGAAGAAAACAGTTTCTATTCAGGCTGTCACCAACAGACTCAAATACTGTCTGCAGTCAAGCCATTGCTGACTACTTTTTAACAAGTGTTCATTTCCCCAAAACAGCTAGACAAAGTGTTGAAGTGCACCAAAGTACAAAACTCCAGTGTAATGAGAACCTTTCAGACATTTTAAATACTCAAATATCAGTAAAAAACAAGAAATATCATAAATGAAAGTAAAAATGCAATGCAGACTGTTTAACAAACTAATAATAAGCACAAAATGTTGTACTGACCATCAGTAAACAAGGTGAAGTATTTTGTGGCATAAGCAGAGTCACAGTCAGGCCTTTTCAAACAGACAGACACGTTGAGGAATCATTTGCATTTAATCTGTGCACAAAAAGAAGAATGACAGACTTTTACATGTGCTTAGATAAACCCATTAGTCAATCCTGACACCACCTCACTTTTAACTATTTTGATAAAGATGCAGACATGGCGGTGTGATGCTGCAAAAGAGTACAGCTCAATATTTTTCAATACAAAACAAAATCTGCTGATAAGACAGCAATAGATGTCACCAATATTTCTTGAGATTATAAGTATCAGTGCACAATAGGCTTTTAATATCACTGGAGAGAAATTTCCTAATTAACTTTTACCATTTTGTGGTATGAGTAGAAAACATGCCTTCTGCAACTCCTTTTCATTCTGATTACAGGCTGTGGGAAACTGATCCCGTGACACTGGGTTTTGGTCAGTTCAAAGTGTTTTGAGAAACATAGCAGGGTTAGATATGCAACCGATGGCTTTAATTACTGATCACTGCTCAGATTCTCACAGATGGAACTTTACTGTATCCTATAATTGGGACATTTTGGCTTCACTTCTCCACAGCTGCATGAAACGATGTATCTTAAATTTAGTGTTTTTGATTTGGACAGAAATTAAAGAGCTCCAGATGGTAGGTGTGGATTTCCACATTTTTTCCCTGTCTCATTTCCACTTCCTGAAGCTTTGACAACAATAATAACAACATTGTTTTTAAGCAAGACTACAGGAAGTAGGGAATAGAGAGGAAAAACCAATCACCTCTCAATAACAAAACTGGGCAGGCTTGTTTTATAATTTATTATGGTGAGTCAGGTTTATTGAATTAACAATAGTGAGGAAAAACAATGCTGGATTTTATATTTACTTCTTAAGGATCTATAAGAACATACCATTTGTAACATAAACTAAATCCTAAACTCCCAGATTTTTTGGACATGAAAAGGTTCAAAAGGCAATGGTAAGAATAAAATAAATGACAGAAACTTAAAAAGATGAAGTTAATTTCCACTGACTATATCACCTGACTGGAAAATACCACAACCTAAACATGAGACCGGATCAAATATTTGAGCCTAATCAGTTAAAAGGTTAGGGTGAGCCAACAGCATCTGCTGTGTGGTGTGTGTGCAGAGATAAGCTGACGTGCATCAGTTCATGATGATCTGAGCACATCACAAACTGCACCTGTAACAGCCTCTGCACCACAGAGGTAAAATGCACTCACTGTAACTCTGTATCACAAGACATTTATGGATCAATCACACTGAAATTTGATGTTTAACAAGTAATGCACATTGATCCATGAAGCAGATCAGTTACAATATCAGTTCACATTTTCACAAACCTAAAAAGGTTTAAGGTTGAGAGGTTATCTCGGTTTATTATCACCATAGGGTAATTCATTCTCTGCATTTTACCCATCCTAATACACACACAGTATCTAGCATTAGCAATTAGCATATTGCAAACATTACCATTGCATTGACCATTCATTCCTATTTTACTAACACTGAACTGATTCTACAATGTTTAATTCTTTTAATTATTTTTTTTTTTCAATAGACATTAAAATCACAAATCTGAGATAAATAATGCTAATACTGTGCAACTGTCAGCTTGTTACAACTTAGTCTGGAAAATGTAGCCATAGTTACGGTTTTATTATTTTATATTATTTTTACTACCAACACCATATAACTACCATAAAAAACATCCTTGTGGTCACACAGACAGGTATGATCCCATAAATGACATCATGTACTTGTTACTATAAAAAACACACATGCACCTAAGTCTGACATAGCTGAATTACGAGACTTGTTTGGTTAACCATTAACACACAATAGGCACTCTGACAGGTTTCCAGAAAGGAACAATCATATTAGTCAGTCTCTGATATCAATCATAAAGGAGACTTAAGTTAAGTGTGAAATTAATCTTAAAAAAAGATAATAAAAACACACCCTGCTGTTATTTATTCACAAAGCTAAAAACATAACGTGCTGCACACTTTTAATACCCCACGGCTAAAAATAGTGTGAGATTCTGTTGAAAGTTACTGGCCTATAATTCAGATTCGATTTTGTCTTTGTGTAAAACTTATTACATACAGTACATATTTATATTTGAAAGTACTCAGATATTGTAACTGCACAAGGCACAAGGCCATTTGACCTTGAAAAAATAGGTCATGGTCACCTATTGTCAATAGGTTTCTGCTCCATGCCAAGATGCATCTACAGTATAAATTTGGTGTGGATATCTATATGCATTCTTAAAATAATGCGATTATGTCATTGAATGGACAGACAGACGGACAGATGGACAGATGACAAAACAATTAAAATTCCCCTCAACCAAGGGGTAAAAAAAACCTGTGATACAAAAACACATATGTAAAATCATGTCTGTGCTGATATCTGACATACTTAAATATCAGGCATAGGCTGGTGCAATGCAAACAAAAAGCCTTCACCATAACAAAAGAGTGGATATGTTGCCTCATACTAAGTTAATATTGAATTTTGCCACATTAAAGAGAGCTGGACAAGGAGAGGAAATGGGCTGACAAACGTGTGATTCCTGGTTTGATTCCAGGTGCAGGTGACATTTGTTCGATGTCATTCTGAAATCTTTTTTTGTTCTTGTTTCCTATCTCACCCGAACTAAAGAGGAGTGATAAAATGAAAACCTTCTGGGAACCATCTCTTCCAGACTGATAATGTTCCATAATGTTTTGACAAGTATGACAATGATCTTAAGAACAGGCTGTGGTCTTTGTAATTATACCGTCTCAATTCAGCTGAATACCTATGAAATATTTTGACCAATTTGTTAGACAGTGTTCGCCACATACATCATCAAAACACCAAATGAGGGGACATCTTTCAGAAGAGTTGTGTTCATCCCTGTAGCAGAGTTCAGTAGACTCAATGTCAAGTAAAGCTCCATAATTTTCATAATTATTTTAATTGCAATCATTTCAGACCACCACAATCATTTTGCATAACCATGATAATCCTCTCCATTCAGCTGGATGAAAATAACAGAAATTTCATATTCCCGTCACTGCTTCCACAAATTTCCACTATTTGAGATTTGACTGGCACTATTTTGATCTCATCTCACTGCATCTGATAATCTTGAGGGACTGACCTCTAACCAGTATTATCATTAATTTTCTCAGGTTTTATATGCTCAAGTTATTTATATAATATATATATATCCTCTGCAATTTACTTTGCAAAGTCTTAAAGTCAAACAGTAAAGCAATTTTTTTCTGTGTTTTTCTGTCCAATGCCTGTAAATTGCTCTTTCTCTTTATTTGGTGAACTCTGTGCATATAAATAAACTAGCTATTGTTAGGCTTAAACTGTAATAGTTGCAAAAATGAAGGGAAAAAGACTGTCAATTGCAAGTAACTTGTCAATATCTTGACAGTCTTACGGCCAAGGTGCACTGAAGCTGCGATTGCTTAAAACTTATTTGCTTTTTCCTTTAATTTGTCACTAGTGTGTCTTGAACAATCAATACACACAACACCAAATCTTTCCATGTTGTTCACATAAGCTACTATATTAGACACCGGAAAAAAAAAAAGAAACAACAGGCTGCTGCAAACAGGAGCTTAACATGACCAAGAATGTCACCCTGACAACTGGGAGAGCTATATCTGGAGAGCAGCTCCACGAGAAAAGAAAGTGGCCACAAAAACCCAAAATGCCACTCACTGACTTTCCAAAGGGCACTCTGCCTGGATAGTTCAACAGGGGCTCTCATGGAAACACAAGGGCGTCAAAACTTAGACCCACACTCCAACATACTCACTCAGCAGATGTTAACAACTTGTCTGGCTTTGAGTTAAAGATTAGTGTTGAGCAGAGTTGTACTGTTGAGTTACTGACTACCTGACCTTTAAAGAAAAAAACACCCCTGACCGACCAAGAGACAAGGTGAAATCATTATTGAACACAGGCTTTAGAGTCTCCTTAACAGTAAAATCACCCTTTCTAGCCAGTTGCACTAATATCAAATTTCAAAAACGAGCCTAACACTGCATCAAAACAGAAAATGAAATTTCTTCTGGTAATCATATCAACAGGACTAGCATAAAAGTAAACAAAGTGTAATCTACTGCTAATATTTTTATTGATTCAACAGAAACAATGATGAAAACACTTAAGAAACTTACAGCTGACAATCACAAATAAATATAATGTTTGTTGCAAAGACTGACTCTGTTCAGCTACATTGGTATGATAAAAACTGAGAAGGACAAACAGGCTTTGAGTAACAGCAGTGAGTGAGCATGCTACAAGGCTAATAACACTGATCAATCCTATCAGCGATAATGGCAAAATGAAAGAAAAAAAACACTGAAACAGACTTACCGTACAACTGTGGGAGTGATCTTAACATGGGATTTTCTGCATAGGTAAGGCACAGCTCCTTTAATGTATCCTCATCAAACTAAAAGCTATGTGTTGCTAGTGCTGTTGCTTTACCGGCCGGCTTCTGTCCTGTACGGACTGTGTCCTGTCAGAAAGAGAGGGAGGGAAAGCAACAGTGAGGCGGGGCTGAAGGGGAATGAGAGAAGGGGGAGGGACATATGGAAAAAAAATCTATGCCTGAGACACACAGACAAAAAGAAAGACAGAAAAGGACTTCGCAGTAGTCTACAGATCAGTACATGTACGAATTTAAGTATTCAGCAGCAGGTCACAGTTTTCCTCTTCCTCATGGACATTTGCATTAGTCACAACATAGCAAAGCTACAGACTGTGGTCTGGACAATATTATTCAAATTAAATCTTTACCTGTAGTTCATCCTTTATCATTACTACAATGCCAAGTCTGTCTGCACTACTGGTCACTGATTTACAGACTGTAATCAGTAATTAATTAATAACTTTCTCTCTAGACTAAACTTGTGCTTTTTTTCCCCCACCACCATTACACAGTTGCCCTTGCATATAAAGTTTGTCTTCTAATGCTTTTTTTCCAATTTGATATTAATTCAACCAGAACTTATGTCTTATTTAGTATGCTATATAATCTCATGACAACTATGAAAACACATTTATTTGCTTCTCAGACAACAGTAGTTTTGTGCACAATTACAAGTTCATCACAATCCTCATAGAGGAACCCACTGTTTGGTAAATCTGGCTTAAACTAATGCTGGGGATAAAATCACACTGTACTTATTTAGTTAAAAACAAAGAACAGCATAGGGAATACCAGCAGCATACAATCACAAAACAAGGCCTAGTAGTGTTAAGGCTATGTTACCAGTGTTCTCAACTGACATTTGTAGTGAATTCCCTTAAGTGATTACTGAATGTTTACCAAAAAAGGGCAATGTTGTTCCTTTTGAATAATCCACTTAAAATAGCACCAAAACACTCAGTTTCTCTGTTATCTAACATGCAATCTGATACACATGACATCATAGGAAAAAGCTGAAATATTTAATTACATCACTCAAGGTGCTGTCAAAAAAACAATAGGCTTAACCCCACCTCCCACTGTGCTGAACTCTCTGATGTAAAGGCACACATGCACTCTTCTGTTTAATGAAAACAAAACATCATCCATAATGTAAACAGTTTAACTTGTAGACACATTAAGAAGTTTTGAATCTTTCACAGGGACAGAAAACCAAGAGAAGCAAAGAAAAAAATGACTGAATTCATAGGTTGGAAAATACTAAATATGATTATGTAAGAGTAAAAAACAGAAATTGTAACCTGTGAACTGAAACCACAGATAAGTGACTGCTGCAGTTGAGGTGACACATCCAGACACCGAGCAAAGAAATTAAAAAAAATAAATAAATAAATGTTGGTAAACATAGCTTCTGTTTTTTCTATGATTCTGAAATGATGATCTACTAGAAAAACAACAAATAGGGGGTTATTCTTAATAAAGCAGAATTATAGCACTTCACTTGGAACAGTAGCTCCAGAAGTTTGTTCTTATTCATTAATTACTTGACCTGTGTAAAAAAAAAAAAAAAAAAAGTTAAATTCATCTTGTGATGACCCTAGGTAAGTCATTGGTGTCTCCTCTTCCTCTGGTTACCTTACTTGATCATTCATTATGTGCTCCTTACTCATATTGTATCATCACTTGTTTATTTCATTGCATTGTGTGATGTCAGCCCCCTTCACATTTCAATCATGTTGAACACACTGTGAATAATGTGTTGGTTTACACACAAAGGGGCCCATTCATGTCCATAACTACATTTGTGTACAGAAGCTGCACCTTCCTGTCCAATTCAACAATAAACCATAAGCCTAATTGTCAGTTTATTTGCAGAGTTAACTAGATTAATTACTCCATCCACCTGAAGTTCTGAGGAGGCAGTTTTTGTTCTACAATTCATTTACGTACGAACAGAGAAGGGGTTGAACATAAATATTGGTGGTTACAATGTTGGAGACTAGTCTTTATTCGTTTTTACACAAGGTTTACTTTATAAAAGTGACTAAAAAAAAAACCTTACGGCTGTCACTTTATCCTGCTTTAGCTTAATAAATAGCAGGATGAACGTAATTAGCTAACAAGTCTTTGCTAGCTCCTTTGAGTGATATAGTACTTTATAAAAACAGCAGCAACTGGTTCCCCGTGTTTGACAACCAAGTGACTAAACGTTACTAGCTTAAATGCAGCTAACTGTTGCTCAAAGACGAGTAGTTCGAGTATATTAAAACAGAACAAGTTGACTTGTATTGTCAACACTTCTTCTGCTCCCGGAGATCCCACCCTGCAGCTTTATGGAAATTTCCCCTCACCGAGTTTGGACAGAGACGAACGAACGGCACAACATCACATAAACATACTTTTCATGAGATAAAAGAGAGGAGCGAAAAACATTTAAACACATAGATACACAACTTACATGATAAAACATTCGTGTCTGTTCAAGGTCGCAGTAATCGTCGCTGAACTTTCAGCAAACTTGTAGCTCAGCTGTCTCAGCGGCTGCCCAACTCTGCTCCCTTTGGTCATCTTCACAGTGAGGCATCATGGGATGTGTAGTTTTTTAAGAATGGCCTTCTCTATAGACCTCTTTACAAAGTATATATAAGATAGGCCCAGTAAGGAGAGTGACTGTAAATAAAACTGATATGGTATTAAAGTTGACAGTAAGCTTGAAGGAATATCCTGACCTTGTAATTTATTTTATGTATCATTTTACTGTGTGTAACAAGTATGAGAGAATAGTATCCTTGTACAAATTTAGCTGAGCTCTATAATGTAAACTGGTCACATGAAAGATATTTTTGGCCAGAGAAATCACATCACACCATGCGGATATTTTTAGATGACCTGTCTGATACAATGAGCATGAGGTTGTGACGAGCAACACACTTCCAACCTTACATCTTAGAATTAACAGGATTAATCAACAACTAAAACATGTGTAGTAGTTTTTAGATTCACTATCACTACTTCTGTCAGATATCTTTGCATTAGTGGCAGAAAGTACCTTTGTGTTGTACTGTTCGGATACAAAAATTAGAGAATGCCCTGCCTGTACCTTACTTTAATAGGTATTTTTTGTTGTTTATTACAGTTTTATACTCTTCTACAAGTCAGCCTATTATTACACTTTAGCTTCACTACATTTGTCTGACATCCTTAGTTACTTTTTACTTTTCAGATTATAATCTCTTAGCTTTTTCATGAGATAAATAACCCCTTAAAAAACAGATTTGTTTTTGGAGCTCATGAAAACTTGAGGTTTCAACATATGGTTCTCATTAGACAGGACACAATACATATGATCTTATAGAAAATGATGCATTGCTGTAGATTACACTACCAACAGTAAAGTAGTATAAACAAGTTCAACCTTACACTTACACAGTAGTAAAATCCAACACACACATTAATGCATCTATAAAATGAATCCAAGAATATCAGATATAATAGTAAAACATTATTATATATATTTTTCTACCCAAATAATTCTCTGACTTACCATACTTTAAGCACATTTTGCCAATAATACTTTTACTTAAGCAAAGATGTGATAGCAGAGGAGTAGTTTCACATTGTGGTTAATACATTTTTTCAAGTAAAGAATCTGAACCCTTCTTCCCCCACTACCTCAATTTCACAACAGTGGCCTTTACAAGCTTCACATCTGAGTGAATGTTATCTGTACTGTTAAAAGAATGTCTGTAGTAGATGTTATTTCCAACTCCCTTTCTAACTTTATCTGGATATACTGATGCTAAACTAGTAATGACACCCACGTGTGCCTGAAAGAAACGCTGAGCTATTTTCACTCCATGAGCCAGAAACCAAACCTGCCTGAGAATGTGCACAGACAAAATATGCACCCTCAAACCACACACACTCTCACAAACCTCTTCACGTCACATACTGTATACGGTCAACTCTGACAGTGAGTGTAACTGTGTCTCCCTCTACTGACAGTGATATGAATAAATGATTGAATGATTTTACCCCAGCCATGTTGACTGAATGAATCTTACTCAACTGTGTTTTCATTTTAATGGATATTTTCCACTAAATAAAAATAGGTCATTATATTACCATCATTTAATATAGCTTTCAACATTTTGTAAACTCATTGTGATTTATGTATTTTAAATATTACATGTCTTCCTCAGTTTATGAATGATTTTTTTAACCCATAAAGACCCAAGCATCCATTGACCAAAAGCATCTATGGATCTAAACTGCTGATCCACTAATCTTATCAATTCATGTAAATAATTGGTGTGAAATACAGTTTGTCATCTTTTCATGGTCATCAGATTTGACTCATTTGGATGTTCAGAGGCTCCGTAGTGAATGCGGTAACATTGTCATCTTCTATAACATTGATTCACCAGTAAAACCCATGGAGTTTGATTAATGACAGTGGATGGAGACGCTTGGTTTATGTCCAATTAATGCTATATTTTACTGAAAAAGTCATCTTGTCTTTAGTTTTTTTTTTGTTGTGATACAATAACCTTTGACTTTACTCTGAGCTTTTATGAAAATCTTTATGATCAGTCAGTTAAACATAGGAAAAAAGGTGATTTTCACTGGAAAAAATGCAAAATTCAGAGTATAATATTATAATAAATGGTGATCCATCACTTTTCAGTAAATCACTTAGGAAAGGTTAAATAGAGAGAAAAAGTCATTTGGGAACTGCCATAAAAGTCACACTGGGTCCTTATGGGTTAAAAATCTTTTTTTGATATTCTCATTATTCAATTATCCAATATTGTTTACTTGATTTTCAGTTTGTCACTACTTTGTTGATCTATTCTGTATGTTGATTAAATTAGCAGATCACACTTGAGGAGTTTTATAAAGATTACCAATCTTCATTGCATTTTACGTTCTGATGATGATGCTTTGGAAGTGAAACGTGTTGGCTCAAGAACAATTTAATAAAGTCAGCATTGTGGACTTTTATTTAAATAACTTTTACCAGTAAATATAAAACATAAATTTTGCTAAATTGTCCTAAATGTAAAAATCAAGTTAGTTCGAGGCTTCATTGTCTGTTAGAGTGTAACATCATTCAGACATTCTGGAAAGCAGTATGCACAAACATCAATAACAAAATAGGTAAACAAGTGCCAGTAAATCCACAATTATGTTTGCCTGGAAATGTTCCGGACTCCTTTGATACAACATGAAGAACTTACTCAAATACTTTTAATGTTGGCAAGAAAAACTCTGATGATGAAATGGGCCAGATAGTAACCTCCCTCTATCTCCATATGATAATCAATGATCTTGGAAGTTTTGACTTTAATAAGACTAGAATATTATATCGATGGAAGGGCTAGTGTTTTTCTGCAGAATTGGATGAAACCATTGGAAGCTCTGGGACTGAACTGTAACTTGGACTCATGTGGACATGAATTGTGCAAATGACTGAACAAATGGGTTGCCTCCACGTATGCAGGAACTATTTATTTCATTTTGTGCTGCTGTGCATTACTGATTTGTGAAATTGAATCTAAAATACAGTTAATAAATGTTTGACAGTCACTATTTTTTCATGCTGACAAAGAAATTCAGAATTTGTGTGCAAAACTGACAAATGACAGCTAACCTGGGGAGTCATTTAAACAATATGTGATGTAACAATGATTTTACTGGATTAGAGTGACTGTTACATTTACTGAACATAAGTCTGTTGTGGTCTCATCTTTTAGCATATCTAATGCCCATTTTATGTCACTTACCAGAACTACCTAAGCACATCTGGAAGAGGTGGTAATTCCAGTTGCACTGTCCATCATTGACAAGCAACACTACAGTGTTTGCATGTCTTCCATTTGTAAATGACGATTAATAATTTACCATAGTCTCCATCAATCCAGACAGCTAGTCATCTGCTCCAGGCCACTTCCTCTCCAAAGGACAATGGGCCCATTTCCTGTGGTGTGTGAGGCAGAGGGCGAGAAAGAGTGAAACAGACAAGTATTGTAAAGCAAGGACATCAAATCAGTGTGTCCTGTCTTGAGAAGGGCAAGCCAGACTCAACTGTACAGTGAGATTCATGGTGTGTTTCCTGCCAGATCACAAGGCAAGGCTGGAGCTAAGACAGCCAGAGACTAGTGAAGAGATCTTCCTCATCTCTACATTCTGGATATCCAGAAAGGAAATGTTACGAAATAAATCTGATATTGAAATAAAGCCACATACTCCAGTGACAGACTGACACACAGACTTCTAACAGAGGTCAGTTAGTGTCACGTGCAGCCTTCACTGTTTGGTCAAAGAAATGTACTCTGTACACAGCAGGCTACCAATAGAATATTACAAAAACTGTAGAAAATGAAAAACACAGGTGGCTTTGACAGAGTCCCACATGAATCCTATGCACTCTTCCAATTCCTGGCTAATTTTCAAAATAAAGAGACTGTTGTGTTTAAAACAAAAGCCCCATTCATGTCAAACAACCCCTGTGTCAACTAACCAGGAATACACGAGGAAGCTCAAACAAGCCTCTGACATACAACTGGAGGAATAAAAGGGAAACATATCAGCATTTAAATATGAAGTTTAACAATTGCACCAATAGCCTTATGATTGTTAAATCTGGCTAGCCTATCTATAATGGGTAGTTTTATAAATCCCCCCCAAGCAACAAACGAAAAACCCCAAGAGAGTCAATTGGGCCTGTAGCTATTTTCAGAGAGGAGAACGTCAGCCCATACATTCACTTTTGACAAATATAATGGCCCATATAAGCAGCAGTGACCCAGCATGCCTCTGTCTCTGTCTCTTTTAGTCTGGGAGGCACAAATGATGACTGTCACAATGGCCACATAGGACAGAGCGTTGACAATATGCCCCGAGGCACATCAGTGTAGTGTACAGCCTGCTTGACCTATCTGAGCGTGTCAGCGAGACTGGGGATAAACCAGAGAAAAGCTGTTCAGTACACATGGCTGTTTCAGACTGTCTATAAATTTAATTAACATTTTTGTCTCTTGTGACCTCTTTTTAGTCTTTTAATTAACATGTAGTTAGCTTCTGTGTCACAGGAAAAAAGATGGGCTGATCTCATCAAACTACATTGACATATTGATTACAAGCTCAATGTTTTTCATCCCTTAGACAGCATTTTAGTGATATCCAGTTATGTGTTTATTCTTCCTGTATATAGGACCAAAGCTAATTTAATAATGTTCTTATTTACAAGTACTAAATATCAGTTGCTTTTTTTCTTGTTATTTCTGCAGTGGTGGAATATAAATACTTTTATTCAAGTATACTGTAACACCCTCCACCTTCTCAAGATAAATTTCTCTTTAAAATCCTCTTGGATTACTGGCAAAATGCAGTTATTATGATTATGATTATTATTAGTTGACGGTGACAGTAACTAGTCTTACTTTTCATTCTTGAAAGGCTACATTTTTCAGCTAATACTTACAAACTTTTGCTTTTACTTGAATGCAGAACTTTTATTTGTAGTGAAGTATTGTCTAATCAGGGTGTTAAAACCCATTTTAGTTCAGGGGCCACACACAGCCCAATATGACCTCAAGTCAAATCAGTAAACTAACAACATAATAAACTATACATACTGTCAACTCATAACATTTCTATTTTTTGGAGTGAAAAAAGTAAAAGTGCATTATGAAAATGTTTACAGCTACAAACTCTCCTTTAAAATGCAAATAACCATGAACAACCTGAAATTTCTTAAGAAAAATAAGTGTAATTTTAACCATTTTAGACCTCTACTTCTCATTTATAAATGTTTATTACAACTTAGAGAGCACAGTGGATCTACAAAGGCACAAAATGTTTAGTAACAGGTATAATATTGCTAAAATTGCACTTACTTCTCTTCAGAGATTTCAGGTTATTCATATTTGTTCAGGTTATTCACATTTTTACAAAGTACACACACTTTTTCTTGAATTTCCCTTGGGAATAATAAAGTATCTATCTATCTATCTATCTATCTATCTATCTATCTATCTATCTATCTATCTATCTATCTATCTATCTATCTATCTATCTAAAACAAGAGAGACAAAAATTGGAGTTGTCATTATTTATAGGTTTTGATAGTAGGCTATTTTACTGGTGGAGTGAATTAGGCTGTATGTGACCCCTAAACTAAAATGATTTTGACACTGTTGACTGTAATATCTTTGGTGTAATTTTCGCGTTTTATAAACTCATCCCATGAGCTGGACTGGACCTTAAGGATGGCCGGATTTGGGCCGCGGGCCGTATGTTTGACACCCCCGAAGGCTAAATTCTACCACTGTTTAAATTTTCCCATTTCACAGGGCTTCAGAGGAAAAAAACATTGTGTCAACACACATTACAATGTTACTTTAACACAGAGACACAAACCTTATTCCTCTTAAATGCGTGAGTAGTCCTCCTATGTGACTGTTCCCGACCGCACTGAGTCATACCACTGTCTGGTTTCGACATGTAACTAGGGTGTGGTCGAGCGTCATACAGGTGCGCAACAAAATCTAGGTATCACATGATGACTGGCATCCAGATTTGTTTTCTATAAGAAAAAACACTGACTTTATTACAGCTGTAGAATGTTTTGGACACTCAAATGTAATTATAAGGCATTGTTCCTGTCAGCGTCGCTTCCAAATGAATTGTTCTCCACACTTAAGGGATTTATCATTGTATTATCCTATGCATTTTCCCTTTTTACTGTGAAAATCAGATATTGTCCTGTATTTAATTCTCTGATCGTGCTGATGTTCATACAAGCTCAGAGTGAATCCAAAGGTAGGTAAGTGGTTCGGCAGTTATTAGACATTTTCAGTAGTTATTCAGGTATATTGTGCGGAAATGTGACGCATGCGTAGGATACAACCATTTAGTAACAGGTAAAATTAATAAGCTATTTCACTATTATATGTTACAAATAGATGCTGTTCTTCTTGTTAAATGTAGGCTGCTATAATATTATCATAAGTGCTGTTGATTCAGATGAAATATGTAAACTTTGTCAGTGTACTTCAGGGTTCCCAGGGCGGCTGTGGGTATGCAGATCCGTGGCAGTAGGGTGGGGTCGTGGCGAGGAAGGCGGAGTCTTGGCCGAGGTGACGCTTCTTTTACTCATTTTTGTTCAGCAGAAGCGGCGGAGAGAGAGGACACAAGTCCGGAGAATAGAAGTGTGTCGTCCCGAAAGAAAACAACACTGACCTGGAATAAAAAAAAGTCAAAGCCTCCGCGGGTGTTTCGACAGGTAGGATTGGTGTTAAACTGCTCTCAGTGCGTGTTTTTTTTTTTTTTTTTTTTTATCACTAACCAAATGTTTTTTCATGCTTTTTTTGTCGTATTGTACTTCTCGTCCTGCTTTTTTTTTAAATAATTGTGTATATTCCTGTGTGTTATATGATGTTTTCTAACTAACACTCTTCACATTTTGCTTACCTTTATAAACTCCAGCCTTGTGTTTGGTATTCATTTCCGCGTGCCTCAAACTGCCCACCGCTGCCTGTTGTTTCGCAGTCAAGCGCGAGCTCCGTAAAAAAAAAAGTTAGGTTCGTTCGTTAAACTAGTCGTTAAATAAAATTGAATCAAGTCGTAAATGTCGAAGAAGCTTATTGTGTCAACTCACGATGACGTTCGGTCAAGTATCGATCAGTCAGTTTGACGTCATTTGTCAATAAGTTCCATAGTGTTAGACAAGTGCGTGCGCGCGCCTGCGTATGCATGAGTGCGTGTGCTGGAGAGGCAGGTGAGAAGAAGATGGGAAGCAATAATAGCATATGTTAGCACCGTGACAAAGGTTTAACGCAGCTTACTTCACCTGATATTTATTGTCACTAAATTGCAACAATAATGACTTTGTTTTATATAATTTCAACTGTGGGTTCAGTGAGACAGTGGAAAATTTGTCCAGGAAGGACTAAGGTCTTGATCATCCACATGTGTAATGTATGACAGTGAATAATGTGTTGGTGTGAGACCCCACCCCCGCTTCTATAGGACTTCAGGTGTTGCTCCATCTTCCATGATGTCATTCATTTGCAGATGCTCTAAACTTGACAAGACAGCACTTTTCCAGTCCTGCTTTGTGTGAGCCAGGGGCACAGATTCCCCTCATTTCATTTACTAATGTAATGATCAAATCCATTTCAATCAGGCTCCACTTAACTTCTACTTTCATAAAATATATTTTCTTATGTTGTTAAATCATTTGCAGTGTCTTGTTTCAGCCAATTTTAATATCCGTTAAAATCTAATTTTACCCAGATTGCCTTGGAATTAGTGGCTAAACCGCTTTCTTCAAAGCTTTGCCTCTTAGTGGGGAATCGGCAATTAAACATTGAATCATATTATCAGTAAATATTATCAGTTTTCATCTTTGTAAGACACAGCACAGTGCTAAACAAGTTTGTGGCCTCTAACTAATTTCCAGACCAGTGCATCCAGCTGAGGTTATTTAATGTGTGTCAGTTGAACAGGACACATTGCCAATACTTTGCATCAGTCAGGTTTTCAGAGCCAGTCCTGGGCCTATGTCATCAAGTACTGCAGCAGCAGACAGCACCCGGGTCGGAAAGCTGCTCCTGTCTGCCCTTAGGGAAAGAGGGTGGATGGGTGGTGGGACAGCGCAAAGGGGGGGTGACTTACTGTAGATTTTGCAGCTACAGCTGTGGTGGCACGGTCATAATCCACCACCGCCGCTCCCCCCCTCCTGCTTAATTCCCTGATACTGTCCTACATTAGCAGAGCAAGAGGCCAGGAGATCCTTCAGTTTATAAATAGGTCTACACTTTGCAAAGGGGATTACTGTATGGCATACATCCTAGACTCTTTGTTTTTTTTCTTTCTGTGGATTCACTCTCTTACTTCAGTTTCGGTCCAGTGGTGCCTGACTGAGTACTTTCCATAGGCTCAGTTACAGCTGCTCAGCGCACACGTTGTGTGACCTGCTCTGTGTTTGCAGTTCACCCTGTCTCTGTGTTTTACTGTTCCCATGGATAAGGCTCCGCAGACAGATAGAGTTTCTGGCCAGTAATGACAAGGGTCTTTGTGGTTGGAGAGGAAGAGAAAGGTAGTTTGACAGCATAAAATTCTTTGTGTGCTTAAAGTTTGAGACTTAAGAGGAAATCATCATACAGCACTTTACACTAAACTACATGTATTGCTTCTACCACATATATTTTCTTTTTTTTTTTTTTTAACATTATCTGCAGCTGGGGCTGTGTGATATTGCCCCAAAAAGTTCACCTGCTATTATGTTCATGTATATTATTTCATTAAGTAATTAAAAAACATTGTAAATGCTAATCTCTACTTCAACGTTTAGTGTGGAATATGTATTGACATCTAGCAGCTTAGTTGGATATGCTCTGCCTGATCCCTGATCCTGACCTATGGTGCCCACTAGATATGTGAAAGCCCCTTGTTAAAGTCAGTGTCTGGTTTTTCCCTTCTGGCCTCTTTAGTGAAGTCCACACTCTGTCATAGTAGGTTATGGTAATGCATTTTAACACTGGAAGTCACCACCTATAAAACAGAAAAATATGAAGTTACTATAGAAACATGGTGGTGCAATGTGAAATGGCTCATTATAAGAAATAACAAAAGTACATGATTCATATTTTCACATTAGTAGACACTAGTGAAAGACATAATTCTCATTATTAAATGCTATTTCTGTTATTAGAGCCCTCTATATCCCCCTAAATCTTGTACACTTGACCTTAAAGCATTTTTCACATTGTTTTAAAAAGTCAGGTGGGTGTAATAAACACATTGCTTTTAAAGAGTTTATTATCTCCAGCCAAGCATTTTTGTTTCTAGTCAGTACAGTAAATAAATAACTGGCAGCTTGTGTGAAAAACATCCCTTCAATCAAAAGGTTTATTGTTGTCTGCAGAAAATAGTCTTCTAGCATATTCAGAGCCGAGTGATATACTGCTGAGCAAGTAAAGCTGGCAGTGCCCAGCTGGACCCGACCCATGACAGTCACTGACATGAATGATTTACTTTCAACAGTTCCCTTGGTTGAATCAAATGAGAATAATAAAAAATGTTCCTAACTTAAAGTAGTCTAAGGCTTAATGGATGTTTTCTCCATTGCTCACACTTAAAAGCTGTGGGAAGGAACTCTGCCAGATCAGTCATTTAAAGTCAACTTCTGTTGAAGCTTAGTCCAAAACAACCCACGCATCAGTCTGCAACAACATGCTGGAAATAGCTGAATCCTACTGGTTTCGTCACGAATACATTAACATCGATAATTTTGTCATTGCTGACTGCATAGCCAAGCAGGGAGGGAGTGAGTTGGATTCCAAGCCTGACTCAAAAGACAAAGTTTTCACAGTGGGATGATTTGGCTGAGTTCTACTTCTCAGCATAGTGACTCCAATGACTCCTGCGGTGACTGTTTTTCTCTCTTCATCCTCCTTCTCCTCCCTGTCCCTTAATTACACTTCAGTTAGATTGAGGATAAGAAGGGTGTGGTTGAAACAAAAATTGTATCACCAGGGAAACTTGACTTGTTAGATATGCATCATGAAGAACATCAACATCTCCAAAGCAAGTTAATTTTGCATATTGTGAGCGAAAGTCTGTAAATTCAAATTAAGGTTGTTGTCTTTTGTTGTTAGTTTTGAAAGATTTCAGGCACTTGTGGGTTGAGACAGTCTTGCAACCCCTGGGCCTGTGAGCATTTTACAAAACACTGGATAAACTGGATGAAAAATGCATAGGTATTTTAAACAATCAGACCTTTTTTTCTTCTTTTTTTTCCTTTTCTATGTAGACATTTTGGAATATTGCATTGCAGTCAGAGAAAATGTGAAATAAGAGACATGGCTGTTCATTTTTCAGTATTAAAAGATTATTTTATAACTTTAAAGCTGTTTTTTGCTTTTCTGTTTGAAATTTGCATTTAGAGGAATAAATACAAACTTGAAGTTGACAGTATAACTTTCTCCCAACCAGTGCTGTATTCTTTAAGGTCTCTTTCGACTTTCAACCTGCTCTCCAAAGCACCCCCCTCCCTCTCCCTCGTGCCTCTAATCTCCCTGAAAAATTAATCATCTGTCACATCGCCTCAGCGCTCAGCCGCACACCGATGCGTAGCAGAGCAGACTAAAAAAACTCCTTGTCAGGCCTTAAATAGGGCTTTGGATTCAGCGTTGGCCACCAAACTTGGCCAGTGAACACACAGAGCCATCTTGATGTGCTTCAGCCTTTTGGTTTCATCCAGTGGGGACACTTGAGACCCGGTTTCCTTTTCACTGTGACAGCAGTCAATGGGACAATGCTGCTACTCTTTTCCTCTCTATCCCCAACAAAGTAACACAGAAGCTCTCTGTGCAGTATCAGAGACTTAGTCCATCCTCTTCCTTCCTACCATCAACCAAACAACATGGAGGGGGGCACATCCTACTTGGGGTAGAGCAAGAAAAAATTGTTTCAGAATAATTAATTACTAAACTACAGAAAATGGGTGCCAATTTGATTTCATTCTCGTTTAATGCATCTCATCGTATCTGACTATTTCACATCCATCTTTATGTTGCATTGTTTTCCTGATACTGATAATAGTCTTTAGAGTAGACACACTGTGCTCCACTTCTTCAGCTCCATCCCATTTTGCCTGATATGAGAAGGACCACTTTGTGAACTTTGTTGCTGTGTGGGCTTTGCACATAGTGGTTTTATACTACATGGAGTAACACCCCTTTTTACTCATTCCGTCCTTCTTTATCGGCGGTGTAACCTGATCCTGCCCTGCACTCAGGCACCTCCTCTGAGACAGCTCACATTTCCTCTGATTCACATCGACGTCCCACAGGGAGTAAACAACTACACAGCAGCTTACAGCCACCATACTGCCCTGAATCAACTGACAGATCTAGGCCCATTATCCATTATACTGCTTATTTTATTCATTGGCAGACTGACTGTGTTGTTGGGAAGGTTTCCAAACGAGGCAAGTTAGGGGAGCTCTCTGTGCTGTATCTGCCACACTGACTAAAATTCAGCTTGCAGTTGCGCAAGTGCACACCAGCAGTGTCTCATTGTCTGTTCTTTCTCTGTGGGTTCTTGGCGTAGCCACATTGCTACAGTCTGGATTTTATCATCTGCCTGTCACAGTCAATTGAGAAATGCTTTCTCGCTCTAAGATTTAGCTGTTCTAAAATAAAAACATACGAGGCTGTGCTCTTCCTCAACTCAGATTGCAATGTGGTACAGCCAACAGAAGTTTGTCATTGTAGTTAAACATTGTCAAAGTACAGCTTCCCTAATGAACTTCCCCTCTCTTACCAGACAGCTGGACAGTCAGTGTTGGTGAGTCAGATAATGTTGACCACCACTTCCTGTCACCCACCACAATGAATCCATTAGCCTTGCACCACTTCACATCCTCCTATATTGATTTATGACAAACAGCTATCCAGTTTGCCCCTACTGACTCCATTACACTGCCATAACAGCTAGTGTTGGATGAGTGGCGGGTAAGAGAACTGTGGGTTTGGGACTGTGAAGGTTAGGGGGTGTTAAGCCGTTCCCCCTTGGGACGGATGAACCTGACTCTGTGGAGAAGGGATGCAGAGAGACAAGAGAGCACAATGTGGAGGCTCAGCTGGTCGCAACTGGCCATTTAGTGTGTCAGGAGGATTGGCCTGTGAGGGCATGGTGTTGTGTTAAAGTCGTCTGGGAAACAGTTTATAGTAAGAGGAGTGTGTGTTGCATGACAAGAGACATACATAAGACTGTGTGTGTGTGTGTGTGTGTGTGTGTGTGTGTGTGTGTGTGTGTGTGTGTGTGTGTGTGTGTGTGTGTGGCAGCGGTTTACATGTCAAATAGTTGATCTGCTTCTGTGCAGATGGTGCAAGAAGCTTTACAGATGTGTGGTAACATAATCTACTTTATTTGCATGTCAACCTAAACATGACATTAGCAAAGTCTGTTATAAATCATAGAGCAGCAGATGTAGTTTTTTTTTCCTCAACATGGCTGTTATTTTTTCATTATCATGAGGAGGTACTATGAAATGCATAGAATGTCATTTCTGCTCCTAAAGTTCTCACAATCAAAACAATAACAAGAGGTTGTTTAATGAAGGTAAGTTACGTGGGATCATGGTAGTTGTTGTTTTATCAGCATTTGTGTTTGATGTGACTCAGACAGAAATGTTATAAGATGAGGTACTGAATTAAAATTATATTCACATTACACTGAGCGGTGTAAATTCACCTTGTGTACTTTCACTATAATAAAATAGTCATTTAGTAATGTTGGTAACAATATGACGGCATTTGCAGACAACCAAATGAAAGCTGTGAAGCTGAATAAAGGGATTTCTCTCACTTTGATCATTCAGTATGATGTAAGTACTCATATCAACAAAATATATAATACAGATTGAGTTGTTCTTAGATATTTTAATTAGGAATATTACACTGGTCTACTAGTAAAATGCCACCAGACTGAAAGTAGTGAACATCTGCCAAGTTTGAGTCACTAAGAAACATTAAATCAAAAATGCTGGTTGGCTGTAGATTTCAAGATACAGTACTAGGTCAAGTGAATGGGTTTTACTCAAAAAGAAAGTTTGTCTTAGAGTTACCAGATCTACTTCAAAACACTGTCTGCACATTACAATACATTCACTTTTCTTAACAAAGTATGTAAAATTTAGCTAATATAATCTGAGGCAGATAATTTCTTGAAAATTGTAGGCCAGTGTTACAGGTTGTACTTTTGATCCTAAACACCCACTGCAAAAAATTATTTTAGAAAAGTGACGTGTGCATACTCAGTTTGCCTTCTGACGGCATGTTAAGACCTATCGGAGTGGACAGCACAAGCCTAGTGGCATGTTATTTACACCCAGGCCTGCCACACAGGCATGAGGCTAATAACAAATCACTGCGAACACAGTAATGTATGTTAAGAGCCGCTCTGGAAGACGACCAGAGTTCATCTCCAACCCACTGGCCTTCTCAGAGCTTAGGCCAGCTGAAATGTTCTTTATGTGCTTACTTTGCAGCTGTGTAATTATGAATTATTTGGTGGAGTAACTGAGAAAAGTAAAAGTGAACTGTCAGGTGTATAGTTCAGTTCTGCTAGCATTAGGTGTACTCAGCCTCACCTAGGTTGTTCGTACACCCACACACTGTGCTGCCACACCCTTGTTAAGAGCCTGTCATTGCTGGGGAGATGGGGGACACTCCCTGTATGACATGCCTATGAGGGGAAATACGGTAATGTGTTCTCATGATTCCCCATGTTAATCATCTTTTGTTACAGTAGTTGCGTCTTCATAGTGTGTAAGTTTGAAGACTCATTTTTGAGTCAGTGAGTTAACTAATGTTCTAAGTGTACTGTTTTTGCACATAGAGCGCACTGAATGTATTACACTAGTGTGAAATGTCACACCAGCATTTCAGCATCAGTTGCTAAAGAGTATCTATCTTTGCTCTTCTGTACTGACTTGTTCACAGGCTGTTTTCACTGATACGCATTCCTGGTTTTACTATGCAAGATTCTTTTTTTTTTTTTTTTTGCGGGGGGCGAGAAGCAGTCTCAAGACAACCACAGCAAATACTGCTTAACACAACGTTAGGAGTTAATGGGTGTGATTTATGTTACTTCCAGAGTAAAAATGTGTGGCTTCCATGTTACTGTAGCTTTATGTGGTTGATAGTGCAAAGAACAGCAAGAGTGAAAAGATGCATCATTCATTAACTGGAAGAGAGCAAAGTCCAGTGTGAAGTACACAATACAACCAATGGTGTGTCATCAGCACGATGGGGGTGAGAGTAGAAACAGGTTTCAGGACTGAAATACATATAATGTCATTTTTTAGTAACCAAAAGTCAGACCTTGTATCTCCCTCTCAGCTTTACTTGGATTATGTGTTTAGCCTTTATTTTATTGTTATAAATCAAATCTTTCTTTGCTTGACCACATTCATAAGCCATGTGGAGTGAATTGCCCTGCTTCTCCAGTCAGATGGGTCAGCTGATAAAGCCCCTCAACTGTACTGAGCAAAGTTTCAGTTACCAAGGTGATAATGCGGGGCGTGTCATGGCATTGCAACAGTTTGCTAAACTCGCTGCCTCGCCCAGAAAAACAAAGACTGCATAAACACTGGCCCTGATTTACAGAGAACTGGAACATTCTGCTGTAAAACAAAATGCCATGTTATGACTTTTGTCAGTCGTTCAATAAAATGCTTTTAGTTGAGAAAAAAAGCCTTCAGCAAAACAACTGGAAGCTAAATCTCTGTAGTGTCTGATTTCTGTTCTAATTGTCAAATTCATTAATGATAGATAGCAGGAAATTGCTCACAGTCTTAACTGACATGGTTTTATCCGTGTGTTTGAAAAGAGGCCACACCTTTATAAGCAGGAGTGGTAGGAATGTGTATTTACTGTATGCATGGTTTCTGTCTGTGGCCTGATGAGCCAGTGCATTATCTGAAATGTAGCATGTAGCTGCAAGCACAGACAGTCTTCTGGGACCTGGTCCTCTCGGATACCTTGCCAGACTGACTACAGTTTCAGACTCACTGAGCTGCCCCTCCCTGTGAAGGTGAGAGTAGGACGCAGAGTCCTGGTGGTTTTGAGAAACGCATTTCAAACACACACTTTGACAGAAAATTGTTCAAGTGAGTCACTAGTCTGTAAAAATACTACACTGAGAAATTTGGGCAGAGACCAAGTGACGAACATGTTATACATTCAGTTTCACTGGTGGTACACAAACACAAGCTGTTGTCAGTGGTTTCTCCTTCATACAAATTTTAACAGAATACAAAGCCCCCTGTAGTGAGGTACACACATACACACTCTGACACAGTGCAATGCCTGGGGGAGAAGAAGGGGGCTGCGCCGGCTGAGGGACTGAAACATAACACAACACATCCTTATGCAAACCCAGGAGGCAAAAAAGAAGAGGGAGTGGTGCTTTTCAATAACACATTATGAACTGCCACAGTTGAAAGCAGATAGACGAGTCTCTTTGCAAGTTCTTCCAAAGCCATTGATTGTCTCTGATTACCACATTCAGTGTTTTGTTAGGTTTTGAATTTGTTCCCTAAAGCTGAAGACAAGCAGAGGTGAGGGTGGTTATTATTATTATTTTTAGTGCCAACACAGCAGCTTGACTTCCTCGCTCTTAGCACTGACTTGTTTTATTAGTAGTGCTGGTGAAAGACAAGCATAGTTTCGTATTGAATGGATTCATGTTGGAAGCTGTAACCAGATGTCACAGAATAGTTTCAAGGGTGGACACATTTAGCCCCCCATATTTTGTCAATATAAGTCTATTGATTGTTGAACTTTGCTGTGTTTAAAGTCCTCACTACCTCCAGTACATCTGTAGTGCAGAAATCAGCACTACACAAAGCAACACAATGTACACCAGCAAAGAATTAGACCGGACCAGTTAGACATTGCAGACATCTGAAATCATGTGTAAACACCACAGTGGAAGCATTGTCATGTAGTGGAAGGCAGCTGTTATGAATGCAGATTTGTCTGCAATGAAGAGGATTTCTGTGGTGGTTGACATTCAGGCTGCAGAGATATAGAGATAAAAAGGGTTCCTGCAAGTTGGGTTTTTGTTTGTGGAGCCTCGTTATTATGTTCTGTATTTATTTCAGTGGTACACATGAAGATTTAATTTTAATTCAAAGGATTGTGTGCAGAGAAGAAACACTGCATAGCCATCAGTGTTGTATTCAGTTGCAAATAGCATGTGTGTTTGTCAATCTGTCCTTTACTTTATCATTGGTTTGTTTCTGGAGTTAACTGGAAAATTATAAGTATCTTCTTACCAAGCTTGTTATCAGGTATATGTTGCAGTTGTGCATTTACTATTTTATCAGTTTTTTATCTGCATTATCTGCCATCCTGTTTATCATCATTTCGTTGCTGAAGCAGAACCACAAAACCATTCCATATTTTTTAAGAGAACTATATATATATTATATATATATATATATATATATATATATATATATATATATATATATATATATATATATATATATGTGTGTGTGTAACTTAAGAGTAGGGCTGCATGATCTTGGCTAAAAATAAATTCCTGAGGTTTTTTTTTCCTCCAAAAACTCGATTTTCGATTTCGATTTTTGGCTAAAACTACAAAAGACAACAGAAATTGGCATGTTGTTTTTGTGTACAGCCCGCAATGCAACGCACTGCTCCCTACCTCAAATCTGAGATGGTGTCACAAAATCGCTGAAAATTCCATGATGGGGCCACAGAAGTTACACCAATGAAAGTCAGTGACAGGCATCAGTCATGCATGCGTGGACCACATAAGATGAGTGATCCCCATGCGGTTATATTTAAATTGGGGGATCCATGCATGGAGGAGATCAACCCAGGACACGCTGGAGGGATTATATCTCTGGGCTGGCCTGGGAACGCCTTAGGATTCCCCCAGAGCTGGTAAATGTGGCTGGGTAGAGGGCTGTCTAGGCTGCTCTGCTGAGACTGCTGCCCCTGTGACCCAGACCCAGATCGGACAAAGATGGTAAGGTATGGATCCATGCATGGACAACATAAGATAAGTGATCCCCATGCAGTTATATTTGAAATGGGGGATCTGTGTGTGGACCACGACTTACATTGGTATCACTTCTGTGGGCTCATCACAGAATTTTCGCCGATTCCATGATGCCATCACAGATTTAAGGTCTGTGGTCATTACGGAATTCTGTGAAAGGCCACTCTCACAGTTAGGAGGAGAAGCCTACGGTAGCTCAGAGGCACACGACCCGGAGACATAAGAGAGATGAAATTGATTTGACAATTTCCCTTTTTTAAAAATCGTTCTAATTAAAAAATCACATTTCGATTAGAAATCGTGCAGGCCTACTTAAGAGACTTTTTAACTTGTGCTTTCCATAAGAAAAGTAGAACAGTAACTTTAGATAATTAAATAACTTTTGTTATGGCTGCCACAGACAGACGACAGATTTGACACATGCTGTGTGATTGCTGGGGTTTGGTTTGAAATCAGCCACAGTCATTCTACAATAGAGGGGACTCGCAGCAGTTTTTTGCTTTTATGTATTTTTTTGAATGAATTACAGTCACCTTGGGCAGTGCTAACCACAGGATGCAGCGACAGTCCCTTTGCAAAACAGTGTTGTGATACATTTGCACACAAGTGAACTGTGGTATTAAAATGACTAAGTAAACCAAAAAAGCCACATAAAAAGACTTTTGTCTTTGTCAAAACTTGCCATTCACAGTGTGTAGTTGTTGCTCAAAGGTTGTTGTTTTTCATTCACATAGTTCCCTGTCTATGTAAACGGACTTTAAAAACTGTAAGACACAATTTTCAGGTACTATAAACGTTTTACACAACACAGAATATCCTATGTGTGAATTAAATATACATATACAGTGGGGCTATTGACTGTACATGTATAACCCAGTTTGTATCTTTACACTGAGGTAAAATATAAGTGACATTTAATGGCATAAACCCTGGAAATCTGAGCTCTGCCGACCAGTGTAAAAGCAGTTATTTCACCTCAACATGCAGTAGGTGTCCCATTGAGGATTGCCTGCCTGAATACATGTAGCTACAAGCACGATTTTTATTAGGAACACAAGATAATGTAGGAGGTGTACTACAAGCCTGCACCAACAAGTAGAATGACATTTTATTTTATGGTGTTTCAAATTGTGTAAGAAGACTTTATCATAGAAACCCTCAGGGAGACAGATTAGCATTGAGCCAGATCCACAATGCAAGTAGAAGCTACAGCCATTATGAGTTACTGCTTTAAATTTTTTTTAAAAATGGAGCTGAAGCCAAGCCGCTCTTTCTTGTCTTTCTTTTCTTTCTGTGAAGTTTTCTCACTGTCTGTTCAGACACACTTAACCACAGGAGTCCAAACCTGACAAGCAGGTTCCTCATTGCCATGCGTCAGCAGTAGGCTTCTCCCACGGCTGCATGGGCGGAGGCCCAGGGTGAAAGGTCACTTGCGCTGACTAGCATTCCTAACTTACAGCTGTCTCTCTGCCGATTTCACCCTCCTCCCTCATGAGCTGCTGCTCTGTGTTGTCATTTTCAGGTCAGGGTGCACGGCTGAGAGGGACGATCGCCTTGTGAGCTGTCATACTTATATACTGTATAAAGCAACTGAATGACAGCCTTGTTCAGGAGAGGAGAGACACTACTGGAATATTTATTAGTTCAGGAAAAAGATGCCAATTTGTAGGGAAGTCTGTTATACTTGCTGAAAATCCTGATTTTTTTTTTGGATTTTGTGTCCTTTTAGGTTTGCTCCATTGTTGCTTTTTTAAGAACAGGAGGCAAGAATGGCAATGCAAAGTAAGTTATTCATGTCTAAACTTTTTAGATCTCATTGTTTTGCATTTCTCTTCAATGATTGCTGTTCATATTGCACAATTAAATGTGAAGTGTATTTTACGCTGAAGTTGGTTTTTTTTTTCATGTTTAGTACATTTTTGTATTCACTTAGCTCTGTAAATCTTACTGTACAGTGCTTCAACAGAGACTGTTGAACAGTCTGACTGACCTTTACTACTTCCAACTATTGTTTTCATGTATTTATATAGAAGTTACTTCCTTATACAAAAATAAATGGTGATTAAAAAGTTAGTCCTAGAAAAAAAGGTTTTTTATGTTTCATAAAGATAAAATTACAAAATAAAAGTCATATTAAATCAAGAATCCGCTGACTTTACACTTATCAAACCTGTTGAATCCTGGTTGAACACTTGTTCAGTCCCTCATTTGCCTGTCTTTATGCTTGGCAGTGGGTGATGTTGATAGTGGTGTGGTGAAAGTGGCAGAGTGGCAAGAGAGGATGTATAGCACAGACTCTGGCATCCAGTCCGGAGCTACTACAATAAACAAAGATGACGACTCAGAGTACACCACCACCAAGCATTACACCATGACCACGACAATCACAAGGGAAGAGCCTGGTAAGACTCCATCAACAGACACGTACTGTAAAGGTCAAAAAAGCCTGGATGCATGTTTTTCTTTGATTACTCACAGTGCTGTTTACATTTGTACTTAACTTGTCACTAGATGTGGATGCTCAGTATGCTCTGACCAGAGCTCAGCGTGTCCGGGCCGCAATGTTCCCTGAGACGCTGGAGGAAGGCACAACTATCCTGTCCACTCAGACAGACCCGTCCCAGATGACCAATGTCCAGCGGCTGGCTGAGCCCTCCCAGATGCTCAAGACAGCCATCATTCATCTGATTAACTACCAGGATGATGCAGAGTTAGCAACACGCGCTGTGCCTGAGCTCACCAAACTGCTCAACGATGAAGACCAGGTACAAGAGGCCTAACACACACACAAACATACACACACATACACATACATACACACACACACTGAATACTAGTACAACCAGATGACAAAAACAGAGCTACGTACGCTTACTACAGGGTTAGAAACATTAAGATAATGTTGCTCTGCTGGATATGTAAATAACTTCCTTCTAAAATATTTACTTAATCAACTTAAAAGGTGATGACATGAAAATATTTCCTGGTTCCATCCTTTTAAATTATATTTTTTTCATGCTTCAGCAGTTTGTCAGACCCCAAAATGTGACAAATCATATTAACTGATGGATTTATTGATCATGAAATGGTATTTCATTCTTAAGTTATTAGTATTGATTCCACTTTTCTTCATTTCTCATCAGGTGGTGGTTAGTAAAGCAGCACAGATTGTCAACCAGCTTACGCGTAAGGAGGCATCGCGGCGTGCACTGATGCAGTCCCCTCAGATGGTGGCCGCCGTGGTTCGAGCCATGCAGAACACAAGCGACATGGAGACAGCCCGGGCTACAGCCAGCATCCTCCACAACCTGTCCCACCAGAGGGAGGGACTTCTCTCTATCTTCAAGTCAGGAGGAATCCCTGCTTTAGTCCGCATGCTCAGGTACAGCTGAGTAAAGAGAACCAGAAGTCTTCTGTCCTTCTTCTGGTATTTGTCATCACTGCATCTTTTTGTTGATATATGTTTAGGAAATTTGCAGTGAAACTGCTAGCTTGTAAGTCACTGACTTAAAGCATACATTCCAAAAATAATAAAAGTCTGTATAGACTGTTAATAGATTTAATAGAAGACATTCATTGTACCGTGGAGGGCAAAGATATGTTAGTTTCTCTATCAACATAAGATTATATTTCACAGCACAGATGGAACAATTTATTTGTTCAGCCAATTACCCAGCACTGAAGGGATATTTAACAGACAGTAAATTATCCGTAGGCTCCTCACTGACCATAAAGGAAATAATGGCTCAAAAGAAATAGCTCCTACCTAGATTTTTTGCTATAATTTTGACATTCAATTCCACATAACATAACCATGTTAAGTTAGATGAACTTATTTATCCATTTACTTTGATTTAAATTTTATCCACTTTCTAATAAAGTCAGAGATGGTTAAATTCAGGGACAGTGACTTAATCGGCTCTTTCTTGCTCCAAAATATCATCATAATATTAGCCTTTAAGAACCTACTGTCATTCAACCTCTATTTCAACGCAATTTTTGTGATTTTTATATGTAAGGATTGTATTGGTATTCTGGGAAATGTAGAAATTGAAAAGAAGAAATGTCAGCCTGTCATACACTTATTTTGTGAAACATTTGACCCACTTGTTTTTATCCCCTCAGCTCCCCCATGGAGTCTGTGCTCTTCTATGCCATCACCACACTCCACAACCTACTGCTGCACCAGGAGGGGGCTAAGATGGCTGTGCGTCTGGCTGACGGCCTGCAGAGGATGGTTCCCCTGCTGAAGAAGAGCAACCCAAAGTTCCTGGCTATCACCACAGATTGTTTGCAGCTTTTGTCCTACGGAAATCAGGAGAGCAAGGTGTGTTCGATTGTGTGTGCTGAGATGTGGTTACAAGCATAGTTGTCAGGTTTTGTAGTAGTATATGCAAATACAGTGGTACACTCACACCAATATTGTAATGTGAGACTCTTCACGTTGTTTTGCCTGTGTGTGCATGTGTTTTGTTTTGGGTGTGGCATGTGAACAGAGTTGCTTGGTTGCTGGCACAGAGAATGGGTGTGGTTCAAGAGTCATGAAATGTAAAAGTATTAATTGGTGTGAATCGTCTTGAATTAGTCACATGTTTGTAAAGGGTTCAGGATAAGAATTCAGAAGGGCATTTCAATAAAAAATAAAAGTAAATATTTCTCCATAGTACTCACACTATGTATCAACTCTCACATATTGTCTTTTACAGCTCATCATCCTTGCCAATGGGGGTCCTGAGGGTCTAGTTCACATCATGAGGAACTACTCCTATGAGAAGCTGTTGTGGACCACAAGCCGTGTGCTTAAAGTCCTCTCCGTATGCCCCAGCAACAAACTTGCCATTGTTGATGCAGGTATGTACTTTGTGCGTGCAGCACAGTTAGTCATTCTTCAAACAAAAACTAGTGCTCGGTTAGTCGGGTTTCTGATTGATAATCGTCTGACCTGAAACTGAAACTGAGGAAAAAACAAAGATGGATAAACTTCTGGTACCTTTCACATTCTGTACATTTCTGCTTTATTTTGATTAATTCAACAACATAATAATGCTATTTTCAACATTGCGTTGCTGTGGGTTACTCATTTAGACTGTTATTTTCCAGTTTCAGTCACTGTAGGTGTATGCGTGTCAATGTCTTAGCCGAACTATAGTCCGCAGTTTACAAAAAATGTATTGTTTCAAGTGTCAGGAAGCTACAAGTTAGTGAGTTTCCTACAACATTTTTTAGTAAAAGGTGTGTTAAGAGACTATGGGTTTCTATCTGCTGAGGATTTCTAATTTTAAATGTAGAAACAGAAATTGTTTGTATTAACAGGATAATGCAGAAATTTAAACAGGGCAACTGGACTGAGTCATAACAAGGCTTCATACTCAGACTCAGTTTTATTGTCATTCGATCAATGGTACATGATAGAACGAAATATAGTTATGTATGTATGTATATGTAGCATAAGAAAATAAAGAATAGAATCTAAAATAGAATATATTAATGGTAAGTAGGGTACAATAAACCTACCATAAAAATATGCAAAGAAAGAAATTAAAAAGATAGAAAATAAAATAAATTCTTAATATGTTCAAAATTTCACAGTATGCAGCAATGATAACAGTTAATGTGGTGGTGCATAAGCAGCAGCATGAGCAACAGCAACAGTGAAATATAGTGATAGCAGTGAATAAAGTGGCATTTGTTCAAGGTGCATGGTAGACAGTCTATGGGGGGGTATGGGGCCAGTATATGAGGGGTTGAGCAGTTAAGCCATCTCTCTGCATCCGAGTAGAAGCTGATATGAGACCAATTGTGATTAAATATACTCAGAAAGAAATGTCTGTCTGTACTTCCGTTCTGCTTCAAGTAAACGCCCCTCCACTATTTGAGGAACTATAATAATTGGACGATATCGATCACTTGGCACTCTAACATCTGTGTTCTCTCCAGACGGGGTGCCGGCTATAGGTAAACACCTCACAGGCTCCAGCCAGCGTCTGATGCAGAACTGTCTGTGGACTCTTCGGAACCTTTCTGATGCTGCCACCAAACAGGTCTCAGGCACTTCCCTTTTTCCTCTCCTCTGCCAGCTTCACTTTATGGATGCCCTGCAATAGACTGGTCATTTAGGTCTCTTTGACGCATAAAAAGTTGTATATTCATTTATTTATCTATGTCTCATTTGATAGGGACAGTTATCACTATCTGTCCAGTTACAATAAATAGATTTGTCTCAAGTAATGACCTGCTCACAGTACTATGCGACTCCACTATACTCTACATGACATTTATTTATTTGCTAATATGTATTGTATATAATCCCTCCAGCTCAATGTGAAGTCACCTAATACTATTGTTGAATCTTGTTGAAATAGAAATGAGATGTACTTTAATTTATTGATTTCATCACAGAACTCACATTCAGCTTAAAGGCATATTAAGGCGTATTAAGCCATCATGGAAAATTTAATGAATGTATATCAATTAAAAAATAATGCTGTTCTTGGTATTGACCCTGCAATGTCACTTCCAAATGAGTACATCTCTCTGAAATCTCTGTTATTTATTTCAGGAGGGCATGGACGGCCTGCTGCAGGTTCTGGTGGGCCTACTTAGTTCAGACGACATCAACATGCTCACTTGTGCCACTGGTGTCCTCTCTAACCTCACATGCAACAATGCCCACAATAAAACTGTGGTTACCCAGAGCAACGGCGTAGAGTCGCTGATCCATGCCATACTGCGCGCCGGTGAGAAAGAGGATGTGACCGAGCCAGCCATTTGTGCACTCCGCCACCTGACTTCACGCCACCAACAAGCTGAAGTGGCGCAGCACGCTGTGAGGAAACACTACGGCATCCCCGCCATCGTCAAGCTGCTCAACCAACCCTACTACTGGCCTGTTGTCAAGGTAGAGGAAGGGAGGGGAATGGGTAGAAAACCTGAAAAGATGAGAGACATTGAGGAAGGCTGAGTGGACTTTAAATTAGTGGTGCATAAATTCTTTCTGGTGAGAAATCTGAATGGAAGAACAGGGGCCAAAAATACAATGTGATAAAATATATGATATGTCATAGATCAGGGGTGTCCAACAAATGGCCTACAGGTGAAACCGGCCCGCCAAAAGGTCCAGTCCACCCTGTGGGATGAATTTGTGAAACACAAAAATTACACTAAAGATATTAACAGTCAAGGGTGTCAAAATCTTTTTAGTTCAGGGGCATACAGACCATTTCAATCTGAAATCTTATTAACCTATAAATAATGACAATTCTAGATGTTTCTCTTAGTTTAAGTGTTTAAAAAAGTGAAGTTAAATGAAAATATTTACATTTACAAACTATCTTTTCACAAAATATGTGAATAACCTAAACAAATATGAAAAACCTGAAATGTCTTAAGAGTGGAATTTTAACACCATTTTGCCAGTTACTAAATGTTTTGTGCCTTTTTTTAGATCCACTGTGATCTGTAATGTACATGTGCATTACAGATCACAAAAAGAAGCTGAGGCATAATATTGTTTGGGGTTTTTTTTCTTAAGAAATTTCCAGTTATTCATGGTGGTTCAGGTTATTCATAATGTTGTGAACCAGATTTGGTATAGTTTCATTATTTTAGGTGTGGAAGTATTTTGCCTTTAGACCCACATAATAAATCAGAATTGGTTAAAAGTAATTGGATTGATGTGAGCTAAAATGTGAAAACACATTCAATAGGCGCTTGGTTTGGTAAGTAAAAATCAGGGAGGACTGGACAGATGGACAGAGAGAATGGAGATCCGGCAGAAGGCCAGTGTCTCAATCAGTCTGATCCAATATGAAGTGCATTTGATGGTAAAAACAGTTTGTGAACACAGAGAAAGAATGAACAGACATTCTACTCTTATGGAGACACGTTACACATTAGTAGCTACTGTGTTTTGCTTGTAGACTTAAAGAGTGAACATTTGGATGTATCTTTGCTTCTTCTCTCTGCCTGAAGGCTGTGGTTGGCCTGATCCGAAACCTGGCCCTGTGCCCGGAGAACCAGGCTCCTCTACGGGATGCAGGAGTCGTCCCCCGCCTCGTCAACCTGCTGCTCAAAGCCCACCAGGATGCTCAGAAACACGACTCCGCCGGCCAGCAGACATACCAGGTGCATGTCTGATTACTGTTGAGTGTTTAGGGAGTTGTAGGAACTGATTCAACTGAATTATGTATCAAATCATTAACATTTTGTCCTGTTTGCTTTCAGGATGGAGTAAGAATGGAGGAGATAGTGGAAGGCTGCACAGGAGCTCTGCACATCTTGGCCAGAGATCCTGTTAACAGAGAAGAGATCACTACCCTGCAGACCATCCCTCTGTTTGTGCAGGTGACCAAAAATCACACATTTCAAAAGTGCCCTAGTAGAAAACAAGTTTATTTTTTCTGTATTTTTTTATTTACTGTATTGTCTCCCTACCAGCTCCTTTACTCTCCAGTGGAAAATGTGAAGCGAGTGGCTGCAGGCGTCCTGTGTGAGCTGGCTTTGGATAAAACATCAGCCGAGATTATCGACAGTGAAGGAGCGTCGGCTCCACTGATGGAGCTGCTGCACTCAAACAACGAGGGCATTGGTAGGACACCCAGATAATGCACCACAATTACCTTCCTGTAATGGAACATTTAGTCATAGGTCGGAAGGAGGGAAGTCACTTTACTTCAATTCTGAATGTAATTGTAAATATAGCTGTGGCTATTTATGCAGCAGTCAGTCAGGACACTGTGTCTATTCACTGTATCTTATTCTATTGTTGCCTACATTGAAAGAATCCAATCAGTCCTACAAACATTCAATCTCATGCTACGACAGAGTTTAAAACCCCTTTCAGTCATGTTATTGTCATACTGTGAACAAATGCGGAAAATTCTTCCTCTATCCAACCTCGATAGATAGGTCGACTTCCCTTTACTTTATAGTAGAGGTCGACTGATATGGGTTTTTCTAAGGCCAATGCAGATTTTTTTAAAAAATTTGGTCGATGGCTATCTACAGCCGATTCTTGAGGCCGATATTTAAGGTAGAATTTTTTTTTTTTTTTTTTAAAGCACATTCACCATAAAATACAATTGAAACACTCAGATAATTATGATTTTTATGCAGCAATATAAATGAAAATATTAATACATGTACACATAGTACTCTTTTAACGTTTATTGAACTTCAAGTGCTGCCCACATTGGTGCCTGATCAAATATCTTAAAACATTTTTACGACTGATTAAATATTAGCTTTCAAAAAAAAATTAAGGCTGATGGCTTATGTTGAAAACAAAATCAATATATCGGCCTGATATATCAGCCGGCCGATATATTGGTCTACCTATACATTATGATGCACCAAATAATAGTGTGAGAGGAAAAAAATCACACTAAAGGAGTTGCTCAGTGAGAGATCTAAAGAAGGCTGGATTCTGGCTCAGCAAGTTAACTGTCAAAACGATTACACAATCACATTATGACAAGAATTTGATGCAACCATTTGGCATAATTATAACAACTGTGTTCACTCGCCTGCATAAAAACATCTGCTTGAATTGAGCAGAAATATAATTATTCTATTATAATAACAGAATTGCAATGTTTAGCTTAATTTTTCCACCATTCAGTGCTGATATATAACTCTTCTTCATTAAGTGTACTGTGTGTGTCTAAATTAACTGATGTGAGGTGTACACTATGTTAAAGTACTGAAGTTAATTCTTGGAGTCATTGTCTGCTGTTGAACACCAAATGATGAACATTTCATTGTACATTTTCTGAATGTGTGTTCATTGTTTTTCCAGCTACGTATGCTGCAGCAGTTCTTTTCCGCATCTCTGAGGACAAGACCTCTGACTACAAGAAGCGAGTGTCGGTGGAGCTCACACACTCCCTGTTCAAACACGACCCTGCTGCGTGGGAGATGGTGAGTGTTTGGCGCCCTCCACTGCCAGGATGTGACATTTCATATATGTTTCAGGGAAGTTTTCAGCATTTCAAGATTTTTTTATTCTCCCTAGTGCTTAAGGTTTACATCTGACTGATCTCAGGATCCTGACCACTGGTCATCATAGTAATATAATAAAACACACATTAATCAAAACGTTTATTGAGAAATTTGACAGTAATATTCAATCATGACGGACTATTAATAGCCTTTGTACTTAAAAGAGTTGACTTTCTTTTGACCTTTGCCCTATTGTGACCCATGTGCAGGCCCATAATGCTGTTCCCATGGATGGACCCTACCCAGATGGTGAGTAACCGTGGAGAAAATGTGTGTATTCAGCACATTCCTCAGCTTGCGGTCACTCCACCGCAGGGAGCAACCGTAGCATTATTATGCTGTAATCTGCTGGCAGGTTGCCTCTGTGCTGCTGCCGACAAATTCCATTTGTAATCATTTTCATTTGGCAGCACTGCTTAAAAACTGAATTATTGAATCAAAATTAGTTGAATGCAATCCCAAGCAGCGTAAGCTTGTTTTGTGTAGACTTTAAGTAATCCTGCGTTCGTATATTCCTTCATTTCCCTCATATCTGTTCAACCCAGACCTCTACATCTAACCTGGTTGTATGTTCAGCATTTCAGCCGCTTTGCTTATTTATGTTGTAGTTTTTAAAGGTTCCTTATCAGAAGTAGAGGTTTATGTTCTGTCTCCATTCTCATTGGAGTTTCTTTATCTATGTTTGTATCTTTCTCTTAATTCTCTTCCTTTCATTCTCTGGACCGTTCTCCTTTTATGGCTGTGGTATTTTCTGAGCAGTGTGCCTCAAAGGCAAAAGGATCAGCTTCCCATCTCTCTGTAATCACACAGTTTCTATTATGAACCAAAAATGTGGAAACTGTTAAAAAAGAAAAGGAAAACAAAAAAAAAGAAAAAAGATCAGCTAGCTTTGGTTTACCACACTTGTAGTAGAGTATGATCATGACCACAGCAGAAATTAAAGAAAGGTTTAAGGTCAGTGCAGCTAAAAGTCCTCTCTCTCAGACTTGTTGCTTGCCTTTGATATTATGCATCCTTGCATTGTTTTATCATGTTACTGGTTAAGTCTAGCTCAATATTATTTGGCGGATCTTATTAAAGCAAAGTTTTTTAAGTTCTCCTCAAATTATATTACTTTTAAAAATCTGCTTGATACAGTTGTTTCTTTTTAGAGAAAAAAATAAGAGCCATTTCCCAGAAACAAGGCTTTTTTACTTTCTAAAAATTCTTTTTTTGTAAGATTTGTTCGTCCTTTGGGAAGAAAAACCTGAAGTTGTACAATCTTTTGCAGAGCTGGATGCTGGTTTCCAAGGTTATGGAGGGTATCCAGGTGATCCAGGTATGCCCATGGATGGCATGGACGGAAACATGATGCATGATGAATATGGAGGCACGATGCCCTATGACAGAGGGGGCTACCCTGAGAATTATTAAAGGTGAGTGTAGTCCGTTTGCTTTTGGCTGTATATGTTTTTGCACGGCACTTGCACAGGATACTGGTCATAACTCTCAGGTCAAATTGAGTCAAAAGTCCTGTAGATTCATTCAGCCTTTATAGATATTTCATCTATTTTAATGCAGAATATGTATATGGTGGAGGAAAAGCTTCATTTTCAATATAGTCAGAAAACAAAACGCAAATAGTCATAAAAATGAAATGGGCAATTCAGTAAATTAAGATTGAATAAAATGTAAAACAAATGAATAAACTAAAACAAGAACAGTTGGAAGTAAAATGTGATGGAATGAAAGAGTTTAAATGTCCTGATGTGAGTGTTTTTTCTGTCCATTGGGGGCTTTGTAGTTAAGGAAATATAATTCACCTTAACGGGGTCATATTTTGCTAAACCCACTTTTATTAGTCTTTGGTACATTTATTTGTGTATTTGGGGACCATAATAGTTCAAAAAGTTTGAATTTGAACCCTCCAGGTGCTGCAAAACTATCTTCATATGCGTTTTGGCAAAAATTTAGTGGATTTCTACAACCCGTTTTAATTCCTTTGTAACTTGTTGCATCTATAACTAGTTACGTCACGACTTTTGCACATATAAGGTCAAGATGATGAATGTTTCTCTGAGTACGACATAATTGTTTATCAGCAGCAGCAGTTGTAGTAAAAACTGAAAATATGTCCAAACTTCAGGCTGATTACCTAAAACGTTCAGTTGTTGGTTGAACGGGACAAAGCAGCACTAACAACCTGAAGGAGGTGGGGTGTGAAGTGGCTAATTTGCATTTAAAGGGCCAGCGCTCAAAATGACGTTTCTGGTGTCATTACTCAGAAATAGGGTTGAAGATGGACCTGTGGAGTTGAATTAGTGAAGAATTCAGACCCAAGCATAGCATTTACAGTTTATGTAGACCACAGGGAAATGTTTGAAAATGCATAATTCCATTTAAAAAAGCAGGATATCACTCCTTTAACACATGATGAAAACACAAGACAGACACAGATGACTTAGAAATGGGATTTTGTATTCATAGTTGGGTTGTTGTTAATGTATAAACACACAAAAGTGTAAATCATTGGTTGTTTTGATCATAAAATGAGCCGTTTATGTCTACAGAGGGAACAGGTTCTTCATGTTTCTACAGCGGCTCAGAACTGACTTCATTTCCTCTGTTTTTACAGTGACGTTCAGGTGCATGACTGTCACTATGTTTGTAGAGTTAACTCTCTCACAGCCCAGATCAGACAAAACATACACTATCTCTAACAAGGCCGTGTTCCATTGGTTGTGATGTCCACATCTAGATGTCAGTAAATATCACCCACTGAACCATGAAGTGAGTTTAAACTCTCACAGGGACTAAACTTAGATTTTCCAGTCTTAGTAAAAACGGTGAAGACATGGAACATACATTTATCATCATCTTTTGGTCCTGCAGATGTGTTATGAAACTGGTTGGACTGTTTTCTCAGAGTGTGTCTTTGTTTCTCTTACAGGCCCAGAGGTAAAGCAGGCGAAGGAGCTGAGAGGAGACATAATGGGACAAAAAAGAGAATATAGTTGTCAGTAGAGCTTTCCACTGCTCTCAGCCTGATGTAATATATGCAATTATCACTGAGTACGGGACTCATAATCTTAACAGGGCTCATCTTTGTTTTATAGCCTAATTTTGCTGATTATAACTATGACGATGGCGACGCTTGTAGGTTTTTGTTTGAGAACCTTTTAAGAGTGTGTGTGTGTGTGTGTGTGTGTGTGTGTGTGTGTGTGTGTGTGTGTATGTATGAGTGTGTGTTTGTGTGTGTGTTTACACTTTTGGGTGGGTATTCTATGCCAAAGAGATTTTATTTTGTGACAATAATCCTGTAGCTTCCTTTTTTTAAAAAACAAAAGAAACAAAAATGTTAGTTGAAAACACTGCCAGAGGTGGCTCATTGTGCACGGTGCACCTGCTCACCGCTGTTCTTCTTCTTCTTCTTAATGCTTTTTGTAACAGACACTGCTGTCTATACTGTAGTTTCGACACTATACCGTCAACAGACCCGACAGTTAAAGGAGTCAGTGGCGTGTCAGCGAGCACAGGCTTTCGCTTGTGGCACTAAATCAGTAGGAGTGAACAAATATGGAGATGTGGAGGTCGTCGATAGGCCTCGGAGAGAGCAGCGTAAGGCCGCCCCCACCTCTTATGTAATCAGCTGTTGTCACATGTGTTTTTCTTTGATTTGAGTGTTTTCTCTGATCTTTTCTAAGTTATTTTCTGGGAATCGGTTGACATTAGTCTCCAGAGAAATGTAACAAAGCTGTTTTTAAGCATAAACTGAAGTTGCTTTTTTTACTAATGTAAAACACACAGGAGTAAAACCAGACGGTGTCAAGTTGTTTTTACAGACACTGACTGATTCATTCGTCAGCATTAAACACTACTTAGATTAGATAAAATAGCTGGGGGCGGCTTTACAGCAAGAGTAAACTACTGACAGGGAAAAATTGTCTTTCTACTTAATGAGAGTTTTTACTGAAATTTTGTTTAATAAAAATAAAGGATATATTAAACATAATTCCTCGTCTGTGTTTATTGAATTGGAATCAGTTACATGAATAATGATCAGAACCTGCGCTACTAAACCACTGAACCATGTAAAGGATATTATTTGACTTTATTTTGTAAACGTTTGATGACATAATACCATGTGTCAAATACAGTATTTAACCAGTTCTAGGCAATCCCAGCATTGTCTGGTTTTATTTAAAAAGCAAAAGGATTTTCATTTTCAAACACTTAGTTCAAGTCTTAAACGGATAAACTTAGTGTTGTTTGGGTATGTGATTTTAAGTGACACCTATATCAAAGTCCATTGTATTTTTTGCCTGGTTTGGACTTCTTGAAGCAGGGGTGTCAAGCATGTGGCCCGGGGGCCAAAGCCAAAGGGTCCAATCCGGCCCGCAGGATGAATTAGTGAAATGCAAAAATTACACTGAAAATATTAACAATCAAGGATGTTAAAATAATTTTAGGTCAATTTCATCTGAAGTGGGTCAGACCAGTAAAATACTATCATAATAAACTATAAATAATGAAAACTACAAATTTTTCTCTTTGTTTTAGTGTAAAAAAAAAAAAAAAGTAAAATTACACAAATGTTAACATTTAGACTAGCCTTTTACAAAAAATGTGAAAAACCTGAACAAATATGAACAATCTGAAATGTCTTAAGAGAATTAAGTGTAATTATACCAATATTCTGTCTGTTATTAAATGTTTTGTGTATTTGTAGATCCACTGTGATCTGTAAGTTGTAATGAACATGTGAAAATGAGAAGCTGAGGCCAAATAATAGCATAAATTGTTAAAAATTGCACTTTTTTTCTTAATACAGGGTGGGGAAGCAAAATTTACAATATTTTGAGGCAGGGATTGAAAGACAGTGTATAACCAATTAGTTTATTGAAAGTCATGAGAATTTATTTGCCACAAGAAAATGTACATAATAGAAAATGTTTTTATTCTATGTGTCCTCCTTCTTTCTCAATAACTGCCTTCACACACTTCCTGAAACTTGTGCAAGTGTTCCTCAAATATTCGGGTGACAACTTCTCCCGTTCTTCTTTAATAGTATCTTCCAGACTTTCTCGTAATAGTTTTGCTCATAGTCATTCTCTTCTTTACATTATAAACAGTCTTTATGGACACTCCAACTATTTTTGAAATCTCCTTTGGTGTGACGAGTGCATTCAGCAAATCACACACTCTTTGACGTTTGCTTTCCTGATTACTCATATGGGCAAAAGTTTCTGAAAAGGTATGGATAATAGTGTTAGGTATGATTATGACATCAATATATGTTTGGTTTCAAAACAATTGACGTAGTGCCTGCTGAGAAAAAATAACTAAATGTTCATTGTAAATTTTGCTTCCCCACCCTGTAAATTTTATTTTGGTCATGGTTATTCATGTTTTTCTACATTTTTTTATAGGATAGTTTGTAGGTGTAAAAATTTTGATAGTATATGATAGTATACAGTAATTTTACTTTTTTCACTCTAAAACATAGAAATTAGACATACAAATTTTGGAACTGATAGTATTTATTTATTATTGTGTTATTATTTTAATCACCACCTGGCCCACTGCAGGTCATATTGGGCTGTATGTGGCCCCTGAACTAACATGAGTTTGACACCCCTGTCTTAAAGGGTTATTAACATAGAAGGTGAGGTAATGCACCTTAACACTGAATGCCAGTCCAGAAGTTTATATGACCCGACTCATCATGCCCTTGACCTGAACAATGGCTGACTTGTCTCACTTTGAGCGGATACTCAACTCAGGACTCAGGTTCAGACTTTTTACTTGCATGTTTGACTCGCATCTACTGCAGTAAATTCATGTTCTCAAGGTATAAAGTTCTTTTGCCACAGTCTTATATCTGATCATTGATGAACCACAGACAGAACCTCAAATATGTAGATAATTACTGTTATTTCCTTAGTTTGACAGGAAGTTGAGGTTGGAGCCTAGCAGCGTCTTTATCTGCATCTCCAGACACAAAAACAGATGCTACATCATTTCTTCCTTTTTCTTGTTTAATCCAGTTCATGCTCATGTTACTGTGCAGTTTGTAGTGTTTTCTCCTTATTTTTGATTTTCCCTATGAAAAACACTTACATACATTATATCTATTCAAATATATTCCTTCAGTGTCAGTCTTCGTCCTCGCAACCCTTCAGATATCAGACTCACCATATCTGAGAATAATATTTGATTTTTGTCTGTTTATACATTTTTTGTTTACACACTAACTGTGTCTGTGCCACTATGTCAAAGCTCTATACAACACAAACACTTCTCTGTCAAAAAGCAGCAACAACACACTGATGTATTTGATCCAAAACGCTGCTTTCTTCACCTTAATTTTTTTTTTTTTTTTTTTACCTATGCATCTGTCAAACATCAGCCCAGTACAGTAGATCAAGGTCATGTAGTCTGGTGAGTCCAGATCAACCCTACTGGAGAGTGGTGGATGAAGTATTTACCCATCATGCCTAGTGGCAACAGTATGACTCTATGAGGACCGTGTTATTATCTGGGGGAGGGGGCTCAGTAACGTTACATGTCCATAAAATGAGGTCAGCTGAATCTGAACATCAGTGAATTTGTTCTTCCCTAATGACAATGTCAGAATTCAACAGGATCAAATTGTGAAAGAGTGGATCAGGAGCATGAGACATTATTTTCACACATGGATTGGACACCACAGAGTTCAGACCTCAACCCCATTGAGAATCTATGGAATGTGATGAAGAAGACTTTGCACAATAATCCAACCCTTCCATCATCAATACAAGAGCTTGATGAATACTGTAATTATGGACAGAAATATGCAACTATGGAAAGAGCTGAAGTCGGTTCAATGAAATATTGAGTTTGACTTGTTTTGACCATGCAGTGTGTGACAACATGACCACAAGCTTTTGCATAGCAGCTGTGTTTTTTATTCCATACCATCATCATCTTTAACATCTCTATATACAAAATGTATTAACACTTTCAACATTTCGTCACTCCGTTGAAACAGACATTTCATGCAGACACAGTACAGCAGAATAAATGAATACAATAATGTGACAAAAGAGATCTGACAGTGTGTTACTTGAAGGTTATTGCTTGAGCTCAGACTCCCTCCTTGTTGTAAGTGTGAGCATTTCTTCTGTGTACATTCAGTCTCTCTTGCTCTCGTGTATTTTTATTCATGCACTAGAGAAGTTAATGTTCATCATTTGTTTAAGTAAAGGAGCTAGTGGATGTTACCCTTCAATTCATCAGTACTTTTTACTTTTGAACTTTTACATTTACCTGTCCCTGTAAATATCATTTTATTATAGTAAAAGACCATTTAATGCTTTCCTTTACATTTTTACTAAAAAAAATAAATAAATAAATAAAACTTCCATAGCACAAAAGTCCAGTCATTTTGAGGACATGGCAACAGAAGTCCCACATCTGCTCAGTCTGTTTCGGTGTTAGATGTCCTCATGTTGTTGCTGTATTTAGTATGTGCACCCTGTTTCACCCAGTTCAGGCCTGAAACATCCACACTGGCCAAGAGCTGAAGCATGGCAGCAAATCAGGCTCCAGGAAGGTGAAAACACTCCCATCTATGTCCACTGAGCGTTAGATCACGTTGTCAAACATGTACATGGACTGCATGATGTTCTCATCCTGATGGGAGGAACAACACATTTAAAGGTTGTAGTCATGCTGTAAAATGGTTTTCGGAAAAATAAATAATAATCATTGAAGCACAACACCTTTTGGCAGGTCTCTAAGAACTCATCGATGGTCACTACTCCATCCTTGTTCTTGTCCATTTTCTGCAAAAAAACCAAACCAAACCAAAAACAAAAAAATTTATCAAGTCAATCAGTATATGAAGAAAAACTAAAAAAAAAAAAATGCTGGTTAATGTGATAGGTCTACCTGGGAATGAACCTGTGCCTTCACTTATGCACAGTGGTTTTATTACTTTGACGCACATGCTGTGCAAAGCCCCTCTAACGCTAGAGTACCTGCTGATTATGCCTAACGTTTGCAGATAAATAAAGTTAGAGCAATACCTTGTTTTAATAAACAATTTGCAAAAACACCACATCCATAGGGGCTATCATTGTTGTTTCAGGGGCTATGTGACGTCAGAGCGCAGAATTGGGAGTACACCGATCTAGTATGGTGGGAAGTCATGGGTTTGACTGCCATTCCAGTGCATTTTCACAGGTAGAAGGTTGGAATAACATGGGTAACAGGGACCCTGGAATGCAACATAAATGGAGGTGTGAAGGTTTGGTCATTTGTGTGTTTCACCTGAAAGAAGCTGTCCACGTGGTCTTTGGGGGCGGTGTCCTTCATACAGGGGTAGGTATACTTCCCCATCATGTCATAGATAGAGTGCATGATGTCTGTCATCTCCTGGACAGACAGAAAAGCATCATCACATGCAGTCGACTAAGAGCCACCGAGTGTGCAGAAGACCTTTAAGTCACCTCTCTGGTGATGCAGCCGTCCTTGTTCAGATCATACAGATTAAAAGCCCAGTTGAGTTTATCCGTGATGGAGCCTCTCAAGATGATGGACAGGCTTATGACGAAGTCCTACAGCAGGACGAGTAAAGACAGAGGACAGAGCATCAGGAGGTCAGAGTTAAAGCAAGAGATGAGACCAGGAGCTGTCTATTAATGAAGTAAAAGTACATGAACAAGAACCAGCAGGAACACACAGAAGTTCAAGGACTCTTAAAAATAATTATGTAAAAATAACACTTTAATGTACATTAAAAAAAGAGCATTTCTAAGGCAATAAAACACAGAATAATGTGTGTTACCTCAAAGCTGACCGTTCCATTGTTGTGGGTATCAAAGGCTTCAAACAGGAAATGCGCGTACATACTAGAATCTGGAATAAAGAGCAAATTCAGTCAATCTCAGAGTTGATGAAAAACAAAAGAGAAAATATTACTCTTACTTATTACTTACTTACTTAATACTCCTTACTATTTTAATGAGCTTTTACTGGTTACCCATATGTTTTTGGATTCAGGCTTGCTGCATCATGTTCAGTTGTTTTTCATCTTCTGCTTTTGTTGATGTTAAATGTTGCATTGTTCTGTTTTAAGTTTTAACTCACCCTTTGTTTTTCATTTTATCCTCATGTTTTATAAGATCATCCTTCATTGTAAATTATTTTTTTTCCCTTAATCCTTACAACTCATTTTATTTCCTTTATGTAGTTTACAGTACAGTCCACAAACTTTAGGCCACCATTAGATTTGGTGTTTTAGCAAAGTTATAATGAATGCACATGTGCAATTCCAAGTCTCTGTATCAAATGCACATGTGCAATTCCAAGTCTCTGTATCAAGATCTAAATATACAGAAAATATGAACAGCGCTGAATATAAAAGTTTTGAGGGGAAAATGCTTCCACAAACCAAAGAGTGAAGTATGTTGTTGTTTAATTTGCTCCCCTCTGGTCGCTATTTTAGGCTTCCTAACTTGAGAACTAGACGTGCTATTAGGAATCTGAATTTACATGGCTGACAACTACAAATTTTTATTATGTGATTATTTATTTATCTCCTAATGCCCATGGCCATTATGGCAATTAATTTGTGTACTGCCCCACTGGACCTTTGTCATTTGTTCTAAGGAGGGAGTGGCTCCATTGTGTGTTGTGCTGTGTTGTGTAATTAACCATGTTAGTATCTGGTAGCATTGTTTCTGTGTATGTGTGTATGACCCCTGCTGCACACTAAACTTCCTTTCTAAGGATAAATAAAGTATAAAATTGATGTATGACTAAGTAGATTTTATTATATTTTTGTTTGATTTTTTTAACTACTTAGTTGTTTTAAGTTATTCACTATAATTATATAAATGTCACTTATTTTCTTTCGATAAATGTTACCATATTTAATATATATGTAGCAGAAATCACAGAAACATTATATAATAATAAGGGATTTCTATAATGTTTTTCAAGGCTTTACATAAGTGACCCATTATTCATTCACTCACACTCTGGTGGTGCTAAACTACATCTGTAAACACACCTGGGGTAGGCTGAAGACATGCCAAATGGCCCCTCTGACCACCACCAAACATTCACACACCAGTGTGAGGAAAGGTGAAGGACACAGGACGCAAGGACACAGCACACAGAGAGAGCAGGATTTGAACCTCCAACCCTTCGGTTATTGGATAACCCACTCTACCTCCTGAGCCACAGCCATTTGCATTTGTAATGCAATTAAACTCTTCATTGTGTCAACTTCAAAACAATAATGTTCACATCATCTGGCATCGAGTATCAGCTACTAATATTTTCTTGCTCAAGTGAAAGAACTAAAATATTGAATGCTGTTCAAGTAGCTGTTCTGCAAAAAATAAAATAATGAATAAAATAAAATATAATAATAATATAATAATAAACATGATTATTATTATTATTATTATTATTATTATTATTATTATTATTATTATTATTATTATTATTATTATTATTATTATTAATAATAACATATAATGGCATAATGACCTGTGTGTTTAACAACATACATATGTGCTTAATAAAAAGGACTAAATGCTGCAAAACCAATTATGTGGTTGAAGCTGTACAGCAGATGGTTTCTGTGATTACCACAGATTACAGAGTACACACTGACACACACATACACACACACATCATAATCATCATCTTCATCATCATAGAGCTTGGTTGCAGTGGAAGCTTGTGTCTATTAACCAAATCTATTTTGATAATGTTTTTTTAATAAATGTGACAAGAGTGTGAAATAACATTAAAAGAGAGTCACTAACCTCCCTGAGGGAAGAACTGTGCATAGATGCTTTTAAAAGATTCCTCATTCACAGTACCACTGGGGCACTCCTGTGGAAATCAGAAAAATGTTTTAACAGAACTTTAATGGACATTTGTATTAAAAAAACATGCTTTCTCCAGGCACGTCTATGATATTTAAGGGCAGAAACACATGAGTGGTTACATGTTATGAAATATCCATCACATTACATAACAGGTTACACCTAGGTTATATCTCACCAAACAAAAGAAGACAGAAGAGTAAACATGGGTGTGGACTGAGCTGAGACAAACGAGGAGCATTGATCTGCAGCAAATTAAGTATTTGAAAACAATACAGAATGCCTCAAAGGGGGTATGTGTAGTATTTCTATGTTTGTTTGTTTTTTTTAAATGACCTTAAGTTATTATTAGAACTGTCAAAACTGAGAAAGTTCTGCCAAAGACACCAGTATATTGTATTGTATAGATATGAACTGAATATATTTATACTACTTGTCCAATGGACTTATGTGACCACTAGAGGGAGTAGTGAGTCATGTAGTAGTGAGAAAACTAACACTAAGGGGCTTTTGACCAAAGAGCCAGAAAGTGACCAGATGAGATGAGATGAGAACCACTGAGAAATTACTTTTAGACTCAAAGAAAGTGACAAAGTGATAAAAGCTACAAGCACTGTTGTAGTTCTGACCACTGGACACAGCTCTGAATGAAAACAATGGAATGATGTGACGTTATTGTCTTTGCTTAGTTGCTGTTTGTTGATCAAAGGTTCAGACTAAACTGTGACAGTTCTGACCTTATTTAGATGATTCTAAACAGACCGTTAGTGCAGCTATTGACAACACAAACTATGCAGAAAACAGAGTTGATTTGTGGTTTTTCTGTGGCTGTTTTCTGTGTAAAACCGAGCTAAGCTAACAGAGCTATAATGTAACCTATCAGTTGATGCGGCATATGAAGGTTATAAGACACAGAATTAGTTTGCAGATGAAAACTTGATGCTACCATAATGCAGATGTGTGTAAACAATGACCTTTATACTTTATTCAGTGACTTTTCCTATCTTATATTTTCAGACTTCTTAGTGCTAAAACCCAGTCTATTTTGATCATGCTTTTTAATAAATGTGACAAGCATGGACTCGTTGGTGGTTTTGTTAGTTGTAAGCGTGTTCTGGTACATGACTTCCCCATGTTGTTGATCATTTGGAACATCGGTACTACATAGAACCCCTTTAAAGCCAATTATATTTCAAACTTTTCCTTGGTGTCTGATTCTGTATTTTCTTTGTATAGACACAGATACAGAGAAATAAAGGAAGGACACAAACTGAAAATGCATCATAGTACAGGAACTAAGGTCTGTTCTCGAATTTCCTAGAGGTGAAACCTACACCCACTTATACACTTTATCTTAGAATGCAGGGAAAAAAAAAATCCCCGAAGGCTGCGACAGACATTTTTAAATCCCCGATAAAGGATCTGCAGCTCCTTCTTGCTGAAGCTGGTTTGTTGGACGAGGTGGTCGAGGCCCTCAGGTCTGTAACACACTGTTGACAGTTCACCGTCATCAGCTATACTTCCTACAGGATGGATGGAGACAGAAAAGAGTCTGTTGGATTTGTGACTTTAGTGATTTATTCCAAACATGCAATGAAATTCAACATATATGTGAACAAGCAAAACATAAATAATAATACAAAAATCAACAATCAAGATAATCTTAGACAGAAGAACAGCCCAATAGTTTCATTTACATGTCCGAAAAGGTACGGGAAAAAGTGTTACTTATTTAATCCCACTCCTTCTCCATAAAATATTAATAATACATATTTATCTCCCTCTTCCTTTTACATTACTTTACTATGAGCAGCTGAGAGAGCAAAATCCTGATGAAATACTGCATCTGAGTTATGAGTAAAATACTGAGTAACAATCATCATTGTATTTGGAGTAAATATTTAAAGTGCATAGAAATATTATAGTCTATATTAACCCTTTCATGCATGAATTATGAGAACCTTAATTAAGATTTTTTTCCTGAGTGTTTTTATTCCTCTTTAGGCATGGAAAAAAAACAATGTGATTTTTTTTTTTTTTTTTTTTTAATGAATCTATTTTCATGGAGTTACAAAAAAGTCCACTCAGCTGAACACCATGCATTTAATTTTTGAAGCTCAGAAACATGCACTTACTGACATACTGTGTGAAAACTATGAAATAAAAATATTTTTGCCCTCCTGAGACCCAGCAATGCATTTTTGTCCTCTGTAGGGGACGAAAGTTTGACAGTTTTGCTTGCTGTCCATTGCAAAGAACATTCTATTTAAAATAAATAAATAAATAAAAATAATTTTAAGAAATGTATCGGGAAAAAAAACAAACAAACAAACAAAAAAAGACTGTTGCATTATGTGGTTTCCAATCAAGACAATTGTTTGATGGAAAAAACCTAAAAATTTTCATTTTCCTGGGTCTCAGGAGGTTAATGCTGCTAATCTGATGTTTTCTCACATTTTAACATACTATAACACTAGTTATTACTCAGATAATATGCAAAAAAAAAACAAAAAACTTTTTTGTTTAAAAAAAACAAACAAAAACACTCTGTTGATTACAATCTAATAACAATTAGTAAGTGATTTAGATAAAAGAACAGGAAAGTTACAGGAATGTCAGTGTATGGAATGATGCATAAGTGTCCACTGTGTTGGTTGATATGGAACTAAAACAACAAAACCCATGAATATACAAGAGAAAATGTATAGAATAACTGTCCACTGTAGTGACCACTGTGCATGAAAGGGTTAAAAACGGTTGATTATGCAAATCTGATTGTGTGTGAGGTGATCAAAAAAGTGAATGTGAATGGTTTGTATGGATGTTTTGTGTTATTGTAAAAATATACAGAGGAAAATGTGTGTTAGCAAAGCAAAGGAAGTGGATCTAGTTTGATTATTAGTTTGTAAAAAGGGGTGGGAGTCAATGAGGTATACTTCTTCCCACTTCCCATTTTGTTTGACCATGTTGTATGGTTCTTTGTTATCTGATGATTCTATGTGCTTGAAATAAAACTACTACTACTACCACTACTAAAAGAGAAATAAAAAGGGAGGAAAGGGAAAGACAGAGCAGTCAGGACAGTGACACGTAACAGGATGTGAGTGACTACATTCATCCTACAGGAAAGTTTGGACACTTGCTTTGAGTGGATGAAGGGCTGGAGCTGGAGCGGTAGCAGGGGAGCAGTTTGAGGAACCGCTGCTTTATGGTCTTTTTATTGGGTTTGGATGCTGGATTACCTGGAAACAACCAATCACAGCAAAGATTAGAGGCAGACAGAGTGGCCCACATACTAGACAGCATGTTTAGAGGATAACGCACCGGCCAAACTGGACTCAGACAAAAAAAAAAAAAAAAAAAAAAAAAGAGTTTGCTGACCTGGCTTTGAACCAGTGCAACCCGTCAAATCAGAGCTGTGTGGAGACAACTGAGGTCCAACACAACCACATGTAAACGTTCAGGATTAGTCAAGGTGATTTTGGTAACATTGCAGAAACACTTTTTGGTTTTGTCTTACATCAAATGGACGTTTAATGACTGTGTGTGGTGTGTTCCTGCATGTTCAGATGCTAATGGGTTAAAAGCAGAGGGTCAGTTTCAGTGTGTGTTGCATGTCCACATGTGCAAAACTCACAAATAAAAGGTCTTGTTCTTCTTATAAATGTATTTACTTTAATGTTATTTGGACCTATGTGATTTCCTGTGTGAGTCATGTTCATTCATTATAATATTATCCTCTGCATTTTGCATTTTTCAGGGAAACACAGGTATTTTCCTATATTTAATTTCCTGATAATGTAGACATTCATAAAAGCTCAGAGTAAATCCAAGGTTATTATATCGAAAAGAAAAAAAATGAAGAAAAGATGACTTTTTCAGCAAAATATATCATTAACTGAACTGAAAAATTAGTGTTTACAACCACTTTGATTTGTCAAACTACATGGGTTTTACTGATGAATTAATGTTGCAGAGGATGATGGTGTTTCCAAATTCAATATGGAACACAGATTATTTTTTTGTTCAGATACAAAAAAATCTATACATTTTGAAATATTTGATATTAGACCTCTACTTCAGTACTTCAGATAACTGTAACAACACACCACGAACAAAGTGTTCAAGTGCAGTAATAATGATGCTTTTTAGATTAGACAAACTATTTTGCCTCTCATACAAGTTAAAAAAAAAAACAAAAGACAAAAAAAAAAAAAACAATAGTCTGTGTTTGACATATAAGTAGTGCCCATTTTGAACTCTGTTGACTTTTTTTTTGTTTGTTTGGGTGTTTTTTGCTGTGTTGTTTTTCATGCCTCCCACCCCTGTCCTTGATACAGATACAGATAAACTTTATTAAGCTCCAGGTGAAAATTCACTATGATGAGCACCTAATTCCTACTTATTTGTAGATGATGCCCTGCCAGTCATTCTCTCTTGCATCTTTTTGTCACTAATTTAATTTGGTGTCCTTCCTGACCTTTTGAAAACATTGTCATTCTCTCCAGATGTTGCCCACTGATGGTTTTTCACTGATCCTGATCATAAAACAGAGAAGTCACTCCTCTTCCTCCTCCTTTTCTTCTTCCTCCTCCTTTTCCTCTGAGACACACCTCACCTTCCTCCTCCAACTCGTCCTTTCTGAAACTTTACCTGCCCCTAAATTCTTTGTGTTCTATTAAAGGATATCTGCTGATTTCACATCCTGGAGGCATCTTGTATTGTAGTCTCTGTCAACCAAATCCAAACAAAGAAAAATAATCTCCTCCATCTCCTCCATCATCATAATAATTATTATTATTGTTAAATTGCTGTGATCTGTCTGCACAGTGGTTACAAGATGATAATAAACACAAAAAATAATTAAACATAACCATAGTCTTTCTACTATGATGGAAATTATCTAAAAAACAATATGTAAATCACCACTTTGATTTAAAAAAAAAAAAAAAAAAAAAAAGCTGAAAATTAATGATTTAGATGTTTGTTTGCAAATACAGGCATTCTCTGGAGGTAGTTATGTGTCTTTGCAGCCACTAGAGAGCAATATTTAACAGCAGTACAAAGTTCTACAAGAACATCCATAACTCAGTAAGGAGTAAACAGAAAAAATGTGAAGCCAGAAAAATAACATGCAGCCAAGAAAACACAGAACATATTTGGAGAGGTGAGGCATGTTTCTCAACACGTCTCACATGTTGAGAAATATTAAAATGTCGCTAACGTCCTTTTTTGCAGAATGAAATTTGATACATTTTTTGCAGGAATTACACTTTAGACTCTCAGACACTGTAAGAGACGTTAAAAACTGAGATGGAGTTTAGTAATATTTAGTAAATAAATAAATGCAATATTTACTTCATAAATTAGGCTAAAGTTTGACAGGTATGAAGTTGGTTAAAGACATGTACACAATTTATTGATTAAATTTTAGTCAGTAGCAATGAATCTAATCATATAACAATGTAGCAAATCACATAATTTTCCATGGAGCTACAGTCGACTAGAGAAGTTTAATGCTTTTTTTTTTTTTTTTTTTTTTTTTTTAATAATTTAAGTTTTTTATTTCATTTTCTTCTTACAGACAACAAAGCTGATGTACACAGACTAAACCAGATGGCATTAACTTAACAGTATTGGTGAAGGTTGTCAGTAAACACCCAACTATGACCAAATAAATAACTTAATAAATACATAAATATAATCATTTGACTCCAATCAGAAACAGGAGTTTATGTTTGCACATGAAACTAATAAAATACAGTTAAAGTGAAGTAGAAAACATAAATTAATTAAAAATACATTAAGAGCACTGATAATGCTCAAGCAAAGTTTAGCATGTATTGAACATTTTCAATGTTTTCATTGTTTTATTTTCATTGGAATTTCTAAAAATAAGGAAAACAGATTAACATTAGAGAAGACAGATAAGATCAAGGGACTTTGTGAATCTAAATTAATATCAGGTGACAGATTCATACATCTAAATAAGTTGAATTGTGACAGACATTTTTAAATTAATAAAGTACATTTCTGCTCAGTAACATACACATTTTAAGCAACTACTGCACTAGTTTATCAGTAAAATTCACAAGCAATGACAATAAAATGTGATTAAATACAGTGTCTGTATGAGGATGGCATGTTTAGTGGTTCTTTTCCTACTTCTGCAGTCCTTCAGACCATAAAAACAGCGGAGAAAAGAAAAGAACAGAAAAGAACAAAAAAGAAAAAAGAAAAGAAAAGATAAGAACTGACTGTAAATGCTTCATTCTGTATTGTGGTGAATATACGTGCGCATCATCCAGGATCTCAGTGACAACAGATACAGAGGATGTGTCAATCAAACTCATAAATACAGCAGCTGCATGTCTATGGAAAAACAAACAAAGCTTTATACACACAGTGAGAAACCCACCAGCAACTCAGCGACAGGATGTAGAAGCAAAAACTTACACATGGTGTACGACAAAAGAAAAACCCCTCCAGCTACAGTAAGTTCTTTATCTGCTCCGAACAGAGAAATGAATGTCTGACAAGTAGATACTACGCATGTATTAACTGTAGTTTGGGACGTGTCTATATCAAACAGGGATGAATCTTCTTGTAGAGACTGTGTTATAAGTATTACTGTAGCTCTATAAGGTATCATGAGTTGAGGAAAGAGGCAGACAAAGGTATTTCATGTCTGACTTAACCCATAAAGACCCAAACAGCCACCAGCGACCAAAAGCATCTACTGATCTAAACAGTTTAATACCTGTTGATCCACTAATCCTATCAAAACATGAAAATAATTGGTGAAAAATGTAGTTTGTCATCTTTTCATGGTCATCAGATATGACCCATTTGGACATTCAGAGGCTCCGTAGTAACCATGGAAACTCCGTCATCTTCTACAACATTGATTCACCAGTAAAACCCATGGAGTTGGATCAATGACAGTGAATGGACACACTGGGTTTATGTTCAGTTAATGATAGATTTGCTGAAAAAGTCACATTTTCTTCTGTTTCTGGTATAATAACCCTCAACTTTAATCTGAGTTTTTATAAACATCTACATGACCAGTGAATTAAATATAGGAAATGACCATATTTTCACTAAAAAAATGCAAAATACAGAGGATAATATTGTAATAAATGGTGATAAAACACTTAAGAAAGGCTGAATAGAGAGAAAAAAATCCATTTGGGAGCTGACACAAAAGTAGGTCTGGGTCTTTATAGGTTAAATGACTTCATGGTTATTACAGACTGTTATGTTCAAGTGCACAAAGTAACCGTTCAACTCTCCCAAAGCACAAAATAAACGCAATATTTTGGTTTGGCTGAGCTGCTGATGAATAAGTCTGACTCATCACTTATTTCACCCTCACTTCTGCTGAGCCTCTGGGTGACTTTGATCGTGAGGAATCAATTTCAACAAATGCAGCCCTTCAAGGCGATCAATGCCCTCCGCTGTTTGTACTGCATTTAAAGACTGTTTCATCCACTCTTTTACAACTCACACTGAAAATACTCAGATCATTAAAGGTGAAAAATAGGGCCGAGTTTACAAAAAACAGAGAAAACCGTCAAGGATTCAACATGATAAGAGGGATGGATGAACTTCTTTAGTAAAACTTTATAGGAAATGTTACTTATGTAACCAGGTGAAGAAAAAATGCAAAAACACCGAGCCTGTTTACATGCCCATTAAAAGTCAGATCATTATCTGACTTCTGGAGCTATCATTTTATTCTTATGATCATATAAACAGTGTAATCAGGAGAAATCAGATTAACAAAGCAAGATTTCCCTCCAGTACTCCCGTGTCTTCGTGTGTGTATACTCATTAATCTGATTTATTTTATTCTTTTACATCTGCACAGGTATAAAAAAATCTTGGAAAATTGAAGCAACACACAACAAAAAGCATATTCAACAAGTTTCCAAACGTACTCCAAAAGAAATCTGAAGGATGGACTGAAACAGGAAAATCAGGGTTTTTAGTGTTGCATTTCTGAAGTGCATGTATCAAAAGCAACGCATCAAATCGGGTCATTACAATTATCCGATTACTCCCAGTTATCTGATTTTTATGGTCATGTAAACAGGCTCCGTCATTCCCCTCCCTGTGGACCTGTAGTTTGTCCACTAGGTGGAGTCAAGGGGTGCAGGTGTAACAGGACGGGATGTAGCCTAAGAAGTGCATTTTCACAGACTTTTTCTGGAGGTAGACATTGTTACTGGTCTTTTTGGGTGAATCCTGCTGATGTTGGAGGAAAAAAAGGCCACAGGAACAGAAATTCCCTGTGAATTCACTGAGAAACTTTGTAGAACTGGATGGAAAATGTTCATTATTTGTGACGAGGAGAAATATTTGTTATGCACCCGTTTTGTGTACCTTTTGTTTTCCTCTGCCCCTTTTATAACAAACTTTATTACTAGGAATTTATTTGCCTGGGTGAAAGATTTCCTGGAAATCAGTATGGTTTACATTTCCAGAGCACCTCGAAGTTCCAGGAAATTTATTCAAATGAAGCTTCGTTGTCTCAAGTCACCGATTCTAAGGCCCTGTCCATACGAAAACAGTTTTGGTCGTATCCGCAAAAGTTTTGTATCGGGTGGGCCTTTTGTCCACACGAAACCAATGTTTTCAGTCACTGAAACTTGAACTTTTTGAAACCAGGTCCCAGAGCGGATACATTTGAAAACACCAGTTTTGCGTCTTCGTCTGCATGAACAAAACGCAATTTTTCTTAAAGGATGATTTCATAGCCCCACCTTTTTAACCTTTCACCCCAGAAGCAAGACCCCACTTCACAACAACGACAATGACATTTTCATTTCTGATTTTTTTTTTCATGAACTTATATTTATTCCTTTTTGAGAAATATAGAGACATCACATTGAGAGATTGTATCTGAATACAGAAACTGAGAAATGCATAAGTTTGTTCATTATAACTTTACCAAAACAACAAACCTAATGTTTTTGCCCAGTATTATACATCCACATGGCTTCATTTTGGAGTCTCAGTCTTAAGGGGCTGCTCAGTTGAAACTAAACATTTTAGGGAAATGTACCTGTTGTAAATGTGCTCAAGAATTCACATTAAAAGTGAAAAACATTAAATTAAAATACAGAATATATTATTTACAGCTAAGAAAAGGTGATGGAGAAAAAAATGTGCCAGTGAAATCTCTGAAGTGTGTGGTGAGAATATGACCTTAAATACATTAAATGTAGATAAACCAACTCAGGTCTATTAGTATTCGGTTAATGACACTGAAAAATTAAACAGAAAATGCTACGTTTAAAATGGTTGTAATTACTAAATGGTTTATGCATTTAGGATTCATTGTGTTACTAAACAGAGGCAACATGACAAAATTTGAGCAACTGTCAAAATACTCATGGATCTGACTGTAAATACACTGTCCACCCATTAAATTGGAATAATTTTGTGTTCTTTTTCCTGTTTTGTTTTTGTCATATTTTTTTTCTTATCTCTCATGGGATGTTGGTTCTTGGGAAATTTATATTAATCAGAAGGCTGAGAAGCTCTGGTATGAACGGATGTACTTCAATATATTTGTGCAGTAAAACACACTCAGTCACTCATAAACCTCATCAGGGGGATCAGAATAAAAACTATGAGCATCATGTGTTTTGGTTTTTTCCTCAAAGGATAGGACAGAGTTGTATTGTCACATTGCAGATCATAAGTTTTACAGAAGGTTTACATAAGGTGGGACAAACTTGACAATTCTTGACAAGTTCATAAAGTTAAACGTTATATATTCAGTTCCAGATGCCTGTTACTAAATGTTTGTCCCTTTTTAGATGATCCACTGTGATCTGTACGTTATAATGAACATGTGTAAACGATAAGCTGAGGTATAATATTTCTAAAGTTGCACTTATTTTTCTTTTAAAAATTTCAGGTTGTAGACGGTCCAGATTCAGATTCAGAATACTTTATTAATCCCAGAGGAAATTATGTGGTTACAATAGTTTCTTGAAAGTATAAGAAAAAGTAACAGGGAAGAATTGATCAATATTACATATTAAAACACTTTATTAGAACACAGTTAGTGCAAGGGTTGTTGAGGTTATTCTTATTTTTTGTGATAGAATAGTTTGTAGATGTTTTCATATTGTAATTTTACATTTTTTGCACTAAAACAACGAGAAAACTTTGGAGTTGGTATTGTTTATTGGTTATTACGTCATTACTAGTATGTGACCCGTGGGGATCCATGGGTTGTAGATGTGGTAGTTTTGATGCTGGGGAGAGCAGATTTTTGGGAAAAGATGTGAGTCTATATTTTATAAGTAGTGACATAAAAATTGCTTGGTAAATCATTCTTTAAAATGTAAATGACTAAATAATGTATAGTATTAATACCCAGGTGTGCCTGCAGAATGACATTGTGAGGTACATAGGAAGTGGACGGACGGGGGTGGGGGGTGAATAGTTTGTGGAGATGGGACTATTCCTCCACTCTAGGTACCAAATTGGCCAGGTAAAAACATCTGAATTTGTCAGAATCCTAAATGCGGTGTTCCTGTTTTTAACTTGATTTCCCATCATGCAGCGTGGTACTGCACTTCTGTGATTGTTAGGCAACTGTATTCCAAAATGACTAATATCTCTGAAAATATTGGTCCTATCAACTTGCTGAGATATTTAATATGGAGATGAGACAGTTCCTCAACTGTAGATACCCAATTGGACAGTTAAAAATGTCTCAATTTGTCAGAATCATCCCAATACACTCACACACACACACACACACACACACACACACAAACCACACTCACACACACACACACACACACACACACACACTGAGACCCTTCCAGTATTACAATATAGATTTTCGTGGTCCGACCTGCATGAGTACTGTATGTGGCCCCTGGAATAAAATTTGTTTGACACCCCTGTTTTAGACACTATAAATCAATCCACTGTAAAAGGTGAAAGTTAATGTGATATTTATATAACACTAGACCTTTTTTAGCTAAATATTTTCAAACATGTTAACAGTGAGAAAATCAAGGGTGTCAGCCATCATCATCATCATCATCATCATCATCATCATCATCATCATCATCATCATCATCATCATTAGGGGTGTTAGAAAATATCGGTTCTGCAATATTTCATTTCACAATACTGTATCGATATTAAAAAGTACTGTATCAATATTTTTAGGGATTCATTCAAATGCAGATATTGTGGAGGTTCATTTTAATCTTTTTGTTTTTCTATTTGTTCATATTTTATTTATTATTATTTAACACTCTTTTATTAAATAATGTTAGTTCCTTTGTTGGGATTTCACAAAAATAATGTTCTGATGTTAGTTCTGAACTAATAGAATATGAACATTTGAACAGGATCTTAAACTGTAATGTCTGTAAAACAAAATTTAAGTTTGAAAACAGGAACATTTTGTGATATAACATTAGATCCTGTTCTGATCAAATAAAAATGTGTTTAGTATTTGCGCATATTTGTGGTGTAATTCAATTCATCAAGGAAATAATTATTAAAAAAAGAAAGAAAGAAAAAATTGCCTTTTTAACAGTATCATGATATATCTATTGCACTCTTTATATTTACCTTCACACTCTTCTATGTTATTGCACTTTGCACTTTTCCATGTTATTTGCACTTTACATTTACTGCACTGTGGGGCCTTAGAGTCCAGTAATTTCAGCTCTCTCTGTATACAATGTACATGGCAGAACTGACAATAAAGATGACTTTGACTTTGACTTTGATATTGTATCGTGATCCTAGTATTGTGATTCTTGCCAATACACACCCCTAATTATCATCATCATCATCAGTCACACCTGTACTTTGCTGTTTTCACAAGTCAAAGAATCTATATCACAGACATTAAATGACAAACCCTTAAAACATCACCACATTATAAAACGGCATCATTCATGACTGTATGTATGAAGAACTCTGCTGTTCGTGTCGGTTCATCGGTCCGTGATACTTCAGGAGGTTACAGCAGCTTAAAGAGGGTCACGCAGAACTAAATTAATGATTATAAGCTAATGCTGCAACAGCCTCTGCTTTATAATCATAATCCTCACAAGGACACAGCTCAGATTACAACTGGCCACTTCACAGAAACATATTAACATAACACAGTCTTCTCCTGTCACCAACATCAGCCCTCAGGGAGTATTTTATATGAGTCAGAGGTATTAACGTAGGACTAGTTGTGATTATTTGTTACACATCGCTGGTCCTAATGAAACAGCCTCCATCAGTCCAGACTGCATCCATTTCCCAAACATGACGCCATTTCAGTCCTATATGTTGAAATCATGGACGAGATCATGTTATTTAACCAGGAAATGGATTTTGAGATGTTAAATACAACATACATCTAACAACATCATATGCAATAATATGAAAATCCTGGAGGTTTAATCGAACCTTAACATGCATTTAATCTTAAACACAAATCTTAACTTGGACAAGGCAAAAAAAAGCTAAGGTAATTATCCTAATATTAAATCATATGCAGTAACTATTATCAATTTGATGTACATTTTTCTTTTGACCTTGTTTTTTTTTTTCACTGTCAGCTGAAACACTGACAAAATGTTTCATGTTGCTGAATTAGACACAGATTTCAGGCATTTTATTCATTTCTTTTTCATCTAATAGCATCTTTTTTGCAGTCTTTCTGTCATGTTGTTTCTTCACCATCATTTTTTTAAGTCTTGTTTTGTGTTTTACATATATTCTAGAACTATAAATAACCTTTTGGCTTCTTCAACTTTCACTCACACCCAAAAATCGGTGTTTAACCTTAAACAAAATAATGATTTGTTATTGTGGTAATTGCTAGAATTGGCTAAATAAACCATGGCAGTACACACAATGTTAGTCGTAACCCTCAAAGTGTAGTGATTAATATATTAGATGTAATAATACTAGTCGGCACACATACACATACTCATTCAGTACCATGCAGATGATACTGAATTCCACCAAGAAGAAAAACAAATTCATTCCTAAACATACAATATAAGAAAAATCATAAAATGTGTATTTTTTGCATAACATCATGGTTCACATACGATCTATAAACAGCACCACAGCTGCAGTCAGTGAGGATAATTGTTACATGTGATGTGTAGTGTACAAAGTGATGACTTGACAAAGACTCACTATCAATAATGTATGATCACAGCAGTAAACAACATGACGTCTTTAGCAGCGGAAAATAAAGACCATTACACTATATTATTTTTATCAGTAAACTTCACTTATGTTGCTTTGTTTCTCTGCCCCCCGAGGGGAAGGCCAGGGGTACTGTTTTTGGCTCGGTTTGTTTGTTTGTTTGTTTGTTTGTTGGTTTGTTTGTTTGTTTGTTTATTTGTTACCACTCTAGCAGCAAAACTATTGGTTGAATACATACCAAACTGGGTTTAGAGATTGCCAGTGACCCAGAGTAGACGTGATTAAAATCTGGGAAAAGTAAGTCAAAGTTCAAAATTTTTTTATACTTTTTTTTTTTTTTTTTTCCCATTTACTTACAATGGGTGAAAATTCACATGTCTATAAAAAACATAAATTTTGTTTCAATTTACTTCAAACTTGACACATATATAGAGGAGACTGATATGCTGACATCAGCACACGCATAGACATGATAACATCAGCTGGATCAATGCCCAAATAAGCTACAATACATGCAAGGGGTGGGGTTTGTTGTGCCTGGCACCACTTGTTATTTTTGATTTCTTGGTCTAAACAGTGGTGGAAAAAGTTTTTGGACACAACCATAAATCTGTGATATCTGACATTAAAAAAAGTCACTATTAAGTCATTGAACTCTGCCAAGTATTGTTCCATTCTCCTGAACCACATACGTCCTTCTGCACATGCTCAGTTCCATTGAAGTTAAAACCAGATGTTTCAGAAAGATAATGAAATGAATAAGGGCATGACCAGTTGAAACTGTCAAGAACTTAGCTTTGTTATTTTTTCTTGTTAACAATAAACAAAAAAATCATTTGCTTTTGTTTGTGTCTGATGCAGCCACACCTTTTGAAACACAATAAAGTTTTTTCTCCGCAAATATTTCGTATAATATTTGAGATTAAGAAAAATTTAAGGGTGTCTGAGAACATTTTTCCAGTACTGTACACATGAAGATGAGTATATTTGTGAAGAATGAGTGCACTTACCCAGCATCTGGACCTTGAATAGAAAGGTTTGTTTGAGTCCCCTGAACGCCACCCTGAAGGTTCTCTGTTCATGCACCTGTTCACTGTTTGATTAAGCTGATGCTGAATGGATATAACACTGACCATTGTGCCAATGAACAACTGCAGGCAAACATATTAAACAAACCTTACAACACCATCAGTTCACCTTTACATACATGGAACACAAAGAACATAAGAAAAATCCTGCAAAACAAAATTAAAAACAAGTGGTGCCAGGCACAACAAACCCCGCCCCTCGCACATATTGTAGCTTATTTTGGCATCGCTCCAGCTGATGTCATCATGTCTATGCATGTGCTGATGTCAGCATATCAATTGTCTCTATATATGTGCCAAGTTTGAAGGAAATTGAAACAAAATTGATGCTTTTATAGACATTTGAATTTTCACCCATTATAAGTAAATGGGAAATGAAAAAAGGGGGTTAAAAAAATTCATGGAAAATTTTAACTTTGACCTACTTTTCCCAAAATGTAACCACATCTATTCTGGGTAACTGGCAATCCATAAACCCAATTTGGTATGAATCTGGCCAAGACTTTTGCTGTGACAGACATGTGAAATTTTGCCAATTATTAAATGTAGGGAAAAAAGATTTTAAAAATGTATTAAAAATTTGAACTTTGACCGACTGTTCCCTAAATGTAATCACATCTATTCTGGGTCACTGGCAATCTATAAATTCAATTTGGTATGAATTCAACCAATAGTTTTGCTGCTAGAGTGTTGAAAAACAAACAAATAAACAAACAAACCAAAACAAATACAATACCCCTTGCCTCCCCTTCAGAGGGCAGGGTAAAAAGACAGCAGCATAGTGCCTCTCTTCAGGTAATGTGAAAGGAGTTATTTTTATGCTTAAGTGTGGCTATTTTTAAAGAATAAACAGACTTCTTTGCAAAGTTGCCATGTGAATGACAGAACAAAGCAGTGTGTATGTGTGTGTGCGAGTGTGTGTGTGTGTGTATGTGTGTGTGCGTGTGTGTGTGTGTGTGTGCGATGCACCCTAAGATGCTCAGTGATTTCTAAAGAGGCTTGTCTTTGCAAAGCACTGATGAGAAAAATAAAACTGACAAATCTGACAAAGGGACCTCACTGATCTAATTTGACTATCAACACACTCTGACAGGTGTAATTTTAGATGACACAAGAGAGGTTTTTTCATTCCTTTACGTTCTTTTCTCTCATTTTTCTCACTATCGACTTACTGATGTTATTACCTGTCCATGTTATGTGTTACTTTGGAGCATATTTGGGATTATTTTGTATTATGAAGCAGTTCTCACATTTTTAGGGAAACACATTTAGCACATTTAACCATATGTATGTAATCAGTTGCACTGCATTTTGGAAGCTAATACTGTAAGTCTTCTGTACAAAACAGGACAAACCATCATCTCAAGTGGATTTGTTATTGCATAAATGTTTACCAGAGTCTGTAGTTAAATACAGTGTCTATGCTTACTGATATAAAAAACCTAAAATCTTATTTTTTTCCCCAAATGTTTTGATCTAAAACACATTCAATCCCTGCTGACTTGATCTAATGATGCTTCATTGACTTTACAGCAACTGGTCATGTAAAGCTCTTTTCTTGGTAAAAATAACAAGCAAGTGATGGATCTGTTCTAGGACAAGGAGTTCCACAGTCCTCAATCAAATCAAACACCTTACAATGTTAGAAAAACAGTGAGGAAAAAAAAATCTAGTGTCACTTTTGCTGGATCTACTCCAAAATGTAAGAGGTTTTTCTTTGGCTTTTGCAAAACGAAGATTGTAACAGTAGT